>NC_092411.1:101333297-102607672 GCF_040894005.1 Engystomops pustulosus | reverse complement strand
CCCATTGCCCGCAATCGCCCACTCAGTGCTCCGATATTTATACCGCTTGTCGCGCGGTAGCGGCGGCTGCCAGTACATGTGTGTCTATGGCAGCCGCCATAAAACACAGCGCACGGGATGTCGGCTTCGCTGTGCGGGCGGCGCGGAGTGTGACGTCACACTCCGCGCCGCCTGCAGGAGGATGCAGATATCCCGTGCGCTGTGTTTTATGGCGGCTGCCATAGACACACATGTTCTGGCGGCATCCCGAAAGAGGAGCAGGAGGTCGCCGCCCATCGTGGGAACGGGAGGTGAGTACAGATTTATTATTTTACTGGGGACTTGTTATGAATTATGGGGGGCTGTATTTATAACTGCTGGGCTGTATATTCATGAAAGGCTACTGTATATTCATGGGGGGTTGCTGTTTATTGGGGTGGCTACTGTATATTATTGGGGGGCTGTATATTCATGGGAGGCTACTGTATATCATTCGGGGGCTGTATGTATGACTTGGGGGCTGTTTATTCATGGGGGACATACTGTATATTATTAGGGGTTTATGTATAACTGGGGGGTCTCTATATTTATGGGGGGCTGCTGTATATTACCGGGGGGCTGTAGATATAACTGGGGGCTGTATATTCATAGGGGGATGCTGTATACTATTGGGGGCTGTATGTATAACTGGAGGGCTGTACATTCATGGGAGGCTGCTGTATATTATTGGGGGGGGGGGGTGTATGTATAAATGGGGGGCTGTATATTCATGGGGGGCTGCTGTATATTACGGGGGGGTTGTAGGTATAACTGGGGGCTGTATATTCATAGGGGGATGCTGTATACTATTGGGGGGCTGTATGTATAACTGGGGGGCTGTATATTCATGGGAGGCTGCTGTATATTATTGGGGGGGGTGTATGTATAAATGGGGGGCTGTATATTCATGGGGGGCTGCTGTATATTATTGGGGGGTGTATGTATAAATGGGGGGCTGCTGTATATTACGGGGGGGCTGTAGGTATAACTGGGGGCTGTATATTCATAGGGGGATGCTGTATACTATTGGGGGGCTGTATGTATAACTGGGGGGCTGTAATTATAACTGTGGGGGCTTTATATATCACCAGAGGGCTGTATAAATAACAGCAGGCTATATATATATATAACTTGGGGGCTGTACATATTAATTACTGAGGGATGTATGTTTATGAATTACTCTGGGTTGTATCTATTAATTACTGGGGGCTTTATATCTAATACTGGGGGATGTATATATTATTACAAGGGACTGTATATCTATTAATTACTGGGGGAATGTATACAATAATTACTATGGAATGTACATTTATATATTACTGGGGGCTGTAGACATCTATGTCAGATTGTGCGATCATGGACCCATTTACATTTTTGTGCATGATGCCTAAGGGGGAAACGTGTCTTACATGGATTACTGACTAAGGGGGGACCCTACCTATTCTATGGATGCTAAATGTGTACCCTGTCTGGGCTACATTCTGTAGAGGGGCCCCCACCAATCTTAATCCGGCCCTGAGTTACAGTATTAAAGTTATGGGTAAACCTGAGGTTTAGGGTATTATCGTTTATGTAACGTACAAAATTAGAAATGTTAGGTACATCGCCAGACCAAACAAGAATGCAATAGTCTATGTACCTTCCGTACCATCGGATAGAGGCAACGAAAGGATTGGAATCGGAGAAAATATGGAATTCTTCCCACCATGCCATATAAAGATTGGCTAGGGAGGGGGAAATTTAGCCCCCATAGGGCAACCTTGTACCTGCAAATAAAATTTGTTATCAAAAGAAAAGAAATTATGAGAAAGAAGAAATTTCAAAACATCCAAAATAAACCCCTGTAGCACATTAGAATAGTTACTATATCTGCTCATATGGTGAGCAACCGCTGTAACGGCTAGATTGTGTGGTATCGCCGTATACAGAGAGCATACATCACATGTGACCCAAACTGACTTCTCATCCCATTGAAAATTAGACATGATTTTTAGGACTTCCCGACTGTCCTTAATGTAACCCGGGATGCGTAATATAAGCGGTTGCAACATACTGTCCAGCAATTTGCCCAATTGTTCTGTGAGGGAACCCACTCCGGATATTATAGGTCGCATTGGAGGAGGGAAGACTTCTTTATGAACTTTAGGTAGGGTATACAGGATAGAAATTATGGGATGGGCTGGCAGTAGAGCTTCTATTGTTTTATCATCAAAAATATTCATAGCTTTACCCTCCTGTAGTAGTAGCATCATTTTTCTATGAATGCATTCTGTAGGGTTATCATCCAATTTTCCACCACGTCCCCCATGACGGCCACCTGGAGGATGCCCTTTGACCTCTGTGGGAACAGGAAGGAGAGAGGTTAAAAGTCCCCTCCCAGCATCCTCCCACCAGTGTTCTTCCTGTTCCCACAGGGTCAGGATGGAGAGAAGATCTCTCCTTGCATCATCCAGGTGTAAGGGGGGACGCAAACACTAACCGTCGGGCGGTCCTCGACCAAGCCACGCAGGTCGGGTCCATGGGCGGCTCCGGCCCTCCCTGGTCATCCCCGTCCGGCCTGGTAAGCACCGCTCGTCCCGCTGGCAGCGGCGCCTAAGGGAGAGCGGTGGCGCTCCGTGAGCCTTAAATCCCGGTGTGTCGCGCGGAGGCAGATGACGACTTCCGGCGCGACCGGAAGTGACGCTCCGATGCCGGGTCCCGGAGCATGAACGCCGGCTGCAGCCTTCAACAGGGGGATGGGCTCCCCTAGAAGGTATTTAAGTCAGGTTTTTGCGGGTACACGTTGATCTGAGGTCTAAGATCACAGTTTGTTCTGGACTCTCGTGCAGCCGTGTGTTTTGTCTCCCTGCCGTCACAGCCATGTCTGAAGAGGCAGATGCAGGCTCTCTCCACCCGCTGGTACTTGTAAGTGCGCTGGAGGTGTCCTCCACATGCTATATGTGTAAATATTTGTGTGTTTTTTACGGTCTCCTGCAACAAATTCTCCTCCTTCCCTTCCAGGAGGAATCTGGTGGAAAGGGGAAAGGCAAGGAGGAGAAGCAGGAGAAAGGGGGCAAAGTGGCGAGATCCAAATCAAAATCATCTGATGTTCAGAGCAGAAGATGTAATATGTGCATTAGCAAGTTACCTGATACGCATAAGAAACCGATATGTAAATCTTGCATAGATAAAATTATTGAGAGATGAAAAAACCTCCTTTATGGATGAGATTAAAGGGGTATTCCAATATGGGCATTTACATTTAATTAAATTCATTTGCCTTATATAAACATTTCTTCAATTGGATGTTAAGTAAAAAAAATTTCCTGTATGAAGATAATTTCTCATAAATGAGGTTATGTTGTCCCTTAGAAACGAGATAGCTTCCTCGGATACGACCACGTCACACTCTGGCAGCAGTGGCCAGACTTGCGCTATAGAGTCCTGCCCAACCACTAGGATTCAGCAATCATTACCATAGGATGGCTGTGCGACATGTTGTAACTCCCGGACATTTTATATACAATAACCTTTTGTTTCTTTGTGCACTCAATCCATCAGAGGTGGCCGTATCTGAGGAAGCAATCTCGTTTCTAAGGGACAAAATGTCTACATTTGAGAAATTATCTTCACACAGGAACATTTTTTTTAATAACATCTAATTGAAGAAATGTTTACATATGGCAGATTAATGAAACTGAATGTGAGTGCCCAGATGAGAATACCCCTTTAAGGAGTTTATCGAAGAAAAATTTGTATCCCTCGCCTCAACCTCTCAGGCTCTTCAGGGTCCCTCCCCTAAAAGAGCCCGTATGGATCCAGATTTAGCCACTCCGGTATCAGATTCAGATGTTTCTGAATCTCCGTCATGTTCTTATAGAGATTCAGAAGTAACACATTCTGACTTACAAGAATCTGAAGCCAGGTATCTGTTTCCTATTGAAGAAATGGAAAGACTACTCAAAGCAGTAAGGGATACTCTAAACATTGAAGATATAATCCCTCCTAGATCAGTCGAAAAGGATCTCTTTGGAGGACTGAGGACTAAAAAGCGAAGGGTCTTTCCTGTCAATGATACTTTGAAAGATCTTATTACGGCAGAATGGCAAGAACCCAAAAAGAAAATAACGGTTTCCAAAAATTTCAAGAAACTACTTCTGTTCGAACCTAATGATTCGAAGATCTGGGACGCCTGTCCTAAAGTGGACGTACAAGTCTCCAAGGTATCCAAGAAGATGGATTTCTAGAAGAAGCCGGGGAGACCAGGCGAAACACGTGTCGGGACACTATTAATTTATCCATGATCACAGTTTAGGGACAGATTCTATTAGGGACAGCAGCAAATCAAAAATAATAGAAATTAGCTACCAGTGTACCAAATAACTGTTAGCCTCAACGGCGTGAGCACACGCCAGCTGAGACGACTGGTCAACGCTGCAGCAGTGAAGGAGACGCGGCACATATACAACATAGCCGCGATCCTATTACTATCTACTGCTGGCGCGACACAGCACCGCTAGTCAGGGAGCGACACATTCATATATCATCACGATCGCTCTCTTGAAAACCATAACAGATGTTATCACCGCAGCACATCAGGCTGCGAGTTAACACTGGAGCTGTTTAATTCTAACTCCTGTCCCTATTCCCTGATCCCCACACAAGGGATAAGTGGGATAAAGATTAAACTCGGGAGGGTAAAATAAATTATAAGGGCACCCATACCCGTTTTCAATACCCGGGGTGTACACATATCACCCTTGTGACTTGGATATAAATAAGGCAGTTTATAATACTGTTACACTAGAAGTTATCAGACCAGCATGAGTATGTACTCAAGTATTTTAAATAATTAATAAAAGTGAAATTTTAAAATTACACTCACACCTTTATCCTTCTATCCCTTTTCCTTTCCCCCATATTTCCCACCCCCTTCCCCCTGCTGTGGTTATCAGATTTTCAGCTAAAGAAGGGGCCCTATCCAACGCATCAAGGAGAGTGCTTTGGCTAAAGCAATGGGGAGGAGACATACGTTCCAAAAACAAAATTGTGAGGAATCCCCTTTTCAGGCGAGTTAGTCTTCGGCCCGGACCTCGATGCCATTCTGGAGAAAGCTGCCGACAAGAAGATGGGGTTTCCGGAAAATCGACCTGACACCAAAAGAAAATTTTTTCGTGGCCCCAAGGACCAAAGGGAGAGCTACAGAGGGAAGGGCAAACAAGGCCGTTGGAGCTTTCCCAAGGGAGGCAGAGGTCATGGCTTCTTGTTCTCCTCAAACAGTGACCCATCCAAAAGTAAGAAGCAGTGACGCCAGGGTTGGGGGAAGACTCAAGTTTTTTACTTCTCAGTGGGAGAAGATAACATCAAATCTCTGGGCAAGAGACATTGTAAAAAATGGTTACAGAATAGAATTCTCCCGTCTTCCCCCACAAAGATACTTCTGTCCATCTTCATCATCTCCTTCTACACAGGTCACCATCTGGCAGGAGGTCCAGAACCTGCTACAACTGGGGGCCATCCTGAGAGTTCCGCTCAATCAAGAGGAACAAGGTTTCTACTCCCCTCTGTTCACAGTGAAAAAGCCCAACGGATCGAACCGCCTCATAATAAACTTGAGAGGATTAAATCGCTTCATAATATACAGACGCTTCAAGATGGAGTCGGTAAGATCTGCTATACCCCTCATCCACCAAAACTCCTTTATGTGCACCATAGACCTAAAGGACGCCTATTATCACGCTCCTATCCATCCTTCCTCTCAGAAATATTTAAGATTCTCTGTTCTTTCCTTGGAAGGGGTAACTCACCACTTTCAATTTTGTGCACTACCCTTCGGAATATCTTCCGCTCCCAGGGTATTTTCCAAACTGATGATAGAGGTGGTGGCTTTCTTAAGAAATCAGGAAGTGTCTGTCGTTCCCTACCTAGACGACTTTCTGATTATAGCCAATACCAGCTTAGACCTAGTCAGGTCTCGGGATTTCACGATTTCTACACTCACAAGTCTGGGGTGGATCGTCAACTTTCAGAAGTCAAGTCTTTCCCCCCTTACCCAGATAAAATTCTTGGGGGTAATCTTAGACTCATGTCATCAAATCTGTTCTCTTCCGCAGGACAAGAAGGACAACATCAGACACCTCGTACCATCATTCAGAAAAAAGCCAAGTGTTTCAATCCGGACAGCTATGAAGCTTTTAGGACAGATGACCAGTATCAGCCAGTATCCCAGCAGTATCATGGTGCCAAAACCATTCCAGATCTCTCCAAAACTGGATCCTTTCATCCTGGGACAGATCACCAAGAGGCTTAGAGAAAAGGGTCCAGATCCCGCTGAGTGTGAGACGAGATCTTCTGTGGTGGCTAAGTACAAGGAACTTAGGAAGGGGCGTCCCATGGATCCAACAGCCCTTGATTACCAACCAGGCCGATGCAAGCAAGTCAGGTTGGGGCGCTTGTTTCCAAGATCAGTTGGTACAGGGTCAATGGACTCAGGAAATCAATGCCAAATCCTCCAACTTCAGAGAATTACGTGCGGTTTGGGAAACTCTGAGATCCAACAGGTCTCACCTAAGGAATTCACACCTCCTGATATTATCCGACAACACCACCACTGTATCATATCTGAGGAGACAAGGGGGAACCAGGTCTCCGGATTTACTGGCCCTATCACAGAAGATCTTCAAATGGGCAGAGGACAATTGCCAATCTCTCTCTGCGACCCATCTTCGTGGAAGAGAGAATCTAACAGCAGACTTCCTGAGCAGAAAAACACTCTTACCGAACGAATGGTGCCTAAAGCAGGAGATTTACGACCATCTGATCACCTTATGGGGACAACCACTCATAGATCTGTTTGCCTCAAGAGAGAATACAAAGTGCAACCTTTTTTATTCTCTAGACACAAGAGAACCTTTCTCGACTCTGGACGCATTCAGCCATACTTGGGACCAGCCACTAGCATATGCCTGTCCCCCAATTCCCCTGATTTCAAAGGTGCTACGCAAAATCTACCTGGACAAGGCCAGGGTAATACTAATCTGCCCGAACTGGAGGAAGAAGAGTTGGTACCCTCTTCTGAGATCCATGGCTCTTCAGGAACCCATCCTACTTCCTCCGGAGAACGATTTCCTATTCCAAGGCCCAGTTCTTCATCCAAGGCCGAGCTACTTCGACCTATCGGCATGGATCCTGAAAGGGAACTCCTGTTAAGGAAGGGTCTTTCATCAAAGGTGGTGAACACTCTACAGGCGAGTAGAAAACCAGTGCCATATATCATAAAATATGGAAAAAAATTTGTATCTTTTTGTGGGGATAAACCTCCATCACAAGATAACCCTAATGTCTTTCAGGTGTTGGAGTTCCTGCAAGCTGGATTAGAAAGGGGTCTATCCACAAGCACTTTAAAAGTGCAGGTGTCTGCCCTTGGTGCCTTTCATGACTGCTGCCTTATGGACAATAGGTGGGTAAAAAGATTCATAAGATTTATATTTGGTAGACACTGGTGGGAGGATGCTGGGAGGGGACTTTTAACCTCTCTCCTTCCTGTTCCCACAGAGGTCAAAGGGTATCCTCCAGGTGGCTGTCATGGTGGACTAGTGGAAACTGATTTACCGGTAGGTTTCTAAATCTTAATTTCTATAGGTGGAAGAATCTTGTAGCATGGACATAATTTCTTGGGCATATAGGTCTGAATCTAAGACTACAACAGAGCCGCCTTTGTCGGCATTTCTAACCACTATGTGTGGATTGTGTTTTAGTGCACGTAAGGCTCGTTGTTCTCCAGAAGTGAGATTATTTTTATGTGAGTCCTATATTTCAGACGATTTTTTAAGGTCTCTTTCTACAGCTGTTTGAACAATGTCCATAGCCGGAGTCCTAGTTTGTATAGGATAAAAAAATGGATTAGACCATGGAACTTTGTGACAGGTATTGTGAACTTGAGTGACTGGATCCTGGTTTTCCGTCATAAGAGTATTAAGACTTGACACCAAAATTTGATCACTTAGATTGAAATCCAAGGGAAAAAGTGTAGATCCACGTTTGTTGAGATCAGGTAAGGCATTATTGATAGGACTGGTAGAAATTTCCGAATCAAAAAAGTGGCGTTTGACAGTGATGAGTCTAATGAATCTGTTGACATCGCGAATAGTGTTGTATAGATTCATGCGACAGGTGGGAGCGAAATTCAGTCCTTTAGCAAGTACTTGCATTTGTTTTGTGAGTATGCAAGCCGACATGTTTACAACACTATTAGAGGTCGAATTGGTTACTTGTTGTTCTGAGATTTGTGGTGTTGTGCCCTTGTTTTTATGTTTGCGACCTGCTCTCCTCCTGTATCTTTTGTTTTCGTAGAGACTCCCTCGTTTTTTGTGAATGAGGTTAATATGTTTATTTGGCATGGTGGGAAGAATTCCATATTTTCTCTGATTCCAATCCTTTCGTTGCCTCTATCCGATGGTACGGAAGGTACATAGACGATTGCATTCTTGTTTGGTCTGGCGATGTACCTAACATTTCTAATTTTGTACGTTACATAAACGTTAATACCCTAAACCTCAGGTTTACCCATAACTTTAATACTGTAACTACTGATTTTTTAGATATCACGCTAACAGGCCACATTTCCTTACATACTGTTTCTTCCCATCTCTTTAGGAAACCCACCTCAGGTAATACAACTCTCCATACGCACTCTTGTCACCCTAAAGATATTATCAGAAATTTACCAGCGGGTGAATACATCAGGGCACGTAGGTCTTGTTCTACATCAGACACATATCTATCAGAAACCCAAACTATGGATGAACGATTTAATAACAGGGGTTACAAAACTCATACCCTGGAACGAGCCAAGCACACAGTGGCTAGCAAACCACGCACAGATTATCTATTTTCAAGAAAAAACAAAGCACAAGCATCTTCTACAAACAAATTAGTGTTTAGTACCACCTATAGTGAAGATTTTTCCATGGTTCGCAGCATCATTTCAAACAATTTGCCATTACTGCATCAGGATCCCATAATAAAACAAATACTGTCTAATGGAGTTCAATTTGTTGCCAAACGAGCTACTACTATTGGCAACATTGTATCACCTAATATTTTTTCCAGTACACAAGGCATCAATGTATCTACTTGGCTTCATCTGAAAGGTAATTTCAAATGTGGACAATCAAGATGCAATACTTGCAAATTTATGTTAAAAACTACTACCTTTCGCAGCTATAGCCACCCCCATCCCACGTCTTATAACATCAACAAATATGTAAACTGTAACAGTCACCATGTAGTGTACCTTATTAGCTGCACTGTCATTTACAATACGTAGGTTGTACAATCAGAAAATTCAAAACACGTCTATATGAGCACATTAACCCCTAGGCGCACCAGGACGTTATAGTACGTCCCCGGGGCTAGAGACTTAGCGCACGGGGACGTTCTATAACGTCCTGCTTCTGGCACCGGCTCACGAACGGAGCCGGTACCAGAAGCAGTGGCTGTCAGCTGTCTAGTACAGCTGACAGCCTGCGCTAACACCCGCGATCGGAGCCGGCTCCGATCGCGGGTGTTAACCCCTTACACGCCGCGGTCAAGCATGACCGCGGCGTGTAAGGGTGTTTGCGCTGTGGATCGGATCCCCCGTGCCGCTTACCGGGGGATCCAATCCACTTCTGGGCAGCTCCGAGGACTGGCATGTGCCCCGGAGCTGCCCGGTCTCCATGGCAGCCAGACCCCTTCCGGGTCTGACTGTAAACTGTATGAGCATGCGCAAGCTTGCTCAGACAGTTTACACTGCTCTACAATAAAATAGTATTGTAGAGCAGTGTATTGAACTTAAACCAGTGATCAGAGCATCACTGGTTCAAGTATGTATAATTAAAAAAAGTCAAAAACACTAAAGTTAATACATTAGAATAAATAAAAAATAAATGCATTAAAATATAAGCCCCTAAAATGTCACTTTCCTTTAAAAACACTTAATAAAGTATAAAAAACACAAAAAACCCCTGCATATTTGGTATTGCCGTGTCCGTAACAATCTGTATAATAGAACAGAATCGTTACTGGACCCGCACGGTACATGCCGTAGAAAAAAAACGCAAAAACGTTCCGAAAAAAGATTTTTTTAATTAATACCTTATAAAAAAAGGTTCTAAAAAGTAATTTAAAAAATGTTATGCACTCCAAAATAAGCCCACTCTTCTCGCAAAAAATAAGCCCCTAACCAGATTTGTCAGCCGAAAATTAAAAAAGTTATGCATATGAAAAGATGGTGATGCTAAAATGAACAAGATTTTCTCCAAATTGGTTTTTATTCAGTACAATTGAATAAAATACACAAAACCCCCACATATTTGGTATCCCTGCGTCCGTAACAATCTGCATAATAAAACAGAATCGTTATTAGATCCGCAAAGTGAACCCCGTAAAAAAAACAAAAAAAAAAGCTCCAGAAAAAATATCATTTTCAATTAATACCCTATAAAAATGCTCTAAAAAGTGATTTAAAAAATGTTATGTACTCTAAAATAAGACCACTAAAAAGAACAATCTTTCTCGCAAAAAATAAACCATAAAACAGATTTGTGAGGCGAAAAATAAAAAAGTTATGCATATGAAAGACGGTGATGCTAAAATTAACAACATTTTTGCCAAAATACTTTTTATTCAGTAAAAATGGGAAAAAATAAAAAATCTATATACATGAGGTCTTTTTGTAATCGTAGCGACCCATAGAATAAAAATAATATACTATTTTTATGGTATGGTAAACGGCCAAAAAAAACCCCATAAAAATCTTCCTGAAAAGTGATGATTTTCATTTCCTCCACCAACAAAGAGTTAATAAAATCTCACCAATTAGCCTATAGATTCCCCCAAATTACGTACCAGAAAAGTGCATCTCATGTGGCAAAAGAAATAAGCCCCTATAGGTCCACATTAAAAAAAAGAAAAAAAAAATTATAGTCTGTACAATGTGACATAGCAAATCTGCTCTGCATGGCGCCTCCTTCCCTTCTATGCCCGGCCGTGCGCCCATACAGCAGGTTACCACCACATATGGGGTATCCGTGTACTCGGGAGAGATTGGGTAACAAACTTTGTGGAGCCTTTATTCATTTAATCCATTGTAAATGTTTAATTTTCCACCCAAAATGGGTGTATTGTGAAAAAATATTACAATTTGCAGACAGCACCTCCATTTTGTTTTAACCCCTATAAAACACGTAAAGGGTTAACAAACTTCTTAAAAGTGGTTTTTCATACGTTGAGGTGTGTAGTTTCCACAATGGGGTAATTTACGAGTCTCACTATTATTTAGGCCTCTCAGTGTCAATTAGAAGTTGAGCAGGTTCATCTAAATACGGGTTTTGGTGATTTTACAAAAAAATGGCACCTAAATTCTGAGCCTCATAACATTCTAGTAAAATATGTGGAATCTTAAAAAACCATGCCAACATAAAGCAGACATTTGGAAAATGTAAGTTATGAATTTATTTGGGAGCTATGACTATCTGCATCAAAAGTAGAGAATTTAGAATGTTGAAAATAAAGAATTTTTCCAAATTTTTGCCAAATTTTGTTTTTTTTCATAACTAAACACAAAAGATTTCATCCAAATTTTTAAACTAATTTGAAGTACAATGTGTCACGAGAAAACAATCTCAAAATCCCCTGGATATCTCATAGCGTTCCAATACTATAACCACTTATAGTGACACAGGTCAGTCCCGTAGGGGTTAAGGATGCGGATAAAACATCTTTCCGTAATGTATCCAATGTAGCCAAACATTTCAAAACTATCCATAATGATTCTTTCTCTCATATGTCAGCTACGATCATAGAAAAAGTCTTTGCACCGAAACGGGGAGGAGACTGGCGAAAAATTCTACTTACCAGAGAAGCTTTCTGGATATTAACTCTGAACACCAGTCACCCCCACGGTTTAAATCTAAGATCTGATCTGATGCATTTTTTCTAATGTTACTACTAATATTGTAACTTATCTTGATGTTACGTTTTCCTAAGGAGTGTTTCTCCTACGTCATTTCCTTATTTCCTTCCCTTGTGGGCGTTTCCTTATCTGTTAACCCCTTCCCGACATTTGACGTACTATTACTGCATGGCGGGAGGTGCGTTCCCGCAATATGCAGTAATAGTACGTCAAACTTCTGGCCCTGGCTCCTGAATGGAGCCGGGGCCAGAAGCTGCGGGTGTCGGCTATATATTATAGCCGACACCCTCCTCTAACACCCGCGATCGGAGATTTCTCCGATCGCGGTGTTAACCCCTAACACGCCGCGGTCGCGCTGACCGCGGCGTGCTAGGGGCATTTAACTAGATTCGGACCCCCCCGCGGCGCTTACCGGGGGGGTCCCGCTCCTCTGATCGCAGCCCCGGGACTGCCGGTGCCCGGGGCTGACCGATCTCCTTCCGCTCAGTGTTTCACATAATACAGTGTAATACATCTGTATTACACTGTATTAGGTGAAGAATAGCTTGAACAAGTGATCAGTGGATCACTTGTTCAAGCTAACCTGTAAAAGTAAAGAAAAAAGTTAAAAACACTGAATAAACACAATTTTTAATAAAAATAATTAATTAAATAGAGTTAAAGTCCCCTAAACACAAACATTCCCTATACACATCTAATAAAGTAAAAATACCTGAAAATCACCAAAACCCCCCACATATTTGGTATCGCCGCGTCCGAAACAATCTGTACAATAAGTTAGAAACATTATTGGACCCGTACGGTGAACACCGTAAAAACAAAACCCGAAAAACTCGCCAAAAATATACATTTTCATAAAATCCCTTCACAAAAATGTTCTAAAAAGTGATCAAAAAAAGTTATGTGCCCCAAAATGGTACCAATTGAAAGAACAACTCAACACGTAAAAAATAAGCCCTAAACTAGCTCTGTCAACCAAAAAATATTAAGGTTAAGTTCCCGAAAAGATGGCGATGCAGAAACAAAATGAGATTTCCTCTATATTAGTTTTTCTCCAGTAAAATTGTAAAAATAAATGAAAAACTATATAAATGAGGTATCACCGTAATCGTAGTGATCTATAGAATGAAAATATTATAGTATTTTTAGTGTATGGTGTACGACCCCCAAAATATACAAAAAAAAAGAAACCCCAAATTGACAATTTTCTTTTCCTCCATACATTAAAGAGTTAATGAAATCTCATCGAAAAGCTACAGATCCACTTAAATGAAGTATTTGTAAAGTGCATCTCATGTCGCAAAAAAATAAGCCCTTATATGTCCAAATTGCCAAAAAAATAAAGATTGTATAGCCAATAAAAAGTGACAATGCATAATCTGCTCTGAATGGCGCAGCTTCCCTTCCATGCCCTGGGGTGTGCCCATACAGGAGGTTAACACCACATATGGGGTATTGTTATACGCGGGAGAGATTGGGGATCAAATTTTGAGGAGCGTTTTGGAATTTTATCCACTGAGAATTTGTACATTTTATGAAAAACACATTCATTTAGCCAAATAAAATGCAATTTCGAAATTGCATCCGATTTTGTTTTAACCCCTGTAAACCAATTAAAGGGTTAACAAACTTCATAAAAGTTGTTTTACGTACGTTGAGGGGTTTAGTTTCTATAATGGGGTAATTTATCGGGTTTTACTTTATTTAGGCCTCTCAAAGTGACTTGAAACCTGAGCAGGTCCCTCAATAGCAGGATTTTGCTTTTTTTATGAAAATGTGAAAAATTGCACCTAACGTTCAAAGCCCCATAACATCTTACAAAAATAAGAGTATGCATAAAAAACCACGGAGGTATAAAGTAGACATTCGGTGAATGTTAGTTATTACGTTTTTTGGTGTTATGACTCATGTGTGGAAAAAGTAGAAAATTTAGAATTTCGAAAATTGCTAATTTTTCCAAATTTTCACCAAATATCTGATTTTCTCATAAATAAATGCAAAACATACCACCAAAATTTTTTAACTAACATGAAGTACAATGTGTCACGAGAAAACAATTTCAAAATCACTTGGATATG
The DNA here is from genome assembly GCF_040894005.1 of Engystomops pustulosus. Taxonomy (NCBI): domain Eukaryota; kingdom Metazoa; phylum Chordata; class Amphibia; order Anura; family Leptodactylidae; genus Engystomops; species Engystomops pustulosus. Next base: position 102,593,641 of record NC_092411.1, on the reverse strand, counting down.
TTAAAGCGTTCCAAAGTTATAACCACTTATAGTGACACAGGGCAGATTTGAAAAAATGGGCCGTGTCAGGAAGGTGAAAAGTGGCTTCAGCGTTAAGGGGTTAAATGCCGACTGTTTCCATATATGTCCACGCCACTATGACTAAGGAGTAATATCAGAAACGCGTCAATGGCTTTCCCGATCCCATGTGCACATGGCTTTTAACTATACGATTAAAAGTTAGGTTTTAATATGTTTTTCCCAAAAAATTTTAGATATTTTTCATGTTTACCCTCGCTGGAGTGCCTGCTTACTTTCTCCATATTGACTTGGAGTGGCCCGACTCCTTTACTCCGTGCGACTGGTCTGACACGGCAGCCTCTGCAATGTTTGGTGAGCTGAAAACAACATTTTTTTCTTTTAAAATTAGAAGGAGCCCACCCTGCTTGTGAGGGCTCACAATCTATACAGGATGGTAGATGGAAGCCTTTGTTCAGGGAAACAAACAGTAATGTTATTTTTAGGTTACATACATCTGCTAAATTACACAAAGACTATAACCTCACTTTATTACACTAAACATTTGCAGGACAATGAGACTTAACCCCTTCCCGCCGCGGCCCTTTTTCGATTTTGCGTTTTCATTTTTCACTCCTCACATTCAAAAATCTGTAACTTTTTTATTTTTCCACGTACAGAGCTGTATGATGGCTTATTTTCTGCGTAACAAATTACACTTCAAAATGGTGGTATTTAATATTTCATGCCGTGTACCGGGAAAAAAAATCCAAGTGCAGTGAAATTGGTAAAAAAAAACGCATTTTTGCCGTATTCTTGTGGGCTTGGATTTTACTGTGCACCCCAAATGACATGTCTACTTCTTTGGGTCGGTACGATTAGGGGGTTACCAAATTTGTATAGGTTTTATAACGTTTTCATACATTTAAAAAAATTAAAACCTCCTGTACAAAATTTTTTTGGAGGATTTTGCCATCTTCTGGGGCTAATAACTTTTTCATACTTTGGTGTATGGAGCTGTGGGTGGTGTAGTTTTTTGCGGATTTTGATGACGTTTACAATGTTATCATTTTTAGGACTGTACGACCTTTTGATCACTTTTTATAGAATTTTAACAAATTTTTTAAAATGGCAAAAAAGTGCCATTTTCGACTTTGGGCGTGATTTTCCGTTACAGGGTTAAACGCAGTGAAAAACCGCAGTGAAAAACCGTTATCATATTTTGATAGATCTGGCATTTTCAGACGCGGTGATACCTAATGTGTTTATGATTTTTACTGTTTATTTATATTTATATCAATTCTTTTTTTTAATTCTTATTTTTACCATTTTTCAGACTCCCTAGGGTACTTTAACCCTAGGTTGTCTGATCGATCCTATCATATACTGCCATACTACAGTATGGCAGTATATGGGGATTTTACTACTCATACATTACCATGTGCTGACAGCACATGGTAAAGAATGGGTTAACCCGAAGTAGCTTCGGGTCTTCGTGAGACCCGAAGCTACCATGGCAACGGATCGCCGCTCCCTGATGACGTCACGGGGAGCGACGATCCACGGAAAGATGGCGACGCATGCAAAGACTCAACGGATATGGAGAGGGCTCGGCCCGCGAGCCCTCTCCATGTACCGGGACCCGACATGTGACGTACTATTAAGGGGTTAAGGAGAATGTGAGCATATAGCTGAATTCTAGATCTATTTGTTCTCACCCGGTATCGACGACTTCTCAACTTCTTATCTTCTTTCTCTTTTAAACTTTTGAAGGGATTCATGGAATTGCGGTATTCTCTTCTCTTTGTCAAAAAATAGGCAACACAGGCACCTAAAGCAGAATACATAACATATAACTTTAACACACAATTGAGGGTATATTTATAATCTAAATATATAAATAATCAACATAATGCAGGCACAGTAGGACACACTCTGTAGCTATATCTAAAAGCGGTAAATCACTGCCGCTTTGGATGTACAGTTTGCGGCGTGGGGTTAAGATACACCAATGTATGCCAATATTCTGCTGCTAAATAAGCCAATAGATGAGGGTCATAAACTTAGAGTAGAAAGTATAAGATGCAATAGATTTATCATCCAGCATCAGCTACTGTGATAAATCTGATGCATTTTCAGACGGTCTGTTCTAAGCTTACACTGGTTTTGAAAAATACACATCATTATTTATACACTCTAAAGACTGCATTCACTATTCGGCAGAATTTAGAGATTTTAGCTCCAAGTTTTCCCCACACCACAAAATACTTGGGCCTTGGGTGGTGTAAAAATAACCCAACTTATACCTTGGTCCTTCACTTCAGGTTCGGTTCCAGGTTTCATTAGGCAGTGAACTCACGTGGCGGCATTGAAAAATTTAGAAACTAAAACAGGCTTCTGTTCACTAACATATCCCCTATTTAATACCAAACAGCCCCCTCATGGTTATTTAATATACAGGCCTACCCATATATCCCCTATATACAGCCTTATGTGGTTCCTCGAACAGCTCTGGGCCCCAGCACTTGCCCAGGTATGCACAGTGCTGGCATCGGCCCTGCTTCAATCCTTATCTTTGTTGGTTTTCAGAGGCTCAGCAGTGACGTCATGTTGACAATGCTGCAGCCTCTATTAGGCTGTAGTGAGTGTGCACTGTTAAAATGGTGTCACCGTTGACCCTATGCATACAATGAGAGGCCGACAATCACAGGTGGCACCGCACTAGACTAGAGGTAAGTAGAAATTCTTTATTATTTTTACACCACTTGGGATCCATGACAACCCATGATATGAGCATAGCCCCCTCTCCACCACAATGCGTTATGGAAAGAAAAAAAATCCGTCTGTTTTATATGGTTTCTGCAACTCCTATTGAGGCTGTTTCAAAAAGTGACAGAAACAGCACTCCCAAATGCATATGGCTTTAACTAAATGTGTTTCAACTGTAAAATTGCATTAAATTTAAATTTTGCCTACTTTTGGAAAGGGTTTAAAGAAGGAAAAGAAGGGAGGACAAGACAAAAAGACAATGTAAAAGTCTGTAAATCCAGATGACAGATAGCCCATCAGGCTCATCAGCATACTTTTAAAAAGTTGATTTAAAAGAAAAGACCATGGATAACACATACAAGAAGATTATCACATCATGTGCCTTGATCTATGAGTAAGTATCCCTGGTTTATCATGCTTGATCTTGTTGGTAGAGTTCCATTAAGTGGGAGCTGGGACGCAGAATATGAGGGGCCACAAGATCAGGGCTTCCTCGGGGCCATATGGGGGGGGCAGGGGCGCACCTGCCATGAGGCGAGTTGAGATTCTCGCCTCAGGCGGAGCGCTTCCTGCTATACTAGGGGGCGGCGTCGGGCTCCCGCCCGCCGGAATGTGTTACGGCCGGGACATCTCCCCGACCCCCCGCACATTCCGCCGCCCATCACATCCACCCGCCCGCGGCCGGCACATGTACCTGCGCGCGGGCCGTCACTTCCGCCACAGCCCGCCCATCCATCCATCCATCCATCCATCCATCCATTCAACACGCGCGCGCGCGGCTGTACCTGCGCACCCACAGAAATTTCCCCCTGCGCACCGCCCTACACTTCCCCTTGCGCGCCCGCTGACACTTCCACCCCCCGCAGCCCGCCTAGCTCATCCACCGGCCCGGCACAAGTACCACCCCCCGCCCCAGCCCAATGTCCGCGCTGGTCCCGCCCCCCCCCTTCACGCTCCGTTTTCGAACCCCCCTCGGTCCGTGTCACTGCCAATACCACCCCCCCCACCCCCGCTCCGACATCCCCGGCAACACCCTCCCCCCCCCCCCCGCTCCGACATCCCCAGCAAACCCCCTCCCCGCTCCGACATCCCCAGCAAACCCCCTCCCCGCCCCCCGCTCCGACATCCCCGGCAACCCCCCCCTCCTTCCACCAGAGGACAAGGCCAAAGAGAAAAGAAGAAAAAAGAGTAAAGGTAACTTCTATGTATGTATATGTGTGTGTATGTATAGATTTGTCTGTGTGTATTTGTATGTATATGTGTATGTATATATGTAAATATACATATATATATATATATATATGTATGTCTGTATATTTGCTGTATATACTGTATATATATATATATATATATATATATATATATATATCTCTGTATGTCTGTGTGTACATTTATCGTGCCACCATTTAAAATATACTATATGGCGGCACGCTGTATGTATGATATGGTATATGGCGGCACGCTGTATGTATGATATGGTATATGGCGGCACGCTGTATGTATGATATGGTATATGGCGGCACGCTGTATGTATGATATGGTATATGGCGGCACGCTGTATGTATGATATGGTATATGGCGGCACGCTGTATGTATGATATGGTATATGGCGGCACGCTGTATGTATGATATGGTATATGGCGGCACGCTGTATGTATGATATGGATATACGGCGGCACGCTGTATGTATTATATGGTATATGGCGGCACGCTGTATGTATGATATGGTATATGGCGGCACGCTGTATGTATGATATGGTATATGGCGGCACGCTGTATGTATGATATGGTATATGGCGGCACGCTGTATGTATTATATGGTATATGGCGGCACCCTGTATGTATTATATGGTATATGGCGGCACCCTGTATGTATTATATGGTATATGGCGGCACCCTGTATGTATTATATGGTATATGGCGGCACCCTGTATGTATTATATGGTATATGGCGGCACCCTGTATGTATTATATGGTATATGGCGGTATGCTGTATGTATTATATGGTATATGGCGGCACACTGTATGTATTATATGGTATATAGTGGCACACTATGTATTATATGGTATATGGCGGCACACTGTATGTATTATGTGGTATATGGCGGCACCCTGTATGTATTATATGGTATATGGCGGCACCCTGTATTGATTTTATATTATATGGCGGATCGTTTTATGTATATTGTTCTTTGTAGTAGCTCGCTGTGTGTATTATATAGTTCAAAGAGGGAAGCTTTATGTATTTTGCATTGCTTTATTTTCACATTTTTCACATTGGGTCTGGTCCTGACACTCCTCGATATTTTACATGTATAGGGGGGGGGGGGGGGGCGTTTTTCTATAGTTCGCCTCAGGCAGCAGAAAGGCTAGGTGCACCCCTGGGGGGGGGGGGGGTGTCATAATAAGAAATGTTGCATGGTGGCTCAGTGGTTAGCACTGCAGCCTTGCAGATCTGGGGTCCTGGTTTCAAGTCCCATCAAAATCAGCTTTTGCAAAGAGTTTGTATGTTCTCTCCGTGTTGGCGTGGGTTTCCTCCCACCTTCTGGTAGGTTGATTAGATTGTGAGCACCATGCGGGACAGAGACAAATTTGGCAAGTTCTGTGCAGCGATGTGTAGTATGTTTGCGCTGTATAAATAAAGGAATTATTATTATGAAAGGGTCACAATGTGAGGGGGAGCTGGGCATGATATGAGGGGGCCACAATGTGAGGGGCAGATGGTGGGCTCCAAGGGGGGAATTATACTGTGTGGGGATGAACAAATGACAGAGCTTAGCCCAAAAGCTTCCATCCTTTGTTGGGAGGTATGCTAGCCTACAATCTGCCTGCATATCACTATGTGTACCTCACTCACTGTACATTAAGCTGTGGCTAACCTTATAACAAATTTCTACTTTCCACTATTAAGCCTTCAATGTTCTCTATGTTGTGAACACATTTATCATGAACATATTTTATATAATGTTACTGTCACCTTTCAGCTCTTTGTCTGTATAGCGATGGTTACTAGACACAAGTTCTTGCTTCAGCTTCTCCACCAGGAACTTTAAAACGGAAATATTCCAAGAAGATTTGATGCTATGGACAGATATTACACCAGATAAAGATCTCACAGTAATACAGGATTACAGTAGTAAAACTCACACCACTAACATCACTCACTCACCTCTCTGAGCCATTGAAGCGCTTGTTGTTAGAGATGTGATTGTGAATATTATGAACCAGTTTCTGAAATAAAAAAAATAAATAAGTACACCATACACATACTATTCAGAGTGTTATGGCTCTTTCAATATAGCATACATTGTAACATTAGATACATTAGATTTATTTTTGTAACATAAACAATATGTACATTTTTCCATTGTTAACCTTTCAAGGAATAAATTGTACTATCTAGTGGTACTATGTAATATTTGACCCCCGCTTTACTACACTATTGATAATATGTCTGAATTTATTACACTGCACTGATTACATTGATTATTGTATAGGAGGGCACCACAGCTTCTTCAATTAGCTAATGTGTCAGTTATTACTACCAACCAGAACTCCCATGAAAGGACTTATATGTTATATTTAAATCTACGTTTATTAACAATAAAGGAAAAACAGCATATACAAATAAAATTCTCATAGCATGAAGGGTGGTCTCGCAGGACCCCAGCAATAAAACATATGCAGCATCATATTGCAGAATAAGGACAGGCTGCAGGGTTGCACCGGGGCAGGGATCATAATTATAACACATTGCCAGGATACCGCCCACCCAGGACTTATATGTTATAGTGCATGTAGCAGCCACAGTGACACCACTATTTCTATTGCAGGCTCCCTTTAAAAGAACATAGAAAATATTCCAATGTTTGGGGTTTGGACCAGTGAATCCAGCATAAGGACGGAGTTACACTATTTAAACTTATTGTGTGAAACATGTTCTTTACTGGGAGCATCACAGAGAATCCTACCAGAACATTCTTATCTTTGAGTGTAAAAGGTTTTTGATTTTTATTTCCCTAAAAAACACACAAGCAGAACAGATATAGTTAGGACTCTCCACTGCCAGCAGTTTAGTGTTCCAAATTATCCTGACCGATTCCAATTGAAGGAACAGTAATTCTACATTGTGACCTCTAGGTGGCGCTGTGAGAATCTGTAATACATACATGGCCTTTCTATAGTACAGTACATAGAAACATTGTAGCTGAAAAGATGTGGGGTTGCATGTACTGTATAAATATTTACACTATTGAGTGTAAAAAATAAAGTGCCCAATAGGATCCTTTATGATTGGGATGATAAATTGCCAAAAACACTACAGAAGCTTTCTCCCCCTGTTTTATTTAAAAGATAGGCATATTTGCCAAAACAAAGCTTGCAAGTGTATGGGGAAGGGCGAGTGTTCAGTCAACAGATGTCTTATGAGGACAATCAGTCTAAGGGGGAATAATGAATATACTCACCGACAATACTAGGTCTCGTTTTCGTCGGGAACATTTCTGCCCGTTGCTACGCTGCCGACTGTTACAGCTACTATAAAACTGTGCAAATGGCGGAGGAGAATTTGGAGGCCGCATGTCTGATTCGGACGACGTTTCCGCCACCATTAATCCTCCTGGACTAAGGGATCCATCTTTCTGTATTAAGATATGGGAATGACTTGATTTCACTACTGAAGGAGTGGGCTCATTAAGATTTTCCATTGGATCCCTGTGAGGGCGTGTGTCTGTCAGCTGCTTAACAAAGTTGGAAGTTAAAATCCGCTGGGCGGAGGACTCTGAGTTTAAGAAATCATCAATGACCTATAAAAATAAAATCATGTATTTGTGAAGAGAAAATATAATGCAGATTGGAAAGTGCAGTGTTAAACTACATAGAGGTAGCTGGCGGTAGGAAGCCCAGGCTTTGAGCATGCACACAGCAGATGGTATAAAGATGACACACCTGCCAGAATTGCTGCAAACAGAAGCTGTCCCTATTAAAAGTGACAGACTGTGTCTCCCACTGGAGTGCAATAGAATGGAGACTAAGCATAAACAGACTGCAAGCTGATAGCTTATGCACACATACTCATGGCATGCAGCTCAAGAGCGCAAGGCCAAATGACTGCCTCACTACAGTATAAGCATCTGTAACCTTGGCCTGTAACGAGATTTGTGGTGACCACATCCATGTATTCTTAGGCTACATGCACTCGACCGTTATTGTGGCCGCACCAGATCATGGCCACAATAGAGAGGTCTATAGAACTGTCTATAGAACAGTTCAGCAAGAATGGTTAGAACACGTTGGCTCACCACACTGCGACCTGGCCGGGCGTCAGCGCTCCAATATATAGGGCATGTCCTATCTTTTGCTGGATTGTGGCAGAGGGGAGAGGTGACAAGTGTCCGGCAGTGTACTTGTACATATAGCCCTAGCCCTTGTTTTAGTTGTATAAGCTTAGCTTACCAATGATTGTTCTTGTTCTACATTAGCCATACCTTATCATGTTCTGCTTTTTTCACATATCACGGGTAATATATCAAGTGGTATAGGCCAGGTAAGTATAGACTAATGTAACTTGTAAATGGCTAAACATAAAAGATTGGTTTAAATTAATAATTTACTATATTCAGCAAGATAAATCTTATTAAATGCAATGTTAACACCCTTTAAGAACAAATCTTGTACATAACCCGGGGTTTGTCTGTATTGTAGAAAATAGGCAGCAAGTAAATATCATCCAAAGCTCATGAAAAGCCAAAAAATACCCTGTGTAGGTAAATTTACATGCAAATAAAAGCTAAGCCAACGATGAATGTTTACTTCATGTGTTCACTTACCGGCATATGGACAGGACTAAGGAGGGATGGAGCTTCAGTAGGAGGACATCCTGTTAAGCAACTTTCTCTTGTCCTGTCTAGAACTGGAGGGTGAAGCCCAGGAACTAATGAGGCAGATGCTGCCCCGAGCTGCCTTAGCTCCTCAATGACAACCTGAACTCCTCCAATTTCTTCAACTTCTTCTTCGTCTGATACCTTACATCTTGCACTGATCTCTGGTGGTGACTTTGGTGGCTCCGGTCTTTCAATCGTCCGCTTAAGACTACTGACCTCTTCTTGAAGTTCACTGAGAAGGCTACTGTTTGCCTTGGCAACATTAAGTGCAGCTTCGGCTAGTCCCACCGCTTTCTCCACGCGTTGATAGATGAGATGAAGTAGCTGCTCACAACCTTGCACTGCTACTCCTTGCCCATTTACTGTGATAGGGGTAGCCCCATCAATAGACACAGAACCCCCTTGGGTGCTTTCGACTTTGCATGCACATTTGCCATCATTTTGCCCCGGTGGAGGGGTGAACAAAATAGTAGCACTAAATGACATTTTAAGGGAAATTTGCTCAATCTGTCTGAATTAGGGGTCTAACTGATCAATGTAAGTAGTGGTTTCTACAGCCGATATCAAATAGATATTTTAGAAAAATACATGTACTGTTTTTTTAATATTAGCTTTCTGGTGAATGTCTATGTAATGGTATATATTACACCTAAATAATTCAAGTCCGAGTAATGCTCCTGTACGTGGTGTCATCTGTGATATATTATTTAATATATTCATGTTGTTTTCCTATGATTGTCACAAATTCCTGCGGGGACATTTTCTATTCCTGCTGTCAGGCTGCAAACACATCCCACAAGATTTATCTTGTCCCTCACACCGATTATTTCAGTTCTTCTATGTCTTTTAGGCCATTGGTTTCATACTTGTTGACTTCTTATGGAGCTGGCGTCTGATAAATTACTGAAGTATTCAAATTTCTAGGAAATATCTGACAAAAGCTAAGGAACAAAAACATTCACAAACATGACAATAAACAGATATTTAGGAATATGATAACAATAAATATAATACTTTTCTTTGAATACAGACATAAAAAAGTACTCCCTAACACAAACTTAACCCCTTCAGGACCAGCCTATTTTTTTTTTTTACCTTAGGTGTGTTTATCCAGTTTTATTGATATTCCCTAACCACAGTTTAGTGGATAATCAGATTTTTTTTTAACCCCTAGGCGCACCACGACGTTATACTACGTCCCCGGGGCTAGATGTTTAGCGCACCGGGACGTAGTATAACGTCCAGCTTCTGGGACCGGCTCACGAACGGAGCCGGTACCAGAAGCAGCGGCTGTCAGCTGTCTATCACAGCTGACACCGCGCTGTAACACCCGCGATCGGAGCCGACTCCGATCGCGGGTGTTAACCCCTTACACGCCGCGGTCAAGCATGACCGCGGCGTGTAAGGGTGTTCCTGCTGTGGATCGGATCCCCCGTGCCGCTTACCGGGGGATCCGATCCTCTTCCGGGCAGCTCCGAGGACTGGCATGTGCCCCGGAGCTGCCCGGTCTCCATGGCAGCCAGACCCCTTCCGGGTCTGACTGCAAACTGTCTGAGCATGCGCAAGCTTGCTCAGACAGTTTACACTGCTCTACAATAAAATAGTATTGTAGAGCAGTGTATTGGACTTAAACCAGTGATCAGAGCATCACTGGTTTAAGTTCAAGTATGTATAAGTAAAAAAAATGCAAAAACAGTTAACACTACACATTATAATAAATAAAAAATAAATACATAAAATATAAGCCCCTAAAATGTCACTTTCCCATAAAAAACTTAATAAAGTATAAAAAAACATAAAAACACAAAAAAACCCTGCATATTTGGTATTGCCGCGTCCGTAACAATCTGCATAATAAAACAGAATTGTTACTGGACCCGCACGGTAAACGCCGGAGGAAAAAAACGCAAAAAACGTTCCGAAAAAAAGATAATTTTTAATTAATACCCTATAAAAAATGCTCTAAAAAGTGATTTAAAAAATTTTATGCACTCTAAAATAAGCCCACTAAAAAGAACAACTGTTCTCGCAAAAAATAAGCCCCTAACAAGATTTGTCAGCCAAAAAATAAAAAAGTTATGCATATAAAAAGATGGTGATGCTAAAATGAATAAGATTTTCTCCAAATTAGTTTTTATTCAGTACAATTGAATAAAATACACAAAACCCCCACATATTTGGTATCCCTGCGTCCGTAATCTGTATAATCTGTATAATAAAACAGAATTGTTATTAGATCCGCAAAGTGAACCCCGTAAAAAACAACCTAAAAAAACTCTCTCTGAAAAAGATGGTTTTTTATTAATGCCCTTTAAAAATGCTCTAAAAAAAGTGATTTTAAAAAGTTACGCAATCCAAAATAAGACCACTAAAAAGAGCCATCATTCTTGCAAAAAATAAGCCCTTAAACAGATTTGTGAGGTGAAAAATAAAAAAGTTATACATATGAAAGACGGTGATGCTAAAATTAACAACAATTTTGCCAAATTACTTTTTATTCAGTAAAAATGGTAAAAAATAAAAAATATATATAAATGAAGTATTTTCATAATCGTGGCGACCCATAGAATAAAAATAATATACTATTTTTATGGTATGGTTAACGGCCAAAAAAAAAAACACATAAAAATTTTCCTAAAAATTGATGATTTTCATTTCCTCCACCAACAAAGAGTTAATTAAATCTCACCAATTAGCTGTAGATGCCCCAAAATTATGTATTAGAAAAGTGCATCTCATGTGGCAAAAGAAATAAGCCCCTATAGGTCCTCAATAAAAAAAAGAAAAAAATTATAGCCTGTACAATGTGACAATGTAAATCTGCTCTGGATGGCGCCTCCTTCCCTCCTATGCCCGGCCGTGCGCCCATACAGCAGGTTACCACCACATATGGGGTATCCGTGTACTCGGGAGAAATTGGGTATCAAACTTTGTGGAGCCTTTTTTAATTTAATCCATTTTAAATGTTTAATTTTCCACCCAAAATGAGTGTATTGTGAAAAAATATTACAATTTGCAGACTCCACCTCCGTTTTGTTTTAACCCCTATAAAACACGTAAAGGGTTAACAAACTTCTTAAAAGTAGTTTTTCATACGTTGAGGGGTGTAGTTTCCACAATGGGGTAATTTATGAGTCTCGCTATTATTTAGGCCTCTCAGTGTCAATTAGAAGTTGAGCAGGTCCATCTAAGTACGGGTTTTGGCGATTTTACAAAAAATGTGAAAAATGGCACCCAAATTCTGAGCCTCATAACATTCTAGTAAAATATGTGGAATCTTAAAAAACCATGCCAACATAAAGCAGACATTTGGGAAATGTAAGTTATGAATTTATTTGGGTGCTTTGACTATCTGCATCAAAAGTAGAGAATTTAGAACGTTGAAAATAAAGAATTTTTCAAAATTTTTGCCAAATTTTGTTTTTTTTCATAACTAAACGCAAAAGATTTCATCCAAATTTTTAAACTAATTTGAAGTACAATGTGTCACGAGAAAACAATCTCAAAATCCCCTGGATATCTCACAGCGTTCCCACACTATAACCACTTATAGTGACACAGGCCAGATTTGAAAAATGGGGCCGCGTCCTTTAGGCCAAAAGATGCTGAGTCCCCTAGGGGTTAAACCCTTTCTATGGAAGGATGCAAGAAAAGAAACAGCAATTTTGGCACTTTTTTGTAGTTCTGAATTTTGTGCCATACACAATGTGGCGCACATATAATTTACCTATAGACTGTGGACACAAAAAAAATGTGCTGAAAAACCTCACCTCGGCTTATACACGAGTCAATAAAAAAAAACCTTTATACTCACCCTCCGGCCCCGATGTCGCCGCGGCTCCTCTTCTTACGGGGCCATGTTATTTGGCGGCCGGCGCATACTACGACGTCAGCAGCGGCCGCATCCTAATATACTCTTGCCGGCAGAGCGCATGGTCGTGTCTCTGCCCGCTAATACAGAAGATAGAACAAAGAAGAGGAGCCATGTTTGTTTGTTTTTTTAAGAGCTGGGTGGGCTGGCCGTATACTACGTGGGGGCGGGCTGGCCGTATAATACGTGGGGGCGGGCAATAGGTTTTCCCATTTTTTGGTGGTAAAATTAGGGGCCTCGGCTTATACCCCGGCCGGCTTACATTCGGGTATATACAGTAATATCTGCTGCACACATCCTGGAACTATTCTGTCTGTGTAAAAAAAATAAATTAGCTGAAAACTTCTGGTTTTCTTGCGTCTTAAAACAACAATTTACTAGCAGCGGTTGGGCTGCAACATTCATTCTCTGCAATTCTGCACCAAAAACTCGCAAACATGCAGCCTTAATTTCTTTGCATTACGTAGTTTGGCTGCATAGATAATGCACAGTATACCTAAGCTTGGACTATTCTGTACTAAGAGAAATCCACTCGTGGCAGCCCTGGGGACCTTTTGAGCCTCTTAGTTGACAAGACTAGTGGTGTAGCCATAGGGGTTGCAAAGGTAACATCTGTGACTCCTTGTCACTGACACTGAGGGTGCGGTGACATGTTAGCACTTTGACACTGTGTAGAGCGCCACATTTGAGGTATTTGCAGCTATTAAATGGGTCCCCAAGTCGTCTTTAGAGGGATTATAATGGAGACTCGACTTGGCCAGTAACAATTTGGCTGGGGTAAGGCCGACTGCGCACAAACTTATTCACCCCGCGGAAACAAGTATCTGTGCCAGTTTTGTGTCGCGGCTGCACTGTGTCCAATAAGACAGAAAATATGTGCACCTAAAGGGGAGTGTTACTGCTCAGAGCTTGCGCCACATTACTAATGACGTGCACCACAATTCTACATGATGAACAAAGTGAACCAAACAAATGGTGCATTCTGCTAGAGTAGTGCAGGGGTTGCCAGATCAATAAAGACTGTGCACCAATTTTGTAAACTGCACACAGTACAGACTGAAATAGTTTGAACAAATGTGGCCCAATGTGTAGGAAGGAAGTCCTTGCCTCCTGGAGTCCTTGCATCATGTTTCTGTATAATGCAAGGTCTCCCCTTGCGATGTAATGTGTTCAGTTAGTGGAATCGGACAGGTCAACATGTAGGTCAAATTCCATGGGCAGCATATGTTTGTGTGCGCCAGCCTGGCGGCATTCAAACAAACCTGGAATTTCTCCAGTCTTGTGTTTCCGTACTGTGTGAGTCCTTATGAATCCATATATACATGCCGTTTGTCATCCGTATGGCACCGTATCTGTACAAAATACGGAGGGCTGGCAAATAGTGGATGGCTGACTATTGGCTGGATGACAGAATGCACCTCCCACTGGTTCTGGATACTGCACATATATATGACAGCCCGTATTTTATATGTTCCCATTGACTTCTATGGGGCATACGAACGCAAATAGGTGAGAAAATAGGAGTGCTCTATATTTTTATATGGCTCAAAAACGGTATAGTGCACAATACGGCCATTCAATGGAAGGCTGTATTACCCATAGAAAAGAATGGGGACGTATGTTATGCGTATATAGGGCCGTTTTCACACGTTCATGTGAATGTAACCTCAGACTGATAAGAGAGTCAGTCACAGTCTGGATAGTTTTTACTACATGTAGCCAAAAGGAGAAAGTCCCACCATACTTGTCAGGTGCTGTCTGTAGGTGAATTGCTTTGCCAGCACAATTTACATGCCAGTAAGTCAGTCAGTAAGCCAGCCACAAGTATATAACAAGCCCTCAGTACATAGCCAGTCTGCCCCCGGTATATAGCCAGCCAGACCCCTGCCCCCCAGTATATAGCCAGCCCCTGTCCCAGTAAATAGCCAGCCAGGTTGCCCCCAGTACATAGCCAGACCCCTGCTCTCCAGTATATAGACAGCAAGCCCCCAGTATATAGGCAGCCGGCCCGCCTGGCCCCCAGTATATAGGCAGCCGGCCAGCCTGGCCCCCAGTATATAGGCAGCCGGCCAGCCTGGCCCCCAGTATATAGGCAGCCGGCCAGCCTGGCCCCCAGTATATAGGCAGCCGGCCAGCCTGGCCCCCAGTATATAGGCAGCCGGCCAGCCTGGCCCCCAGTATATAGGCAGCCGGCCAGCCTGGCCCCCAGTATATAGGCAGCCGGCCAGCCTGGCCCCCAGTATATAGGCAGCCGGCCAGCCTGGCCCCCAGTATATAGGCAGCCGGCCAGCCTGGCCCCCAGTATATAGGCAGCCGGCCAGCCTGGCCCCCAGTATATAGGCAGCCGGCCAGCCTGGCCCCCAGTATATAGGCAGCCGGCCAGCCTGGCCCCCAGTATATAGGCAGCCGGCCAGCCTGGCCCCCAGAATATAGGCAGCCGGCCAGCCTGGCCCCCAGAATATAGGCAGCCGGCCAGCCTGGCCCCCAGTATATAGGCAGCCGGCCAGCCTGGCCCCCAGTATATAGGCAGCCGGCCAGCCTGGCCCCCAGTATATAGGCCGCCCGGCCAGCCTGGCCCCCAGTATATAGGCAGCCGGCCAGCCTGGCGTTTTTAAATGCAGCGCTAGCGGTATGTATGAAGGCACCTCGGTATGCTTTTAGACTACATCGTTTTCATTCCATTTTCAAACAGAATCAAAACGCACATGGGACAGGCAACAGCAGGTCACATTCCTAGGCAGAAGCATTTGGAAATCAGCGCCTCGTGTCTTGCATTTAGACAATGGAAGACACCTGGTTGCCGATTGCATTCATTTGCATACACTCGGCCGTGTCCTGCACCGATGCGTTTTGATTGCGTGCTTGTGCTGCTTCCTCAGTAGGTCCAGCCCTATCACTCCTTCCCCACCCATTTACTGCATAAACCTCCCCACTTCTCCAACATCACTTCGTTGGGCGTGGCCAGTACACGCAAATTCTCACGTGACCACTAGAATGTACGCGCTACATACTGAGCTCCGTGTACATAACGCGCAGGTAGAGATCCACCCACCGCTTTAGATTGGGTGAACTCGCTTAACCCCGATTCGCTGCAGTATGCTGCCAATCGATGCTACTCTCCAGCCATTAGTGTTACAGAAGAAGTAGCGGCCTACGTCATCATAGACACAGCCAATAGAAGAACGTTACCCTCAACCGAGTTCCTCTGTTAACACTTTGCCTGCCAGACAGGAAACCGTGTCATAAGCCGCTGAACGGCGTTCACCGTGCGGGGACTGCTCCGGGTTTGTGTGGCTGTAGAAGCTGCTAGACAGGTGCGCGCTGTGTACATGAGCGGGCTGCACACTCCGATAATGGGCTCGCACTGCGCTCCAACTAGCGCTGTGTACACACCGATACAGGAGGCGTTCACAGGCGACAATACAAACACATACGAGCTCCGAACCGACGTGTTCACGAGCAGAAAGTTCCCTGCGCCATCCTACCACAGCTATACGCAGGGGGATACAGCGCGGGGGATGGGAGGGAACGCATATACCAAGACCCCCGGAAAAAGCCTCCGCATAGCAGCGAAAGGGTTAATAAAGTGTACACCGCAATACAATCCCGTGTATAAAGACCCCAAATAGCGACATCCCACCTTGTCTTAAAGGATACGTGAAGGTCAGCGTGTCCCCTTTGTATTCTTGGAGCTGTGTGTGCAAAGACGAGTGCACAGCAGGTACACGCCTCTGCCGGGAGCTGATTGGTAGCAGAGGGACCGGGGGCGTGTACAGCGGCCCTGCACGGGAACTGTGTATATGTTACCAGTGCACAATGTCCCGATATCACAGCATGAAACCGTGTATGAGCCTTGTGTATATGTCACCAGTGCACAATGTCCCCTGATATCACAGCATGACACCATGTATGAGCCTTGTGTATATGTCACCAGTGCACAGTGTCCCCTGATATCACAGCATGAAACCATGTATGAGCCTTGTGTATATGTCACCAGTGCACAATGTCCCCTGATATCACAGCATGAAACCATGTATGAGCCGTGTGTATATGTCACCAGTGCACAATGTCCCCTGATATCACAGCATGAAACCATGTATGAGCCTTGTGTATATGTCACCAGTGCACAATGTCCCGATATCACAGCATGAAACCATGTATGAGCCTTGTGTATATGTCACCAGTGCACAATGTCCCCTGATATCACAGCATGACACCATGTATGAGCCTTGTGTATATGTCACCAGTGCACAATGTCCCCTGATATCACAGCATGACACCATGCATGAGCCTTGTGTATATGTCACCAGTGCACAATGTCCCCTGATATCACAGCATGAAACCATGTATGAGCCTTGTGTATATGTCACCAGTGCACAATGTCCCCTGATATCACAGCATGAAACCATGTATGAGCCGTGTGTATATGTCACCAGTGCACAATGTCCCCTGATATCACAGCATGAAACCATGTATGAGCCTTGTGTATATGTCACCAGTGCACAATGTCCCGATATCACAGCATGAAACCATGTATGAGCCTTGTGTATATGTCACCAGTGCACAATGTCCCCTGATATCACAGCATGACACCATGTATGAGCCGTGTGTATATGTCACCAGTGCACAATGTCCCCTGATATCACAGCATGAAACCATGTATGAGCCTTGTGTATATGTCACCAGTGCACAATGTCCCGATATCACAGCATGAAACCATGTATGAGCCTTGTGTATATGTCACCAGTGCACAATGTCCCGATATCACAGCATGAAACCATGTATGAGCCTTGTGTATATGTCACCAGTGCACAATGTCCCCTGATATCACAGCATGACACCATGTATGAGCCGTGTGTATATGTCACCAGTGCACAATGTCCCCTGATATCACAGCATGAAACCGTGTATGAGCCTTGTGTATATGTCACCAGTGCACAATGTCCCCTGATATCACAGCATGACACCATGTATGAGCCTTGTGTATATGTCACCAGTGCACAGTGTCCCCTGATATCACAGCATGAAACCATGTATGAGCCTTGTGTATATGTCACCAGTGCACAATGTCCCCTGATATCACAGCATGAAACCATGTATGAGCCGTGTGTATATGTCACCAGTGCACAATGTCCCCTGATATCACAGCATGAAACCATGTATGAGCCTTGTGTATATGTCACCAGTGCACAATGTCCCGATATCACAGCATGAAACCATGTATGAGCCTTGTGTATATGTCACCAGTGCACAATGTCCCCTGATATCACAGCATGACACCATGTATGAGCCTTGTGTATATGTCACCAGTGCACAATGTCCCCTGATATCACAGCATGACACCATGCATGAGCCTTGTGTATATGTCACCAGTGCACAATGTCCCCTGATATCACAGCATGAAACCATGTATGAGCCTTGTGTATATGTCACCAGTGCACAATGTCCCCTGATATCACAGCATGAAACCATGTATGAGCCGTGTGTATATGTCACCAGTGCACAATGTCCCCTGATATCACAGCATGAAACCATGTATGAGCCTTGTGTATATGTCACCAGTGCACAATGTCCCGATATCACAGCATGAAACCATGTATGAGCCTTGTGTATATGTCACCAGTGCACAATGTCCCCTGATATCACAGCATGACACCATGTATGAGCCGTGTGTATATGTCACCAGTGCACAATGTCCCCTGATATCACAGCATGAAACCATGTATGAGCCTTGTGTATATGTCACCAGTGCACAATGTCCCGATATCACAGCATGAAACCATGTATGAGCCTTGTGTATATGTCACCAGTGCACAATGTCCCCTGATATCACAGCATGACACCATGTATGAGCCTTGTGTATATGTCACCAGTGCACAATGTCCCCTGATATCACAGCATGACACCATGCATGAGCCTTGTGTATATGTCACCAGTGCACAATGTCCCCTGATATCACAGCATGAAACCATGTATGAGCCTTGTGTATATGTCACCAGTGCACAGTGTCCCCTGATATCACAGCATGAAACCATGTATGAGCCTTGTGTATATGTCACCAGTGCACAATGTCCCCTGATATCACAGCATGAAACCATGTATGAGCCGTGTGTATATGTCACCAGTGCACAATGTCCCCTGATATCACAGCATGAAACCATGTATGAGCCTTGTGTATATGTCACCAGTGCACAATGTCCCGATATCACAGCATGAAACCATGTATGAGCCTTGTGTATATGTCACCAGTGCACAATGTCCCCTGATATCACAGCATGACACCATGTATGAGCCTTGTGTATATGTCACCAGTGCACAATGTCCCCTGATATCACAGCATGACACCATGCATGAGCCTTGTGTATATGTCACCAGTGCACAATGTCCCCTGATATCACAGCATGAAACCATGTATGAGCCTTGTGTATATGTCACCAGTGCACAATGTCCCCTGATATCACAGCATGACACCATGTATGAGCCTTGTGTATATGTCACCAGTGCACAATGTCCCCTGATATCACAGCATGACACTATGTTTGAGCCTTGTGTATATGTCACCAGTGCACAATGTCCCCTGATATCACAGCATGACACCATGTATGAGCCATGTGTATATGTCACCAGTGCACAATGTCCCCTGATATCACAGCATGAAACCATGTATGAGCCTTGTGTATATGTCACCAGTGCACAATGTCCCCTGATATCACAGCATGAAACCATGTATGAGCCTTGTGTATATGTCACCAGTGCACAATGTCCCGATATCACAGCATGAAACCATGTATGAGCCTTGTGTATATGTCACCAGTGCACAATGTCCCCTGATATCACAGCATGACACCATGTATGAGCCTTGTGTATATGTCACCAGTGCACAATGTCCCCTGATATCACAGCATGACACTATGTATGAGCCTTGTGTATATGTCACCAGTGCACAATGTCCCCTGATATCACAGCATGACACCATGTATGAGCCTTGTGTATATGTCACCAGTGCACGATGTCCCCTGATATCACAGCATGACACCATGTATGAGCCATGTGTATATGTCACCAGTGCACAATGTCCCCTGATATCACAGCATGAAACCATGTATGAGCCTTGTGTATATGTCACCAGTGCACAATGTCCCCTGATATCACAGCATGACACCATGTATGAGCCTTGTGTATATGTCACCAGTGCACAATGTCCCCTGATATCACAGCATGACACCATGTATGAGCCTTGTGTATATGTCACCAGTGCACAATGTCCCCTGATATCACAGCATGAAACCATGTATGAGCCTTGTGTATATGTCACCAGTGCACAATGTCCCCTGATATCACAGCATGAAACCATGTATGAGCCGTGTGTATATGTCACAGTGCACAATGTCCCCTGATATCACAGCATGAAACCATGTATGAGCCGTGTGTATGTCACCAGTGCACAATGTCCCCTGATATCACAGCATGAAACCATGTATGAGCCGTGTGTATATGTCACCAGTGCACAATGTCCCCTGATATCACAGCATGAAACCATGTATGAGCCTTGTGTATATGTCACCAGTGCACAATGTCCCCTGATATCACAGCATGAAACCATGTATGAGCCTTGTGTATATGTCACCAGTGCACAATGTCCCCTGATATCACAGCATGACACCATGTATGAGCCTTGTGTATATGTCACCAGTGCACAATGTCCCCTGATATCACAGCATGACACCATGTATGAGCCTTGTGTATATGTCACCAGTGCACAATGTCCCCTGATATCACAGCATGAAACCATGTATGAGCCTTGTGTATATGTCACCAGTGCACAATGTCCCCTGATATCACAGCATGAAACCGTGTATGAGCCTTGTGTATATGTCACCAGTGCACAATGTCCCCTGATATCACAGCATGACACCATGTATGAGCCTTGTGTATATGTCACCAGTGCACAATGTCCCCTGATATCACAGCATGACACCATGTATGAGCCTTGTGCATATGTCACCAGTGCACAATGTCCCCTAAAATCACAGCATGACACCATGTATGAGCCTTGTGTATATGTCACCAGTGCACAATGTCCCCTGATATCACAGCATGAAACCATGTATGAGCCTTGTGTATATGTCACCAGTGCACAATGTCCCCTGATATCACAGCATGAAACCGTGTATGAGCCTTGTGTATATGTCACCAGTGCACAATGTCCCCTGATATCACAGCATGACACCATGCATGAGCCTTGTGTATATGTCACCAGTGCACAGTGTCCCCTGATATCACAGCATGAAACCATGTATGAGCCTTGTGTATATGTCACCAGTGCACAATGTCCCCTGATATCACAGCATGAAACCATGTATGAGCCGTGTGTATATGTCACCAGTGCACAATGTCCCCTGATATCACAGCATGAAACCATGTATGAGCCTTGTGTATATGTCACCAGTGCACAATGTCCCGATATCACAGCATGAAACCATGTATGAGCCTTGTGTATATGTCACCAGTGCACAATGTCCCCTGATATCACAGCATGACACCATGTATGAGCCTTGTGTATATGTCACCAGTGCACAATGTCCCCTGATATCACAGCATGACACTATGTTTGAGCCTTGTGTATATGTCACCAGTGCACAATGTCCCCTGATATCACAGCATGACACCATGTATGAGCCTTGTGTATATGTCACCAGTGCACAATGTCCCCTGATATCACAGCATGACACCATGTATGAGCCATGTGTATATGTCACCAGTGCACAATGTCCCCTGATATCACAGCATGAAACCATGTATGAGCCTTGTGTATATGTCACCAGTGCACAATGTCCCCTGATATCACAGCATGAAACCATGTATGAGCCTTGTGTATATGTCACCAGTGCACAATGTCCCGATATCACAGCATGAAACCATGTATGAGCCTTGTGTATATGTCACCAGTGCACAATGTCCCCTGATATCACAGCATGAAACCATGTATGAGCCGTGTGTATATGTCACCAGTGCACAATGTCCCCTGATATCACAGTATGAAACCATGTATGAGCCTTGTGTATATGTCACCAGTGCACAATGTCCCGATATCACAGCATGAAACCATGTATGAGCCTTGTGTATATGTCACCAGTGCACAATGTCCCCTGATATCACAGCATGACACCATGTATGAGCCTTGTGTATATGTCACCAGTGCACAATGTCCCCTGATATCACAGCATGACACTATGTATGAGCCTTGTGTATATGTCACCAGTGCACAATGTCCCCTGATATCACAGCATGACACCATGTATGAGCCTTGTGTATATGTCACCAGTGCACAATGTCCCCTGATATCACAGCATGACACCATGTATGAGCCATGTGTATATGTCACCAGTGCACAATGTCCCCTGATATCACAGCATGAAACCATGTATGAGCCTTGTGTATATGTCACCAGTGCACAATGTCCCCTGATATCACAGCATGACACCATGTATGAGCCTTGTGTATATGTCACCAGTGCACAATGTCCCCTGATATCACAGCATGACACCATGTATGAGCCTTGTGTATATGTCACCAGTGCACAATGTCCCCTGATATCACAGCATGAAACCATGTATGAGCCTTGTGTATATGTCACCAGTGCACAATGTCCCCTGATATCAGAGCATGAAACCATGTATGAGCCGTGTGTATATGTCACAGTGCACAATGTCCCCTGATATCACAGCATGAAACCATGTATGAGCCGTGTGTATGTCACCAGTGCACAATGTCCCCTGATATCACAGCATGAAACCATGTATGAGCCGTGTGTATATGTCACCAGTGCACAATGTCCCCTGATATCACAGCATGAAACCATGTATGAGCCTTGTGTATATGTCACCAGTGCACAATGTCCCCTGATATCACAGCATGAAACCATGTATGAGCCTTGTGTATATGTCACCAGTGCACAATGTCCCCTGATATCACAGCATGACACCATGTATGAGCCTTGTGTATATGTCACCAGTGCACAATGTCCCCTGATATCACAGCATGACACCATGTATGAGCCTTGTGTATATGTCACCAGTGCACAATGTCCCCTGATATCACAGCATGAAACCATGTATGAGCCTTGTGTATATGTCACCAGTGCACAATGTCCCCTGATATCACAGCATGAAACCGTGTATGAGCCTTGTGTATATGTCACCAGTGCACAATGTCCCCTGGTATCACAGCATGACACCATGTATGAGCCGTGTGTATATGTCACCAGTGCACAATGTCCCCTGATATCACAGCATGACACCATGTATGAGCCTTGTGTATATGTCACCAGTGCACAATGTCCCCTAAAATCACAGCATGACACCATGTATGAGCCTTGTGTATATGTCACCAGTGCACAATGTCCCCTGATATCACAGCATGAAACCATGTATGAGCCTTGTGTATATGTCACCAGTGCACAATGTCCCCTGATATCACAGCATGACACCATGTATGAGCCTTGTGTATATGTTACCAGTGCACAATGTCCACTGATATCACAGCATGAAACCATGTATGAGCCTTGTGTATATGTCACCAGTGCACAATGTCCCCTGATATCACAGCATGACACCATGTATGAGCCTTGTGTATATGTCACCAGTGCACAATGTCCCCTGATATCACAGCATGACACCATGTATGAGCCTTGTGTATATGTCACCAGTGCACAATGTCCCCTGATATCACAGCATGAAACCATGTATGAGCCTTGTGTATATGTCACCAGTGCACAATGTCCCCTGATATCACAGCATGAAACCATGTATGAGCCGTGTGTATATGTCACAGTGCACAATGTCCCCTGATATCACAGCATGAAACCATGTATGAGCCGTGTGTATATGTCACCAGTGCACAATGTCCCCTGATATCACAGCATGAAACCATGTATGAGCCGTGTGTATATGTCACCAGTGCACAATGTCCCCTGATATCACAGCATGAAACCATGTATGAGCCTTGTGTATATGTCACCAGTGCACAATGTCCCCTGATATCACAGCATGAAACCATGTATGAGCCTTGTGTATATGTCACCAGTGCACAATGTCCCCTGATATCACAGCATGACACCATGTATGAGCCTTGTGTATATGTCACCAGTGCACAATGTCCCCTGATATCACAGCATGACACCATGTATGAGCCTTGTGTATATGTCACCAGTGCACAATGTCCCCTGATATCACAGCATGACACCATGTATGAGCCTTGTGTATATGTCACCAGTGCACAATGTCCCCTGATATCACAGCATGAAACCATGTATGAGCCTTGTGTATATGTCACCAGTGCACAATGTCCCCTGATATCACAGCATGACACCATGTATGAGCCTTGTGTATATGTCACCAGTGCACAATGTCCCCTGATATCACAGCATGAAACCATGTATGAGCCTTGTGTATATGTCACCAGTGCACAATGTCCCCTGATATCACAGCAAGAAACCATATTGGAGCCTTGTATACAAAGAGAGTACAGCTGTAGCCCATAGCACAACTGCTTTGATTTCCCACCCTACAATCTGATGTAATGATGAAAGTTCTCCAATAGTGTAACTTAGACCTTGTTGTTGTAGGATGTACCATATCTTTTTTTTTTAATCAGATATTTTTATTGAACATTTTTTTATATAACAACACACCCAACAAGTACAACCTGGAGGGGAGTACGTACATATCTTTACAATAAGCTCTGGCTTTATACAATAATACAAACTCAAATTATACTCATAAAAGCATTACAAGAGAATTACAGTTGTATCCTTTTTCTCTTACAGGATGTACGTTTTATCATATATGATTATTAGTAGCATACTCCCTCCCTTCCCAACTCCCACCACCCACCCTTGCGAGCCAGCTCTTCTAAGACCCTTCAGGTCTCATATAGTTATTCACATATTAAAGAAGACCTAAACCTATCTTTACTTATTTTGCCAATGATAATTGATATTCTAAGCTAGTTCTTAGTCTTATAAGGGAGCTTGATGGTAAACCAGGCGTATCTAGCCACTTGCCCCAAATCTTTTCAAATTTGGAGACCCCATTCCTCTTCACATACGTGCTATATTCCAATAGTATTATTGCATTCAAATGGTCTATAAACTCTTTCTTGTCCGGTGGCCTACGCCTAATCCAATGAGCAGCTATAACTTTTCTAGCTTGATATAAGGATTTTTGTATTGCAATATTATTAGGTTCTGTCAGGTTGTCTATCTTCAGTACTCCCAATAGACACGCTAGTGGACTTTCTTCAATAGTTACAGAGAAGACGTTACGCGTCAATTGTAATATAGATTTCCAAAAAGACTCCAGTTCCCTACATCCCCACATCATGTGGAGTATATCTGCCTCTTCAGTTCCCCATCTCAGGCATTCTGAATTAGGCCTAGCTCCTATCCGAAATAGTATTTGGGGTGACCTATATGTTCGGTGTAAAAGAAATAAGTGAGACATCCTACGTGCTTCACTGGGCGAGAGGGTTGGCACCAATTCCAAAGCTTCAGTCCACTGCTCCTCTTCAATGGGCCCCAACTCTCTATTCCAATGTTCCCGACATTTTAATGGAATATCCTTAATAGAGTCTTTTAATAGCACTATATAAGAATATGAGATCAGGCCTTTAGTAGAACTTGACTTCAATATTCTATTCAATGCCCCATTGGAACCCACCTCTATTTGTTCTACCCTGGACTGTACCTCAAAAGCATGTCGAATTTGCAAATACTGATAGAACCATGCATGTGGCAATTGGAATTCAGTTTGTATTTCCTCAAACGTTCTAAAGTTTCCTTCTGAACAAATATGTTTCAGCGTCTTAACCCCTTTCGCTTCCCATGGGGAAAAGCCCTCCAAGCGAAATATTTCCGGCAGGGTTTCGCCGGAGTGGAGTGTCAGATGTATATTTAGGGATAGGATGCACCATATCTACTGCAATGATGGCACATTCTGCACATGCTGACTACTTCACTTTTTAAGGTGTCTTTTAATCATCATACTGTAGAGAATTATTTACACCAGAATATTGGACAAAATCAGACAACGTTGTCACTTTTGTTATGTGTCCAGCAGGTTGCATACATGTACTTTTTGTATGAACTGATGGTGGAAACACCTGAATTAATGTGGTCCTTTTTGTTCCTATGCATAACTAGGGGAGTAATAGAACTCACTATTGCACTTTCCAATTTGTGGTTAACATAGTACTAGATATAACAACCAAGTAGTATGATTCTCTCTTCAGGACTCTGGTTTTTCTTTGGGTAGATGAACTTTGCCTACCTGGAAACTGGAGCCCTCGAAAATGCTCAATGTTCTGGCCCTTTAAAGTGCTAAACTTTCCACAAAATTTTATAAATGAAGACGCACCACCAGTGCTTTGTAGAGTGTAAAATGCTAAATGTTTGCATACCTTTGTTAGGTATGTTAGGTACCTTTGTTAGGTATATTATCCAGCTTCTCCGTTATAAAAATGACTTTTATCTTTATGCTAATTTTCCTGAAGTGCTCTGGGGGCATTACCAGAGCCCATCCAGGCATTACGTCTCCCCCAGCAGTACTTCTAACCTGCTTGATGCCTCCTATGACCCTCCCCTGATGATGTCATTCCTAATAAAGTATGCAGGCATTCAGCATTTTAACCTCTACAAAGAATTGGTGGTACTGAAGTTAAACAAATTGCTAAAAGGTTTGGTTATGCTTTAAAGAAGGTCTAGTATGGACCTAAAATTATGGATTATATTGGAAGTAATTAAATGAAAATGAAATAATGCATCTCACCAGATGGTGCACGGAAACAGGCAAGTGTGTGTAGATTCAATCTCAGAGGAAATTGGCAGCCCTGCACTTCACAGTGTCAAGACAGTTTTAATACTTCATATTTATAGCTGACTGAAATTTCAGACATTTTGATATCGGATCATGCATTGGTACTATCAACAATCAAAGACTGGGGGATTCTTTTGGCGTTTTCCATTTTTCATGGTTAAGGAGAAAGCTTTTTGTACCTTAATACAGGGGTGGATAGAATAAGAGGCAGACAATGGAATACATAGTAAATGTGCCCCTAAGAACAGTGCAAAGTGCACTAAATGCAGTTTTCCTGGGTAGTGTGCAAAGTGCGCCAGGTCAGGATTTTTGGTGCTCGTTCTTCATGAATCTGGCGCCCCCTGCACAGCTCTGACATAGTGCACAACTTTTTTTTGGTGGACCTTTAACATGGGGCGTGCAACACAATTCTGTCAGACTTTCCATTTTGAATCCAGCGCACTGTCCGATTGAGCACGCAAACGCCCCCTTTTTTGTGGCGCATAAAGACTAGTGCAGCTGGGCCACAAAACGGTCACATACAATACAAATGTGGTGCAGACACTTCTTAAATACCTGTTCAAGCAGTTTGCACTAGAAAGAACATGCAAAGTCTGAAAGAAAACGGTCGCACGGCCCTTGGTAAACGTGGGCCAGAGTGTTAACCCAGAATTATTCTGGGAGACAGCCAAAGCGCTGTTTTGGGGGGCAACTTATTGCACATGTGTCGAACATCTGTAAAATGACCCAAAAGAAGAAACACAGTGATGAACTTAGACATGCATATACAGCGTACCAAACTAATCTTATAAAAGCTAATAAGTTACAATGGCATACATGGCACAGACTTTGAGTTGTGGCTGGATATTAGGGAACGATTTTGCAGAGCAATCTATGAAGTGGATCTCCTCTAATAAGGCAATAAGTTGGGGAGATGACTAGCGGGATTGGCAAAGGGTTACAAACTCAAACATCACATAACTCAGATAAAGACACAAGAGGGGGCTTTGACAAGTGATCCCAGATCCATTTATAAATCCTTCAAATGATTTTTTGGAAACTAGATAGACTTGAACACTGTCAGGACACTCCTTCTCTGTCATTACCTAAAGTGACAGAGGATCAGTTAGAGAAGGGGTCCCCAAACTTTTTACATAGGGGGCCATTCACGGTCCATCTCAGACCGTTGGAGGGCCGGACTAAAGTTTAAAAATAAATAACGGTACATGTGACCACATCCGTAATACACTGGGACACCCCTCAATTAATTAATATACTGCACCCCCTTGTGAACTATTAATTATTAAATATACTGGGACCCCTCTCCATGAATTATTTTCTATGCTGCTCCCCCCATCAATTATTTACTATGCTGCTCCCCTCATTCATTATTTCCTATGCTGCTCCCCTCATTAATTATTTCCTATGCTGTCCCTCCATTATTAATTATTTCCCATACTGCCGCTCCATCATTAATTATTTCCCATACTGCCCCCCCCACCATTATTTCCCATACTGCTCCTCCATCATTAATTATTTCCCATACTGCACCTCCATCATTAATTATTTCCCATACTGCCCCCCCACCATTAATTATTTCCCATACTGCACCTCCATCATTAATTATTTCCCATACTGCCCCCCCACCATTAATTATTTCCCATACTGCATCTCCATCATTAATTATTTCCCATACTGCCCCTCCATCATTAATTATTTCCCATACTGCCCCTCCATCATTAATTATTTCCCATACTGCCCCCCCCCACCATTAATTATTTACCATACTGCCCCTCTATCATTAGTTATTTCCCATACTGCAGTCGTCCTGCAGTCTGAACTAGCCTCTAGTGGCTGTCTGACCTGATGTCTGCCTCACCCCTCACTCTGATTCTGTCTTGTTTCCTGGTTTCTGATTTCTTGTTTGTGTATTGACTATTCTATTTGGATTGCGATTTGGTTATTGTTATTCTTCCCCGGATTGTATACCTTGCCTTATTGTGTTTTGTCTGTCTGTATTGTTACGTGTTCACACCTTAGCCTGGAAGGGAATATCGCCCAGTTATTGGCCTCCGTTTAGAGGGGACCCAAAAAGTAGGTAGGGACAGATTGGGGGTCTCAGTGCCAGGGCTCACTGCCCTTGTTTTGTGTCCTGCCGATACAGGTCCAATGTATTCATGAGGGGGCAATCGGAGGTGCTCCGCTCTCCGCAACTTCTGTCCCCGACCTACACCCCCTCACCTGATGTTGGCAGTGACTGCCAGAGTCGATGCTGCAGTCCCGCCTCCTCAGACCGCCCCCTCATGAATTTGGATGGCTATGTACTACAGTGTTTCCTATGTTATCAGTATGATCTGATAAAGCTAGCAATTTAACAGTGCTTTAACTGGGGTAGGGCTAGGGAGCGTCTTACTTTAGTAAGTGCTCCTAGAAGGTTTCTTTCGCCTGATAGGTCCTCTTTCAATCCTGTGACTACCGAGGAAGACTACCAATGGGTTTGCAACTAGTAAGTAAACATATCTCTAGCAAGAACTGGCAGGAATCATAATTCAGGCTTATACATGGAGCTATATACCTTCAATCTGCGAGTTGACCCAAACAAACCTTGCAGAATACATCACTGCCCAAAATGCAATACTCTAGGAACTGGTTTATTCCACAGGATCTGGAGTTGTCTGCTGGTACAACAGTATTGGAAGTCTGTATTGGAATATATTGGGGAAAGGGGAAATAGCTCTTGGGATGTAAAACAAGTTTGCCTATTATCTTTGTTACCTATATTCAGTAGTTTCTTTGCTATCCCCCTTAGATTACTTCAGTGCTGCAATGGCTGCCTCCTCTCCATGTGCTGATAAGCCCCATGAATCCCTACTTTGTTTACACTTTGTTTCTTGGTCGGTTTCATAGGAGGGGAGGAACTGCTGGTCCCTGCTCACAGGGGAAGAGGACATGTGACAGTGAATGCATCAGAGCTGGATGTGTCCAAGACAGTGAATCAGAGCCGGATCATAGGGGGGGCTCACGGGGCGCGAGCCCCGGGGCCCCCACCACTTCGCCTTTAAGAGGGGCCCCCACCAAATTGGGGCGATTCGGGCGGTCACATCGCCCGAATCGCCAGCAATATATTCGGCGCCGGGCTCCCCGGGCCGCGGGCCGAATCCCGCCGATGTTTCTGCCTTTAGTCTATGGCAGAGCGAGGGAACAATAAGTTCCCTGCTCTGCCATAGACGATCCAATGTAAATGAATATGGCGGTGCCCTGCCGCTGGGTCACGTCGCAGAGTGTGACGTCACAGCATGTGACGTCACCGCGGCGCGACTCACGGCGCGGGCTGAAGCAGGGCGCCGCCATCTTTGTTTACATACGATCTCCACCCTAACAACGCGAGGGAGGATGAAGACAGCGCGCATCGTGGGAACGATGGAGGGTGAGTACAATTTTAGTATTATATCTAGAACTGTATATAGTTGTTATTGGGGGATATTATATCTAGAACTGTATATGGTTATTATTGGGGGGGTTGTATATATTTATTATGTGGGGGGGTGTATAGCAATAATAGGAATCTGTATAAAGTTGTTATAGGGGGATTGTATATAGTTATTATGGGGGTGTATATAGTTATTATAGGGGCACTGTATATAGTTGTTATAGGGGGTGTATATAGTTATTATAGGGGCACTGTATATAGTTATTATAGGGGTATATATAGTTATTATAGGGGCACTGTATATAGTTATTAAGGGGGGTATATATAGTTATTATAGGGGCACTGTATATAGTTATTATAGGGGGTGTATATAGTTATTATAGAGGCACTGTATATAGTTATTATAGGGGGTGTATATAGTTATTATAGGGGCACTGTATATAGTTATTGTAGGGGTATACATAGTTATTATAGGGGCACTGTACATAGTTATTAAGGGGGGTATATATAGTTATTATAGGGGCACTGTATATAGTTATTATAGGGGGTGCATATAGTTATTATAGGGGGAATGTATATAGTGATTGCTGGGGGAGCTGTATATAGTGATTGCTGGGGGAGCTGTATATAGTGATTGCTGGGGGAGCTGTATATAGTGATTGCTGGGGGAGCTGTATATAGTGATTGCTGGGGGAGCTGTATATAGTGAATGCTGGGGGAGCTGTATATAGTGATTGCTGGGGGAGCTGTATATAGTGGTTGCTGGGGGAGCTGTATATAGTGGTTGCTGGGGGAGCTGTATATAGTGGTTGCTGGGGGAGCTGTATACAGTGATTGCTGGGGGAGCTGTATATAATGGTTGCTGGGGGAGCTGTATACAGTGGTTGCCGGGGGAGCTGTATATAGTGATTGCTGGGGAGCTGTGTATTGTGATTGCTGGAGGAGCTGTGTATAGTGATTGCTGGAGGAGCTGTATATAGTGATTGCTGGGGGAGCTGTATATAGTGATTTCTGGGGGAGCTGTATATAGTGGTTGCTGGGGGAGCTGTATACAGTGGTTGCTGGGGGAGCTGTATACAGTGGTTGCTGGGGGAGCTGTATACAGTGGTTGCTGGGGGAGCTGTATACAGTGGTTGCTGGGGGAGCTGTATACAGTGGTTGCTGGGGGAGCTGTATACAGTGGTTGCTGGGGGAGCTGGATACAGTGGTTGCTGGGGGAGCTGTATAAAGTGATTGCTGGGGGAGCTGTATACAGTGGTTGCTGGGGGAGCTGTATACAGTGGTTGCTGGGGGAGCTGTATACAGTGGTTGCTGGGGGAGCTGTATATAATGGTTGCTGGGGGAGCTGTATACAGTGGTTGCTGGGGGAGCTGTATACAGTGGTTGCTGGGGGAGCTGTATACAGTGGTTGCTGGGGGAGCTGTATACAGTGGTTGCTGGGGGAGCTGTATACAGTGGTTGCTGGGGGGGCTGTATATAATGGTTGCTGGGGGAGCTGTATACAGTGGTTGCTGGGGGAGCTGTATACAGTGGTTGCTGGGGGAGCTGTATACAGTGGTTGCTGGGGGAGCTGTATACAGTGGTTGCTGGGGGAGCTGTATATAGTGATTGCTGGGGGAGCTGTATATAGTGATTGCTGGGGGAGCTGTATATAGTGGTTGCTGGGGGAGCTGTATACAGTGGTTGCTGTGGGAGCTGTATACAGTGGTTGCTGGGGAAGCTGTATATAGTGATTACTTGGGGCTGTATATAGTGAATACTGTGTGCTGTATATACTGATTACTGGGGAGGCTGTATATAGTTATTGCTGGGGGTCGGTATATAGCGATTGCTGTTCCCTGTCTGGACTACATTCAATGGGGGCCTCCACCATGTTTTGCGCCCCGGGGCCCCCACCAACCTTAATCCGGCCCTGCAGTGAATGCAGATGTCTCCTGCACATAACAGTGCAGTAAAAAATCTCCCTGTGCCCTATCAGTCCCTCCTTCCCAGTCTGCTTCTACAGAATTTTTTTCTTTCTATCTCCTATCTTCATGCTGCTCACTTCCCCCACCTTGTCATCAGGAGTACCAGCTCTGTGCAGATAAGCTATTAACTCTTAGTGCTCACACAGCACAGGCATAGACTTCATGTACCTATGATTTCTACCAATTATTATATGTGATGGAAGCTGTCACCATATACATCCTGTATGTGCAGTGCCTAGTGGATTTACTTGTGGGAAACTAAATAGATATAATAGTAAATTACTTTGAGAGAAAACACAAGGCATCATGGGATCTGTGGGCAAGCTAACTGGCCTCAGCTCGAGGGCATAGACAGTCTCTGCCCACTTCACTTCTGGTGAGAAAGATTTTTGTCAAACACTTTCAGAACTGAAAATGCCATAACTTTGGATAGAAAAGGGGAAACAGCACAATAAGGGAATCACATATGGGAATCACATATAATAATTTGGTAAAATTACAGTTACGCTTTAAGGCTAAAAGCTTTTTCCATCTAATGAGTAAATTTCAATATACGAAATAGTATCTAATGGAAAGGTTACACTGGGAACGCTACAACTTCCCACCAGAACCAATTCAGGACTAAGGTCAAAACTAGGGAGAAAGATTTGAAACCCAAATTTCAATAGCGGGGTCATATACTGTTAAAGATATACCGTAGGATTGTTGTAGAGTTAACGTTTGTTTGGACTTACTATTTTACTGTTTGTACTGAATGGGCGCTTGTTAAAATCCCTGCTTTTTACTACGCTTCTATTTCAGCACATGAAACTTTGCAACTTTTTATATGTGTTACATGTAATTCATTGTTCATTCGCTATGTATATGAAAACAAATAGAAATGTAAAAAAATATCATCTTGGCAATGTGATATGTACAGCAGAAAATGACTGATGTGCTCATGGTTTGGCTTTATAGTCCACAGCATCCTTGTTCCTATTGCTTCATATTAGCATGTTATTATGTAAGTATATGAACCCTATGATCTGGCAAAAGCAAAAGGAAATTGTAGAAAGTTCCTGCTCACCTTCCGATTCCACCGATTCCCAGCGCGAGATGCATCAAGTAAACCCCACAGACCGCAGGCACGTATTTCAAAAGGAAAGAAACGATGTCCGCGCTTCAGGGATGCTCAGGTAAAAATCAATTCTTTATTTCCATTTCCATTAAAAATCCATATTAGGCAAACTAGTACACGTGTGGTGGCCCAGGTGGAAAAACCAACGCGTTTCGCCCTCTCTCAGGGCTTAGTCATGGTCAGACCATGACTAAGCCCTGAGAGAGGGCGAAACGCGTTGGTTTTTCCACCTGGGCCACCACACGTGTACTAGTTTGCCTAATATGGATTTTTAATGGAAATGGAAATAAAGAATTGATTTTTACCTGAGCATCCCTGAAGCGCGGACATCGTTTCTTTCCTTTTGGAACCCTATGATCTGTAAAGTGCTGCGGAATATGACGGTGCGATATAAATAAAGGTTTATTTACTGTAATTATGCAAATTAAAATTACAGCTCAAGAAGCAAAAATGCAGGACACTGGAAATCATAAAGTTTATGATGAAGGATCAACAGGATTCCCAGTATAAAACGACTTGCATTGTGAAATATGATGCACTGCTTCTTCAGAAGTGCTACTAAATTCAGCAACACACATGCACAAGAGAAGAGTTAATTCATTCATTCAGAAGAGCTGTGTTAGAGTTGCCAAAATTTTAATGACATGTTAGCAAAGGTTGAATTTTCAAGTTGCATTCACAGTCACTTAGTACTGTGGCATGGGCACGTTTCCAAGCGAAATGTAAAATGTAGTGCTTTATATAAAAAATCATGTTCAACTAACCAGATAAATGATGGATAATGCTTGCATAAGCAGCAGTAATTGAAAGCAGCTGTTTATGTGTCTTCCTTGAAACCAGAATAATCTTGTACAGTCAACCCTTCCATATCAGACACGTCAGTCTATAAAGTTCAGTTACTGGCAGCACCTTATTATTCTGTTATTATATCACCTATTCTGACACGTCTATTTTAGTAAATAAAGAAATTCTGTAGCATAAGCACTTTAGCAGCTTTTTCATGTTCCATTTAACACTTTAAACACCTGGCCCTCTTTTGTTTTTTTCATTTACATTTTTCACTCCTCACAATGAAAAATGTATAACTTTTTTATTGACGGCTTGTTTTCTGCGTAACAAATTGCACTTCATAGTGACTGTATTTATTATTCCATGCCGTGTACTGGGAAGCGGGAAAAAAATTCCAAATGCAGTGAAATTAGTTAAAAAGCGCATTTACATCAGTTTCTTGTGGGCTTGGAGTTTACAGCTTTCACTGTGCGTCCCAAATGACATGTCTACTTGGGATACAGGAATACCAAAGTTGTATAGGTTTTATAATGTTTTCATACATTTACAAAAATTAAAACCTGTGCTTTCTTCTGGCGCTAATAACTTTTTCATACTTTGATGTAGGAGCTGTGGGTGGTATCATTTTTTGAGACTTTTGATGACGTTTTCAATGCTATTATTTTTCAGACTGTACGTCCTTTTGATCACTATTTATTGAATTTTTAATATTTTTCAAAATGGCAAAAAGACATTTTCAAATTTGGGCGCTATTTTCAGTTATGGGGTTAAACACAGTGAAAAAAACGTTATTATACTTTATAGATTAGGCATTTTGGGACGCAGCGATATTTAAAGGAAACCTACCACTTGTAGTGGCAGGTTTCCGATGGCAATACCGGGCACCAGCTCAGGGTGAGCTGGTGCCGGAGCTTATTTTAGTTAGTGTTTTAAACCGCGGTATCGCGGTTTAAAACACTTTTTAAACTTTATAGCCGGCGCAGGCAGGTATGCGCTCGGCGCTTACCGTGCACGCGGCTCTCATTCACTTCCTATGTAGCCGCGTGCACGGTAAGTGATACCGCGGTTTAAAACACTAACTAAAATAAGCTCCGGCACCAGCTCACCCTGAGCTGGTGCCCGGTATTGCCATCGGAAACCTGCCACTACAAGTGGTAGGTTTCCTTTAATGTGTTCATGATTTTTGCTGTTTATTTTTATATCAGTTGTAGGGAAAGGGGGTGATTTGAATTTTTCGGTTTTTTTATTATAATTTTTTTTTACTTTTTTTATTTTTACTTTTACTATTTTTCAGACTCCCTAGGGTACTTTAACCCTAGGTTGTCTGATCGATCCTATCATATGTTGCCATAATACTGTATGGCAGTTTATTTTCCTCCTCATTCATTATAATGTGCGAATCAATGGGTTAAAACGAGGCTGTCATGGTAACCAATCGCCATTCCTCAATGACGTCTCAGGGAACGACGATCTCCAACAAGATGGCAGTGCCGCCATCTTTTTTAAGCCACCGGCAGCTTTGCCAGAGGCGACGTGCGGGTGCGATATGCAGCAAAGACTTACTGGTTATGGAGAGGGCCACATATTTTGGGGAGAGAAACCTTTTGCCATTGGTCTTCTTTTTATTTCCATAATTTGTTTTACGTTTCCATTTTTTTTACGGATGTGAGAAGGTTTCAAGTTTTAGTAGCAACTTCTTAGATTTTCAAGAGAAGAAAAATGCTAAATTTTTGGTGACCAATTCAGTTTGGAAGTGCCCTTTAAAGGCTTACTATATATACTTGAGTATAAGCCGAGGTTCTAAGCAGAAAAAATGTGCTGAAAAACCCAAACTTGGCTTATACTAGAGTAAAAAAAAAAATTCAAAACTCACCTTTCCGACGACCCCCGTAGGTCTACTGTGCGATCCGTCCGGCAGCCGGCACACACTCTGATGTCAGTGGTGGCGGCTGACATCACAAACTGTGCGCTGCACGGACCTGCCGCTGATGGACAGATCACTCTGAAGCCCCGTGGGGGCCGCCAGAAAGGGGAGTTTTGATTATTTTTTTTAAACAACTGGCTGCACGATGGGGCGGGGAGCTGGCTGTATGATAAGACGAGGAGGCCGGCTGCATACTCGGGCAGGGGCTGGCAGGCTATATACAGTGGGGCAGGGGCTGGCAGGCTCTATACACTGGGGCAGGGGCTGGGAGGCTATATACACTGGGGCAGGGGCTGGGAGGCTATATACACTGGGGCAGGGGCTGGGAGGCTATATACACTAGGGCAGGCAGGCTATATACTGGGGAGGCTGTGACCAATGCATTTCCCACACTCGGCTTATACTCGATTTAATAGGTTTTCCCAGTTTTTTTGTGGTAAAATTAGTATATTATATTCGAGTATATACAGTATGTACTATAAACCCCCACAAGTGACACCATTTTATGAACCTTACATTTTAAACTATTAAAATAAGCATTTGAGAAGTCTGTTAACCCTTTTATTATTTCTTCAGAAGCATACAAAAATTGATTGAAAATTTCACTTGAAGAGCCCCTGAAGTAACAGTACAATAGAAAACCTCCAAAGATGTCACCATTTAGGAAACTAGACCCCTCAAAGAATTTATCTAGGATTATGGTGAGCATTTTAACCCCCAACATGTGGCCAAACTCTAATGCAAAGTAAATGGTGCAGAGTAAAAATTTATCTCAAAAATGTCATTTTAGTGCCTAATTTATTGTGCCCAACCCATGGCACTTTAGAAAAACGCCCCAAAAATCATTCAGAAGGTTGTCCTGAGTACAGCAATGCCACACGTGCCAATAATTGGCAGGTTGGGCACACAGCAGGGCTGAGAAGGGAAGGAGCGAAATTTTTGCTTTTGCAGCTTCATTTTCACACGTTTGGATTTGGAGTGCCATGTTATGTTTGCAGGGCCAGTGAGGTACCAGTGCAATAGTAACCCACGAAAAATTATACCATTTTGGAAACTAGATCCCTCAAAGAATTTATCTGGGTTGAGGTGAGCATTTTATCCCCCAACATGCTGGCCAAAATCTAATGCAAAGTAAATGATGCAGAGTAAAAATTGCGTTTTTATCTCAAAAATGTCATTTTAGTGACTAATACATTGCGCCCAACCCATGCCACTTTAGACAAACGCCCCAAAAATTATTCAGCGGGATGTCCTGAGTAAGGCAATACCACACATGTGCCAATAATTGACAGGTTGGGGACATGGCAGGGCTGAGAAGGGACAAGCGAAATGTAGCTTTTGGAGCACCCTTTTCAACTAGACTAGTGTTTGGGTGCCCCTGAGGTACCAGTACAGTAGAAACCCCAGAGTAGTCCCCCCGTTTTAGGAAAGGGCACACCTCAAAGAATTGATCTAGTGTTGTATGAGCATTTTAACCCCTAAGCTGCTGACCTAAATGTACAAATATACAAAATGAATGGGGCAGTGTAAAGATTGCATTGTTTTTGCTAATGGGCCATTGTGGTGACAAATTAAATCAGTCCAACTCATGCCACAGACAGGGAACACAAATTGCTATACAAAAGCCCCCAAAAATAACTATATAC
Organism: Engystomops pustulosus; assembly: GCF_040894005.1. Classification (NCBI taxonomy): domain Eukaryota; kingdom Metazoa; phylum Chordata; class Amphibia; order Anura; family Leptodactylidae; genus Engystomops; species Engystomops pustulosus. The sequence goes on along the minus strand of NC_092411.1, from coordinate 102,556,396 downwards.
ACCCCCCTATAACTATATACACTCACCGGCCACTTTATTAGGTACACCTGTCCAACTGCTCAATGACAACTGTCCAACTGCTCAATAATCAGCCAATCACATGGCAGCAACCCAGTGCATTTAGGCATGTAGACATGGTCAAGACAATCTCCTGCAGTTCAAACCAAGCATCAGTATGGGGAAGAAAGGTGATTTGAGTGCCTTTGAACGTGGCATGGTTGTTGGTGCCAGAAGGGCTGGCCTGAGTATTTCAGAAACTGCTGATCTACTGGGATTTTCACACACAACCATCCTATAATAACTAACTATATACAGTTCCCCTATTATAACCATATACACAACACCTCCTATAATATCTATCTATATACCCCCCATAATAACTATATGCACCCCTATAACAACTAACTGTATACACAACACCTCCTATAACTATATACCCCCCATAATAACTATATGCACCCCCCTATAATAACTAACTGTATACCCTCTATAATAACTATATGCACCACCCTATAATAACTAACTATATGCAGTTCCCCTATTATAACTATATACACAACACCTCCTATAATAACTATCTATATACCCCTAATAATAACTATATGCACCACCCTATAACAACTAACTATATACAGTTCCCCTATTATAACTATATACACAACACCTCCTATAATAACTATCTATATACCCCCCATCAGGGGCGGACTGGCCATAAGACCCACCGGGAGAAATCCCGGTGGGCCGATTGGTTTAGGGCCGGTCCGGGGCCGGTGAAAAAATAAAAACACATGAAACTCACCTCACCGACGCCCCGACGCTGCGGCCCAGCTTGATCCAGTCCGGCCGCGGTGACAGCTCCGTACGGGCCGGCGTCGCACAGACCATGACGTCGGCAAGCGTCTGACGTCATGGTCTGTGCGACGCCGGCCCGTACGGAGCTGTCACCGCGGCCGGACTGGATCAAGCTGGGCCGCAGCGTCGGGGCGTCGGTGAGGTGAGTTTCATGTGTTTTTATTTTTATATACTGGGTTGGGCTGGCTGTATCCCCGGGGGCTGCTGTATACCGGGGTGACCGACTGGCTGTATACACTGGGGCAGGGGCTGTCAGCTGATATACACTGGGGCAGGGGCTGTCAGCTGATATACACTGGGGCAGGGGCTGTCAGCTGATATACACTGGGGCAGGGGCTGTCAGCTGATATACACTGGGGCAGGGGCTGTCAGCTGATATACACTGGGGCAGGGGCTGTCAGCTGATATACACTGGGGCAGGGGCTGTCAGCTGATATACACTGGGGCAGGGGCTGTCAGCTGATATACACTGGGGCAGGGGCTGGCAGCTGTATACACTGGGGCAGGCAGCTGTATACACTGGGGCAGGCAGCTGTATACACTGGGGCAGGCAGCTGTATACACTGGGGCAGGGGCTGTCAGCTGTATACACTAGGGCAGTATTATAGTAGTTATATTCTTGTACACAGGGGGCAGTATTATAGTAGTTATATTCCTGTACATAGGGGGCAGTATTATAGTAGTTATATTCCTGTACATAGGGGGCAGTATTATAGAAGTTATATTCCTGTACATAGGGGGCAGTATTATAGTAGTTATATTCCTGTACATAGGGGGCAGTATTATAGTAGTTATATTCCTGTACATAGGGGGCAGTATTATAGTAGTTATATTCCTGTACATAGGGGGCAGTATTATAGTAGTTATACTCCTGTACATAGGGGGCAGTATTATAGTAGTTATATTCCTGTACATAGGGGGCAGTATTATAGTAGTTATATTCCTGTACATAGGGGGCAGTATTATAGTAGTTATATTCCTGTACATAGGGGGCAGTATTATAGTAGTTATATTCTTGTACATAGGGGGCAGTATTATAGTAGTTATACTCCTGTACATAGGGGGCAGTATTATAGTAGTTATATTCTTGTACATAGGGGGCAGTATTATAGTAGTTATATTCTTGTACATAGGGGGCAGTATTATAGTAGTTATACTCCTGTACATAGGGGGCAGTATTATAGCAGTTATATTCCTGTACATAGGAGGCAGTATTATAGTAGTTATATTCCTGTACATAGGGGGCTGTATTATAGTAGTTATATTCTTGTACATAGGGGGCAGTATTATATTAGTTATATTCTTGTTCATAGGAGGCAGTATTATAGTAGTTATATTCTTGTACATAGGGGGCAGTATTATAGTAGTTATATTCCTGTACATAGGAGCAGTATTATAGTAGTTATATTCCTGTACATAGGGGGCAGTATTATAGTAGTTATATTCTTGTACATAGGGGGCAGTATTATAGTAGTTATATTCTTGTACATAGGAGGCAGTATTATAGTAGTTATATTCCTGTACATAGGGGGCAGTACTATGGTAATTACATTCTTGTTTATCAGAGAAGGTATTGTAGTATGTTTTTAGTGTACATATATGGCAGTATTAAGTTGTGTGCTCTTAAAATAGAAGCATTATTCCTCTATAAAGGAGGCAGTACGAGTCTCTTTCTCTGTGGTGTACATGTTGATTTAGACCATCTATACAGTTTTTATGGAGTTTAGTAACTCCACCCACATCACAAGGCCACGCCTACTTGTTTTGACCCCCGCCCACAGAATGGGGCCACTTTTACAGTTTTTTCCAGGGCCACTTTAAATTCCCAGTCCGCCCCTGCCCCCCATAATTACTATATGCACCCCCATATAATAACTAACTATACACAGTTTTTCTATTATAACTATACACACAACACCTTCTGTAATAACTAACTACCACACCAATAATAACTATATACAGTCAAAGGTAAAATAATAAAACTGTACTTCACCTTCCCCTGTTCCCCCGATGCGCGCCGTCCTCGTCTTCTTCCCTCGAGGTTATCCTTGGAGAGGTACCCAGATGGCGGAGCCCTGCTAGCAGCCGGCGCAGTGACATCACACGACGTCGGCGCCAGCAACAGGGCTCCGCCATTTTGGTTTCCACGGATCATCAAATGGCAGAGCAGGGAACTAATTATTCCCTGGCTCCCTGCCATAAGCAGTTATATTTGTTTATATATTGTGCAGTGTAGAGATTTGTCTGGGATACCATCAAACCAATTAGGTCCTCACTAAAGAATAACTTCAAATAGTCCACTAGTCCGAGGCCTGCCGTGTCTCTGTGTATCCCAGGACTGGCCATAAAATAGGGACCTGAGAGGCATAGTTAGTCCCGGGCACTCATCCCCACTAGCTGACTCCGTATCGAAGGGGCATGATGGGTCAGACACTAAGTGTTCTCCTTATGGAGAGATTGCCAATTAAGGCCACCTTAAAGGCATATGGAGACTTAAAGCCATAGATGCTCCACTAGGAAATTCTGGGAAGTATGCAAAAACGTTTTCCAAGATGTTGAATGGAAAACAATGCCTCATTTTGCTACATTGAAAGGCAGTCCCCTTTCATCGGACTGTGCTCCGCTTTTGGGGATTACACAGCTTGGACAGGTATTTAGCAAGTGTCTGTGCTGAGATTTTGGCGCACATAATCGATTTTTGTTGTCGGACAATGCACTTTCGGTAACTCCACAAGAATGTAAATGGGGCTTATTTACTAAGGGTCCATGGATCGCACTTTCGTTGGATTTTCAAAATTTTTGGGATTTGCGCTTCTGTGACAGGTATTTTAACTGGGGATTGTGATGCAGGCAATCGGATTGTGGCACAGCTGTGCTGGCTTTCATTTGACAGAAATCGGAGGGCGGGCTGTCGATGATCTGACTGATTCAGACTGAGTGCGGGATTTAAGATTTGAATTGTGTCGCAAGACAATGCACTTACTTGCACCAGAAAGAAGAAGGTGAACTCCGGTGGAAGTAAGCGGGAAAGCGACAGATGCAGGATATCGGACACACAATCTTCATGAATCGCGGCAGATGTGCATTCCGGTTGGACAATGCAGTTTCCGGGATTGTGCAGGACGGGTAAGTAAATCTGCCCCAATATGTCCCATTCTCTTTGGGACTCCTGACCAAGTGGCTTTACGAAGCTGGTAAGACCAATCCTTTTTTATCGTGCACAGGTGTTAAGCGCACACAGACTTTTTATACACATTTTCTACGTGATGCATATGCAAAATTTTAACGATCAGAAGTCAATGTTAAGTTTTATTAATGGAAGTACCGTGCTTCAGATATATTTGACTACCTTGGTAATATTTGCATCTAGTAAGCAATTGATTGGCTTTTTCCATATCCTTTAATCTTGCCATAACATAGGTACATCAGCATATAATTGTGAATTCCATCAAGAAAGTCTTGTTACTCCATGTCCGTGTACAACAATCTCTGGTATATTTTCAATCCAGGTATTTACGCACAAAAGGACCATTATGCCAGGTGGGCATACAGCTGTGCGCTGGAGAGGGGGAGGAGGTGACTCCTCCATAGAGAACAGTGGCGCACGGCGAAAGATAAAGCATGCTCGGTGCCACACATGTGGCCGCCGGGCCACCATTGCAATATATGCGGTCGCAAATTTACAACCCCCCAGATGGCTGCTTTAATGAACCTTTTTATATATTTCTAAGCTTGAAAATAATTACACTATTTTGGTTTTATTTTCGTGAGGGGGCGGGGGGGTTTGTCATATTTTCAGGAAAACGGGGTATTACAGTGTGGAGCACTATTTGCCAATCTCCATGCCATAATAGTACATTATTGAGTGGCAACAGGTTAATGATGTAGTGTTCATCAATGGGATAAAGTTCAGAACATGCCTGCCCATATCCCTAAGTTTTCTGACATATCTACGAGGTTAAGAACATTTACTGATGGATACTTTCATGGATACTGATCAGGTGCATTGCAAGTTATTTACTGTCTTTATGTTTTTACTATCGGAGCATCTGAAGTGCATGTCATGTACACAAAATGCTGTAGTGCACTTCAGTGTCATTATAGAAAACAAAGAGGGCTTGTATGAAGATGGCACACTATGGTGCAGGACTTGTTACAGCTTCTGCAGTACTATATGTACGGTAATTGCAGTATGATTGCCACAGAATTGCAGAGCCCATCACGTAAGCCCTTCTCCCCGTAGCTGTCTACTTCACTCCGCAGGATTCAGACGGCAAGTAAAATGATGACAGATGATTCCGGTGATGGGGAAATAATTCTTAATTTTTCCTCCTCACAGGTTTCAAGGCATCAGAGCGTGTTCTACAGGCAAGTCCCACCCATCCACTGCTCAAGAAAAAGCCCTTCCTCTCATACACATTCATATAACGTGCCCAGCACATAAACACTGCCTTACACACAGATCTGCAATGCAGACTATTAACCCTTTCAGTGAATCGAACCAGAAGTGGCTCCATTTCTTAGGGAACAGACAGAGATCTGAAAAGAACTGTTGCAGATCTTATTCTTGTAGACAGATAAAGAACTTTTACTTGAAATAAGAGAATCAACATGTTAAAAAGCATGTGAAGAATATTTATAATATCTTAAAAAATGTATTTTAGAAGGAAGGAGGCCATGGGTAACAAATATAAGATTACCGAAATCTATATACAGTCACCCCCACCAATCTACCCACAGTCTTTATACAACCCTTCATAGTTTTAATTGCCCGCATAATTTTATGATATGGCCAGTAATAAAATAATAAAACTAATACTCACCTCTGTGTTCTCACGCTGTCTAGTTCCTCCAGAGTGGCGAAGACCAGCAGGTCTGGTCTGTGCCGCTCTGCATATCAATGGCATCTGAGTCTTAAAGACAAAGATGCCATTGATATAAGTCACCAGGCCCGGCACCAGCACCCGGCCAACCCGGGCAAGTGCCGGGGCCCCGGGGTACTGGAGGGGCCCACTCGGGCCCCCGGATCAATTGTACCAGTGCCGCTATATGACACTTGTACAATTGATCACCATCCGGATCGATCGCTTTTCTGCCTCTATGCTGCGCTGGTCGGGAGCGCAGCATAGAGGCAGAATCTAAAACTCACCTGTCCCGGTTCCCACAATGCAGCGCTCCGCAGGGTATGCGACGGCATTGAAGCCAACGCACATGATGACGTCATCGGATCATGTGTGCCGGCTTCAGAGCCGGCGTACGGGAGGCCCAGGCCGAAGACAGCTGCAGGCGCTGCTCCGGGGCAACCAGGAAAGGTGAATTTTTTCTTTTCCAGAGGGGAGTCAGGGTGTCCGCGGGGGGCAGGGGGGTCAGTGTGTATACAGGGGTAGAGGGGGGGGTGTTAGTGTGTCAGCAGGGGGGGTCATTGTGTCCACAGGGGGAGGGGGGGTTCAATGTGTCTGGAGGGGGTCATTGTGTCAGCAGGGGGGGTTCAGTGTGTCCGGGTTCAGTGTGTCCGCAGGGCAGCGGGGGGTTCAGTGTGTCCGCAGGGGAGGGGGGGGGATTCAGTGTGTCCACAGGGGGAGGGGGCGCAGTGTGGCCACTGGAGGGCAGTCCACGGAGGGGCCCACTAAGGCTCTGTCACCCAGGGGCCCACTAAAACCTGAAGCCGGCCCTGTATGTCACGTAGTATGGTGTAGGATTTTCCTCCCACTTTATGGCAGATGCTGCCTTGGGGTTGGATTACCATTGGTTCTCCTGCCTTCCTATTTGTCCCTTTTAAGCTACAACGATAATCTGAATTTTGCTACATTGGTGTCCTGTGCTCTTCACAGATGAGAGCAGGTTCACACTGAGAAAATAAAGAGAAAGTCCTGGTGCCTGCAACATCCTACAGCATGACTGGGTAGGCAGTGGTTCAGTAATGGTGTAGGGAGGCTTTTTTTGGAGGGCCACACAGCCTAGCCAGAGGTACTCTGCTGCCATTAGGTACCAGGAGGAGATCCTAATTTTGATCTGCAGTTTGTATGTACTATGATTGTCAGGGTTAAAAGAGGTCCTGGATTTTATAAATAAATTTTTATAAGAACAGGCAACAGATTAGTACTGAGGCTTCAATAGAAACTAAGTGGAATGGGGCAACTTAGTCTTGGTTCTCCAAACCCCATGGGTCCCATTGCAGCTGCATAGTCTGCCTACATTTGAATACAATTGTTCAGGTTTGGTTTTTGTGTCAAACTCGTCAATAAAAAACTGCCTATTGTAAGAAATATATTGAGACTGTTGAACTGACTAGTTTTGATCTTGGCTGCTTTGGGACTCTAAACCTTAGCTGCATGCTGGTGGCATGGTGCTTTTTCTCTGCATCTTCAGGCAGTAGAACGAGAACGATACAACTAGGTGATAAAAATGTTACATTCTTTTAGCATACCAACAAAGTATGTTATTTGTTGTATGTTACTCTTACCTACCAAGATCCAATTAACTTATATACTCTATTCATGAAGAAGGAACACTTTGGGGGTCATTTACTAAGGGCCCGATTCGCGTTTTCCCGACGTGTTACCCGAATATTTCCGATTTGCGCCGATTGTACCTGAATTGCCCCGGGATTTTGGCGCACGCGATCGGATTGTGGCGCATCGGCGCCGGCATGCGCGCGACGGAAATCGGGGGGCGTGGCCGAACGAAAACCCGACGGATTCGGAAAAACCGCCGCATTTAAGAACCGAAAATGTGTCGCTCGGGACCCGCTTACCTTCACTCAGACGGCCTCGGTGAATTCCGGCGCGTTAAAATGCTTTTCAGCGCAGCAGCGCCACCTGGTGGACGGCGGAGGAACTACCTTATTAAATCCCGGCCGGACCCGAATCCAGTGCAGAGAACGCGCCGCTGGATCGCGACTGGACCGGGTAAGTAAATGTGCCCCATTGGGGTAGATTTATCAAGCAGTCTGAAAGTCAGAATATTTCCAATTGCCCATGGCAACCAATCACAGCTGCCCTTTAAAATATTCATGAGCACTGGTGAAATGAAAGCTGAGCTGTGATTGGTTGCCATGGGCAACTGGAAATATTCTGACTTTCAGACTGCTTGATAAATCTGCCCCATTGGTCTCATCACCTCTTTTGCCCAGAATTAGGTCTAGACTGCAAAGATTAAATTTAATTGAATTTTCTCTGTTCACATCATATGCATAATGGAATCAGACCTTTCCTCTTTGAGTCGTACTAGGTATTCTAGTAATGGAACAGTTAGATCCACAGAAGCATGTTTAATGGAGACAGCAGGGGGTATGAATATTCAGCTTCTGTCTCTTTCACTGACATACTTCTCTATCTATTCTTCTTAACCGTTTCTTCTTCCTACGTTATTAAGAAGTGTGACAAATCCAGTTATTTAAAAAATGAATTTCTGAATGTACAACACTTTAGATTAAGATTTCTTCACATAACACTTCTATACGGTTAGAGAAATATAATCAGGCAGACTACAAAGAAGAATTGCTTAACCTTCTTTATTGCTTAGCTATGAATAAAATAAAATATTAAAATGACAACTGCCTAACCTTCATGCAACCTTGTCTGTTTTTTATTCCAATATATAAGGGCAGCAGAATCATTGGTTTGTTGTTATGTGATTAATGCTACACTGTCAAATTATTACTTGCTCACCAGTTACATGTGTATTTAATTGCGTTTTGTCTTCAATTAATGCTCCCAGATAGAGGCTGCGTTCACACGTGCCATTTACATTTACGTTAACATAGCATTTATCTCCACAGCTGTTTTCTTGCGTTTCAAAATGTAATGTAAACGCCACATGTGAACGCAGCCAAAGAGATGTGAATTGGTATTGTTACAGAGAAACCTGGACTGCTATGAACAGGAACAAGGTTCTGTTTAGGATCCATTGACAAGTATGGAGGCCTTGTGATGAGAGATTCAGTCCTTTCTCACCAACCAACTGCTGCTGCAAGAATCAGGGGAGCTATTGCTTACTACATGCAGGTCACCCCCTAGAAGTAATACGAAAAACACTAAAACCTCAGCCACATAGGCTGCCTCTCATGCCAATAAACTTATTATTTCTTTTTAATATTGAAATCCCTTACATATATCATTACAAACACACTCTAACATTGCTTAAAAGAACTGAGGAACACAAGAGAGCAAGGTAACTGGATAGAGAAGGGTTGGACGTTGTGGATATTAGCCAAGACTAGGTGTCTTGTTAGTTAAAGGAATCATATCCTTGAGACTCTTGAAATTCCAGCCAAGAAGTCCACATACTAGGGGGGAACTTATTAAGCGTTGGCTTGTGTGCCAGCCCTTTATGTAACCTCCTCCCTCCACATTGCTCCAAGCATCATTTCCATGCAAGGTAGGGCTGGTAGAATAGTGCTTTAACTTGCACCAGAAATGATTAGGAGGTGGCATAAGGAAGTGTTTTTCACGTCTTGTTTAAATCAGTTAACATATAAAACTCATAAACTTTAATTCATTTGGTTAAAAATGTCACCCATCCGCGAGTGACGAATCAAACAACCTGGAAAAAATACATATTCAGACACCTATGTATAATGGTGTCCAGTATCCGTGATAAATGCACAGAGGAAAAGAAAAAACACACAAAACAGGTAGACTAAGATCCACCAGCAGGAAAGGTCATGTGGTCTATACACTGGCAATATGAAATGTGCTATGGTCTTACCCACTCAGCCGCTCACGCGGATGGGTGACATTTTTAACCAAATGAATTAAAGTTTATGAGTAGAGATGAGCGAACATACTCGTCCGAGCTTGATGCTCGATCGAGCATTAGCGTACTCGTAACTGCTCGTTGCTCGGACGAGTATTTCGCCCGCTCGAGAAAATGGCAGCTCCCGCCGTTTTGCTTTTTGGCGGCCAGAAACAGAGCCAATCACAAGCCAGGAGACTCTGCACTCCACCCAGCATGACGTGGTACCCTTACACGTCGATAGCAGTGGTTGGCTGGCCAGATCAGGTGACCCTGGGATAGACTAGCCGCTGCCCGCGCTGCTCGGATCATTCTCTGTCTGGATGCCGCTAGGGAGAGAGCTGCTGCAGGTCAGGGAAAGCGTTAGGGTGTTCTATTAGCTTACTGTTAGGCAGGAGTGATTCTACAACAACCCAACAGCCCTTCTTAGGGCTACAATAACATTATCCTTTTTTTTTTTTATTTGCTTGTGGCTGGGCTTGCTGGCACTAGTAGTGCAGCTAGTACCATATTGTGAGGAATTAGCAGGGGGACTTGCTACCGTTGTGTTTAGCTCTTAGTGACACACATATCCACCTCAAACACCAAAGTGGGAAAATTTATTAGGGGTTTGATTTCAATTAGGCACAGTCTGCCAGTTTCTTTTTATTTTACGTTTATTTTTTTAATAACTCAGTGTCATCTCATCTTGCATAGTAGTGTGCTTTAATACTTGGCTAGAAAATAGCCATAGGAGAATCCAAACGGCTTACTTACGCCTACAGTAGCGTTATATATATTTGATTTCTGGTTGATCTGCTGGTGGCTGTAGTTGTTGCAGTGCATCTACTAGCAAATTGTGAGCAATTTGGAGTGAGACTTGCGACCACTGTGTTTTGCGCTTAGTGACGCACATATCCATCGCAAAGACCGAAGTGGGAAAATTTATTAGGGCCCGGGGTTGTATTTCAATTAGGCACAGTCTGCCATTTCCTTTTTTATTTTACGTTTATTTTTTTCATAACTCAGCGTCATCTCATCTGGCATAGTAGTGTGCTTTAATACTTGGCTAGAAAATAGCCATAGGAGAATCCAAACGGCTTACTTACGCCTACAGTAGCGTTATATATATTTGATTTCTGGTTGATCTGCTGTTGGCTGTAGTTGTTGCAGTGCATCTACTAGCAAATTATCAGCAATTTGGAGTGAGACTTGCGACCACTGTGTTTTGCGCTTAGTGACGCACATATCCATCGCAAAGACCGAAGTGGGAAAATTTATTAGGGCCCGGGGTTGTATTTCAATTAGGCACAGTCTGCCATTTCCTTTTTTATTTTACGTTTATTTTTTTCATAACTCAGCGTCATCTCATCTGGCATAGTAGTGTGCTTTAATACTTGGCTAGAAAATAGCCATAGGAGAATCCAAACGGCTTACTTACGCCTACAGTAGCGTTATATATATTTGATTTCTGGTTGATCTGCTGGTGGCTGTAGTTGCTGCAGTGCATCTACTAGCAAATTGTGAGCAATTTGGAGTGAGACTTGCGACCACTGTGTTTTGCGCTTAGTGACGCACATATCCATCGCAAAGACCGAAGTGGGAAAATTTATTAGGGCCCGGGGTTGGATTTCAATTAGGCACAGTCTGCCATTTCCTTTTTTATTTTACGTTTATTTTTTTAATAACTCAGTGTCATCTCATCTGGCATAGCAGTGTGCTTTCATACTTGGCTAGAAAATAGCCATAGCAATAGGATAGCATCGTTTGGTTTTAAAAACTAAAAAACACACAAAAAAAAAAAAAAAAAAAAAAATTAAAGTTATAACTCTCATTTTCAAAATGTTTAACCCGAGGGCTAGGGGTAGAGGACGAGGGCGGGGACGTGGGCGTCCAACTACTGCAGGGGTCAGAGGCCGTGGTCCTGGGCGGGGTGAGACACCACCTGCTGATGAGGGAGCAGGGGAACGCCGCAGAGCTACACTCCCTAGGTTCATGTCTGAAGTTACTGGGACTCGTGGTAGAGCACTGTTGAGGCCAGAACAGTGCGAACAGGTGATGTCGTGGATTGCCGACAATGCTTCGAGCAATTTGTCCACCAGTCAGTCTTCCACACAGTCCACCCATGTCACCGAAATCGGCACTCCTCCAGCTCCTTCACCTCAGCCTCCTCCCCCCCAGTCTGCCCCCTCCCAGCAAAATTTGCCATTTGAACCGGCATACTCTGAGGAACTGTTTTCTGGACCCTTCCCACAGTCACAAACCACTTGTACGGTTGCTGATGAGCAATTTTCCGATGCCCAGGTTTTCCACCAGTCGCAGTCTGTGGGTGATGATGACCTTGTTGACGTAGTGGAAGAAGTGTGTAAAGAGGTGTCCGACGATGAGGAGACACGGTTGTCAGACAGTGGGGAAGTTGTTGTCAGGGCAGGAAGTCCGAGGGGGGAGCAGACTGAGGGATCGGAGGATGATGAGGTGACAGACCCAAGCTGGGTTGAGAGGCCGGGTGAACACAGTGCTTCTGAGACGGAGGAGAGTCCTCGACCAGAACAGGTTGGAAGAGGCAGTGGTGGGGCCAGACGGAGAGGCAGGGCCAGAGCTGGTGCATCAGCGCCAAATGTGTCAACTAGTGAAGCTCCCTTGGCGAGGGCTCCTGCGGCGAGGGCTAGATTTTCAGAAGTCTGGAGGTTCTTTAAGGAAACACCGGATGACCGACGGACTGTGGTGTGCCACATTTGCCAAACCAGGATCAGCAGGGGTTCCACCACTACTAGCTTAACTACCACCAGTATGCGCAGGCATATGAATGCTAAACACCCCACTCAGTGGCAACAAGCGCGTTCACCTCCGGCCGTGCACACCACTGCTCCTTCCCCTGTGTCAGCTGATAGTCAGCCCCCTGCCCAGGACCCTGCCACAAAAACCCCATCGTCGCCTCCACGATCCTCCACAGCATCCACCAGCGTTCAGCTCTCCATACCCCAGACGCTGGAGCGGAAACGCAAATATAGTGCAACCCACCCGCACGCCCAAGCCCTTAATGTGCACATCTCCAGATTGCTAAGCCTGGAGATGCTGCCCTATAGGCTAGTAGAGACCGAGGCCTTTCGCAGCCTCATGGCGGCGGCCGCCCCTCGGTACTCGGTCCCCAGCCGCCACTACTTTTCCCGATGTGCCGTCCCAGCCCTGCACCAGCACGTGTCAGACAACATAATCCGTGCCCTGACCAACGCCGTTTCTGACAAGGTCCACCTGACCACGGACACGTGGACAAGTGCTGCCGGGCAGGGCCACTATATATCGCTGACGGCACATTGGGTTAACTTGGTGGAGGCTGGGACCGAGTCTGACCCTGCGGCTGGTCATATACTGCCGACGCCGAGGATTGCGGGGCCTACCTCGGTCCAGGTGTTTCAGGCCTACTATGCCTCCTCCTCCTCCCACCCCTCCTCCACCTCCTCCTCCGAACGACCATCCGTGGGCATGGCGCCATCAGTCGGTAGCTCTAGGCACAGCAGCAGTGCCGTCGCTAAGCGACAGCAGGCGGTGCTGAAACTGCTGAGCCTAGGCGATAAAAGGCACACCGCCCAAGAACTATTACAGGGCATCACGGCGCAGACTGATCTGTGGCTGGCACCGCTGAACCTGAAGCCAGGCATGGTTGTGTGTGACAACGGCCGTAACCTGGTGGCGGCTCTGCAACTCGGCAGACTGACACATGTGCCATGCCTGGCCCATGTGTTAAATCTCATAGTTCAGCGTTTCCTCAAGACATACCCCAATCTGTCTGATTTGCTCACGAAGGTGCGCCGCATCTGTGCGCATTTCAGGAAGTCCAGCACAGATGCTGCCACTCTCAGGGCAGCGCAGCGCCGCCTCCAACTGCCCGCTCACCGACTGTTGTGCGACGTGCCCACGAGGTGGAATTCAACACTGACCATGTTATCCAGAGTTTACCAGCAGCGCCGAGCGATTGTAGACTGCCAGATGTCAACTTCCACCAGAACTGGTAGTCAGGTCAGTCAGCTTCCTCAAGTCTACAATGAGGAGTGGACGTGGATGTCTGATATCTGTCAGGTGCTGAGTCACTTTGAGGAGTCAACACAGATGGTCAGTGGCGATGCCGCCATCATCAGCCTCACCATCCCGCTGCTTGGCCTGTTGAAAAACTCTCTGGTCAGCATGAAGTCGGAAGCTTTGCGCTCCTCACAAGAGACGGGGGAAGAAGATTCCCTTGTTGATAGCCAAAGCACCCTTAGGTCTGTTTCTCAGCGCATATCGGAGGAGGTGGAGGTGGAGGAGGATGAGGAGGAAGAGGAGGAGAATGTTGGCGAGACACAAGAGGGGACCATTGTTGAGTCCTTCACTGTTGAGCGTGTATGGGCAGAAGAAGAGGAGTTGGAGGAGTTGGAGGAGGAGGAAATGGACAGTCAGGCCAGTGAGGGGAGTGAATTCTTACGCGTTGGTACTCTGGTGCATATGGCAGATTTCATGCTAGGCTGCCTATCCCGTGACCCTCGCGTTCAAAGAATTTATTCCAGCACCGATTACTGGGTGTTCACTCTCCTAGACCCACGGTACAAGCAAAATCTTTCCACTCTCATCCCTGGAGAGGAAAGGAGTGTGAGAATGCATGAATACCAGCAGGCCCTGGTGCACAAGCTGAAACAGTATTTCCCTTCTGACAGCGCTAGCGGCAGAGTGCGTAGTTCTGCGGGACAAGTAGCGAGGGAGAGTACGCGAGCAGGCAGCTTGTCCAGCACTGGCAAGGGTACGCTTTACAAGGCTTTTGCCAGCTTTATGTCACCCCAGCAAGACACTGTCACCTGTCCCCAGTCTCGGCAGAGTAGGGCTGATCTTTACAGAAAGATGGTGAGGGAGTACGTAGCTGACCATACCATCGTCCTAAATGATCACACAGCTCCCTACAACTACTGGGTTTCAAAGCTGGACATGTGGCACGAACTGGCGCTGTACGCCTTGGAGGTTCTTGCCTGCCCTGCCGCTAGCGTCTTGTCCGAGCGGGTTTTCAGTGCAGCTGGTGGCATCATCACCGATAAGCGTACACGCCTGTCGACTGACAGCGCTGACAGGCTGACGCTTATCAAGATGAATAAAGCCTGGATTTCTCCTAATTTCCAATCTCCACCAGGTGAAGGAAGCTCAACCTGAATAATTTATCCACTCCTCCTCCTCCTCATTTTCCTCCTTCTCCTCCTCTTTGTACAGTAAAGCAGAGGAAACTGGCTATTTTTTGACAGGGCCCACTGGCTCTAGCTATAGTACTTTATGCATTTAATTTTTATGGAGGGCCACCGACCCGGTCCTCTGTTTTAAACAATTTTTGGGAGTGCCACATACAGGCACTCAATCTATTCCATTTTTCTGGAGGGCCACCTACCTGCTCCTCTGGTTTGAAAACTTTTTTGGACTGCCACATACAGGCACTCAATCTATTCCATTTTTCTGGAGGGCCACCTACCTGCTCCTCTGGTTTGAAAACTTTTTTGGACTGCCACATACAGGCACTCAATCTATTCCATTTTTATGGAGGGCCACCTACCTGCTCCTCTGGTTTGAAAACTTTTTTGGACTGCCACATACAGGCACTATCCAAATTGAATTGTCTCCATAGCAGCCTCCACACGTTGTCTCCATTGCTACCTCCAAAAGTCGTTTATATAGCTGCCTCCATACATCGTCCCTTTATCAAACGAGGTGTGTCAGGCCGAAATTTGGGTTGTTTTCATGAATTCCACATCAAAGTTGTTAACTTTGTCGCCACCCTGCTGTGTTATCCACAAAATACACTGGCAAACTTTTACCATTTACGGATATTATTTCAGCACTTCTTGCGCATCTGTTTACATTCCCCTCACCCGCCATATCCTAAACTTATAAGAACGCTACTACACTTGATTTTATACAAAAGGTTCTTAGAAGTGCTGTTTGGGGAGTAGCCTAGAGACAGGGGCTTGGATTGGCGAAAGCTCGCCTGGCAGCGGAGCGCCAGCTCCATGCGCATCATGCGCTTCTTGCGCATCTGTTTACATTCCCTTCACCCGCCATATCCCAAACTTATAAGAACGCTACTACACTTAACTTGGTGCAGGCTGGGACCGAGTCTGACCCTGGGGCTGGTCATATACTGCCGACGCAGAGGATTGCGGGGCCTACCTCGGTCCAGGTCTAAAAAAGGCCTACTATACCTCTTCCTCCTCCCACCCCTCCTCCACCTCCTCCTCCTCCTCCGAATTACCATCCGTGGGCATGGCGCCATCAGTCGGTAGCTCTAGGCACAGCAGCAGTGCCGTCGCTAAGCGACAGCAGGCGGTGCTCAAACTGCTGAGCCTAGGCGATAAAAGGCACACCGCCCAAGAGCTATTACAGGGCATTCCACATCAAACTTGTTAACTTTGTCGCCACCCTGCTGTGTAATCCACAAAATATACTGGCAAACTTTTATCATTTACCGATATTATTTCAGCGCTTCTTGCGCATCTGTTTACATTCCCCTCACCCGCCATATCCCAAACTTATAAGAACGCTACTACACTTGATCTTATACAAAAGGTTCTTAGAAGTGCTGTTTGGGGAGTAGCCTAGAGACAGGGGCTTGGATTGGCGAAAGCTCGCCTGGCAGCGGAGCGCCAGCTCCATGCGCATCATGCGCTTCTTGCGCATCTGTTTACATTCCCCTCACCCGCCATATCCCAAACTTATAAGAACGCTACTACACTTGATCTTATACAAAAGGTTCTTAGAAGTGCTGTTTGGGGAGTAGCCTAGAGACAGGGGCTTGGATTGGCGAAAGCTCGCCTGGCAGCGGAGCGCCAGCTCCATGCGCATCATGCGCTTCTTGCGCATCTGTTTACATTCCCCTCACCCGCCATATCCCAAACTTATAAGAACGCTACTACACTTGATCTTATACAAAAGGTTCTTAGAAGTGCTGTTTGGGGAGTAGCCTAGAGACAGGGGCTTGGATTGGCGAAAGCTAGCCTGGCAGCGGAGCGCCAGCTCCATGCGCTTCTTGCGCATCTGTTTACATTCCCCTCACCCGCCATATCCCAAACTTATAAGAACGCTACTACACTTGATCTTATACAAAAGGTTCTTAGAAGTGCTGTTTGGGGAGTAGCCTAGAGACAGGGGCTTGGATTGGCGAAAGCTTGCCTGGCAGCGGAGCGCCAGCTCCATGCCAAGGTCCAACTAACATAGTTTTAACTGCAGCACCTTTAATCTACTACTAGTTCACTGCCTCCATACATGGTCCCCTTATCAAACGAGCTGTGTCAGGCAGAATTTTGGATTGTTTTCATGGCTTTCATGTTAACTTTGTCGCCACCCTGCTGTGTAATCCACAAAATATACTGGCAAACTTTTATCATGTACCGATATTATTTGAGCGCTTCTTGCTCACCTCCTTTGGTTCCTCTCTGCCACCCATTGGTTTGAAGCCTGAGTCCATTTAGGGTATGTTGCCATGACACTCTCTAGCCTGCCGCTGCTGCCGCTGCCTCTGCATGCCGTCCCCTATAGTGTCAGGGTCAATTATTGGATGTTTTAGATGCTATCTAGCC
The DNA here is from genome assembly GCF_040894005.1 of Engystomops pustulosus. Taxonomy (NCBI): domain Eukaryota; kingdom Metazoa; phylum Chordata; class Amphibia; order Anura; family Leptodactylidae; genus Engystomops; species Engystomops pustulosus. The sequence goes on along the minus strand of NC_092411.1, from coordinate 102,539,246 downwards.
TCATTCGGTCACTCTGTCATCGCCATGCTGTTGCCCATAATTTTGGCATAATGGTGCGATTAAGCAGCCTCAGAGGCATCCATGCATGCTGCCCCTGCTGTTTCCTGTCCATTTCCGTGGTGTTTCCATCCTTTTCTGAGGTTCCCAGGTGTTTGGCCAAGCTTCCCTGTGCAGAGCCTTGGTCCCCTTGAAAAATGCTCGAGTCTCCCATTGACTTCAATGGGGCTCGTTACTCGAAACGAGCACTCGAGCATCGGGAAAAGTTCGTCTCTAATAACGAGTACCCGAGCATTTTAGTGCTCGCTCATCTCTATTTATAAGTTTTTTATGTTCACTGCCATGCTGGTAGAGATTTAGAATTTTCAGTGAACCTTGGATACACATCCTTGAGTTGGTTTAAACATTTTCTTGCTTTTCTTTTCTTGTTTAAATCAGCAACTCATTTTCATTGATGGGGGCCTGGCGATTTTCCATAGTCAAGGTATGACTGTCAACAATCAGTCATCAAAAGTTGGCGGTATAGGCGGTATGGGCAGGCGCCGTGCCCTATATGAAGATCAGCCATCAGTCTTAAAAAAAAAAAATCTACATGCACCTTCAGCTTCTTCTCCCTGTGGCTCTGTCTCTCCTTCCAGCCCAGCCGCATAAACTATTACACAACAGTGTTGCGGCCACGTCATGTCATAGTGTATGCGCCCCGTGGGCAGGAAGAGGAGAAGCAGAAGGTGAGTATAGAGTTTCTTTTTTTTCAAGAGGGCTCTGCTGTGGATATGTCTGTAATGAGGGGCTTTGCTGTGGACATTTCTGTAAAGGGGCATCTGCTGTGGACATTTCATTAAAAGGGGCATCTGCTGTGGACTTTTCTATTAAAGAGGAGCTCTGCTGTTGACAATTATTTAAGGGAAGCTCTTCTGTAGACATTCTATATAGGAGGGCTCTGCTGAGGACATACTATTAAATAGAGGCTCTAAGGGGGCTCTTCTGTGGACATTAGATTAAAGAGAGGCTCTGATGTTGAGATTTCTTTCAAGGGGGGCTCTGTTGTGGACATTACATTAAAGGTAGGCTCTGATGTGGAGATTCCTGGTGTTAAAGATATATTCCTCCACAAGATGCCATTTTGGACCAAGCCATTTTAGTATTAGCTGGGGATTATGATGACCACTGTCAGCCATATCATAATTCAAACTCCATTTTGTGACCTGTTTGCTTGTTTGCCAGCTTCTCCTTGACACTTGTGAGAGATAGTTGTCCTTCAGCCTGTTTTCTCCCCCTTATCTTGTTTTGGTTAGCAAGAAGCTTTAGGAGCCATTCTCTGTACATTTTGTAGCTGGGACAATATAAACATTCTGTTTGTATTAGAAGAAGATCTCTGGAAGAAATGGTTTATATTTCATAAAGCATTTTGGAAGAATATGTTAGAGAATGTTCTGATATATTCATTATGGCCAATATCATTGCAGTATTCTATCACCTTTTCACGCACCCATGAGCTAATCATGTTATTTGTTTTAATATATGCAACTGTGCACTGCCTCGGCAGGCAGGGAAGCAGTCTAGATCTCTTACACTGGGACATCTGGTCTAGGCGGTAGTCGGGGTGGACGGTTTCATAGAGTTAGGGAATGTGATTGGCTTTCCTAAATAGATGGGGTATAGAGTAGTATTGGATATGGGATATAGAGTAGAACTCATGTTGGTTTGGAACCTGGGAGGCCTAGTCTTGTGAACTGCCCAGGACCCATGGGACACTTAATCCGCCACGGATGGGAAGGCTTGTAAAAAGGGAACAAAGAAGGTAAAAGCATAGCAGGGTCATTCACCATGTCTACCTGTAAGCTGTAATGTCACCTTATTTCTAAAGGACAGGAAAACATGGAAACAATATGGGTACTGGTCTGAGACCAGGAAAAGGAGCATGGAACTTTCAGTCAAAGGTGTCCCAAGGATGGAATGGGGAAGGGGGGGGGTTAAAAACCCGCCCATGTGGTGTACAAATATTTAGTTGCAGTGCCAAGGTATGTAGGATAGGAGTATTAGTTCTTGCTGTGCCCAGATATGTAGGATAGGAGTATTAGTTCTTGTAGTTCTTGCTGTGCCCAGATATGTAGGATAGAAGTCGTAGTACTGTGCTAAGTAATGGTTGGTTCCAACATTCTACCATTCATTCAGCAACAGAGAGGAGCACAGGTTCTCAAGTTATGCTAAGTCTTGGTGCACGCAAACGTCAGTTGCTACAGGTTCAATAATAATTTTGTGAACTTTAAAAACAGTTCCATCTAAAAGCTAAGAAATAAAAATTCTAATTGGTTATCGTAAAGCATAACAGCATTTATACAATCATAATGAGATTCCAATCACTTTAATGGCGGTGACCGACCTCGATTTAAACCAGGTGTGCAAGTAAAATAAAGCACAAAAGGACATTTGAAAATGCTGTGAGTATGCTATGTGACATTTATTATAGATACTGTGTGAATAGGGCGTACTGACCATTTGGGAATCCACTAACCGGACATCTGCAATGCAGTGTTAAATATTGGTACTATATTGCAGTCACTGTCAGCAGTAATAAAATAGTATTGTAATAAATAGTTATTTATATGGCATCATCTTCACAGATCCTGGGGTACAAATACAGTGAAAATAAGACATTCTAGATTAATAAAATAGTGTAAAAAAGTAATGAGGCTCCTGCTCACAAGAGCTTAGCCTATGAGAAACCTCCTTAAAGAAATTCTATCGACTGATTCATACCTTAAAAAGCAGAGTCAATAACAGAATCCTCTTTGCAACCAATGCAGGATCTGGATTCCTTTTCCAAAAAAGTTGCTTTAAAAATATGTTAATGAGATGCACGATCTCCAGGGGGAACGTGCAGCTAGAGCCTGGAGGGGCTCTAGTGACGCCCCCTGAAGCACTTGCAGCTCTTTAGCATATTTTTATCAATTCATTTTTAGGAAAAGGAGACAATAAAAACTATTATAAAGCCAGATCCTGCATCTGAGAGCATGCTGTCAGTAACGCTGCTTTATAAAGTATGAATCAGACGGTAGATTTCTTCGAACCCATTGCTGCCCATGCTGAGGTCTAAGGGTTCTAAGGGTAGTTTAAGAAAGTAGCCCAGAGCAATAAGTATCCCATGGACACCAAGTTTTAATGGATCTGTCCATTGAGTGGTTAAGAAAAACAATAAGATATTCCATTAATACGGATAGTCCTTTATACGGACATGAACGTCTAGGATGGAGGGAGGGACTGGGTGCATCCAATACAAAAATTTCAAACTGTTAGCAATGATAAAGATATGTAAAAGAACAACTTAGCCCTTGTACCGCTAATCAAACTTGGCAAAAGATTAAAGACATAAATGACAGAATCTTATGAGATTATTTCTCTACTCAGCCTTCCAATACAGGTTAAGGGAAGGACACTCCCAGAAAATATGAAATAAAGAACATAAAGAGACATCCCGGAGCGAAGGGAAAAACTTATGGAGCAATTTAGGGGTGTTAAATCAGAAAATAATAATTTTGATTAGTTCTCTTTATATAGTGCAAATGGAAGTTTTACAAACTTGTACTAACATGATTTTTTTGGGAAATGTAAATTCTCAACCAAGTTTCCCATCGACTCATGTAATAGTGAAATGAAGGAGATACACCCCTTGGGCACAGTTCAGAATACTGTATACAATCAATATTAACCTCTAGTAGCAGGGCCTTTGCGTGATATCAGTTGGAAAGGAGATGTCATGAAGAGAAAATACAAAATGTTTAATTTGTTGGTATGGGCCAGAAAAGCATGCCTATGAACCATGGTGGCAAATAAAGGATGTTTCCAAGTACAGGGACTCTTTGGCCTGAAACCACAGGTCAAATTTCCTTGTTGAGATATAGTCCAGGGGATAAGAGGTAAATAAAATTTGGGTTAATGGTGTACGTAAAGTAGCTAACTGGAATTTCATCCTGCAGCTGGTCTAAATGTCTTTAGTGAACTGCACAGGTCCTAAGTGAGTAGAAGATAGAAAACACCAAATCAGAGTGTCTGGTGTAGCAGGGCCAACCATAATTTCTCCAATTTAGTTCATCTGTTGAAAGCCTAAAGAGTGGCCCATGATGCGATATGTCTGAGATAAGCAGCAGAATAGTGTCATTTAATATCAGGTAAGGCTAATCCACTTTGTGTAGTTGCAGCAGTAGTGACCGATTTTGATATGATATGGCTTCAACCTCACCAGATAAAGGCATAACAACTGCAATCTCCCTAAAACAGTCATGGGCACATGAACAGGCAGTGTCTCAAAAAGGAGACATTTGGGGTGGATGGGAATTATGAGTAGGGATATATGCAGGCTGAGTAGGGATATATGCAGGCCCACCGCAATGAATTTTGGTACTCCTAACTGGAAAGAATTTGTGCATCCCGCACCTCAATCACATTACTTTTAATATCATATACGAATACACATCACAAAAATACATTTAAGAGGAACCTGTCAGGCAAATCTATCCCACACCCAAACCAAAGGTACAACCTCATTTCCTATAGTAAGTTGCTATGCATTATGTCAGTGGGTGTGAATTATAACCCCCCCACACACACACACTCACACACACTCTTCATTGTAATCTGTGAATTGAGTCAGTCAGGTGTTTCTAAGCTGAGTCAGGTTGCAACACCCCCTTCCTCCTCTGTTCTATTGTACACCATCCCCCGCACACACCTTCTTCACAAATTGTTCACACCCCTCACAGTGGTAGAGATGAACAGTCTTTATTAGTAAGCTTCCTGAATGTCCAGTAGGAGACACTTATAGGTTAAAACAAAAAAATAATATAAAAGCGTTACAGAGATTAATATTACTAAAAAGGTATTGGAAAAAGAATAAGACATTGGCCTAAGAGGTAAAAAGTAGTCAAAATGTAGACAAAATTAAGCATAATTATGCTTCTGAATTTTTATGTAAGTAAAAGAGCTTCTTCAATGCCTTCAATATCTTATACCTTCTACCTAATGCCCTACTGACTATTAGCTTATACACTGTTTCTATTCTACTTTTTAGAACAGTGATGGGCAACCTTTTGAGCTTGGTGTGTCAAAATTCGCCAAAAAACCGAGCATAACTCGGGTGGTGTGTCACCTTGACAAAAAAACCCATAATTTTGTGATATTTATAGTTTAAATAACAAATAAGTATACTATTTAACTTCTAGGGTACTTTAACCCTAGGTTGTCTGATTGATCCTACCATGTACTGCCATACTACATTATGGCAGTATATGGGGATTTTCCCAATCATCTATTACTATGTGCAAATCGCACATTGTGATAGATCGGTTACAATCAGACAGGTGTGGAAATGCTTAGTAACCTGTGAACTTTCTGTCATGAAAGTTCACAGGTTATAGCGAGGGCGCAGGCGCCACTGTCTGCATCTCCCTCATGCCCTCTTGGCATGGAGAATGTGTGAGGAGCAAAAGAATCGCAATGTCTGGGCTTGTACATCACAAAACTGACACACAAGCCCTGATGACTGTCTTCTATCATACAGTGCACTGACCTTACTTACTATATGATGAGAGTGGTTGTCCTCCCTTGCCCCTGCTGTGGAGATGGTCAGTGTAGAGGTGGCAGCTGCTGGGACATCACACAAGGCAGCAGCAATGTGGCCTCTGACTGTGTTGCCATCCTACCCCCACCACAACTATCAGGAGCTGCAGAGGAGCCTCCTGGGTGTATGGCCGGGTCACCTCTCCTGCTGTGCCCGGTGCTGATACCTGTGCTGATTGGAGACACTAGGCACAGCTCACACATGGGGAGGGGCCGGCCCGGGGGAGGAGGAGGAGGGGGAGGGGGGAGTGCCGGAAGCTCAGTGCAATCTCTCAGCCTGCACCTGGTCATGTAGGATGAAACTTAACTCTCAGGCAGCCGTGTGTCAGTGAAAATGGCTACGTGTGTCAACACTGACACGCGTGTCATAGGTTAGCCATCACTGTTTTAGAACATGTGTAGATATATGTATATACAGTATATTTATATTGCTCTATTTACGTGTATGTACAGACCAATTATGTTATAGATGTTTGACTCAAAATGTATTTATATGTGGCAGTTGTACATTGCCTTACACATATTCGCCTCATTTTGATATTCCTTTTGCTATTTTTCCTATTTCTTTTTGGTATTTCTTATAGCATTTTTCAGCTGTATTGCAAGTTTATGCTTAATTTTGACTACATGCAGCCTTTTTACCTGTTAGAGCAGTGGTGGCGAACCTATGGCACGGGTGCCAGAGGTGGCACTCAGGGCCCTCTTTGTGGGCACCCAGGTCACATTGCCCCAGCACAGAGTTCACCAGACATGATTTAAAAATTCACCTGCAGACATAGGTAATGTAGATGCTACTCTCAGCGTTATTTCAAAGAAACACATCCTCGGCTTCTTCGGACTGTAGAAAGAGTGAGAAGGTATGGGCATTGAGAGGTCATTGATGGAGGTCCTTCTTCTATTAAATTTGTGGTAGAACAGAGAGTAACTGTTTGAATTGCTGTGTTGGCACTTTGCGATAAATACAGGCAGTCCCCGGGTTACATACAAGATAGGGTCTGTAGGTTTGTTCTTAAGTTGAATTTGTATGTAAGTCAGAACTGTATATTTTATCATTGTAATCCCAGCCAGAACTTTTTTGGTCTCTGTTACAATTGGATTTTAAAAATGTTGGGTTGTCATAAGAACCAGGATTAATAATAAAGCTTCATTACAGACACATATGACAACTGTTACAGCTGTTTATTGTAGCCTAAGGGTAAAGTACAGTAAATTGCCTATATCCAGTAGTCCGTTTGTAACTAGGGGTTGTATGTAAGTCGAGTGTTCTTAAGTAGGGGACCGCCTGTACATGGGTTTTTGCTGTAATGTGGGCACTCTGTCTCGAAAAGGTTCGCCATCACTGTGCACTAAGCAATGTCTTGTTCTTTTTTAAGGAATATTTATCTCTGTAACGCTTTAATATTATATTTATTGTTTTAACCTATTAGTGTCTCCTACTGGACCGTCAGGAAGATTACTAATAAAGACTGTTCATCTCTACCACTGTGAGCAGGGCATCTCTTTATCTGGTACCCATCTCTATAATATCTACATTAAAATTCCTAGGGCAACCTTTCCCCTGCATAGCAGGAGACTCTGCGGCCATGTCAAGGTGCTGTGACACCATCACATTCTTCGGATTTATATAGCTTTGTGCGCGTTTTGTCCTCTCAAACAACCTAGTGTTTACAAGACAATAGGACAGAGCAGGAAGGGGTTGTTGCAGCCTGACTCTCTCAGGACCACCAGGCTGACTCACAGGATTACAATTTAGGTTGGGGGGTTGATTTTAGAATTCGTAGGATCTGCCGATTCATTTCAATATCATCATGCAGAGCACTACAGCCAATGAGATAGGACGTGTGTAGGGCATGCTAGGAGATGTGTCTGACAAGTTCTCTTTAATACCTTTAACCCCTTAACGACTTGGCCTTTTTTAGTTTTTTCACTTCCATTTTTCACTCCCCACCTTCAAAAATCTATAACTTTTTTATTTTTCCACATAAAGAGCTCTGTTATGGCTTATTTTCTGCGTAACAAATTGCACTTTAATATTCCAAGGCGCGTACTGGGAAGCGGGAAAAAAATTCCAAATGCAGTGAAAATGGTGAAAAAACACATTTGCGACGTTTTTTTGTGGGCTTGGATTTTACAGCTTTCATTGTGTGCCCCAAATGACAGGTCTACTTTATTCTTTGGGTTGCTACGATTACGTGGATACCAAATTTGTATAGGTTTTATAATGTTTTCATACATTTAAAAAAATGAAAACCTCCTGTACAAATATTTTTTTTTTATTTTGCCATCTTCTGGCGGCAATAACTTTTTCATACTTTGGTGTACGGAGCTGTGGGTAGTGTTATTTTTTGCGACTTTTGATGCCGTTTTCATTGCTATCATTTTAAGGACTGTGCGACCTTTTGATCACTTTTTATAAATTTTTTAATATTTTCCAAAATGGCAAAAAAATTTCATTTTTGACTTTGGACGCTATTTTCTGTTACGGGGTTAAACGCAGTGAAAACCCGTTATTATATTTTTATAGATCGGACATTTTCGGACGCGGCGATACCTAATGTGTTTATGATTTTTACTGTTTATTAATATTAATATCAGTTCTAGGGAAAGGGGGGTGATTTTAGTTTTTTTTATTATAATTTTTTTTTTTTACTTTTTTTTACTTTTACTATTTTTCAGACTCCCTGGGGTACTTTAACCCTAGGTTGTCTGATCGATCCTACCATATACTGCCATATTGCAATATGGCAGTATATGGGGATTTTACACCTCATTCATTACAATGTGCTGATACCCGAAGCTGTCATGGCAACGGATGACCGCTCCCCGTGACGTCATCGGGGAGCGTAGATCCGCGGCAAGATGCGTGCGACGCCATCTTTTTGAAGCCTCCAGCAGCATTGCCGGCGGCATTGCTAGCACCGATCGCGGGTGTTACCGGTAAGCCTTTGCTGCAATATGCAGCAAAGACTTACCGGCTATGGAGAGGGCTCGGCCCGCGAGCCCTCTCCATGCACTGGGAGCCGGCGTCGGGAAGGGGTTAATACTCTCATAGGCACTGGGCTGAAAAGAGATTGTAGCCTTACCAACGTTAACAGAACTAACATAACTAAATAGATATGATACCAGAAACAGTACCTAAACAAATTTTACTGCATAGAGACAGAAACAGAACCTAGACTACTACATAGTAAATTCTCTGCTGATTTAACAACACAATTATTTTAGTTTCCTCTTCATTATTATCTCCTCCACCTTCTTAACCCGAACTTGATGCTGTTCTTTTTTTTCCTATTATGCCCCACACAGAAGCAGTATAGCAAAAGTGCCACCAAAGCCAATATAGTAACAGTGCTTCCACAGTAGTCAATTTTATAACAGTACAAACACAGTAGCCAATATAGTCATTATACCATTAAAAGTAGGCAATAAAGGCACAGTGCATACACAGTAGCCAATACAGACTCAGTCCACCCGCAGTAGCTAATATAGTGACAGTGCACCCACAGTAGCCAATATAGTCACAGTGCACACACTGTAGCCCATAGTCTAGGTGTCCCATAGTAGCCAACAGTAACCATAACTGTTACGGCAACAAGATGACACAAAATAACTCTGTTCTAGACACATAAAGGAATTTTTAAAGTGTTTTTAGATTACATAAACAAACAGTTCTGTACCTAGTACACAGCTCTTATTCACTGCTTGTAATCCAAACCGATATCATTGTCTGCTTCTCTAGGGGTGCACCTTACAGCTGCCTGCAGCTACGGAAATTGGAAGGGGGTTTACAGGCAAAATATATTGAGGAACTGATGTCTTTAATGAACTGATGACAGATGTATGATATTAATGGCCTATTCAAAGTCAGCTTGGAGTTTGGTGGGAGTTCAAAACCCAGCACCATATTGATAAGCTGATAAATAGCGGATACAGTTGGAAGCAGATTTCAAAAGGAGCTGAACCTGCAGTAACCATGTACTGTAACTACATAATGGACAAAGTAGTCTAATTCTGGCTCAGTCCAATCCCATTAATCTCATAATAACCTCCTATGGTATAGACAGGCCATTTATATTTTGTGGCTGGAAGATGCCTATAAGCTGTACAGGTACCTGGGCATAATTGTACGTCCATGTGAGCAGGTAATTTGCACACATGGACACACAGTTACAGTCAATCACCTTCTCTAATGGCCACAGTCAGTGCTAAAAAATGAACAATAGGCAATCAAAAATTCTCATGTATCCAAAAGCAATACAACAAAAAAGCCACTTTACCGAAGTATATAAATTATGGTTCTTATTTATTAAATAAAAATTACATTCTTCACATATTTAGTATGAACATAATTGCAACATTAAAACTATCCTAGTCACCAATAGCAACAAATCAGAGCACCACTTTCATAATTCTAAAAAAAAGTTTAACAAAATGGAAGCTGAGCTCTAAGTTGTTACCATCAGTAACTAGAACATTATAATCTTCTGTTCTGATATATCTCCCCCTCCAAGGTTTAATGATTAAAACTATTTTAAACATGAAGACACATCACTCTCCAATATAGCAAAGTCATGTCTCTTTACATCCTAAGTTGTTTATATCACCATGGTAACTAACAGCCAATAGGATTACTGTCAGTTACTATTCAGTGATGGTGGAGATGGATCTATCAAGGAGGAACGTATGAGATATCTATGTATGATGTGTTATATATTTGTGTATGTTACTGTATGTGTATTTATATTCATGTATGTGTGTGTGTGTGTATATATCTTTATGGCTATTTATGTATCTCTGTATAATACTTTTACGTTTCTTAGGATATGTTTCCACCATTACATCCAGTGTCCATCCCAGTGGAGTCTGTAATTGCTGTACAATATTCCTATCAGTACCAGGAATAATCCTCTCCATGTCTTGTGGGATGATGTCAGTGTTAGGAAGTTACTTCCCTCTAGTGCCCATTCATCTCTGGATATGATTATAAGGATATGATTGCCGGTTTTATTAGTTGGGGGAGATCTGTCAGTTGGTAAATAAACTCCCCATCACATGTATATACTGCCCTTATCAGTGGAAGTAACTGCCATAAAAAGTCCACATAAGACATGACCTCCTTTATACATACAAGAAGGGGGTATGAATATGTAGAAAATGTCACTGGGGTAATGGGGAGCAATGTGTCATAACCTGTGTAATAGGGGAATCCATTTAACTTTGGTAAAAGCAGAACATTCAGCATGTACGATATTTAGGGGAAGAGTTATAAGAGTGTGTAAAAGAACTGTCCTTGTTGCCCTTAGCAACCAATCATAATGTAGATTTAGTATTGTACTTTGCTTTGTGATTGGTTGTTATGGACAACAAAGACCGTTGCCATTTAGGAAGCTTCATACATCTGCCCCTCGGTCTCTGTATATATTAGTGAAGTGTTGTGTTGCTAAAAAGTTAACCCTTAATTTAAAACTTTAGCTGTATTGTGACCGGAATATAAAAATAGATTTTTAAATAAATATTTATTAAAATGTAGGGGCAGGCTTATAATTGTCTAAAATAAAAACTGTCTCTGCTGCCTATAGCAACTGGCCACTGCTTAGTTTTCATTTATCAAGGAGAGCTACATCAAGGGATACGGTAGTTGTGCTGCGAGTGGTTGCTACTAGCAACAGAGACAGTTCCCCAAAGGTCCTTTAATCCCCTTCCTCCTCACTTTATTTCTAAATGCACTTTACTGTATTCAATAAAAAAAATATTTATTCACATAAAATGACCATAGTTGAAGCATCATAGTATATGTTCTGTTCATGTACAGTTATACTGTATACATCAGTTTTGTACTTAACAAGGGTCCTCAACTGGCCACCAGCTTTCAGACCAGAGCACAGCTGGCGCCGGACGAACCGGACCAGCACATGGCTGAAGCTACAGACCAGAGCACAGCTGTCGCTGGACCTGGCAGACAAGATAGCTAGCAGCGGAAATCAGGGGACCTGACAAAGTGGGACTCGACAATGGCTGCCGCCAGACACAGCGGGACCAAACCACGGCTGACACCACAGGCCACAGACCAAAGCACAGATGGCGCTAGAAGTAATGGACCAGAGAATAACAGTCCAAGGGCACCGAAAACCAGAGAATGGCTTGCACTGGGTGCTGTGGACCAGAGCATGGCTTAAGTTGCAAACCAGAACTCAAGGCTAGTGCTGGATGCAGTAGGACTCGAGCGTGACTATCGTCAGATGCCGCCCACCAGAGTATCTTGGGTGCCACAAACAAAGCACAGCAGATGCCATGGCCCAGATGATGGTAAGTGGCAGATACCGCAAAACCAGACGAAAGTTAGCGGCGGACTGCTGTGGGAATAGAGTGTGGCAGATGGCACTCGAACAGATGCCATGCCACGGGACCAGATGACAGCTTTTGGCAGGACGCCACAGGACCAGATGGACTATAGTGGGACTAAATGATGACTGGTGCTGGACACCGCGGGATCTGACAATGGTGTCTCAGACGCCATAGACCAGAGCACGGAGGGTGTCGCTGGACACCGCTGGTCCCAATGATGTGTGGCATTGGATGCCATAACTCCCGACCATTGCTGTCCCTAGACGTCTCAGTACAAGACGATGGCTGGTATCGGACATCATGGACCAAAGCACAGATGCTGCAGTACGGTGCACACCAGAGAATGGCTGTCACCAGACCCTGTGTACCGGAGCACCGCTTTTGGTAGACACTGCATAACCAAACGATGGCTAGCGGCAGAGCACAATGAGCACCATGGGACCATGTGACGGCTGGCGACGTACCCGCGGGACCAGACGATCGCTGGCAGCAGACACAGGATGCAACGATTGTGCATTTGATGCTGCAGGATCAGATGAAGGATAAGAGGTGCAGGACCCCGCAGACCAGATGATGGCTAGCAGTGGGAGCAGATGATGGTTGGTGACAGACGCCGCCAGACCCGAAGATGGCTGATGCCGAGGGACTGGATGTTGGCTATTTGCACTACGAGGGTAGATGAGAGCAGCTGACGATGGCTGCTGCTGGATGCTGCACGACGAGACGATGGCATGTCAGACATTGCAGACTAGAGCACGGAGTGTGCCGTGGGACCAGATGATGGCTGGTGGCGGACGACGTGGGAGCAGAGGATGGTTGGCGGCAGACACCACTGGACCTGACTATGGCTGGTGCTGGACGCCACAGGACCAGACAAAGGCTGACACCTCTGGACCTAATACTGGATGGCACCAGATGTCACAGGTCCTAACAATGGCTTCTGCGGTAACAGGCGATGGCGAGTCGGATGTCACGGACCAAAGCACGGATGCGCAGACCAGAGAATGGCTGTTGCCGGACTCTGTGTACTAGAGGGGAAGACACTGCAGGGCCAAACGATGGCTAGCTGCCAAGCAGAGCACAACGGTCACCACGGGACCATACAATGGGTGGTGATGGACCCGGTGGGACCAGATGATCACTGGCAGCAGACGCTGCAGGATTTGTCGATGGTACAGCGGGTGCTGCAGGAGCAGATGAAGGCTGCTGCTTTACACTGCCAGACCCAACGATGGTTGATGCCAGGTACTATGATGGCTATTCGCAGGATGCCACAGGCCCAGAGGGACACCGCAGGGGTACATGATGGTTGGTGCTTGATACCACCAGACCCGACGATGCCAGGTCCCAAGGAAGCAGATGATGGCTATTGGTAGGACCCCACAGGGCCAGATGGACGCTGTGGGGCTAAATGATGGCTGGTGCTGGATACCGCATACCCAATGATGGCTAGTGCTGGACACCGCTGGACCCGTTGATGGCTGCTGCTGGACACTGCGCAACCAGACGATGGCATGTCAGACGTCGCAGACCAGAGAACAGAGGGTGTCGTGGGACCAGACAATGGCTAGCGGCGGACGGCGCAGGAGAAGAAGATGGCACATGCTGACAGACCTGACGAGAAGAGCACAATGTACACCATGGGACCATACAATGGCTGGCAACGGAGCCCGCAGGACCAGACGATCGCTGGTCGCAGAACCCACAGAATGCAACAATGGCACAGACGCTGCAGGACCAGACAATGGCTGTTGGTGGACCAGACGATAGCTGGCACTGGACGCCACAGATCACATGATGGCTAGCGGTGGGCGGCGTGGGAGCAGAAGATGGATGGCGACAGACGCTGCCAGAACCGATGGTGGCTGAGGCCAAGTGCTGGGGGCATGGATGATGACTATTCGCAGGACGCCACAAGACCAGATAGTTGCTGCGAGGTAGATGATGGCTGGTGCTGGATGCTGCAGAGCCGATGATGGCTGGGGCTGGATGCCGCGGGACCCAACGATGGCTGCTGCTGGACACTGCGTGCCAATGGGATGTCAGACATTGGGGACCAGACGATGGCTAACGGCGGACGCCGCGGGAGCAGAGGATGGTTGGCAAAAGACGCTGCAGGATGCGACAAGGGTGCAATGGACTGTGTTTGGCCAGACGATGGCTGGCGCTGGATGCAGTGGACCAGATGATGGCTAGCCGTGGGTGGAGTGGGAGCAGACGATGGTTGGCGGCAGACGCCATCAGACCTAACAATAGCTGGTGTCAGACCAGACACCAAGGGACCCGATGATGAGTGGCGCCAGCCATACACTTGGTGGCAGCATACACCGCGGAGCCAGACGATGGCTGGCTGCAGATGCGAGAGGGGGCGCCACTGACCAGAGCAGGCAGACGCCAGACACCACGCACGAAAGCAGGCAGGCACTGGATGCCACACATCAGAGCACAGCTGATGTCAGATGTCGCGCACCAGAGCGCGGCTGTCACGAGACAATGCAGTCTAGGTTCTGGCGAGACCGCAGGACCCTTCGATAACTGGAGGCAGGCACTTCAAGACCAGAAAAAAGCTGGCGGCAGACGCTGCAGGACCAGAAGATGGCATGTGGCAGACACCACAGGCCTCGATGTTGAAAAATTAAATCTTATAAGTGAGCCCATCAACCACTTTGTGGTCTTCTGCTGATGGGTCCCTACACTAACACTTTATATTTAGGATGGGTGGTCATTAATTATATTTATTAGTCTAGTGTAGTCTTTAAAAATGTCTTAGTGTAGGGACCCATCTGAATGAGGTCGCCTTGACGTGGCAGATGGGCTCGCATAATGTGTTGTGCGCCAAGAACCTCGCATTTAAAGCTGCAACTTTAGTTTCATGCAGAAGTGATTTATGAAACTAAAGTTAAGGGCGTGTCAAAATTTGCAGAGAACAACACTCAGATATCTCCAGTGCTCCCTTAGACAGTGAGCATGTGCTAATTGGCTACTACTTGTTATTGTGTCAACCAGCTAAACCATGCCATGTGTGCCCAGAGCTGTTGCATAATTTTCACTCTAAAATACAACTTTTATTATTCTTTATTCCTAATATCGCATCTGTGTGTGTGCTTGTGTGTGGAGTGTTTGTGCTTTATAAGGATTCTTAGGTGCAGATACAAACTGCCTAGCTGTACTTAAAGGGAACCTGTCACCAGGAGACCCATTTTTAGTACTCCCCAGTCCCCACAGAGCATAGTACATACACTGCCAAAGTGTTTTTGTATAAAAAATTGGTTTTACAGAAAAAAAGATATGTTATATTGTACCTTTCATTAGCATCTGCTGTGTGACTATGCAGTTCCCCCCCCACCCTTGGGAAACATGTGACCTTTTCAAATATATGAATAACTCCCCAAACTCGGGATTGGCTGTAGAGGAGCAGGGGGCGTCGCTAAGCCAAGTGATGGGTGTTTTCATATATTTGAAAAGGTCACATAGAGTAGCTGTTCCCCAGTGTATGTACTATGCTCTGTGGGTACTGGGGGAGTGCTAAAAATGGGTCTCCTGGTGCCAGGTTCCCTTTAATAAAGTGTATTATGTATTGATTATTGGCTACCATGTCACTAGGAATACCAGGGACCCTGGCTGGCACCTGATTCACCTTTTTTTTATACTACTTCACATGTCTGTTGCTGGATTATTAATCAGCTGCAGTATAAAGATTGTCTCCATGTTGCCATCTCTCATAGGAGAAGATAAAGAGGCACAGGGAGATGCTGCAGACTTCTGAGCTCATGAGTAATACCAACATTTACTGCTTATCTGGTGACATACAGAGGATATGTTTGATAGGATGTGTTCTCATTCATTTTCTTTCGTACCTGGCTACCATGTCAGTTTCCTGCAGTTAAAATTATTTCTCTGCAGACCC
The DNA here is from genome assembly GCF_040894005.1 of Engystomops pustulosus. Lineage (NCBI taxonomy): Eukaryota > Metazoa > Chordata > Amphibia > Anura > Leptodactylidae > Engystomops > Engystomops pustulosus. Next base: position 102,523,381 of record NC_092411.1, on the reverse strand, counting down.
GGATCCTGGGCGAGCAAAGCACCGGGAGGAGGAAGTAGGAAGGGTGAGCACAGACGCACGATTGCCTGACAGTCACTGTGACCTGGAGCCATAGAGGTCTACAGGGGGTGTGACCTGGTTGCAAATCATCTGACCAGATCACAGCCCCCATAACAGGCATCTGCATGAGACCTAAAGCATGGATTTGTGTGTACAAAGGTTGCTAAAAATACAGCTTTTTATCTGTATGCACATGACGGTTTGCGTCATTTATTAGACACCCTGAGCAGATCTGCCAGCTATTCCTGTGTTAGGAGCTAGATACACATCTGGGTGCACCTCTTAGTTCATTTGCATATAGAATTAGCCACCAAAAAGAAATGGTACAAAGGAAGGTACGTAGGTTCCCTTTAGCCTTTAAACTTGAACTGTCATGGCGATTTGGGACACTAAATCACCTTCATCAATCTTTCTGTGGGCGCGAACCAAAATATAAACCTTTATACTTATCCAGAGATGAGTCCGGTGAGGAGTATTAGACCCATCTCTTGTGCACCCCATGCCTGCGCAGTTCTTTGATAAAGTCGGAGCACTATACCATGGTGTCATAGTGCAAATGCCATAACTATGATACATGTACAGTGAAGCCGGGGTGTAGCACGTCCACTTCAGTGTGGGGGCACAGGGAGCTCTGGAAAGAAGTATAGACTTTAAAAAAATAGGCTAAAGCTAAATTCACTATATCAAAGCGATTTGGGACACTAAACCACCGGTCCATAAAGAGGATGGGTGGTTTAGTGTCCCAAATTGCTCAGACAGGTCCTCTTTAACGATTTGTCCCTTTTTTGTTTTTGCATTTCCATTTTTCACTCCCCACCTTCAGAGATCTATAACTTGCTTTCTGTATAACAAGTGGTTCTTCCTAGTGACGATTACTTTTTCAAGAGTCCCTAGGGAGTCTGATCTATCCTACCATAAACTGCAATATTACTAAATTGCAGTACCGTATTTTTCGACTAAGGCGCACCGTCAATAAATGCCTGCTAAAACATGTAGGTTCATATATAAGGTGCACCGGAATACAAGGCACACCTGATTATATGGATAAATGACCAGCAGGTGGCAGACCTGTGCACAGTTCAAGGCAGCTGTTGTCTGTCAGTACGGTTCACTGGACTATAAGGCGCACCTTTGATTTCTGAGAAAATCTAACTTTTTTTGTGCGCCTTATAATCTGAAAAATACGGTATATGGAAAATTTTCCATAGATCTGTAAAAGTGTGCTACTAGCACTATGTTACAGATCTTCAGCAATGACCGTTCCTGCTGTCCATATAAAGCTCGTATGGAGAGGGCTAAACCTCGGAGCTCTCTCCATACTACCTTAAAGAACTTGTGACATACATTATAAGGTTTTTATGGGGATAAGCTACCATCAGAACCATTTCTGAGAAGCCCATCATTGCTCCTTAGATATTTATACCCTCCACCAACACCTCTTAAACAATACTGCATAAAGTATTGGATTGGATAAGCTGAAAAGGAGCCATGCATAGGGGCACATTTATGTTTATGTACAGGGGCAAATTCATTATTGCATTTTGAGCTGCATTTTCCATTGTCTAGTCAGCTTTGTTGAACATGCAATGCTTTAAAAAAAAAAAAAAATTATTCAAATTAGCCAGAGGAGCTACAGACTCCCCTCTGGCTCATTTGCATAATTTTAAAGCCTTTTTTCCCATAAAGACAAGGGCATAATGAGCTTAAAGAAGAGTCAGGAGGGATACACACCTGAATGTTAGTGTGCTTGGTTTACAATCCTTGGTCCTGGTGGTAGGTTACATTTAACATGCACCTTGCAAATGTGTTTTATTACAATTATACAATTTAAAATTGAGCTTTATACATGCAGAAAGTTTGTCAGAACACACTTGCTCATCTGCTACATGTGCCACGGCGTTACAGATTTTTTTTTTTTTACTTTCAAGTCTAAGACTAGTGAAAATTTTAAGCCAAATCTATATTAACCAGTTCGCGACCGTCCGCCGTGTATTCAGGGCGGCGGTCAGGTCGCGCTGCATGGAGAGGGCTCACGGGCTGCATATTGCAGCAAAGGCTTACCAGTAACACCCGCGATCGGTGCTAGCACCGATCGCGGGTGTTTTCACAGCGATGGCTGCCGGCAGCCTCAAAAAGATAGCGGCGCATGGGCGCCGCCATCTTACCTGGGATCGCCACTCCCCGTGACGTCATCGGGGGGCGGCGATCCGTCTCCATGGTAGCCTCGGGTCTTCCGAAGACCCGAGGCCATTTCGTTTTAACCCCTTCATTACAATGTGCTGATAGCACATTGTAATGAATGAGGAGGAAAATCCCCATATACTGCCATACTGTAGTATGGCAGTATATGGTACGATCGATCAGACAACCTAGGGTTAAAGTACCCTAGGGAGTCTGAAAAATAGTAAAAAATAAAAAAACCCTAAAATTTCAAATCACCCCCCCTTTCCCTAGAACTGACATAAATAAACAGTAAAAAAATCATGAACACATTAGGTATCGGCGCGTCTGAAAATGCCCGATCTATCAAAATATGATAACGGTTTTCCAATGCGTTTAACCCCGTAACGGAAAATAGTCGAGAAGTCGAAAATGGCACTTTTTTGCCATTTTGAAAAATATTAAAAAAAAATCTATAAAAAGTGATCAAAAGGTCGTACAGTCCTAAAAATGATATCATTGAAAATATTATCAAATTTCGCAAAAAATTACACCACCCACATCTCCGTACACCAAAGTATAAAAAAGTTATTAGCACCAGAAGTTGGCAAAATCAAAAAAATAATTTTTGTACAGGAGGTTTTAATTTTTGTAAATGTATGAAAACATTATAAAACCTATACAAATTTGGTATCCCCTTAATCGTACCGACCCAAAGAATAAAGTAGACATGTCATTTGGGGCGCTCAGTGAAAGACGTAATATCCAAGCCCACAAGAAAATGGCGCAAATGCGGTTTTTCACCATTTTCACTGCATTTGGAATTTTTTCCCCGCTTCCAATTACATGGCATGGAATATTTAATACCATCACTATGAAGTGTAATTTGTTACACAGAAAACAAGCCGTCACACAGCTCTTTACGTATAGGGCCCGGTCCTTAACCGGTTAATGCAGATTTCATTCAGATGTTTCCAGGTGAAAAGATCTGATGTTAAATTTATGAATACTAACACAAGGTCCTGAAAGGGTGATGGTTTATGGACAGGTAGAGATCACATGAACCTCCATCTGTGGCCATTTTTTGGACAGTATTGTCTGTCTGATGAGTTAAGAGACAGTAAACATATTAAGAAAACAGAGCAGAATTTAATAGATATCCATTGGTAAGTTACCCAAAATCCTGACCCCCAAACTTACTTACACACAATACAAAAAAACCCACGAGAAAGTGGTCAACCCCTTTAACTGTGCCAGCCTGTATCTACCCTGTGTACAGCAGACTGAACAGGTATACCCAATAACAACTGGAAACAAAGTGGTTTACCAAGTACATGTTTAATAAAGTTGGTATTCAGAAACATCCAACAAAATCCTGTAATTTTAACATAAAAATGAAAGAAAAATCAAGTGTATATGGTGACAGAATTCCTTTCCCTCCCCTATCCCACAGATAACCATCATCATAATCAGGGATGGAGGTTTTCCCAACATCTAAACCAAGAATCAGTCAGTCATCCCCTTGTACTTTTCATGAAGGGCAGCCACATCATCCTGTGAGACACGCAGCCATCCATCTTCCTTTACATGGTACAGGTTTACCACTCCACCTGAGTAAGCATCACGATAAGTTGCCTGGTAAATGGCTCGCCGTGCCAGCTCTTGGGCTTCCTCTGTTTCTAGGTCATAGTTATATCCTCTATCCAGCACTCCATAAGCATACATTGAACCAGAACCCACAGAGAAGACTGAACCAGACACTCTGTTTCCTTCACTGTCCACATAGTAAAGACCTGTGTAAAGGAGAGAGAGGTTTGAAGAATCAAATGACTTTTTTTCCCTTTCAAACTGTACATACAAGTGCTCCTAAATAAATGTGAATACCAGCAAAGAGTTATTTTTAAAAAGTAAAACTTGTATAATATTTAGAGCCATTAGAGCAAACATTTTAAAGTGTTTATTTCGGTTAAAGGGGTATTCCAGGAATATGAACGTCTGACACAAAAACCCATGATGATATAAATAAATGAATACAACAATACTCAATGTCATTAGTCACAAAACAGAGCTAAAATAATATGATTTACAAAATTTATGGCCTCTCTAAAGTAGGTGCAGTTATCACTAAGATGGCCACCACTGGAAACTACAAGTTCCATGATCCTTTAGTTCTCAGTAACTCCTCCCACCACTTATGCTCTGCTAACAGTGATGATGTAACAGGTTTTCTTGCTCTGTTACCATAGTAATGATGTGTAACTGCCATCACCACGACACTGACCATACTGGATGCACTGCAACCAACCGACTACAGCCAAACGTAGTGGTGATCACGCGACCTGCCCAGGGAGGTGCAGGACATGTGATGTGGACATGTGACCAGCGGCCATCTTCTTTTCTGCGACGGACCGCGCGGAGGAAATTAACGGACTGATTAGAGGACCAGTAGCATTTTAACTCCTCATTACAGTCTATGTCACCAGCATTTTCTGCTAAGGGGAGCAAAATTTTAAATAAGAACTAATTACACATTAGCTTATATTTTGAGTGCCCATTTGTATATGAATTATGCTGATTCCTGGAATGCCCCTTTAATGTTGATTATTATGTCTTACCGTCAAGAAAAACCCAAAAGTTATTATCTTACAAAATTAGAATATTGCACAAGACCAACTGAAATTTGAACACAGAAAATGTTGGCCAAATGGAAAGTATGTACAGTAAATGCTCTCAATAATTGGTCAGGCTCCTTTTGCATGAATGACTGAAGCAATGGGGGCATGGCATAGTGGGATCAGATGAGGGCACTGCAGAGGTGTGATAGCAGCCTTCAGCACACATGCATTGTAGGGTCTGGTGGCTCATCTTTCTCTTGACAATACCTATAGATTCTCTATGGCAGTGGTGGCGAACTTATGGCACGGGTGCCAGAGGCGGCACTCAGAGCCCTTTTTGTGGGCACCCGGGCTATCGCCCCAGCACACCAGACAGAACTCAAAGAATCTTCCTCCAGTTCCAAGCAACTTAAAATATGCTGCTTTCAGTCATATTTTGATACTTACTGCGCTACTTGGGTCTGTAGGAAGAGGGAGAATGAGTAGACAGGGCCGAATTATCTTTGGAGGACCTCCTGCCGGCCCCACGATTCTCTGTGTACAGAGGGACACTGGAAATTTTCCATCTTTCTACTGTGTTGCTATCCTTAGGAGGCAAATCTGAAGTTGTTGAACAGGGAGCAATAAGTTACCGCTTTAATTTTTGGGTGGCACCTCGTGATAAATAAGGGGTTTTTGGGTTCAGTTTGGGCACTCGGCTACTAAAATGTTTGCCATCACTGCTCTATGGGGTAAGGCCAGGCGAGTTTTCTTGCCAATTAAGCACAAGGATACTGTAATTATCCCCTTCATGACTGCCATACGGTTATATACATCATATTTGCACATGTCCCCTGCAGAAAGGATGTCAAAATGTCACGACAGTGCCAACTTCAAGCAGTTATATCTCCTGAACCTGGGTACCAAGAAACACAATTCTGGTGCCGTATTAAACAGAAGAATTTAATATGATATATGGATTGTGTATGGATGCTTCATAGAACCTGAGATATACACCCTTAAAGTTGTACTAAAAATATGAGATTTTTATATGTACAGCTTTCCCGGATTTTAAAGTATAAAAACTTTTGCCTAAGCAAAACTAAGCAATTCTCTAACTTACTCTAATAAGGCATATGCAGGTGATTAGCTGCTAGCAGAGGCCTTACCTCCGATACCGCGGTTTAAAACACTAACAAAAATAAGCTCCGGCACCAGCTCACCCTGAGCTGGTGCCCGGTATTTCCATCTGAAACCTGCCACTTCAAGTGGTAGGTTTCCTTTAAGAGTGGATATCTCCGGTTCTATTAAGCATCCATACATATAGGCTTTTGAATTATGCCCCCTCCAGCCTGTCAGCTGAAGTCAGAAATTAGAAGAAGCTGCAGGAAAGACTTTCACTCCACTTTGTAAAAGTACATGTGCCCTCTGCATCTGTAGATGAACCCGAGGGGAAAAATATAAATGGAATTCTGTACATATTTATATATTTTGGTAAAAGTTACTACTACTCTAACAAAAGCTTATTTTTTAATGTAATTACTAAAACTATCCTATCAAGATAAAGTCTTGCATGTCATGAGAAAACAAAGTAAAAATTGTTAGGATATGTAAAGTTTTTCTGGGGATATCGTCATTTAAAAGGAGGAGCGTAAAGCAGAACTACAAAAATTGACCTGGGCATTCAGGCACCAATAAACAGTCGGTCACAAAGGGGTTAAACTCGCTATTGGTACTTTTGGCAATGTGGACAGATGCCAAGACCTGCTGGAAAATGAAATTTCTATCTCCAAAAAGCTTGTGAGCAGAGGGAAGCATGAAGTATCTGGTAGAAGGCTGCGATGACTTTGGTCTTGATAAAACACGAATGGACTTACACCAGCAAATGACACGGCTCCCCAAACACTTACCAATTGTGGAAACTGCACACTAGACCTCAGGATGCAAGGATTGTGTCTCTACACTCTTCCTCAAAATGAAATTCAAAATTTACTTTCTTCTAGAAACACCTTGGACCACTGAGCAACAGTCCAGTTGCTTTTCTTCTTGGCCCAGGTACGACACTTCTGGTGTTGTCTATTAATCAAAAGGAATATGCCACCTGTAGCCAATGGCCTGGGCATCTCCTCCAATTTTTTGAATGACCTTATACTTAACAATCCTTTCAAGGCTGCAGTTATCCAGGGTACTTGCGCACCTTTTTCTACCACACTTTCTTCCACTTAATTTTTTCATTAATATGCTTTGAAACAACTTCTCAGCAATGGCTTAGCCCCTTGTGGAGGGTGTCAATGACTGTCTTCTGGACATCTGTTAAGTCAGTCTTCCACATGATACAGTGCCAGGACATTTTAAAATGCTTTAAAAACATTTGCAGATATTTTGTGTTAATTATTCTAATTTTCTGAGATAATGACCTCTGGGTTTTCCTTAGTTGTAAGCCATAATCATTAATACAATAAAGACTTGAAAAAAAATATGTAATGACTCTATACAATATAAAAAAAAAACTTTACTTTTTGAATTACTGAATTAAAAATACCTTTTTACTGATATTATAAATGTGCTTCTTAAATAATATCTGCAGTGCAGCTCCTTATAACTCTGATCAAACACCCTTATTCTTCAATTTCTTTTTTTCGCTCTATGATGCCTCAGCATAGCATCACATAGGCAGTAAGAGCCATTCTAAGTAATTTTAAGTATACAGTCAGGGAACTTCTGCTGATAACAGTGTAAATATAAGCAATGCTAATGATCAGCAGTCACGAATGGCCCCTTCTGTGAAGAACTTGTTTGGTAAAGTACATGCAGTGTTATCATACATTAAGTAAAACCTGTTCTCTACTTACCAGGTCCTCTTTTGTCCCATCCACAAATCATGGTTCCCATAGACAAGCCCATGCCCTTGTACTGGTATACCATATTAGCGAGGAGTTTGGAAGCTGCAGCCACAGATATACGTTCCTTGTTCCTAAGTTCATAGATGCGGCACTGACGGGCAAGCAGCCTCTCCCAGAAACTACAGTCAGCAGCACCACCCGCCATCGTGCCCAACAGGTATGGGTTGATCTCAATGACCTTCTTCACGGTCTGTGAGGCAATGTATGAGCCAGCTGTAGCTCTGGAGTCAACAGCCACAATAACTCCATGACGAAACTGACAAGAGAAAAATACACATAGATGCACTGTTAGACATACACCCGTTACACAGTATATTTGGCAAAATTCATGGCAAAAAACAAAACACATTTCAGTTCCATTGCCTGCCCCTGCTCTTTCCTGGTATCGTATCAAAAATCAGCAAAATCATTAGTAGTTTTCAATGGGCCTTTATCTGCATTTTGACCCCTAACCAATTATTCTTTCTTCCAGATAGAACTTTTGGTAGATGAATTGTGCTTTTTTGAGATACATTGTAGCATTGGTGATTGCAGACTGAGTGATAGTACACCGAGCTGTCTGTTATCACCTCACTACACTGAGCAGAACCAACATAATGGTGGTGGTGCAAAACCCTGTCCCAAGTACAGGTCGTAATATCTAGTTCTGATTATTCCTTTTAAAAGGAGCTATTTATATTATTTTTGGAGATATTATGGGGTACATATCACTACCTAAACTATGTACAAATTGTGCAGTAGGTGAAATAGTGCCGACCACTGTAGCATAAATTTTCTTTTAGGTGCATGCATTGCCGAATGATGTAGACATAAAGTCAGTGTAGACATTGGTTCTCGTATCCATGACTTCTAGCAGGTCTTAAGAAAATGCATTTTGCAAGAAATCTGATTCTTCAAAGCATATTTTTTAAATAGTTACAGGTTGAGTCCAGGAACAGGATATCTTAGAAAGTGGAGTGATATTTGGGTGACATTTAATACAGCAATACACACCCCACTACAATGAGAAGGGTCTACCCCCTCACACAATGCGGGGCTATAACATACATTACCAGCCACCGCTACACCCCCAGTTACACTATACCTTGAAGGCCAGGGTGGTTGTTCCGTGCAGAAACTCAATGCCCGGCTCCGCAGTTCCATGCCCGAGTCCAGGGACTACCTGGAAGCTAAGTCCCCCGGTCTCCAGGCCGCAGCTGCTGGGCACATCCCGGCGCCGGGTCCACAATGAGCCCTCACTACTCACAACACTCGCCAGCGCCATGTTCCCGGTGAACAAATTAGAGCTGCGTGCCGAGAACTATTGGACAAAACGTTCGCGACGTCTGACGTCATAATGACTGTGCAGGATCTGCGGCCATGTTTGAAGAGGGCATGACAAGGATGGTTCCGAACTGTGTGGCGCCATGTTTGATTAGGGCGTTATGTACGCCTCAGTTGAAGGCTTATACATGTATTCATTGACTAATTGGAGACTAGGTTTACTGTCTGTGTGTCAAAATGATACCTGCACCTCATAAATAAAAGCTGTTGTAACAAGAATAGTAGCTTCCTTAGTTTCCTTACCCATTCAGATCAGATCTTTTACTTACAAATCTGCAGTGGTGCTGTGGGAGCTATAATCTGGTCACCTACACCTTTGGGCTTCCCTGAATTTCTAAAGAATTCTGTAACACCACATGAGCTGAGGCTGTGGAGATGGAAGCTATATCCTCTTTTATAAGCCCGAACTTTCCCACATACCATTTTTAGGATAAAACAGCTTTTTATGTACATGTTTGTTAGCCTAGGTTTTTCTGCATTCAAAGGGTGAAGACACACGTGGCGTTTTTAGGCCGGTTTTGGGCCGTATTTAGTAGAGCGTTTTCAGATCGGAAAAAAACGCATGCGTTTTTGACCAGTTTGAATTAAGATAATTGGTCAAACCTGTCAAAAACGCATGCGTTTTTGACAATCTGAAAACGCACTAACTAAAAACAGCCCAAAAATGGCCTAAAAACGCCACATTCGTCCTCACCCAAAGGCAGAAAACAGATAAGCAGTTGCAGCACCCTGCTAAAGAGTCTCCAGTATTACCCCCTGCTAAAGGGTCTGGGGTCTCCAGTATTAGAAGTTGTTTGCTCTGGGGGCCTGCAGTATCATTGTCTGAATTGGGGTCTCCAATATTGTTATTTGTCTGCTCTTTGAGGTCTCCTTTATTATTATTCTCTTTTCTGGGGTCTCCATAATTATTATTTGTCTGTTTGTGGGTCTCCAGAAATATTATTTCTCTGCTCTGTGGGGTCTCCAATATTATTATTTGTCTGCTCCGGGGGTCTGCAATATTATTATTTGTCTGCTTTGGGGGTCTCCAGTAATATTATTTGTCTGCTCTGTGGGGTCTCCAATATTATTATTTGTCTGCTCTGGGGTCTCCAATATTATGATTTGTCTGCTCTGGGGGTCTCCAATATTATTATTTGTCTGCTTTGGGGGTCTCCAGTAATATTATTTGTCTGCTCTGTGGGGTCTCCAATATTATTATTTGTCTGCTCTGGGGGTCTCCAATATTATTATTTGTCTGCTCTGGGCTTCTCCAGTCATTCTTATTGTCTGCTCTATTACTAGCTGTATGATTTGGGCACTATTGCCTGGCCTGTCATCTGTGTTTGGTATATGGGGTGGAATTTAGTAGAGTGCTGTGGTATTTATGATGTATAGCATTTTGTGCCGTTTTGTGTTTTTTTGCATCTAGGGTTCTGCATAACTCCCAACTGTCCCAGATTCGGCTGAATAGTCATGTTTTTCAGGCATTGTCCCGCTGTCACAGGCAACTGGGAGAATGTCCCAGGCTGCCCCATTATCCCCCAGTTTGTCCTGCCTCCTCCTGGTCCCGTACATTAGAGCTGCAGAGCAGCCAAAGCATTGGGTCCAGGAGGAGGCGGGATCAGCCCCTGCTACCTCCTCACAAGATGTCTGCACGAGTCATGTGAGGAGGTAGCTCCGCCCCTGGTGGCTCCCCCCCCCCCCACACACATATGAGAGAGAGCCCAGGAGAAGAATGGACTGCGGGGGAACGACATAAGGTAAGAAACAAGGTTTTTTTGTTTAATACCAGGGGACAGGGGGTCACTGGAGCATGAGAATAGAGGACGGGGGGCTGCTGAAGGACAGGAGGAGGATAGATGACAAGGGCCTGCTGGAGGACAGGAGGAGGCTGGGGGACAGGGGATGACAGCAAGGGGAGGCTGGAGGACAGGAGGAGGCTGGGGTACAGGCAGCAACAAGAGGAGGCTGGAAGACAGGGATCTCAATAAGAGAAGGCTGGAGGACAGAAGGAGGCTGGAGGACAGGAGGCTGCAAGAGGAGGCCAGAGGTCAGGAGGCTGAAGGACAGAGTGCCACAATAAGGCTGGAGGAAAGGAGGCTACAGGAGGAGGCTGGAGGTCAGGGGGCCACAGGAGGAAACTGGAGGAGGCTGGGGGACAGGGGCCAACAGGAGGAGGAGGAGGTTCAAGGACAGAGTGATGAGGCTGAGAACAGGAGGAGGATGGAGGACAAGAGGAGGCTGGGGTACAGGGGGCAACAAGAGGAGGCTCGAGGACAGGAGAAGGAGGCTGGAGTACAGGGGGCCACAGTAGGAAACTAGAGGAGGCTGGAGGACAGGGGGCCACAAAAGGCGACTGGAGGACAGGAGGCTACAGGTTGAGTTTGCTAGAGGACAGGAGGCTACAGAAGACTGGATGACAGGGGGCCACAAAAGGCGACTGGAGGACAGGAGACTACAGGTAGAGTTTGCTAGAGGACAGGAGACTACAGGTAGAGTTGGCTAGAGGACAGGAGGCTACAGGTAAAGGAAGATAGAGAACAGGGAGCACACCATGTGAGGAGGGGTGGGGGTAGGAGTTCATATAGTATTATGTGTATGTTTAGGGAGATAAATTTAAAAAAAAAAAACAAATGTAAAGGGAGGATAAAATTAAAGAGGGGTTTTATATGTTTCATTTCATTAGGGGATATTTTATGGGCTCATGGGGAGCTTGGCCAAAGTAAGGGGCATTATACATACAGACATGAAGTTCGATATCATACTATACTTGTGGGTGGGACAATAGGTAGCAATGGGGGCACAGTTTTCTTTTTCCCACTCAGGGAAAACCTTTTGACATATTTCTTGCTTTTGGAACATGGTGCAGCTCTGTATCTGTAAAATGTATATACACATTTGCATACCTAACAGACATTTTGGAGGGATACTGACCATGGCTGAAACTATCCGAAAACATCTGCAGCAATAGTTGACATCCAAATTCTAAACCCGCATTGTAAATTTTTTTATGATGTAGGTTTTTTTTTTTACAGGATGGGGGATGGAATCTATATAAATGCCACACACTATGCTGAAAACATCAATTAGCTGATGATATCAATGTAACCAACCTGCAACTATTCCACATGTCACCAGCTTCTCATTCTATATGAAAGTGGAGGATAGGCTAGATCCCCACAGACCTAGGTATGAACAATATCTGATGCACAAAATAACAGACCACAGATTATTACTGACATACCCAGTGCGCAGGTTCACACTAGCAGTATGTTTTTGCAGTATGTTTTCTTTTGATCTATAGAGACCTACAGAAATTAATATATTTCCTCAACAAAGCAGTATCTTTGTAGACAATGCTAAAAAAACAACAATCCACAGGGGTCCATCAAGTACAACTCATATTCCTACAGTGCTGAAGAAAGGCAAATAAACCCTAAAATTCATAGCTAAATTAAAGAAAAATCTAAAAATGGATGAGTGGGATAGTTTGGCTCATAAAGATACATGAGAACATAACCAGAAATGACAAGAGGATCATGCAAGCATATAAACCAGTGATGGCTAACCTATGGCACTGGTGCCAGAGGTGGCACTCAGAGCCCTTTCTGTGGGCACTCAGGCTATCACCAGAGATGACTCCAGGTATCTTCCTGCAGTCCCAGACAGCCCAGGACTTGCTGTGCACAGAGCTATATTAAAGTGACAGCTCTCCCTGGGACTATTTTCTGCCATATTGGTGTCCTCAGGTGCTGGTATCAATGCAAACTGTGACTGAGCAGGGGGTATAAATCATAAATTAAATTTCTGTGTTGGCACTTTGAGATAAATAAGCGGGTCTTTGTTGCAGTTTGGGCACTCGGTCTCTAAAAGGTTTGCCATCACTGATATAAACCAAGTAACCAGAAGTGTATAAAAAAACAATAATGGTGGCAGGAAGTATTAACCAGGAGGTAAAGCTAGAAGTGACACCACAAAACCACCAGTTGTAACAATAGGTACCACAGTAATTTGTATAATGACTACTTCAGTAGAGGGTTACATCTTTTAAGGTATGTTGGAACACCACAGTAAACAAAAAATAGACCATTATTATCCAAGGACAACTTCCCATCTTCCTATTTTTTCCAAAAAACAAAACATTCTGGGTGTAGCATGGTATGGTGTCGGACCATGAGTATGGTGTCGGACCATGACTAAGAACTTAATATCTATGTTTGAAACGCGTAGGTCTTATGGTTAATGCCATGTAATCTGCACTTTTAATGGATTAAAATAAAGACGAATAATTTTTAGCTGTATGAAGTGCCGCTCTCAACTTACCTTTTTATTGGATTACTGCCCCCTTTTTCGAGGATCCGAGCACCGGACTACACAGACAATGACCCCTCAACAAACGCCCTGGTCCACCCGAGTGAGCGGCCTGCTCAAAAAGTTTGTTTGTGTAAAAGGAATAAAGTTATATATTTTCTGGCAGAGGTCCTACCAAAATAAGACAAATGAGAATGTGTTCTTCCAAACTTTATTGGAATCATCACTGGCGGTCTTCTTCTCACCATGTCTCAATGCATTGCAATATCTGTCTGCACACACATAGGCTAGACACACAATACAGCGCCACAACAGCTAGGACTACAAATATACATATACATTGGTGTTTGCAAATAATATATGTTTATGATTAAATAAGATTTATACATACATAGCTAAGGTATTTCTGTGAGTCAATACGTTATAAACATGAGTGAGCTATGCATGTGAGCAGGGATGTACATGATCTGTATCTGTGTGCTTCTGTTATAGCATCATGAAGCTGCTTGCCATCATTTATCATCTCCTCTTCCCCTTTATGCTTTGACATGCACTTTAGCACTACTATCTTATTTCAGGAGATGCTAAACAGGGATTGGATCTCTAAACAGTATTTAGTGTGTATTCTGCATACTCGAATATCACTTTCCTTTGTAAGGAAAGATAATAGTGACGCCACTATCAGAATTTTATTGCACAGAACTTCATACCTTGAGGAATCACAAAGGTTTTTATCATTATCTAGTATTTCATACATGAAATGGCACTGCAGAGTGTTTGTGGATGGGGTGCTACTAATTCAAGACAGAAGCCAACTCATAACCTAAACCTATTTCCTTCTTACATTTCAACATTTAATCGTTTCCCGGACTTGCTTCAGACATCCCAAAGATCTGATTCTTCTCATCATCGTGACTCTAGACCACCACCACCAGCACATGGCACAACCACTTTGGCTTTCCTTTATGCAGACGGTATTGCTGTTGCAACCGATTCACGTTCCTCTGCTGGGAAGCTTGTCAGCAGCCCAGATAGCCGCAAAGCTTTCCTAATTCACAGTCATCTGCTGGCCACCACCTCAGGAAGTTCTGCTGACTGCCAGTTTTTTGGTCGAGCTTTGGCCAGAGAGTGCAAGCTATATAAAGTGAGAAACGGGACCATGCCAAGTGTTCAAGGAGCAGCCAAAATGTTGAGTGTCTTGATGTCGCCATTTCGTGGAACTGATATCTGTGCTGCCTTTACTCTTTGTGGCTGGGATCGGAATGGACCTTGTATATGTTATGCATACAACGATGGAACCCGTCTATGTTCTGATATTATTTCTGTGGGATCAGGCTCCCCATATGCATACAGTATCATTGATGAAGGCTATAGGCCTGGTATGGAGGAAGAGGAAGCTCGTCAGCTAGCCAGACGAGCAGTGTGCCATGCAGGGAGAAGAGATGCCTACTCAGGAGGATTTGTGGATGTATACTGGGTAAGAGAAAGGGGATGTGAAAAGGATCCTAGAGAAGATCAAGTACAACTTTATAAGAAATTGGAAGAAGAGCAAAAGAAAGAAATGCAAGACAAGTACAATAAAAAAACTTAAAAACTGTCAAGTGTCTGACACATGCATGTGCCATCTAACTTTTCATGAATATATATTTGTTTCTAGATGTTACTAGTTTTTCAGCACTGTATAAGAATATTTTTAGCTTTGATGTCTTATCTACTATCTTCGTATAGCTTGTAATGTACATAAGCTTGACTGGGGTGTAGGTTCATCTTCCAGCAGGACATCGATCATAAACTTGGGAAAATTGCTGTTTCCTGTTCACTGCATAAAATGACAAATTTTATTAACAAAAACATGAATCATTTTTATTTTACACTTCACAAATATTGAATACTTTTATGTTACTTTATTACATAAAATATTAATAAAAACATTTATATTTGAGAGATATAAATACATTTGCATCTTTCTGTAGTATAAATGCATGGTGGACCCTGATCAGTTTTTGATGCCCAAACCTGGAATGGAATAAAAGTAGGAGGAGGAGCAGCTTCTTCCAATTATTCATCTTAACCCATTATCATCCACACCTGCTTTTGGCTTCAAAAACTGCAACTCTGAAAACTGAACGTGTGGTCGCACCCTCAAAGGATGCGAGGTGTTTCAGAGAGGAACCCTGTAGTAACCTATAAACCCTCCACTTGATATATCTAAATGCTGATCAACATCTCAACCAGTGCTTGATTTTGGAGTTGATGTCACTTGACAGGAAAACTTTACCCATTAATCAATACAATACCTGAAGATGTTCATGATGATCTCTTGTGTGGAATCTTCAATATTCTTTTCAGCTGTTTCTTAGTTATCTTGCTCTAGCAGATGCTGGATTTCCAAAACTGATAACCACTTATGTCATAGTGGTTGTAAACCAGCCTTCAGCAGACATACACATTTAGTAATATGTCCAGTATGAATGAGAATCCTGGAGTAGTACCGTATATAGCGGCGTATAAGACGACTTTTTAGCCCCTTAAAATAAGGGCTAAAGTGGGGGGTCGTCTTATACGCCGGATACAGTCGCACAGTCGCACTTAGGTAGCGCCGGTTCCTCGGACCGCCGCGCATGCGCGGCAGTCCGCATCGCACTGTCACTAGAAGACGGGGCGGCGCGCTGTATGCTAATGCTGGGGGTCATCTTCATTAATATCACAGCATGGATGCGAGGGGAAAGCTGGCGGTGCAGTAACGCCAGATTCCCCTCGCATCCATGCAGGGACATTAATGAAGAGCATTAATGAAGAGCAGGGACATGCACAACACAATAAGTGCCGACCCCGCCCCCTTCTCCCGGTCAGAAAAAAAAAATATGTAAAGAATATAAAAAAATCACTATACTAAGCTATATGGAGGGTTAACAACAGACTACTATCGTTTAGTAAGCTGTTTTTAACCCTCCATATAGCAATTTGGCCATGTCAGTATCCCTTTAAGTAATTACAGTTTAAGAAAGTTGGGCAAGCAGGGAGAGCTGACCAACCCAAGCAGGATTTATACAACAAGCAGCCAATCACTGGTATAGCACTGTACATACCATAGCTTGCAGCGATTGGCTGGTTGTTGTATAAATCCTGCTTGGGTTGGTCAGCTCTCCCTGCTTGCCCAGCCATCTTTCTTAAACTGTAATTACTGTAATAACACTGGGTACCACATACAGTAATATTACAGTGGCAGTATTATCTGTACCTGTTTACACAGTAGCAACAGTACGGTACACACAGTACAGTATAAAAATGTCCAACAGTCAAAACCCCATCATGGCTCCAGCAAGAAGAAAGAAATATGAAGCCAGTTTCAAACTTAAAGTTATAAATTTTGCCAGGGAGCATAATAACTGTGCTGCTGCAAGACAGTATGGAGTTACAGAAAAGATGGTTCGGGACTGGAAAGCAAATGAAAAAGCTTTAAAGAGTATGCCAAGAGGTAAGTGTGCATTAAGAAGAGGCACCGCACACTGGCCAGAACTTGAAAAAATAGTAGCCGATATGGTGGATAAGCATCGCCAAAGCGGTTATGCAGTGACACGCAATCAAATACGCCTGTTTGCACTTCAGTGGGCCAAATCTAACCCAGATCACAGCAACAGATTTAAGGCCACTGCATCCTGGTGTACTAGATTCATGGCAAGACATAATATGGTACTGAGGCAAAAGACAAAAATTGCCCAAAAGTTGCCTGCTGATCTTGATGCCAAAGTGAATAGTTTTCATCGCTACATAATAAAACAGCGCACTAAACACGGCTATCCGTTAAGTAGCATTGGAAACATGGATGAAACTCCAATGAATTTTGACATGGTTGGAAATAAAACCGTTCATCAGAAAGGTGAAAAAACTGTTTTAATTAAAACAACAGGGCATGAGAAGTCCAGTTTCACAGTCGTATTAGCATGCACAGCTGATGGCGCCAAACTGAGACCAATGATCATTTTCAAAAGAAAAACAATGCCAAAGCTCAAGTTCCCTTCTGGTTGTTTTGTGCATGTGAATGAAAAAGGCTGGATGGATGAAGAAGGGGTAAGGCTATGGCTTATGAATGTGTGGAGCAGGCGACCAGGTGGACTTCTTAAAAAATCTAGTCTACTGGTGTGGGATATGTTCAAGGCTCATTTAACTCCAAGCACCAAGCAGAGGCTTGCAAGATTAAACACCCATGCCGCAGTTATTCCTGGAGGATTAACATCGCTGGTACAGCCGCTGGATGTGTGCCTAAACAAGCCATTTAAAGATCGCATTCGAGAACAATGGAATGAGTGGATGGTTAGCGGCAAAAAGTCGTTCACAAAAGGAGGAAACATGCGTGCTCCACAGCTGGATGTTTTGTGCCAGTTTGTCATAAAAGCCTGGAATGATATTGATGAAGAAACCGTCATCAAGTCTTTCAAGAAGTGTGGCATATCAAATTCATTAGATGGCATGGAGGACGACTACTTGTGGCAAGATGAAGAGGAAGTAGAAGAAGCCGGAGCTGAGAGCGTACCATCTAATACGGAATTTGATCCATATGATGATTGCCTTACAAATGTATCACAAGATGTCATTGATGTACTTATGATATCAGATGACGAACAGGAGGATTTTGAAGGCTTTTAAAGGGAAACTGTCATGCCAGCAAGACCTGTTACAATATCGCAGCTTACAGTTATGATCACCAGGCACTTGCTCTCGTTTGTTTTGCAAAGTTTTAGCTTTACCGTACATGTTTGAAACAACCTTATGTTTATAAGTGTTTATAGTGCTGCTATATACAGTACCTGCATGTCATATGCATTTGAATTAAAATTAACATGTTGAAATCAAAGCAGACTTTTTTTCATTTGGGAGAGGGGTAGTCTTATACGGTGAGTATATACCAAATTCTATATTTTTAGGGCAGAAGTTGGGGGTCGTCTTATACGCCCAGTCGTCTTATACGCCGGCATATACGGTAATCTGTTTCCTTAGTGTCACTGCAGTATCTTGTCTCATGCAGGGTTTGCTTGTAGCCTGTAACCATGGAGAAACATTGGTCTGCAATAGTGCTGCATACACAAAACAGCAGGATATTTTATAATTAAGACTTTTTGAACAGTTAAGTCATTTGTAAAGACAAAAGATGCATTTTGGAAACAAAATAGTTATCGCAGGGCACAAAGCTAATGAACTACCAGAAATAGAAGAGCGTAAAGGGAATCTGTCCCTCTATCAAAGGGAACCTGTCATCAGGAAGGTAATGTTTATATGATGACAGGTTTTACAACCCTTTTGGGTACATTTGGCGCAATTGCAGTGTTTTTTAAAGAGAACCTGACATATAAATGAGCCCACCCAAATTAAATACTTCATTACAATATTCAATACAATGTCTAAAAAGCTTTGCCCTTATCTTTAAATGATACCTTTCCATGGTTGCAATGTTAAATTTAATTTATATGCAACTTACTTGATGTGAGTCCAATGATAGCAATGTGGTCTGGTATATGCAGTATTCAATGCACTGCCCTACCTTACTAGTCCTGATTGACAGGTCTCACGGCTAGGATGATGTCGCTGTGTGGAACACTGAAGAGAGAGCTCTGCTACATCATTGGGCACTCCATGTCATGTGACTGCAAAGATGTCATCTAAAGTTCTGTTGCATTTGGAACGTCTATCCCATGTATGTATCTGATGAAATGAAATCACAGCATGCCTCCATGGAGTCATGAGGAGGAGAAGAAGTCCATGGAGGCATGTTATGATCATGCCATGATACTGCCATGTGATCAGATACATACAAGGGGTAGATGTTGCAAACTTAACTAGGTAAAGGACCCTAGATGAAATCACCCTGATCATATGACATGCTGAGAAGAGGCATGGGACATGGGGAGGTGTAGACAGGAGGGGCCGGCTGAGCAGGGCAAGCCTCTTCTGATACCAGGTTATATAAGTTAAAGTTGTTTTATGGGGATGTGGGGGAAACTATTTTTAGCTAAAAGAAGGGTGTTAGCTAATATGGATTTATAGGAACCTGGTTCCCTTTAATTATTTCTTAAACATTACCTGTCTCTCTGCCACCAGTGGGTTGTGAGTCCTGGGGGGAGGGGCAGGAGTGGGCCCTGTCATCCCCACTTTTCCAAACAAGTGATACAAGGTTGTTGGAACAGGGGAAAATATTGTAATATCATGACCGTACGCTAAGAATTGGGACTTTTTCATACCTTGTACAGCTGGTATGGTACAAATTATGGTACAACCAGTGGGCGCTTTTGCTTGCACAGGGCCAGAGGCAGGCCGGGGACAATGTAGTAAGGTCAGGTAGATATGGCTTCTATTTTATATTTTGCCATTCAAAGCTGTTTTTGTAAATTTGTTTTCTGGTTGGACAATCCCATCAAAGTAAAATGTGTATTGGACATAAACAAAATGCCAATACCTGGTTGGTTATGAAATGGGGAGCACTATCACATCATCTCTTGTTCACTTTATACCAGGGCAATCCTGAGACATAACGAGACAAAAACTGGAAAAACAGTGGTGCTCAGCTCCAAACAGCATAAGACGCCAAATTCCACTAAAAAATATAAAGAAAGACGGTGTGGCACTCACCGATTAAAAGCCATCCATTTTATTTAAAGAAAAAAATCTGTAACATAACCAGGCAGAAAAGAGGTATAGCAGGGGGTTTCCGGCGACAGCTGTTTCGTGCCGTCCAGGGCTTTCTCTAGCCTCTTAACAATATTATTTAACAATATAATACTGATATCAGACCATTGTTACTTTATTCCCTTAAAGCTTTGACTTCAGTGGAATGAATTATTTATGGTATAACGTTGACTGGCATTAAGCCTGCATACAGTATACCAGTATTACCATACCAACCAATCATTACATTATGTTTTTCTTATCATAACTATATGTTTTGAAGAAACGTGAAAACTAATTAATGTGTTAGAAAAAATGCGTAGCTTTTATGTGAAAATCCCATAGACTGATAATTTCATTTTCCTTCAATCTTATATAAACACACAAAACTAACTAGCAGCTTAAGAAGCGACTCAGTATTCCACCCACACATGTGTTTATCAGTCCCAATAGAATATGTCCTGTCCACCAGTAATGAAAGCGGGGAAGAGAGATAGGGAGCGCAGAGAGGGATACAGCTCAGGAAGACGAAGAGTGCACTCTGTCTTTTATGACTACCTTTAGTTGTTAAAATGTTGACAGGAGTGTGACTGTAGCAGTAAATTATGCTTGCCATGAAACAGTGTACGCGTGTCTTAAACACTAACTGATCCCCTAATACCAAAAATATAATTTATTGCAAATGTATGTACCTACCATAATAATGCAATAAACTGTATGGGAATATTCTTCATGTTTGGAGAAATACCATGCCTTCTGGTCAAAGACTTAAAGAGAACCCGTCAGGCAAAATAAGCTGTATGCAAATGACCTGTGAAATGTCCAATGAGTCATTAGCATATTCAAGCTGTCCAGCTTATTCATGAGTATGAGGCACAGCCACACCCCCAGTGCATGACTGACAGCCTGTATAATGATGTGAGGCTGTATAATGATGTGACAAGTACAAAAAGTAAAAAAAAAAAAGTAAAAATATAACATATTACACATATATAAAATTTAAAAAGTAAAAATCACCATACACATATGTAGTAGTACCAGGTCTGCAATGACCCGTACAATAAAACAAGATCATTACCCGCACGATGAATGCTGTAAAAAAATGTAAAAAAAACCACCAAAAATTATGAGTTTTACCTATCATGTCTTTTATATTGTGAGACACTGAGGGGGTTAACTGTGGATGGGCGGTATGTTTCCCCTAGGTTTTCCTATTATGCGAGGCCTTAGTGCTGAGGTTGTGTTGTCCAGCACCTTGGGCACAGGTGGTGGGAACAGCCCAATCAGTCTGCATAAAGCCGCTCAGCAGAGGTAAGAGTGTTGTCTCTCTGAAAGGAGGCTGGAGAGCACGCAGCCCTGACCTCTGTGCCTGAAACAGCAAAGTATTTTTGGTAGCGGTGAGTTAGAGAATCACTGTATAGTTAGCACCCTGACGGGTAGGATATTATTTGTTTTGATGCCTGAATGTGAAGGCTGTTTTATTTTGTTTCTGCTGCAATAAACGCAGGCGAGACCTGTTTTGGACTGTACTTTGGTGTCACTGTCTTGAACTGCATCCCAGCACCCCGCTACCACGGTCTCTACTGGGCCAAATCTCCCACATATGGTGCTTCGGATTGCGGGCAGTTCAAAAGACACACACCTGAAAGGCTCGCTACATCCTGCAACAGTGCATGGCCTGGGTGAAAGCAGCAGGCAAATTGCAGGATAAAGCCAAGATGGAGGACTTTATTAAATACCTGCAAGAGGAGGCCAGAGTTAATCGGCAGCAGCAGCAGGCCATGCTCCAGCAGCAGGAGGAGAGGTCCCGCCAGCAGCAAGCCATGCTCCAGCAGCAGGAGGAGAGGTCCCGCCAGCAGCAAGCCATGCTCCAGCAACAGCAGGAAGAGTCCCGAGCCATGTTCCAGCTGATGATGGAAAAGTTTTCTGGCGTTATGGCAGCACCGCAAGCGGCGACTACTGAGGGGTCCCATACTGGTTTGCAAGGGTACCCGGATGTCCAGCGTTCCGCACGGGCTGCAGTGCAGAAGGCCTTACAAAAGATGACGGCGACCGACGACGTGGAGGCGTATCTCACTGTGTTCGAACGAGTAGCTGAGCGAGAGGAGTTACCAGCTGAGCAGTGGGCAGATGTCTTGGCACCGTTCCTGACAGGTGAATCGCAGAAGGCCTACTACGACCTGAGTGAAACGGAGGCCCGTGAGTACCCCCAGCTAAAGGCGGAGATTCTGGCTCGTCTTGGGGTCACCATACAAGTTCGTTCCAGCCGGGTCCACCAGTGGGCGTACTCAGAAAAACTACCCCCGCGCTCCCAAATGCATGACCTGATCCATCTCGTCCGGAAGTGGCTACAACCAGAGTAGTGCACCCCAGCACAGATAGTCGAGAGACTGGTTCTTGACAAGTTCACCCGTTCTCTACCCTCTCGGCTCCAGCGATGGGTTGGACAGGCCGGTCGCACAAATGCTGAGGAACTCGTGTCCCTAGTAGAGAGATATCGGGCTACAGAGGATCTTCTACTTACCTCTCCCACACGAAGCAGTGCCAGTGACAAGGCCACTAAACCATCTGGTAAGATTGCTACTGCAGAAAAGGGGAGACAGGTCAGGTTGGGAGGGGGTTCATTGGGGGGCTCGGATACACAGAAACCCAGTGAGGCTCGTGACAGAGGTCATAGCCGTATCCAGTGCTGGCGATGCCATGAAATGGGCCATATTGCTGCCAACTGTCCCCTGTCAGTGGAGCCAATGGACTGTAACCAGACCCGGCGAGTGTCACTGTTTGCCTGGCCGGTTCTGGCAGCCGAGTCGGTCATGGATGCAGAACCCCAAGTGTGTATGGTCACAATCGGGGGTCACACGGTGGAAGCCTTACTAGACTCAGGGAGCCTGGTCACCCTGGTGCGAGGAACTTTGGTTGATCCTGGACTGTACAGTGGGCGTAAAGTGGGAGTGTTATGTATACATGGGGACACTCGCGAATATCCCACTGCCGTCATCAACCTACATACACCTTGTGGTACTATCAACCATGAAGTGGGAGTGGTGGGGACCCTGTTTCATGAGGCTATTATCGGCAGAGACTTACCGGTGTTTTGGGACCTCTGGAGACGAAGACCCACCTCAGGTGCTATTGCAGATTATGGACATCAGGTATGTCCGGCCTTGGCCCCTGAACCCTTTGAGGCCAATGTACCCACACCAGCAGTAGGGGTGACCCCATGTGATGAATTCTCTCCCCTAGAGGTCCTAGCTGGTGAGGTCGAGGGCCACGAGGAGGTAGCCGACATGCCGGACCTTGAGATTTCCCGTGAAAATTTTGGGGCTGCACAGCTACAGGACCCTACCTTATATAAAGCACGGGAGAATGTTAAAGTGATAAATGGGGTACTCCAAATACCAGGGGCTGACAAAATATACCCCCGAATGGTGATTGTTGGGGAACTGTTGTACAGGGTTGACCAGGTACGGGGTGAGGAGGTTGAGCAACTTGTAGTACCCCAATCTCACCGTAGGCTGGTGCTAGATTTGGCACATAAACATGTGCTGGGAGGGCACTTAGGTGCTGAGAAGACCCGAGAGAGGATCCTGCAGAGATTTTTCTGGCCTGGGTGTGGGAGGAGGTAAACCGGTATTGTAGCTCCTGCCCTGAGTGTCAACTTACTGCCCCGGTGTCCCACTTCAGGAGTCTTCTGGTACCGTTACCAATCATAGAGGTGCCGTTTGAACGGATTGCAATGGATTTGGTTGGCCCCATAGTCAAGTCCACAAGGGGGCACCAGTACATCCTGGTTATCCTGGACTACGCTACGCGGTATCCAGAGGCAATACCGTTAAGGAACACCTCCTCCAAAAACCGTGCTAGGGAGCTGTTCCAGGTGTTCTCCCGCACAGGCCTCCCCAAGGAAATCTTGACTGACCAGGGAACCCCATTCATGTCTAGAGTAATGAAGGAGATGTGTAAATTACTCCAGGTTAAACAGATCCGCACCTCTGTATATCATCCTCAGACAGATGGCCTGGTCGAGAGATTTAACAGGACCTTGAAGGGGATGCTAAAGAGGGTGGTCAGCAAAGATGGGAAGGACTGGGATTGTTTGTTGCCTTATTTGATGTTTGCCATACGTGAAGTTCCCCAGTCCTCCACGGGTTTCTCACCCTTTGAGCTGTTATATGGCCGTTCCCCACGTGGGCTTTTGGATGTAGCCAAGGAGACCTGGGAACAGGAGAGGACCCCCCCACCGTAGTGTGATAGAACACGTCTCTCTTATGCAGGACCGCATAGCGACGGTAATGCCCCTTGTAAAGGAGCACATGACAAGGGCACAAGAGGCCCAGTCTAGGATCTCCAATAGATCAGCCAGACTCAGGATCTTTAACCCAGGCGACAGTGTGCTAGTTCTGGTGCCCACCGTTGAGAGCAAGTTCTTGGCAAAGTGGCAAGATCCATATGAGGTCATGGAGAAAGTGGGGGAGGTTAACTACAAGGTATCTCAGCCGGGGAGGAGGAAACCCGAACAGATATACCACGTGAACCTCCTAAAGCCATGGAGGGAAAGAGAGTCCCTGATGGCCGTGGGAGTAGAAAAAGCGTCTGTCCCCAAGAAGGTGACACCGGAGGTAGGTGTACCCGATGCCAAGGTGCCTGAAGTACGGATCTCGGAGTCCCTCTCCAGGGCCCAGATACAGGAAGCGAAGGAGTTTGTGCTCCGAAACGTTGATGTGTTCTCTAAGTTACCGGGTCGTACTTCAGTCATCAAGCATGACATCATAACCGAACCCCACATCCGGGTACACCAAAAACCCTACCGGGTCCCTGAAGCGCGCCGGCTAGCCATATCCGAAGAAGTCAGGCAGATGTTATCGAGGAGTCTAAAAGTGACTGGTCGAGTCCTATTGTGTTGATTCCCAAACCTGATGGTTCCCTACGGTTCTGCAATGACTTTAGGAAGTTGAACGAGGTGTCCAAATTTGATTCTTATCCTATGACCAGAGTTGACGAGTTGATAGAACGACTTGGACAGGCTAGGTTCTTCTCCACCCTTGACCTGACGAAAGGGTATTGGCAGGTACCCCTTACTGACAGGGCCAAAGAGAAGACCGCTTTGGTTACTCCTGATGGGCTTTTTCAGTATGTGGTACTCCCCTTTGGGCTACATGGGGCTCCCGCCACATTCCAGAGGTTAATGGATCTCGTGCTAAAACCTCACCGGAGATATGCCTCGGCCTACCTGGATGACATCATAGTCTATAGTAACGATTGGGAGAGTCATCTAGCCAAGGTACAAGCAGTGGTAGACTCCCTGAGGGCAGCAGGGTTGACAGCGAACCCCCAAAAATGTGCACTTGGTCTGGAAGAGGCCCGTTACCTGGGGTACCGTATTGGGCGAGGTGTCATCAAACCCCAAATAAATAAGGTGGAGGCGATACAGCAGTGGCCACGACCTATGAGCAAGAAGCAAGTGAGGGCTTTCCTAGGCATAGTGGGCTATTATCGCCGATTTATTCCCGATTTAGCGACAATAGCGGCACCCCTGACTGACCTGACCAAGGGTAGCAGGGCGGTGATGGTAAAGTGGAGTGAAGAGGCTGAGGGGGCGTTTCAGCGACTTAAGACGGTTTTGTGCGAGGGACCGGTACTGATCACCCCTAACTTCACCAAGACCTTTATTGTGCAGACTGACGCTTCTGACGTGGGCTTAGGGGCTGTCCTGTCCCAAGTAGTGGAGGGTGAGGAACATCCCGTGACATTCCTGAGCCGCAAGCTCACACCTCCTGAGAAGAACTATAGTATAGTTGAGAGGGAGTGCTTGGCGATTAAATGGGCTCTGGAATCCCTGAGGTATTACTTGATGGGGCGACAGTTTACACTAGTGACCGATCAATCTCCCCTCACCTGGATGAGTCAGGCCAAAGAGAGGAACGCCAGGGTCACAAGGTGGTTCCTAATGTTGCAGAATTTCAAGTTCACGGTAGAACATCGAGCAGGAAAGCTGCATGGGAATGCCGATGCATTGTCTTGTACCCACTGTCTGATGGCCAAAAGTGTTCGCCCCCACAGGGTCAAACAGAGGGGGAGGGTATGTGAGACACTGAGGGGGTTAACTGTGGATGGGCGGTATGTTTCCCCTAGGTTTTCCTATTATGCGAGGCCTTAGTGCTGAGGTTGTGTTGTCCAGCACCTTGGACACAGGTGGTGGGAACAGCCCAATCAGTCTGCATAAAGCCGCTCAGCAGAGGTAAGAGTGTTGTCTCTCTGAAAGGAGGCTGGAGAGCACGCAGCCCTGACCTCTGTGCCTGAAACAGCAAAGTATTTTTGGTAGCGGTGAGTTAGAGAATCACTGTATAGTTAGCACCCTGACGGGTAGGATATTATTTGTTTTGATGCCTGAATGTGAAGGCTGTTTTATTTTGTTTCTGCTGCAATAAACGCAGGCGAGACCTGTTTTGGACTGTACTTTGGAGTCACTGTCTTGAACTGCATCCCAGCACCCCGCTACCACGGTCTCTACTGGGCCAAATCTGCCACAATATATAGAGACAAAGACACAGTGAAGACACAGTGACTCAGAAAAACGCAAGGTGCCCGACAGCTGTTTCACGCTCGTGGCGCTTCATCTGGCTTGCTTCTCAAAAGAAGCGCACTGTGTCTTCCCCTCCCTACATACAACTGTTGTTGTGAATTTGTTTTTGAGAGTATGAACCAATAAACTGGATGAAGGAAGAGAACATAGGTGAGTGCTGGTCTACTGTTTTTCCTACCTACTCCCTAGTATATAGCCTGGATCCCCCTAGTATTTAGCTAGTGCCTGCCCCCAAGTATATAGCCATCAACCTCCTTCACTGAGTATGCCCTGGGAAAGTAGGTCATGCTTGATGTCAAGGGAGCTGCCTTACAAGGCAGCTAAAAGAGGCATGGTTTTCCTTATCCTATCCTGGAAAACTTATTAGCATATTTTCCCTGAATCCCCTAGTGGAGCATCCATGGCTATAAGTCTCCACATGCCTACCGTATATACCGGCGTATAAGACGACTTTTGAAGACAGAAAAATCTTCTGTCTTCTCTGGGGTCGTCTTATACGCCGGTAATCGTCTTATACGGCGGGTCCCGGTGCATGGAGAGGGCTCACGGGCTCCATAGCATATTGCAGCAAAGGCTTACCGGTAACACCTGCGATCGGTGCTAGCACCGATCGCGGGTGTTTGCACAGCGATGGCTGCCGGCAGCCTCAAAAAGCTGCCGACAGCCTCAAAAAGACATCGGGGTGCATACTCACCCTCCGTTGGCCCCGATGTCCGCGCGGATCGTCTTCCGCGCAGTCTTCCTTCTTCTGCTGGGCGCCGCCATGCTTTTCCCCGGGGCGGCGCCTAGTATGACGTCAGCAGCGGCGCGTCATACTAGGCGCCCTCCAGGGGAGAACAATGGCGGCGCCCGGCACGAAGTTAGTGAAGACAGAAGACGGGCGCCGAAGCCAGAAGAGGACCCACGCGGACATCGGGGGAGCAGCGCTGCAGGTCGGGGCCACCGGAGGGTGAGTATATAAGTTTATTATTTTCTATTACTGGGGGCAGTGCTGTATACTATGTATACTACTGGGGGCAGTGCTGTATACTACTGGGGGCTGTGCTGTATACTACTGGGGGCTGTGCTGTATACTACTGGGGGCTGTGCTGTATACTACTGGGGGCAGTTCTGTATACTACTGGGGGCTGTGCTGTATACTACTGGGGGCTGTGCTGTATACTACTGGGGGCTGTGCTGTAATGGTAATGTTGTTGTTGTATGCCTTATGTTTATGAGCGACAGTTTTCCTGCTATATACCTGCTTGTCATAAGAATTTACATTAAAAAAAGGACCATGTTAAATTCAAATGTTTTTTTTTTTTTACCGGTGTTTTGTATGCGTTGGAAAAGGGGTAGTCTTATACGGCGTATATATCTTTAACTCTATATTTTAAACAGGAAAGTAGGGGGGTCGTCTTATACACCAGGTCGTCTTATACGCCGGAATATACGGTAATTGGCAGAACTCTTATTTCCATAAGGCAAAACTGACAGTTGCAGGGCCCTTCTTCCCTTCTGCGCCTCGCTGTACATCCCTATAACAAGTAACGTCCACATGTGGGGTGTCTCCGTAATCGGGAGAAATTACATAACAAATTTTAAGATGGGTTTTCTCTTTTTATCTTTTGTGAATGTGTTAATTTTAGGGCTGAATGAATGTAATACCGACAAAATGGGAGCATTCTAAAATGTTGTTTTTAATTACCATGAAGATCTCAAGGGGTTAACAATCTTCCAACAGTTTATATTAGTTGGAGGGGTGCAGATTTGGAAATGGGTTAATATATAGGGGTTTTCTAATATTATATATTTAAAATTTCATTAAAAAACGATAATGATCCCCAAAAAAGGCAATCCTTGAAATTACGCATTTGGAAGCCACTTGACAATGGCAATTTTGAAAATGGCAAATAGTTAAAAAAATTCATCAATTTTTTTTTATACACAAATGCAAAACTTAATATCAAAATTTACCACTAAAATGAAGTGCAACATGTGACGAAAAAAACAATCTCAAAATCGTTTTGATAAGTACAAGAGTTCAAAAGTTATAACCAGAGGAATAGCTAGGGGTACAGCATAGGGGTACAAAATTCACCCAAGTGGGCCCCAACCCAAGTGTAATATTTGTTTCCCCAAATATATGACAGTGTCTTATGTTAATTTTTGCTCGTAAAGAGTTCATATTTTCAGGTGGTGAACAAGAATTGACATTTATTGAATTAAAAAATCCACTTCTCGAACATCCTTATGACTCCAAACTCTGAATTTCATGCTGAATTTGTTGTGACTCCATTTCTATTGGGATCATTGGCCCCAATCTCTCATGTTTAGCAATAGCACTCTCTTTAAATGAGCCCTCCTTATCTGGGTAGCTGCTTGTATCGCATTTGCAGCCCAACAGTCAGTGATTTTATCCCATGAATTCTTCAACCATATCACAACCTCTTGCAGCATCTAAAAGATTTCCTAATACTAATGTACAGCATGGGGGGAGACTGTATCAGTGGCAAGGTCTTATTTTCAGGGGAGGCCTTATATTTCTAAGCCTGAACAAAATTACACTAGGTCTTATTTCTGAGGGATGTCCTTTTTTAGTATTTGACCATACAGTAGCTACAGGTTATCCTCAGGCCGCCTTATTCATCATAGTATATAACAACGTAGGAACTTATAGGAGACATCTGTGTGCTCATTCACATGTCCAGTCTCTTCCATATGACCAACGCCGCTTTGACTTCTACCGGCGGGATCTTGGATTTGCTAAAGAGAAAGGTCCTCATGGGGTGTTTATACTTATCCAGATGCAAGATAGGACGGTGAACTTCAGATATGGTGTAGTGTAGGATAGGTGTAGAAGTGTAGATGGAAACACCAATCACACAGACAGGCAGACAAACACACACATAGACACACAGAAAACACATACCACTTACCTCACACATGTCCTCAGTCTCCCATCGGAGTGTTGCACAACCATCTCACAGGTCCTGGAAGGTTAATAGCAATACATGTGTGTTGGGAGAGGCACACTTGTATCACTGAAGAGAGTAGGGCTGCGCTAGTCCCTGGTTACAGCTTTATCCAGGGGCGTAACTTGATAGGGTGCAATGGTTGCGGTCACACCAGGGCCCAAGAGGTTTAGGGGGCCCTTATGGTGTCACTTTCCCATATGAGAAGACTATTACTATAAACCCTACATTATAGTCGAGGGCCTGGCACAGACTTTGCACTTGGGCCCATCAGCTTCTAGTTACGCCACTGGCTCTATCTATCTGCCCTCCTAATGTGTGCCAACCTTATGAAGACATACAGAAAAGGTTTGACCTCTGTTATTGCCAACAAAGCATATATAACAAGGTATTGAGATGAAATTTTGTTATTGACCAAATACTTATTTTCCACCATAATTTGCAAATAAATTCTTTAAAAATTAGACAATGTGATTTTCTGCATGTGTTTTCACATTTGGGGGATATTTATCATACGCAGCCCCATCTTGTGTATCCAGCGGGGCCCTGCTCAGTGTTTATTTCTACGCCAGGCCCTGCCTGAAAATTCTCTGGCTGCAGCTAATGTGCAAGCGTGGGGACAGTGACGCCCTGCACTGGTCCACTCCCAGCTGCGCCACCCCACTCACGTCCCACTAGCGTAAAGGTGGCAGATTGGAGTAAATAATCGCAAGTGCTTGCAATAAGCTACTCCGACGTGGTGTATAGGCCCTGATATATATCCCCCTTTGTCTCCCATAATTGAGGTCTACCTGTGATGTCAATTACAGGACTCTCTCATCTTTTTAAGTGGAAGGACTTGCACAATTTCTTGCTGACTAAATACTTTTGCTCCCCACTGTATAGAGCAGTGATTTTCAACCTGTGTGCCGCGACACATGGTTGAGTGTGCCGCGACACATGGTTGAGTGTGCCGCGGGGAAAATTCCCCGAACTATGGTGCCCCTGTGTAATGCTGCCGCCACGCCCCCGTGTTTCTGCCCCATACTTACCTACAAGCCCCGCGTCGGCGATCCGCTCATCTTCTGTAGCTCCTGCACCGCGCGGCCCATGTCACGTGACTGACGCGACCTGACGTCAGGTCGCGTAAGTCACGTGACCAGAGGCGCGCGGTGCAGGAGCTACAGAAGATGGGCGGATCGCCATTAGGAGTGAAGGTACGTGGAAGAAGACATCAAGGGTAAGTATATAAGGTTATTATTTGTATAGGGAAGGAAGCTAGGGTCTTTTTTTATTAGTAAAGGGAGGCTGGGGCTTTTTATTAGCTAAGGGAGGCCTCTAGGGCCTTTTAATTAATAAAGGGGGGGGGGTCTAGGGCCTTTGAATTAGTAAAGGGGGCCTCTAGGGCCTTTTAATTAGTAAAGGGAGGCCTCTAGGGCCTTTTAATTAGTAAAGGGAGGCCGCTAGGGGCTCTTAATTAGTAAAGGGAGGCTGCTAGGGCCTTTTAATTAGTAAAGGGGGGCCTCTAGGGCCTTTTAATTATTATAGGGGGGCCTCTAGGGCCTTTTAATTAGTAAAGGGGGGCCTCTAGGGCCTTTTAATTAGTAAAGGGGGGCCGCTAGGGGCTCTTAATTAGTAAAGGGAGACCACTAGGGGCTCTTAATTAGTAAAGGGAGGCCTCTAGGGCCTTTTAATTAGTAAAGGGAGGCCGCTAGGGTCTTTTAATTAGTAAAGGGAAGCCTGCTAGGGTCTTTTAATTAGTAAAGGGAGGCCGCTAGGGGCTCTTAATTAGTAAAGGGAGGCCGCTAGGGGCTCTTAATTAGTAAAGGGATGCCTCTAAGGCCTTTTAATTAGTAAAGGGGGGCCTCTAGGGCCTTTTAATTAGTAAAGGGGGGCCTCTAGGGCCTTTTAATTAGTTAAGGGGGGGTCTCTAGGGCCTTTTAATTAGTAAAGGGGGGCCTCTAGGGCCTTTTAATTAGTAAAGGGAGGCCGCTAGGGGCTCTTAATTAGTAAAGGGAGGCCGCTAGGGTCTTTTAATTAGTATAGGGGGCCTCTAGGGCCTTTTAATTAGTAAAGGGGGGCCTCTAGGGCCTTTTAATTAGTAAAGGGGGGCCGCTAGGGGCTCTTAATTAGTAAAGGGAGGCCGCTAGGGGCTCTTAATTAGTAAAGGGAGGCCTCTAAGGCCTTTTAATTAGTAAAGGGAGGCCGCTAGGGTCTTTTAATTAGTAAAGGGAGGCAGCTAGGAGCTCTAAATTAGTAAAGGGAGGCCTCTAGGGCCTTTTAATTAGTAAAGGGAGGCCGCTAGGGGCTCTTAATTAGTAAAGGGAGGCCGCTAGGGGCTCTTAATTAGTAAAGGGAGGCCGCTAGGGGCTCTTAATTAGTAAAGGGAGGCTGCTAGGGCCTTTTAATTAGTAAATGGGGGCCTCTAGGGCCTTTTAATTAGTAAAGGGGGGCCTCTAGGGCCTTTTAATTAGTTAAGGGGGGTCTCTAGGGCCTTTTAATTAGTAAGGGGGGGCCTCTAGGGCCTTTTAATTAGTAAAGGGAGGCCGCTAGGGGCTCTTAATTAGTAAAGGGAGGCCGCTAGGGTCTTTTAATTAGTATAGGGGGCCTCTAGGGCCTTTTAATTAGTAAAGGGGGGCCTCTAGGGCCTTTTAATTAGTAAAGGGGGCCGCTAGGGGCTCTTAATTAGTAAAGGGAGGCCTCTAAGGCCTTTTAATTAGTAAAGGGAGGCCGCTAGGGTCTTTTAATTAGTAAAGGGAGGCAGCTAGGGGCTCTAAATTAGTAAAGGGAGGCCTCTAGGGCCTTTTAATTAGTAAAGGGAGGCCGCTAGGGGCTCTTAATTAGTAAAGGGAGGCCGCTAGGGGCTCTTAATTAGTAAAGGGTGGTCGCTAGGGGCTCTTAATTAGTAAAGGGAGGCTGCTAGGGCCTTTTAATTAGTAAAGGGGGGCCTCTAGGGCCTTTTAATTAGTAAAGGGGGGCCTTTTAATTAGTTAAGGGGGGTCTCTAGGGCCTTTTAATTAGTAAAGGGGGGCCTCTAGGGCCTTTTAATTAGTAAAGGGAGGCCGCTAGGGGCTCTTAATTAGTAAAGGGAGGCCGCTAGGGTCTTTTAATTAGTATAGGGGGCCTCTAGGGCCTTTTAATTAGTAAAGGGGGGCCTCTAGGGCCTTTTAATTAGTAAAGGGGGCCGCTAGGGGCTCTTAATTAGTAAAGGGAGGCTGCTAGGGTCTTTTAATTAGTAAAGGGAGGCCGCTAGGGTCTTTTAATTAGTAAAGGGAGGCCGCGAGGGGCTCTTAATTAGTAAAAGGAGGCCGCGAGGGGCTCTTAATTAGTAAAGGGAGGCCGCTAGGGGCTCTTAATTAGTAAAGGGAGGCCGCTAGGGGCTCTTAATTAGTAAAGGGAGGCCGCTAGGGGCTCTTAATTAGTAAAGGGAGGCCGCTAGGGTCTTTTAATTAGTAAAGGGAGGCCGCTAGAGGTTTTTATTAGTAAAGGGAGGCTGCTAGGGTCTTTTAATTAGTAAAGGGAGGCCGCTAGGGTCTTTTAATTAGTAAAGGGAGGCCGCGAGGGGCTCTTAATTAGTAAAAGGAGGCCGCGAGGGGCTCTTAATTAGTAAAGGGAGGCCGCTAGGGGCTCTTAATTAGTAAAGGGAGGCCGCTAGGGGCTCTTAATTAGTAAAGGGAGGCCGCTAGGGGCTCTTAATTAGTAAAGGGAGGCCGCTAGGGTCTTTTAATTAGTAAAGGGAGGCCGCTAGAGGTTTTTATTAGTAAAGGGAGGCTGCTAGGGGTTTTTTATTAGTAAAGGGAGGCCTTTTATGACTGTTTTGGTGTCATTTTGTGCTATTTTGGTTGGTGGTGTGCCCCAGGATTTTCTAAGTATAAAAAGTGTGCCGTGGCTCAAAAAAGGTTGAAAATCACTGGTATAGAGGATAAATACAATCGATTGTTGCTCATTTAATACTTTACTTTAATTTTTTGAATTCTTTAATTTGAAAGATTAAAGGGCACCTACCACCCCGATCCTACCTATAAAGGTAGAAGGGGTGGTAGGTGGATGGATGGGACGTGAGGATAGCCTTTTTTTGGGCTAATCCTCATGTCCCGGGTGTCTTTTAGAAAACATTATTGCAGCTATATGCTAATTTTTTTATGCGGCTACTGGGGCGTGGAGTAGCCAGACATGAGGCTACTAGTCGCGGCTACTCCACGCCCCAGTAGCCACGTTACTCCGCTTACCAGGTAATCTTCGGCGCGCAGCTCCTGGTAGCTGCGCGTCCTCGTCCCCCAGCTACTGCGCATGCGCAGTAGTTCCGGGCCCCGGAGCCACGGCCGCGCAGCCGAAGGCCTGCGTTCTGCGCATGTGCAGAATGCAGGGGACCCGGACGAGGGCCGAAGATTACCTGGTAGGCAGAGTAACGTGGCTACTGGGGCGTGGAGTAGCCGTGACTAGTAGCCTCATGTCCGGCTACTCCACGCCCCAGTAGCCGCATAAAAAAATTAGCATATAGCTGCAATAAAGTTTTCTAAAAGACACCCAGGACATGAGGATTAGCCCAAAAAAGGGCTATCCTCACGTTCCATCCATCCACCTACCACCCCTTCTACCTTTATAGGTAGGTTCCCTTTAAACAAGGAACAGATAATGAAGCTACCCCATTGTTCTGTTTGGTAAGGAAATGTACAATAAGGATGGCGAATGCCCACAACAGAATGTGAAGAATTTCCAACTACTTGTCACTTAGCATTCATGGGTATCAATCCATACCCAAAATCCATTATCCATACGGAGCTGTGTAAAGTGTCATTTTTTTTTTTGCAGGATGTGATGACGTTTTCATTGATATCATTTTGATTAACGTTACACCTTTTGATCACTTTTTATCATGTTTTTTATGTGTTGCAAAATGGGAAAGGAGCATTTCAGGCACCTGGGTGCTATTTTACGGGGTCCATGACAGACATAACTGTTTTTATGTTCATAGATCAAGATACCTAACATGTTTATGATTTTATTTGTATATTTTTATATATATATTTTAGTTTTATATTATTTATTAGACCCCTTTGGTTACTTTAACCCAAGGGGGGCTGATAGTTCCTACCATATAATGCAATACTACAGTATTGAAGTATATGGATCTCTCTTGTTTCCTCTTACTGTTGGGGTTCCTCAGGGCTCTGTCCTAGGTCCTCTTCTCTTTTCCCTCTATACTGCCCCCATTGGTCAAACCATCAGCAAATTTGGTTTTCAGTACCATTTTTTTTACTGATTTTTTTTTACTTCTGAACATAACATCACCTGTCTCTCTGACTTCTCTCTACCTGAAGCTTAATCTTTCTAAGATTGAACTATCTATTTTTCCACCATCTACTAATCAACCTAACCCTAACATCTCCATTTACATAACTCCATGGCATTCGGCCTGCTGATTTGGGCCTTGTGCTGGACCCTTACCTATCATTTTTGTGCCTTGCATACAATCACTTGCACACTCCTGCCACTTGCACCTCAAAAACATTTCAAGAATCCGTTCTTTCTTGACCATGGAAACCTCTAAAACCTTAATTGTTGCACTGATTCACTCTGGACTAGACTACTTTAACTTCCTACTAATCAGTCTTTCCCTTCTCTCCCCTGAAATCTATTCTTAATGCAGCAGCCAGAATGGTCATCTGTCCTGACACTAAACAGATGCCTTTATATCAAATGCCCTTGTTATGCACTCCTTATTACCGGTCTGCCCCATTGTCTGAATGCAGTATTTGGTTTCTGGGTTTGCATTTATTGCTGTAATGTGGTGTTATAATTTCGGGGATTGCTTTTAAGTTGTATTGTGTTTGTTAATGCATCTAGGGTGCTGGATATCGGTGCGGCCCTTTCAAGTTAAGTGGTATGACCACTTGGACCAAAAAAAATGTTTTGCACCTCTGGTCTAGAGAGTTACAATGATCCAGAAGGTGATGCCATGATTATATTTGAATATATGTTGTTGTTTTTGTTAAAGAATTCATGGAAAAAATAAGACATTCCCTGAAAAGATAATATAAGACTCTGTCTTATTTTTATTTAATCTTAGTAAGAAGTATGCATACTATCTACACTTTTCTTTATATTTCTTGTTTTTTGGGGTAATCTGCATGTGATACCTATATTTAATGAGACATTCTCTTCAGGAATCCCTGGGAATTCCAAATCTTGTGGAGCAAGAACAAAAATAGATTACAGGAGACAGTGTTCACATTCCTCTTACTTTAGACACAAAAATTGCTTGAATTTAGTTTCAGTGCGGAATAAAGCAAGTAATGCAGTCGTTTTCTAAAAAGCTTTGGCTTCGATTCTCGACAGATGCTTTTGAAGAAATCTCTAATAATTCTTTGTTCTTGCTATCAAAGATAAAGCACATACTCTTACTTTCAGAATGTAACACATCTAAAGACTTATGACTTATTCATCCAAGACAGCCTGGATTTACTGAAGGAGATCATGTCAGACACTTTTATTTGATTTCTTTCACTGTAACTAAAGTGACAATGCATGAGGGAGCACAAACAACTGGTTCACACATGAAATGGTTTAGGATTTAAATCAATTATGCCTCAGTGAATAATGTGTTAGTTAAAACAGACTTTTCAAACTCAATATCATAAGCTATTCAGCAATGTAAACTCCAAGAACACAAAACTTAACGTGCACCATCATCCAAGTGGGCCAGCCATTTTGTGTGCTGAACCAATATTTATTACAATGCAGTCTATCCAGACACAGAAACTAATGACATCTGTTGTAAAAACCAAAAAATGAATAGTCAAAGTAAAGTATCCAAAAACTTACTGGCTTGTAGCAGCTGCTAGGCACACAAAAATATTCACAGTGTTGGTAAGACATACACACACAGGAAATACACTCTCACATGTTCTACGCCCTGACATTATACTTTGCTTATTTAAGCCTTTTGTTTTGAAAATAAAATGTTTGCTTTCCACAAATGGCACATGTCTGACTGTGTCTGAGACACCCGCAGCAAGCGGTGGGAAGACTGGAATTTAATGCAATTCTGTAAACACAATACCTCTAGAAACTTTTAATGTCTGCGTGACACTCCCACCGAATCCAAGATGGATTTTGGTGGCAAAACGCTTAACCCATGGTTCCCTTTCTACAAGTCTACAGTTCTTTCTGTGGAGAAAAGGGATTCTCTTCTAATGCTCTAAACCTTTCTGCTGACAGGAGGAAAATAATGATCATTCTGCAGATCACTCACAAGAAAAAAAGTAAACAATCATTTGGCAAAGAGTCTTATTCTTCTGCAGTGGAGTGTCTTCTTTTAGCTCCATAGATTTCTGCTAGTGTCCTGAAATGGGGGCCCCATTCCCATATGTCTTCACCAATGAGTTCTTCCTCTCCTAAACCTCCAGAGCTGCTGGTCAAAGAGCTGAGCGACCCTGCTGAGGAACCTCCACCCTCAAAACCATATACCTGGATGGAGTCATAGGGCGGTGCTATAGGATCTCTTTCTGCTTCCCTCAACCTAAGTGCCAGAAATCTTTGAACATCAACAGGGGCTGTCTGGGGTGAACGTGGAGCTGGATGGTGAGGAACTCGAGGAAGAACGTCCATTCGAGGTGGGTGGAAGAAGCCTCCAGAGAGGCCTGTCTGTGGAGGCTGCAAGGCTGACATGTCAAAAGCCTGAGTGTCTTGCTCTCCGCCACCTTCATCATCATAAGTAATTATATTTTCTCTGATATCTTCATCCTCACACAGAGACAAAGGAGATGGCTTGTGTCTTCGTTGCAAGTAGAAAAGGGACACTAGTGCTGATGTGGTGAATGATGAGTATAACATGAATGAGAGGAATATATGAAGTTACAAAAAATGTATTGTGAAAATTTAGGCATTTGAATAAAAGGGAAGAAGAGAGTGAAAAGAGAATGAAGAGAAAATGGAAGATTTATTATTACTATTATCAATAAAAAATAGCTTAAATTTTACAGTATAAGTTTAGTAGTTTGCCAAGGCCAAACTTGGATCCAGTTTTTGTAAACCATTTTTGACCCTGTAGGGTAAACAATGGCACAAAAGAGACATTAAAATATACTGTTACACAATAACCCAACAGCATAAAGTAGTTGCTAACAAAATGAGTAAGAACAACTGAATATTTACCCAAAAGGCTAAATGCACAAGCCAAAATAGCCAGCAAAGCAGGAGTACTGAGTCCAGCAGCTGATCCTGTGGTCATTTGACAGGTTAAAACTGCGCCACCTGCCTCACAGTGACAAAGAGAGACGGTCAGAGTATCAGTACTACTAAGAGGAGGATCTCCGTTGTCTTTGATCTCTATAGGCACTAAGAATATGTCCCTTTGTGACTTCCAGAATCCACTATGTTTCACTAGAAGGGATGCACTTCCATCTACAAAATAAAACAGTTTACCATTACTTTGATCTATCTTTCTCTTACAGACAAAATAAATATGGGTTTCATGAACAGGTGACCAAACCTTTGTTGTCTTGAAGAGTGAAGTTTCCTTCAGATGAAGCACTAGGGCTTTGAATATGAAAAACACCATTTTCAATATCGGCATCTTTTACTCTGACTGTCTGGATTACCTGCAGAAATAAAAAGTACCTTATTTACTTGAGCCAACTTTTTCAGCAATTTTTTATGCTGATAAAGTCAGATTATACTCGATTGAGCACTGATTGGTAACAGAAGGGCCTGCAGCCTGAAGACAGTCATGTAAGACATGCATAAAATTGATTACCATAGCGTGGCAGGCAAAAACATGTTTGTGAGCTCTGTCTGTGCAAACTGTATGTCATAAGGCGGCACCACAGCCTCCTCACACAGTGTGCGTAGGCAGAGTGCAAAGACCTAAATGCAAGTTTTTTTTAAATGACATGGGGCCTTTTGCGTGCTGCATGTAATTAGTAGGGAATGTTGCTGCTCAACATTTTATTAGTGAGGGGAGACTTCAGGTGGACATTTTATTAATGAGGAGAGGCTACCGCTGGACATTTTATCAATGAGAGGAGGTTGCTGCTAGAGGTTTCATTAATGAGAGGAGATTGCCGCTGGCCATTTTATTAATGAGGGGACACTGCCACTGGAGATTTTATTAATGAGGGGAGGCTGCCGCTGGACATTTTATAAATGAGAGGAGGTTGCTGCTGAACATTTTATAAATGAGGGGGGGCTGCCCATGGACATTTTATTAATAAAGGAAGGTTGCTGCTGGACATTTTATTTATGAGGGGAGGCTGCTGCAGGACACTGAATTCATTGAGATGAGGCTTCAATTGGACATTTCATTAAAGAGGGGAGGTTGCTGCTGGACATTTAATTAATGAGCAGAGGTTGCTGCTGGATATTTTATTAATGAGGGAAGGTTGCTTCTGGAAATTTTATTAATGAGGGGAGGTTGCCCCTGGACATTTCATTAATGAGAGGAGGCTGCTGCTAGACATTTTTTTAATGAGGGAAGGCTGCTGCTGGACATGTTATTAATGAGGGGAGGCTGCAGCTGGACATATTATTAATGAGGGGAGGCTGCTGCTGGACATTTTATTAATGAGGAGAGTTTGCCACTGGACATTTCATTAACTGATAGGAGGCTGTGGTTGGACATTTCATTAATTGAGAGGAAGCTGTCGCTGGCCTTTTTTTCTAGTGATGGCAGGCTTCAGCTGGCCATTTTATTAATAAGGTGAGGTTACTGCTGGATATTTTTTTAATTAGAGGAGGCCACTGCTGGACATTTTATTATTGAGTGGAGGCTGCTGGACATTTTATTAATGCATGGAGGCTGCCTCTGGACATTTTATTAATGAGAGGAAGTTGATACTGGATATTTAATTAATAAGGGGAGGCCGCCGCTGGATTTTTTATTAATGAGCGGAGGTTACTGCTGGATATTTTATTAATGAGGGGAGGCCGCTGCTGGACATTTTATTAATGAGGGGAGGCTGCTGCTGGACATTTTATTAATGAGAGGAGTCTGCCACTGGACATTTTATTAATGAGGGGAGGCTGCAGCTGAATGTTTCATTAAGTGAGGGAAGGCTTCAGCTGCACATTTCATTAAAGAGGGGTGGTTGCTGCTGTATATTTCGTTAATGAGGGAAGGTTGTT
Organism: Engystomops pustulosus; assembly: GCF_040894005.1. Taxonomy (NCBI): domain Eukaryota; kingdom Metazoa; phylum Chordata; class Amphibia; order Anura; family Leptodactylidae; genus Engystomops; species Engystomops pustulosus. The sequence goes on along the minus strand of NC_092411.1, from coordinate 102,483,768 downwards.
CCTGGACATTTCATTAATGACAAGAGGCCAATGAGCATTTCATTAATGAGAGGTGTCTGCCACTGGATATTTATTAATGAGGGGAGGCTGCTGCTGGACATTTTATTAACGAGATGAGGTTGCTTCTGGTGATTTTATTAATGAGGGGAGGCTGCTGCTGGATATTTTATCAATGAGGGGAGGTTTCTGGTAGACATTTCATTAATGAGGGGAGACTGCCTCTGGACATTTAATTAATTGAGAGGATTACTTTTTGTAGTAATGGGAAGGCTTCAGCTGGACATTTCATTAAAGAGGGGAGGTTGCTGCTGGACATTTTATTAATGAGGGGTGTCTGCTGCTGGACATTTTATTAGGAAGGGGAGGCTGCCACTGGACATTTTTATTAATGAGGGGAAGCTGCTGCCGGGCATTTTATTAGTGAGATGAGGCTGCTGGACATTGTATTAATGAGGGGAGGCTGCTGAACATTTCATTAATGAAGGGATAGTGCTGCCACTGAGTTTATTATTATTATCATTTTTATATATACCAGTAGCCACTGCAGTTCCCCCCCTAGGCTTTTACTGAAGTCAATAAGTTTTATCGGTAATTTTGTGGTTCAATTGGGTGTTTCAGCTTATTTTCAGGCTGGCTTATAATTGTATATATATATTGTTATATTTAAAAAAAATATTGGACTAGACAATAAATGTGTTTTTACTAGAAGTTACCATATAAAATATTCTAAAGGTACCACTTTCAATTATCTGCACAAATAAATTATTTTATACAGTTGAGTAACTTGTAATTACTGTGCAGGTTCTCTATGTTTCATGAGCTGCATTCACAATTCTGCAAGATTCAATACCGTTATTGAGTTTCTTCTTTTCTTTACAGTTTGCTTATAAGGTAGAACAGACAATGGACATTCATGCGATGCAAGAAAAGCTAAATACCCCACTTCATTAAAATAAATGTATAATCATAAAATGGCAAATTATTAATTTGAGGATGGTCCTCCTGTAATGCTAGAGGCCTATATGGGCAGGGCTGCAGTACAATAAGCCAAAACTTTGTATGCAGCTCCTCTTTCACTGTCTGGTCTTTGGGAGCTGCACTATTACTTCACTAAAAAATCATATATGCAATATTTAAAAAACATAACACACTGATCTATGCTTCATTCTTGTCTGTGATTACAAAAAAGTAGATATGTGTCTGCTGTTCCAGTAAAGCACTGCCAGCCTTTGTAAACAAATAGAGACAAGCTGTAATGGGTCGCCGTGGGGAAATGGGAGCAAGCCCCAGCCAGATATGAACATTTTTCTAATTCCGGACAACCCCTTTAACGGAAATGTACCACATGGATGAAGTATTGTACATTTACAAGCTGGTTTGTGGATCCACTATTCCTGTATCTTTTAATGGCCTAGTTTTGGAGAAAATAGGCTTTTAAAATTATGCAAATAAACCTCAGGGGCTGTTCAGCATTGCTGGCCAGTTCTTCCCTCAGCCAGCGTGAATAATTAGTAGAAAACTGAGCCAGAAGGGCTCTGGTGACACAGACAGTTTCATTTGCATAATGTTAAACGAGATAGAAAAGAAAGGAAAAAGGCAGTATGGGTATGGTGAAGCTGTAAATGTACTTTCAGACTCCTGTGAAATGCATAGGTTAAGCTGCAGCAAGCAGCAAATACACAGCTTCTCATAGCTGGGTTCAATTGCAACTTCACATGTACCAGGTTTATAAAGGAAGGCACAATTCTTACTACTAAAATGATATAAATGGGACATTCCCTTTAAAGGAGCTTGACTAAGCAGTTTATGATGTGCTTGATGACAGGCTAATGGACTGATTCCAACGACAACCAGTAGAATTGTGAATGCAGCTCTGGAGTATAATAAAGGCTGTAACTTAGTATAAGTACGAGATAAAACAATTCATTTACATTGTTACTTTAACTTTTAAGTAGATTGTATATAAACTGTAAAATGTTGTTCAAAGGTGATTATATCTTGTAATCTTAAATTAAATGAATCTTTTGGGGCTGGCAGCGCTCACTTACTATGGTCAAAGCTACATTTGTAGTTTTTGCTGGGAATTTAACTTCAAAGTGAAACTTTGGTTAAGGGAAATAACAAAGAATGTGGCCAATATTGGTCTCTGAAGTGATGCTTTACCCATTCTCTTCTTAGGATATCCAAGTGAATATAAAAACGTGAGATTGCTGACAGTTCACATATTTTATAGTTCATAAATTAGCTTATACTGTGATTACCATAAATTAACTGAAAACGGCAGCGTCATTAAAAAAAAATATTTTGGAATTGTTAGGATGTAATTAAAACAAAACACACAACTAGTAAATTACTAGCAGCCATTTCCGTGAGGTAACTACCTTTCTGAAACCTATTTTACAAATACATAAAGATTTATATAGCAGAGCTCTGCAAACTTAAAAACCAGGCTTTGTTTCAAAACTAGATTTATTTTCCAGACTCTTTGTGGTTCTGTGGGGAACTCTAACTCTAAATAATTTCTTCCAGGAACCTGTTTCCCCACCTGTTTTTCCTCGCATTACAGCAAAGCAGAACAGGAGGTAAGGGAATTACTAGGGAACAGGTGAGTTATTCCCTATAACAGAGCCAATGAGGAACCTGACATTTTGTGAGATGGAAATTGTTTAAATATTTCCATCTTTCCTGTCAGTAGGGTTTTACAAGAAGCCGAGTTAAGCAAAGCATGACATACAATGCTAGAAAAAGTGCAATATTTATAACATACAAGATCACAGATAATGAAGATATGCAAGATCACAGATAATGAAGATATGCTGATATACATCAATAAGACATAAATATGCTTGAATATAATACATTAGTTGGCATATTTTAAACTTGGAACACCTTGTAGATGCTGATTTGGGTCTTCTTATAATTGACCAAAATAAATGCCCGCCATACTGCTTGTAGAATATATTTAAATGCTTAAACATATACGGTAGTAGTAATTTCTGCTTTTAGATTGTGTTACTGACATTCCTCATATGACTTTATAGCCACAGAAAATTTACATCTTTATGTCACTTGGCATACTTTAATCCATGGTCTGTAAACTTGTAAATTTTTGCAAATGAGATTAGAATATTCAGTCAAAATCATGCTGCTTCCACTCTCTTCCACCATGCACAGTCTCTAAAACCTCAATATTAATTATTTTTAAAGACATAAATACTTTTAACCCTTTGGACTGTATACTCTCTTTGCTATGTTACAAAGATGGCTAAGAACAGTTAGACTAACTCGTAATTAATTTGCTGATAAAGATTTCTAAACACTTGGTGACCCCTGATATACTTCCCTTCACCAAGGGGATTCAAACCTCTTTGTACGTCATTGCACTCTGCTACTCGTAGAAAAGTTGTCCTGTGCTTTGCATAGCATGAACTAAGTTGTATCTACTTTACTTTTTGAGTTCCATTCCTCCCCATTGGATCTCATGGAGATACTACTGCACCCCTTTATCCTGTGGACCACATCCTTGGACTTTGTCAAAGGATAATATCAAGCCACCACATCCTTTGGACTGAATTTGTAGGTAGGTTTGGTGGACATTGATATTATCTTCTTCTTGGAGCTTGGGCCCTGGCAAGATGACCCATAGGTTTGCATATCTGAGTGGGGGATGGACAGGTTGTAGACTGTATGTATAGGCAGTTATCATGCGTACATATATTTATAATAGGACTATGTTGTATGGTTCCTGGGCTTCCAGTTGCCACATTGTCACTCTTTATTTTTCATAAAAATGCATATCTAGATAATTGTGGTTAAAAAAATTATCAGAATCAAAATTATTATTTATCAGAATTGAGCCACACAGGCAGATGTCACCATTTGTGTTGATGCTCTAATTTGCACTATAATGCCAAGGTCTACACTAGTTATTGTGTGTGCATAGGTATACCAATACACATTTTTATGTAGTCCTACACATATACAGTGGGTACATAAAGTATTCAGACCTCTTTATATTTTACCATCTTTATTTCATTGCAGCCAATTGGTAAGATGAGAAATGTTATTTTTTAGCTCAGTAATATACACTATGCATCCCATCTTGACAGAAAGAAAACAGAAATGCAAATATCTTTGCTAACTTATTCAACAAGAAAAACTGAAATATTACATGGTCATACATATTCAGACCCTTTGCTGTGACACTTATATTTAACTCACATGCTGTCCATTTTCTACTGATCCTCTTTGAGATGGTTCTACTCCTTCATTGGAGTCCAGCTGTGTTTCAATAAACTGATTGGACTAGATTAGGAAAGGCACCTGTCTATACTGTATAAGACTTAATAAATTATCTCATTATCTAATAAATTAGCATAAATATCTACATTTCAAGATGTTGTGTGATGTTGTTAATGAAGAAAATAACTTTTTTTTTAATCTCGGCTGCAATGAAACAAAAAGTCAAAAATTTAAAAGGGGTCTGAATACTTTCTGTACCCACAGTACACGGAGACTGTTTGCAGATCAGTGTGCACTGGTTAATGCTGTTAAATGGCGTATGCTCCTGGTCTCTTATTAGTATTACTTTCATTATATACTTACCTGGACCTGTGATGTGTTTTTGATACAATGGTTTCAGCTCCTGATAACTACAATCACCTGTACTCACTAATGTCAAACAATGGCACTTGCTCCTGTATCGTATTAGTAGGGAAATGTTGTGTCTTAGTTCTGGGCAACTGATGTACACTTTTGTGCCATAAAGGCTTTAGTAACTAATAATATAGGCAGCTCTAATATTTATGTGTCTAATAAAAAAAAAACCTGGAATAACCTGTTAAGGTCTACAACTTATCCACAGAGAAGAGGTTGAAAAATACTACAATATACAATATATACAATATATTAATATCCACTTATATCTGTTTTTTAAATAAAGTATAGCTGTTTACTTTCCATAATGAAGTCACCTACCTGTCCTGCTTGAGCATTGTCACACACGTGTGGCTTATATATCTCTGCAAGCGTTGGGGGATTGTCATTTATATCTAAAACCTGGATCACCACTCCAACTCGTGACACCTGGGAGGGGCTGTCTGAAACAAAAACACAACACAGAGACACAACAAAAAGAAAAAAAATCCACAACACAGAGACAAAAGAAAATACAGAACACAAATACATAAAAAATATGAAAAAACATCACATGATGCATAAATCACAATACAGAAGACACACACAAGAAATATATTAGTGAATCTATGAACTCATTTACAAATATTCTCATGACATGTAAAGACATATGTTATTTGTTTGTTAAAAGGTCAATAATTTTTGAACAAACTTTGAATAAACCAGTCGTACAAGCGAATAAAAAAAAATGCAATATACGCCAGTGCAAAGTGCATCCCTAACCCCTTACTTTGGCACCTGTCATCCTCCCTCCTTCCCTTCTAATCTGATTTTCACTCTGAAATATATGCTGAATTCTTTCTTGCTAACACAACAGGTCTAAAACGTCAAATTACATAGACAATATATGTGGGTTGGAATGAGGTCAGTCACAGGAACCCAGAGACCTCTGAGACTGCTGAGATGAGAGCTGCTAGAAAAGTAGGAATAAATATCACATAGGACTCATAATTCTATAACCCTCACAGCCCTTTTTCATTTTTGAGTTTCTTACTCCCCTTATTCCCAAAGCCATACCTTTTTTATATTTACGTTTACAGAGATGTGTGAGGCTTCTTACCTTTGGGACAAATTGTACTTTTAATATCCCATGCAATGTACTGGAAAGATGTAAAAAAATTCCAAGTATTGTGAAATTTTGCCGCATTTTCCTGTGGGTTCTGTTTTTACAGCTTTCACTGTGCTCCAAATGACACCTCCCTATTATTGGTTGGTACGATCACTCGGATACCAAATTTATGTTTAGGTTTTATTATGTTTAGTAGATTTAAAAAAATGAAAATCTTTGAAAAAATTGCCATTTTGCCAAAATCTGAGGCCAATAACTTTTTCATACTTCAGTGTATGGACATGTGTAAGGTGTCATTTTTTGCGGTACCTGGTGACATTTTCTTTTATATCATTTTAATAATAATAATTCCTTTATTTATATAGCGCCCAAATATTCCACAGTGCTACACAGAGCTTGCCCATTCAGTCCCTGTCCCCATGGGGCTCTCATTCTAATCAACCTACCAGTGTGTTTTGGAGTGTGGGAGGAAAGTGGAGGAAACCCATGCAAACACAGAGAGAATATAGAAACTCTTAGCAGATGTTGACCTGGAAGGAACTTGAACCCAGGGCGGGCATTTTGGGACATGGCGATACCCAACATGGTTTATGATTTTTACTGTTTGTTAATGTTTATTTGTGTTCTAGGGAAAGTGGGTTTCCCCATTTTTTTACACTATTTAAACTATTATTTTAGGCCTTCTAGGTACTTGAACTCTGGAGGGTCTGTATGATCCCTCATACAATATGCTAGTATACTACATGCAGTATATAGTAATTTTGATATCTAATAACAGTAAAGTCTCTGGGAGACTGTAGGTTTTCATGGCAACCTATTGATGCCCTCCGATAATGTAGAGTGGATGGGGGCACCGATCAGCCATCCAAAAATGCGGCACCCACCAAGACCGTTATTAGGTGCCAAGGTGGTTCCAGCATAGCACTTAAGAGGTTAACTGCTGCGATCGGTGGCAGGACCAACCCCGGCATTTAGAAGCTGGCGTCAACTGTATATGCAGCCACATACACCCACAATGTATGGAGAGAGCTGACCATGTGATAGTACGTCGTGGGGAGTGAAAAGGTTAATGTACACACACTGGACTACTAATTTCTGCAGAGTTTTGAATTTTTACAGTAGGAGGGCAAAAATGGAAACATAAACATGAAAAAGGGCATTGGTGGGAAGGGGTTTTATTTTTAATTGTACTCATAGAACATACCGTATTTTTTGGACTTTAAGACGCACCTTTTAGCAGGAAAAAATCTTGCTCAGGAGGTCAGAAGGATCCAGCACTGCCAGACCCTCCTGACCAACGTAATTGAGATCAGGTGATGCCCAGATATAGAGCTGCACCCGATCTCCCAGCGGTCCTGTCAGGATCATGTGACTGATCACATGCTTTTTACATCACCACATACTGTTGAGAATGGGGATATGTGCCCTGGGACAGGGTAAGAAGCAGGGAAGAGGGAAATAGGGGAAGGGGGGAAGTATGTGTGTGTGTGGGGGGGGGGTCTCTGTGTGTATAGCTGAGCTGTGTGTGTAACTGTAAGGGTGATGCAGAGCTGTGTGTGTAACTGTATGGATGATGCAGAGCTGTGTATGTCACTGTATGGATGATGCAAAGCTCTGTGTGTAACTGTATGGATAATGCAGAGCTGTGTGTGTAACTGCATGGATGAAGCATATCTTTGTGTGCTGTGCTTTAGTGCGACCAAATGGGATATTTTAATTGGTGTAAAATATATTTTTCCTTTTTGGAAGCATAAATCTGGGGTGCGTCTTATTGTCCGAAAAATACAGGTATATATCTCTAATCAAGAACAAATTTTCATGCCCATGGCACTTTTGACTCCTTGTCTAAAGTAATTAAAACCTCTCCAAGCAACTTTATCTGCGTGCTCTTTCCTCTTATGTCTCCATCAATATGCCCAACAAAAGCACTGGCTCTAGAGATGTCTTTTTGAACCAACATCTTGAGACTGTTTGGAAACTGGAATACAAGCCCTGATCAACACCGATTATGGTCTTCATGTCTATACAAGGTCAGAGTGTACATTATCTACACTTTCTCTGAAAGATTTTATCATACTATGTATGCTATTAAACTGTAGTTCTAGGTCAGTCAACTCTCTCACTGCTGTTCTACAGTGTATTAGATTTTCTATACCTCCAATAATAAAAATGTTGAGGAAACAATTGACTGTAATATCCTTCCTCAAAAAGTCCCAAGCATTACTTTGATCCTCTGTTTTAGATACATTCTTCTACCCAGGTAACATCATACCCCAGGATTTACATTGTACAGATATCATATCTGCTAAATTGTTTCTGGTCTTTACTTAGCAGTCAAATAACTTTTACAATATTGTTTGTAGAACCTAGAGTCTTCCAGCAGTTATATATTTTTTTTATTTTTGTGTGCATCTTTTTCATACTTTTTGGCTTTTTTCATTTGGATATATGCTTGAATTTATTTTTAAACAATATACTGTGCATACGTTTTAGGTAAGTGTGTTACACATTAGGTCTGTGCTATGTTCTCTAAAATGCTTGAAACTATGCTGCCAAGTTCTTTTTAAAAATTGTACCGAATGAAGAACGAAGCTTTGAAGGCACAAGGGGATCAAATACTGATCCAATTTACATTCTCTTTTGCTAATTAAAAAACTATTAACACTTCTATTTTTCTATGTTGCTGTACATACTTTCAAGTTGTTTTAAAATAACATTTAAGAAAATCCCCAGAAAATAAAACTAGCAGAACCATTAAGTGTGTGAAACCACCACAAGCCATCAACTATGTGCATTCTTTAATTGCATATAAAGACTGCAGAATGTGTATCTAGTTATGTACAAGCTTGAGATGTGATGTGTCTGCATTATTTCTTAAAGGAAATCTTTAGAATCAAGCTCTGCAGCACTTGAAAGTGCTCTGGGCGAGTCTTTCAACCTGAAGAGCTTTCTACTATCTGCCCCTCCCCTCCGTGTATCAGGATTTTGGTTTGATACTTTAAAGGGGTTATCCGGGTTTAAATTTTTTTTTTATGGCTATTTAAACATAATAAACATGGACTTACCTCCTCCGGTGCTGCCGATGTCCCGTGCCGCGGCCCGTCTTCTCCGTGCGCCGGTTTCATTACACCGGCGCACAGGGAGCTTCCGGCCGGCCGGATGCTCCCATGCGCACCATCTCCCAGCGCTTACAATGCTGAGAGATAGGGACGGATGGGAGGAGCCGTCCACAACGCGGACCGGAAGCTCCCTGTGCGCGGCTTCCGTGCCCCTGTTTGTTTACAGGGGCACGGATCGAAGTGACCGCGGCGCGGGACATCAACGGCGCCGGAGGAGGTAAGTCCATGTTTATTATGTTTAACTATCCCTCCCCAGCCCGGCCATAAAAAAAAATTTAAACCCGGATAACCCCTTTAAGCAATCACTGAGAGCAGAAGAGAGGGGCTGTGAAGCAGTTCATGTGTAAATGGCAGAAAGCGGTTCATGCTCAAATACCCGCCCAGAGCAGTTGCAGAAGCTACAAACCTGGATTTAAAGCTCACTTTTCATAGTCCTGCTACTATTTACTAGGTACACAATGGTATAATTATATAGATCTCTAAGGCATATAACTAGAATTGTCTGCAGCTTATTGTGCTCCAAACTGATGACAGATTTCCTTTTGAAAGTGGCTGGCTCCCCTTTGAAACACTGATGACCCCTCTCACCGGTCTCACTAGCTGTTACAGTGATGCTGTGCTCTTTCTTGTTTTCTCTGTCCAAGAAGACACTTGTTCTAAGGGTCCCATCTTCTGGATTTATTGTGAACAGTTCTTCTGGGTTGGAGAGTGGCTCGATAGAATAGCTGATTGAAAAAAAATATGGAAACCTTGAAAACTGATTATAGAATGGAATAACAATGTATAATGATAGCATCCTAGTGTTATTTGGTCTTATTTAACTAGTCATCTCCTATGAAAGAAGAATTCACAATGATGAATTCACAACTATCTGCAGGCTTTTTAATTGTGTAAAACTATAACACTAAAAGTATGTGATTATTAATGTTTTGAAATTTGATTGAAGACACAACCCTGTACGTAAACCGGGAACTGTCTGTATAGCAATAACAGTACTAAAAATGTATATATCCTGCAGCTCATTTTGCAATTAGCAATGTTGTATATACTGGGACATAAAGTTATCGCATCATTACTACTACATGGAGATCTAGCACAAAACTGCCAAACCCTCATGGTCTTTTTGGGTAAGTGTTTGGACTTCTTTCCTAGGGAATGTATTTTTCTGTTAACTTCCATTGATTGCTGCTATCTAAAATAACAGCGCTTTCCTTACAGACAATAAAAAAACAGACTGAGGCTCAATATGGCAACCCCCAGAAAGTCTTTTTAAACAAAGGTCACCTACTTTAAATTTCAGAAAATAATTCTACCTCAATGTGCACTGAAAATTGAATGTACATGCTTGGTGCTAAATACAGTATGTTTTTAGGCACTTTATGTGACCTATTAGGCAACTTTGCAAATCTAGAAAGTTTAGGTGGCAAAGAGTTTTAAAATTGTAAAATATATAAGCCTAAAACTAGAAAGAAAAGGGGATATCAGCAAGGGAAGCTTGGCTATACTTAGAATACCAATCATCCTAAAATTTGAGTACAGATAAACCAAGAACCTTAAAAATATGTGAAGCCTGTTACCTGATAGAGTTGCTCTGTAGATCAGGGTCATGCGCCTGGACTACCCCTACAAGTGTTCCTGGAGGCTGGTTTTCCAACACGCTTAAGGTATAAGGGTTTTGGGAGAAAAGTGGGGACTCATTTACATCTCCCACAGTCACCCTCACAGTTGTAACATCCTTGAATGGTCCTCGGCGAATATATTGTGGATCAATCACTGTGTTCATCACTTCAACACGAAATGTGAAAGAACGACGAGTCTCAAAGTCTAGAGGCTGAAAACAAAGAAGTCCCTGCTAAATATCAGCAAATGTTTGTTAATATCAGAAGTAGGTAATACTTAAAGGGAACCTGCAAGAAGGTTTGGGGTCCCTAACTGCCTTATTACTTCACATGTTCAGAGCATACTCAATGAAGCGACATGTACTGACCTCAGCTTCACTATGCACTGTATATGTGTCAAAAGTGGATTCAAGTCACCAGGTCCCCCCCCCCAACACCTTTCCTCTCTGGAATACTGAGAAAGCTGCCACCAACACAGGAAAGGTAAAAAGGTTTAGGACCCTTAACGCCAGCCATGTGCAGGTAGGTTCCATTTAAGCTAAGGAAAACATTTAAAGGGATTTCCTTATACGCTCGCGCATCATGCCCTGCCTGGCATAGAATTGCGCTCATTCAGGCATGAGGCAGAAGTATCTTGTATCAACTCACTCCACTTCCTGGTATGCCTCCCTTCAAGCCCACTTGGAGTAAGACTTAAATTATTTCATGATTTGTACACCAGAAAACTGGGATAAATGCCCACCATTGACTTTATGCTTTCTTTTGTTGGTTTCACAAAGGTTTTTGATCCAAATGAAATATGTAGTTGTGTGCTAAACTTTTGGTTTAAACTATTAATCTTTAATCTCTATTATTTATTTATAATTCCATTAATTCTATGGTGTTGTAAATTAAATAAGGAGTTCACATACATTACATTAAGACAAGAACAAATAAATACATAAGAATCAAAAGTACACTGAAATGGCACACCTGGAAGGATCCTGCCCTGCCAAATTGATAGTCTTGTCTAAACTTAGGTGATATCCATACTAATGTTTTGGATTTACGAATGGCTAAGAAAAATAGAATAAACATTCTCCAGTTAACCAAGTTGGGGTTTTAGCATACCAAACATTAGGCGAAAGCAGCAACAAGTTTCTATAAATCCAGAACTCGCCTCTGTTTAAATATGCATCCTAGCTTGACATTTCTGGGTTGTAAGAAACTTGTTGAAGTGGCTATAATTTATAGGTTAAGGTGAGGCCAGTCTACTAACAGCATACAATATAAGGCACCATCCTAGCCTCAAGCAAGAAGGTGGATGGCTTCAAACGTTTTAACTGATGGACTTTTCAACATTTCAAAATTCCCTTGGTAGCATTTCACCTTTTGCACTTTGAGAATTCCATCTTGCCCTGCTGAGTCTGACATCACAATAAAAGTGTCCCCGGCATCACCATCTAGGATGGTGTAGGACATCACTGCATTCTCTCCGATGTCTGGGTCATGTGCTCGCAGTCTGCCAATTACAGATCCAGGCGCAGTGTCCTCCATAACTGTGAACTGATATAGACCTGTAATAAAATCACAGATGTGATCATTAAAGCTGTCTGTAAACATTTGGTTGATACACCAAGGGAATCATCAATGACTCTTTTATAATTTATCTGGCATAACTCAGTACATATTGTAGGGAGCTTACAAGAACTTTACAGTGAATGGGATTTGATAACCGAGACAATTGCAATTAAACTGTTGTGTTCAGACACAAAGTCAAGCTATCCCTCCACCTCTTCTGCTCTGAAACTCCTAACCTGGCTAGTGCTGAGCTCTCACAGAAGTGCAATGTGAGCTCGGCACCAGCCATGCACATTCCTGGCTTGCTACACCCATCATGTGCCAAGACGCATAGCGAGAGCAACCCATCAGCTTACCAGCCAGCTAGCTTAAGGTTGCTCCAACTATGCGCACGGTCTAAATGCATGTGTGATACACCTGTGCAGCTAGCCAGAGACGTGCAGGGCTGGTGCCAAGCTCAGAGGGGCACTGTTTCTGCATCAGAACTCAGCTACAGAAGGGGATGACGTCTAATAAGGGTTAGTTGTTTCAGGGGAGGAAAGGAGGCAGGATAGCTTTACTTAACGACAGAGATCTTCAGCCTACTTATCTTTATGAACAAGGTTAATAAAACTGCATTTTAGCAGAATAATGACATCAAATTACTTTATAAAACCACTTATGAAAAACATATACACTAAACTATATGGAACTGTGTTGGTTTTGGGGAGTATGTCCGATGAAAGGTTCCCTTTAACGTGTAACTAAACCTTTGAAACATGTTTTTTTTCATATCATGTTACTTTATCTCTAAGCTGTCAGCAAAGTACAGGACTGAAAGCTGATTTACATAAACGGCCAATATAAGGAACAAAGACAGAGGAAAAAGAGGGACACACATGAACACATTTCTTTATCAAAGTATATTACAAAGTTCACTATTATCATCTGCAATATTCATTTACATAATGTTGTCAAAGGTTTAGTTACGCTTTAAGCATGGTGTGTTTTACAAAGTACATTTATAATTATTCATGAGACAATCTTTTTAGCAATTAATTGAAATTCTACAGAAAGATGTTAACAGCAGAAACGTGTTACGCTTACTTTGTGGGAATTTGGGTGGGTTGTCGTTGACATCTATCAATGATATAGTAACAGTAGTAGAGCCTGAAAGGCCTCCCACATGACCTCCCATATCTTTGGCCTGTATGACAACCAGAAACTCATCTTGGGTCTCCCGGTCCATGTTCGGGATTGCAGTACGTATCACCCCTGAGGATAGAATAATAACTAAGAGTAAGGAGATGAATATCTTGATGAATAATCACTGATAACTCGACAGTTGAAAATGACAAAACCAAGTCACATATTATTGTTGTTGGTATAGACAATGATCTACTCTTTATATTGTGTGTCCTGATATCCGCAGATTTAGCTTACCCATGCTTTTCTTGAAGCATGTTAAAAGGATAATCTGTGTGCATATGCAGAGTATATTATATGTAGTGGCCTAATCCTTCAATTACTAATCCAAATAGTAAGGGTGCCGTCACAAGTCGCGTCTAACACATGCATTTCAAAACGTTTTCCACAAGATGGAGAGAGATTTGCCTAATTAAACAGCTGTTAACATTTGCGTTTAAAAAACGCAACCATTAACGCATGTGCTAACACATGCGTTAACTCAAGTGTTAACATTTGTGTTTTGTAAATGCAAGTGTTAACAGCTGTTTAATTAGACAAATCTCTCTGGTTAAAACTGCATCGCAATCAGCTTTGAGGTTGTTTTAGGTGCAGTTTTGTCAATTTAACAGGTGAAAGACATGAACTGAACGAGTGAATCAGATTTGTGGAGTAGGTTTCCCCTTCAAAATCAAATTCAGTTCAGTTCATGTTTTTCACCTGTTAAATTGACAAAACTGCACCTAAAACAACCTCAAAGCTGATTGCGATGCAGTTTTAACTCCACCCTTTGCTGCCTTCCTAAAGGCATGCGTTAAACGCAACGTGTCACTGCATCCTCGAAAATGAGGGATTAAATCACTTCATTTAGTGAAACTCTGGTCTCTGACAGAGGGGCTGATTTACATCAGACTGAAAAACACCATTCAAATTTCAACACGGAATCAAACTATTTTAGAATGTATGTACTGGGTTTTGTAGGGGGCAATGAACATCAGGTGTTTTATTTTCTTTAATTCAGTGTATTTTAGCATTTTTACAATATCACAACTAAAGACAAAACAATCAAGAACAATGTAATGAGAACACAATATTGCAGACCCTATTCCCCCAAAAATGGAATCCCAACTAGCAATCTGACATCTACAGTACATTGTTTAAAGAAAATCTGCCATCAAAATCTATCATGATAAACCATGGACACTGACTGTGGTGATTTTCTTATATTTGTTATCCATGACCTCTTTCCTTCAAAAGTCAACTTTTAAAATTATGCTAATGAGTGTGAAAGGTTATGGGCGTGTTATTAGAGCCCCTATGTACTGAAGACACACAGGTTGTTACATTCTGGAGTTTCTACTGAGTGCTCACTCCTGCAGAGGTCACCGAACGTGAAGGGGGAGATAGAGACTTAGATGTGCTGCTGTGGTGTAACAAGAGCCTGTGAAGCCAGAGCACAGAGGGTTGCTGTAGCCTTCATAACCCCTCAGGCTGATTAGCATAATATTGGCAGTTGATTTTAGAAGGAAGGAAACCATGAAGGACAAATGTAAGAAGATTACCACAGTCAGAGTGCATGGATCTACGAGCAAGTGTCCCTGGTTTATCATACTTGACTTTGATGATTGATTTTCTTTAAGCTCAGGGTATAGAATGAGAGTATAGTGTGTATCCAGAAACCCATGCCTTCAGTGCTACGAAAGCTTATCCTGAATCTGCCTAACAACTTTCAGTTGTACAACCCCAAGTGAGCAATTCAAATTTGCAAGATGGGAAAAGCTTAAAAATTTGCAGCCAAGCAGTGTTAAACTCTCATGGTTTGCTACTAGTTCTTGTACTGCACCTGCAATGTGAACCACTGGTAAGTAAGTGTTCAGCACGGCTATTAAAGATAATTTTCGAGTGAATATTACAGCTTAGCCGCAGGTGTAATAATACCATAATACTTTAAATGACAGGAATATATTTATTATTAATTACTTTCACGTCTGCAATTAAAAGAAATAGCCCCAGACATCAACTACTTGTATCCAGTGTAGGGAATCTTCACATCAAAATTACAAATCTCCCTCCTGTAGTTTTATACAATGAATTGGTTTAAGTGAAACAAAGTCCAGGTTGCTAAGGTCACAGTGGATTTCTTAGACCAGATAAAAGTGTAGCAAACTCTCAGCTGTGAGAAAATCCATTATCCCGCAAACAAAGCTGTATGAGAGTGGAGATAATCATAATGATAAAATACCACACAACTGGTGACTTAAGCTTTTAATGTGGCAATTATGAAACTCAATTTATGACGATTAACATACAATTATGATTTTTTAGTTACCTGTTTGAGGATCCACTGAAAAGTATGGTTGTCCTTCCAGCACAGTATATACAAGTCGTGCGCTGTTCCCATATGTTGGGTCATCAGCGTCAGTGGCTGTTACCTGGATCACAGAGGTTCCTGTGGGAGTTCATATGTTTAGTACCTTGTATATATTGAAAATAGTAAATGCTTGCACTGTTAACATACCTATTACTATTGTGCCCTATAATCATGTAGTCACATTGCACACACAGTTCTGTCTGTGCTCAGCACCTATCTTTGAAGGGCTTCCTTTGAAGTGTTGGTTCACCTTTGATGACCTAATATTTTATATTAATTTGTTAGCACAAGTCTGTTTTTAGCTCTCTCTATATATAGAAAAAGGTCGGCCACAAACCCTGCTGTACAAAAATATTATATGTGCATGGGTCCCGACCTTCTGATCTGAATGAATGTGATCTGAATGTAAGTGGAAAAGGAACATTTGATGCCTCAACAATATGATGATCACTGCATTGTTCTATTACAATATAAAATATAAAATAGTAGTAAACATTTAATATTGAAGGGATTTTCTGTGAGATTACAGATTTTTTTAGTGAACATTTATTTATGTATATACTATTTGCTGATAATTTAGGTTAAAGGGAACCTGTTACCACATTTTCACAAATGCAGTTAGTGACAGGTTCCCATAGAGCCCTGTTAACTAACTAGACACCCTTTTTTAAAATTGTTTCCCTTATATCCCCATAAATCAACGCTACATTATATAACCTGGCATCAGAGGTGACATACCCTGATTAGACTCTGATTAGAGGTGAGTTGCATATAAGTTTACAAACTGATTTTTTTAAAATTGCAGCCATTGAAATGAACAATTCAATTAAGGCAATAGTTTTTAATCATAGTTTTTAATGAAGTATTTGTTTTGGGTGGGTTAATTCAAATGGCATGTTCTCTTTAACGGTTTGCATAAATCGCAAAAGCATTGCAATCACTTCACAAAACCTACCCTTTACTTCATTTTAAAAGTTATGTGGTAAGACAAGAATGGACATTGAACTGACCAAAAAACTTGTGGCATATATCATTTTGCAAATGCCATATTAACCTCATATAGTATACTGACCAGAAGAACCCACATTATAAAAAACAAGCATACTTTCCAACGTTCCATGTCTTTGCAAACTTGATCTGCTTTAAGTGCGACCTTTTTTGGTGCTTACTTAGACAATGCCAGAAACTGCCCCTATACAACTGGCGCTGTACCCTGATTGTTTTCCAGTTGATAGGTAGGTACTTAGGACCATTTTAGTGTTCCAGAGTTTTCTTCAGTATGTAGTGAGGATAAGCTCCAAACACAGTACTGAGAAGCTCAAAAAACTATCCGGTCTTATCAGCTCTTCACCAATATGTTTGAAGGTCTTTAACCCCAGGAACTTCCCCTATAAAACTGTGCTGTACTCTGACTGTCTTCCAGGCGACTCCTTAGGGTCTTAGGACCCTTTGAGTGTTCTACAGGTTTTCAGTATGTAGTGAGGATAAGCTCCAAACACAGTAGTGAGGAGCTCAAACCACTTTCCCCTTCACCACTTTGTTTGAAGGTCATTAAGCCCATGTATTTAAGTAATCTCTTGAGCTATATACCACTCTTCTGGAGGCCTTCTTATATTAGGCACAAGTGATTAAGAGAGCTTATAGAATACTCTGTATCATTCTTAAAAAAAAGTATACTCAAAGGGTTCCAGCTATGTTTCCCCGGAAGAGCTATCTGGATTGGTGACAAGAGGCACAGTTATGGAACCATCAACATCAGTCAGAACATGGTACACATGGACAACTCAACCTTTATCCTATACAATATGACCCAAGTGGCACCTTATATCTCTAAGCATCCAGCCAAAGATGGTAAGCTCCTTCCAATGGTATATTGGAAATATACGCTTGGTAATTGGGGCATTGAAGATGCATTATGAAGAGTGTACTATAGGAGTTGGCATTTGTGAAGATATATGTCACATGTCTGTTGGTCTGTGTCGGATGTGTTAATAAAATACATTTTTAAAAGAGAATAAAGGTTTATAAAGACATTTATATATAGTTGGTTATTGGTTATTTAATATGCAGAATTGGTGGGACTTGTAAAAGGTTATCTAAAATGCTAGAAATATGACATTTCTAAGCTACCTTTGTGTAAAGGACAGGGTTAAAAGAAAACCTATAGGAATGCATTTTTATCTAATGAAGCTTTGCTTTAGTAATTTCCTATGGTGCTGGAGGTTAGAGGTCATTTCCCCAGCAATGTACAATGGGATGAAATTGACCTCAAAAAGAGCTTGGAGAATGAGTAAAGTAACTTACTAGAGGCTGCCTCCCACTTTCCCCTCCCCCCCCCAAAAAAAAATGTGTACAACCTTGGCAATGGGAAGTGATTGTTCATTATGGAATATGTAGGACTCTAATGAAAAAGAAGTATTGAGAAAACAAGCGCAATGTAGCACTTCTCAAGTCTTCTTTATTTTTCTCAATATATTGATATTAGTTAGATAATACAGTGCAAGTAGTGTAATGTATATGCTTACAGATACAATAATTTATCTAGTAACAGTAATAATTCTGTTATTAAGAATTGCAATGCAACTCCAATGGATAATTGTATGCATAATCACTTTGCTTTTTAAGCAGTTAGTTGTTATTACGGTCATTGGCTTTTGTTTCCCAAAATGGCTCTCAATTCTGTATTCATTAATTCTAACTTATCTTCTGCAAACTGTCAGCACAATAGTATAGCTATGCATTCATCACTGTCACTTCTGATAGTGCTAAAAAAAGCATCACTGCACCTCAGTGTATTAAAGTGCTAACTTCTGTTTAAGCACAAACACCTCAGTTCCCCCCTCACCTACGTTGGACATCTCCGGCACAGAGGCCCTGTAGGGAGGGTGCAGGAAAACAGGGGGGTTGTCATTAATGTCCTGCACCTTGATGATGAACTGGGAAGGGGGTTCAAGTGGTCGGAGGGTAAGTTTGTCCACAGCCTGCGCCAACAGCACGTACTCCTCCTTCTCTTCACGATCGAGGGATTTGGTTACATGGATGTTGCCACTTTTTTCATCAATGACAAATACAGAACCGGCGCCTTCTCCAGTCAGTATGTACTTGGCTCTTCCTTCCCCAGGATCCACATCTGTGTGCAGCTGTGAAGCCATAGGATGCATTATATAGAGATATAAACAGTATTATTATCATTAAACCATTACATTTGTACCATAATTATTCACTAACTCAAGTCTCTTATGCCACACAGATAACTGATCAATTATGGAAACTGTATGATCTATGCACCTGGCTGTGTACAAAAACATTACATGTTAAACTGCTTGTAGCAAAGCAAACTATTACAATGCAACATTTAAATAAAGTGGACAAGGAAGCATTTATTGCAGTGCCAGGGCAATACCTTATGTGGTTATAAACCCCACAGTCAATCACAAGTGTTTGCTGAGTACTAAAGCTTGGCAGTGTGGTTACCAGTACTTCATTTCCAGCTATTTTAAGGTCATTAAAAGGCTAAGTGGGCGCTGAGTCTGCTATGTAGTTTCTTATGACTCCCATTTTGCTGGTATGTGTTGGCTTACTTTTCCTGCAATGGAAATTTCAGCAAACTGCATCTTCCTATATTGCAAACAACTGTGTAGTATAAATGATATTTTAGAATAAATCCTAAGGCTGCATTCACACGACCGTAGGGGGGGCGTATATATGGGCGCAAGCTTGCGGCCGTACATACATCCCCCATGGGGCCGCAATGGGCACACGGAGCGATAGGATGGCGCACCGGACATGTCCCAGTTTCACTGTGTTACGGCGCCGTGTGCCATGTATCGCTATGGAGAGGGGAGGGGTCAACACTCCTCCTCTCCATCGCGGCGAACGTATGCCTGCCGGACTGCATTCGTTCGTGTGAATGTAGCCTTATAGGTGATAGATGGAATTCTCTGTCAACTGCCAAAAGTCTACACTGAACATACTGTATACAGCCTGATAAGCCATATATATATTGTACATCTCAAAAAACCATATATACTGGGCTTAAAGGGGTTGTATGGTCGTTCTGGGTAAAATATGAAAATCAGAGCATCTCTATTAGATGCTCCTTTTTTCATTTTCCAAGGTCCTCCAATTTTTTTGTGTGTGAAAAAGTTTTTTAAACTGCTTTTTACCTTTTAATCCTTCTGGCATGGCATAAAGACTAAATATGGCCGCCACGCTCCGCAGAAAGACTGCAACTCCCAGGATCCTCAGCTCCTACGGAGCTGTGTGCGTGTGTACACTGCACACACTATTCCCTGATTGGCTGTTTAAGCATCTGCTGATCTGTAAACAGTAGAGCGTGCACACACCCTCTCATGTGTGGATGTGAGTGAGCAGCCGCGGACCACAGACATCGCAAGACGCATGCGCGACTGTACAGTAAGTCTCCTTGTCGTATCCTTGGAGATTAGGGGGTTCACAAATGCTGTCTGGGAATAAAACATTTGTTTTATACCTCACAAAGGACCACGAATTGTTTATAACATTAAATTAGTGATAGCTTTGATTATTGTTAAGGGTAATGTTTAAGGCCAATGTTTTTGACCATACAACCCCTTTAAGCTTACTTTAAAGACATGTGTTTCATTGTTGATTTATATTTTATTTCCACCAAATCCCAGGGGCTCTTATGATATATATACTTTCACAATAAATATATATATTTATATATAGATATAGATAGATATATATATATATATAGTGAAAGTATGCTTGTATAGTGGGTAACGTAAAAATTGACGTCAGTGTATTGACGAGTTTATACAAATGTTATATTATTTATCATATCCTCTGCAAACCATATGAAATAGGAGGACATCAGTACACAATCCGCCATATTTACTGTAATTGGAGTAGTTAAAATGAACGCTTTTTACATTGTATTTCTAAAAAAACATATTTTGCAGCTCTATCTTCATTGGTTCCCCTTTTATTACTGTGAGATATATTTCATAAATATTTGTAGTTTCATTATGAAGTATCTTAATTCTTCAAAATGATTCCTTAGTTCACACTGAAATTACCATTTAAATGATGCCTATTTATTTGTGTTGTTTTCTAATGAGTGTAGTACATCAGTCAGGTGGTGACAGGTCATATCACAAAGCTGCCAGGTGAATTTAGAAAGGTTGAGCTGTCAAATATTATATAGTATCACAGCACATCATTCTGCAGATATACTACTTCAGTTCTTTGGATTGTGTTAGTTGTAATTTTACGCATAATATTGCTTATACTTTCTTAGACAGCTTGGTAAAGGGTGGTGGTTATTGGTGTTACTTTCACACATTGGAAGTAATGTGTTAGTGTGTCTAGCCCTATTAGAGGACTGAAGTGAAATTACTCCTAAAGTTGCAATTTTTTTCAGATGTTATATTGCATTATACATATGTAGTGTAAGTTAAAGGGTTTGTCCACTTTCAGCAAATAATTGCTATTATTTGTGTAATGAAAAGTTATACAATTTTCCAATACACTTTCTATATGAATTCCTCATGGTTTTCTTGATCTCTGCTTGCTGTACTTCTTTAGGAAGCTTCTATGTTTACTTTTACTGGATAGAAATCTGTCCATGGTGAAGTGATGGACATGCAAGTGCATGAGCCGTCATTATCACACATCTCTGATTACTCTCTATAATACCAATGGCTGGTGCACCTGCCTTTCCATTACATCACATGGACAGATTTCTATCCACTGGAAATAAACATAGACGTTCTCTATAGAAGGACAGCAAGCAGAGATCTAGAAAACTGTGATGCATTGATACAGAAAGTATATTGGAAAATTGTATAACTTTTCCTTACACAAACCATATCAATTATTTTCTGAAAGTGGACAACCCCTTCAAGGACCTGTGATTTAGTGTCTCAAGTCGACTTGTTACTTTACTGTCTGTGAGCTCTGAAAAAAACATAAGTTTAAACTTAAATAGAGATCATTCTGAAAAAGTACATCATACTTATCTCTGGTGTTCTCAGTGATTAAATGAAGCCGGTATATACAGTGTATACTACAGCAGCTTCATTAAATCATTGCACAGGCGCAGAGAGCTCTGGACCAAGGTAAGTATATGTATGTTTTTTTTGTGGCATGCACGGAGGGAAAAAAATATAGGGCAATTTGTGACACTAAACTACTGGTCCAAATGGATGTGTGGGTGATTAAGTGTCTCAATTCGCCCTGATAGATTAGCTTTAAAATGTGATGGGTCAATACACTACAAAAGAAGTCACAAATTTTGCACAATATGCAGATGGCACAATTTTGCGACCACTAAACTTCAACTGTACGGCAGAAAACCAATCATTCCCCATCAGATCATCCCAACCCACTTTATTACTAAGCAGGTTACTTGATTTAGATTTTGGAGTAGGTTTGCCAATTTTAGTGTATTTTGAACTAATTTTTATTATAATGGTTTAAATAGCTTTATAAGTGTGGTTTTATTTTGGCCATGAACTGTTCCTATTAAACTGCCATTTACATGTTTACATGTTGTAGTCTTATTAAAATACGCATTTTCAATGTATGTGACCACTTTAAGCAAACAAACACAGAACTAACGTAGACTATTTTTTGTAACTTCCATTGATTTACTTATCCTGTACTTTTATCTCAACCTTTACATTTCACTCTCATCCACAGCTACATTCGTAACTGCACCCTGGCCTCTGACTCCACATCTCCCATTGGGTTTAATGTCTGTACATAAAATATTCTTGCTGATTTTCAGTCTGGCAGGTCTATTCTGAAAGGAAAAAGAATCTCAGATACTTAGTTGCTCAGTGTTTCTGTGCAGAAGTCTGAGGTCACTATGACATACAGCATTTAGCTGTGTTTTTACAACTTCTTTTTGCATTTTGGGCCTGTTATTATTGAGGTATTTTTCTTTATAGAGTTTCAACGTAGCTCAGAAAACTTTTGAAGAGATGCTGGTATATAATATGGAACATATAAACACTGTATAGCCGATAAATGGTTTTATCCTCCCTCCTTTAACAGTGATGCAGATCTTCATATATGATTGAGCAGCTATTGATGTTATCATATTTCTTCCTGTATGTATGACATGCTCAGTATTAGTGATGATTGTAGTTTTCTTTTGTATCCTGCTACTGCAGAAACCTGTACTGTTTTCTATGTTCCTTTGTTCTAAATTTCCTTCTATAAAATAAAAATAAAGAGGGGAAAAAAAAACTGTGATGCAGAATAGTGCCTGCACCCAGTAGTGAAGGTGTCTATCGTGATCTCTATATACACAGCACACAATGGCCATTTCTATTGGTCCTAGTGATCATTTTACCTTGTGTTATCAGGTCCTGTTTGACCAAGTATAGCCCTGACTTGTTCAAATGTCATTTTTCTAAGGCCACTTTCAATGCTTTTATGGGTTTTCCCATAAAAGAAAGGTCACAAATTTGAATCCCCTAGTGATTTTTACATAATAAAGATTATTTTTAACCCCCCTACTTCACAATTTTACACAATTTTATTGCTGTTTTAGCTCCAATCACCCAGCGTTGGTAAGTGTAAGGTACCAGAGTGTGGGCTGGGACTTTCTAAGCAGACACTTCATGATTCCTCTGTGCTATGAGATGCTGTGTGCTGACAATATGATTAGATTATCAGGGTACACTTTTATTTAGCTTCTGAACATTCTACTAGTATCTGCCACATAGAAAAAGATAGGTCAGAGATAAGAGATGATGAGATCCATAAGATGGATATAAAACACAATGACATTCTCAGGACTGCTACCTCACCTAATCAATAAAACATACAGACAGCTCTGCTTATCTTGTCTGCTGCTTGTAGAGTAAATCTCTGCACACTGCTGCTGTGTTATTTTGTTATCCTAAGTATATTTAAAAATCTTGTCTTTGTGTGAATACCCCATTAACTGGGCATTTTTAGCGAATTTTCATAAGCGCCGGTTTAAAAGGGTAATAAAAGTTTTAATTTTTTTTTTTAAATTTTTAGTTTTATTTGGGGTTAAAAGCGGAAAAAAGTTTTTTTGTTATTAGTAGTACTTTTTTTTTTTTTTATTCTAATTACCACATACACTTGATTATAGGCTGAGTTTTTCAGCACAATTTTTGTATTGAAAAAGCCCCACTTGGCTTATACTTGAGTGTATAGAAAAAAATAAAGTTAGTACTAAACCTCCCCGGGCGTCCTCTTCTCCCCGCAGCACGTCCTTGGGTTTCCGGCCTGGCCGGCAGATGCACGTCTAAGCGATACCAGGATTGGTACAGAAAAATACTATAATTTTCACCTCACCCATATTTTCCATCCACTCAAAGTTGTGGCTTACAAATATGGATGCAAAAT
Source organism: Engystomops pustulosus (assembly GCF_040894005.1). Classification (NCBI taxonomy): domain Eukaryota; kingdom Metazoa; phylum Chordata; class Amphibia; order Anura; family Leptodactylidae; genus Engystomops; species Engystomops pustulosus. The sequence goes on along the minus strand of NC_092411.1, from coordinate 102,459,801 downwards.
ATTGACCAATAATAATAATAATAAAAAACTTATTTCATCCCAAACGGAAAATCAATATTGCACATACAGTTCCATATCAAAACAACAAGAACATACAGCGGGTATGGAAAGTATTCAAACCCTTCAAATTTTTGACTTTTTGCTTCATAACAGCCAATTTTTGATGTAAAAAAAAATTATTTTGTTTTGCACATTAATGTACATTGTGCACCCCATCTTGACAGAAAAAAAAACTGATCATGGTCATCACCAGTCGGGACTTTATGGCAGAGTATGCCGACTGTAGCCTCTCCTCAGAGAAATACGCTTCTCTGGTCTGATGAGATGAAGATTGAACTTTTGGTGTTAATTCTAAGTGGTAATATGTGGAGGAAACCAGGTACTGCCAAATACAATCCCAGCTGTGAGACCTGGTGCTATGGGGGTGTTTTTCAGCTTCAGGAACAGGACGACTCGTTGTAATTGAAGGAAAGATGAATGCGGCCAAGTACAGAGATATCCTGGATGGAAACCACTTCCTGAGTGCTCTGGACCTCAGGTTGGGTCAAAGATTCACGTTCCAACAAGACAATGACCCTAAGCACACAGATAAAATAACAAAGCAGTGGATTCAGAACAGCTCTGTGACCATTCTTGACTGGCCCAGCCAGAAAATGGCTTCCACCAACATTCACCATCCAACCTGAGGAAACTGGAGAGGATCTGCAGGGAAGAATGCCAGAGGATCCCAAATCCAAAACTTGTTGCATCATTCCCAAGAATATTTTTGGTTATACTGGCTCAAAAGGTGCTTCTACTCTATACTGAGCAAAGGGTCTGAATACTTATGACCCTAGGATATTTCAGTTTTTCTTGTTTCATAAATTAGCAAAAATATCTACATTATTTTCTGTTTCTTTCTGTCAAGATGGAGTGTAGAGTGTACATCAATAAGGAAAAATTAGAACTATTTTGATCTAACTAATTGGCTGCAATGAAACAAAGACTAAAAAATTTGAAGAGCACCTTTCAACACCTCACACATGTGAAGATTAGTACACTATTCTGTTGGGGCTACTACACAGATTCAGGGGCGTTTCGAATTTTCTTTCTAGCTCCAATGGTTGCAGAGATATTAATCCCAGCATCTGACTGTAATCTATCTTCTGTCAGAGAGAAGGGGTTGGAGCTGGCGTTGTGTGTTAGGCTAATCTTCTCTCATACTGTCCGATCAGTGGCAGAGAGTGTATGAATTCTCTCTATGCTCATCTAGATGTTGTGTATTGTGTTAACATTCTGCTAAATTTCAGTTAACAAGTTTACACTGTTTAAAAAAACACAATGTTACAAAATGCAATGCGAACACAATGGAAACGCAAATGCAGAGTAAACACACATGTAATGTAAAGTGCCATGCACTCTTGGCTCTTTGACTCCTCCCCTCCATGACAGACACATATATATAACATAATGAAATGTCATCTAGCCTGTGTACTAGACCAGTTTGCATGGTATGGGGGTCTGACAGAAGTTTCCTCTTCTACCTGGTCACACTATAAGTCAGTGTGGGGACAGGTCTGGACAACAAGCGGGATAGAGAATTGTACAGCTCTATTAGAGATTGGGTGAAACACAATATTAGCAGTACAACCAGTGCTGTCTTGATAATGGTTCTTTTATAACAATTGAGAAAAAAAATATGTGCAGTAGGAAGGGGTCAAAAAGGCCACTAAATCATATGAAAAGATGCCTTATGTGCGACGGCTAATTCTATTGAAATAACAACTTCATTAGATTCAGAATTGGTTTCAGACATAAGTTAGAAAGGAAATAATGTGCTATGAAAGGAACATATAATATCACACCCGGCCTCTTATCTGAAATCACTCTGAAGTAAAGATTTATACATTTCCAATACACCCTGAGCTATGACATAAAGTTGGTGCTTTAACTCTCAAGATGAAGATTAAATAAGATATTTTTGTTGTGATTTGTGATAACAGAAGAACTGCAGATTAAAGGGAAGGCAAGACAAATAGTCTATGTTACGAGGATGAGAAAGCACAGAGGTAAGTAAAAGAAAAAACAAAAAAACTGAGTCAACATGTTCAAGTCCATTCCTAGTTACCAGGTCTAGATGGAGCACTGAGGAATTACATGATATAGTGAGAACAATGATAGAAGTAGGGTGAATTATACGGTATGATGATTACTAGAGAGACTGCTCAGTTTGCTGGTGAAGAAGGCATGTATTAAGCCCCATCTGTGCCAGTTTTTCAGCTTTTCCATCCTGCATGCCACTTTAGGCATGATGGAATGGTGAGCGAGGCAGGCAGCAAGGGTATGAACACTGCAGCCTGCTATATATTTGCTATAGTCTGTACTGGAAAACCAATATAGAATATAACTTAAATCTCTGCTAGTTCAGACCAGGTCTAAACAGGTCCGAACATTAGAATATGGCTTCCAGATCTACTAAAAGAATGGAACCTGTTAGTAGATCCAGCATGCCCTGCGTTGACTTGGGAGGTGGGGAACAATTGGGAGTGTAAACAAAAGTATTAATAAAATCCCCCAATGGCTTCTCCTTTGCAAGATACCTGCACATTTCAGCCACCAGGATGCTCTGCCATTGTTAACTGTGGATAGGAGATGTCACATAGAGTTTGAGTTTAGACAGATTTAGGCTAAAGTTGGGCATACACATCAGATGCGTAGCGTCCAAAGCTGTTGATTGCAATGGGAACGGGTGAGGTTCTATGTATATTGACAATAACACTTCTCTCCTCTGTACAGTACACATTTATAACTAAGCAGAGCATTGGGGAGTTGGTGAGATAGCAGGCTATCAATGTGAAAAATGTTTAAGGCAAAAGGTTGAATCAGCTAAATGTGGTTAAATCTACTGATATTCTGATGCCTGTTGCTATACACATAAACAGATCTGATCCACAGATAAACATCTCAAGTCTATCACCAGCCATGCAAGCCAAATATCAAGCAGAGAAACTCGACAGCAGAAAATGAAAGACTTTACTCTCCTCAGGAACATTGAAATGAGTGAGCTTCCTGCATGCTTTCAAGAGCCTGAGATACACAAGACACCAGCAAACATGTGCAACACCCCTGCCAAGATATAGGCAGAGGGTATTGCGAATGAGGCCCTTCATCTGTATCCCCCCCCCCCAGCAGGTAAGCCTGCAGAACTCACCCCAAGGAGAATCCAGTCATTGTTAGGCACCAGCAGCTGTAGATAATACCTGAACAGGCAAGGGTTAAGTATTGTAAGATTGTCATCCAATGATATTCCTTTATGTGAACTGGAGTGTGATTGGAGAGTGAGACACCACCTTACCAGGGTTTTACAAAACCCCTGGACAGGAAGGGGCTAGTCCTCTTAGGCCCCAGCTACTAACACAGGAGCAGTTTTTACCACCAGCTCTCCCTAGAGAGCACAGATCTGTCAGTGACCAGAGAGACAGTGTGTAGCACATCTTCAGTGCTACACATAGAACTACCACCCAGGACAAAGCTGCAGCATCCACAATTGGACACAGCTCCATCCCAGCCTGCATCTACTACAAGGCTGGTGAACCAACTCCTGAGGATCACTCTCCATGACCACTCCAGTAATCCGGAATCATTCTGTAATCCGGAATCTGTAACAAGATTGTTTGGCCTGTTGCCTGCAGTTGTTCTAATAAAGAACTGTGAGTTATTTTGCACAACATTGCCTCTGTCTGATCCCTGGACATGGCTGTATCACCAACACAGGCTACCCATCCATTACCCAGGGACATATATTACAGACACTAAGGGGGTTGCCTCAGGGAGAACCAGTACCTCACCCGCTCCCACCATATTTCTTACACACACCACCTGCTGGAGGCCTGCCAGGCTGTAGGACAGTCCTTCCGTCCCCATACCAAGCGTCGTGACATCAGCGTGACTAGCCCGCAACCGCCAACCCCTCCAGTATTCTGGGCCCCGGCTGCCTCCACCCCCCAAGAAAAGGCTAGGCCCTGGTGGGTGATGTTGCACATACTGCGAGAGATAAGTGACCCTCTGTTGGGCTACCATCTTAACATCTTTATATCTTGTATGGCAGTCATTATAGCTTAACAGGGACATTACTTTCACAAGGCATAAGGTTTCACAAGTATAAGTCTTTTACATATATATACCGTATTTGGGTTTCAACATATTACACTTCTTGATGAAGATGACCATTCTGAAATACATTGGTCTATTAGAGTATGAAGCATACGGCACATTTCAGGGTGTAAAGTTTAAGTACAGGACACGGACAAGGGCAGGACACAAACAAGGACAGTAAGCCCTAATTCTATCAGCCCCCACCCTAAACAGTCCTTGCCTCCTTACTGGGTCCATCCTAAGTAGTGGCCAGTATTTGGGTATCTTTCCCTCCGTATGCCAAAGTGTAAACTTTGGTGTGTACCTTTTCCATTTTTTGCTCCATAATTTTCTTTTATTGTTCTGTGTATAGAGCTGTATGAGTTCTTGCTTTCTGCGTAAAAACTTGTACTTCCTATTGTGGTAAAATTGGGAAAAAAATGCATTTGCTCCTTCTTGTGGGCTTTGCTTTTATTGCAATATTATGTTCCAAGCCTACTAGTCACCAAATAGCCTTCTCCATGCATTGATTATACAGAAAAAATTAATTTTGCCTTGTTGACAATGAAGAAATATTGCTGAGCACTTTAAGAAGTTATCTGCACAATGTTAAGCAATCTTACAGTTGAATAAAAGTAAGATTAGAAGCTTCTAGTCAGTATTAAGTAATCAGCAGCATTGTTCTAACCCCATCAACATCTTATTGCATTTGCAGACTGATGCAATGTGGTGCCTAAAACGCAACACCAAAATAAGCAACATCACATTTTACAGATGCTGATCAAGCTTGAGCTAAAATAAATTGTTACACAGTGTCCTCTTCTTGCATTCTCATTCCTTAAAGCGCAACCATCATTTGAGATAATTTTTCATATTGTGTGTGTGTGGGGTTGGTGGGGACATGGAGTGAACATTTTTCTAATAATTTTTCTCCTAAGTTTTTTAAAATAACTTTGATCTATATTCCAGCCTGTATAGTGTGCATCTATGGAGACTGCTTGAGCTCACATCTAATCTCCGTGTGTTTGGTCTGGCATGGAAGGAGCTTTCAGCTTGATCTTTGAATATAATGCTCATAGAATACTACAGCAAGGGAAGGAGCAAAAAGGGTTAACACATACAGCTATGTGTGGGGACAAGATGTCTGATGTTCTGGACTGCTAATTATGCACGCCCTTGCCACCTCCCTCTCCCATGCTGAGAGGGGTGAATTCATGCCTCTCGCATAATGTCATCTGCCTCTCCCATGGTAGAGTTATTAGTAAGAGTCTTTAACCCCTTAACGCCGAAGCCACTTTTCACCTTCCTGACACGGCCTATTTTTTCAAATCTGCCCTGTGTCACTATAAGTGGTTATAACTTCGGAACGCTTTAACATATCCAAGTGATTTTAAAATTGTTTTCCAGTGACACTTTGTACCTCATGTTAGTTGAAACATTTTGGTGGTATGTTTTGCATTTATTTATGAGAAAATCAGATAGTTGGTGAAAATTTTGAAAAATTCTTGATTTTCGAACTTCAAAATGTTCTAATTTTTCCATACATAGTCACAACCGCAAAAATACTTAATAACTAACATTCACCGATTGTCTATTTTATGTGGACATGGTTTTTTATACATACTCTTATTTTTGTAAGATGTTAAGGGGGTTTGAACGTTAGGTGCAATTTTTCACATTTTTATAAAAAACTATTGAGGGACCTGCTCAGGTTTCAGGTCACTTTGAGAGACCTAAATAAAAGTAAAACCCCATAAATTACCCCAGTATAGAAACTACACCCCTCAACGTACGTAAAACAACTTTTATGAAGTTTGTTAACCCTTTAATTGTTTTGCAGGGGTTAAAACAAAATCAGATGCAAGTTTGAAAGTAAAATTTTTTTGGCGAAATGAATGTGTTTTTCAAAAAATGTACAAATTTTCAGTGGATAAAATACCAAAACGCTCCACAAAATTGAATACCCAATCCCTCCCATGTATAACAATACCCCATATGTGGTGGTAACCTGCTGTATGGGTACACGCCAGGGCATTGAGGGGGGAGCTGCGCCATTCAGAGCAGATTATGCATTGTCACTTTTTATTGGCTATACAATCTTTATTTTTTTGGCAATTTGGACATATAAGGGCTTATTTTTTGCGACATGAGACGCACTTTACAAATACTTCATTTTAGTGGGTCATTAGCTTATTGATGAGATTTTATTAACTCTTGAATGTATGGGTGAAAAGAAAATTGTCAATTTTGGTTTACTTTCTTTTGGTATTCTTTGGGGGTCGTACACCGTACACTAAAAATACTATATTATCTTTATTCTATAGGTCACTACGATTACGGTGATACCTCATTTATATAGCTTTTCATTTATTTTTACAATTTTACTGGATAAAAACTAATATAGAGGAAATCTCATTTGTTTTTGCATCACCATCTTTTCGGAGACGTAACTTTAATATTTTTCGGTTGACAGAGCTAGTTTAGGGTTGGGTCCTATTCACTTTAAATGCCCCTAACATTTCTCCGATCGCGGCTGTTAGAGGCAGGTGTTGGCTATAATATATAGCCGACACTCGCAGCTTCTGGCCCCGGCTCCGTTCAGGAGCCGGGGCCAGAAGTTTGACGTAATAGTACTGCATTTTGCGGCAACGCACCTCCCGCCATGCAGTACTATTACGTCAAATGTCGGGAAGGGGTTAAGAAGCTGAAAGAACGTAATCACCTATTCTTAGATAGATGGGTTCTGACACCTGATACCTGCAGTTAAGGGGTGCTTTCACATATTGCAGTTAAAACTGCATCTCAATTGAATCGTAATCAGTTTTCATGTGGTTTTATGAGCAGTTTGAGTGTACCCTAAGCTGTTTAGACTGTGAAGAAGCCATAACACTCATCAAATTCTGCAGCATCTTCAAACAGCTGACCGATGGTGGTGCTAGGTGTCAGACAAATGCCCACCTGGAATTAATTTTCTATCACAAGCTTTTTTATAAAACTAATCTGAAACTATACTAACTAGGCCATCTACTGTCAGAGTGGTGGTCCTGGGCTGCAGAAGAGAACATGACAATGCCTATCTGTCAAGACTTAAACCAGCCCAAATATTGAATGCTCTGTGATGGAGAGAACTATGGAAATAATTCCAACTAATGGGGATTTAAGGATGCAATGAGTTATGAAATGAAAGCCCTTGATGAGTAGCTGCCAATGCAGGATGAAACGCATAGGGCAGTAATAGTGGCAGAAGCAGGGCAAGCTGTGAGACCACGCTTGTGAGGGCGGAAACAACATTTGAGGATAAGGTACAAGCTCTGGATTTAAATAGGGACAGTCTCTATACTAATCCACTGGATGGCTCAAGGGACCAGAAAAAAGTCCATAAGATGAGCAATGCATTCACCCATTCCTGCAGTGTTAAAAGGATATCTTGGTTAAGACTATTCAAATTTATATTATGCAACACAACTAACTTAGCAGCTGCCTGTTATAGTGATTCTTAGCGAATAGGCACCTGCACTTACAGTGTAACTGTATTGTATGTTATATGTACTCTGTTTGGGCACAGTTTAAGGATTTGAAGGTGAAAGATTATCAAGACATTTAAACCATTTTTTGACTCTTTTTTTTACTTTTCTGAAATGAAAAAGGGGTGGTCATTCAGGGAAAAATAAGGAGGGTGCTCCAGCTAAAAGCAGGTCTAAAAGTAGTGATCTATCTAGCGGAGCACTAAACTAGTGATGACCAGCTCAGCACCTTTCGGAGCCAGTGACACATTAATGAATTCTTCCCATTGTTTTTGTACAAATAGACATAATTAATAGTAAAATACTGCCATAACCATTATAAGTGCAGAGCTATATGTAAATAAACTCTACAGACTTCACTGTAATGAATGTGAAAAAAGTCACTGGAGACCTGGAGGTAAACCTACAGCAGTCTATATTTTACTACAAAGTTGAAAAAGTGGCATAAATGCAAACTAATGAAAATGCCAAAAGGAGACAAACTATGTTAATTACTTTAACATAATCTATATAGCAAAAAAAAAAAAACCCTATGTAAGGAATCAGCATACACAATGCCAAAGATTTGAGGTAAAGCATATGAGTCAATTGTATATTAATTGTTCTGCATTTTGTACACTGCAAATGTGCATCAAAAACCTGTACGTATCTGCTCAGATCCCAGGAAATACTGCAGATTTTCCCCTTTGAGGTACATTTCCGCGCTGCAGAAGTATTAAATGATATATTCAGCCTACAGCAGTATGCCATTACTCTTCAGCTGTGCTATCCCATGGTACTGCTGTTCTATATGGTTCATTGCCACTTATGGTTGCCCATTTTGTCCAGCTTCACTTACTCCTGCAACCTATATATTTATGCAGCACTCTGAATTAAAAATAATGCAATTAAACACACCAGAAGGATACGATGTGTGCTTTTTCAGTCTAAAAATTATATTCCCTTTAAACAGGTTCATATGCATGTTTGTAGGTGAATGTGTGATGTAGAGAAATAAAGATTAAGACTAGAGATGAGCGAGCACTAAAATGCTCGAGTGCTCGTTATTCGAGACGAACTTTTCCAGATGCTCGAGTGCTCGTCTCGAATAACGAGCCCCATTGAAGTCAATGGGAGACTCGAGCATTTTTCAAAGGGACCATGGTTCGGGAATAAAATGTGTTAATTAATTGAAAAAGAATGTCTTCTGATAAGTTAGCAGATGTATGCAAACATCTGCAATCTATTCTTCACTGTTCCGCGTGTATATTATCTCCCGACAAGTTAGCAGATGTGAAGAACAGTGAAGAATAGAATAAAAACAGTGACCACAGGATCATTTAAGTGAAAAACACAGTGAAGAATAGATTGCAGATGTTCGGCACATCTGCTTACTTGTCGGGAGATACGATGTCCCGGGATCCGCTGCTCTTCTTTCACTGAAGTCTCCCTGATCTCTCCATGCTGCCCCATGTCTCCGTGCTGCCCCATGTCTCCGTGCTGCCCCATGTCTCCGTTCTGCCGCCCCATGTCTCCGTTCTGCCGCCCCATGTCTCCGTTCTGCCGCCCCATGTCTCCGTTCTGCTGCTCCCCTATGTCTCCGTTCTGCTGCTCCCCTATGTCTCCGTTCTGCTGCTCCCCGATGTCTCCGTGCTGCCGCCCCATGTCTCCGTTCTGCTGCTCCCCTATGTCTCCGTTCTGCTGCCGCCCCATGTCTCCGTGCTGCCGCCCCGTGTCTCCGTTCTGCTGCTCCCCTATATCTCCATTCTGCTGCTCCCCGATGTCTCCGTGCTGCCGCCCCATGTCTCCGTTCTGCTGCTCCCCTATGTCTCCGTTCTGCTGCCACCCCATGTCTCCGTGCTGCCGCCCCATGTCTCCGTTCTGCTGCTCCCCTATGTCTCCGTTCTGCTGCTCCCCTATGTCTCCGTTCTGCTGCTCCCCTATGTCTCCGTTCTGCTGCTCCCCTATGTCTCCGTTCTGCTGCTCCCCTATGTCTCCGTTCTGCTGCTCCCCTATGTCTCCGTTCTGCTGCTCCCCTATGTCTCCGTTCTGCTGCTCCCCGATGTCTCCGTTCTGCTGCTCCCCTATGTCTGCGTTCTGCTGTTCCCGATGTCTCCGTTCTGCTGTTCCCGATGTCTCCGTTCTGCTGCTCCCCGATGTCTCCGTTCTGCTGCTCCCCGATGTCTCCGTTCTGCTGCTCCCCGATGTCTCCTTTCTGCTGCTCCCCGATGTCTCCGTTCTGTTGCTCCCCGATGTCTCCGTTCTGTTGCTCCCCGATGTCTCTGTGCTGCTCACCGTGTTCTTCAATGTCTTCTTCACACATATATATTGTTCTTCACATGCTATTTTGTTCGCACCGTTCCGCGCGTATCTTCCGACAAGTAAGCAGATGTGCCGCACATCTGTAATCTATTCTTCACTCTGTTTTTCACTGTGTTTTTCACTTAAATGATCCTGTGTTTAATGTTTTTATTCTATTCTTCATTGTTCTTCACTGTGTTTTTTTAATTAAATGCTCGATCTCGAGCAGGAGAAATACTCGTCCGAGCAACGAGCCGTTTCGAGTACCTTAATACTCGAACGTGCATCAAGCTCGAACGAGTATACTCGCTCATCTCTAATTAAGACCCATTTACATTACTTATATGTGTATATATCTAGCAATCCTTATCAGATAAAGCTAGAGTAATACTGCAGTAGCATGGATCACACCTTTTAAGTGTACAAAAAAACCCACATTGAATAAAGAACAGCCGCAAATAAATCATTCTGCTGCCATTCCTTGTTGCGGTGCACTGAAAACTGTGTAAGCCCACCGCTTGTGATGTATATGCCACAAAGAGAGACATGGCTAAAAGCAGAAAAGGAAACATACTGGCTTTGTACCTACAACAGAAAAGTATTGTAATTTACCTATTACAACCATGTAACCTGATTACAATTTTCAGATGTTTATTTTACTTTGGGTATTATGTAACATTGACGATTATGTACTGTACCTTCACAAGCTTTTAATTGTTGCTTTGTGCAAAATACAAAATATGTTGCTGGCATACTTAAATATTATGGTATTGTAACACATCATAATGTATATATATATATAAAGGGGTTTTACAGTAATAGAAAAACATGGACACTGTCTCCCAGGAACAGTTCCATATCTTCACAAATCAACACATTCAATAGTTTAATAATATTAAGTATGTGATAATGATCAAGACTTTGGGGGTGGTCCTCTAGACCAGTGGTCGGGAACCTATGGCTCGTGAGCCAGATGTGGCTTTTTTGATGCCTGCATCTGGCTTGCGGACTGGGCTCTTTGAGAGGCCGGTGGAAAAATAAAAAAAAACATGTACTCACCTTTCTGAAGCTCCCACACAGCTCCGCTACTTGAAGCAGTTCAGCCGGCACGCATAGTCTGTGAACCGCCGGCCGGACTGCTTCAAGTAGTGGAGATACGGGGGAGTGTCGGAAAGGTGAGTACATGGTTTTTCATTTGTATGTACTGGGGTGGGGGACTGTATACAGGGGGGTGGGTCTGGATGTATACAGGGGGGGCTGGCTGGCTATATACTGGGGAGGGGCTGGCTGGTTATATACTGGGGAGGGGCTGCCTGGCTATATTCTGGGGGACAGTCTGGCTATGTATAGGTGGGCTGGCTGGCTATATATAGGGGAGGGGCATGCTGGCTATTTACTGGGGGGCATGCTGGCTATATACTGGGGGAGCTGCCTGGCTATATACTTGGGGGTTGTTTGGCTATATATAGGGGGCTGGCTATATACTGGGCTGGCTGGCTATATACTGGGTCGGCTGGCTGGCTATATACTGGGGAGTGGATGGCTATATACTGGGGGGGCTGTATATTAGGGGGACTGACTGGCTATATATAGGGGGTGGGCTATATATCTGTGCGATGATCAGACATCTTATTTGGTAAGAGGTCGGATCGATTAAAACTAAGTTTACACAGACAAATTTTAATAAAAATTGAATAAATACAAAGGGGCTGGGGACAGGATTAGGGAAACATATTTGGTGGGGGTATTTTTCAGGGGTGACAGGTCCTCTTTAACGTACAAACTGTCTGTGTCCTAAACAGGTAAAATAGCAAACTGGTGATCCTGAGTGATCAAAATATAAATACCAAATCTCATGACCCTATCAAATGATAACACCAACACTTGGCAAGCATCTGTACAATCTCCACGTTACACAAAACTTTAAAATGGCACCCATACACTTCATTTTTGACCACGGCGTGTAAGGGTGTTTGCGCTGTGGATCGGATCCCCCGTGCCGCTTACCGGGGGATCCGATCCACTTCTGGGCAGCTCCGAGGACTGGCATGTGCCCCGGAGCTGCCCGGTCTCCATGGCAGTCAGACCCCTTCCGGGTCTGACTGTAAACTGTCTGAGCATGCGCAAGCTTGCTCAGACAGTTTACACTGCTCTACAATAAAATAGTATTGTAGAGCAGTGTATTGAACTTAAATCAGTGATCAGAGCATCACTGGTTCAAGTTCAAGTATGTATAATTAAAAAAAAGTCAAAAACACTAAAGTTAACACATTAGAATAAATAAAAAATAAATGCATTAAAATATAAGCCCCTAAAATGTCACTTTCCTATAAAAACACTTAATAAAGTATAAAAAACACAAAAACACAAAAACCCCCCGCATATTTGGTATTGCCGCGTCTGTAACAATCTGTATAATAAAACAGAATCATTACTGGACCCGCACGGTACACGCCTTAGAAAAAAAACGCAAAAACGTTCCGAAAAAAGATCATTTTTAATTAATACCCTATAAAAAAAATGCTCTAAAAAGTAATTTAAAAAATGTTATGCACAACAAAATAAGCCCACTAAAAAGAACAACTCTTCTCGCAAAAAATAAGCCCCTAACCAGATTTGTCAGCCGAAAAATAAAAAAGTTATGCATATGAAAAGATGGTGATGCTAAAATGAACAAGATTTTCTCCAAATTGGTTTCTATTCAGTACAATTGAATAAAATACACAAAACCCCCACATATTTGGTATCACTGCGTCCGTAACAATCTGCATAATAAAACAGAATCGTTATTAGATCCGCAAAGTGAACCCCGTAAAAAACTAAACAAAAAAAAGCTCCAGAAAAAAGATCATTTTCAATTAATACCCTATAAAAATGCTCTAAAAAGGGATTTAAAAAATGTTATGCACTCTAAAATAAGACCACTAAAACGAACAATCCTTCTCGCAAAAAATAAGCCCTTAAACAGATTTGTGAGGCGAAAAATAAAAAAGTTATGCATATGAAAGACGGTGATGCTAAAATTAACAACATTTTTGCCAAATTACTTTTTATTCAGTAAAAATGGGAAAAAATAAAAAATCTATATAAATGAGGTCTTTTTGTAATTGTGGCGACCCATAGAATACAAAAAATATACTATTTTTATGGTATGGTAAACAGCCAAAAAGAACCCCATAAAAATCTTCCTGAAAAGTGATGATTTTCATTTCCACCACCAACAAAGAGTTAATAAAATCTCACCAATTAGCCTATAGATTCCCCCAAATTACGTACCAGAAAAGTGCATCTCATGTGGCAAAATAAATAAGCCCCTATAGGTCCACATTAAAAAAAAGAAAAAAATTATAGCCTGTACAATGTGACATAGCAGATCTGTTCTGCATGGCGCCTCCTTCCCTTCTCTGCCCGGCCGTGCGCCCATACAGCAGGTTACCACCACATATAGAGTATCCGTGTACTCGGGAGAGATTGGGTAACAAACTTTGTGGAGCCTTTATTCATTTAATCCATTGTAAATGTTTAATTTTCCACCCAAAATGGGTGTATTGTGAAAAAATATTACAATTTGCAGACTGCACCTCCATTTTGTTTTAACCCCTATAAAACACGTAAAGCGTTAACAAACTTCTTAAAAGTGGTTTTTCATACGTTGAGGTGTGTAGTTTCCACAATGGGGTATTTTACGAGTCCCACTATTATTTAGGCCTCTCAGTGTCAATTAGAAGTTGAGCAGGTCCATCTAAATACGGGTTTTGGTGATTTTACAAAAAATGTGAAAAATGATACCTAAATTCTGAGCCTCATAACATTCTAGTAAAATATGTGGAATCTTAAAAAACCATGCCAACATAAAGCAGACATTTTGGAAATGTAAGTTATGAATTTATTTGGGAGCTATGACTATCTGCATCAAAAGTAGAGAATTTAGAACGTTGAAAATAAAGAATTTTTCCAAATTTTTGCCAAATTTAGTTTTTTTTCATAACTAAACGCAAAAGATTTTTAAACTAATTTGAAGTACAATGTGTCACGAGAAAATAATCTCAAAATCCCCTGGATATCTCATAGCGTTCCAAAGCTATAACCACTTATAGTGACACAGGTCAGATTTGAAGAATGGGGCCGCGTCCTTAAGGCCAAAAGAGGCTTAGTCCCGTAGGGGTTAAAGGAAACCTAGTTCTGTGTGCAATCATCTGTGAAGCCGGAGCTACTGCACATGTGCAGAACTCTGGCTTTAAAGATGAGTGCGTGCAGCTGCAGAGAAGCCATAGGAGGGATCTAAAGAGGCTACTGGGGAGTGAAGTATCCACACTGTGGAGCAGGAATTGTGGCTACTTCACGCCCCAGTAGCCTCTCAAATAAATTTTAATATACATAACATAAGATTTTTATTAATCTGTTGGCCACAAAAAGTTTTATAAAAAAAGGACATGGCTGCCATGTGTTATAGGAACCTGCCACGGGATCTACCTTACTTGTATGGTAAGTTTCCTTTAGGCTGCATTCATATGTTCCGTATGCATTTTCAAATACATCAGAGCCGCTGAGAGGAGGAGATTTGCCTGCTTACCTTGCAGTCAACATTACATTTACAAAACAGATGTGTTTACACATGCATTTATTAAAGTTATGCTAACATGTGTGTTAATGTTTTGTTAGCACATGTGTTTGGTATGTTGACAGCAACATCTCGTCAGCTTTTGCGATGCGTTTGAAAACTCACACGTTAACACAAACAAGCAGTGTGAGAGCGAACACCCTTAGGGTATAGTCACACGAACTGCTAGCACAGCGTTTCCAAGCGCAAAGCTAGGGCAGGGGGCCGTGCCTCAGCCCGATATCATTAGCGTTTCCAATTAAACGAATATGATTGCTTATTAATCCCATGCGTTTCACTGCAAATGCAAATGAGTTTGGGTCATGGCACTGCCCCATTGCCCTAGCACTGCGTTTGTAAACGCAACAATAGCAGTACGTGTGACCACACCCTTAACCCCTTATCACCGACACTAGTTTTCAGCTCAATGACCAGACTCGATTTTTCAAATCTGACATGTCTCACGATAATTGGTTATAACTTCGGAACGCTTTAACATATCCCGGTGATTTTGAGAATGTTTTCTCGTGATACATTGTACTTCATGTTAGTTATAAAATTTAAGTGATACGTTTTGCGATTCGTTCTGAAAAAAAGTGAAAATTTGGCAAAAGTTTGTAAAAATTCTTCATTTTCCTAGTTTGAAATGTTCTGCTTTCCAGACAGGAAGTAAAACTACCCAAAAAGCTTGATAAATTACATTTACGGAATGTCTGCTTTATGTTGGGATGATATTTTATGCATCCTCTCACTTTTCTAGGATGTTATGAGGCGCAGAACTTTAGGTGCGATTTTTCTCATTTTCATGAAAATTGCCAAAACTCACATTTTGAGGGAAAACTCAGCTTCCAAGTGACTTTGTAAGGCCTAAGTAATAGTAAAACCCCATAAATTACCCCACTATAGAAACTTCACCCCTCAACGTATGTAAAACAACTTCTATTAAGTCCATTAACCCTTTAAGTGTTTCACATGGGTTAAAACAATATGGACCTGCGATTTAGAAACTATGGAATTTTTTTGGAACATACATTCATTTAGGCCAAACTCACATTTTCAGAATAAATGAAATGATGAAACGCACTGCAACGTTTGATGCCCAATTCCTCCCGAGTGTAGCGATACCCCATATGTGGTGGTAAACTTCTGTACGGGCCCACGGCCGAGTATAGAATGAATGGAGACGCCATTCACAGCAGATTTGTATTGCCACATTGTACAACCTATACATTTTTATTTTTTTTTGGTAATGCAAACATATGAGGGCTTATTTTTTACGGGATGAGATACAATGTATAGATAATTCATTTAGGGGGTCTATAGCTTATTCATGAGATTTTATTAACTATTTCAAGGGGGACACAAATAAAATCATCAATTTTTATTTTGGATTTTTAGCATTTTTTTCCCCCCGTTCACCGTAATGTAAAAATAATATTTTATCTTTATTCTCTGGTTCACTACGATTGCGGTGATACCTCATTTATATAGTTTTTCTTATCTTTGCTCAATTTTCCTGAGCAAAAGCAATATTGGAGAATATCGCATTGTTTTTACTATTGACAACTTATTAGGGCCATAACTTCTGTATTTTTCTGTTGTCAGATCTGGTTGAGGGCTTATTTTTTGCGAAAAGAGTTGTTCTTTTCATTCGTATCATATTAGGGAATGTAGCTTTTTTTGATCAGTTTTTAGAACATTTTTTGTGATAGTGTTTGATGAAAAATTGTATATTACGGGAAGTTTTTCGTAGTTATTTTTTTCATCGTTCACCGAGCAGGTTCAATATTGATTTAGATTTATTGTACAGATTAATACGGACGCGGTGATACCAAATATGTACATTTTTTGTGTGTTTTTGTGTTTTATATACTGTATTTGCATTATATGTGTAACTGGGGAGATTATGGGACTTTAATTTATTTATTTATTTAATTATTATTATAAAACAATTTAATCTTTTTTTTTTTACTTTCACATATTTTCAACCTTTTGGCTTGAATAAGCGATCATCCGATCGCTTATTCAAGCCTTTACACTGCAATACACTTGTATTGCAGTGTATAGTGTAAGTAACTGAGCATGCCGCGCATGCTCAGTTACTTACAGCCGGGTCCTGCCAGGAAGGCAGAACCCGGCGAGAAGAGGAGCCGACAGCCCCGGGTCACTCGTCGGGATCCGGGGCAGCGGCAGGAGGGATCGGATCCACGGGGGACACACTGTAAGGGGTTAAACACCAGGGATCGGAGTTTTTCCGATCCCGGGTGTTAGTGCCGGGTCTGGGCTGTGATATCACAGCCCGACACCGGCACTATAATAACCCGATGTCCCGAAATCTTCTTCTGATGCGGCGCCGTAGAAAGGCGTCGCATCAGAAGAAGTACCCTTAATGACCGACGTAGATTCCCGATAGGGCGGTCATTAAGGGGTTAAAGGGGTTTTCCCAGGAAAGAAAATTCTCAAATTTCAATCCCCTGTGTTAGCTCCTATCACTCTTTAGGCAGGTCAGTGCAAAATTCCAGAGTGTGGACGAGGACTCTCTAGGCAGACACATTATAATCCATCTAGTTCTGTGACCTGACAATGTGGTTAGATTATCAGGGTACAAGGTTTATATACACTTTAACTTACATTCTGAACATTGTACTAGTATCTGACACAGAAAGAGATATTAGACAGATCAGAGATTATGAGATCCATGAGATGCCAACTGCACACAATGACACAGTTAGCTCTCCTACATCTCTGCTATTCCACAACACACTGAACTGTCTGTCTTTAGCTTTAAACTCCTTACGCTGCTGTCGGCAGGAAGTCAGTGTCTGTGCAGCAGTGAGAGAGCTCATTCCTGGAATACGAGGGTTAGAGTGCAGGAGGCAAGGAGCGAGACAGAAATCTCGGCTTCATGGTCGCCACACAGAAACCCAAGATGGCTTCACCGACCCTAAGTAAGAAGTTACAGGGTCGTGTCTAGGGGCAACTGAAATTATTTACACCAGGACTAATAGAGACAAGTTGGACTTGTATCTGTGAAACATTTATGAAACTTGTCTCCATGAGAATACCCCTTTAAGGACATCTGCAAGGCAGCTGTAACTTATAAGCAGCATTTATTTATGTCTAGTTATTCACTATAACTTTTGGTGAAATCTACAGTGACTTCATATGGCAGCAGTTTTATTCACTATGGATGTATTCAGCTTCTGACAGTATAATATTGAATAGCTTGTGATCAAATGCCATAATGTATTATCCAGGTTAACCCCAAACGTAGTATTCCGTTTTACACCTGTCAAATGAATGGCTATGGGCTGCAGTGGAATTTTCCCTTTGCCCTTCAATGAACACAGTGCCCTGCTATACTCAAGGAAGAAAATAAATATGTAGACAATCTTTTTTTAATCTAAATATAGATATATGAATCTATAGTTTACCCATTACATATAATTTATTTACCAGAGAACAGATTAAGGGACTATTCTCCAGTGCCTCTCATTTCTCCCAAAGCCATGCTTCTCTGCGTAGCTCATTCATCCAACACTAAGCTATTTAAGACACTTTATCTGTCCCAGGTGAAAGGAATAATAACCTTTGATGAAAAGATGCTTAAGTGAGTTGTTTTTCAATTGGTGACTGGCGCTGGAACAGCAAATGCTTGTCCCTTGTGCCTTATTTTGGAGTTTTTACAAATGCAAATTGTTAAAAGAATGATAGCAAAAAGGATAGTACATCATTTAAAGGTGATGTAAGTTACCTGTCAAGCTGAAAGTAATGGCTTCATTTTACCTAAAATTGTATAATAAATACACTTTTGTCTTTGTTACTTTCACAAGTGTCTATGGAGAACAGTTATTGGAATATAAGCAATAGCCGACAAAGTTATTCCTAATTACATGCGACTGAACTGAGAAGTTAAAAAAGAAGTAATTGATTTTATTTTTCTCACAGCAGCACATGTAGTCTGGTACTTCATTCATCATTCTTGAAGCATACATTACAATTTAGTAAGTATTCCGCTAAGGCTGAGCACATATCAGGATCTTTTCTTTACCCTTTCTTCTGATATACTGCTTATGGATTTTCCCTTTGTACTTATTCTTTGAGGGAATCTGTCCGCAATTTTAACCATACAAAGTTGCAGATAGTGTTAGAAGAGATCTGAGTAAATATACATCTGTGTGTATGAATTTATATTTCAGGATTGTAGCTTGATTCGGAGCACTCTGGTACACTGGTTCTCTTCGATGTGCAGCTGTATAGCGACTCCCCCTGTTGTATTACGGTGCAGTCACATGTCGTGTCAAAATGCATTTCACCAGCTGGAGAGAGATTTGCCTAATTAAACAGCTGTTAACATTTCTGTTTACAAAACACACATGTTAACATAATGTTAACATACACATGCAATGTGTTAACATTACAGTTTTGTAAATGCAAGTGTTAACAGCTGTTTAATAAGGCAAATCTCTCTCCAGCTGGTGCAATGTGCAATCACAGCTTCCCTTTAAAATATTCATAAGCACTGGTAAAATGAAAGCGGAGCTGTGATTGGTTGCCATGGGCAACTAGAAATATTCTGACTTTCAGACAGCTTGATAAATTTTCCCCCATTGTGTTTTCAGTGTGTTTTGAAACATATTGCAACTGCTGAGGAGAGGAATTTAGAAAACAAGATGTTAACGCATACAATAGCATGCTTTCTGCGAGCGTTATTATTGCGTTTACATTGTGTTTTGTAAATGCATATGTTAACAGTAATATAATTAGTCAAATCACCTTTACTCAGCTGTTGTAATGCGTTTGAAAACGCAACCAAAGCGCAACGTGTGACCACAATCTTAGGCTGGTGCCACACGCACCGCTTTGTCTGCATTTGAAACCGCAAACGCAGACAAAGTCTCGCCTATCGGGGCGGGCCGCGGCCCGATTGCATTGGCGTTTCTATGGAAACGCCTGTGATCGGGAACATGCTGCCGGTGTTTTGCATTAAATTAACGCAAAACACCGGCGGCTCGTTCCTGATCGCAGGCGTTTCCATAGAAACGCTGATGCGATTGGGCCGCGGGCCGCCCCAGTAGGCGAGACTTTGTCTGCGTTTGTGTTTTCAAATGCAGACAAAGCGGTGCGTGTGGCACCAGCCTCAGGGTGAAGACACACATGGCGTTTTTGGGCCGTTTTACTAAGTGCGTGTTTTCAGATCGTTAAAAACGCATGCATTAAAAAACGCATCCGGTTTTTAAAAACGCATGCGGTTTTTGAAAACGCATGCGTTTTTGTCTGTTTTTCCGAAATTGCGCAATGAAAAACAGACAAAAACGCATGCGTTTTCCAAAAACGCATGCGTTTTTAAAAAACGGATGCGTTATTTAACGCATGCGTTTTTAACGATCTGAAAACGCACTAAGTAAAAACGGCCCAAAAACGCCATGTGTGTCTTCACCCTCAGGCTTCAGTTACTCAAGGGGAGAAGCTTTTCTGTGTTCAGTAAAGAGATATCGAACACCAGTGCACCGAAGTGTTCCAATTCCAGCTGCAATCCCAAAATATTAATGTATTTTAGTTTAGTCAGTTATTCTGCTACTTACAAGGCACACAAAGGTATGGGTACACTGCTTTCCAGGGCTGCTACCTACAACTGTCTGCAGCTTTGTGTGGTCAAAACTGCTGACAGTTTCCCTCTAGGGGGCACATTTAGGCCCCTTCCACACTAGCGAGTGTGATGCGATGAACTCGCATCACACTCGCAACGCAAGCTGCCGTGAACGCACGGCCCGAACGCTGCACCGCGGGAGTGAACTGACATGCTGAGTTCACTCCCGCGGTGCAGCGTTCGGGCCGTGCGTTCCCGGCAGCTTGCGTTGCGAGTGTGATGCGAGTTCATCGCATCACACTCGCTAGTGTGGAAGGGGCCTTACTAAGGGCCATGCGCCAGTTTTCTGTTGGACATTGCACGTTCTTTTTAGTACTACTTGCACAGGTATTTCAGAAGTGCCTGCGGCTGCACTAGGCATCATGCGACACAAATTAGGGGGTGTTCTGGTGCTCAGTTGGACCGTTGAATCTGGCGCCCTCTGCACACTACACAGGCAAACTGCACACTGTTTTAGTTAATGTGCCCTTATGTCCTCTTGTGTGGGCTGCTCCTTATATCCTTTCCCTGACCCTCTCCTTTATGTAATTTATATATGTGTTGATACAACACTCAGTGATGTGGGGGATACAAAAGCTAGTCCATACTACAGCGTAGGGCTAGTGTTAGAATATAAAACACTTGTTTTATGCATTGCTATTGAAATGTTCATTGTCGCTCAGATGATCCATTAACTTAAAAAAAAAAAAAAACTATAAAATTCCAAAGGTGAATGTCACTTCTTTAATGAGTTATATTGTAGCTGATTTTTTAAATTAAGCCAAAAAGAAATTAGAAAATACATTTCAAATGCGTGTTTGCCATCTGGTGTAGGCCTTATGGGCATTTTTCCAAGAATGTACACTGTTCGAAATGCTGCTAAAAGAAAAACACCCTTATACAATTCTGTATCAGTGCATCTTAATTGTTTTTTAAACTTTTTTTATTTATTTATTTATTTTTTACTATTCTTCAATCTCTTAGGGTACTCCTAGGTTGTATGATTGATCCTACCATATACTGCCATACCACAATATGGCAGCATATGGGAATTTTCCACATCATCTATTACAATGTGCAAATAGCACATTGTAACAGAAGGGTTAAAATCAGACAGCCTTGGGTCTTTGTATATAACACAAAAAAATAGTGTTCAGCTCCAACCACGAGTAATGCCCGGTTCCGTGAGCATGGACCCACATTCTACCTGAGATTAGTTAAACATGTTTAGCACAAATCCACCAGGGCATTAGATTCCATAAAATCTTCCGTTATTTTTAGCATTTTAAAACATGGATATCGTTATCATACAACGCGTTTTGGACGCAAAATGCATCCTTAGTCATGGTTAAAGGGGTATTCCAGGAATCAGCATAATTCATATACAAGTGGGCACTCAAAATATAAGCTAATGTGTAATTAGTTGTTATTTAAAATTTTGCTCCCCTTAGCAAAAATTGCTGGTGACATAGACTGTCATGAAGAATTCAAATGCTACTGGCCCTTTAATCAGTCCGTTAGTTTCCTCCGCGCGGTCCGTCGCAGAAAAGAAGATGGCCGCTGGTCACATGTCCACATCACATGTCCTGTACCTGCCTGGGCAGGTCATGTGATCACCAGTCAGTTTGGCTGTAGTCGGTTGGTTGCAGTGCATCCAGTATGGCCAGTGTTGTGGTGATGGCAGTTACACATCATTACTATGGTAACAGAGCAAGAAAACCTGTTACATCATCACTGGGAGCAGAGCATAAGAGGGAGGAGGAGTTACTGAGAACTAAAGGATCATGGAACATGTAGTTTCCAGTGGCGGCCATCTTAGTGATAACTCCACCTACTTTAGAGAGGCCATAAATTTTGTAAATCATAAAATCATATTATTTTAGCTCCATTTTGTGACTAATGACATTGAGTATTGTTGTATTCATTTATTTATATCATCAAGGATTTTTGTGTCAGACGTTCATATTCCCGGAATACCCCTTTAACAATACATAGAATGAAGTGCATTTTAAACTTAAAATAGATACCACTTTGTATGACCTGAGGCTGTCATGGTAACATATTGGCGCTCCCTAATGACGTCCCAGGGAGCAACTACGATGATCAAAGCTGTGATGCCAGGACCTATTCCAGGAGTTACCGGTAGTTGTTCGCTTCAATATGCAGCAAACACTCCCCGGCTATGGAGAGGACTCGGCCCGTTAGCCCTCTTTTCGAACACCTGCAGCCGATGTGTGACTTACTACTATGCCACACGTCGTTAAGGGGTTAATATTTAGCAAGATAAACATATGGAAGGAGAGACGGGGCTCTTGTGGCTGATGGCCAGTCTGCAATTTTACTTGCATGTCTGGAATGATGCCGCAGCCTTTGCACTGGCTGCATCGAGTGTACCAAACCACTCCACTGCCAGCCACGCCAAAGGCAATTATTATGATTATTTCAGGGCTTGTAGGCCAGTAAACTTGAGTACAAGCCCTGATAAATGTCCTCCATTTTCTGTAAATCTGCAAAATTTTGCGTCTAAAATTTGTGATTTCAAAAATGTAAGGTTAACAAAAATGATCTGAACAGATCATGCAGGAAAGCCAAATACGATCAAATGAACTGCTTTAAAAAGATATCAAGTTTCAGTATTGTGTAATAAAGAAGATCTGTAGATATCAATTTTCTGTTGCATATTCTCTGTGGATGGTTTCTCTCTCATTTGCAGATAAAAATTAATCTCAGAATATGCATTAATAAACAGTTTATGTATTAGATGTGGATTAACTGCTGAATTCAGGTTGATTTTACTTGCGATTTGGGTGCTGATAAGTGTAAAGGGACCAATTTAGACAGCTATTGTGCAGTCCAGTAAACACTGTCCGAATGATGGATACCAACCATGTCTGGGTTGAACGGAACTCAAGGCATCATAATACATTTCAATTTGAATATAATTAATTAAATAAACTGCAACAACCACTGGTAAATACTGTAGATTTTAAATTGTTTCTGGTGCTTTTTTTAAGTCAAAAAGCCTGAATAATTCCATCTCATTTGCACCATGTATTGCTGTAGCTTTGAGATGCTTTTTACACATTTAATAGAGATTACAAAAGTGCATTTGTAAAAGCAAAAAACCAACTAAACTGGAAATACCACATATTCATCTTATCACAGTATATAACACTGAAGGTTGTTTTTGTCAGGATTACATAATTTCATTAAAACCAAGGTCAAACATAAAAACAAAATACATACAAATTTAATTTGAGTAAAATATTTGTATTAAATGATGAGGTCCCATAAATTATACCAGAATTAAACCAGGATTCAACCAGGTTTGAACAAAGCTCACTAAATATAAGTACTAATCCATTACTAATCTTGGCCATTAAAATGTTTCATATGTTTCATATTTCCCCTATTCTCACTTCTCCACCATTCCAATTCCAATATTCCACCACCTTCTAATGAATTTAGCCTATCACCATCTCTTCTGTCCACTCATCTGCTTACCTAAGCTCAACATTCCAGCTCAACCTTCTCTCACCTGCTCTCACTATGTTTCCTAATCCAGGGCCCTCTAAACAAATCCCAACCATTACTTCTGTGGTAATGTAGCTGGCCCACTCTCCACCACCGACTCCACTTTCTCTCTCTGGAGCACTATGGACTGCACGCTCCGTATGCGTGATTTTCATTTATTGAAAACTGTCTTTTCTGGGCCTAACTAGAAAGAAAGTGGATAACTCCTTCAGACACTGCCTCTCCTGCTGCACTTTCACGTCAATTTTTCCCTTGTCTCCCCCTTCCTGGTACTGCAATAAACCTGGTGGTGGAGATGGCATTCTCCTGTCAGACAACTGTCAGCCCAATCCCACCTTTATCCTACTTCATCCTTCCTTCTTTTAAAGTTCACGCTATCTGCATCTATGCTTCCTCTATCCTCTGAGTGACTGTACCCACCCCCAGGCTCTCGTACCACCTTCTTTAACACCACTGTTTCTTCTAAGCTAGACTCCCCTCAGCCCCCTTCACTCTCATTACAACTAGAAAACCCTACCAACAACCCTGGGACACTAAAACATCACAAAAAATCTGAGGCAAAGTGGCAGAAGTGGTGAACGGCATTGGAAGAAATCCCTCTAAATAAAAACCTTCTTTCATACAAGTCTTCACCTACAAATCTGCCCTTGTATCTGCTAAATAGACTTTATTAATCTTTTAATCTTCCCTATCTTACAACCCCAGACAATTATTATCTACTTTTAACTTCCTTCTATTCCCTCCAGCACCCTCCTCTCTCATTTTAGCTGAAGATTTCACCTCACACTTTAAAAACTAAAAAGAAAGCTTTGTGGAAAATGTCAAACCTCAATCTCTGCAATCCACCCAGAATATACAATGGCCCTCCCACTTAACCAACATCTCTTCCCACGATGATGAGAAAGTTTTCTTCATGCTGTTAAACTTACACCTCACTACTGGACCCAATTTTATTGCATCTCATCCCCAGTCTCACCGCTGTGCTCATCCCAGCTCTACCTCATGTCTTTAACCTTTCGCTATACACTGGTATTGTTCCATCTTCCTTTAAACATGCAACTGTCACACCCATCCTAAAGAAAGCATCTTTAGACCCATCCACTCCGCTGAACTATCACCCTATACTTCCATTTTCTTAAATGGAACAACATGTCCATCTGGAACTATCCTCCTACCTTTCCTTCAACTCACTCTTTGAAAAACTACAATCTTACTTTGAACCCAATTATTCCACTGAGACTGCCCTAATCAATGTCTCCAATGACCTACTGTCTGCCAAGGCAAAACACCACTACTTTGCTTTGTTTTCCGCACTGTTGACCATTCTCTCCTGCTTGGCATCACTGACCTGGCTCTTTCCTGGATATCCTCATACCTCTCTAACTGGACGTACATTGTCTATCATACCTAACCTTCATCTCATCCTATCTCTGTAGGGGTCCCTCGAGGCTCTGTCCTGGGATCCCTTTTCTTTTTCATCTACACCTATGGCCTTGGACAGCTGATTAAGTCCCATGGCTTCCAATACCATTCCAGATGGCGGGTCATGTAATCTCTATCTGTCCATAAACGATCTTATTACACCTTATTACAGGGCCATTTCAGGACAGATAGCGATCACATGACCCTCCATCTGCTGCCAGTTTATGGTCAGGAATGTCTGGCTGATTAAGTAAAAGACAGGAGGCTTCCATTTACATACAAAGATGCAGACCTTTTAATAGATGTGTATTGATATATTACTTAATATCCTCCTCCCACACTTATACACATACATAACAAAAAACATGAGGTAAAGTGGCCAACCCCTTTAACTCTGATGCTTAGCTTTAAATCTGTTCCCTCGCTTCTCCTCTCTGTCAGGCTCTTGACTCATTACCCATTGGACAGCAAATTGAGTTTAAAATACTAAGCATGATTTATACAGCCGGCCACAACCTCCATATACTGTATATATGAACTGAGCAGTCAATACCATCCCACGCGTAATCTGCGTTCCTCACAGGACCTTCTGCTTCACTCATTTACCATTTGCTCTTCCCACAACTGTCTCCAGGACTTTTCCCGTGCATCTCCCATACTCTAGAACTCTCTACCAAAATGTGTCACTGTCCCCCACTTTCCAAACCTTCAAACCAATCTAATAGGAGATGCCTTCAACATTCAGTAACCCAATGCTATGCTCCCTTTTGTTTCCCTCTCGTATAGATTGTGAGCCCCCAGGGCCAGGGTCCTCCTTCCACTTGATTCTCTGTAGTTTTTGTATTTGTACTTGTATTTATTTATGTCTTAATGTAATATATGTGAACCCCTTATTGATTGCACAGCATCATGGAATTAATGGTGATCAACAAATAAATAATAATAATAGAAATCCACAAAACACCTCCAGCCCAATATTGTGTAGATCCTCCTGTGCCACAAAAACAGCTCTAACCCTTTGAGGCATGGAAGCCACAAGACCTCTGAATGTGTATTGTGATTTTTGACACCAAACCTAAAGAAAATGATCACCATCTTTTAAGTAACTACGGTATTACCAGCCCTCTCAGGGTGGATATGAAATATAATTTCTAGAATTCCTTCTTTTTAGTTAAAAACCTATGTAAATGAGCTGAAAAGAGTTACTTCTAACCTCAGGTGAATCATGCTGAGCATTTTGACATAAAAAAGGGAAAGTTCACAAATATATTTCATAGCCTACCTCAGGGGCTGAGCTGATGTATCTAATTGCACATATAAAAAATAGCCAGCACAAGTGAATTTGCCTTTTTCCCATTGTCTGATGGGGGACCATGTGATCATGATAACCACAGTCCTCTGCAGCTGCGGCCTTAGCTAGAACAGCACATGCACAGGAATGTTGGCTTTGGACTGACTGACATGCCGCTGCTGTTTGACTGATCAAAGTTTGATATTTTAATTTTGCTTTTGATTGCATTTTACATTTTAAAGAACGGCATAAACTTAGGTTATACTGATGGGGATTTTCAAACCACTCTTTGGTAAAAATGAATTCAGAATTCTGCTGTTTCACTGTTGCTAGATAGCATTCTATAGAATTAGGATGGGTTCACATTGGCATTTTTTTCACATTAGTGATTTTTCACTGAACCCATTTTGGCTTATGGACACATACAGATGTTTTTTTTTTCCATGGCTTCAGTGATTTTTCACTGATGCCCTACTGAACCATTACTTCAATTTTTGTTTCATTGATCAGTTGTTGTCAGTGAACTCAAAAAGAACAGGCTCTAAACTGATCACTGATAAAAACTGAAGTGTGAAAATGCCCATTGACAAGAATGGTTCAGTAAGGTATCGTTGATAAATCTCTGAATCCTGGAAGAAAAAAAAAATAATTTGTATGTGTCCATAAGCCAAAATGGGTTCAGTGAAAAATCACAGATGTGAAAAAAACACCAATGTGAAACCACCCTTATAGATGTGAGGTCTGACAGCAGCTGTTGAGTGGAGAAATAACATGGCGTTATTGGGGAACTGCAGGAGAATGATGCTGGTACCTGATATGTTGTGCAGCTGTATGTACCTTTTATTACATTTGCTCTCTATGTCTGCATGTCAGTTGGGGAAGTTCTGGAAATATGTTTTTCTGATCTACAATCTACATAGTATAGTTTTCAGAATCCACAAAGTAGAATTTTCAGCTTTTTTTTTTTCGATTTAAGCCAAATCCACTCAGTCCTAATGTTTACCCAAGTTGTTTGGCAAAATCAATTGTTTTCTGCCTTTGGTTTGCATTACAATTATCCTCATTTATTGCAGCTAATCAACTGCAAAGGTCATTAGTCATGTGTACAGGAATGTATAATTGTAATGTATAATACATTTAAGGGGAAGCTGTCAGCAGAAATGAACCTAATAAACCGTGTGTTGTCAAGCAGATGAACACCTTCTAGACCTTCCATTTTTCTTTCATGACCCAGTGTGGTGGCATCATCAAGAAAAATCTACTTTGAAGTGAGGTGTAAATTGGTTGTATAAAGTCAAGAATGCAGAGATTCTAACACTAAAGTCAAGCTCTCTCTTCATCAGAAATCCTCCTTCATTGTAATTGATAGTCTTACATCCAGAGGCATCACTAACCACATTTCCTGAAGTTTGATGCATGCTATCAATCACATAGGTGGAGGTGTTAAGAGCTCCCCACCTTGACTTCAGTGTTGAACTCTCCTCCTCCTTGACTATCCAGCCAATTAAAATCTCACTTCAAACTTTCTGGATTATGTCACCACACTGACTATGAAAGAAACAAAAACTAGAAGGAGTTATGCTGCTTGACAATATTCTGGTAGTGGTTTATTATGTCAATGGTTGATGACAAGTTCACTTTAAATACATATACACTCACCGGCCACTTTATTAGGTACACCATTCTAGTAACGGGTTGGACCCCCTTTTGCCTTCAGAACTGCCTCAATTCTTCGTGGCATAGATTCAACAAGGTGCTGGAAGCATTCCTCAGAGATTTTGGTCCATATTGACATGATGGCATCACACAGTTGCCGCAGATTTGTCGGCTGCACATCCATGATGCGAATCTCCCGTTCCACCACATCCCAAAGATGCTCTATTGAATTGAGATCTGGTGACTGTGGAGGCCATTTGAGTACAGTGAACTCATTGTCATGTTCAAGAAACCAGTCTGAGATGATTCCAGCTTTATGACATGGCGCATTATCCCGCTAAAAGGGATGGACATGGTCAGCAACAATACTCAGGTAGGCTGTGGCGTTGCAACAATGATCAATTGGTACCAAGGGGCCCAAAGAGTGCCAAGAAAATATTCCCCACACCATGACACCACCACCACCAGCCTGAACCGTTGATACAAGGCAGGATGGATCCATGTTTTCATGTTGTTGACGCCAAATTCTGACCCTATCATCCGAATGTCGCAGCAGAAATCGAGACTCATCAGACCAGGCAACGTTTTTCCAATCTTCTACTGTCCAATTTCGATGAGCTTGTGCAAATTGTAGCCTCAGTTTCCTGTTCTTAGCTGAAAGGAGTGGCACCTGGTGTGGTCTTCTGCTGCTGTAGCCCATCTGCCTCAAAGTTCGACCTACTGTGCGTTCAGAGATGCTCTTCTGGCTACCTTGGTTGTAACGGGTGGCGATTTGAGTCACTGTTGCCTTTCTATCAGCTCAAACCAGTCTGCCCATTCTCCTCTGACCACTGGCATCAACAAGGCATTTCCGCCCACAGAACTGACGCTCACTGGATGTTTTTTCTTTTTCGGACCATTCTCTGTAAACCCTAGAGATGGTTGTGCGTGAAAATCCCAGTAGATCAGCAGTTTCTGAAATACTCAGACCAGCCCTTCTGGCACCAACAACCATGCCACGTTCAAAGGCACTCAAATCATCTTTCTTCCCCATACTGATGCTCGGTTTGAACTGCATGAGATTGTCTTGACCATGTCTACATGCCTAAATGCAATGAGTTGCCGCCATGTGATTGGCTGATTAGAAATTAAGTGTTAACGAGCACTTGGACAGGTGTAGACAGGTGGACCGGTGAGTGTATTTCTTAAAGAGGTTTTCCCTCAAACTCAAGTTAGACCCTATCCACAGGGGGTCCGATGGAGTCCCATATACCTCCGTCAGAGTAATGGAGCAGAGGGGCGTGCATAACCGTTCTGCTCCATTAAACTCTATGGAGCTGACGGAGATGGCCGAGCAGTCACGTTTTTCATTGGAGTAACAGGTTTTGTGCTTCAAGAAATTGGATTCACTCTTAAAGGAGACTCTTCCCCTTAACCAACAACATGTCCATATACTCCTTGAGTTTGGAGTGCATACCTGGCACCCTCAGTAACATCCATCACCATTTTCTTCAGAAATGTTAACTTTTATTCAGTTAGAGACTTTTGCTTGTGCTATGACAGAAGCTAAATATACCTGTGTTTCTATTGTGATCCACGCATAAGCAAAAAGCAGCAGACAAATTGTCATAAATCTTCACCAGCAGAATTTGGCTAGCTGCACACATAGCCTAAAGAATCCAGAATGTACTTTTTCCACATCCATTTCACAGCTTTCACATGGGTGCCTGGTCACATTTACTAAGGGCCTTGCTCCAGTTTTCTGACTTTTCTGACTTTTTCTAGTGCAAACTGCTTGCACATGTATCTAAGGAGGATCCGTACCACATTTCTGTCATATGCGACCGTTTTGTGGCATGGCTATACTACTGTATGTTTTATGCGACACAAATTTCTGCACTGAAGGGAGCGGTCTGGTGCTTAGTCGGACAGTGCGCCGGATTTATCATGTAAAGTCAGACAGAATTTTGCTGTATGCCCCATGTTAAAGGTGCACCAAAAAAAAGTGGTGCAGTCTGTCGGAGAAGTACAGAGGGCGCCAGATTCATATGTAGCTCTGACACTTCTTAAATACATGTGCAAGCAGTTTGCACATAAAGAACATGCTTTGTGATGTGTCCCCATAGACTTGCATTTGGCGTTTTTCATTCAAATGACTTGCAAAAGTAGAGCATGCTAAGAGTTTCATGTGTGTTAAAAAAAACAAGCAAGCAGGTGTTAAAAAACATGTATCTGGAAGAAGAATATTATATACAGTGGGTCAGTATTCAATGAAAGTCCTGCACTTCAGAAACAGGAGCATGAAAAACGCTAATGTGAATGGGGCTTAAGTCTTTAGATTTCTGTAGAACACGGCAATGGGTGGGATTTGTGGGAGATTAAGGCTTTATTCAACGCTGAGATGACTATGGGTGCGGTCACACGTACCCATGGGGGTGTGCCATGGCCCGATCGCATTTGAGTTTGTATGGAAACACATCCGATTGGTATCCAGCACATGGTGTGTTATATAGTTTAAATGCAAGATATCGGAAGCTGGTTAGCGATCGCACGTCCCTGTGCATTTTGATTCTGCTTGAGTCAAAGCACCTTATTGGCTGTGCAAATTTATAATAATAATCATTTGAAATTTTCTAAGGTTTTCACATCTGAGTTATATCTTTGTGGAAATAGTTTTTCACCCGCCCATATAAACTATGGTCTATGAGTCAGACGTTAATAACGGTTCCGAATAGGACATACTCTTCTCTTTAACAGGTCAGATGCACCGTCCGTTAAAATAAATGCAGAGGCAACTGATCCACAAAAAATTATTGTAATTAGAGAAGCCGCTTGTCTTCCTTTTTTCCACTGTTGTGTGCACCTGCCCTTACTCTGCTGGTAAAAAATGATTGCAATCTCTGCCCACTATGTTTACCTTGTAGGATGTAATCTTAGTTTGTTAATAGTTTTATTAGCTTCCAACACCATTTCTGCTTTAGGCTAACCTTGATAAATTTAATGGTTCATGTAATATATGTTATAAATCTATAACAATGTACATCCAAGTAGCTTAATTCTGACGAAATACATAGTCCTGCTGCCTGTAGACTTCAGTATATGTGACAATAATAATAAATCGAGCAGTAGCTTAACGTTATTGGTATGAACAGAAGAAAAGTTTAAGTGACATTGCCAGACTAGGCTATGCTCCATGGTGCATTACCCAGCAATGTGATTACTTTCAGATTCAGGATGTGGTTCCTGCAACATATTTTATTTTTAAAAAGTAATAATTTCTTTTTATGTATTCAGCGGATAGTGAAGTTGTACAAATAGAGTCATGTGTCTGATTTTTAATCCATAAAAAACTGCTGTCCTAAATAATATATGCCCCAATTAGTGAGTGGTGGTCTGTTGTGTGCAAATTAAGCATTTACAGACACTACTCTGTACCAATGACAACTTTCAGCAGTGAAAGTGCATATTTATGCATATACTACATGGTGGTACTCAGTATGCATTTTATACTACATGGCGGCACGCTGTATGCATTTTATACTACATGGCGGTACTCTGTATACATTTTATACTACATGTCAGAATGCAGTATGCATTTTATACTACATTGTAGAACGCTGTATGCATTTTTATACTACATAGCGGTACGCTCTATGCATTTATACTACATGGTGGTACTTTGTATGCATTTTATACTACATGGTGGTACGCAGTATGCATTTTATACTATATGGCGGTATGAGGAAAGTGTGGTCATAAAATAACCTGCACTCAGTGGAGGCTGAACAGGACAGGAAGGAGTCACAACCAGGGACTGGGGGCAAGTGCTGAATACTACAGTGTGGAATACTTAATACTACAGTGTCACAACAGTGACAGATCAGACATGATTATGTATGTATATAGACATAGACTGCTTATCACATATAAAGTGCAGCAGAAACCGGTCATTTTTGGTCACTATTAAAAATCAGTGATGTTCCTTATTTTTGGAGAAATAGGCTATATAAGAACAAAATAAGACCTTTTGCAATATTTTTCAAGCTCAGAAGTATAAGGCCTGTCCTGAAAATAAAACCTGGCATCTGACATTGCTACAGCTTCCCCCACGCCATACATTAGCATTGTGAGGTGAAGAATTCATGGGATAAAATCCCTTACAGATGCACTATGAGCAGCTACCCGGACAAGAAGGTCTCAATGAGGGAAAGTGCTATTGCTAAACATGAGCATGAAATTTTGAGTTTGAAAAGTTATAATGAAGTTGATGGTCTTTTAAGTAAAGAATTTAGATTTTTTTCAGAAATACCAGGATAGTTACATGTACAATATATTGTTGTTCTTGGAAATTGAGTCACAAGACTTTTTTGATGGAATTCAGATGTTTATGCTAGTGTATGTGATGACACAACTACACTATAAAATATAAATGAAGATTTGACAATAAATGTGAATTCTTGTTCATGGAAAAAAATATGACATCCCCTGAAAATGAGACCTAGTACCTCTTTAGGAGCAAAAATTAATATGAGATACTGTCTTATTTTCTGAGAAACAAGGTATATATATATAATTTTTTTTTTTTTTTTTCCAAAGTAAATTTGGTGAAAAACTACACTGTGTCCAGGTACACTGGCAGCCTCATGCGCCGACATTGGTGTGTGAAGAACGCAGACACCAACCATATTAATAGGAAAGGACTGCCTGGTCTGCAAAGATGGCAGGAAAAGAACTTGCTCTATCTTTTTTTGAGTGGGCAGTCAGCTCAGTGCACCACAGTGTAAGCCACCACAATTCCAAGTCATGTGGCCACGAGTTAGTTGGGAAAAAGGTAGATGTATAGTAACTATACAAACAGGGATCACAGTACAGTGATTATGCACACCATCATACCATATCGGAGTACAAAAAGGTTACCATGTCCCTGCAAATTATATTTTTGTGGTTATAGTCTTTTTATTATAATTTATGATGTCATACCATAGTACTAATATTACAATACAGTAATGATGAAGAAAATATTGTCACAGGTAAAGTATTATGCACACAACAGGAATAACCATAGAGCTTCATAAAAAACAGAATAGGACAGATGACATTTTCCAAATTCACTTCAATAGTTACCATTAACTGTACTTATTTCAGAGTAGAAGTGGGCCCCATAGAAGTTGGGCTCCACTATGTCTGCTCCAATAGTATCAAGTGCAAGAACTATACTACTGTAAGGCCAATGAAATGTGTAGTTTGTTGTACTGAATGGTAGCAAACAAAAGTCAGCCATCTGGCCACACGCTGTATCACACACAGATTTTTTTTCTCTGTTACTTTGTTACTTCAATTAACTGGAATAAAATTTCTCAAGATCAGTGCAAGTCGCACAAACTGATCTGGTAAACTAAAGAATCCCCAGGTGTTGTAACTCTGCACCCTATACAGTATATCAGTGGTGGTGAACCTTTTAAAGACTGAGTGCCCAAACTACAATCAAAAGCCACATAATTTTCACAAAGTGCCCAAATTCCAATTTAAAGTAGCTTATTGCTACCTGCTGTGTCACAGGTTCCTGAGGACACCAATACAGTAGAAAGAAGGAGGAAATTGGATTATTATTGATGATGATAATCCAGCTCTGTCCTCATCTATTTGCTCCTGATGTACTTCAAGTCACTTTAAAATAGTGCTAAAGGTGGCATGTCCTGGTCTGCCTGTGACTGCAGGAGGAGGAGTCCTAAATGATGACCTTTATGCTGGGTGATGGCCTGGTAGCCCATAGAGAAGGCTCTGTTTGCCACCTTGGCCACCTGTGCTATAGGTTCGCCACCACCGCTATATATATGAATGTGCTTTTACAGCTATAAAAGGTTGAGGATATTGATTTCACAGACAGTATATACTGAAGGCTATGGGTTATGAAGCTATCCCAGGATACAGCTCTAGCCATACTAAGCAATGCCTTTGGGGGCTAAGCCACCCCGTAGGCACAGGACAAAGAAGAAAACATCTTTATTTACCTCAGTCAGACTGCATATTGATTTTTTTGCAAGTAGCAATCACAGCTGACAGCTACTGAGAGAAAAGAAAAGTCATGCATATATAGGTCAGTGCAGTTTGTCAGAAGGGAATATATACTGTGAGATTAGTTAGTACATTGTTCTGTGAGGTATTCTCAAGTTAAAGGACAAATCTCTATGGGCTGATTATACTTTAGCGATTCAGTTTAGCTGTTCTTTGCACCTGGGGGCCTTATAAAAATGCTGATGATGTGCAATATCTCTAGCATCTTTCAGGCATCCCATTAAGGAGAACTGGATGACTTTAAAAACATTCATGCCGGAGCTGTATATCAAGCATGTAGAAGCATGAGATCCAGCTTATGCTAATCACTATGTTCGCCGATTTAGAAGAAGTGTCACCAATGTGTTTTAGCTATAGAGAATGATAGAGAGAATGTACTCACATTACCATTCACAAAAAGGACCGGCACTATAAAATACCAGGGGTGCTATTGTAAAGAGCGACAATTTACCCCAAAACCACAGCTACATCCTTTAACTCCTAATCCCAGGACTGTCTAAAAAATAATGCATGACAAACAGCACTGGCATTTCACTGTGTCTCTACTACAAAACCTGGCACAAGAGATGAAAACTAGGGACTCTACTTAGTTTTGGACTGCTCAATGCACAATTTGCATAAGCACTCAAAGTATTTTGGGGTGCCAAGTATACCATCCAACACTTTGCATAACAGAGGTAGAAAAATGTCTTTGGTGGTTTGGACCACACTCTCCGTTCACCCTGTTGGTGTTATCTGCTGCAGCTTACCTGCCGGTCCATACTGCATTACTGCAGCAGTTTATCCATTCTGGACACAGACAGATTTCCACTCAGGACACAGCCTTTTTTTAACATCAACTTGATCATTTTAACGTAACTGGTTAATGGCTTGTTTTTGGAAAGACCTGTTGCATTTTCCAACTCTTGCTGAAACGTATGTAAAAAAAAACATCCAAAACACAGATGTTTGGATGTCATTTAATTTTTAAAGGAAATCTACCAACAAAATCTATCATGATCAACCAGAGACACTTACTCATAGGGGGACATGAATTATTTTGGTTTTTTTTTACTGTGGTGAATTTTTGAGACAATTGGTAGCTCCTTTTTGCGCCTTATGTATGACCATGTCTTTTCACTTGTGATGTTCAGTTTTTCCCTATCCTGGCAGGTGAAAATTTTGGCTCCTTTTCCAGACCTTTCGTGGCAAATGTCTCAAAATCAAATGGACACAAGTCATGTGAGGGGGTTATATGCAGGAGTATATGCACAAATCCAAAATTTACACTACTGCATTTTAGGATTCAAAAAAAACTGTCCAGCAACATTCAAGCAAAATGATTTTTTAAAAGCAAAATGATAATGATAAATTTAAACTTGTTTGTGCCAAAAAAGAAGGTCCAACTAAAAGTGCCCACTAGAGATTTCTGAATTGCATAAACATACATACACCATACGCACACCACATATATATACAGCATATACACACATACAAACAGTACCATATATACCCATGCAGCATATACACACATACATACAATTCTATACACCACACACACCTATATTGCATAAACCCAATACACACCCAATACCCCAGATGCCGGGGCCCCCTCATACTATGGGCCCCATAGCAGCTGCTATGGCTGCTACCATTGTAGTTGCATGATGAATAACACTGTACCTGGTCATGTGTGATTTTTTTTCCTGCAGCTCTCTTCTCTGCAGTCTCTGTGCATCACTAGCACCCATTTCATTTGATAGGTTCAGATTTGACTACCCTGACTTCTTACTCTCCCTCCCTTCTGCATACAACTTCTCTGTAATCTAACACCTCAGTGAGCTTCTACTTTGTTGTTAGCAAGAGATAATTCAGCAGATATTTCATAATGAAAAGCAGATTAAGAGGGAATGACAGATGATGTTGAGGAACAGTGTGAGATGATACAAAATCTCTGTGCTCTTAAATATATCACATAAATATATTTCTCATACTCAGTTCTAGTATCTTCTTGATTAATGCAAAATTTGTTGAAAAGAGATCATTTAGTGATCATTTAAACTAAAACTAGACAGTCTTATGCTGGATGATAAAACTGGTGCCACATACTAGCTGGTTTACTGAATTTTGATGTCTCATTTTCAGTAAGCAACATCCGTTCTCAAAATGCCACAATTTTTTTTTCAGAAATGCTGGGATATTGCAGTAACACTCCACAAAAGGGAAATATATGTTTTTAGTTTTTACTTTTAGATTTTTGGACACCACATATTGAAGTCTATGGAAGGTTTCTGGGCTGGATGGGGCTGTTACATTATCTATTGTCACTAGTATGCTTTCTTCTATTATAGTCCTGTCTGCCTCGCCTGTACTGTAAATGGGGATTCCTTTGCAAACAAAATTATTAGTTTTATAAAACTTATTGAAAACAATTATTAATCTTGTTGACCAGACAGAAAATCACAGGATTAAGAACCTTTTATTAAATATACTTTGTGACAAGTGAAATGAAAAAATCATGAATCTTAATGTTCTACAAGGTCAATATAAAAAAAGAGTCAACATTACTTAAGGGGTTGTCAACTTTTTCTTACTATAAAGCTTCTTTCTATAAGCTAAGGAAGGGGGGTGTGAACATGACAAACTGGGCTTTCTTGCCTCCCTCCAGTGCTCTGGGACAGAAGCTCAGCGGTGACGCAGTGTCCCTTGCACATGACTGTGGGCGCACGGCGGTCAACGTGACATCACCACTGAATCTCTGTATACATACAGAGGCTGGTGGTGTCAAGCAGGGCTGAGCTGCACCGGAGCGCCATACATAAACTCTTTATTATGCTCATACCCATCGCCCAAAGTAAAAAAAGGAAGTTTACCCCAGACTAACAACTTCAGTCTAATGGATATTTAGGTTTCCACATTGTGGTAAAATCCCTACTTTTTTTCGATGGCACATGACAATCACATTACAAGGCATGGCTTTGCATGTTCATGCATTTTGAAACTACGATGAATACAAGAGCAACATAGTAATAATAGTAATGCATGTGTGATTCTGTGGCTGGGAAGGTTTAAAGGGATATTCCAGGAATAAGCATAATTCATATAGAAATGGGTCCTAAAAATGTAAGCTAATATGTATTTAGTTATTTAAAATTTTGCTTCCTTTAGCAGAATAATGTTGTAGACATACAATGTAATAAAGAGTCAAAATGCTACTGGCCCTTTAATCAGTCATCAATTTTATACATTTTTTATTTTTTTAATCAAATTCATTTTCTCCGTGCGGAGCAGATACAGGACAGAAGATGGCCGCTGGTCACATGACCACATCATTCACTCACCGGCCGCTTTATTAGGTACACCATGCTAGTGGCATAGATTCAACAAGGTGCTGGAAGCATTCCTCAGAGATTTTGGTCCATATTGACATGATGGCATCACACAGTTGCCGCAGGTTTGTCGGCTGCACATCCATGATGCGAATCTCCCGTTTCACCACATCCCAAAGATGCTCTATTGGATTGAGATCTGGTGACTGTGGAGGCCATTTGAGTACAGTGAACTCATTGTCATGTTCAAGAAACCAGTCTGAGAAGATTCCAGCTTTATGACATGGCGCATTATCCTGCTGAAAGTAGCCATCAGATGTTGGGTACATTGTGCTCATAAAGGGATGGAAATGGTCAGCAACAATACTCAGGTAGGCTGTGGCGTTGCAACGATGCTCAATTGGTACCAAGGGGCCCAAAGAGTGCCAAGAAAATATTCCCCACACCATGACACCACCACCACCAGCCTGAACCGTTGATACAAGGCAGGATGGATCCATGCTTTTATGTTGTTGACGCCAAATTCTGACCCTACCATCCGAATGTCGCAGCAGAAATCCAGACTCATCAGACCAGGCAACGTTTTTCCAATCTTCTACTGTCCAATTTCGATGAGCTTGTGCAAATTGTAGCCTCAGTTTCCTGTTCTTAGCTGAAAGGAGTGGCACCCGGTGTGGTCTTCTGCTGCTGTAGCCCATCTGACTCAAATTTCGACGTACTGTGCGTTCAGAGATG
Source organism: Engystomops pustulosus (assembly GCF_040894005.1). Classification (NCBI taxonomy): domain Eukaryota; kingdom Metazoa; phylum Chordata; class Amphibia; order Anura; family Leptodactylidae; genus Engystomops; species Engystomops pustulosus. The sequence continues at coordinate 102,421,655 of NC_092411.1, read as the reverse complement.
CTCTTCTACCTACCTTGGTTGTAACGGGTGGCGATTTGAGTCACTGTTGCCTTTCTATCAGCTCGAACCAGTCTGCCCATTCTCCTCTGACCTCTGGCATCAACAAGGCATTTCCGCCTACAGAACTGCCACTCACTGGATGTTTTTTCTTTTTCGGAACATTCTCTGTAAACCCTAGAGATGGTTGTGCGTGAAAATCCCAGTAGATCAGCAGTTTCTGAAATACTCAGACCAGCCCTTCTTGCACCAACAACCATGCCACGTTCAAAGGCACTCAAATCACCTTTCTTCCCCATACTGATGCTCAGTTTGAACTGCAGGAGATTGTCTTGACCATGACTACATCCCTAAATGCACTGAGTTGCCGCCATGTGATTGGCTGATTAGAAATTAAGTGTTAACGAGCAGTTGGACAGGTGTACCTAATAAAGTGGCCGGTGAGTGTATGTCCTAAACCTGCCTGGGCAGGTCACGTGATCACCACTATGTTTGTCTGTAGTCGGTTGGTTGAAGTGCATCCAGTATGGCCAGTGTTGTGGTGATACACAGTGAGGCAGTGATGGCAGTTACACACATCATTACTATGGTAATAGAGCAGGACAGTCTGTTACATTATCACTGGGAGCAGAACATTAGAGGGAGGAGCTGTTACTGAGAACTAAAGGATCATGGGACTTGTAGTTTCCAGTGGTGGCCATCTTGGAAATAACTCTGCCTACTTTGGAAAGCCCATAACATTTTGTGAATACTCTTTTAAGTTAAAACAGACTGAAAGAATGTCACAGCTATATTATAAATATCATATATATTCAAAATATTTTCAGGGTTCTCTTTTTTTAATTTTGTGTAACACAATGTTAAATTTGTTATAGTTGCAGATTGAGATCATACGATCAAATCCAGCTGTGATATCACCATTGTGTGCACAAGGATAGTATGTCTAGAAGGTGATGCTTTATAACCGTCAAATAAAATCAGGTTTAGATTTTGAATGTTCTAGTCTCTCATAAGAGCATCTGATGTCACTTCTTTCAGCATTGTGTGGGTAGATGGACAAGGGAATTACTGTAATCAGATAACCATTTAAGAGGGATTTTTTTGCACTGCTAATATCAACTGCCAAAAATCTCCATTGGGTTTGTTATGTGACTCCCTCTGGATCAATCCCCAAAAGCACAGGATTAATATATGTTTATTTAATAGCTCAGAATATGACAGCCTTTGATGACCACAGTTGAGATAGCGACTACACCATACACCAGTCCATTTTGAGTTTTTGCATTAAATATTCATGCAAGATACAATCTGTCATACCAGACCGTTGGATTGGATTTTTGGTGGATCCCAATGAATTTGTCAGGAAAGTTTGGCTTTCCTGTCTTCTGTAGATGGATATGTAAGTGATTTTTGTGTTTGGAAATGTGAAATGCATCAGCCATGCAAGTTTTTTTTTTAAGCTGATTCTTTTGTTTTAAGCATCTCCAGAGCAGTGCCTTCCAGCTGTCCCCCCTCCCACCTCCACACAGATTAATATTCACTTTATGCCTAGCTGAATATGCATACTAATGTGGGACTGTCGATGGTGATAATTGCCAGCCGAACAACTTTTGAACACCACTTATCATATGCTATTGACCAATTTTATTTTTCTGGAGAAGATTATGAAATGAAATTGCTAAAGCTGTAGTTTCTGGTAATTTACAAGCATGAACCCATACAGATTATAAATGCTATTATCTGTTGTAAGGCCGCTATTGCTGTAGCTTTGTTTTCCAGACCCCAATACTACTAATGACGTTTAAAGACCTTTGAAGCTTATGGACTATGAATTGTTCTACCTAGATACATACCTAAATTTTAATGTACCATATGTACTCGAGTATAAGCCTAGTTTTTGAGCACAAAAAAATGTTCTGAAAACCCAAACTCTTCTGATATTTGAGTAAAATAATATATATCCAAGCTCACCTTTCTGGTTCCCCTGGTGCTGCCTATATACTGGGGCAGGGGGCTGGCTATAAACTGGGGGATATGGGCTGGCAGGCTATATACTGGGGGGCAGGTGCTGGCTATATACTATGGGGCAGGGTCTGGCAGGCTATATACTGGGGAGGCTGTGACCAATGCATTTCCCACCCTCGGCTTATACTCGCGTCAATAGGTTTTCCCAGGTTTTTGTGGTAAAATTAGGGGCCTCGGCTTATACTTGAGTCGGCTTATACTCGAGTATATACGGTAATTTGCTAATTTGTCAATCTGTTTGACACCAACATCTGTGCCACATTTATCGAGGTTTGTGGATCCTATTACAACTTGTACTTAAAAGGAGCATGGTCTAGTAAAACAGGCTTAGCTTAGCTGGAAACGGGGCAGCTTTCCTGCAAAATTAGCCTAGACAGTCTTCAACTAAAACAGACTGATGATCTAACATCAGTCGTTTATAGCTACTGCAGGCTGATGTAAAACTGTGTATTAAATTTTTAGACTATTTTGATAAACTTTCCCCTTTGATTGTATTTGAATTGTTAAATGGGTTGCCATGGATTGCAATTTTTTGGGTAGTGGCCTTGATTGGTATAAAAATATGAGAGAGCTTTTACTTAAAGGGGCGTTCTCTGTTCAGCAAACAAATGTTATTGTTTGAGTAATGAAAAGTTATACAATTTTCCAATATACAGTATGTATCAATTCCTCATGGTTTTCTACATCTCTGCTTGCTGTCATTCTATAGAAAGCTTCTATGTTTATGTGCAGTGGACAGGTCACACAGGAGCATGTGCTTGTTATAGCACACAGCTCTAATTACTCTCTCTGAAACTAATGAGCTGTACACCTGTCTCAGATTTCTGTCCACTTGAAGTAAACATTGTATCTTTCTATAGAATGACAGCAAGCAGAGATCAAAAAAACTCTGAGGAATTGATCTAGAAAGTATATTGTAAAATTGAATAATTTTACATAATAATCAAACATTAAATAACATTAATTTGTCGAAATGGTAATACACCTTTAACTCTCTCTGGGTCCAGAGCAATGCCTCCTATCACCAATGGCCTCTGTTGGTATACAGAGGCTTAACGGTGATGTCATGTAGGCGTGTGGAGACTTATAGCTATGGACACTCCCTATGGCAGCTCCCTTGACTGGTTTCGTTTTAATCCCGCATCATGTCATAAGGCAGTGATGGCTAACCTATGGCACTGGTGCCAGAGGTGGCACTCGGAGCCCTTTCTGTGGGCACCCAGACCATCACCAGACATGACTCCAGGTATATTCCTGCAGTCCCAGACAGCCCAGGACTTGTTGTGCACAGAGCTATTTTAAAGTGACAGGACTAAATGGGACTATTTTCTGCTTTATTGGTGTCCTCAGGGAGCTGGTATCAATGAAAACTGAGACATAGAAGGGACTTCAGGACTAAGCCATTTTAGGGCATCAGGGCCAAGCCCACTTTTTAATATCTGCCCCCTGTCATTATAAGTGGTTATAACTTTGGAACACTCTAAAGGGAACCTGTCATCAGCTATTGGCCTATTAAACTACTACCTGTATATTGTCAAGCACTGTGACACCTTTTAGCTTTTCTTTCGAAAATCAACTTTAAAGTGAGATGTAAACTGGATGTATGAAGTCAAGAAGGTAGAGATGTTAACACTAAAGTCAAGGTGGACAACTCTTAACACCTCCTCTTCTATGATTGACATCATGCATCAGACTTCAGCAGATCGGTTTAATGATGTCTCTGGATACAGGACCATAAATTACAGTAAAGAGGGGTTTCTGAGGAAAAGAGCCTGACTTCAACGTTAACATCTCTGCCTCCTTGACTTCATACAACCAATCTACATCTCGCTTCGAAGTTGATTTTCTGGATGATACACCACACTGGGCCATGAAAAAAATCTGATCTGGAAGGTGTTTAGCTGCTTAACAACATACAGGTAGTGGTTAATTTAGTCAATATCTGCTGACAGGTTCCCTTAACATATCCAAGGGATTTTGAGATTGTTTTCTCGTCACACATTGTACTTCAAAGTATGTTTTTGGCAAAAATTTTGAATAATTATGCATTTTCAAAGTTCTAAATTTCTTTTCTTTCCAGGCAAATAGTCATAGAAAATCATTGGGAAAAAGTGTAGGGACTGTTAAGGAGTTTGGATAAAATGTAACCTTTAATTAAAACTCAACAATGTCAGCGCACACACTAGAATGTCAGCAAGCCGCCACGGAGAGAGGGAGCCGGAACATCGATGGACAGAAGAGCACCTCTCGAGGGGCGTCAGAAGACGAGTACACTTTTTTATACTTGAGTATAAGCCGAGGTAGGGTTTTTAAGCACATTTTTTGTGCTGAAAAACTCGGCTTATACTTGAGTATATACGGTATGTGCCTGCAAAGTTCCATTTTTTGTATAAGGGTTATCTCTCATCATCATGATCCATATACTTATTCAGTAATTGTATTTCGCTGTTTAACACCTTTTACCAGTCATACAAGTATTCTGAAATAACCCGTTGTCTATTCTTCTTATGCTTTCACTGTCAGATCAAGCATGTGCACAGCACAATAGAATATTGATATGTCCGAGTTTTGTCCAAGGGATGTCCAATGTAGACACTTAAAGCAATGCACAACAAAATTGTTCATGGGCAAGGGACCTTATTCCAATATTAGTACTAGAAGTTGAAAATCAGATACATCACCATCAACTTCAGCCTTTTTAGGTCTTGATCCAATGAGGTATGAGCAGAATTAACAAATAGCCTGTATTGTTACAACTAGGAGGAATTAAGCTTTTCACTCAGGATACTTCAGATTGAGCACATTTACAGCAAGAACTCTTTCCAAAACAGAACATGTAAATGATCAGATTGTGCATCATTGTAGAGCATATTATTTTAGGAAAGACACTCACCCTTCCAATCAGGACAGGTTCTGGCCCGGCATATTCTTCTATCACAAAGAACTGGTTCCAGACCCAGCTACGTTTGGAACGGAGAGGAGGACCAGGGCCTTGAGGAGGTGAAGATGGGGATCCACTATCTCCACTTAGACCTGGAGAAGATTCCTCCATGACAGGAACAGTGGACGAACAGCCCAAAAGTAGTAAGGATAGCAGCGGGCAAAACTGGAAGGCAGGCATCGGGAAGATAGAGACCCCGCAGTAACAAAATGGGGCCAAAGGGCAAAGGTCACAAAAGACTGTGACTTATGTGCCGTATGTCAGAGTCTTCCATGTAGTAAAGTCTTTTAAGTTTGTGTTGAAACTTAAACCATATAGCTTGAAACTGGCAAGATAAATGAGAGGGAAAGAAAAATAAAATGGATTACAGTGTAAACACAATCTTCACCGTCAATCTGTTACCCAGGACACAAAGAGGTCCTGATATATTTTGGTACACTCCGCTTTTTGCAGAAATAGATTTTTAAACCTTAAATTTAAACAATCTTTAAAGAATAACTTAATCTTTGAATCTATTTTTTATTTTTTTAGAAATGAATAGTGCAGGTGCATTATTGACAGTAGACGTTGTACTATATGTCATTAAATAAAAGAGGTTCTCTGTGTTTTGTTTCCACTGCTATAGTGAGCAGTGTATCTAAAAGCCTTCTGAGTTTTGTTCATTTCAAAGAGACAAGCAGGCAAATTTATTAACAAGGTAGATCTGATGGTAGGTTCCTGCTATCAAGCTCATTCCCTTACTGTATGTGTCAAATCTACAGAACCTAAGAAGAACTTATGTTATATTCATGCAAATTATCGTCCGTGGCTATTTGGGCATTGAGCAGACGTAAAAGCCAGATCTACCATGGCTACAGGGGCATGGAGTATCCATTACTCCCGTCCCACACCCAAGTAGGAGCGGACGATAACGTATGTTAGGTAGATCCCTGATGGTAGGTTTCCTTTACCTCTTTTCAAACATAGAGAACATTTACCTTGATGATTCTGTTAAGAGATAAGGAGACAAATATAATTTTAACAGGTTGCTTTATCTCTCAGCTATCAGTGGAAGACAGGGACAGAAAGCAAGGAGAAAAGGGAGCGAAAAAATAAAGCAACAGTAACATCTTTTTCTCATGTAGTATCTTACTATTTAAAGTTTACTGTTAACATCTGCACTACTATTTTTTTTTTGTTTTTTTTTTAAAGCTTAGTTGCACCAGATGCAGTTATAGGGGTAGAGAAGAGACATGCTGGGATGTCACCACCCGGTTTAATCAATGCCCCCATGTCCAGGTACATCATCATAAGGCTTGAAAGCATCCGTGGGTAGCCTATGATTATATATCTGTCCTATGGGACATTAGTCAAGCCAGATGGGCACATCCTAGCCTGACTCTTCTCCTCTCCACAAGACTTCTTATAGTGTTAAAAGTTCTATTTCTGTGTATTATTGAATTTCCCAGAATATAGGAGGACAACAATGTGATCCTGTTAAATAACAGGTTGGTAACAGCTTGTGGATCTAAATCCTTACATTAGGTTCCATTAAAATGGTATACATAGGTTTTTCACTGCAGTTCTCTTATTTGATGTTACCAAGTAGAAAATGCTAAATGAATGAATAATCTGATTGCCCGATGCTCCTGATCAATTTGGTTTTACGGTTTTGAATCTGTCCATCGATTCTCATGTTTATATTGTAATCTTTTATTTCCCCTCTGGGTATGTTTGGTAATATAAAATAAAACATTATGTCCCTTTATTTAGTATGAGCTAATTCACATATAACCTTCCAGGGGTTGTATCTTTTGAACAGTTGGGTTAGTTTAAGACCAACACCAATTTCATCAAGAGCACACTGGCACTCAAATTATATATTGATATAACATTTTGTGCTTGGTGACAGGTCCTCGTTAAGAATTCTGTTTTTACACATATTGATTTAAGTTATTAACAAAAAATATCTGTTTTTGCAAGATTTAAAATTGTTGTCCATTTTCAGTAAATAATTGATATTTTTGTATAATGTAAAGTTATACAATTTTCCAATATACTTTCCATATTCCTTGCTGTTTTCTAGATCTTTGCTTGCACTCATTTTAAAGGAAGCATTATTGCTTACTTTTAGTTTACTTTTGCACAGCTCGTTATAACACACTGCTCTGATTACTCTCTGTGATACAACGAGCCGTCCACCTGGGTGACATCACATGACCGGGGAGCGGTTTACCTCCACAGAAAGTAAACAATGAACCTTCCTGGTGAATGACAGCAAGCAGAGATCTGGAAAAGTATATGAAGTGAAAGTGAAAGTGGACAACCCCTTTAATCTATAAACTCTGATGATCAATTACATGTTTCATGAAAATCCGGTGAGTCCTTTCAGACTGCAGACCAAACACAGTATATAATATTACATTCAGTTATATATAGTCAACAATCAGTATTGTATGTCAGATGTCAGTATGTCAGTAAGCTGTTAAGATGGTATCTTGTGTGTGTATGCTATTAAAGGTGTTTGCCCATGAAAGAAAATTCTCAAATTTCAATCCCCCAGTGATGTCCACACAATAAAGGTCATTTTAACCCCTTACTTTACAATTTTATTCCGTTTTATTGCTGTTTTAGCTCAGTGTAAGATTCCAGATAATTCCAGACACATTATGATCCATCTAGTGCTGTGTGAGATGCTGTGTGCTGACAATGTGGTTAGATTATCAGGTTACAGGTTTATATAAGCTTTCTTTTAGCCTCTTAACATCCACTAGTATCTGACACATAGAAAGAGAGATGAGACAGATCAGAGATGAGAGATCCATGAGATGCATATTACACATGACATTCTCAGCTCTACTATAAAAGCCATAACATACACATAGCTCTGCTATATGCCTCCCCCCTCCCCTGTATAAAGACCTTAGCTGTTTGTAGCTCGTAGATTTACTCCCCTCACAATGTGTTACTTGCCGACAGTAAGTCTGTGTGTGAGCTCGTCTTGGAATGCAGGGCAGAGAGCAGGTCAGAGCAGAACAATATGTCCTCCCCGACTATAAAGTCAGAAGATTCAGGGTCGGGTCCAGGAGCAACCAAAATTGTGTACACCTGGACTAATAAACAGGTTGAAATTATATGTGTGAAATTCTGTATTTTTGTTAATAGCAATTAATTAGAGAATGTGTTATTTTGTCATCCTGAGTTTATTTAAGAATCTTGTCTTTGAGGGGATACCTCTTTAATTCCCCTCTTTAAATCATAGACACCTCTTAAAATATATTCTTTTTCTATAAAGTTTTTATTTTCTGTTTATTCTCTTTTGTTACTGTAAATTTTTTCTATATAAATAAAGAACTATTACTACTATATAGAAACAGTTGATTTGTTTCAGAAAACACATGGATCTCTGCAAGAAGAAATCAGAAAAATGCATCCTAGTACGCTCTGTTTTTCCTGTGGGATTTTCCAGGAAGTAGCTGAGAGCAGAGAGAATCTGACACAGGTAAAAGATGATTTGAGCTACAAAAAATACATTGTTGCTTAGCACTCAGACTGAACTCTGAAAAAAAAACTGTGGCCAAACTCTGAACACTATAGTGTTTGTATAGTACCGTTACCTCCACCAGTTAGGTTTCTGACTAGCTGTTGGTAACGAGGTACATATTTAAATTTGTGCCGCATAGTAGATAATAGGGCATATTTACTAGGAGCAGTGCAAACTGCACGATGTGCTCTTTGCCTGTGTATACTGAAGAATGCGCCAGATTCAAGATTTCTGGGGCAAGTTCTGCATGAATCTGGCGCACTCTGCACTGCCCTCTGAACAGTGGAGCTGCGCTACAAAAGGGTCGTGTGTGACACAAATGGTGTGCAGATACTGCTCAAATACCTGTGCAAGCAGTTTGCACTAGAAAGAACTTGCAAGTCTGACAGAAAACTGGCACACGGCCCTTAGTAATTGTGCCTCAATATAGTTCTGTCCCTGGGACCACTTTCTGTCTGCAGCAGTCTGAGAGTTTGCTGAACAGACTAGAACATTTTTCTTTTGGTTTACTCTCCACCACTTTCCAGCACCAAAAAAATGAAAAAGACAAATTTTTATTGTGTCAGAGTTTCAACACCACGAAAACCCCAACCTTTTTCACAGCAGAGGAGGCGGAAAACCCATTTTAAATGGGTCGGAAAGGAGAACAGGCGGAGGGAGCACTATAAAAAGGCAGAGACCCCCATCTGATAAAACTTACATGATTTCCACTGAACAAAGATGTGCGATTTTCAGCACGATTCGTGGGCAAGTGGCCTAAAATTTAAATCCTTTGATATCTTATTTCAGTTGATGATTCATCTCTGTAAAGAGATAAGACTGTCCAGTGACTGTCTGTAAAGGATTAAGTCATTAGACACTTTATTAGGTTTCTTTATCTCTCAGCTGGTATCACCTAAGTAAAACCCCTTGAGAAAGACAGGCGGTTGGGGGCTCAAACGCCAGGAAACTATGGTTCGCAGGTTATGCTTCTCACAAACGTACATTACATGTGCCTAATATACACTACAAAGTTATTTAATATGTGCTGTTCGGGTGGAAAGACTATGAGTTGGATGGGTCACTGTTGTACACTTTCATTGATGTTATTATATTGCCCTTTACAAATGAATTACCTTACTGATCTCCTGTGTACTGTGTTACCTGGTCTGTTCAAATCTTGTGTCTCTCCTATAGCCATCCTTTTATGCTTATACATTTTATCTAATGAGGTAATTCAATAAAGACTATTTATTTAATTCTAAAATACAGTGTCATGTGCACTCTATCCCTCTTGTTCTAGTTTAGTGTGGTGTGATGTACAGTACTCATGTATGTGAGGGTGATTTTGGGCCTCTTGGCATACTATCAATTCTCATATGGACTTAGGTTAGTTTTTTTTGCTAAACTAGATGCATATCACTTACATGAAAATATATACCTAAAGAAGCCTTATATGCATATCTTTTTGAAAAGTTTACACCATACTGTTATGTAAATTGCTTTGTTATATCTAATAAACTACGTTGTTGAACCCTAAAATATCCCTGTTCCGACTTGCATACAAATTCAACTTAAGAACAAGACTAAAGAACCTATTTTGTATGTAACCCGGGGACTGCCTGGTAGTCACAAAACTCGCACTGCATGGTACTGGCTCATGGCTATTTGATTTAACTTGTTTTTGTTGTATTTCAACTGTGGGAATATACAAGTTACCAAAAAGTCATGTGTTCAAATATTTTGGTGTAGTGACTGATGACTCTGGAAGGATGTGGGAAATTCTGATGTTCGGCAATAGAGAGCTATGGCATTAACCCTTAAAATTTGCAGCCCTGTTCCATTTTTGTGTTTTATATACATTGCATATTCACTTTACAAGTCAAAGGTTTGTTATTTGTGGGACAATTTGTGCTTCCTAGTGGCACCATTTAATATTCTATTCAGGCTTTGTTTTTACAGATTTTCTTTTGTCGATCGAATGAAACATCCACACTACTACAATCATGGAGAAATTAAAATAATTTTTGTTATATTTTAATACCTGTAAAAAATAGGGTGCTATAAACCTCTATTTGGGCTGTGATCTGGTCACAATTTAAGCAGCCAGACCACAGCCCCCAATTTGTGTGTCTTTGTCTGTACAGGCGGTCCCCTACTTAAGAACACCCAACTTACAAAGGACCCCTAGTCACAAATGGACCTCTGGATATTGGTAATTCACTTTTCAATTTATAGCTGTAGGCTACAATAATCAGCAGTAACAGTTATCAAAGGTGTCTTTTATTAAGCTTTATTGTTAATCCTGGTTATGATGACAACCCAACATTTTTAAAATCCAATTGTCACAGAGATCAACAAAAATTTTGTCTATAGTTACAATTATAAAATACACAGTTCCGACTTACTACCAATTTCAACTTAAGAACAATCCTACAGAACCTATGTTGTATGTAACCCGGGGACTTCCTGTAGTTAAATATCTTGAAACAATTTTTAAATGGCATTAAGATATCACAAAACATTAAAAATGTTGTATATCTGTGATCGTGCTGACCCAAAGAATAAATGTAATGCATCATTTGGACCAAAGTGTGAAAGCTGTAAAAGCTGAAAAGACTATAAAATTGCGCTACAGTGTTTTTGTCAGCTTCTCCAGATTTAGAATTTTTCTTTCTACTGCATAGAATATTAAATTTTGCCACTAGGAAGTACAATTTGATCCGGAGATAACAAGTCCTCATATAGCTCTGTAAATGGAAAAATAAAAAATATATGAATTTTTGAATGTAGGAAGTGAAACATGGAAATGCATAACTGAAAATAACATGGGGGTTAACAGGTTTATGATCTAGCTCGTTTACTTATTTTCATGTGCATTATTCGGAAAGATGTGGTGATTTTAATTTATTTTAGCTTTTTATTTGTAATTCTTTCATATTTTTAATTTTGCTAGGTTCCCTCTAAAGCAGTGGTGGCAAACCTATGAGTGGCAGAAGTAGCACTTAGAGCCCTCTCTTTGGGGACTTAACCCAGAACAGATGTGCCTCGCTGTGATACATCCTCGCTCTTCCTGCAGTTTCAGGCAGCCCAGGATGTGTCACTTTAAAATAGCGCTGAGTGCGGCACATCCTGGGCTGCCTGAAACTGCAGGAAGAGCAAGGAGGTGTGGACAGAGCAAGATTATTGAAGCTCCTGCTCCAAGTCCTGTGTTTCTTCCTGTTCAGGGGTCCAGGAGGGAAGCCCCAATAATTTCCCCAACTTCTTTCAACTGTATTGGTGTTTTCTGGACGGTGATACAGTTGAAGGCTGTGGTAGCAGCAATAAGGTAGTAATAAGCAGAGGTCACATTAAAGCCTATCCAAGCTTCTATTAGGCTTGTACAGGAGGTTTTAATCCTCAAAAAACTCTCAGATGGATTCATCTCTTCACTTGCTTAGTCATGGCTGTGAGCTGCAGCTCACGGCTCCAATAGGTGGACATGTGACCAGGGCAGTGTCATTCAATATTTACCGCTGATGCTCCATTCACAAGACCTTGCACAGCGGCACAGCTCTGCCAGGCTTATGGCACTGTGTACACATGCACACATCGTGATCATTAGGTGGCTGTCCAATCCTGTCCTGTGACAGAGGGCTGATACAATCAGTTCCCTGTCACAGCAGTCCCCGAACACAGAGCTTGGTCTGGTCTGAGTGAAAGTCAACATCAAACATAGTGTGGTCAGGGGGTTCAGCGGCCTTAGCCATAGTATGTTCTGGGGAGTTTGTGGATATCAGCCATAGTCTGGTCTGAGTGGAAGACAGCATCAGCCATGGTCTGGCCGGGAAAAGGGGGGCAAGTCTGAGGCATGAGCTATATTCTGGATTGGGTGGAAGGCAGTGTCCGCAATGGTCTGGCCTGGGGGGTGGGCGGCATTAGCCATAGTCTGGTTTGGGGGGTCAGCGGCATCAGCCTGGTTTGGTTGGTGGTGACAGCCATTGTCTTGGTTGGGGCCATCGGCAGAGTCAGCCATCTGGGAGGCGGGGGTCAACAAAAGGGGGGAAGGGCATCAGCCATAGTCTAATCTGGGGGGGATCAGTGGATGTCAGTCATAGTCTGTAGGTTGAATTTTCTGAGGAGACGCAAAAAAGGTTGTGCACCCCTTGTTTAATGCATGATGTAAACTTACTATATTTGCCTCAGTTGGTTACTAAAGCACAGAAAACAGGGACTGTAATGATTGTATAAATAGACATCTATCAACATTATTACAGAGTTATATATTTGTGTTCCAGAAAATGTCATACTCATCCTCCTCTAAAAATAGTCCACAAAAATGGTAGTAGTAGTATTATTACTCTGCGGGAAAAATGTTAGTGTGATAAGTAAGTGGGTTCTGGGTTGCAGTTTGGGCACTCGATCTCTAAAAGGTTTCACCATCACTGCCCTACCATATAATGCAATACAATGTATAATATCAACTATTAGTAGGGATACCAAAGGCATCAGAGAAGCAACCAATCACTTCCCCCCAATGATGGCATGGGGAGGGCATTGGTGCTTATATGCTGCTAAAGTGGTTCGGCATTTAACAGGTTCACAGCTACGATCAGTACTGGCACAGTAATTATTTTACAAGCCTGCATGAGCAATTGTAAAAAGGGTTGTAAAAAAATAAACCTTAGTGGCAAGGAGGGGGTTGCTTAAAAAAAGAAACATTTACTTACCTCCCGATGTTCCGTGCTGCCCACTCTCTGGTCCATGCCCCATGTAAACAAACAGGGGCTTGAAAGCCGCACTGCATTCAGCTTCCAGCCGGCCAATGTGGCCGGCTAAACCCACCTGTCCCTATTCCTAGCGGCAGCAGGTGGGCATGGAGTTTATTTTTTTAAGCAGCCCCCTCTCGGCCACTAAGGTTTTTTTGTACATTCTCGAACAACCCCTTTAAGTGGTTAAACAAAAACTAACTTCTGAGTCAGGATGAGCTAAGTTGAGCTTAGTATGCAGTTTCTGTTGCTTTTTGCTGCAGATTTTAAAGTCAAAAGTCAGTAATGTCAGTCCTTTCCTTACATTTCCTATTCTTTTGAATCTGCTCTTTTAACCTGGACAACCCTGTTAATAAATTAGTGTCCATGACCATCATTTCAATAGACTGTGTGACCACTCTTTTAAAAAGTGGAGCAAGTCCTAGTCAGAACTGGTTTTTTTTTACGTCAACCATTGGTTTACACTTTTGTTGTTCAAGAAAAGTACAGGTTTTAGAAGTGTTATATATATTCCAAAATATGGAACCCCAATCATTACCAAGAGCAACAGATCTCAAGTTAAGATTCTAAACTGGAAATCAATTTGGGATATAACATTCCCATTCACTGTAAATGTGATTGCTTCTCAGTAATAAAGGGCAAGGTCATGCCTACACTTTTAACCCTTTTTAATTGTCAGGTCGTAAAAGTAAAATAAGACAATCGTTTTCATCTTAACAAATAAACATAAAAAGCACAATTTAAAAACTCACATTTTTTTGGTAATGTTAATTTTGGTAGGAAAATAGTTTAATGGAAAACACTTGCTGATACAAAGGGAACTCATGTGACTACATTCAGTAAGTGCTGCACTGCCACTATTGTTTCTGCGCTCATCTCTTGCTCCTTCCTCTCACCATCGGCTCTTCCACCTCCTGTCTCCCTGCAGGCCTGATATTTCAAGTGAGCAGAGTCTGACTGTTCTTTTCTGCCTCTGCTTTTCCCACAAATCCTAGGAGCTTTTGTTTTTGTCTTATTTCTGACCATTTCTGCATCTCTTATGATTCCCACTGTTCTTCTGTATCTTCCTCCCATTGCGCTCCCCCCTTAGGTAGAACTTATTTTCCCTGTTTGGATTTTGCGGCGTACAAATTGTACCATCTGTCTCTCCTCTCCACTTCTCCTTCCCCTTCTCCCCTCGCTTTTCCTCTCTTCCTCTGTCTCTTTGTATGCCCGTCATGTTCAACACTTTACGCTTTACTGCAATAAGAAGAGGATAAGAAATCATAGGGAGAGACTGAGAGAGGAAAAGGAGGGGGAGAAAGAGGGATATATAAAGATACCAGTAAAGAAGAACGAAACACAAAACAAATGGGCGAGGGGGGAGAAAAACAAAGCCTTCAATGAGGAGATCATGATGGGGAGGAGGGAAACGAAGGGGTGCTACAAGACAACAGATTGCCTGGACACAATTTGTGCCACTGCAGAAGTTCTGTGGCTCTCAGGGACACACATGACCATCTGGTGACACGTTTCAGTGATAGCAACACATCTCCTGCATTCCCTCATAGGGGACCCGAGCAGGTGACCAGAATTTAAACAAGTCACAATAGCCATCAGAGTGTGCATCATATGGAGTTTTATGTTGTCACATCCTAGGATGTGGATATCACTTCAGAAATATAAAAGTCGTTCTTCTCCTCTACACTCGGATATTTCATTGTCCTTCTGTCTGAGTCTTGCTTCCCCCACCACTGTTTTTTTAATGCCACCCTCCCGCTATCTCTATTCCAACTGCTTGTAAAATTCATGTCTCTTTTCCCTGTAGGGTTTAGTGGATTATTCTAGGATGGTGAATGCTGGGTATTAACTTCCACATATAAAATACGATTTTGCCTGGGTCTGCATCTGTGCGTCAGACGAATTAAACTCTTAAATATACATGTCAGGTGGATTGTCTGCCAAGAAGTGTGTACAGAATGTGCTATGTGATAGTAGTCTAATTGAGGCATTGATCATTCCGCAGCCAATCCCTTTACCTGTCGGACTGCTCCCGAAAACTCCTTCTAGAACCCCATTTATGGTTCCTATAACTCTTCCAAGTGCTCCCCTTAATGAGCCATTAAGCCATTTGCTGCATATGATCCCATTGTTCAATTACATCTCTCCTCTCAGCACCTCCTTTTATCTCTCTTTTTACAATGCATTATATTGGTTTGAAACGTTTTGCTGCGACTCTTCCATTACTTCTTCACAATCCACCCTTTAACTCTCCGACTGCTCCCCATAAATTCTGTAATTGCTCCATAATTACACTCACGTCTGCGTTCATTACCAACCAAACCTCTCACGACGAATGCTTCACGTAATATGTTGTCACCAAAGCTCCTCCTCTTTACCCGATTTCCTATAGTTCGCTAGACTATTTATATTAATGGTAAATTATGTGGAACTATGTTATTCTGTTGTTTCAGAATTTGGATCATGCTCTGAACATTCCCAGTTTGTACAATCGCTGCAGTTCTCATGACTTGCCAGACTGCCAGGGACATGGCAGCAATATATAATTCCCATGAATGGGCATTCAACATGGTAAAACCTGTCCAAACTATTTCTTAAATGGGGAATATGTTGCCTATAACTGAGCTCATCTATGACATGGGTGCTACATAAGAGGTGTCACCTGAGTTAGGTGCTAGATTAGCTAAAGCTATATGTCTCCAATGGTTATCTTACCAGATTATAACCTGGTGGTTTTGTATACAGTGCATACTGGTGGAGATGGGAGGCAATGAGGCCACTTTACATTCATCTTATGAATAGGGCTACTGTGGCAACAAACATCTCGTGATAGCTTTATACTTTAGTGTAAAATGATTTTTGGTCTCATTTGCAGGTTATTACATCTGTAACCATCTTCACCAAGTCTTAGTACATAGAACTTTCTATGCTGCCTCCTGTGGCATCAAGTCAGTAAACTCCTCCTCCTGCCCCCAGTGCCTGCTGTGCCCTGTGTATCATGCAGACAGCTGGATACTATGTAACATGTAGAGCGATGCAAGTTCAATGTTAATGTATGTATTACACATACCACACACACACATATATGCATATATTCACACACACACCGCGCGTATCCTGTTCCCACCTTTGTGCCATGCCCCTGCCATGGTGTAGTAGAGTATTGGCAGCAATGTACACACTCGCACACGTGGTATACGAGCAGGCAGCGTTACATACATGTACACACATGATCCCCACACACTCAGGCAGAAGTTTGCACGCACCGTATAACTCCAGACGTGTGAGGCAGACCGCGCCAAAGACAGGTCAGGATGTGACAGAGACCTCTGCTCACACCGAAGCCCGCCACAGAGACCGCTCCAGCTGTGAGGCAGATGTGACAGAGCCCGGGAAGACTGCTGCTGCAGAGACAGCTCCACATCTACGAGAGGCTGCCGCTACCGCTGCTGCTGCAGAGACCATGTGATGAGGAGGCACAGACAGTGTGAGGGCAGAGATAGAGACAGGCACACACAGGTTCCTGCAGATGCTGCCCTGGTTTTAGAGCGAGTGATGCTGAGAATACGAGTTGACATACCACCACCACCCCCCCCTAAATAAAATCCCCTGCACTCCCCCTCCTCCTTCTAAGACTCTCTCTCTTTCTATCTCTCCTCCTCTTTCTTCCTCTTTCTCCTTTCCTCTAATACAAGAGGACACAAAGAACAGAGAGAGACACAGACAAAGTGACAGCCACAAAGCAGAGGGACAAGGAGTGAGATCCCAGACAGCAGCAGGAGGACGTGTCCATGGACAAGATGATAGATAGATAGATAGATAGATAGATAGGATAGACAGCCTTGAACATGCAGCAATATAGTGATGGATTACAGGGCTTAGTGAATGGGCATCTGACATGGCTGGTTTTGGATGCAATGTGACTGTGCCCCTGGGGTACACGCACAATTTACCAGTATACAGAGGAGGGAGTCACATAGAAGATACGAGTCCAGTATATACAGGCTGTTGAGAAGAATACAAAGTGCAATCAAGAAAACAATAGGTTAGCACTGCATGTCAGCGCATGATGTAAAGGAGAGTGGAGGGCAAAGGAGGAGAATAGTCTGAAAGGACAGACAAGTGTCTTCTACTTAGTCTCTGCAGAATCCTTTCAGTATGATACAGGTAGATGAGAACAGGACACGTCCTCCGCTAGAGTGGTCCCATGTCATTGTAATGGGATTTCTACAAGTGTTCAAAAAAATGGAATCACACGAAAAATTCTGACTGTTACAAGCTCACATAACACTTGTGTGGAATGTAAAACAATAAGCTTTTAAAGGGATCATTATATGAAAAAAAAATTTTTTTTGTTAATTTGTTCACTGTTTTTTTTTGTAGCTGGTTTTCCAGTCCCTGAATTTATTCCCTCGCCTCATAGTAAGATTAAGTGAACCCAGCCTTAAATGAGAGTTTTCAGGAAAAAAAAAACATTTTTACATTTCTCCTTGTATTTACCTATTTGTTATTGCACCCCCTGGCATTCTATTGATTTCTTTCTTTTCAGAGCATTCACTTGTGTTGTCCAGTAAAAAAATATATTGTTAAAAAGGCTCTGCATTGTAGCAGTGAATCCATCAGCAGGATCAGCCTTATTTGAATATTTCATAAGTATAATATTTGTATGCTTAAAGCAGCCTGTGGACTAGCACCATATAACATGGCGGTGAGGTTGCGTATGGGATCCTGGCGATTCATTCCCTTTGCATTGGTACCAATCCCCTGCCATATCAGTAACCACATTCCTGTTCCGATGGAGCCCTTGTGAGAGTAATGGAGCAGACAGCCACGCATGACTGTTCAGCTCCATTAATCTCTATGGAGCTGACGGAAATTGCCGAGCGCTGCGCTCGGTGATCTCCGTCAGCTCCATAGAGATTAAAGGAAGCAGAATGGTCGTCCGAGTCGGTCAGACCACTCGTTTTCACGATTTGTGGGGGTCTCAGCACTGAGGCCCCCACTGATCAGCAAGGTAAGCTCTATCCCGTGGATAGGACCAAACTTGTCTTCATGGGAAAACCCCTTTAGCCAAAGAAAAAAAAATTGTCAATGCAGTTCAGCTCTACTGTTCTGTGGGCAAGCAGGGACTTCTTCTGTGGAACCCTAACCCCTTAACGCTCTGCACCGTATATGTTATATGTATTTTTATTTTTTTTTACTTTTTCTTGTAAATATTTTACTGGCCCACTCCAGGACTTGAACAAGCGATCATCTGATCGCTTATTCAAAATAATACACTGTCATACTGATAGACTACAGATACTGATACAATGTCAGTGTATTACAGAGTCAGCCTAAGTAGATCTTCAGGGGTGAGGCTCGTGGCGGGGAAATATGCAAAAGCCCTGTAGGCACAGAGGTCATATTTGACCACGGCGCCTTTAGGGTTACAAAAAGGTGGGATCCCAGGAATGTGAAGTACCTGCGGACCTAGACCTGTATTTACGTCCCAGGTCGTTAAGGGGTTAATTCAATAAATAAATAATTTAAGATACCAAAAGAATTATTTCAAATGTGTATTAATGCTTGAATAAACCATAAATTGTGTATTAACATAACTTGCATTTTAAATATAGGAAATGTTAATTAAAGGAATACAATTTTGGCTCTCAAAGTTGATGGCCTGTTGTTAAAAAATTTTAGGCCACCCTTGGCTAGGCCTGATAGTGTACATAGGGTCCAATAAAAATAACAGAGCAGTACAGAGTTAGTTGCAGGAACCACAAGAAAAACTCCACAATATAAATAAAGTGCTCATTCCGTTTAAAGGAAATCATCATAAAGAGATATTTAGAAATCCCCATGTGTGATAACACTGTGCCATCAGACTTCTGCTAGTCTCTGGGGCCAAATGCTGCAAGTCCTTTCTTACAGAGCTGACAATATCTGAGATAACGTGATGGTGTATGCAGGGGCGCACCTGCCATGAGGCGAGTTGAGACTCTCGCCTCAGGCGGCGCGCCACCTGCTGGACATGGAGGCGGCGTTGTGTGCCCGCCCGCTTGCTTGTGCTTCCGTCTGCCCGCCTTGCCGATGCCTATGCCGCCGCCCCCAGGCTGACACACCTCCCTCCATGCCGGCTGGCGCATTCTCTTTCCCGCCGCACACATCCCCCTGCCAAAAGCGCAGCGCCACCTGTCAGCTCCGGGTATACCCCCTCGGCTTCCTCTCCGCTCGGCTCCCTCTCCTCTCCGTTCCCTCTCGTCTCCCTCTCCCCTCCGGTCGGCTCGGCTCACTCTCCGCACGGCTCCCTCTGCTCTCCGGTCGGCTCGGCTCACTCTCCGCACGGCTCCCTCTCCTCTCCGTTCCCTCTCCTCTCCGGTCGGCTCGGCTCACTCTCCGGTCGGCTCGGCTCACTCTCCGCACGGCTCCCTCTCCTCTCCGTTCCCTCTCCTCTCCGGTCGGCTTGGCTCCCTCTCCGCACGACTCCCTCTGCTCTCCGGTCGGCTCGGCTCACTCTCCGCACGGCTCCCTCTCCTCTCCGTTCCCTCTCCTCTCCTTTCCGCTCTGCTCCCTGTCCGCTCCCTCTCCTCTTTGCTCGACTCCCTCTCCTCTCCGCTCCCTCTGTCGCCCACTCCCCCCCCCGCGCCCCCCCTCGCTCCCTCTCCGCTCTCCTCTCCAACTCCTCCAGGTGCCCACCCAAAGTGCAGGACAAGGCAGAAGTTTCCTAAAAGAAAAGATAGTAAGTTTATCTGTATGTGTTTGTGTATATGGATGTTATGTGTATATGTATATGGATTTGATGTGTACGTGTATATGTATATGATGTATGTGATGTGTGTATGTGTATATGATGTGTGTATATGGATGTGATGTGTGTAGGTGTATATGGATATGATGTGTGTAGGTGTATATGGATATGATGTGTGTATGTGTATATGGATGTGATGTGTGTATGTGTATATGTATATGGATGGTACACTGTATGCATTTTATTCTACATGGCGGCATGCTGTATGTATTTTATACTACATTCCGATATGCTGTATGTATTGTATACTACATGGCGGCACACTGTATGCATTTTATACTACATGGTGGTACACTGTATGCATTTTATACCACATGGCGCTACACTGTATGCATTTTATACTACATGGCGTTACGCCGTATGCATTTTATACTACATGGCGGTATGCTATATGCATTTTGTACTACATGGCGATATGCTATATGCATTTTATACTACACGGTGATATGCTGTATGTATTTTATACTACATTCCGATATGCTGTATGCATTTTATACTACATGGGGGGACGCTGTATGTATTTTATACTACATGGGGGGATGCTGTATGCATTTTATACTACGTGGCACGCTGTATGCATTTTATACTACATGGCGGTACACTGTATGCATTTTATACTAGATGGTGGCACACTGTATGCATTTTATACTACATGGCGGTACACTGTATGCATTTTATACTACATGGCGATACGCTGTATGCATTTTATACTACATGGCAGCCCGCTGTATGCATTTTATACTACATGGCGGTACACTGTATGCATTTTATACTAGATGGTGGCACACTGTATGCATTTTATACTACATGGCGGTACACTGTATGCATTTTATACTACATGGTGTTACGCTGTATGCATTTTGCATTGCTTTATTTTCACATCAAACCAATATGATGCATCTGGTCCTGACACTCCCTGATATATTACATATATGGGCGGGGGGGGCGTCTCTCTATGGCTCGCCTCAGGCAGCAGACAGGCTTGGTACACCCCTGGGTGTATGAAATATTTTCCTTTCCTCAATGCAGTGGCTTGTTTTATTTTTTTTTACCAATTAGAAGGACACTACAGACACCTCTATAAGATGCTATTATAGACCTGTAGTTCCCACGCAGCATAGTTAAATGTTAAAAATTTTCTATTTTTACATCAACTCAAGCTTGAAAGGTAATACCAGTATAGAATAGAATACTTATAGAGTTATAGTGATAAGACTTTTCTAAATCTTTCAGCATTTTCTCTCAAACAATCAAACACTTATCATAGGATTAGGTCTTTGTTTTTTTTTTATTTCACAAAATTACAGAAAAAACATTTCACAAAGTTGTCAACGTTTAAGTTGACAAAGATGTATCAGACTATGTAAGACTTTTGTGTGATTATTCTTCCATGGTCTGATCACATTTATATCCTTGTTTAGGCTTTATTCTCACAAAGGTGGACTGCCCGTGACATTGCACACGCCAATGACACACAAGGCGCAAACAGTGTACCACAGGACATAACACTACATGCCGTGTATGTGTAGCTTCATTGGTTGAAAATGTCATGCTCTTGTTATATCTACATCTTAATTTCTTCTTGGCTTAGCTCTAAATAAAACAAAAGGAAGGTGAGCGGTAGTTACCAGGTCTGAAAACTACACAGAGAACACAGCTGTCTGCTTGCTATTTCATTCTTTATCAGCTGCTGAGAAAAACTAATGTGGGAGGGGATGCTAGTTGTTATACCACCCCTCCCAAAAATAATATAGAGGACTTATTCCATTTAAAGTTCATTAATATTTATAGTTATGAAAACCCCTTTAAGATAAATGGTTGATTTTTTTATGGCCTCTTAATACCTAGATGTTTGTCTTAATTATAGAGGAACACTGTGTGATTGTATTGACAAACGTAGTTAAAGAGGACCTGTCACCGAGAAATTTGGCACTTACTTTTGTAAGCAGCTCCTAGTGCTAAAATGATAGAATGATTGCGTTATCGGAAACCTCTAAAAAAATCTAGCACTGCGGCGGAGTACAATGTAAACGCTGGACCGTTCTCGAAGCTATCCGGTGTTTCATGTATCCAATCGCTTCATAGGTCAGCGGTGACTGTTAGTCACTGCCCCCAAACCCACCCACAATCCCGCCCCCTCATGAATACACCGGACAGCTTTGAGAGCGGTCCGGCGTTTACATTGTATTCTGCCGCAGAGTTAGAGGTTTCCGATAACGCTATCATTCTAACACTGCGGCGTTTGTTTTAGCACTAGTGCCAAATTTCTTGGTGACAGGTCCTCTCTATGTGTATGTTGGGACTGCAACAAAGCATTGGTAAATCAGGGAATCATTGTACAGTACATTACATTAAAGATACATAGTTTTTGTTAAGTTTTTCTGTTTCTGAGGATGATGATTAACTGTTCAGTAGGACTTTGTTCTTGCAATTCTTTTCAAAAAATGTTTTTACTTCTATTTTTACTTACAAAGTAATATTTTGTACATATGCCCTTTTTACAAAAATAACCTGATGTAGCATGTAGCAGGAAACAGCAACAGCAAATAAGGATAATAGCATGAAATAGCATGTAAATATATATATATCAGTACGGGCCAAATGTCCATATTATAAATGTTTATTTTGAAGCAATCTGGGGTTATATATGCCTATACTGTGTATACATCTGCCAATGACTGCCAATAAACAAGTGTAGGAAAATATAGTGGCTTAACCTAAGCTCTTATATGTATTCTGGATAACGTCTGAGAAATTCAAGAATATGTATTAAGTGTATATTCCTTACAATCCAATAAATTAAAATGTTTTTCCCACGAAACAAGTTGCTGAACGGTGGGGGTCTCAGTGATGAGACTGATCACGAGAACGTAGTACTGATGTACCCCCCCCCCCCCCCCCCCCGTCTGACCGCTCGTGTCTCCTCGCGCATGGCCTGGTTGCCCCATTCATCTCGGGGAGTGATGAGGGGTACATCAGACCACCCCATTCTCTTTATCAGTAGGGGTCTCATCACTGAGGCCCCCACCAATCAGCAAGTAAGGCCCTATCCTATGTATAGGGCCTAACCTGTTTCATAGGAAAACCTCTTTATGGTGACAATTGGATGCTTGGTAACTCTAGAAAATGTGTAATACAAATCTACCTACTACATGTCTTCATACTTTGAATTATGAATTGAACTGTATTTCAGCCACATAAAGAATTTAAGTCAGTATCCAGGCTTTATTATAGTCTGAGCAGGAGCACGCCATAGGAGCAATGAAAAAATTGTTAAGGCTTCTCAAAGTCATTCATACATTACATTTTCACTGATTGAGACACAATAGAGGGCACAAGTCCTTACCCGGTTTGACCCTTGGATTTCACAAACTGCAATGCAGCCAAGCCAATTCATCAAATCAAGTTGTTTTTAATATGCCATTTCCTAATTCATAAAATATACATTTCATTAAATGAATAATTAAATCTGATAAAAAGACAAAATGATGACTGTTTCAAGCTTTACCTAATAATCAATATTCATTACACAGTTATTGACCATAGGATTGACCATAGCCACAGGGTATGCTAACCCAAAGGAAGTCCAACTGATAAAACATCGGGCCACAGTCTATGCATGTTATATTTTGTATCTAAATGCAAATCCTGAACATGAATATACCAGACGATGCAATCTCTATTATTAAAATGTTTTGAGATTTTCATCTTGATATGGCATGTTTTACATTTTATTTACAGATTTACAGGTACAGATTTGAATATATAGCACAGGAATCATAAATGTATAAAAATGCATTGAGAAGCAATGGTTTGAAACAATGCCCCAAAGACCCTATTGACCTATAATAGGGTCTATCAGGCTTCTACAGTTGTGTCCATCAGGTCTTTCTGCTACCAGAATTTGCAGTTATACAGGACACAAACAACGGCGAGGAACAGATCCAGCTCTATCTTTTAGGGCTCTGGCAGTCAGCTCATGCACAGGGCTGTGAAATCCAGGAGCAAGAACCCATAGAAGTGAATGGGGACATGTGCTAGCTGTAGGAAATATGGTTAGCACACATCCTAATTTCTTTTTTGTGTACATGAGCTCTTACTTTCAGGGCAAGCATGGCACTGTATGCTGCATAGAAGCTCTTAACAATGAGAACATAGCTGAAATTCAACTACTGTGTGTGTATTTGTAAACGCTGGGACAAATTTAATGATTCCATACATAGTTACATGGTATAAATTAAGCTTAGACAGTTATTTAGTGTGCCCAATTTATCACAATTGCCCCTGCGCCAGATTTCAGTCAGACTTTGCACGTTCTTTTCAGTGCAAAATATTTGCACAGGTATTTTAGAAGTGTCTGAGACATATTTCTGGCGCACGCTGCACTATTTTTCATGTGACACAAAGGGGGCGTTCGGACCGTGCACCACATTTAACATGTAAAGTCCGACAGAATTGTGTCCCACTGCCCCTATCAAAGGTGCACCAAAAAAAAAAATGGCGCCAGAAATCCTGAATCCTCTGTACTATACACTGGAAAACTGCATATTGTGAAGTTTAGACTGTTCTAGGTAAATGTTCCCCAATGACTTGTATTGGATGATTTATCTGCTGCATATTTGGTCTGTTAAGCATAAAGCCTCTTGCACATAAACGTATGTTTTCATCAGTCCTGTATTTCTGTGCTTAATGAATCCATATATACATGATGTTTTCCTTCGGTATGTGAATGTATGTCACTGTATCTGTACCGCCTCCTTATAAAATACAGTGGATGGTTTGCTGACTATTGGCTGGCTGACAGAATGCACCTCCTACTGGTTCTGGTCTCCCTGGACTCTGCACAACCGTATACAGCACGTATGCAACACATATGTTAAACGTTTCCATCGACTTAGGCTTGTTACACAAAAATGGGTGCAGCCCATGTATACGTGCAGTATGGCCCCTCCTACCTTTCAGATTAAGACCCCCTGATATTATGTCTTCCTGATATTGTGGCCCCCCAGCTATGCCTGATATTGTGGCCCTGATTTCTCACTGATATTGCACCCATCATCTCCCCCTCACATTGTAGCTCCCTAAATATTGTGCCCCCCATCTCCCTCTAACGTTATGTCCCCTCATATTGTGCCCCTCCAGCACTCCCCATTATATTATAACCCTCAGAACCCCCTAATATGACCCTTTCTTATTCTGATGCCCCCCAGCTTCCTCTGATGTTGTGTCTCTTCTCAGCTCCCGCTTGTTGCTGTGTAATAAAATAAAATAACAAACACAGATACTCACCTAACATCACCTTGTTCCCCTGCAGCTCTCCCCTCCTTCGATGCTGCTACGTGCAGAGCTGTGGCATGCTGTCTGACCTTCCAGGCTCTGCACACAGCAGCAGCTGCACAGTGATAGTGCAGGGAGCTTCCGGCTCTCTGGATGCCAACAGAGTTGATGACCCAACACATACCTCTCACCAGAGCTGTCTTAATGGATCCAGGATGGTTGGGAGGTATGCTTTTAGCACCTTGTAGCACATTGTAATCTACATCTTTCGCCGAGGCACATACCTTGTTGAATACTGTTATTATACAGCAGTACAACTATCCCTATATTGTACCACCCAGTTCCACAGTACAGTCATAAAGTTGACTCACCATTTATGCAAATGATATCATGAGTTCAATCATCATCTTTAGTTGAGTCTACCTGCCATATACATGTTGGCTATTTGACACAGTGTAGAGAATCCCTGAGAGAGGGGGGAATGAGGGAGCTTGTTTCTCTTTAGCAAATCAGTCACACTCAGCCATCATCTCTCTATTTCCTGAGGGAGGGGTGAATGATGTAACAGATCTGAGCTCACTCAACTGAAAATAACGCCGGTCCCTTTTCCATCAGAAGCTGGGGTGGGGCTGAAATAGAAGAACATGAATATGCTTAGTTGGTGATTCAACTTCACAAATGGATTGTGGATCATTACAGGTATAGGAAGGAACAATATGGGGATAGTTGTACTGCTGTATAGTAGCAGTTTTCAAGGATACATTTAGTTATTGTCGGTAAGTTTATCATGCATATTCCCTTTAACCCCTTAGTGACCACCGATACAGATTTTTCAGTTGGTTACTAAGGGGCCTTGGGCTACGCCAACAGGTTTTTCTATCGACCTAGCCCAAGTTCTGTACAGGTCGCCCATACAGGGAAGAACAGTGACCCGGCTGTTACATGACAGCTGGGCCCCTTGCTCTAACAGTTCAGATTCGGACTGTTTAACTCCTTAGATCCCTGCTGAGGGTGGGGCCCCCTCCCAGAACCCCAATCGTGAGATGCCATTTTCAAGTTACCACCATGGAAATTTTGAAAGTGTTTAGATAGAGCTGAAATATTGGGCTTGTCGTTAGTAGCATCAGACATACACTCACCGGCCACTTTATTAGGTACACCTGTCCAACTGCTCGTTAACACTTAATTTCTAATCAGCCAATTACATGGCGGCAACTCAGTGCATTTAGGCATGTAGACATGGTCAAGACAATCTCCTGCAGTTCAAACCGAGCATCAGTATGGGGAAGAAAGGTGATTTGAGTGCCTTTGAACGTGGCATGGTTGTTGGTGCCAGAAGGGCTGGTCTGAGTATTTCAGAAACTGCTGATCTACTGGGATTTTCACGCACAACCATCTCTAGGGTTTACAGAGAATGATCCGAAAAAGAAAAAAATCCAGTGAGTGGCAGTTCTGTGGGCGGAAATGCCTTGTTGATGCCAGAGGTCAGAGGAGAATGGGCAGACTGGTTCGAGCTGATAGAAAGGCAACAGTGACTCAAATCGCCACCCGTTACAACCAAGGTAGGCAGAAGAGCATCTCTGAACGCACAGTACGTCCAACTTTGAGGCAGATGGGCTACAGCAGCAGAAGACCACACCGGGTGCCACTCCTTTCAGCTAAGAACAGGAAACTGAGGCTACAATTTGCACAAGCACATCGAAATTGGACAGTAGAAGATTGGAAAAACGTTGCCTGGTCTGATGAGTCTCGATTTCTGCTGCGACATTCGGATGGTAGGGTCAGAATTTGGCGTCAACAACATGAAAGCATGGATCAATCCTGCCTTGTATCAACGGTTCAGGCTGGTGGTGGTGGTGTCATGGTGTGGGGAATATTTTCTTGGCACTCTTTGGGCCCCTTGGTACCAATTGAGCATCGTTGCAACGCCACAGCCTACCTGAGTATTGTTGCTGACCATGTCCATCCCTTTATGACCACAATGTACCCAACATCTGATGGCTACTTTCAGCAGGATAATGCGCCATGTCATAAAGCTGGAATCATCTCAGACTGGTTTCTTGAACATGACAATGAGTTCACTGTACTCAAATGGCCTCCACAGTCACCAGATCTCAATCCAATAGAGCATCTTTGGGATGTGATGGAACGGGAGATTCGCATCATGGATGTGCAGCCGACAAATCTGCGGCAACTGTGTGATGCCATCATGTCAATATGGACCAAAATCTCTGAGGAATGCTTCCAGCACCTTGTTGAATCTATGCCACAAAGAATTGAGGCAGTACTGAAGGCAAAAGGGGGTCCAACCCGTTACTAGCATGGTGTACCTAATAAAGTGGCCGGTGAGTGTATGTCTCCGTATTCTATTCTTAACCGGTCCTATTGTACAACCCACATATTGAACTAAACACTCTGTAAATGCCTGGTCTTTTTTTTACATAGGTGCATTCCTTGCATATATTATGCTCGCAGCCATAACTGCCTTTAACACTGAGCCAGGTACTCCTATTTTTCTTTTTTTCTTCACTGCCAGTGAACAAACTCGGGCACACCGATGTACCAAAAGATGTGCCTCTTCTGGACACAAATCTAATCCCTATTGATTTCACTTTATCGAGTTCGGGGATTTTTTCCCTAACTTCTTTAATTTCTTTCTCTAAATCCTCTTTTCTATTACGGTTTCTTTTGGCCCTTACCATTTCTCCATATGGGATGTTATTGATAAAATGTTTAGGGTGGCTGGATGTGGCCAACAGGATGGAGTTACCGGGTGTTTCTTTCCTGTATGGAATGGTAATGACCCTATTTAGTTCCCCCAGCTAAGAAGGGATGAACTGCAGAGATCTACAGCTGAGGTGGGAGAGACTTTCCATAGGACAATAATCAGACGCACACTGCACAAATCTGGCCTGTATGGAAGAGTGGCAAGAAGAAAGACATTTCTCAAAGATATCTATAAAAAGTCTTATTTAAAGGGAACCTGTCACCAGTCACTAAACCTGTCACCTGTCACTAAAGACAGGTTGTAGAATCCCTTCACACCTGCATTGCAAATATGTCTTTCTGCTTTCTTTAAGCATTTGCAGTACATTATAACTGTGTGTTATAACTTACCTTGCACCCTGACAGAATCCAGTATAGTTAGTTCTAGGGGTTGGGCTTTGGTTTGGATGCATTTCAAAAAACAACATGTGACTTGTCTGTGCTGTAGACTGATCAGCTCTCAGCTCTCCTCCAAAATGTTTCCATGGACTGCTCATCCGCAATTCAGGCGGTCCCCTACTTGCCCTACTTAAGGACACCTGACTTGCACACAGCCCCTAGTTACAGACAGACCCCGCTGCCCACTGTGACCTCTGGCAAAGCTCTCTGAATGCTTTAATCTAGTCCCAGGCTGCAATGATCAGCTGTCAGGTGTCTGTAACGAAGCTTTATTGATAATCCTTGAGCTCATTACAACAAGCTTTTTTTTTTTTTTTTTTTTTTGGTTTTCCTCTTTTTCGTTTCATCTAAAAGGTTGATATATCAGGCAGCTAAGTCTGTGGGGTTTTTGCGACTATTTATTAAAAAGTCACACAAAAATTACAAACTCTTATGCAAACCCTTTTAAAGTTCTTTCTACTCCTGATCGGGACTGGTGTTTATTTGCGACTTTTTAACCATTATTTGCACCAAAATTGAGACTTTTTCTGACGTGCACATCAGGATTTTAAACATGCAACACTGAAAAATTCTTGCATCTTTGCTAGGCCAGTGAAAAAGTCCCAAATTTAGATGAAAATATACAAATGTGCCAAACAAAGACAAAAATAGAAGAGAAAAAAGGAGAAAATCCTTATATAAATGACCCCCAAATACTGCACCCAGAGCAGTATAAGTGACAATTTGTTCCCATCTACAGTCCGTATTTCTATCAGGTTTAAAGTACATGCTTTAATTTTATGCATTAAAAAGATAATTACTCAAACTAATATAAGTAGATCATATGAAGGTTCAAAACTTCTCTATCAATATCAGAAAGGCAAATACATTTCAGGAAAACTTGGTATTCTGCTACAATACACAGTGTTAAATGAGCTGACAGAACATTTTGTAACAGACCAGAAAGACCAGATAACATTGGATTACCAACTAATAAGATTGGATTTGGTACAAATTCCCAAAGAACAGAAGACAATTTGGTAAATCAAGGTTCTGAACTCAATCTAAAAACTGAATTTCATGTTTCAGAAACACATAAGCTGCACAAGCCCAGTTAAGGTTAATGAATTCGTCAGATAATATGCAAGATTTAAGTAAACCGCAAACAGCCCTAAGGAAAACGTGACATTAAAAAGACAGTGACAAAATAAAAAGCAAATAAATGTCATAACAGGTGTGAGGGGAAACATTCACCAGAGTAAGGATGTGCTGCAATGAAGGAGGGTGATCATTTTACTAACACCTTCGGAATGAGAATGCCATGACTTCTGTAAAAGTAGAAAATGTATTCATTCTAAATCCATACGGCATCATACACACGCAAAGATTCTCCATGCAGAAAATGTGAGTCCACTGTTCTACTAGAACAGGGGAGGAATAAATAATAGATCCTGACTGGAGATCCCCTAAAGCTGTTAAGCTGGACACAGTGACTTGAGTAATGTCATACTTTACAATATGCTTCATCGGGTAAAGGTTTCATGCATGAACAAACTACTTCTATTAGCTATGTGGGCATGTAGAAACTCTTACTCTCATCACAGACCACATCACGTAGCCAACTTTCTCTAGTTCCCCTACACTTCTCAAGATGGTTATTAGTTCATCGGCACCCTAAAGCTATCCATAACCAGTGGAGGACCTTATACAGTTTCAAAGGGGTCCAGTAGGTAAGGACCCACTGTACCCCTTCCAACATCTATTAAATTATGCTTTTGTTTCTGCTGCAAGGATGGTGCACTATTATAAGATAAGGGAGAAGAAAATACTCATACTGTTATTGCAAGGAGCCCTCTGTCATCTACTACTGCCATAAGTACAGGGGAGTAACTACAGCAGTAGCAGCCATAGCAGCCGTTATGGGACCCACAGTGTCACGGGGACCCGTCATCCGACCTGACACTAAAGAATGAAGAATGTGCACCGTTATATATATATTATGAGGCACATTGTGTTATATATATTGTTTATGTGTGTGTATCTGTGATGTGTATATGCTGTATGTGTATATGGTGTGTATAAATACAGTATGTTATGTGTGTATGTAAGCTGTATGTCTGTATATGGCACTGTATGTGTGTATATGTGATGTGTATATGCTCTATGTGTGTAACAGTATATAAATATGTATGTATGAGTGATGAACTGTATGGTTATGGATATAGGAATGTAATATATGTATATTTTTAAGCCGGCAGGGGATCATTTTTAGAAGTCTGCTATGGGGCCCTGCCTCTCCTAGTTACGCCACTGCATAAGTATTTGTTTTATTTTAAAGATTTCTCCCCAGTCCAAAAAAAATTGTATTATTTAGTGAATAAGTTGAAATCACTGATAGCATGAGGACGGGAAAAACACTTGTCCACAAGGCCTTAGGCCCTGAGGTTGTTTTTACCTAATTTACAGAGCTTTGTATTTTTTGAAAAGTGGAGCAAATTATTTAGAAATCCAAACTGTGGCAAAGTTTTTCACCAATGAACTTGAAACGTCACATTTGTTTATGAAGATCCTTGATGCCTGCAGGCTCCAGGGATATTGGACCCACTGGACCACTGCGCTCGATGACGTAAGCGGATACCTGGGACTGGAGTCTAAGTGGCACCCGGTTTTCACCAGAGCCCGCCGCAAAGCAGGTTGGATTTGCTGCAGCGTGGTACCACCAGGTCGTTCCACAGGTGCGACTTTGTCTGTAGCAACAGGTCAAGGCAGGCAGCATGGTAGCGTAGTGAGGAACAGAACTGGGGTCACAACAGGAAATCACTATTAAACATAAAGGACATGGGAAAAATCTATTTCTAAGGCTGTGAGGCACAAACTGGAGTAGAGGCAAAGGCAGACTTCAGCTTAGAGAAAGCTTCTTCAGCTGCCGGAGGCCAGAGTCTCGGATTGGCGTTCTGCATGGGCTTGGTCAGCGCCACAATAGGAGATACAATAGAGGAAAAATGTGGAATAAATTGTCGGTAATAATTGGCAAAATCTCAGTATAGCACGTAGACCCACTGGGCGAGGCCACTAATGCATGGCAGACAGCTTGGCAGGATCCATCTGTAGTTCTTTGTCAGAAATGATGTATCCCAGGAACGGAAGGCTACTTTGATGAAACTGGCATTTCTCGAGCTTAGCATACAAGCGATTGGCCCTTAGGCGCCTAAGAACTTGCCGGAGGTGGACCTGATGAAACTACAGGTCAGGAGAAAACACCAGAATATCGTCCAAGTAGACAACGACACAAGTGTAGAGCAAGTCTCAGAAGATATCGTTTACATATTCCTGGAACACTGCTGGTGCATTGTAGAGTCCAAAGGGCATTACAAGATACTCAAAATATCCGTCACGAGTATTGAAGGCCGTCCTCCACTCATCGCCTTCATGGATGCGGATGAGGTTATATGCCCCCGCAGATCCAGTTTGGTGAAAACCTTGGCACCCCGAATTCAATCAAAAAGTGATGAGAGGCAACGGGTAATGTTTTTTCACCGTGACTTCATTGAGGCCGTGGTAGTCGATGCGCAGCTGGAGAGAACCATCCATTTTGGCCACAAAGAAGAATGCAGATGAAATCCCTTCTGCAAATTCTCCTTGATGTAGGCCGACATAGGCCACAGTTTCAGGCACAGATAATGGGTATACCCGACCTCATGGAGGAGATGTACCTGGCAGCAGGTCAATGGGACAGTCATGGGGACAGTGCAGTGGCAGAATCTCTGCTTACTTCTCAGAGAAAACATCCACAAAGTCCTTTTAAGAAGGGAGAAGACCTGTCAGCTGCTTGGAGGAGTCTGGAGATGACATGGTGGGAAGCTGATGGAGAGTCATGAGACAGCGATAGTGGCACTCTGCTCCCCAATGAAGGATTTCCCCCGTCTGCCAGTCAAGCACTGGAGCATGTTGCTGCAACCACAGGAGACCCAAAGCACCCAAAAGCATGGGGGAGACCCAAAAGACGTAGACCGGGAGAGCACATAAAATGTCAGTCTCTCCTTGTGCAATGCCCCAATTTGTAGAGACAGAGGCTCTGTACGGTAGAAGACCGGGTCATGGAGAATTCTGTCCACTGACAGAAGAAATAACCAACGGCTTCTCTAGGCGAACCACAGGAAAGTGATGCTGGGAGACCAAGGCAGCATCCATGTGGATTCCCCGCAGAGCCAGAGTCCAGGAAGGCTGAGACTGAACTGAGTTGCTTGTTCCAAAACTGAATAGAACAGGAACATTCAGACAAGGGGAAGCCTTGCTCTCACCTAGGGACGTTTCTCCTAAGAACCCTAGGCGCGGGCGTTTTTTCTGAATGCTGTGGATAGACTAAACAAGTCTCAAGAAAGTGCTTCTGACTTGCACAATATAGGCAGATTCTCCTGTCTTCGTCTGGAATGCTCCTGGGGTGTCAGAAGAGCTCTATCTATCTACATTTGTTCCTCCGTAGCAGACACTGCAGGTGGCAGCCATATTGCTCCTCAAAAAGCTCAGCAAAGCGGATATCAATCCGAGTGGCCAGAGAGAAGAGATCAGCGTAGAAGGCAAGTCACGTGCAGACAGTGTATCTTTAACTTGTTCCGAAAGTCCCTTTTTAAGGTTGCAATCAGGGCTGCTTTGTTCCAGGCTAACTCAGAGGGCAGAATACGGAACCGAACGGCATAGTCACCAACGCTTGAATCCCCCTGACGCAGTTTCAGTCGTGTGGATCGTTCCTGTCCCAGAGGGGAGTAGCCCATGCCAGGGATTTTCCGGAAAGAAGGCTGATCACAAAAGCCACCTTACCCCGCTCTGTGGCAAACTGCTTAGGCATGAGTTCGATACGTAGAGAACTGAATAATGAAGCCCCTGCATAACTTGGCCTCACCATCATATTTGGAGGGCATGGATAAATGCAGCCTGGGTTCAGCAGGAGACAATGCAGCCGTAGTAACGGAAGGTACTGCAGGTAGCCAACAGTTGCTGCATGGCGGCGGTTTCTGTACTTGGGCGGCAATCTGAGACTTCTGGACATGAAGGTGGTAATATCAGCCAGTTCTATCCATGGCCGGATTTTACTGTCAGGCTCCAAGGATAGTGGATCACCACTGGACCACTGCGGACGATGACGTAAGCCACCTGGGACCGAAGTCTAAGTGGCACCTGGTTTTCACCGGAGCCCGCCGCAAAGAGGGTTGGACTTGCTGCAGCGTGGTACCACCAGGTCATTCCACAGGTGCGACTTTGTCCGCAGTGGCAGCCAAGGCGAGGTACATAGATGTTAGGCAGAATCGTAGTCTGGGACAGGCAGGAGGTCAGGAGGGGCAGCATGGGATCAGAGTCGGGGACGTAGCAACAGGTCAAGGCAGCCAGCAGAGGAGCGTAGTCAGGAACGGAACCGGGGTCACAAGGGGAAATCACTATAAACGCAAAGGACATGGGAACAAGCTTTTTCTAAGGCTGTGAGGCACAGAGATCTGGCAGGGAAGACAAGAAAGGAGCTGGAATTTATAAAGGAGGGCATCTGGCCAGCGGCAGGGACGTGCAGAGGGAGCCACGGGAGATGCCGCTGGGTCTCAGAGAGGTGAGTTGCGTGGCGAGCACAGCGGCCCGCACGGAGGTACACGGGTGCCCCTGCGACCCGAGACAGGGGTCGCTGGGGCACCCGTGACAATGCCGTACTGATGCAAATTGGCA
Source organism: Engystomops pustulosus (assembly GCF_040894005.1). Taxonomy (NCBI): domain Eukaryota; kingdom Metazoa; phylum Chordata; class Amphibia; order Anura; family Leptodactylidae; genus Engystomops; species Engystomops pustulosus. Next base: position 102,387,519 of record NC_092411.1, on the reverse strand, counting down.
ATGAAACACAAAACAAAATGTCAGTTTGTTACAGGCCATTATTGGCTTGTTTATGTGTAGGTAGTCCAAGCACTATCATGTAACGTAACTTATTATTGTCTATGAAGTTTTTGTTGACTAGTGGGATTTCTAAAATAAAGCAATATCCCCACAACCAAAATATAATTTTGCTGTGTTTAGCAAATATAAGTAAGTGTGCAAAAAATTAAGAATATATTACATCTATGATATGAGAAATCCAAGGCAAGGCAAGGCTGATTTTTTACAGAGCTGTAGGAAGGCTTGTTTTGTGTGTGACAAATTATACTTCCTAGGGACAACATTTCATATTCCATGATGGCTATTAGGAAAAAAATTCCAAAGTCGATAAAATTGTAGAAAAAAACATATTTGCACCATTTTTTTGTGGACACAGTTTTTACGGCTTTTACAGTCTCTGGCACACTGTTATACCCAGGGCTGGAGTGGAGGACCTAGTGCAGCCGTGTGACCATGGTCAGGTTTAGAGCCAACTCATGGATACCAAAAAAGCATTATTTGACAAAGTAACAAAAGCTATTAGGACTGACTTCGTTCGGAATGTTGTAGGCTACCTCGCCTACTTTGTGTTGTTTCTTATTTTTAGAAAAATAATAATTAAAAAAAAAAAAAAAGCTATTAGCAGCTCTATGCAGTTTCAAACAATGGGGCAGACTTATCAAGTTTCTGAAAGTCAGAATATTTCTAGTTGCCCATGTCGACCAAACACAGCTCGGCTTTCATTTTACCAGTGCACATGAATATTTTAAAGGGGAGCTGTGATTAGTTGCCATGGGCAACTAGAAATATTGTGACTTTCAGACAGCTTGATAAATCTGCCCCAATAATATTTTTCGCTAAAATATATCTAATGCTTCAGAAGATTTTTTTCAGGACACAAATGTATTCAGTGGCAATGATGATCACTATAGATTTTGCTGAAGATCTAGCTGTTTGGAACTTTTATCATAACTGTATTTGTAAAATCAATCTGTAAAACACGGTTTATGACCGAGATGTAATATAGTATGCCCTGTATTGAATTCTTATAGATTTTCTTATTTAACTAATTTAATAGCCACATGTATACCAGAAAGATCTTTGAACACTGGTAGATTATGCAAATGCCTTACATCTCACTCGAATGACTCCGTTTCTTAAATAGGTATTACATAAAAACGTTGGCACAAATGGAATTGAAAGGTTGTTATCTATACCTTACAGATTGTATAGTGTGGAAACAGCTGTACGTATAACTAACTGTAGATCCTGGCGTTGCTGAGGATAGTAAATAACTGATTTTGGCTATAACAAAATAGAATTGGATAAAAAAAACAATCTATCTATCTATCCATCCATCTATCTCTCCCTGTCTGTCACCCACTAACTATTTCTGCATGTATCTCTGTCTTTACTTATTTACTCTTCCTGTCTGTCTCTCAGTTACTCTCCCTGTCTGTCTCTCTCACACTAACTGGCTGTCTCTCTGTCACTCACTCTCCCTGTCTGTCTCTCACTTATCTCACTCACATACTCTCCCTGTTTGTCTCTCTGTCTCTCACTCACTTTCCATATCTCTGTCTTTCACTCACTTACTCTTCCTGTCTTTATCTCACTCACTCACACTCACTAACTGTCTCTCTGTCACTCACTCTTCCTGTCTGTCTCTCTTTCACTCACGCTCCCTGTCTGTCTCTCAGTCACTAACTCTCCCTGCGTGTCTCTCTGCCTCTATCCATCTTACCTCACACACAAGCGTCTCATACTTTTTATTCATTGACTTTAGCAACCAATCACGGCTCAGCTTCCAACTGCCACAGCAGCAGCAGACAATGGCTCCTGTATATGGTGATTAATAAGTGGATTTGGGAAAGCAGGGGTTTAAAATTTTGCCTCAAAACTGAGTCTATAACGTTCCCCCAAGTCACAGAGAACGACTGTGCAAAATTTGGTGATTGTAAACGTGACGGTGCAGATTACATACATACACACACTCACATACACTCAGATTTATATATTAGATTTCTTACCACTATATTTTGCATAATACAGGCAGCCCCCGGGTTACGTACAAGATAGGTGCCTTTAGTTTGTACTTAAGTTGAATTTGTATGTAAGTCGGAACTGTATATTTTATATTCTTCCTTGTAGCTCCAGTCAAAAAAATTTTTTTGTCCCAGTGACAATTGGATTTTCAACATTTTTTGCTGTAATGGGACCAAGGATTATCAATAAAGCTTCATTACAGACACCTCACATCTGATCATTACAGCCTGGGACTATAGTAAAACATTCAGAGAGCTTCACCAGAGGTCACAAGGGGGCAGGGGATCTGTCTGTAACAAAGGGTCATCTGCAAGTCGGGTATCCTTAAGTAAGGGACCACCTGTATAACAATACAACATATGAATATGTTTTTCTTAATATTAGCAGTATTCAGTTTTTTTTATTTGTTGAAGAAAATATCCAACTCCTCATAAGGTGCTACAACCCCCACATTGGGGAAGATTTACTTATACTGAACTGACTGAGGGGTTAAATTAACTTTGTTAACGCTGACCTCAGCCATTGTGGTGGGAGCCTGGCTGTCACTATGTTTCAGGCTGCTGCTTCCATTGCATTTGTCACCTTCTCAAGTTTAAAAAAAATGTCATAAAACAAAAGAATTGACGAGACATTCATTTGTGCCACATTCTTGTGGTCCCTGTTTTATGAGGTTTTAGTAGATTTGAAAAAATTAAAGCCTATTGTACAAATTTTTTTTTTTTTTTGCCATATTCTGATAGTAATAACTTTTCCATAGTTTCCTTATACGGACCTATGTAAGGTGTCATTTTTTGCAGGATGTGTAATTTCTACCATTTTAGGGATTGTAGGACCTTTTGATGATTTTCTATTCAAACTTTTATGCATTGCAAAATGACAAAAACGTGTTGATTCTGACATTTGGGCTGTTATATTTTAACAGGTATTAAAATGTCCCAAAATTTCTGCTCTATCATTCTTCCGATCTAACGTTTTATTTATTTTTTTTAGATTCTAGACCCGCTAGGGTACTTCAACCCTAGGGGATCTGATACTTATATTATATACTGCAATACTCGATCTGTTTCAGATTCCATGAGGACAGCCATTGAAACCTCAGTAAGGCTCCTGGCTGTCATAGCATCCAGTCAGTGTCCTCCAATAACATTGGAGGTGGGTAGATGGCTCAGGGGCCGGGTCCAAGATGAGGGCCTTGTTTTTTAGGAGCTACCATTGAGTTCATTCCAGCTAACACTCGCTATGTATGGAACGGAGTCAGCCAGTGAGCCTGCTCAATACAGCCTTAACTGACATGTGCCCTGCAGTTTGTTGGTATGTGCAACATGATGTGACTTAAGATAACGTAAGGGTCTCAATAGAAAGAAGGAGAAATAGGCCATAAATGTCTACAATGTTCCTAATAAAGATTACTGGGTAAACAGCATGCATATGATAACAATGGAGCATGCTGATCACACATTGTAATGAAGGGGTTAAAACGAGACAGCCTCGGGTCTTCAGAAAACCTGAGGCTGTCATGGAGACCGATCGCCGCTCCCTGATGACGTCACGTGGAGTTACAATTCAGCGTATTAACACCCGCGATCGGTGCTAGCACTGACCGTGGGTGTTACCAGTAAGCCTTTGCTGCAATATGCAGAAAAGACTTACCAGCTATGGGGAGGGCTCAGCCTGTGAGTCCTCTCCATGCACCCGCACCTGGCATGTGACGTAATACTACGTCACATGTCAGTAAGGGGGGAAAGGAAATCTACCATTTGATTTTATGCATTGTGAACCAAACATACCTTGAGAATGCTGTAGCTACATGGATGCAGAAACATATCTTGTTTAAACCCTGAACTGAGTGGTTTTTCTGAGAAAACAATTATAAATTATGATAATGCGGCTCTGTCACTTCTGTGACTGCTCCGTTGCTTCTCCTCTTACCATAATTATGCACTGCTTCAGAGAATGATGTAATCACTGTGTTGTCCCTGACAGGCACAATTAATCAATCTCTGCACCATCCCCCAGCTGCTGTGTATGAGTCATCCAGCTCAGGTTGATTAGTCCTGTCCAGGGGTGGAATGGCCATAACCCTGGTGGGCCGACTCGTTTGGGGCAGGTCCGGGGCCGGTCTGGAACTGGTGGTGCCGGTGGAAAAAAAAAACATGGACTCACCTTTCCGACGCTCCCCCGCTGCTCCGCTACTTGATCCAGTCCGGTCAGTGATGAATCAAGTCAAGCGGACTGGATCAAGTAGCGGAGCAGCAGGGGAGCGTCGGAAAGGTGATTTCATGTATTTTTATTTGATTGTACTACAGGCTGTATACAGGGGGGGGGGGCTGGCTGGCTGTGTAAAGGGAGGCTGGCTATAATTAAGGGGGCAGGCTGGCTGTATACTGGGGGGCTGTTTGGCTGTATACTGAGGGGGTTGGCAATATATTGGGGGGACTGACTGGCTGTGTACTGGGGGGACTGGTTAGCTGGCTGTATCCGGGTGGCCGGCTGTATACTGGGGGGGGATTGGTTGGCTATATACTGGCGGGTTGGCTGAATATATACTACAGGGGGCTGGCTGGCTATATACTACAGTGGGCTGGCTGTATACTGGGGTGGCAGGCTGGCTTTATACTGGGTGGCTGGCTATATACTGGGAGGGGCTGGCAGGCTATATAATGGGGGGCTGGCTATATACTGAGGGGGGCTAGCTGGCTATATACTGAGGGGGGCTACCTGGCTATATACTGAGGGAGGTCCGGCTGGCTATATACTGGGGGTCTGGCTGGCTATATACTGGGGGGGCTGGCTCACTTTATACTGGGGGGTCTGGCTGGCTATATACTGGGGGGCTGGCTGGCTATATTCTGGGGGGTGCTGGCTGGCTATATACTGGGGGGCTGGTTGGCTATATACTGCTGGGGCTGGTTGGCTATATACTGGGGGGGGGCTGGCTGGCTATATACTGGAGGGGGGCTGTCAACTAGTAATATTAGTTGTATTCCCGTACCTAGGCAGCAGTATTATAGTAATTATATTCCTGTACATAGGAGGCAGTATTATAGCAGTTATATTCTTGTATATAAGGGGCAGTATTATAGTAGTTATATTCTTGTACATAGGGTTGCAGTATTATAGTAGTTAAATTCTTGTACATAGGGGGCAGTATTACAGTAATTATATTCATGTACATAGGGGGAAGTGTTATAGTAGTTATATTCTTGTTTATCGGAGAAGGTATTGTAGTATTTTTAGGGTATATATAAGTTGTGTTCTCTTAAAAAAAGCTTTATTCCTGTACAAGTTTAGTAACTCCACCCACATCACATGACCACGCCTACTTGTTTTGACCCCGCACACAGAATTGGGCCACTTTAACCATTTTTTCCAGGGCCACTTTAAATTCCCAGTCCACCCCTGGTCCTGTCTGGACAGTTCAGGGAGTTCTGTGTAATGTGTTTATGTAGGCAGCCTGCATGCAAACTAGTTTTCCTAAGGTCCTGAATTTCATAGTAGTTTTTTGAGCAAAACCACTTGGTTCAGGGATTAAACAAGATATGTTTCTGCATCAGTGTACTTACAGCATTCTCAAGGTATGTTTGGTTCACAATGCATAAAAACAAATGGTAGATTTCCTTTAACAGGAAAAGACCTGAGCTGAACAGGTGAATTTGATTTTGAAGGGGAAACCTGTTCAACAAACTGCACCTAAAACCACCTCAAAACTGATTACATTGCAGTTTTAACTGCAACATGTTACTTAGGGGCGTAACTAATGGGGCGCATAGGCTGCAGTCACAACCGAGCACAAGAGGCCTAGGGGGCCCATAAGGTGTCACTTTACCATATGAGAAGACTAGTACTATAAATGATACATTATAGTCAGGGGCCTGACTTTGCACTGGTGTGACTGTACCCTAAGACAGCTATATAGTCAAGGATGCCATCTACCATCACACCATTTTTGGATTGGCTGAGATAAAAGTGGAGGTGGTATTGGGAGGGGCAATATATGGTTATATGTGCGTGTCATATACATATACATGATTGTATATAGAGCATTACTTCCTCCCCCTCCCTCCTCCTGTACACTTCCTTTGACCTGGTCCCTTATATTGTACCCTCAAAAAATCCCTTTTAAAGATCTGTTAGTCATTGTTGTCAATTTAATAGTAACTGGCACCCCCAAACCAGGCAGATTTCACACTGTTACATCACATGTCACATGACTGGTCTAACTTTCCACTTCTTATCAGTTTATGCCAGAGGAATGCACCAAAATTCTGATGCATTTACATAATTTTTTTAGCATGTTAATTTTACTGTAAAGCTACCCTATTTTTGCCAAGCTAATGATAAAAGCATGTAAAAGCTGTCTGAAGCACTTGAAAAATGTGGCTCAAGGCATTACAGAAATAATTCTGCTCCAGTGTATTATAATATCACTATTTTAAAAGAGAGCTAAACAATCATTTACATGCAGTTATATACAAGATAGGTAATTATGAGGCCCCACTAGCAGAATAGGGTCAGGGCAAATTATTCTATGTGCATTACTAATTTCAGCACTCTAGATCTTCAGCATCAAAGTCAGATGACATAAAACCCCTGATTTAAAGCCTAGCCAGCACAACTTTGGTATGAGGGGGGTAGAGAAGTATATACCCAGTCGATTGCATCACCATAACCATTTTTTGGAAAGAACTATGAGTTTGTACAACAACTCATCTAAAAATATGTCTCATTGAGTTTCTGATGAGATAGTGTTACCAAGATCCATTTTTAGTAATCATATAGATAATGGTTTAATTTTTAATCTGTAAATTTGGTTTATAAATTGTTGAGGGACTTATGTAGGGACTTATGCTCCTATTTGCCTTATTATTATTGATTGATAATAGGAAGATGGGTTGTGGCAGTTAAGATTGGATTGAATGCCATTGCTAAGAGAGTTAAATATAGAGTAAAGATGCCATCTTACATAGCTGGTCAGGGCTTTACGTGCTAAATTTGATGCTCTCTAGCATAGGTGCACCCAGTGACTTAACTTAAGACTGGGGGGTTCTTCACAGTTTGGAAAATAATGACAGTGAAGTCACAGTACAGAGACAATCAGTAAATCAATAGTCCTTTAGCTATTTTTAACAAACCTTCGGGATCAAGTACAGCTAATCTCAATGGATCTGACGGAGATCACCGAGCACAGCGCTCGGCAATCTCCATCAGCTCCATAGAGATTAATGGAGCAGGACGGTCAAGTGCGGCCGTCTGCTCCATTAGTCTGAGGAGCGGCGAGGGGTCGGTTGGACCCCTCGTTCTCGCGATCTACCCGTGTTTCAGCACTGAGACCGCTGAGACCGTGGAAAGGGCCTAACTTGCCTTCGTGAGAAAACCCCTTTAACACTACAACACAGTGTGGTAACTTCAGTAATAAATGTGTATTTAAGGCATCAATTAATATCTGCATACGCAACAGTAGACAGCAAGTCACACGTAGTGATAAATCACAGCTTCACCCTTGTGTAGGGTAGTAATCATGTACATATAATACTTATTTCTTTGGTTAAACAAGACAAACCAAAGAGGCAGAGTAGCTCCACTAGGCATGGCAGGAGACCACATCAGATGACTTCAGGGGAACCCCCCCACTTTCTCACATCACATCACATCTGGCCACTACTTATCCCATTACTGCCTCTACGCATGCGCGTATTTGATAGACTTCCGGTCATGCGCGGTAGAGTCATGTAGACGCGATCAGGCACTTTACCGCCAGTACAGATGTATCGAGACGCCGGACACCGGTAATCGGCCTTACACTACATTTTTTACAATATTTACACAGTTTATCATGTGATAAGATTTAATATTTATATGAAATATATTAACTATGCACTAGCACTTTAAACATATCACTGCTGTATATTTGATTATACTTGTATTTGCACATTTGTCTATGATGTCATTTTTGTAAACCCTCCCACCAGGGGGTATATAAGCTTGCTCATTTGTATGCACACATTGCTTGAAAAAGGTGATAAACACCGAAACGTAGCTGGTTTTGGAATAAACCCTTCCTTCTTTTCATCTTCACTTTGGAGTGCTGCCTCAATTTTTTGATAACTATATACACTCACCGGCCACTTTATTAGGTACACCATGCTAGTAACGGGTTGGACCCCCTTTTGCCTTCAGAACTGCCTCAATTCTTCGTGGCATAGATTCAACAAGGTGCTGGAAGCATTCCTCAGAGATTTTGGTCCATATTGACATGATGGCATCACACAGTTGCTGCAGATTTGTCATCTGCACATCCATGATGCGAATCTCCCGTTCCACCACATCCCAAAGATGCTCTATTGGATTGAGATCTGGTGACTGTGGAGGCCATTTGAGTACAGTGAACTCATTGTCATGTTCAAGAAAGCAGTCTGAGATGATTCCAGCTTTATGACATGGCGCATTATCCTGCTGAAAGTAGCCATCAGATGTTGGGTACATTGTGGTCATAAAGGGATGGACATGGTCAGCAACAATACTCAGGTAGGCTGTGGCATCGCAACGATGCTCAATTGGTACCAAGGGGCCCAAAGAGTGCCAAGAAAATATTCCCCACACCACCACCACCAGCCTGAACCGTTGATGCAAGGCAGGATGGATCCATGCTTTCATGTTGTTGACGCCAAATTCTGACCCTACCATCCGAATGTCGCAGCAGAAATCGAGACTCATCAGACCAGGCAACGTTTTTCCAATCTTCTACTGTCCAATTTCGATGAGCTTGTGCAAATTGTAGCCTCAGTTTCCTGTTCTTAGCTGAAAGGAGTGGCACCCGGTGTGGTCTTCTGCTGCTGTAGCCCATCTGCCTCAAAGTTCAACGTACTGTGCGTTCAGAGATGCTCTTCTGCCTACCTTGGTTGTAACTGGTGGCGACTTGAGTCACTGTTGCCTTTCTATCAGCTCAAACCAGTCTGCCCATTCTCCTTTGACCTCTGGCATCAACAAGGCATTTCCGCCCACATAACTGCCGCTCACTGGATGTTTTTTCTTTTTCGGACCATTCTCTGTAAACCCTAGAGATGGTTGTGTGTGAAAATCCCAGTAGATCAGCAGTTTCTGAAATACTCAGACCAGCCCTTCTGGCACCAACAACCATGCCACCTTCAAAGGCACTCAAATCACCTTTCTTCCCCATACTGATGCTCGGTTTGAACTGCAGGAGATTGTCTTGACCATGTCTACATGCCTAAATGCACTGAGTTGCCGCCATGTGATTGGCTGATTAGAAATTAAGTGTTAACGAGCAGTTGGACAGGTGTACCTAATAAAGTGGCCGGTGAGTGTATATATATATATATATATATATATATATATATATATATATATATATATACACACACATGAAAGTGATCTTTTTCACTAATGGATTTAAATAAGTCAATACATTTCATTAATGATACTGTACATTAAATCATCACTTTACCAGACTAGCTTATCGGATTATATACTATCTATCTGGAGGTGGAATTCCTTGATTGGTTTGAGGCACCTAAATGCCTTTGGGGTTGACTTATCTATAAAAATAATTTTAATGCCTTCCAGATCCATGCACAGCCTCTTGCAGGAAGAATGTCTCCCATGAATAAAAATAATTACACTTTCAGTTTCTGATGAGCCAGAAATCTAAAATGTGTGTTAAAGCTTAACACTTTAGATTTTAGTTTTGGTTCCCTTGAGGAAGCGTGACTCCTGTACAATAACAAATGCAGTATTGAGTGTGACACCTAATGGCCTTTCCTTGCTTGTATAGCTGGTAAGGGCGTAATCCTTAGGTGATATGACCTTAAAAACTGTACAGGGTGATAGGGAGCACAAACTTCCGATCTTTATTACCTGTAGCCAAGGCATGCTAGTTTTTTCTAGATGGGGGGAAGGACATGGCATCCTGTTACCATATGCCCACGGTATACCAGATATGACATCTACTAAAAATATTTCCATACCCCAATGGGTAATTGTATTCAGCAATCCAACTGTATTAATAGATGTTATACAAAAACACTCTGGTGAATTATTCATTAATGTTCATTTTTATTTTCAGGGTATAACTCAAAGCAAATACTGTGCGATTTATTGTGTGTGACAAGTATACGCTTCTCTGCAAGACCTGTCAAAATAAACTCTATTGACACTGTACAAATTAGCCCTTCCAATTCTGGCTAGGTAAGTTAATACATAAACATGACTTGGCATTATTCCAGAAACAGCACAACAGCTGTACATTGGTTGTATGCAGATAGAAGTGCCCACAGTGGGGCAGAGGCACGCAGTCCAACCGTCATGGGCAGATCCACACTGCACACTTTTAGAGCCAATGTTGCGGCCCACAATAAGTCCTTTCTGGAGATCCTGAACTTACCTATACCACATTTACAACACAACACAACACAGACACAAAACTCTATAACAATGGGGCAAGATAAGAAACAGGCGATGGATAAGACTCATTTTAAGCCCTTACTTTGCAATTTTACTCAGTTTTATTGCTGTTTTAGCTCCTATCACTCCTTAGGCTGCTCACTGCAAAATCCCAGGGTGTGGGTGGGGCCCCTCTAAGCAGACACAATGGGAGTAATTTACTAAGGGCCCGAATCGCGTTTTTACGGCGGGTTACCCAAATTTTTCTGTTTTGCTGCGATTTTCCCTGAATTGCCCAAGGTTTTTGGCGTACGCAATCGGATTGTGGCGCATCGGCACCGGCGTGCACGCGATGGTAATCGGGGGCGTAGCTGAACTAAACCCCAACGGATTCGGAGAAAACGCAGCATTTAAAAAAAAAAGGGTTGCTGGATACGTGCTTATCTGCACCCAGCAACGGATCGTGAACTCTGGCGGACCTCCGCGGACTTCAGCGCAGCAGCAACACCTGGTGGACGTTGGAGGAACTGCCTTAGTGAATCGCCGGAGGACTCGAATCCACCGCAGAGAACGCGCCGCTGGATCGCGAATGGACCGGGTAAGTAAATCTGCCCCATTATGATCCCTCTATTTCTTTGGGGTGACAATGTGGTTACATTATCAGGGTACAGGTGTATATGCACTTTCATCTGGCTTCTGACATTGTACTAACACGCTGGCACATAGAAAGAGAGGTGAGACAGATCAGAGATGCATGAGATTACACAGAGGCTGACAGACTTTTAAACTGTTACACTTTTAGCTCTGCTACATCTCTGTTCTCACAGATATGTGCCTGCCCCCCCCCCCTTTCCCCCGATCACTTATCTCCTTGTAGTTGTCAGTGAGTGTTTGTAAGCTACGTGCATGGGACATGGCTACATGCTCAGAGCAGAAAGACACAGAAACTCAGCAGCGCAGCCTCACACAGAACTGCAAGATGGTGGTCAATCGACCCTAAAGTCAGAAGTTACAGGGTCTTGTCTAGGGGCAACTGAAATTGTGTACAACAGAACTGATAGAGACAGGTTGGACTTATATCTGCGAAATGCTGTATTTTTGCTAATAACAGTGAATTAGAGAATGTGTTATTTTGTTATCCTGAGTACTTATAAGAAACTTGTTTTTGTGGGAATACCCCTTTAATCTTGGTTTCTACTACTTAGGATAAAAGGGCCTTCTCCACAGCCAGGTGGAGAAAAAAAGTGGGTGAGCACTCCTCACCACTCCCATCTCCATATGGAGCTGAGCTGCCGTGTTGCAAGTCCGGGCTGGAATAGGACTTGACCTGTCTTCTGCGGTGCGGCCTCATCCGGGCTCAGATATGGTGCAGTGAGACAAGGTGTGCTCACTGCACCGTGCCTGTGCATAATGCACCTCTATGGCAGCCATTAGCTAGCTGCTGCTTTTGCGCCTAGCTCACAGCGCCATATACAGACGTGAGCATGGAGCCTTAAAAAGAGAATAGGATAATTTATTATGCAGGCAACAATAATGAGAACTGATGAGGTACGTATTGTATTTAATCCATCGTGTCCATTATGTTTTTCATTTGCCACTGGAGAGTTTCTTTCTTCGTCAAATTAAAAAAGATTTAAAATGCAATTTAATTAATGCCACCTTTTAATCTAACTTTTACATTTCTACACATGTTTAGGGATTTTGGGACTCACTTATGACTTTTTTTGGCAGGCTATAGAGATATGTATTACAAATAGTATATGATAAATTGACAACTGCATGAAGGCATTCGTAGGCATTGAAATTCCACTACCATAACTAATTATAGTAATTGGCTAAAAAGTCTCAGGTGCACAAGTGGCTATGCATGTAGAAGTTTTCTTATTATATGATCATCTCATGAAGGTGCAACCACACATGGCATTTTTATTACGTTTGGGCCAAACGATTATGTGTTTACATGGAAGCACATGCGATTGGTAACCAGCACCCAATGTCTTGCATTCAAACAATTCAAAACGCAGAGTGCCTGCAATCCAGCTGAGACATTTGTGAATGCAATACAAAGGCCACGTGTGGCCACAGCCTCACAGAATTTTCAACGGGAGATTTATCTGTACAAGTTTCTTAACCCCGGTGAAATTCTGCAAATTCTTTTTTACTCTTGTTCTGCTGCAGATTTATATCATTTTTTGTCATTTTGCGAAATTATATACACTACATTGCTACTATATTGTGGATTTTATACACATAAAATCCATGAGTAATACAGGCAGCCTAACATTTTAGTATCAATTTAGAGGAAATAAAAGTGCCAGAAACGTGTTGCCGATTCCTGACATGGACTCAGAGAATGCTGATCACCACCTTGAAGCAAGAGTTGGATCCTCGATTTTTTGCAGGTAAAGGAAACACTTTTGTACAATAGTTTTCTGCTGTATTAATTGGCTGAAGATGTATTCTGATCCCATAACTTGTCATTTTTTGACCCCCATAACTTTTTCATTCTTCAGCATATGAAGCTTTGTGAGGAGCAATTTTCTGCAGGACCAATTGACGCTTTCATTGATACCATTTTGGTCCAAATTTTACCATTTTGGGAAGTCTTGGGAGTTTCAGAGTTATTCTTGGCTGCTATATGTCACTGGACCCCAATGACAGCTGCTGACCATTATGGAGAGGAGAAACAATTTATGACCTTTATAGAGAGAGCTCAGTCCATAGAGACTTGTGCAGGTAAATGGTGCAAACAATATCAATTACGTTCTGGAATGTGCTTAACCCCTTAAGGACGCAGGGTTTTTTCGCTCATTTCTCGCTCTCCACCTTCAAAAATCCATAACTTTTTCATTTTTATGTGTACAGACTTGTGTGAGGGCTTATTTTGTGCGTAACAAATTTTACTTTCCCCTAATGTTATTTATTTTAACATGCCATGTACTGCGAAGCTGAAAAAAAATTCCAAATGTGGAAAAATTGAAAAAAAACCCCGCGCGTTCTTGTTTTTACGACTTTGACTGTGCACTCAAAATAACACCTCTACTTTATTCTTTGGTTCGGTGCGATCGCGGTGTTTATATAGGTTTTATTGTGTTTTAATAAATTTAATAAAAATTAAAAGAATGTGTACAAAAAAGAAAAAACATTTTTTGCCATCTTCTGAAGCTAATAACTTTTTCATACTTTGGCGCACGGAGCTGTGTGAGGTGTCATTTTTTGCGAAATAAGCCAACGTTTTCATTGCTACCATTTTGAAGTCTTTACTACATTTTAATCATTTTTTATTCCATTTTTTATGTGAAGTCGCATTTCGGACATTTGGGCGCCATTTCCCGTCTCGGAGGTCACCGCCGGCCGTAACCGTTTTTTATATTTTGATATATCGGGCATTTTGGGACGCGGCGATACCTAATGTGTCTGTGATTTTTACTGTTTATTATGCTTTATATCAGTTCTAGCAAAAGGGGGGTGATTTGAATTTTTAATATTTTATTAATTTTTTTCTTTTTTTAACTTTTTTTTTTCTTTTTTTTTTTCAATATTTCTTAGACCATCTGGGGTACATTAACCCTAGATGGTCAGATCGCTCCTACCATATACTGCAATACTTCTGTATTGCAATATATGGCATTTTTGCAGCTCATTCATTACAATGAGCCATGGCTCATTGTAACGAATCTGCAGATGCCAGATAGCCTTGGGTCAAACGAAGACCCGAGGCTACCATGGCCTAAACCACTGTGGGGGACTGTGAACACCAGTGCATTCGTAAAACTCTTATTTTGTTTGCCCCTTTGGTTTCCTACCATAAGGACATTGATTACATCATGTTAAATAATCCACCCAATGACATATACTCTTTAAAGGTGGTAATTTAGGAGATGATTATAAAATCAATTAATACCTATAAAAAAAAACATTTTAGGACCTGTACTATAAATGATTGACACTAAAGACTCAATGTAAGGGGAGGTAGTTTTCTGTCAATTAAAATGAATGATCAAGTAATGAAATGTGTAAGAACAGAACATGTAATAAGCACAGAATTGATTTCACTGCAGTCTAATGATTAATAGGAGCCATACGTGAGGCAGAATCGTGCAGTAATTCTAGATCCGAGGAAAGTCTCAATGAATTAAGTAAAAAAGGTAACAGCGTGTTCTTTGAAGTGAATTATCTGTCAGATGAATAAACCATTTTGCAGTGTGTGGTTCAATATTATGCTGTTAATGCTGCTGTTGCTCTCATGTGGAGTAAGGCCTCATTCACATGTCAATGCTGTGTATAATGGAACAATATGCACTCTATGATAGGCATGTATTAATTTTGGCGCAGGGTGGAACCAGGGTGGAACTGTGCTATATTTTTCAGTGGGTTGTAAGATTGTGGTACAAGGGATTAATTAATTGGTGCACAAAATAAAAGGTTTTGAACCCCGAAGACCAGCTTTTAGCTACTCTCTTTTTGCTCCAAAAAACGTGTCGTAAAACAGAAGCGCCAGAAAACTGTTGGATTCCCAAGTGGCCCCAAAATTTTGCGCCCAAAAATAGAACAAGTCAAGAGTGTCAGAAAACACTTCATAAATTCAGACGCTAGAGGCGCAGAAAGGAAAAAAAATTACACTTCAATTTTTTAGTTTGAAAGGCCATAATAAATGACCCCCTATCTGGTTGGCCTGTATAGCACTGCTTTCTGCTGTATTCTCTCCTTATATGATGGAATATGCCTTTTCATTTGAAATCCTTGTAGGGGCTCAAACTTTCTATAGGTGTCATATTAGAACTCTGAGCACAAATATATAATATGCTTGTGTTTATGAGCCATAAGGGTGGTTTCACATTGGTGTGTGTACTGGGCATCTGTTGCGCATTTGTAGCATTTTGCCTCTATTTTGTCTCCATGTTGCCTCCATTTTGTCTCCGCATCTGCAAAAAAAACGAAGGTTTAATATTGCTTAGAAAACATAACACTTGGTTTCCCAGCCTCATCAGTGAAAAAATTGGCCTGTCATGATTTTATTTTGCTGACCCATTGACTTATTTTGCTTTCTGTAAGCAGCATAAGTTAAAAACAACAGACTGGTTTAAAAAAAAAAATTTCCACGGATCGGTGAAAAAAAAAGCCAATGTGAAAACACACATAGAAATCAATGGCTCAGTGAGGCATCCATGAAAATCATTGAACCACGGATGTGAAAAACAACGCCAATGTGCAAAAGCCTTAAAGGGAATAGGCAAAATTATTATTCTGCACAGTGATCCTCTGTTTCTTCTAGCTAAAAATACAAAGAAAGCAAAGTTTTGTAGACGTGGTTCTTTAGTTGCAATATCCTGAATGTGGCTCTGCTTGTGCTTTGTGTAAGGCTGGCAATTATGTGAATTTGCTGAGTGTAAATGATCTTAATTAGTGGATTATTGATAGAGCAAGGAGGAGATTTCCAAGGTTAGTGGAGAAAGGCTAAGGTAGCAGAAAAGTGGATGTGATATCAATGGCTCCTCTGTGTGTATACAATACTGGATAATAATAAGATTGTTAGATATATATATACCATATATACTCGAGTATAAGCATAGTTTTTCAGCACAAAAATATGTGCTGAAAACCCAAACTCTGCTTATACTCGAGTAAAAAAAATAGGTTTTACCAGGTTTTTGTGGTAATATTAGGGGCCTCGGTTTATACTTGGGTCGGCTTATACTCGAGTATATACGGTATATATATATAAAATTCAAAGTTCTAGTCATTTGTTACAAATTTATCAAGTTGATCTTCGCACACAACTGTCTTCAACTTCAAAGATCTGGCAGGGCAGGAAGGGAAGTGCCAGATTATAAGGTGGAGGCGTTCAGCCAGCGCACCAATCAGCAGTGTGCTGGCCCTTTAAATCTCCTACAGCCGGCGGGGATGCGTGTGCAAGAACAGCCTGAGCCGGGAAGGGTAAGTCAGGCGCTGCAGACGGAGCGGGGGTGCAGGGCGGAACACGGGTGCGCCCACGATCTGAGTCAGGGATCGCCTGGGGAACCTCCAGTCCCGTCCATGGTGTAGTATTTGGTGCGACCTGTTGTCCTCATTTGTTCCATTCTCTTGATCCAGTGCTGGGTCCGGAATTTGGTAACCTCTTGTTGTGCTTGTTGTAACTTTTTTTATTTTTTGCAAATCGATCTGCACTTGCACTTTACCTTATTGTTGTTTGCACATTTCTTGCTATTGGCAAAGTAGACAACAAGCCATTTGGGGATCTCTACATATAGTACTCAAGTTTTTTGCACCTTTGCACATGTAGGCACATGCTGAATTATTTGTCCACCATATTAATTGTTTGCACACCATTAGTCAGGGGTGGTGGAGTAAGAAAAATTTGACTTCTTGTCTCCCTCCTGGTTTGTGTACTTTTAATTTATTTTAAATGTTGGTTTGTCTTATGTGTTGTCATGAATTGAAATAAAATTATGAATTATTAGGCTCTTTGTAGCACACTTCCGTGTCTTGTTTCCAGGATTTCGGGAGCACCCATACCAGTATACTACTGGCAATAGTACACATGCCATTTACTTGCATAGACAGGCAAGAAGGAAAAGTGTAGACCAATACTGAAATAAAAATCCATGTGTTTCACTTTCCTGCTGATGACCATTTTGGTTGAGGTTATAATGAAAACTCACATTCATCAGCCACCTTTATTTCTGCTGTCAGATTCCTTCATGGTAGAGTGTGTGATAGTTCCCAGAGCAGTCAGGGGTAGGTAAATACATTGCTCCAATGAAAGAACACAGAATGAAGAGGAATGAACAATGAAGCAGAACACGACTCCCAACCAACCTATTAACCCCGCCGTGCAACAGTTTTCTGAGCTTATTTAATAGCAATAAATAAATCTGGTCACATATGTGGAGATTTTTCAATTGTCACTTACTTTTACTTCCTCTCCTTCTCTCTTTCATTGCTTTTGGATTTGAGATTTTTTTCCTCAAGTAACTGAATGATATCACATTTTTTTCCTCCCTGAACACATTAGATATTTATTAATGAAGTTGCCAGGCTTTCCACTGGGGAAGCGAAGGTGAAAAGGATAGATTGTATAGTGGACCTATTTCAATAATATGCTGTACTATATGTGGGGTATTGCTCAGGTATAAGCTAGGTAGCGGTCGCAGACAGAGGGAAAGAGACAGTTCTCAGTTCAGTTCAGTGTTTATTCACACCACAAAACAAATGGAACAAAAATCCAGCATTGTCTTCATGCTTGTTTAAAACATAAACATACAGACCAGGCTTGGCCTTCTCACCCAGTAGCAGGGTCTTCACAAATAGTCCAAATTGTTGGTGTATGTTCACACCTTGCAGAAGCTGCTGCATAGCATTTAGTCCATTTAAAGTCCAAAACAGCCAACCTGTCTTCCATAGACAGGACACGTGTTTGCTCTTGGAACAAGCTTCTCCCTCTGAGACTAGAGCTCACTCCACTCTCTTGTGCACACTTCCAGCTCAGCTTTGTTAGCTGGAACACCCTGAAAACCCGGTTTGGACCGGTGCTTGAAGTTTGGTCCGGTGCTTGATTTCAGCTTGCTGCATTACTCTGAGCAACACAAGCAGAGAGGATAATACCTCCCATCCAGCAACAAACCCCTGACTGTGTCACATACCCCCTCCCTTTGTTCAACCTTGAGGGGATGAACACTCGCCAGACAGTGCACCCGGGACAGGGCATCTGCATTCCCCTGTAGCCGGCCTGCCCTGTGTTCCACTGTGAATTTGAAGTTCTGTAGAGACAAGAACCATCTGGTGACCCGAGCATTCCTCTCCTTGGCCTGGCTCATCCACTTGAGAGGTGAATGGTCAGTCACCAGTCGGAACTTCCTCCCCAACAGATAATAGCGGAGAGACTCGAGTGCCCACTTGATGGCTAGGCACTCCCTCTCCACTATACTGTACCTGGTTTCGGCTGGGGTGAGCTTGCGACTCAGGAACCCAACAGGATGCTCTTCCCCATTAATTTCCTGAGATAGTACAGCACCGAGGCCCACTTCAGAGGCATCGGTCTGTACTACAAACTCCCTCTTGAAGTCGGGTGTCACCAGGACTGGTGACCCGCACAAGGCCGACTTCAAAGCGGAAAAAGCCTTCTCCGCTTGGTCATTCCAGCGAACCATCACTGTCTTACGTCCCTTCAGGAGCCCTGTCAATGGAGCCGCTATAGTAGCAAAATGGGGAATAAATCTCATATAATACCCCACCATCCCCAGGAATGACTTTATTTGCCTGGTGGTGACAGGCCGTGGCCAACTCCGTATTGCCTCTACCTTATTCATCTGGGGTTTGATGACTCCACGCCCAATGATATAGCCTAAGTACCGTGCCTCCTCTAGCCCTATGGCACATTTCTTTGGGTTAGCAGTTAGCCCGGCCCTACGGAGGGAGTCTACTACAGCCTGCACTTTTGCCAGATGACTCTCCCAGTCAGCACTGAAAATGACAATATCATCGAGGTACGCTGACGCGTAACGCCGATGTGGACGAAGCACAATGTCCATTAAACGCTGGAACGTGGCCGGGGCGCCATGCAGGCCAAAGGGTAACACTTTATACTGAAATAGTCCCTCAGGTGTGATAAAGGCAGTTTTCTCCTTGGCAGCCTCCGTCAAGGGCACTTGCCAGTACCCTTTAGTGAGGTCCAAGGTAGAAAAATACCTGGCCTGTCCTAAGCGCTCAATTAGCTCGTCCACCCGGGGCATGGGATAAGCATCAAATTTGGACACTTCGTTCAGTTTACGAAAATCGTTACAGAAACGTAGCGTCCCATCTGGTTTGGGTATCAAAACTATTGGGCTTGCCCACTCACTTCTTGACTCTTCAATTACGTCCAGCCGCAGCATCAACTGTACTTCCTCCGTGATGGCTTGTCGCCGAGCTTCGGGCACCCGGTACGGCTTTAGCCGGACTTTTGCCTGGGGCTCCGTGACAATGTCATGTTGGATTACGGAAGTACGTCCAGGGAGGTCAGAGAACACGTCCGTGTTCCGACTAATGAACTCCTTGGCCTCTTGAGCCTGTTTAGGGGAAAGGCTGTCAGCAATGCGCACTGTGGCAGCCGCTTCCCCGGGAACAGTTGGAGGTACTGGTTTCCCTTCCCCTAAACATACCGGCTGCGGGGTGCTCCCAACGCAGGTCTCCCTATCTCTCCAAGGCTTTAGCAAATTGACATGGTAGACCTGCTCTGGCTTCCGCCGCCCTGGCTGATGTACCTTGTAATTTACATTGCTTACTTTTTCCAGAATTTCGTAAGGGCCTTGCCACCTTGCGAGGAACTTACTGTCTACCGTTGGTACTAAAACCAAGACTCTGTCTCCTGGGTTAAAGCTCCGTACCTTAGCTACTCTATTGTAGACCTGACTCTGGGCTCGCTGAGCCGCCTCCATATGTTCCCTGACAAGGGGCAACACTGTCTCCATCCGCTCCTGCATCTTAGTGACATATTCAATGACACTCTTATGCGGAGTGGGCTGTTGCTCCCATGCCTCTTTGGCCACGTCCAGCAAACCTCGGGGATGTCTGCCATATAGTAATTCAAAGGGCGAGAACCCAGTAGAGGCCTGGGGCACCTCTCGCACTGCGAACATAAGATAGGGCAGAAGCAGATCCCAGTCCCTTCCATCCTTGGACACTGCTCTTTTCAGCATATTTTTCAAAGTTTGATTAAATCTCTCCACCAGGCCGTCTGTTTGGGGGTGGTAAACTGAAGTCCTTAACTGTTTAATCCCCAGCAACTTGCAGAGTTCCTTCATGACCTTCGACATGAAGGGAGTCCCCTGGTCTGTCAGAATCTCCTTAGGTATCCCAACCCTTGAAAACATCTCCATTAACTCCTTAGCTATAAGTTTGGCAGAGGTATGACGCAGTGGCACTGCTTCTGGATACCGGGTTGCGTAGTCAAGGACAACTAAAATATGTTGGTGACCCCTAGCAGATTTAGGTACTGGACCCACAAGGTCCATGGCAATTCTCTCAAAAGGTACCTCGATAATTGGGAGGGGTACTAGGGGACTGCGGAAGTGCGGCTGGGGGCTAGTTATTTGACAGGTCGGACAGGACTTACAAAACTCTTCCACCTCTTTGAACACACTGGGCCAGTAAAATCGCTGCAGTATACGGTCCTGGGTTTTCTGCGGCCCAAGGTGTCCACCTAAAACATGTTGGTGAGCAAGATCCAGTACCATCCTACGATATGCCTGAGGCACTATTAATTGTTCAACATTCTCACCCCGTAGTTGGGTGACCCGATACAGTAAATTATGGTGAACCACAAAACGAGGAAAAACTGCCTCAGCTCCTGGTTGTTGTGGCTCACCTTCAACCATTAACACATTCCCCCAGGCTCGGGACAGAGTCTGGTCCCGGAGTTGCGCCGTACCAAAATTGTCACCAGAGACGTTTAAGTCTGACAATTCAGGGCCTGGCGGCAAGTCCTCTACTTCCCCAACCATTACATTCATTGGTAGTGTCTCCCCATCATCCACCGAAGTGGCGGTCACCCCTACCGCTGGCCCTTCCGCCTCGGGTTCCCAAGGTTCTGGTTCTAGGTCTGGAACATGACCTTCAGCTATTGCTCTCCCTGACCCCTGGGGACTGACATGCAGTAACGATGGCCATAGTGCAGAGAATAATGGAAAGTCTCTTCCTATAATTAGGTCATAGGGCAGATTTGATGCTACTGCCACCTCGTGGACTTTCCTCCCAGCAGGTGTTTTTATGACCACCAGTGCGGTTGGATAATCTTTTAAGTCTCCATGAATACACAATACTCGAACCTTGCGACTAGTGAACTGAGAGGGTAGCGCCAGGGCATCCCGTACTATGGTCACTAGGCTCCCTGAGTCAAGTAGTGCATTAGCCCTGCACCCATCAACGGACACTGGGCACATGGGAGGTGCCCTATCTGCATCCAGGACGTCATCGGTACATACAGGCCGTGCATAGAAGGAAGTACGGCGAGCGTACCCACAGTCCATAGGTTCGGAGGTCAAGGGGCAATTTGCAGCCACATGTCCCAGGACATGACAGCGCCAACAGCGGAGTGTGGGGACCTCACGAATCTTTGTGGAACGTTGTTTGGACATCGTTGGGGAGCTACTCCCAGCAGAAGGTCGGGGCTTTTCCTCAGTCACTGCAAGTGGGGGTGAGGGACGGGGTGGCTTACGTGTAGGGGTACAGTCCTGCACAAAGTCCTGGGTGGCTATGTAACGTTCCACCAGACCAACCAGCTGGTCTAAATTACCTGGGTCACCTTGACCTACCCAGCGCTGAATGGCAACCGGCAGAGTGCGCACAAAACGGTCTAGCACCACCCTCTCCACTATTTGGGCTGGGGTTAAAGTCTCAGGCTGAAGCCACCTTTTTACCAGGTGCAGTAGGTCATAAGCTTGAGACCTGGCAGCTCGGGATTCCACAAACCCCCACTGATATACACGTTGGGCCCGCACATAAACATTGACCCCCATGCGTGCCAGGATCTCACCTTTCAACTTCTTGTAGTCCAGGGCATCCTCCTGAGTGAGGTCAAAATATGCCTTTAACGCATCGCCAGTCAGGAACGGGGCCACCACTTCAGCCCACTGGTCAGGCTGCAGCCCCTCACGCTCTGCCGTTCTCTCGAACACCGCCAGGAAGGCCTCTACGTCATCCTCCGCTGTCAGCTTTCTCAGCGCAGTTCGGACTCTCTCTCTGGCCGCAGGCTGTAGCTGGGTCACCACTGTTGGAGTCTCACGCAGCGCCTTTATTTGTTGTAGCAGTAAGTCGTTAGTCTGTTGCTGGGCCTGCATAGCCTCAGAGTGTGCCATCTGCTGTTGAACATTAGCTTGCACAAGTTGTTTAATCAGCTCCTCCATCTTGTCCGGTGATGCTAGCTGAAACTTTGCAGGTTTAATCCACGACATGCAATGGTGCCCAGGAAAAAAAAGAACTCCGGTTTTGCACCACCCTCACTGCGTTTTGCCCGCTCCAAGCCACCAATTGTGGGGTATTGCTCAGGTATAAGCTAGGTAGCGGTCGCAGACAGAGGGAAAGAGACAGTTCTCAGTTCAGTTCAGTGTTTATTCACACCACAAAACAAATGGAACAAAAATCCAGCATTGTCTTCATGCTTGTTTAAAACATAAACATACAGACCAGGCTTGGCCTTCTCACCCAGTAGCAGGGTCTTCACAAATAGTCCAAATTGTTGGTGTATGTTCACACCTTGCAGAAGCTGCTGCATAGCATTTAGTCCATTTAAAGTCCAAAACAGCCAACCTGTCTTCCATAGACAGGACACGTGTTTGCTCTTGGAACAAGCTTCTCCCTCTGAGACTAGAGCTCACTCCACTCTCTTGTGCACACTTCCAGCTCAGCTTTGTTAGCTGGAACACCCTGAAAACCCGGTTTGGACCGGTGCTTGAAGTTTGGTCCGGTGCTTGATTTCAGCTTGCTGCATTACTCTGAGCAACACAAGCTGAGAGGATAATACCTCCCATCCAGCAACAAACCCCTGACTGTGTCACATATAACAGAGGTTTTCCAGGTCCCTCCTCATCTGCACTTCTTGGTACTATCGTGATATGCAGAAAATGGGTAAGAATTTTGCTCAGCCAACTGGACACTGCAGCAGTCGCATTTACTGTGTGTCCTAATGGTAAGTAGATGGTAGAGAAGGCACGAAATTGCAGACACAAAAGGAAAAACTGAAAGTCAGAATAAGAAAACCGGAAATGTACAGCAAGTAAATAGCAAAGGAATATGAGCTAGAAGTATAACCAGCACTAGAATAGCTGTGAATATAATTTATGTAGGTGGTAAAAGAGCCTCCGCCCCAGATGACTAGAGAAGACATCTGTCCATCACAGCTAGTTAACTGTTGCTGAACCAGAGCTGAGCTCCAGAGGAACTGGGTGGGGTGCAATCAATTCCACTACAGCCAGCAACATTAGCCACAGTTCACACTGGAACGTTCAGCAAAATACAGAAAGTAGAGTCAGCACAACCTAAGCCAGGGACAGAAGAAGACGCTGACATGGATGTTACACCATGACTATGGTTCATTCATGGCTTCCTTCCCTCTAAAATCAGCTCTTAAAATTATGCTAGTGAGGCAGAAGGCCTTTTGAGGGTGTTTTCAGAGGCCTTCCATGCTTCACATTCACAAGACTAGACTGTGCAGGTGTACCTTCTCCTTATATTGTGTGCTGAAACTTCCTCTGCATCAGAGAGAATAGGAAGAAGTGTTGCAGGAGCAAAAGGGGAGTGAAGGCCTGAAAAGCTGCAGCATGCAGGCTCTGGTAACACCTCCTCATTAACATTATTATAAAAGTTGATTTTAGAAGGAATGAGATAAAAAATGGATAAAAAATATTAAAATTACTACAGTCACAGTGCCTGGATCTATGAGCAAATGTTATGGTTTATCATGCTCGAATAATGATATCATCAAAATTATGATATTTGGTCAATGAAACTCATAAAA
Organism: Engystomops pustulosus; assembly: GCF_040894005.1. Lineage (NCBI taxonomy): Eukaryota > Metazoa > Chordata > Amphibia > Anura > Leptodactylidae > Engystomops > Engystomops pustulosus. The sequence continues at coordinate 102,363,563 of NC_092411.1, read as the reverse complement.
ATTCAAGCAATAGACAGCTCCATTATCCATGCAGTGCATGGTCACCATCATGGGGGGCATTGTCAAGCTGGAGTCCCAGGCCTGGCCACTAGACTGGACCTCAAAATCAATCAGCGCTTTGTGTGCTTTAGACGGCGGTGCCTGGCTGTCCCAAAGGATGCAGGCAGCGATAACATCACTGCTGGCGTCCTTTGTGAAACCCAGGTGCTGCCGCCGTTGCTTAGGCAGTGATGTCTGGTTCATAGAGAGGGGGCACGTGCTGTGACGGCTACCTATCTACTGGGAGGAATGTGCTGTGGTGGGTACCTTTCTACTGGGGAGGAACATGTGCTGTGGAGGCTACCAATCTACTGGGGGTCATGTGCTGTGGTGGCTACCTATCTACTAGGGGTAGGTGTGATGGTGGCTACCTATCTACTGGGTATGTGTGAAGTGGTGGCTACCTATCTACTGGGGACATATGCGGTGGCTACATATAGTTTATACTGTATATGCATTTTGTGTTTTTTGTTAAATATGTTATATGAGCACACCCTTAATTAATGAATTAGGGGGTGCTGTATGTAATCACTTCAGGGGGTGCAGTATATATAATAAATTGGAGGTCGTGTAATCTTTTATAATTGAAGGACATCTACCACCAGGATGAAGGATTGTAAACCAAGCATTGACATATTGGTGTGTGCCCCCTTGGGCAGGATCTGCTCTTCCCAAAACTTCTTATGCCCCTGTAAGAATAATAGTCTTTAAAATTATGAAAATGAGCATGGGAGGCTCCAGGCTCAATTAAAACCTATGGAACCAGGAGCCCCTCAGGCTCAATTGCATAATTTTACTTCCATGTTGCCATGACAAATCTGTCTATATATTTCTAGACAGGTCTCTCACTTCTCTCCTGTTTATTACACAGCTGTGAGTGTTAACAGCTGTGAGCACTTTCTGCTTTCTCTTTGGCTGTAGTATGCTATGAGCATTATTCAAAAAAAAATCAAGCTGAAGGTAAAGGGGTTAATCATCCCTTCTCAGAGCTGTTTAACCAAACACAGGGAGATTAGATGTTATCTCATGCAGTCTCCATAGACACACATAATACAGGCTGGAATACAGATCTCTATTGGAGGGAGTAGCTTGATTTTTTTACTAACTAAGAAGAATTTGTTAATGAAGTATATTGGAATAATGTTCACCCCCACCACACACAATATGAAAAATTATCTCAAATGATGGTTACGCTTTAAATATAAAAAGGCCTCTAGACAGTTGTACAGTTGTTTATTTTTAGGTGCTAGATTTAAACTGATTTTCTTTTTTCTTTTTAATAATTTTTTAAAATACATTTCTGCTTTTGGCTTCAATTGAGCTGGGCTCGGTAAGGGTGGAACTTTTCTTTTTGCCAATATGTGCGGATGGGACATTTAATTGTAAAAAAAAATTCCCATGTGAAAAAAAAATGATCAGCACATTCCTATGTACACACTCGAAGACAACAATATTGATTTTTTGCAAAGAAGAAACTTCCTGACCAATAATTCTTTTGACTGATGCACCAGATTAGGATCATTTAGAGGTCATGAGGATAGTGCTGATAGTGTGAAATATCCAAGTTCCCGAATTACAGTTAATGTAGGTTTCTGCTGGAGTGAGGGACGTTTGACTGACAAGAATGTGTGTTGTCTCAGGTGCAAAATGAAGTGATGCAAAATTTAGGTCATGTAATATTCACTAAGACAACAACACAGGCATGAAAATCAATTTGTTTGCTTTCCCTGACACATCGAAGAGGTGATGCAAACTACTGTATGACATGACATATTTTCATATTCCTCATTCGCAGGCTTTGCTATTTAACTACTGAAGTTTTGTTTGCACCTACTGCTGGGTAATTTGTTTTTATATATTAGAGACTCATTAACCGACTTTGAGATAACAGTGACACAAATGAGATCTCATCAATATCTAATTTGCGAAGCACCGTTGCATAACCAAATGACAAGAATTGTTGCAAGCAGTAGATAAGATATTGCAAGCATATGAAGTTGAAAAACAAAATTATTCTGACAATGTATGTATGGATGAATATCCATCAACTTGAAACTATTTCAAAGAATGGTTTTCTGTAACTAAAGGATAAATGCAGGTATTTAGCAATATTATACATAGTATGCTAGTTATAAGAAGGAATGAGAGCTGCAGAGGCCCATCATAGGGAGATGCCCTTGCAGTGACAGAATGTTTGTCACCTAAAAGAGGACCTGTCACCTAAAAAAAAGACTAAAGTAAGCAGCTCCAAGTGCTTCAACACCTACAGTGTTACACTGCTAGCGTTTTCGGAAATCTGCGATAAAGCTAGCAGACACCGTCGGGCTGTACAATAGGGATGCCGGACTGGGCTCACAGCGGTCTGCCGTATTCATGAGGGGGTGGTCCAAGACGGTGCTTCTCCCCCGAATTGCCCCTCCTGCTCGGCAGTCACCTCCTCCTAGTCCCGACCCCTTATGAATACGCCCGCTTTGCTATTTCTATTTTGCTATTTCTATTGTACAGCGCGGCAGTGTTTGCTAGCATTATCAGAGATTTCCGATAACGCTAGCAGTGTAACACTGCTACATCTGTTGTAGCACTAGAAGCTGCTTACTCTAGTAAGCAGCTTCTAGTGCCGTTTTTACAGGTAACAGGTCCTCTTTAAGCTATCTTCCCAAGATTGATGGATTTTACAATGGGATTCAATAGGGTGATCATCATTAAATCAATGATGTGTACTGACAATTTGTCCAGTCCTTGTGGGGATAAGTGAGTGTTTATAGTGAATCTATCACATGTTCATTTAAAACTGTTATAAAGTATCTTAAAATGTAAATTAGTTTGTGGATATGCAGTTGTGTGCAGACTCGTTTACTCTACGGTTGGACTCTTTTACTCTCTTTGGTTGGGCAAAGATTTCACAGCCATTGTTAGCACCCATAATTTCTGCTCAGCATGAGTTGAATTTCATCAATGAAGGACACAGAAGCTCACTGCTCCTAGGCTAACCCAATACAATGATGCCTATGCTTTGTGCAGTGGGCAGGCATCCTTGCAGATCATGTAACATGCTGAGGTCGCAATGTTTCAAATAGCCTGATGGGTGCCTGTCACCTACCTGAACTCCTTCCCTCTGACTTTTTCAGTTTTCCATTTCTGTTTTTCAACCCCTCCCCCCCCCCCACTTTTTTATCCATATCTTTTTTATTTACCTCAAAGCGGGTTGGACATGCTGCGGTGTGGTACCACCAGGTCGCTCTACAGCCACGACTTTGTCTGCGGTGGTGGCCAAGACGGGGTGCAAAATCGGGGACAGGCAGAAGGTCAGGACAGGCGGCACAGGAGCGTCAGGAACGGAATTGAGGTCACAACAGGAAATCACTATAAACACACAGGACATAGGATGAAGCTTTTTCTAAGGCACAAGGCTCAGAGATCTGGCAGGGGACAAAGGAATGGGCTGGCAATTTATTAGGGCAGACGGCCGGCCAGCGGCAATTATCGGCGCAATGGCCCCTTAAATCTTAAAGAGCCGCTGCACACACACAATAGGAGACGGTGACGTGTAAACTGGAGCGTGGGGAGCGTGGACACTGCCACTGGAGCCAGGAGAGGTGAGGCTGCAGACTGGCTTTGGGGGCACAGGGAGGCACACGGTTGCATCTGCGACCCGTGATATGGGTAGCACGAGCACCCGTGACATATATATTAATAAATTAACTGTATGAATGCAGACCAATAAGCTTCAATTTGTAGTTTTTTTGTATTTTCATATTGTGTACAGTGAAATTGAGGTAAAATATAATTTTTTTTTTAAATAAACTACAATGGAAACCCAGTCCCATCACGTTTACTGATCCAATCTCTTTTAAATGCAATGTTGATGAATGAGAACTGGAGACTTTTAATAATGGCATTTATATAGAGGAAACTGTATAACATTTTATTTCATTTATGTGTTATAGAAACCAAAGTAGTCTTTAACGCTGGCAGTATAATTTAACACAGATAAGCAGTAAAGGTTTCATTAGGCGCTATTCACCATTAAACATTACTACTGCAGCCATCAGGAGTTAAATCCAATATCACATTAAATCATTCTTTATATTTGGTTTGAAAATTGTTACTTTATTTGTTATTTCTTTTTTAGCCATGATGTTCATAAAGGATTTTCTATCTCATCCCTGTAGCTCCAGTAGATAAGTAGAAAGGAGAATGCAGAATTGTGCCATGGTAGATTCTGTACATTCATGCCACCTACCATTGTCCTCTAGCATGATAACAAAGATGATTGCAATACTTTAATTCTATTTTCTAACCGTTGACACTGAAAAATGGACCATTATTTTCAATAACAGACTTTCAAATTACGCTTCCTGATATTTTCTAGCACTGACAAAGGCTACAATAATCTTTTTTCTACAAATTTCATTCTTGCCATCTCACTTATACTTTAATAAGAAAGCATCATATAGTTGCCAACACAAAAATTAATTCTGTGCAAGGCGTAGACAAATGTGCAACGGGCGCTGCTTTGGCAAACAGTTTTAGGTCCATTTATGAGGCAGTTTTCTGTCTTAAAATCCACTCCAATAAATGGCCTAAACCTGCCTGCCTTCTAGTGTTTTCAGTGGGAGACAGTGACAGATACTTTTTAATTTTGCCTTGAAATGCCTTGCTCGACCGTTAACAGATTTTTTTTGTACATATTGGGGCACATTTACTAAGGGTCCGTGGGACGCATTTCCGTCGGGTTTCCCAAATATTTCCGATTTGCCCTGAATTGCACAGGGGTCTTTGGCTTACGCGATCGGATTTTGGTGCATCGGCGCTGGCTTTCATGCGACACAAGTCGGGGGCGTGGCCGACTGATTCGGACTAAGCATGGGATTTAAAATTCAAATTGTGTTGCAGGGTCAGCACTCGGCAGCTCCGAATCCTCGTTGGACATTCCAGATCGGCGGACGCTACGGGTAGGTAAATGTACCCCGTTGTATGAAAAATGGGAGCGGCTCCATTGGAAAGGGGGTGTGGCCTATATTGTTTCACAAAGCATTGGCATATTGTGGGGGATTTATCAAAGTGTTGCACATTCGTAGCTACCAACTCAATTTTTGGCACACTGAATGTTTTCAGAAGCTACACCCCTTTTGATAGTTCAGAAAAGTAGCAAAATACTGTGTATAACCCTAATAATTGTGGTGCAAAGCATTTTTTTTGCGCAAATCATTCCAGAATTTTGGCACAGAGAGCTTGTTAAATCTCCTCAACTGTTCTAGTCTAACTTTGCACTGCCTTACCCTTTGGACGCTATTAGACGGTATTCATAAACAGGGTCCCATGTGGCAAACTAACTTTACTGAGGTGTATTTTTTTGTGGTAGGAACCATGTCTGTGAAGTTCTGTGCAAACTCTATTTAAGCCTTTACATCTGCAGTATAAATCAGGATAACAGGCATACAGTGGCATTTTCATTGAATATTCGGCTGTATAAATAGCACAGTCTTCTGCACTGTTCTGTGCTATTCTGGCAATTGTAAGGCTTAATTGTGTGCACAAAGCCTAATTTTATGGATTCATCAGAGAAGCAAACTTCATATTAACACAGATTGCTGGATTGTATACCATACTTATGTGTAGCATCAGTATCTGCGACAACACTTGCCAAGCATAAGATGAAGATACAAGCCCAGTGATGTCAGCAAGGAGGTGGGCAATTTGTTCTTAAAGAGAACATGTCAGGACTTGTATAGTAAGACGGGGATCAGAGAAATTGCAAAAATTTAGGAAGAACATTAGTGGAAGTTTTTGTTCATTTCTTTAATAAGCACATGAAAATATTACGATGAAACGTGGGACTTTATAAAGGTAATTATGTACAAATCTATTTTAAGTATTTTTCATCTTGCAGCCATTTCCTTGAGATAATAGTTAAAGTTATAGCCTATGTAGTGGTTTACAGAAACCTATCAACTAGCAATGAGAAAAAATGATATTTACAGGAGTTGTATTTCACAAATTAAATGGAAATGGTCTACAGGCAGTCCCCGGGTTACATACAAGATAGGGTCTGTAGGTTTGTTATTAAGTTGAATTTGTATGTAAGTCGGAACTGTATATTTTATCATTGTAACCCCAGTCAGAACTTTTTTGGTCTCTGTGACTATTGAATTTTAAAAATGTTGGGTTGTCATCAGAATCAGGATTAACAATAAAGCTTCATTACAGACACCTGTGATAACTGTTACAGCTGATCATTGTAGCCTAGGACTAAAGTACCGTAAATTACCAATATCCAGTGGTCCGTTTGTAACTAGGGGTCGTATGTAAGTAGGGGGCCGCCTGTATTTAGAAATACATTAAAGGAATCTGTTAAGGCTGTTTGGGACCCTAAACCACCCATAGCTCCTTATGGACTCTGTAGTTGGTTACATTAAGTCTGCAGTTTGCCTGTGAAGTGTGCAGGTGCACCTGATTCATTATTTGTGACGCACGTTCTTCATGAATCTCCAAGAGAATGCACCATTTTATTTTTATTTTTTGTGGCGCACGGTCAGACTAAGCACTAACACGCGGCTTTTGGTACACATTTTTCTGTCTTGTTGGACAAAATGCAGCCGCAAGACAAAAATGGCGCAGACACTTTATAAATACATGTGCAAGCAGTTTGCACATTCTTTCTAGTGCAAAGTCAGACAGAAAACTGACACTAACACTAAATGTGGGGCGATATCTTTCCAGTTAACCAGAGTAGCAGCAGTAATCGGAGCTTGATTGAATTCATTCTGTGTGCCGGAATTGTGTGCAGACTTCTGCATGAACCCCCCCCCCCCCTTCCCCTTAAAAAACAATTCTACACATATACACACATATATATATATATATATATATATATATATATATATATATATATATATATTGTTTACACACACTGTTATATACATGTTATGCAGGTCAATGAGCAGCAGAATGGGGCACATTTACCAAGCTCCGTGTGCCAGTTTTCTGTCGGACTTTGTACGTTCTTTCTCGTGCAAATTGCTTGCACAAGTATTTAAGAAGGGTCCACTGCACTGAAGGAGGGGTTCTGGTGCTCAGTCAGACTGTGCACCATATTTAACATACAAAATGCAAAACAATTGTGTTGCATGCCCTATGTTAAAGGTGCACCAAAAAAAGTGGAGATGGTGCCGGATTAATGCAGAACGGGCGCCACAAATCCTGAATCTGGTGCCCTCTGCAGGAAAACTGCATATAGTGCAGAGTGCACTGTTCATAATAAATGTGCCCCAATATGCATCCAATGGTGCACATCCTCCATTGCTGTTTTCTTTCTGTAGGATGTAGTTAGAAATTGTTGAAATCCCATCTTCAAATGGAAATCACCAGACATTATTGGCCAGCAAAACTGCAGTGGCTATCCCTCTGTGATAATCCTGCTTGTGGCCACTCACATGGCAGTCAGGAGTTCAGTCAGTAGTATTGAGACTCCGTAAATGAATATTGTCTGAGCACTTGTTGAACTTGTAATTCAAAGGACTAATTCTGTAAGATTTACATTTCTGTATATAATATAAAGCAATGAACAAAATTGTCAGTCTGCAAATCTTCGGGTGAAATGTTCTGTAGATGAGGAAAAGTTGAGGATGTGTCTGTGAATATGATCAACATCTAATCAGCATATAAATTATATTAGAAATTCATTGCACTGTTATTGTGTGCAAGTAACAAGGACTAATTTCCACCTCCGTTAAGTAAACTACAATGTTTTGCTAATATGCCTTCCTTCTATGGCAATTGCTTATATGTTAAGTATACATATGTTAAGTATACATGCTATATATAGGTGATGGCGAACCTTTTAGAGACAGAGTGCCCAAACTACAACCAAAGTCCAGTTATTTACCGTGAAGTGCCAACGTGCCATTTTAAGCAGTAACTTATTGCTACCTGTTCTTCCACTTCTTTAATTGTATCAGCCGTCTGAGGCAACCAATACAGTTGAAAGAAGATGGGCAAATTCAGACTATCATTGTAGCTTCCCTCCCGGGTCTCTCTGTACAGGAAGAATGTTAGGTCCAGCAGGAAGACCTCCAAAGATATTGCAGTTCTGTCAACACCTTCTCAGTCAATGAAGTGTCGCTGTAAAATAGTGCTGAGAGCAACATCTTATAAGTTGCCTGTGACTGTGAGAAAATTTAATGGATTTGGTCCTGTTTGGTGAACTCTGTCCTGGGATGATGGCCTGAGTGCCCACAGAAAGGGCTCGAGTGCCACCTCTGGCACCAGTGCCATAGGTTCTCCATCACTGCTATATATACTGGCCCGCATTTAGTCAGCAGTGCGTGACATTATTCTAGAGTAGAATCCACGTAAATACATGTGAAAACTGCTTGCACATATATTTATAATGTGTTTGCGCTAGTATTGTGCAGCGGCTGCACTATGCACACCACATAACAATACTATGCACAAAAGTGGGTGTTCCGGTGTGGATTAACCACACATAATTCAATTGAGTGCACCAAATTAAGTGCACCAAATTAAAAAAAAAAAATGCACTCAGTTTAAGTGCTTTGGGCACCCACAGGGTGCGCCAGATTCATGAAGACTGTGCTCTTCATGTCTATTAATAGTCTATTAATAAATGTTGGCCAGTATGTAAAAAAATTACTAAACTGATGAATCAAACTAAATCAGTAATTAAATACATCCACAATGATAGAATACAACATAATTATACAGCGTTAGATAGATTTCTTACTGCCTCACATGATAAATGCTAGAGGCTGTTATGTGTAAAGTATGTAACAACAAAAGAGTGGCTGATCCAGACTGTCCTTGTGTTGCATAGTGGACTCTTTCCTGTACACTCACAAGGGAAATGTGTGGTCAGCAAGAGCTGAAGGAGTCAGCAGTCTATTAGCTCATCAGAGGGCAGGTAGATGTATTCAATCCTTCAATGGGTATTCTCATCTGGTATTGACATTTAATTTAATTCACCTACTATATAGATACATTTCTTCAAAAAGATGTTATTAAACATATCATAAGGTCCCTTAGAAACAAAACTGTTGTCCTTGGATACGACCACCGCTGAGTGATTGCACAGTAAATGAATTGTCAGTTACTGCACATCCCAGAGCAATTTTGTGGTTATGAACACTGATTCCACGTGGTCAGGCAGGGCTCAATAGCGCAAGTATAGCCACCACTGCTACACATGCGGTGGTGTCCAAGGACAGCTATCCAGGGACAACTTGGCTACATGTATGGGGCCATTGTCCACTGCGCCCGGTGGAAGAAACGGGGCTAATGGGAACAAAATATTTTGTTACGTGAAAAAACTGCAAAATGGCAAAGGCTGAAATTGTATGCCATGAGTAATATAAAAGCTAAGAGTCATACAATCAGTATATCCTAGGATCGACAGTAAAGAAAGAAAATAATGAAGTCTAATTAAAAGATAATTCAGTGGTCAGAAAGAGCAGATGGAACACAAAATTGCTGTTTGGTGCGTGAACTTATTGATGTGTAGCCATAATACATAATGTGGGCTGAACTAGATATTTTACTACATTGATTTTCATCTATGATTAGATAAACATGGAAGAATTCTCATAAATTATGAGAAACGCCCTTTGCTTTATTTTTTTTTTCTTAAAGGGAACCTGTAATTAGGGTTTCACATTTTGACTCAATGACAGATTTCCATAGGCTGTTAAATACTAATTACCTTTTTATAAATTATGCTTTATTAATAAACATTGTTATATATACATTTATACCTAGCTCCCTGCCAGCAAAGAGGATTGAGTCATGGGGCATCTTAACAAGTCCCTTTGTCAACACTGCTCTGCTAAGTATCCACCTCTTCTGCTTTCTCCTCCCCTCCCTCCGCAGCCATCAGCCATCTCTGTCATGGGAGGTGGAGGAGGGAGGGGCATTGAGAGTTTGTAGACAAAGAGACTTGCAGTCTTAACCCCTTATCACCGACACTAGTTTTCAGCTCAATGACCAGACTCGATTTTTCAAATCTGACATGTCTCACGATAATTGGTTATAACTTCGGAACGCTTTAACATATCCCGGTGATTTTGAGAATGTTTTCTTGTGATACATTGTACTTCATGTTAGTTATAAAATTTAAGTGATACGTTTTGCGATTTGTTCTGAAAAAAAGTGAAAATTTGGCAAAAGTTTGTAAAAATTCTTCATTTTCCAAGTTTGAAATGTTCTGCTTTCCAGACAGAAAGTAAAACTACCCAAAAAGCTTGATAAATGACATTTACGGAATGTCTGCTTTATGTTGGGATGATATTTTATGCATCCTCTCACTTTTCTAGGATGTTATGAGGTGCAGAACTTTAGGTGCGATTTTTCTCATTTTCATGAAAATTGCCAAAACTCACATTTTGAGGGAAAACTCAGCTTCCAAGTGACTTTGTAAGGCCTAAATAATAGTAAAACCCCATAAATTACCCCACTATAGAAACGTCACCCCTCAACGTATGTAAAACAACTTCTATTAAGTCCATTAACCCTTTAAGTGTTTCACATTGGTTAAAACAATATGGACCTGCGATTTAGAAACTATGGGAATTTTTTGGAAAATACATTCATTTAGGCCAAACTGACAGTTTCAGAATAAATTAAATGATGAAACGCACTGCAATGTTTGATGCCCAATTCCTCCCGAGTGTACTGATACCCCATATGTGGTGGGAAACTTCTGTATGGGCGCACGGCCAAGTATAGAATGAATGGAGGCGCCATTCACAGCAGATTTGTATTGTCACATTGTACGACCTATACATTTTTATTTTTTTTGGTAATGCAAACATATGAGGGCTTATTTTTTACGGAATGAGATAATGTATAGATAATTCATTTAGGGGGTCTATAGCTTATTCATGAGATTTTATTAACTATTTCAAGGGGGACACAAACAAAATCATCAATTTTTATTTTGGATTTTTAGCTTTTTTTTTCCCCCCGCTCACCGTAACGTAAAAATAATATTTTATCTTTATTCTTTGGTTCACTGCGATTGCAGTGATACCTCATTTATATAGTTTTTCTTATCTTTGCTCAATTTTCCTGAGCAAAACCAATATTGGAGAATATCGCATTGTTTTTACTATTGACAACTTTTTATTGCCATAACTTCTGTATTTTTATGTTGTCAGCCATGGTTGAGGGCTTATTTTTTGCGAAAAGAGTTGTTCTTTTCAGTCGTATTAGGGAATGTAGCTTTTTTTGATCACTTTTTAGAACATTTTTTGTGATGGGGTTTGATGAAAAATTGTATATTACGGGAAGTTTTTCGTAGTTTTTTTTTTCATCGTTCACCGAGCGGGTTCAATATTAATTTAGATTTATTGTACAGATTAATACGGACGTGGTGATACCAAATATGTACATTTTTCGTGTGTTTTTGTGTTTTATATACTGTATTTGCATTATATGTGTAACTGGGGAGATTATGGGACTTTATTTTATTTATTTAATTATTATTATAAAATGATTTAATCTTTTTTTTTTTTACTTTCACATATTTTCCACCTTTTGGCTTGAACAAGCGATCATCCGATCACTTATTCAAGCCTCTACACTGCAATACACTTGTATTGCAGTGTATAGTGTAAGTAACTGAGCATGGCGCTCAGCCCGACACCGGCACTATACTGACCCGATGTCCCGAAATCTTCTTCTGACGCGGCGCCGTAGAAAGGCATCACGTCAGAAGAAGTACCCTTAATGACCGACGTAGAATCCCGATAGGGCGGTCATTAAGGGGTTAAACAGATACCCCCATGACTCGATCCTCTTTGCTGGCAGGAAGCCAGGGATACTAAGAATGTTTATTATTAAAGAAGATTCATAATTACAATTGAACACCCTGTGGCAGTAATGACAGTGCCCACACCAAAGAGAGGGTTCTGAGTGCCACCTCTGGCAACTGTGTCATACGTTCGCCGCCACTGCTCTATGGGAACCTGTAATTAGGTCAAAATATGAAAACCTGATGACAGGTTCCCTTTAAAATTTATTTTGAAAAAATGTATTAAAATATTGTGTCAAAGTCTATGGGGATTATTCCCTTAGGACTAAGTAAGTGGACTCTCTGGACCACCACGGGAGATAACAACCTTAGCCGCACCTGGGAGCGGAGTCTAAGTGAACTCCTGGTCTTCGCCAGAGCCCACCGCAAAGCGGGATGGTCTTGCTGCGGCGGGAGTCACCATTTCGCTCCGCGGGCGCGACTAGGCCCGCGGCGGCAGCCAAGGTAGGGACACGGGGACCACGGGAAGGCAGGCAGGACCTTGGGAAGGCAGGCAGGACCCCTGAAGGACGGCTGGCAGGACCTCTGAAGGACGGCTGGCAGGACCTCTGAAGGACGGCTGGCAGGATCTGTGAAGGACGGCTGGCAGGACCTCTGACCACTAGGATTGCAGGACCGCCACAGGATTGCAGGACCGCCACAGGAACACGGGAATCACCACAAGAAACACGGGAATCACCACAAGAAACACGGGAATCACCACAGGAACACGGGAATCACCACAGGAACACAGAGGCGTATGGAAACGCTCAGGAAGGCTTTCACTCCAGTAGAATGACCTGAAGATCCTGCAGGGGATGCTGGGAGTCGCCAGGCTATATAGCCGAGCCAGGAATGCCAATGCCAATAAAGAGGACGCTGGCCCTTTAAGGCTTTAAGAAGTCCGCGCGTGCCCCCTCTAGTGGCAGGAGCACACGGCTGCATGGAAGAAGCATGCGGCCTACACGCTGGGAGCAAGAGTGCTGGCCGGAGCCAGGAGAGGTAAGTGAGAGCTGGGGGAACGGGGACCGCGGTAGCAGGCACGGGTACACCCTCAATCCATACCAAGGATCGCGGGTGTAACCGTGACAGAACCCCTACCTTAGGGTCCCTCTTCTCTTCTTCTTCAGCCAGCTGTTCTTCTTTCTTCGCCTCCTCCAATTCTTCTTGGTGATGAGACACCTAGGAGGAGAGCAGGCACAGAGAAGACTTGGGAAGGTCGCAGGCTGAGTCGGCTCTAGTCACACTGGAGCGGCCTCAGGGGAGGCCGGTGGAGACTCTGGAGCGGCCTCAGGGGAGGCCGGTGGAGGCTCTGGAGCGGCCTCAGGGGAGGCCGGTGGAGGCTCTGGAGCGGCCTCAGGGGAGGCCGGTGGAGGCTCTGGAGCGGCCTCAGGGGAGGCCGGTGGAGGCTCTGGAGCGGCCTCAGGGGAGGCCGGTGGAGGCTCTGGAGCGGCCTCAGGGGAGGCCGGTGGAGGCTCTGGAGCGGCCTCAGGGGAGGCCGGTGGAGGCTCTGGAGCGGCCTCAGTGGAGGCCGGTGGAGGCTCTGGAGCGGCCTCAGGGGAGGCCGGTGGAGGCGTGGGAAGCCGCGGAGTCACCGGAACAGCACTGGCAAGCTGCGGAGGCTGAGACGAGGGCTGCGGAGCCACAAGAGCAGCACTGGCAAGCTGCAGAGCCACGGGAGCAGCACTGGCAAGCTGGGGAGTCTCTGGAGCAGCCGTGGCAAGCTGCAGAGTCTGAGGCACCACTGGAGCAGCCGTGGCGAGCTGCGGAGTCGGGGGCGCCACTAGAGCAGCCGTGGCGAGCTGCGGAGTCGGGGGCGCCACTGGGGTAGCTGCGGGGAGCTGCGGAGTCGCGGGAGCAGCTGCGGGGAGCTGCTGAGTCGCGGGAGCAGCTGCGGGGAGCTGCTGAGTCGCGGGAGCAGCTGCGGGGAGCTGCGGAGTCGCGGGAGCAGCTGGAGCAGCTCTGGGAAGCTGCGCTGGCTTGGGCGCCGCTGGAGCAGCTCTGGGAAGCTGCCCAGGCTTGGGCGCCGCTGGAGCAGCTCTGGGAAGCTGCAGAGGCGTGGACGCCGCTGGTGCAGGTCTTGGAAGCTGCGGAGGCTTGGGCGCCGCTGGTGCAGCTCTGGGAAGCTGCGGAGGCTTGGGCGCCGCTGGTGCAGCTCTGGGAAGCTGCGGAGGCTTGGGCGCCGCTGGTGCAGCTCTGGGAAGCTGCGGAGGCTTGGGCGCCACTGGTGCAGCTCTGGGAAGCTGTGGAGGCTTGGGCGCCGCTGGTGCAGCTCTGGAATGCTGCGGAGGCACTGGGGACACCGGAACCATGCAGGACAGATGAGGTGGTCCAAACCTGGACTGGATTTTTGCCAGGAACTTGGTATGGGTAACCACTATCCCATAGAGGAGTAGCCCAGTCCAGCGCCTCTCCAGTGAGCAAAGAAAAAACACATGCCAACTTAGTGCGTTCGGGGGTGGACTGGGAGGACGTCAGTTTGATGTACAACGAGCACTGGGCAACAAAACTCGTACAAAAATTGGGGTTGCCATCAAATTTGTTTGGCATCGAAAAATCAGATCCAGAGTTTGCTGCTGAAAAACATGGCTGGGGGACAGAAACAACAAGAGGAGTTGCAGGAGCCTGCTGCTAGGAGGCAATAATCCGCAGAGTGGCAGCGAGTATGTCCAAGAGTTCTTTTTGCGCAGCAATCTCTTGGGACTGCTGGGTAATAGTGCTGGGAAGGTCACCCAGAAGCTGGTACGGATCCTTGACACTGTCCATGGCTTTGGCAGAGATCATGACCTTGGCGGAGTCCATGGCCGGATCGTACTGTCACAGTTTATGGGGATAAGTCCCTTAGGACTAAGTAAGTGGACTCTCTGGGCCACCGCGGGAGATAACAACCTTAGCCGCACCAGGGAGCGGAGTCTAAGTGAACTCCTGGTCTCCGCCAGGGCCCGCCGCAAAGCGGGATGGTCTTGCTGCAGCAGGAGTCACCAAGTCGCTCCGCAGGTGCGACCAGGCCCGCGGCGGCAGCCAAGGTAGGGACACGGGGACCACGGGAAGGCAGGCAGGACCTTGGGAAGGCAGGCAGGACCCCTGATCAGACCGCCACAGGATTGCAGGACAGCCACAGGATTGCAGGACCGCCACAGGAATGCAGGACCGCCACAGGAACACGGGAATCACCACAGGAACACGGGAATCACCACAGGAACACGGATGCGTATGGAAACGCTTAGGAAGGCTTTCGCTCCAGTAGAATGACCTGAAGATCCGACAGGGGATGCTATATAGCCTGCCAGGCTATATAGCCGAGCCAGGAATGCCAGAGCCAATAAGGAGGACGCTGGCCCTTTGAGGCTTTGAGAAGTCAGCGCGCATGGAAGAAGCATGGGGCCTACATGCTGGGAGCAAGAGTGCCGGAGCCAGGAGAGGTAAGTGAGAGCTGGGGGAATGGGGACCGGGGCAGCAGGCACGGGTACACCCTCCATCCGTACCAAGGATCGCGGGTGTAACCGTGACATATTGAACTATATTTGACCTCTTAATGCTACATGGCGTACCTGACATAACTTAACGTTTAAAGCAATAGGAACCGCACAGTTTACGGTCAGTGGTGCTCAATGTAGGATTCTCAATCCCTTTACATCAATCAGTAAAGATGGCACACACAAAATTTTTTTTTTTTGCTTTATTTAGTGAATTTCAGTCATCCCAACCTTTGCGAAGTTAGATCTGATTTAGTAAAGAAGCATGATGAATCCTGGTGATTAAAGTAGAAGAACGATATTCAGTTTACCCTTACTCGCAAAAAAGAATGGAAAAAAACGTCGCAAGGAGGATACAGGTTAAAAAGATAAAAAAAAATAACCAGTAAATGTTAGTACAAAATTGATTAATCCTCCGCCTCTACGTTCATCCACTCCACATTTAGGAAAAAAAGATGCAGTACCTTTCCAAACAGAGATTTTTGGTACTCACGGGGACAGTCCTTAGTCCATACCCAATGTCCTCAGCGTTGCATGCCTAGGGCATGAAAAATCCTCATACAGGGTACGGTAGCTCGGCACGGCGTCCCTCCTGGGGATTCTCAGGTAGCTCGTAGCTTCAGTGCTACTCCTAATTGTTCCCACCCGGGAACTTGTTCCTCCACTACTCGTTCCACTTTCTTCGTTCCTTCTTCTAATTACTATTCGATTTGGGAAGAGAAAGGAAAAAAACGATGGTGCAGTACTTTTTTGATCGTTAAAATTGTTTTTAATGGTAATACTCACAAGAGTAAAGATTAAAAAGGCCTTATAGATAAAAAAACACACTCGGTATACCGCCCTACTCCGAGTTTCGCCTGATATGGCTTCTTCCGGGGCTTACCGGCGTGTTGGGCTACGTGTCTTTTATATGCAAATTCAATTCAATGCAAAACATTTCTCACAATTTTTTTCTCAAAATAAAATAAACTGTTTTCATGCAATTCTTTCAATAATGTTCGTATCAATGACAAAGTCTTATTTTAACAGATGAAATTTCTAACAGTCCTATTTGTAAACTTTTGATTAAAGTACCCTAGAGGGTCTAAAAAAATAAAAGTAAAAAAAAAAAAAGTAAAAAAGTTCAGATTTCCCCCTTTTCCTAGAACTGATATAAAAATAAAGTAGTAAAATCGTAAAGATGTTAGGTATCGCCGCTTCACAAAAATGTCTGATCTATTAAAATAT
Source organism: Engystomops pustulosus (assembly GCF_040894005.1). Classification (NCBI taxonomy): domain Eukaryota; kingdom Metazoa; phylum Chordata; class Amphibia; order Anura; family Leptodactylidae; genus Engystomops; species Engystomops pustulosus. The sequence continues at coordinate 102,347,015 of NC_092411.1, read as the reverse complement.
AAAACTATTTATTCCCAGCGGTAAACCCCATAGTGGAAATTAGCGCCCAAATGTCAAAAATGGCACTTTTTTGTCATTTTGCATCCCATTAAAAATTTTATAAAAAGTGATCAAAAATTGTACAGTCTCAAAATGGCCTCATGTGTTGGATGCTTTGGTCTGATATGTTTGCAATGCAAATACTAACTGCTTACCAATTCTTACTTAATGCTTACCAGATATCAAATCTTGTTTAACAGTGGATTTTTTTTTTCATGAACAGTATTTATAACATATCTACAGGATAAGTAATACATTCATTAAAGATGCAGTTCTAGGATTTGGAAACTCATCAATCTTAATAACGTAGGTCCTGATGCCCCCTGTCCTGGGGGGCCAGGCTAAATGGACAGATGGCCATGCATGTGTGTCCACTCTCTATTCAACTCTTTGGAAATGCTCCTGGTAGATTCTCTTTAATATGCTAGTATGTACCAAAGCCAGCATTGGGTCTTAAAGTGTAACTGTAATTGGAGATAATTATTAGTATTGTGTGCATAATTTTAAAAGTTCATTTTAGAAGAAGGAGGCAGTGGATAATAAATATAAGTCTTGTACCACAGTCACAGTGCCTGGATCTATGAGTAAGTGTCCCTGGTTTGTCATGCTTCACTTTGATGGTAGAGTGTTTCTTTAAGCATGAACTAAGTAAGGACTTTATCCTTGTGAGTCCAATCACATGTCTAAAACAGATTAATAAGCTTTGGAAATAAACAAAGAAGACGCCTTTGGAAAATCTGCAACAAGAGACCTTTAAAAGGTAAAAACAAACATTTTTTTATTATACGGAGAGTATCCTTTCTTCACAGAAACCTTTATATGCCCTTTTAAATCACAGTACACGAGCAAAGACGATAATTTGAAAGTTAAAAGACAGATGGAAAGTAAATACGATCAGACAAAAACGAATCTTAAAGTAAAATTTACTTCAATTAATGAACTTTTTTTTATTCAGCTTTCCAAGCAATTACTCAAGGTCAAACCTTCAAACCTTCTACAGAGATTATTTATCCCTTTGCATTTCTACTTGTATAACAAAACTCCGATGTCTGACGAATGCACAAATTCAGATTTCTTATGGAAATTATTTTATGGAGCAGTGATACATTGCATGTGAATATTATAATCAGTACAGACTATATTCTTAATCAGAAACCCTAAATCACAATTGTTGTTTACATAATGTGACTAATTTAACTTTCCTAATGGTGGAAGAAACAAGGGGTCATTGATACAAACAATAACTAATAATAATGCCATCAATTATAATCATCCAATTCTGTTCTTTCTCAGAATCCTTTGACTTGATGTTTGCTGCAATTTGCAATATTGTGAAAAAAACATGGCTTTAGATACGCCTGCCCACAAGGCCCACATTCAGAATACAGGCGGTCCCTGACTAACGGAAACATGACTTACAGACCCCTAGTTACAGATGGCTTCTCTCCCCACTGTGATCTCTGGTAATGGTCTCTGAATTCTTTACTATAGTCCCCGGCTCCAATGATCAATCATCAGCTCCAAATTCACTGGGGCAAAAATAATTTTGACTAGGGCTACATTTAAAAAATATACCAGTTCAATTCAACTTCATAACAATGTTTGCACAATTTTTTTTATTATCTTATTTACCGTAATTGATTTTGTGATACTTTACAGGGAGATATTACTGTAAGTTACTGTACAGTTATGTATACATAAGTATGTGTCTAATGTTATATGAAACAAAGGGTAACATCTACTAATGCTAATACAACAATTATAACTCTAGGTTTAAAGATTTAGGTTTTTTCTTGAAAATCTTTGATTTGATGTATACTGCAATTTGCAAAGTTGTAATATAAGAAGCATTTGTTAAAATGTCTGGGAGGGGGAAAGGATTTTTTGTTTGAAATAGCGCAGAAATTTGCCACTTACCTTCATATTCGAGGTGAATACAGGTGTGTTATAGTCCTACTTCAGTTACTTTGTTTTATTTCTAATTCTTTTGCAGACTTATAAAACAGCTTTATATCAAAGCAGAACCTGGTCACAGACAAATATGATTTCTCGGCTTACACACCACCTCTTTATATTTCCAGCACAATAAGCCCATTAATAAATATATTTTTCCACCCATCTGCTAAATTAATTTAGGCAAAAAAATGAAAGTCATTGCTCAATAAACGCCCAGGGCTCGGGTAAGGGACATAAAAATATATCTTTAAAGCAGGTCACAGACACTGGTGTAAGAAATAAATGCCAGCTTTAGTTATGCTACACTGAGTCCTATGTGAATTTATCAATTCATTGCAGTTTCCCTGGAGCCCCTGCTCTAGACCCTAATTATTCCTATGTCTGGATTTAGAGGCACATAGGGAAATATGAACCATAGTAATGGTATGCTTCGTGAGATTTTGTTTAGTCTCAAGAGAATTCCAGATGTCCATTGTTATTCCTTTCACCATGTACATGAAAAAGTGGAAACAACATGTTTGCACTACTTTTGGCTATATCACACCCAGGTGTTTTGGTCTACAGAGGGCAGAGTATTCATCTTGTTACATCTTTGAGCTGGGTATGTTTTTCAGGTGCTGTTGGAATAATGCACAATCAAACAAATCAGGTGCTGGGGTGGCATCCAGGAACACCATTTATGCTCACTCTGTTTTGTGCTGGTTATAGTCTCCATGTACTTGTAGTTCTAGAATTTCTATTGTACTTTTTGTCATCCATGCCATGGTTTTGACTTTTGACTGTCTCTCTGTTTGTTGTCTGTTTTGTGCATTTACAGAGAGTAGGGATTGTCATCCAGCTGTCAAATGCTGGTTAGTAGAGTATTGGTAACTAGGCAAGGACAGAGGTTGTGGGAAGTGCAAGGCTTACACCTTTTCCTGAGTCAGTAACTTTCCATAAGGTCCAGATAAGGCTATGTTCAGATCTGTTTGAAGAGGTACAGTTAAAATGATGGACGGCTGATCAAATCAGCTGCTGGGGTGGCATCCAGGAACTCAATTCCTATTCTCATTCAGTGGGGTTTATTAATGAACAAAGGCTAATTTCCACATTTACTAATAGACAGGCAGTCCGAATGAAACCATTAGACTTATATAGACTGCTTATTCTGCTCCATTTCCAGACCTGTTGTGTCCAATCAATGGCCTCAGTAGGACCTGGTGACATACGATTAGAGACATCACCGAGACCCGTTGAAGCCACCGACTGGCTGCCACAGGTCCTGTGACCCCCAACATGATGGCCATGTGAAGGGCAAAAAGCACTAATACCAATATGAAATAGGTAAAATACACATGTTAACTTCAGCTGTAATGCTGCAACACAATGCCAGTGCAAGCACATCTCTTTTAGTTTACCTCTATAAAAATAATAATAATAATACCTTTGTTTATATAGTGGCAACAAATTCCAGAGCGCTTGCCAAATTAGTCCCTGTCCCCATGGAGGACCCGGAGGAAACATATAAACTCTTTGCCGATGTTGATCTGGATGGGACTTGAACCTAGGACCCCAGCGCTGCATGGCTGTAGTGGTAGCCCCTGAGCCACTATGCTGCCTCAATAGGAAATTAAAATAATTTAAGAGTCGGAACACGAGGCTGGCAGTAACTGAAAGCTGTGGCCACAGTACGGCTTATGAATTCACTGAGACCAATATTGTTAAATGGTTTGTGTTCCTTATCTGTTGGGTATTTCACTGGTAGTGTAGAATACTTAAACATACCACTACTCTCTACTTAAAATACATTTGGATAATGATATTAATGCTGTTATGTCAACATTGACATGCATAGTATTTAAAGTGATTTAGTAGAAGATGAAGAATTTATCTGAGTATAGCTGAGTTTAATTACTACTTTGATTGACTAACTGAAGCAATCTCTTGATTAGTTTATCACCCTTTGTCTGAGTCCTACAAGCACCATAAACTTTGAACAGAGTGGCATGGAGCACAGGTAACAAGTGCTCCATTATGATTCACCTAGGGAAGGTCCTACAGCCATGATAGATAGGCAGTCCCCAGGTTACATACAAGATAGGTTCTAGAAGTCTGTTCTTAAGTTGAATTTGTATGTAAGTCGGAACTGTATATTTCATAATTAATTGTAACCCCAGACAAAAATTTTTTGGTCTCTGTGACAATTGCATTTTAAAAATGTTGGATTGTCATAAGTACCAGGATGAACAATAAAGTTTCATTGCAGACACATTTGATAACTGTTATAGCTGATTATTGTAGCCTGGGGCTAAAGTAGAGTAAATTACTAACATCCAGAGGTCCGTTTGTAACTAGGGGTCGTATGTAAGTCGGATGTTCTTAAGTAGGGAACCACCTGTACAAGATACAAGGAATCTGTGTTGTACCAAGTCACACTATTAGCTTGCCATATGTAGAAATAAAATGGTTAACTATGGCTGTTGTAATACAATTACACTTCTTGACGCAATCTCCATAAAAACATTTATATTTACAGAGGGCTTTGCCAAAAACAATACACACAGTAACACTGCAAGTTTTCACAAGCAGTTGTTCTGCGGCGCAGTAATAACACATTTCTCATGAGCCATGAGACACTTTAATAAATATGTCTTACACATCACTCAAATTAATGACAGTGTTTACACAGTGCCACAACTTGTCCCTGCAACAGTATTGATAAATCTCTTGCGTTGTATCCAATTTATAGTCACCTTGATGGCTGAACGCTGAATACCCCTGTTTATATTTTCAGAGTTTATATGTTGTATTGTGTAAGCAATCTGAGTCATTAATTTAGAATAAATAAATATAAAGATTTTATAAAAACATGCAAACTAGACAAGGTAAATCAGGAGGGGGAAAGAAGTATATGCACAGATTTAAATAAATATGTAGAAGTAATTTCTAAAAAGAAGGGGTTGTCCTCTTTCAGCAAATAATTGATATTGATTGTGTAATGAAATATTAGACAAATTTGCTATATCCTTTCTATATCAATTCCTGACAGTTTTTAGATCTCTGCTGGCTGTCCTCCAGCAGGAGTCTGGAAAATCATTAAATCTGTCCATGGTCATATGGCTTATTATTTGCTGAAAGCGGACAACCCTTTTTATAATAAGCTGATCACAAAGTATAACCCCTGACTAAGAATCCCATCATCTCCAGCAATCTGCTGTTATCTATGGGGAAATAGCTTGATTATGATGATCCTTAATAGGAACTTCTTTCATTAACATCAAATTCCACTATAAGGCCACATTTTGGAGAAAACCAAATCTGGGTGTCAGTTTTATTTTACTTTCACCATGCATTGCTCATACAGACCATCTTCTTTGAATAGGCCATCCATTAGGAAGAACAGATTCCAATGCAATTTTGGTTATTAATTGATGACAATAAGTTTTGAAAACCAGAACCTGTGACCTTGCTATGGGAGCATGGTCAGACTGACAATGCAACCTCGTGTGAATTTTCTCAGTGGGATGAGTGATCTTGCGCCAATCGAGCTATTTGCAGTTTCAATCTGCCTCATTTTTTTTATTTAAACAATTATTTTCATCTGGTCATTCACATTTAATTGAATTCATCTGCTATACATATAGACATTTCTTCAACAGCATGTTATTAAAAATAATGTACCTGGGTGAAGATCATTTTCCATAAATGTAGGGATGTTTTCCCTTGGAAATGAAATAGCTTTCCTTGGATATGATTACCCCGCACTCCATCATCTGTGGTCTCTTATGTGCTGTTGAGGCACCCAACCATCTGGATTCAGTATTCATCTGACACATGACATCTGTGGTACATGCAGTAACTTCCAGACATTGCATAAGCAAAAACCATTTGTTTCTTTTTGCAATCACTTCAGCAGCAGTGGTCATATCCAAGGACAGCCCTACTCTGCTTCCAAGCGGCCATATGACTATATTAACCCCTTAACGCTCTGCGCCGTAGCTCTACGGCGCAGAGGTGTAAGGAGTGTATGAAGAGGGCTCACGGGCTGAGTCCTCTTCATACAAAGGTGGGGGTTTTTGCATATTGCACAAAACCCCCACCGCTAATAACCGCGGTCGGTGCTTGCACCGATCGCGGCTATTAACCCCTTCAACGCCGCCGGCAAAGTCGCCGGCGGCGTTTAAAAGACGGCGGCGCGCGGGCGCCGCCATCTTTTTTCCGATCGCCACGCCCCCGAACGTCATCGGGGGGCGGCGATCGGTTGCCATGGTAGCCTCGTGTCTTCTTTTGACACGAGGCTATCTGGCAGCTGCAGATTCGTTACAATGAGCCAGTGGCTCATTGTAATGAATGTGCTGCAAAAATGCCATATATTGCAATACAGAAGTATTGCAGTATATGGTAGGAGCGATCTGACCATCTAGGGTTAATGTACCCTAGATGGTCTAAAAGATAGTGAAAAAAAAAATAAAAAAAAAAGTTTAAAAAATAAAATAAATTAATAAAATATTAAAAGTTCAAATCACCCCCCTTTCCCTAGAACGGATATAAAACATAATAAACAGTAAAAATCACAAACATATTAGGTATCGCCGCGTCCCAAAATGCCCGATCTATCAAAATATTAAAACGGTTACAGGCGGCGGTGACCTCCGAGGCGGGAAATGGCGCCCAAATGTCCGAAATGCGACTTTTACACCTTTTTACATAACATAAAAAATGAAATAAAAAAAGATCAAAATGTCGCACAGACCTCAAAATGGTAGCAATGAAAACGTCGCCTCATTTCGCAAAAAATGACCCCTCACACATCTCTGTGCGCCAAAGTATGAAAAAGTTATTAGCGTCAGAAGATGGCAAAAATTTTTTTTTCTTTTTTGTACACATTCGTTTAATTTTTGAAAATGTATTAAAACACAATAAAACCTATATAAATTTGGTATCACCGCGATCGCACCGAACCAAAGAATAAAGTATTATTTGGAGCGAAGAGTGAAAGTCGTAAAAACTGAGCCCACAAGAACGTGACGCACGTGCGGTTTTTTTTCAATTTTTCCACATTTGGAATTTTTTTTCAGTTTGGCAGTACACGGCATGTTAAAATAAATAACATTACGGGAAAGTAAAATTTGTTACGCACAAAATAAGCCCTCACACAGGTCTGTACACGGAAAAATGAAAAAGTTATGGATTTTTGAAGTTGGAGAGCGAGAAAAGAGCCGGAAAACCCTCCGTCCTTAAGGGGTTAATAGTAAATTATCTTCACACAGAAACATTTTTTTTAAAATAACATCCAACTGAAGAAATGTATGTATATTGCAGATTAATTAAATTCATTGTATGAGAATATCCTGATAAGAATAAATTGCAGTAATAAATTGAATCGGCGGCTTTAAGTTGGTGATACAATTGATAACAAGACCAGCTGAAGCATGCTGCCCTGAGTGTGCTACTCATGCTGACACAACCTGTCTTATTCAGCAGGAGTGTGGCAGCCAGCAGCAATGGAGAACTCACATAACACATGAAGGTAAGTTATTTTTTTCCCTACTATATACAGTATATCATATACCTCATCTTCATATACGGTAAGCTGTTGTTGTCACTCCTATTGTTCCATATGAATGTACTCTGTAATGTAGTATTTTATATGTATATGTCCCCTAGGATATGTAAAGCGCTACGGAATACGATGGCGCTATATAAATAAAGATTATTATTATATAGTGTAATAATGTTACATTGGCTTACTCTGCTTATCTCAGCTGACCACATTTACTCATGGTGACCCTGCCTAAAATAGTAGGGCCACTTTTAGATTTTTTTTCCATTTTAAATTCCCAGTCCACCTGTTTGTGAGTCACTTCTACTCACAGAATATCTAAAAAAAATAGTATATTTGGCCCAATGTATGTGTTCCTTCATTTGCAGTATAAAGATGGACATTTAATAAAATGGAAATACATGGAATATATATGTAACAGTCACTTATAGGCTGCAGATCGGTATGGCTGAAATCCAGAATGAAACGTAAGGTCAAGCTGACATTGTACAACGATTGAGAATTTATTGACAGTTTTATGTCACCTGCTGTGGTTTCACTGGTTGCAGCGGCCAGTGACGTAACTAGGAGAGGCAGGGCGGCCATAGCAGACTTTTGAATGGGGCCCCACTTACCCCTTAAAAAATATACATACAGTATATACACACCATATATACACTACATACATATACTACCATATATACCCATGCATCATATACATAGACATATAGCATATACACATCACATATGCAACCACATTTAGAGCAAATACACGCATGTAGCACATTTACACCTAATGCGCCAGATGTCGGGGCCCCCTGACACTATGGGCCCCATAGCAGCTACTATGGCTTGTACCCCTGTAGTTACGCTCCTGGCAGTGGCCTTTATTTATTGGATTATCTGGCTATTGGATTGTTTGCCATATTTGCATATTGCTTGGTCTTTTTCCATGTAGATAAAATGAAGCAAAGTGGCAGCCATATTATGTTCACAATTTCTCAGTGGGTCAAATCTACGTCAACTAAGAACACCTGCACCATTCTGGTATGAGCGAATGCAACAAGGAAGCCACGTATGAAGGAGATCATCTGTTTTCTGTGAACATATTTTTGTTTGTTGAATACATTGAGAATATATTATCACTGTACATTATCTGGGCAGAATATGCCTCCAGAATATGCACTTATAAAATGCATTATACAGATCTGCTATCATTAGGTTCTGTTAAACCTGTGATGTATTTATATAATGTTTATTAAGCTCTCCTGAAAGGGTTTCCTTTCAAATAAATCTTCAAGGTTACTTAGTTAGATGGAACTTTTATAAAAATCTGATTCTTCTAAAAGCATCAGGACAGAGAATGAGCTCATATTAATAAGTTTAACAAATAAGGTCAAAAATCCTATTTGTGATTTTATTCGCATTAGAACGGTTTGTACAGGACACCAGGTAACAGGTTCTGTAACCTTTAGCTCCATTATCTGCATTGCAATATAAACCATGGTTTTCAGTCAATTTCCAATGATTTGAGTAGATGTTAAATATTAGCTATTAGTTCAGATGAGGAACATGTTATTCCAATAAATATATATATATATATATATATATATATATATATATATATATATATATATATAGTAGTCAGGCCTTTCTAAAATTACCTTGGATAAGTGATGTTAATCACATATTTCTAGGAACGTATTGTTTATACTGGCTGCGTATTAAAGGCTGAAATCACACAATTACACAAAATTATCTATAGAACCTGTGTAAAACAAAGACAAAGAGAGTTCTGTCTGTAAAGATTTTTTGCATTCCAGTGGTGGAGGTCCAATCTCACGGGGTTCTGGTACCCGTCAGACTGGAAGTGATGATTTCACATGACTGCTCAGCCAGTCACTGGCATTGTTAATCAAGTTCTGTTCATGCAGACATAGGGTTATGGTTGTGAAACTCTATGAAATTCTTTAAAGTCATGTATTTGTATTGTTGTATTGCATATGTTAACTTAAAAAACCACATTTCAAATACCCTATTTGAGAATTCTAAATTAAGCCCTATATATATATATATATATATATATATATATATATATATATATATATATATACACTCACCGGCCACTTTATTAGGTACACCATGCTAGTAACGGGTTGGACCCCCTTTTGCCTTCAGAACTGCCTAAATTTTTCAGAACTGCCTCAATTCTTTATGACATGGCGCATTATCCTGCTGAAAGTAGCCATCAGATGTTGGGTACATTGTGGTCATAAAGGGATGGACATGGTCAGCAACAATACTCAGGTAGGCTGTGGCGTTGCAACAATGCTCAATTGGTACCAAGGGGCTCAAAGAGTGTCAAGAAAATATTCCCCACACCATGACACCACCACCACCAGCCTGAACCGTTGATACAAGGCAGGATGGATCCCTGCTTTCATGTTGTTGACGCCAAATTCTGACCCTACCATCCGAATGTCGCAGCAGAAATTGAGACTCATCAGACCAGGCAACGTTTTTCCAATCTTCTACTGTCCAATTTCGATGAGCTTGTGCAAATTGTAGCCTCAGTTTCCTGTGTGGTCTTCTGCTGCCGTAGCCCATCTGCCTCAAAGTTCGACGTACTGTGCGTTCAGAGATGCTCTTCTGCCTACCTTGGTTGTAACGGGTGGCGATTTGAGTCACTGTTGCCTTTCTATCAGCTCGAACCAGTCTGACCATTCTCCTGTGACCTCTGGCATCAACAAGGCATTTCCGCCCACAGAACTGCCGCTCACTGGATGTTTTTTCTTTTTCGGACCATTCTCTGTAAACCCTAGAGATGGTTGTGCGTGAAAATCCCAGTAGATCAGCAGTTTCTGAAATACTTAGACCAGCCCTTCTGGCACCAACAACCATGCCACGTTCAAAGGCACTCAAATCACCTTTCTTCCCCATACTGATGCTCGGTTTGAACTGCAGGAGATTGTCTTGACCATGTCTACATGCCTAAAGTTGTCGCCATGTGATTGGCTGATTAGAAATTAAGTGTTAACGAGCAGTTGGACAGGTGTACCTAATAAAGTGGCCGGTGAGTGTGTGTATATATATATATATGAGAGCTACCATAAAAATCCATGGTAACACTTACTCAAAGATCCAGGCACTGTGACTGTAGTAAACTTATTATATTTGCTATCCATGGCGTCCTTCCTTCTAAAATTGACCTTTAAAATTATGCTAGCAAAACAGAAGGGCTAATGGGGTTGTCACCAGATCTCCTGTGTGCTGCAGGTTCACAGGCTGTTACACTAACTGATCCTCCCCTTCTGGTCCCTAAACACTTCAGTATCTCTCTGCCTGATATAAAGCTGCAGCATTGATGTGCTCTGGCAACACCCCACAAGAGCCCTTCTGGCTCCTTAGCATAATTTTAAAAGTATATTTTAGAAGGGAGAAGGCTGTGTATTACAAATATAAGATTGCCACAGTCAGAGTGCCAGGATCAATGAGTAAGTGTCTATGGTTTATCATGTCTGATCTTGATGGTAGATTTCCTTTAATGTTTTTGCTTTTGTGCTATCCATTTATTACAATGGAAAAATTAATTTCTATGTGCTTTCTACGGCCTTGTGTGTGAGCTGACTGTCAAAACAGCATATCTGAGAACAGGTCCTATTTCTACCAATTTTTGTGCCTGGATATCAGCTTGCAATACAAGGATCCATTGTTTGAGGCCCATGAATTGCATACACTCATGCGCATGTAGCCTTCTAGATTTCTCATCATTAGGACCCGATTCTATTAGCCAGAGTGGAGAGGCTGGCTACAAGGATTGTCTCCTGCCCTTAAAGACACAGATTTCTGTTCATTACATTGATGGCACAGTGATGACAATGTGAGCTCTGTAATATGGCACTGCTGGAGGACTCAACACTCGCTGATCGGTTTTTCGATAGATGGCAACTGATCACTGGGTGTTGCAAGGGATGAAGGTTACCCAGAGAGCAGTAGGAAAAGTACTTGTAGAAATCAAAGTTAAGTCAAAGTTAATTAGAAAAAATCTAATAATTTTGTACTTAATGTATATTTATGGCAACAATATTATACTCATTTGGTTTATTTAAGCAACACAAATTCTTTGCATCCATAAAAGCCTGGAGAGTCGGGATTTTGATCAGAAATAAAATATTACAGCTTTTACTTCTAAATGCTACGGAACTTTTAATGAGCATTTCTACATTAAACCACCATTATGACAAATGGATGGTTATGTTTCAGTGAAATAATTGTCCTTCCAATCTGACAAATACTTTGTGTGCACTGTCTGCCAGTTTGGAGCTTTAGGAGGCTACAGATGAGGTAATGGGAGATTTTGGCAACAGTTTTATTTTTATTACAGAGGGAGGTGGTATCATCAAGATTTACATGCTGAAACAGTTCACTGGAGGATGTCATCATTGTTAAAATGACTTTATGAGGACATTCTTCACACTCGTGCCCAGAGTAATAATATGGGCCATTTTTGTTGTCTTTTTTTCACCTAATGTAATTTACATACATATAAGCTTCTACTTAACCTACAACTTCATAGGGTTGTCTGGTTTTGACAGTCCTTATTATAGATATAAAGGATATCCGGGACAGAGCATCCTGAATTAACCAGAGTTGAGAGTCACATCAAGTGCAATGCTCTGCTCTTATAAATAAATCAAGTTCACTGAGGAAATATTCATATCATACAGGAAAGCAAAACAGCATTAAAAAGCCTTGTTATAGGGAAAGCACCAACTTGGCATTTAGCTGGGGTGCTATATTACATGCAATAATTTATACATTTTCTTATTACGTAAATTACTGTCAATTATTTTAATTGGCCATTTAATTGTTTTGGAAAATCTAAAAAATCAAACCTAGATTTGTTTTGGCCACTAGAGGGAGCCTTATTTTTGTACTGTGTCAATGCTCCATACTGTGCGGTAAGAAACTGTACCCCCTATGGAGGTTTGCCTTTGAGGGCGACCTTTATAGGAGCACAGAAATGTATTTGTCAAGGTGGTAGAGCAAAACTGTGCCTAGGTTTTGCCATTAAAAGAGAACATGTCATGCAAATCAACCAATACAAAATAAATACTTTCCTTGGCTGCAATGTTAAAAAAAATCAGTTTGTAAACTTATATGCAACTCACCTGACGCAAGTCCAATGTCACTACTTTTGTCCAATGAAGCCCAGCATATTCATGAGTTACTTGCATTACTCTGCCTCTTAGTTCCTGATTGACAAGTTTCAGTGTTAAAGAACTGCTGTGATGTTGAACATTGAGTTAGTGTTCTGTTACATCATTGCCCACTTCATGTCATGTGACCAGGGTGACATTACCTAATGTCCTGTTAAATTTGCACAGTCTACCCCATGTATGAATCTGATCACATGAAATCACAGCAGCCGTCATGGACGATGGGGAGGGGGGAGTAGGAGTCCACAAAGGCATGCAGTAATCATGCTAGGATACTGATATGTGATCAGATATATGCATGGTGAACAGTTTGCTAATGTTAATGAGGGTAAAGGACCTGTGTTGATGTCACCCTGGTCACATGGCATGCTGAGAAGAAGCATTGGACATGGGGTGGTGTAGATGAGAGGGGCCATTTGATGCCTTATATCAGTGGTGGCGAGCCTAATTATGTTTGGAGGACCTCCTTCTGGCCCCATGATTCTCTTTGTACAGAGGGACACTGGAAAGAAGCTAAAATGATGCAAATTTTCCCTCCTCCTTTCTACTGTGTTGGTGTCGTCAGGAGGCCAGTCTGATTTAACATTGTTGAAGAACAGGCAGCAATAAGTTACTGCTTTAATTTTTGGTTGGCACCTTGCGATAAATGAGGGTTTGAGGTTGCAGTTTGGGCACTCGGTCGCTAAAAGGTTTGCCATCACTGCCTTATATGATGCCAGGTAATATAAAATAAATTTGATTTATGGGGATTTGAGGGAAACTATTTTTAGCTAAAAGAAGGAAGTCAGTAAGTTAATAGGGCTCTATAGGAACCTGCCGCTAACTGTATTTGTTAAAATGTGGTGACAGGTTCCCTTTGAGAGGCAGCTCTTCTACACCTATGTCTGACTGATGACATGTGTGATAATAGCAAAACCATTATGTCAAAATAGACTCCCAACTGTGGACAGAGCAGTTTTAATGTTTTAGCATCTCATTAGCACATTGTAGTTTTGCCAGGTGAGAGGCTGTTAATGTGGGTCCAGTTTCCCCACTCTGGAAAACTTATTTGCATATTTTTTCCCAGAATTTCCAGAGCAGCGATTATGGCCTTTCCAATCCCATATACCTGGAAAAGTGGCCTGCAAAAGCAAATCTACATAAAGAGTTTAGTTTCCTCTCTGATCCATGTCAATGGCCAAACCAGTTCCCTACACTGTACAGATGACATGCAAAAACATTGAAACAGTGCTGTTTGCAGCTGGAAGTCCATTTCTTTTGTAGAAGACATAATGATAGGTCAATTATCCCATATTTCATTATGGACATATATGTAGACGGAGAGGAATTTAATACTAAAGGTATAGTTTTTTTTCCCATCCTGGAAAACTTTTTTGAATATTTTTGTAACACCCGATGCACAGATGCAGGGGCGTAACTACAGTGGTAGCAGCCATAGCAGCCGCTATGGGGCCCACAGTGTCAGGGGGCCTCGTCATCCGACCTGACACAATAAAGAATGGAGGATGTGCACCATTATATCTATATTGTACTGCACATGTCCACCATAACATGTATATAACATATACTGTGATGTATATATGCAGTATCTGTGATGTGTATATGATGTCTGTATATACTGTATGTGAGTATGTTGCATATGGTACTGTATGTATGTGCATATGCAAATGAGTGTATTTATATGCGTGAGTATACTAATATGTATATTTTTAAGTGGGAAGGGGGGCCCCATGCAGTAGCCTGCTAGGGGGCCCTGACTCTCCTAGTTACACCACTGCACAGATGATTTCTACATGGTAAAGAGATTTTGATAATGTCATGATTGAATAGGGGTAAGACTCCTGTTCTTGTTCTCCTAAACATTTTGAAAACAGAGCAAGCTTTACAGGCTTCTGTGCTTACAAGGTTTTGCAGATACTGCATCTGCAGAGCAGGACTTTGACTTTGGTGGTAGATGTCCTTTACGAAAAGAAACTGCTGGGTCTAGAGAGAGGTGGAAAGCTGAAATTACACACCTCAGCACTTGCTTCAAGAAAATAAAAGACACGTGGGTGGTCACTAATTTGTTAACTTATCCTTTTGTTCCACAGTAGCTTAAACTGTAACTGTTGTTAGTAACAGCTTTTATCTTTCTTTAGAGATTCGTATTCCATCCTGTATAGTGTATGTCTAAGGAGGCTGACAATATGCTTAGATCTTATCTTCCTGTGTTTGTTTATATAGCTCTGAGCAGTGAGGATTAACACTTTTTGCTCTCTGTCTGGCAAGACTATTCTATTGGCATTATTTACTAACAAATTTTTTTTTATCAATCCCTGCTCAGCCCTTCTCACCTTATCAATCTGAAAGTGTTGGTAAGGCAGGGAGAAAATAAATTCTAAAAATAATGCTCATAAAATCCTGCAGCCATAAATGGTAAAGACTCACTGCTCAGAGCTGTGCAATCAAACATACAGAGAGCAGGAAAATTCCTTAGGTGGCCTGAATACCATCCTTATCAACAAGGAGATAAAAGCCATTACAAGGCGGCACTTTACTGCCTGTTTCTTTATAACCTAAGCAGATTTGACAACTTCACCTCGCTGTGACTTATTGCTGAAAAATTTTGGATGTTTTCAGCTTTTACACACTGTGCTCTTGAGAAGACCTCAGTCACTTACAGCCTAGTGCCCTCCCGCATAACAACTATGTCCCCTATTTGCTCCCAGACAATATTTACCCTTCATAACTGACCAGCACTTCCCCTTTATTTATTATACTATACATGGCAACCCTACTAAATTATATTTCATACAGCACTTCCTGAATTATTTATATATGGAGAGAGAAAGTATGACTTTTATTTAGCATTATATCATATTATACTGTCCACAAGGGAGCAACTAAGGGGGCTTTCTATTTTGTCACTAAAAAAGGCTTTATTATTGTGCGTTACAAAGGGGAGAGAACTATAATTGTATGTCTACACAAACAGGATTGAATGGGTTGTTTGAAATAGGACAGGAGTGTTAGGATTATTGCTTGCTGTATGTAAATTTTGAAAGTTATCCCTCTTTACATCCTCCAAAATGTGGGCAGTCTTTGATTTCTTCTACAGAAGTATAACATTTGCCACTTGTTTTGTGGGAAGGAAGCAACTGCAAAAAACCCCCCCAAAGCTGTTTTTGAGATGCTTATGCTGGTGAAAGATGGTCCACGTGTTGTATTTGCTCAGGGACACTGACACAAATGCTCCCATGAAGTTATGCTACGTGACACCCTACAATGATCTGTGTAGCATCCCCAAATGATGTCATACATTTGCTTCACTAACATTGACAAGATAATAGGATGTACATTAGCTGCTACTATTCATCATGTTGTAGGTAAAAACCATGGAATGTAAAAGGTCAATACCAATGATGATTTCCTGTTTCACATGATGGTTGTATTTCATCAGAGTTTTCAGTCGCAGCAATTATTAACGTTTCTTCCACTAGCTAACACTTTACTGTTCAATAAAAGAAAAAACTGGTTACAGGAGTGGAACCGCTGAACTCCGCACAACCCTTTGCTTGGAAGAGAACAGAGTTCTTGTAGAGATGCATGTAGTTATACATGTTGATTACTCAATGGTGCTCACAGACAGGGGCGCACCTACCATGAGGCGAGTTGAGAAACTCGCCTCAGGCGGCGGCGCCTCCTGGTGGACGGTGGGGCGGCATCAGGCAGGTCACTCACCGCAGCTCGGCCCCTTCTGTCTGCGGCCGCCTTCTGACCCTCCTCTCCTGGACCCCCGGCTCGCCTCTCCAGTCCGTGGTCCGCCCCCCTCCCCCTCTGCCTCTGGCCGGCCGACGTCTCCCATCTGAGGCCCGCCTCCCCTGTCCGCGACCCGACCGCCCGCCTCATGCATCCGCGGCCCGCCCACCTCTCCCGCCACTTCCGGCCGCCCGCCTCACACCTCCGCGGCCTGCTCACGTCTCCCGGCCGCCCACTTCACCCATCCAGGGCCCGCCACTCCTGGCCACCCGCCTCCACGGCCCGGCCGCCTGCTTCACACCTGCGCGGCCCGCCGGTGTCTCCCGGGCGCACGCTTCACTCGTACGCGGTCCGCCACTCCCAGCCACCCGCCTCCGCGGCCCGTCCGTCTCTCCCAGGCGCCCGCTTCAAGCCTCCTCGGCCCGCAACTCCCGGCCGTCCGCCTCATGCCTCCGCGGCCCGCCTGACTCTCCCAGCCGCCTGCTTCACCCGACCGCGGCCGCCGTCATGGTAAGTATGTATTTATTATATCCTAAGATGCATCTAAATTTACATGTGTATACATGTATATACACACACATGTATATTTATATGCATCTCTGTATACATGTATACAATGCACGGTTAGTGTGTGTGTTTGTATACTGTATGACTGTATATAAGTGTGTTTATACTGTATGTGTGTGGTGAGTGTGTGTATATGCATGCTATATGAGTATATATGCTGTATATATGTGTATATGCTGTATGAGTGTGTGTATACTGTGTATATATATATATATATATATATATATATATATAGCAGCTCGCTGTATGTATTGTATGGTATATGGCGGCACAATGTGTGTATTTTATATAACATGGCGGCACGCCAATACATACAATATACATATAATACATACAGCATACCGCCATATAGTATATAATACATACAGCATACCGCCATATAGTATATAATACATACAGCATACCGCCATATAGTATATATACAGCATACTGCTGTATGTATTATATGGTATGTGGTGGCACGCTGTATGTATTATATGGTATATGGCTGCACGCTGTATGTATTATATGGTATATGGCGGCACGCTGTATGTATTATATGGTATATGGCTGCACGCTGTATGTATTATATGGTATATGGCGGCATGCTGTATGTATTATATGGTATATGGGGGCACAGTGTATGTATTATATGGTATATGGGGGCACGCTGTATGTATTATATAGTATATGGGGGCACACTGTATGTATTATATGGTATATGGGGGCACAGTGTATGTATTATATGGTATATGGCGGCACGCTGTATGTATTATATGGTATATGGCTGCACGCTGTATGTATTATATGGTATATGGGGGCACAGTGTATGTATTATATGGTATATGGGGGCACGCTGTATGTATTATATAGTATATGGGGGCACAGTGTATGTATTATATGGTATATGGGGGCACACTGTATGTATTATATGGTATATGGCAGCACACTGTATGTATTATATGGTATATGGCTGCATGCTGTATGTATTATATGGTATATGGGGGCACAGTGTATGTATTATATGGTATATGGGGGCACGCTGTATGTATTATATAGTATATGGGGGCACAGTGTATGTATTATATGGTATATGGCAGCACGCTGTATGTATTATATGGTATATGGGGGCACGCTGTATGTATTATATGGTATATGGCGGCACGCTGTATGTATTATATGGTATATGGGGGCACGCTGTATGTATTATATGGTATATGGGGGCACGCTGTATGTATTATATGGTATATGGCGGCACGCTGTATGTATTATATGGTATCTATTATATATTACACGGAGGACGCCGATGTATGTATTTTATAATATATGGTGGCATGGTGTATTGATTTTAAATTATATGGCAGATTGTTGTATGTATTTTGTTCTTTATGGTAGCTCGCTGTGTGCATTATATAGTACATGGTGGCACGCTATTATGTATTTTGCATTGCTTTATTTTAAAATTAACCAATATGATTTGGGTCTGGTCCTGACACTCCTTGATATAATACATATATGGAGTGGGGGGGGGGGGGCGTCTTTTTATAGCTCGCCTCAGGCAGCAGAAAGGCTGGGTTCACCCCTGCTCACAGAATATTGTACAGTTGGAGGAGGAAGTTTCCTCTATGCTAGAACCGTCTCTAAACACAATTTCCATCTCAGCAGTGACACGTGGAGGCCTGGAGATGTAACTGTCTGCTTCAAAAAAATCACCCAGGAATATTCCCCTACTACCAACACTGCACATCTGTTGTCTTCTATTAACATTTTTATTTTTACTAGT
Source organism: Engystomops pustulosus (assembly GCF_040894005.1). Taxonomy (NCBI): domain Eukaryota; kingdom Metazoa; phylum Chordata; class Amphibia; order Anura; family Leptodactylidae; genus Engystomops; species Engystomops pustulosus. The sequence continues at coordinate 102,328,213 of NC_092411.1, read as the reverse complement.
GTTTGTTATTTTTTTTTATAGGTTTTAACTAATATATTATGGAATGAAATGGTAAACTATTTAATAAAATATAGATATCATCTAAAATCTCCATTAAGAGCTGGAAAGATTGGGGTAGCAACAAAAGGGCAGGGAGAACAGCTTCGAACTGAAATCCTTTAAGGTTGATTTGATAAAATCACTTTTATTTATACAGCATATCATATACTTGAGCTTTTCTCAGACAAGCCTTTATATATTTCTTCATATTTCGAAGGTTTGCGGACTTACCTTACAGTTGCCGCAAATCTGGAAAATATTCTTTTCATCGGCCACCTGATATGCCTATGATCTGCCAACAAATGAGTATGTTTTTTTATATTCTGGTATTGTAGGGAGGTATAAAATCCTTCCCTTGTAAACATTGGCTATTTACTGACTATGGAGGGGATTAATTACATTAATGATTGCAAAGATCTGAGTTACGGTATATCATATTTGGACTATATTTTGTCTATAGACTGCTTTAGTCTTAAAACAGCTTTGACCTTTGTACTACAGGTATGATGTAATAAAAACCGTAGAGCACTATATGACTTTTATCTGTTCTATAAGGTGCCTTCTGTAATTTGTCTTTTATTATATTTCCCTATTATCTATTTATTACTGTAGGTTTCTTCACATTCTATCATATGTTTAAGGCAAGCACTTAGCATGGAGGAGCAGCAGCCAGAAGAGGCTTTTGCCCCATTTGCGGTTTGCTTGTCTCCAATTCTTTTCTCTGAAGAAGAAGACAGTGAATATGATTCCCTAAATCCAGCGGACAGGCGAGAAGATACAATTGTTCTCTTCAGGAAAGACATATCGCCTGTTTACTGTGTAAGAGATTTGCTTTGCTGTATTGATTTCACACATCCGCTCTTCCTTTCCATTTTACCAAATGGGAGATTTACGCTGAATGTGCATGAATTATGTCTCCAATTGCACCATAAAAACAGCACCATATTTAATATATGTTTTAGACACACTTTATACCGCACTTGACAAGGAGTGAAGCCCATTTAAAAAAAATTAGCATGAAAGATGTTGAAAAAACGTGTGCTCGCCAGGGCTAGTGCAATGGCATAGCACACACCTCCCTTTTGCATAAAAAATATGAGATACTGCAGCCAAGGTCGGCTCCAGGTTTCAGTAGGCCCCCGTGCGACAGAGCCACAGTGGCCCCTTTTCAGTGAACTCACATAGTGGCATTAACTAAAACAGTCTCCTGTTCCCTAAAATATTTCCTATTTTATCATACCAAACAGCCTCCTCATGGTTATTTTATATAACCCCCCCTAAAACCCTATGGATTTATTGGATACAGCCCCACTCACCCCATGGATTCCTTATGTACAGTGTATAGTTATGTGGGACCCCCAGCAGCTCTGGGCCCCGGCACTTGCCCAGGTATGCCCAGTGCCCAGGGCTCGAGCCGGCCTTGCCTGCGAAATATAATCATGTGATCCCATTGTACAACTACCATGCTATGTAAATTTGTTATTATTATCTTTTTGTAAAATCAATAAAACTTATTTAATATTCATAATTGGTTGTGAATACAGTGATAATTTACATAATTTGGAATTGACATTTTTGGAGCATAGGATTTTACAGTGGCATTCGGATTTGTTGTCCACATCCTCAGCTCCCCCATCTGTTTGATGCGAAAAAAAAAAATAGCGTAAGTGTTTGAAAAATCTGTTGGAACAGGCGCAAATGAAAATATTCTGGGATTGCCCAACATAAAAAATGTGCGAAACCATTGATAAATGTACCCCTGCGTGCTCACCGCTCTGTGACTGGATGCCATAGTTCTCTATGGGGGCTTTGATCTAACTGCATATTGTCGAATCATGGGCCCTATATGATCATGTGCAAGGCCTAAATGCAAGAAACGACTTGGTCGTGTAAATACGGCCTAAGCTCAAAACTAAGTCAACAATCTCCATCTTTTAAGCTTGAACCAGGAAGACTAATTAAGCCTCGAGCTAAACTGCAAGAGAGTCGTCCATGGCTAAGGGCTTGTCCATAGGATAGAGAAATAAGGCCCATTTTTTACAGCACACAGCTACGCTAACTGCAATACTTTTCAGTGGAACAATTCACATGCCTATTATTTGTGTGTCTGTAAAAAGTAGAGCATGTCGTAGTGTGATCTGCTTTCACTCTGCACTCTTTTTAACAGAAGTCAATTGGTCAGTGAAAAAATGGACTATGCTTGGATGGAAAAATGAAATATTATACTTCAGAGAACCAGGTAGTCCACTGCAGAACTTCATGGGAAACGTAACAAAAAATGATCAGACTAACGATAAATGACCCCCAATGTCTCATAAAGATTGTGTCAAATTACCCAAAAGTCCAAGGTCAACATTTCTAGACATGATGCATTGTGCTTTGGAAACAAATACTAGTACAACTGTATGTCTGTATGACAAATTAGATTAGTTTATTAGTGAATGTACATGATATCGTTTTGCAAGATGCATTTTTTTTATTCCAGATGTCATCTGAAGAGTCACCTTTATTACCACCCAATCGTATGTACACACCCGATCATGAAACATATCCATGGAAATATAAGTATCAGGACACATGTATTAGAGACTGTTCTGTGACCGACTACATCTCTGATGCAGAATGCAAGTCATTTTCACCCTCATGTGCAGAGGCAAAAGAAGAGAGCGAATTAACCCACAACTCGCCAACTCTACTGCTGGAAATTAGCAGCTCATCAGGGACTAGTGAGTATAATGTACCATTTGCAGGCTGCCTGCATTCTGAAAGTCTTTAGGCCATTTTAATTTTTTTATAGTGTGTCTGGCTACCTTTTGCTAAAATAACAAAATTCCTCTCATAAGTATAAACACCTCATAATTATTAAAAGAATGTTAATGCATCTTTGCTAATTTATTGAAAAGGAGGCACCTGTTCAGCAAACTTGATCTGTGTCTGTTTGGGATTTAGCAGCCTGAACCTAGAACTGCTGTACTGTATTTATATGTGGATAACCCCACCCGCTTGCCCTTGTACCTGTTCCAGGTCCGGGCATACATTTTAGCTAGTGTGCTGGCCTACTCTGCCGCCAGGCATTGCCCCCTTCAGATATAAAGGTGGCGAAAAAGGGCAGAAATATTTGTAATTCCTGGCCATGCATAAGGAATTGTAACTAATTCAGGGTTTATAAGCCAGAAAACTGGCATATGAGCTTATGCCCAATGGACACAATACTGGGGGCCATATCACAGCCCCCATAGAGGTCTACTACACTCACAATGTAGTGACCATCCTATTTACAGCCTGATTTGCTTTGCGGCCACTCGGCCTTCTACAGAGAGAGCAGTGTTAAGGAGCACTCCCCCCCCCCCCCTTTCTCCACCCAGCCATGTGTTTTGGCCAGAATCTGGCCCAGGTGAGCACACGGCCATGTGCATTAAGCCTTGGGGCTCATGTACACTAACGCGTTCCCGCCCACCCGTAGCTATACAGGTATAGGTGGGGCGCTGGAGACAGGGCCGGTTCTAGACAAAGTGGGGCCCTGGGCAAAACTAAAAGTGGGGCCCCAAAATAAAACTATTTTATGACCAGTCACAGTCAGCAAGAGGCTCCTTTAGTATGGTAAAATGAACTGTAATATGGGAGAATTTTATAGGAGATAGATAAATGATAGGGAGATTTATGGGCAGCATGGTGGCTCCGTGATTAGCACTACATCCTTGCAGCGCTGGTCAACATTAGCAAAGATTTTGTATGTTCTCTCTGTGTCTGCGTGGGTTTCCTCCGATTTTCTCCCACACTCCACAAAATTACTGGTAGGTTGATTAGACTGTGAGGTCCATTGGGGAGAGGGACCGATATTTTCTGAAAGCAGACACTTGCCCCATTTTCAAAATTGCATCAAAGAGTTTATAGACATAGGCGCCTTCATGCAATTTTGATTCAAATTGAAACATTTTATTAAAAATACTTAAAATTTGACTTTGATGGCAAAAAATTTGATCCAAACAGAAAATGTTTACCTTCACATCTCCTAAATGTAATAGATGGACATGTATACAGTTCACAAATGTCCCATATTGATATGTTCACATCAATAAATCCACATAATATCACTAAAACTGTAATAACTAGATATCTGCTTTTCAGCTAGACATTTTTAGACAGTCACAACCTGCAAAATATAGCAATAAAACAGAATAAAAAGTAAAGGGACCATAAAACCTATAGAATTTTGAAAGCAGACAACCAGGCGATGCATTTGGCAATTGACATTCAAAATTTCCTCTAAAATATGTACAAATCCAGATACTTATATAAAGAAAATCTACTTTCCTAAAACAGTAAGATGTGAGGAGATGATACAGACCCCACATGTGTATATTCACCAAAATATGCAGCAAAGGGAACTGCAGAAAATTCCCACAGATGTATCATTGTCTGTTCCTTAGACAATGGTAACCCAAATAAATAACTATATATCAATAAACCCCTCTAATGAGATAATAAAAGTCACGTTTAGATGTACGTCATTGTATTAGCTGCACAATAACAGAACCCTCCGCGCTTCATAAGAATGAGAGTGAGAATGTCATAACATCGGTGGAAATAATGGAGGATGATGGGAAATACAAACTTTATTCCAGGACATGTGTGTGTTTTTGGTGTTACATATAACTTTATGGACATGTTCTGGTCGCGGTGTAGTCACATTAGGCGAAGAGGATTGAATGTTCATCATATCAGTCAATTTTCCCAACAAAAAATAACTATCACAAAATAAAAGGGAATAAGAGAGAATGGGCCACGTTTATCGCTTTGTAGTAGTTGCGCCTAAATTCTGGCGCACTGTTTTCCAGAATTATCACAAGCTACAACCATCTGTGATAAGGTAATTTCCTGCCTCTTATTAATCACTTTACTTTAACACAGTTTAGGCACAATTTTGGCGCAGTTTAGGCGCAATGTTAGAATCGGGCAGTTACATGTGATCCTGCTACAAGCTCCTCTCTGCTTCTCCCACAGCCCAGAATGAAGATAACACTCACAGCAGCACCCAGGTGTGTGACACCCAGCACCCAGTGACCTCCTCAGCAGGGGCTTCTCCTGGAGGGGATCCCCCAGTGCTGGTCTCCTGCTGCCCCCTGTAATTCTGCACAGTATCCCCCTCAGACACACTGGTGATACTGTGCAGAATGACATGGGGGACACTCTGCAACATTCTGCAAAGTTCTCTTGCTCTTGCTTTGAGCTCAGGATTCTGCAGAATGTTTTGTAAATAGAAGGTGATGAACTGTAAATAGAGTCTGCAGCTCCTGTCTGCAGAGTATCTCATGTCTGTATGATCTGTACTAGTGTCTGCAGGGTATTTCATGTCTGTATGATCTGTACTAGTGTCTGCAGAGTATCTCATTTCTGTATGATCTGTTCTAGTGTCTGCAGTGTCTGGCTGAGCTTTGCTGCTAGAAATGAGCTGTTCTGCACAGGGGCTCAGTGCTTTCTTCTCAGTTAACGCCACCTTCGGGCTGGAGTGTTTTTGCGCCTAAATGAAAAGTTGCAAGTGATGAATATCATTAGGCGCAGCAAAACATCTGGATTGCTAGGATAGATGAGGGAAAGCTGGTTATTTTTGCTGTGCAGCTAGCTTGGCGTTTAGTCGCAAAAATGGCGCAAAAACGGTGCGCCTGAATAAAAAGGCGCAAAAACAACAGAAAAAAACGATTGATGCATGTGGCCCAAAGTGTTTTCTTAGATAGTTCTGCATAGAGAAGGGTTAAAAACATGAATATTAGTTGATATTATCCCTTTTCAAAATGTAGTAACATATAAAGTGATTATTTCCATTATCTGTGAGGTGCAGCAGCTCCTGTGTGCAGCTAATTCTCCCTGCAGCCTGATGGCTAAGAATCTGGAGGGGGGGAGACACTTCAGGGGGCTGTATCTCTGGCTGTGTGACACATAGAACCTTACTTCTTTTTTCCTATGAAAGGAGAGAGTCTCCTCTTTTATATGAATCTAAAATTGTGTTTCTAAATTGTAGGAAAACTGAGATATTAACTGTTAAACTGCCGTTGGGAGCGATTTTTATATACAAAATGGCACCTGATATTCTCACTTTAAACCTGAATATCTCTGGATCCATAGCACCTAGGAACAAAATTCAAGATTCATTTGAAAGAAGAGATTCTCCCCTTTCTCCCAGGGGCCCTGGGCAATTGCCACCTTTGCCTACCCATAGCGCCGGCCCTGGCTGGAGAAGAGGAGAAGCGATCACTGCTCGCCCCACCTCTATTCATACAGCACGGCCATTCTTACGGGCAAAGATAGAGCACACTCTATCTTTTTTGCGGCCACGGCATGGTACGGTTAGCACCAAGCCCAGGCACCATAGATAACTATGGGGGCATATATACGGCCGTATATACATCCCCCTTGGTTTGTGGGCATGGAGCGAGTCTGTTAGAACCATCTCACCAATGTACAACTGGTCTAACAAATGACCCTGAGCCAAGCGCTCTGGAGGAAATTTTATCCAAATATCTCTGAACTTTCTTATCACACAAGTTCTTTGGAGCTTAGTGACCATTTGATTCCTTGTTACCTCTCTTACCAAGTTGTTTCTCCTCTGAATATTTATTCTAGTTGGATGTCCAGATCTGGAAAAAATTTAAATGCCATGCGAATAAGAGAGGCTCTATAAATTATAATAAAATAATATTTATATAGCGCCATCAAACAAATAGAACCATGCTTTTGGTATCAGAATGGAGAATCATATGTTTCAAATGACATTAGACATATGGTTCTATGACCTAAACAGCTAAATATATAGGCTGTTTAAAGCCTACCTGGGAATGTGAGCTACAGATAATTCCCTTTGTTTTTAATTGTACATGTGTCCAGTTATGTAACCACAAACTTAAACGCAATCTCACAGTTTCATAGATTGTCATTTTTACTTGATACCAGAAACTTGCTTATTTGTGTATATGAGCTTGGTCCGGCGTTCTGAGGGCTACAAAGTACAGTGCTTGCTAGCTTATCGGAAGGTTGCAAACACTGCTACACCTGGGGTAGGGCTAGGAAGGTGCTTACCTTTAATAAGCAGTTCCTAGATAGATTATTGACAGGTCCTCTTTAACTTCAGTAACTGTTATGCAAATATGGTTCAGTTACCAAGATGATAATATTTTTTTATTACACAGTAGGTCTGAATATTGTTACCCAGCATTAAGGATATAATTACTTTAGATAATTACTTCCTATTGAATTTATCAGACAGTGAAATTCAGTAGTACACTCATTTGACAATTTGCTGCAATGGCTATGCTGCTTTCTTAGTGGTCTCCAATCTGCTGAAACTGTATGAATAAAATAGTAACTCTACCTTTGGCGCTCGGAAAATAAATATTAAACTCATAATACGAAAAAATATCATAGCTGCAATATATTCCCAGTCATGGTTAAGTTGACACCTGTGTTCGGCAGGTTCCGTTCCCTTCTGGTATTAACAGTGGGAAAAATTGTGTAACAAATAAAAAATCCTTAAAGTGGTTTGCCCATGAAAGAAAGTTCTCAAATTTCGAATCCCTAGTGATGTTTACACAATAAAGATGATTTTTAACTCCCTACTTCACAATTTTACTCAATTTTATTGCTGTTTTAGCTCCTATAACTCCATGATGGTCAGTGTAAAATTCAAAATTGTGGGTGGGGTCTCTCTAAGACACTACATGATTCCTTTGTGCTATGAGATGCTGTGAGCTGAAAATGTGCTTCCATTATCAGAGTCCAGGTTTATCTACACTTTCATTTAGCTTCTGAACATTCAATAGAATCTAACACAGATGAAATGAGACGAGACAGATGAGAAATGAGGAGATCCATGAGATGGATATATAACACAATGACATACTCCAGCTCTGCTATAGCTCTTTCCTCTGCTATAAAGATCTTATCTTATCTGTAGTTTGTAGTCTCTGCATGATGCTGCTTTCTGGCAGGAAGTGCCTGTCTCTGAGATAGTCTTCTAATGCAGGGGGAAGGGGCAGTGGGCTGACAGCGCACTGCATCGAATCTGGTGGGCATGTTCAAATATAATATGTCCAGCCTAGCAATGCCACACAATGACTAAGGAAATAGTATCATACAGTGCTTAGATCAAACTTCAAACTATTAAATAAAAGTATTAGCTCCATAGATTAATCTAGTACCAACTGCTTGAGCAGGGCTCCCCAATGCACCAAGAACATAAGCATCGGCCATACCTACCTACAATGTCATTTCCTTGATCTCCATCATAAAAAATATGCAAATAGAAAAAACACCCTACCTCTGAAACGTCTAGTAATTACATCCATCACAATATTGTTTTTAAGACACATTCACTGCTTTTCTGGTCCCTCAATTTTCATAGATGGTTAGCAATGAGTATATTTATGTAAGTGAGTGGAATATTGTAGTCAAAAGAATATGTAAAGGGTAGTTCAATACAAAGCATGACAGATCAGGAGGCCACAACATAGTTATTAATATTTTTCAAATTTCATTATTTAGCAAGTATTTCTGAGGAAAGCAACTTTAGAGAGAATGACGAAGAACAAAGTTTGGATTATGATGCCTTGACAAGCACATCCTCGGATTCCAGTTCAGAGTGTAAATGTAACAATTGTGATCCTCAGTCAAATGGAGAATTCAAGTGTCATGAAAGCATCTATTTAATGATACCTCCAAAATACCAGGTAAAGATGATTTTTTTTTTTTTTTTTACAAAAAACACATTAAAAGGAAATCTACCATTTGTTTTTTATACATTGTGAACCAAACATACCTTGAGAATGCTGTAGCTACATTGATGCAGAAACAAATCTTGTTCAATCCCTGAACCAAGTGGTTTTGCCGGAAAAAAAACTATTTAAAAATTATGATAATGAGGCTCTGTCTCTCCTGTGGCTGCTCCAGCGGTTCTCCTCTTACCCCAATTATGCACTGCTTTATAGATCGCTGTATTCACTGCGTTATCCATGACAGACAGAAGTAATGAATCGCTGCACCATCCCTCAGCTGCTGTGTATGAGTCATCCAGCTTTTAGTCCTGTTCAGGAAGCTCTGAACGTCCTGAATTTTATAATCATTTTTTGAGCAAAACCACTCGGTTCAGGGATTGAACAAGATATGTTTCTGTAGCAGTATAGCTACAGCATTCTCAAGGTATGTTTGGTAGATTTCCTTTAAAGCATTTAATCAGCTTTATTTAGCATAATTGCACATATATATTCATATTATTGCTCATATTATGTGCAGTTTTGACAAGGTGTAGATACAGTTAGGTGGAGAACCTTGATACCATACATTTATTTTCTAGTATCAAGATTTAGTACATAGTTCCTCAGGGCTCTATCTACGGTTCAGGCTTCTGTTTTTTCCCATTGATTTCAGTGGACTTGTAATGGTGTCTGGTAGCATCCGTTAATTCAGTTGATAGTTGGACACGGAATGCTGCACAATTTTTCCATGTGAAGTAACGGAAGTCTCCTTTGTCCAACTCTTAACATTGCTTTCTATGGAGGGTCTATGCAAAAAAAAAAAAAAAAACACACTGATGGTAGAAACTAATACAACAATAGCAGTCTGTGATTTTAAATTCCAGAATTCCAATGTGACCCCTAGTGGTCAAACAGAGGCAAAAAAAAAAAAAATTATATATATAACACACACTTACAGAAAGCAAAGCATAAGTTTTCTTAAACTGGTTCCAAAACCCATCAAACTTTGCTATTGATGCATCCACCCATACATCTAAAATACAATCAGTTACTTCAAAATACAAAACAGAAACTACTAAACAGGAGTCTGTTTGTAATGTTTGGAGTTTGTAATGGACAAAACTGCAGGTAAACTCCCATTAATGTACATTTGGTTTGGTTATTCAGCTGGTACTGTTCCTCAGGCCCATTCATTCACCAACATGTACACAGGCTTTCCAATGATTGCCTGCCTACCCCAAGACTAAATTAATGTTTTTATTTGAAAATGTGTGAAATGGGGCAACTGAGACCATAGTATAAAATTCATGAGGTACACGTATCATAATTCTGGCTTAGTGGGCCTGCTTTTTTTTAATTCTTTTAATTCATCTGTGTCGAGGTATTTTGCAAGTTTGCTACTTATTGAACAAAAGTGGTAAAAAAATGTCCCAAAACCGCTCTCATGGCAGGAGCAGGTATTGTTTTGTGCCAGAACTAGCAATATATATATATTTTTAAAAAAGCTGCAGCCTCCACATCTGGAGATGACTTTGCAAGAAACTAGACAATGGAGGACTCTGAAGAGAGAATGGCTTAGGTACAAAAATTGAGAAATCCAATTTTAACCTGATAAAATTTAATTTACAAGACATTACGACCAAAATCATTTTGATCAGTGCATACTGGGTGCATCTAATGTTAATCCAGCAAGTGTTCACTTACCCCAATTGACGTAACTATTGCATTTTGTCTTTTAGGTTGCAGCAGATGACTTCATTTACAAATATAAGACCTTCAATGAGGAGATGATAAAGGCCGCGCACAACCTCAGGTAGGACAAAAGTTCCCTGTCACACATCCCTGTAGGCTCTGTACATGTATATTACACATGGATTTTCTTGCAGAAATTCAGTAGCCTTATATAGCTACATTAACTCAAGTGGCTTTCCCATCATGGCTGCTACCAAATTTTTAATTGATGTGTATTTTTCTGAAATTATGGCGAATAAGAATCCATATTAAAAAACACAATACACATCCTTATGAAATATGCGCTTAAATACCAGACAAGAATTTGTGGTCTCAACTGTTCACAGTAAGCGGTTACTCCATCGATAGCTTTATCGTGTTAGCCATGGAGAGCAGAAGAGAAGAAATCAGGCGATACCTTTTTAAGGGGAAATGAGTATATTTGAGGAAAAGAACTAGTATTCACAAAAACTCAGAAAGAATATTATGCATTAATCAGAAAATACACATTGTTTTGTATACAGTGATCATCAAGGGAGAACCAGATGATACATGTATAGAAATCTTATTTATCATAGAATGGTAAAAGACTGAAAACTTTTAAAGATCACCGCCTAATGTGCATAAAATGCTGAAAATTTGTTTCATGCATATCATGTCTGACAAATAAAACCAGTATTCTCGAAAGATCTCCATCAAATATACTAGGTTAGCCTTAAGAAGGTATCACTTGATTTCTTTAAGCTTCTATTGTTGCATCTGTAGCATTTACACACCGATACTTCATATCAGAATATGATGCTCCCTATAACCCCTCCCTCCAAAAAATTAGCAACTGTGTAATCTATATGTAGTAGAGTCCTGCTGTTCCATATGTATATAAGCAGAGTGCCAAAGTCAGCAATTTGTGCAGTTTTTAAATTTTTTTAAGTTTAATGTCAAAGATTTATTTTTGACTATTTGTGACAATGCCAAATACAGAACACAAAGCTGAAAATTAAAAAAAAAACAAAAAAAAAAAAAACAGGGCTCTTAGGAAGTGTACAAATAAAATAAAACAAAAGAGTTTTACCAATAGCAACAAGAGATATTTTTAATCTACCTGTGACCTAGGTATGTCATAGGTCCCTGCCAGGACTGGAAAGCTTCCGTAAAGGGGTATTCCCATTACAGAAAATTTATGTTATTGTTTGTATTATAAAAAATGTATACAAATTTCCAATATACTTTCTGTATCAATTCCTCATGGTTTTCTAAATCTCTGCTATAGAATGACAGCAAGCAGAGATCTTAGGAATTGATACAGAAAGTATATTGGAAAATTTGCTGAAATGGGAACATCCCTTTAAGAAAAACCACTCAAGTGTTTAGAAAACCATATTGTGGAGATTATAAATTAGGGCTACATATTAGCCTTTTGTAGAATTAGATTTATAAGAAAACGTCTGTTCAGTAGGTAGTTAGTAGTTGGTTTAGTAGGTCAGACCGAGAAATGGGGTTAGCCATGTCAGAAAAAATGCTGCAACTATGCTCTTTTTTCCAGCCTCCAGATTCTAGTCTGATGGTTGGCCCCTGATCAGTGCTATACTAGCTGGCTGCCATTACTATACTTGCCAGAAAACTTGTGGTTTTATCAAAGCAAAACCAACATTCAACCTGCAGCCCTCATGAGAGTACATTTACAGCTCATCATACATCCCAAAATAGAATATGAACATTTCTGACCACTCTGATCATTAATATTGATTACATCTTGTGAAACATGTGCTGTGTGATGGATTTTATTTTTTGGTTGAGCTGAATCTAGTCTAGACATTTCACACAAGTTAGACCTATCGTTTCATTCTTAACTACATCCCTGGTCTAGCAGATTAGCTATGTTCATCCAAGCGACGAACACACTGAGTATAACCGGCTTGAGTCCCATCCCAGGAAGAAGCTAGAGCTCATAATTTCTAGATCATCTTAATAAAACGCAGACACATCCTGAGAATATGGCTAATTTGGCTACGTTTCCTTCCCTTAGGTATCCAGCTGAAGTAAACCATTGGGCAGCTGAATATCTGAACCTCCCGGGAACTGGTAGCACATATCCAGAGCTGAAGAACAGGGTACAATATCTTCAACCCCCCACAGTCCAATGTCATTTTCCGGGGCAAAGTTGGCTTTAGCGCTATTTCTCTAGGTTGTTTATGAAATAGTATATTCAGACTTTGCTTGTAGAGAATATGCAACATCCAATGGGAAGAAAGTAATAGAATTTATTGCATATTTACATGACTTTATTTTATACTCCAAATCAAGTGAATACAGTACAAAAATCCAATCGATCAAGGACTGCGTATCTCATCTATCCCATGTGGTGATAATTTATAGAAAGGCCCATGTGTTATTGTGGTATACTTACAAATTGCTGCATTCACAACTTTGACAGTGGGACTTTCCAATCCCAAGGTTAAACCCTATGATCTTGCATAAAGAAAAAGCTGTAACTGTTGTGGTGCACAATTTCTTCCTGCCCAAAAGAAGAAGACCATGCCAATATGCACATATTAAACATGGGGGCTTTCTTGGTCAAAACCAACTGAAGCTATGCCCTCTGGCTTTTTATAATTACCAACTGCAAACCGTTCTGTTATGTACAATATAAAACAAATAATGTGCATCTGTATAAAATTAAAATAGTAAAAATTAATAATTTAGACAGGTTCACTAACAATTTTTTTTATATGTTGCCACCACCAAAACTTGCCATCTTATAATATATATATGCTCTGCTTTTTTTTTTTTTTTTATATAGAAAGTCTGAAGTGTGTTACTTCTCAGATACCGGCTCTAAACTGGATTCTGCTGTAGAACACAGGTTTTGCCGGTATAAGGTCATGTCATATAAAAACATTCTTTGTACAAATCTAGGAAGTTACAGCAGCCATAACCTCGTGGCCAATTTTTCAGCTACTGGGTGCACAAGCCACCAATACTCAAAGAATAGGGGGGAAAAAAATATACCTGTATTTTATGTATCACCACATGTCAAAATAGAAAAAAAATATACAGTAACAGACACCAACATATTCCTAACCAACCAATACTACCTTTGTCTCATATTAGTACGTACATTTGTAATATTGGGTAGGTTAGAAGGGAATAAACCAAAAGGATTATGTTTCAGGTTAGGGCACATGATCGAGCCAACCACCTATTATATATACATTGCATGTGGTGTCTCAGACAGGTAAGACATCGGAGATATAAAACTAATGCAGAATTTTATTTTCTGATAATCCACTTCATTTATAATAAAAAATAAGAACACAAAATAAAAAAAAAAAAATTGGGTAAGATGCCACATGTGGCCAAAGAAGAGTTGAGTAACCAACTTCCTGCCATTTTGACAGGTGAAAGGTTACTAGAGAGAGAGAGAGAAGCCTCATTGCACAAACTTTTCAGGAGAGTTCAATGATGAGCAAATGATCCGAATTACAATCCAGAAAGAGGAGAAACAAAGAATTTGGAAAAAGAAACGAGAGAATAGAAGTAAACAGACAAGGTTTGGAAGATGGGAGTTTGAATACAGGGAGGACTATCATGAATCCTATAGAAGGATGCAGTCTCCTTGCCTGAGTTTCTTTTACGAAACAATTAACTTGTGAAGGGGCCTGGTGAGAAACGCTCCATAAACTCCTGCAGTTATAAAACCTTTTGCGCCACCTGCCCTGGACAGGGTTTTAGCAGCTGAGTGGACAGTCAGGAGTCAAACTGGGGTCAACGTCGTCCTCCCCTATCTCTCACGGGTGTGCTCCTGCTGCGACTCCGGCTGTGTCTTTTAGGATCCCTCCGTTCTCTCTCACGAGGGTGTTCTCGGCTGTGCTCTCTCCTCTTCTCTCTCTCCGCTTCACGTGCTCGCTCCCGGTTTCTCTCGGCCTCTTTCTCCCTTTCCTTTGCTCGCTCCTTCCTCTCTTCCTCCTCTTGCTCTTCCTGTTCTTTACGTCGCTTCTCTCTTTCTTTTGCACGCTCTGCCCGATCTGCCACTTTCTTTACAATCTGAAAAAGATTTTCTGTTGAATTTGCACATCTTCCCAAACGAATTAACCCCCTACGATGTCACACACACACATACTGCCTACCTGATCATCTGTGAGGGGCAGCCAATAGATACAAGGGGCAGCTTTGGTTTTGTGGAATAAGTCATCTAAAAGTTTAGCTGGAGGTTCCTCTTGAACTTTCTCTGTAAATAGAAGATTAAAAATGTTATATAACTTACCATACAGAGGACTGGCTTATGTACGATGTGGAGACATGCAGTAAAGGTCTAAAACAGAATAATGACAACTACCTTTCTTTTCATTCTTTTTCTCTTTGGACTTTGCGTGTTCTTTACGGCGTCTCTCTCTGGAACGTGACCTGGGACCCTCTCGAATTTTATCTCTATCCCACTCCCGTTCTGATCGAGTCCGTTCCCTTCTCTCCATCTCGCGCTCCCTCTCAGCCCACTGTTCTCGCACACCACGCTCATGTTCCCGGTGTTCACCTCGTAGCGGAGGGGCATGCGTGTGAGAGTGTGTATGCTGGTGGGATGTCTCCTCTGGTTTGGGTTCTGGTGGTCTTTCTGGAAGAAGACCTCTGTGGAAGTCCAGCTAAAAGGAATGACAATCATTTTAAAAAGGGAAGAGCAGACACGACAGAACATGGTGACATAACATATACAGGTATGGTCCTTGATGGTTACCTCATCTTGTTCTGCAAAGTCCACGGATAAGAATTTAGGATTGGACTGGGGCCACCTTACTCCATGCAAAGAGTTCCTTGTAGAAACAGCTTCTTCTACTGAAGAGTACTATGAAGACAAAAAAGAACTTCAATAACAAGGAAAATAGACTGCATACAGTATCAAGGGAGAGATGAAAAAAAGATTACAGTAATAAGGTACACTAATTGAAAATTAAGGTTAATGAAGGAAAATTGTGCTTGCTCAGCTGGATAAGGACTGTTTTATAAAGCAGAGACCTGGTGCGTGACCAGACAAATCATATCAACATTTCAGGGCAAAGAAAAGATAGGAGGAGCCTTTCCATTGTAGACAAATCCAGGAACCTACTAGCAGCTTCCTGATAAATGACAACTTATACACTGCAATACAGTAGTATTGAAGGAGTTCATGTAGGCCCCCTGAAAAAATTTTTTTTTGCATTTCCCCAAATGGTTTAAGTGAAAACTACAGCTTTGCACACAAAAAGTATACAAAATATTATAGGTGTCAATGCATGGATACAATTCTCTTTCTTCTGAATTTTTTTTTTTTGGGAGGTATTATAACACCAGAAAGAAATATTTCTCTGTGATCAAACAGCTTCAAGTATATATAAGCAACGGACTTGGTCATTTAAAATTTAACTTTTACTTAGTCACTTTAAAAACACTCAATGCAGTAAATAAACATAAAAGAAAAGAGCACTCTTACCAGGTGGAGCATCGGGTTGCAGGATGGATATCCTAGAGAGACCTAAAGGGGGAATGGTTTCTCTCCCTATATAGTCGGTTGTCCCTATGGCCCCAGTTGCTCCCGTCCTGACAAGGACAGTACCCAAGTCGTCCCTAGACCGGTGTACTATTATGCCCTAAAAGGTATAGCCGATAAAAGTGTGCTCCCCGTCCCTCCCTACCCTACGCGTTTCATCACCGTTCACGGTGAATCATCAGGGGGATTAGTGAGGACTGACCAAGAGGTTCAGGGGGGGGAGAAAATAACATTCAAGTCTGGGGTTCCAGGAATCCTGGAAACAGGTCACACGCAGGCCTTCCTGGAAACTTCCCCAGAAGAGGGGTCGGGTCCACCTTCGTTAAGTGGTATACCTTGGCTAATGAGCCCAAGGTATACTAGCCAAGGTGTACCACTTAACGAAGGTGGACCCGACCCCTCTTCTGGGGAAGTTTCCAGGAAGGCCTGCGTGTGACCTGTTTCCAGGATTCCTGGAACCCCAGACTTGAATGTTATTTTCTCCCCCTCCTGAACCTCTTGGTCAGTCCTCACTAATCCCCCTGATTCACCGTGAACGGTGATGAAACGCGTAGGGTAGGGAGGGACGGGGAGCACACTTTTATCGGTTATACCTTTTAGGGCATAATAGTACACCGGTCTAGGGACGACTTGGGTACTGTCCGTGTCAGGACGGGAGCAACTGGGGCCATAGGGACAACCGACTATATAGGGAGAGAAACCATTCCCCCTTTAGGTCTCTCTAGGATATCCATCCTGCAACCCGATGCTCCACCTGGTAAGAGTGCTCGTTTCTTTTATGTTTATTTACTGCATTGAGTGTTTTTAAAGTGACTAAGTAAAAGTTAAATTTTAAATGACCAAGTCCGTTGCTTATATATACATGATACTGTGGTCCGGACAGAATTAGTGCTTTGTGCCAGAGGGATTTGGCTCTTCTTATCAAACAGCTTCAAATAAAAGAAAATAGGTCCTCTAGACCCCACAATGAAAGACTTAAAAAGCAAAGGAAAATGGCTAAGCTACAGTTTTTTGGGGTCAATGCCACCACATTTGGATTTTTTACAAGCTTCTGGTCAGCCAATTCTTAGAGAAAATTATGTTTATATGTATGCAAATGAGCTGCGTTTGTGCCGTGAATGCCGCACCCACTTGGTGTACCAGATTTCTTGCTACACCTTGTCAGTCATGAGATGAAATAGTGGTTTTGGTTGAAGCTGGGCAGCATAGAAAGAGTGGATGCACTAGCAGACAGGGCCATGCCTTTTGCGTATCAACGAAGGTTATTTGCATGAAGATAAAAACGTAATTTTCTCTAAAATACAAAGTCCCTGGGAAACAGGACAGATGGAAAGCTGCTCTACACAGAGCTGTTTTTACTTCTAGACATCCAGACCACTCGTTGTAGAGCAGCAAAGTGCCACCAAGCATTTGCAATATGCTCTTGTGCTAGCTAATCCTTACCGTAACGTAACAATGGGATTTAATCTTGTCTATCCAGAAGGTTTCCTCTGTAATGGTACCAGTGCGTAAGAGCAATTCTTTAAGTTGCCCCAAGGTGAATGGTCGGACCTGCACAGAAGAAAAAAAAAAAAAGTTAAAATGTTCATAAAACCAGAACTCTAGTGTGCACACAGGACAGTCAACATCTTGTTACTTTCCAGTTAATGAAACTGTAAGGAAAGTGTAGAATTAGTGACATTGCTTACATTAAAAGGGTATAGAGTGCCTGCACAATAGACACAGAAGTATTCTTACTGACTTACCAGGTTACATATATGTACAATACAGCTTGGCTTGCGGCGAGGAGGTGAGGGTTGCTGAGTTGCAGTGCGCACTGGGTCGTCGATTGTAATAGATACGCTGGACTTTTGTTGACTAATTGATCGCCTCAATAAAGTGTCTCCAAGGGTAACTAGAGAAGGAAGTGCAGAGTGTGTAAATTAAAGCTTATGAACTTTAAGTCACTCAGTACCTTACAGCCAGCCTTATGAGGACCTACCTCTGACTTCAGCTTGTGCTGGGCTTTCTGGTAATGTCTTTTTCACTTCTGGTTCGCTGGGAGGGGGTGGCTCTACCTCCACTGGAACAGGCTCTGGTACTGCAGTAGGAGCTTCTTCTGACTGACTTTGATATGTCGTCACGGCCTCCTCCTCCTCTTCTTCTTGCCCATTTTCTTGGACTTCAGCGGGCACAACCTTAATGTAGTAGAGAATCACAAGTTAATTTATAGCCATAGCCTTTATAACTGAATGCAACATAACATAAAAACCGCATAGACACCTGGGTGACGGTCCTGCATATCTTCAGTCCTTTGTCATGAGAGTTGTCATCTCCATTGCGCTCACTTTCATCTTCAGAAATATGAGCATCCTCAGCATGGAGATCCACCACTGCCTCCTGCTTGATTTCTTTAATCTCCGGGATTAAACTCTGAGGGAATATGAATTTGGTAACAGTAAATGTCATTGTACTTTTCTATTGAGAAATCTTAAAAGGGGTATTCTGATTTCAGCAAATTAATGATATAGTTTGTCTTATAAAAAGTCAAACAACGTTTCAATATACTTTCTGTATCAATTCCTCACAGTTTTCTAGATCTGTTCTTCTATAGAAAGCTTCTATGCTTACTACCTTGGATAGAAATCTGACCATGGTCACACAGGTGCACGGCTCTGATTACTCTGTCAGATTTCTGCTCCCTGGAAGTAAACTTAGAAACATGTAGAGATCTGAAACTACTGCAGTACTACAGAAACCGACCAGAACCAACTAATACTTAAATATTACAAGAATAGTCCAATAACAACAGAGTTTTCATTTCTTATGGTGAAACCTACAATGTGTGTTCATATACATGGGCAACACATCAGAATGGAAACAAACCTTCAATGACTCTGTGGAGATACTGATGGATGGCTTTTTCTGTGTAGCAGCAGTGCTGGCTCCCCATCGCCTTCGACGTGCAGGGTGCGCTGCCTCGCTGTCGCTATTTGTAGTGGACGCTTGAGATGTCTGACTGGAGCACTTTGCAGCTGCTATCAAAAAGTTGAGGAAGGGAAGACATATGTATCACCACACAGATTTCTATCTACATTTCCACCATTTCTTTTACATGAAGGATAATCACGCTCTGAAAAGGATCCTCCTGCATTGTCTTTCTGAAGGCCATCCTGGCTTGGCTGACAGGTATCTAGCTTTACAACAATAGACAAATCTGTCAGACAGGTTGAACCCTCCACTAGACACTTCTAGGGGGTTTTCTCTGAAAAGTCGCAGGGTTTCTAAATAAAAAACGAGTTGTTTGTAACAAAAGGACCCTATTTGAAATTACAAGGAACGTTTCCTTGTGTTTTCTTAGACTCAAATCCTTTCCCAAATTCTTTGCAATGAGTCTCAAAGTAAATATAAAGATATCAACTTATTAATATTTACTACATATATGCTTATCCCCAAGGATAAACATGGCATCTGTGATACAGATTCCAAGTGTGGTTACCAAAAAGGGAAGACAGATTGGATCTACAGCCAGAACCTTAAAGGGAACCTGTCACCACATTTACACATGTATAGCCAGTGACAGGTTCCTATAGAGTCCTATTAACCGACGCCCTTTTTTTAGCTCAAAAATTGTTTCCCTTACATCCACATAAACTACCTTTTATCTTATATTACCTGGCACCAAAGAAGGCTTATCCTGCTTGGTTGGCTACATCATCTCGGGTCCTTTAGCTTCTTAACAATAGCAAACTGTACCTTTATTGTACTGTATGTGATCACATGAAAGCACAGCAGCCTCCATGGAGGATGGAGAGCAGTAGAAGTCCACGGAGCCTGCTGTGATCTCATACATGGTGTACAGTTTACCATTGTTCGAAGGCTAACGGACATGCGATGATGTCACTCTGGTCATATGACATGAATGTAACACAAGGGGCCGTGTAAAAAAAAATAATTGATACAATATTTCCCATTTGCACTTTATATGTCTGTAGTTGAATATTAGCAGACAGTCCCCAAGTACAAAAGGAGAGGGCATTGATTTGAAGAGACACAGAGCTGTCAGTCAGAATAATGGGGTGTGGTTCACTGGCAGCCTGGGAGAGAGAAGAGTCACCGCCAGGAGACAAGAAACAAAAGCTCATTTACAAATCAGAAAAACGGCTGTAATTAAGGTACAGTGTCTCACTGGCAGCTAATTTTAGGTGATATAGGGAGGACTTGTAATCCTTTATTAGTAGAAATTGTTAGCTTGGTTAGTAAAATTCTGGTGACAGGTCTAACTTTCTGGGCCGATTTCAAAAGCACATCTGATGCCACTTCCACCCTTGCACCTGTATACAATAGGTAAGCATGGCCCCTTTATTAGATCCATGCATAAACCTACTGCACTGTGGCAGCCAGTTATTCTCCGGAAATGATGTGACATCGTTGAAAATCGCTGAAATTGCCCTGAAAGTTGGTGTTCCAATGACAAAATTTACATATTGTACAGAAAATAAAATCCCAAACTAAGAAAAAGATGGCTACTTACATATAACAGAGATCTTCCTCTTAAATGTCCTTGGTGGTGTTGTGCTCTAAAGGAAAGGGACAAGGGGTAGAGAGAAAGGAGGAAGGGGATGGAGGCAATATGGCACCCCAGGGAGAAAGGCCAACAGTTAGTCAATGAAAAACAAACTATTACAGAGAATAAATAATAAGCAAAAGGGGGGGAAAATAATAGCAGAAAAAGGAAGCAAACTGTAGGCAAGTCAAGACAACCCCTACAGCAGTTCACAAAACATTTGATGGGATGGACTTGGCGAAATCCTATACACTATGGTCATCTACAACTTCTGAGCAACTAAAAGCTAAGGTATTCCCCATTTATCAATGTTTTCTAATATACACAGTGGGGATGGGGGATCTGGGCATGTTTTACAGATCCCATGGTCCTCTAAAAGTGGCATCAAAAATCCATGGCTAGAACAAGAATATAGCTCTGTATATGCAGTCTATCAGTCCAAAAATAACATTTACAAGCCAAACCCAGAAAAGGGTCCCAAAATGAAATACAGATCATTCCATGCTATGTCCATGTACATTCCACTCATGGCTTAGAAATGCTGACAATAATATGTGCTAGGGATTGTTGTCTATATTTAGAATCATCATTATTTGATAAAACAATGAGTGCAATGAACAGAGAAAGTATAATGAAAAGAGCTGTACATTATTTGTGCTTTAGACCCACCCCTGGTGATATCACCATGTTGATAGTGAGAAAATGAGTAGAACAATGCCACATGAACGAACTGATGGTGCATTCACATTGGCATATTTTTTTTACTTCAGCGATTTCTCTCTAAACCCATTGGACACCTAAAGACTGGGTCAGTAAGGCATCAGTGAAAGATCACTGAAGCCAGGAAGCGAAAACCATTCTTTTCAACTGGCTCTCACACTTCAGTTTTTTTTTTCTACTGATCCAATTTCTCAAGTGAACAAAAAAAGGACAGGGCACAAAATATTATGAAAAAGCCCATTGAAAAGAATGGATCAGTAAGGCATCAGTTAAAATTATTGAAGCCAGTAAAAGAAAACCAATCTGGATGTGCTTATAGGCCAAAATGGCAGAGTAACAGGGTCCCATTACTTAAAACAGGAAAAACAGCTATCAATAGGATAGCTTTTTTCCTCAACACTCTATGAGAACGCCAAAAAAAAAAATAACCAAAAAAAAAAACTTCTACATACTATGTTGTCCACAGCTGTTTTTGCTGTGCAAAAGACCGGGTCACACGGGTGCCAGTCCACTTTTTTTTTTTTTTGCATAGCTCGCTTATGGGTTCTATACAAACACAAAAACAGGTGCCCAAAAAGCACAAGGTTGTGTGCATGAGGGCCTTAAACTGCCAGGAGATTTAATAAATATGACATTTTCAACTTTCATTTATGGGTTCTCTTTTGGGCCCTGTTCCAGCAAAATAACAACAGCTTTTAAAGGAAATGTTATGGATCCATTATAGTTTGTTGATAAATATTTTATTCTCCGTCTATTAAGAATTAGACAAATCCATGTAAAAAAACATATTTAAGGGGTTGTAGCACAATGAGAGTTCTTTCTCCATGATAGATCTGATGGGCCCCACACAGAGTGTGATCTGACCACAAGTAGCAAACCCTGCCCATATGAGCCGGTGCTCTTAATCTCTATGGGACTGCTGGGGACAGCTGAATGCTTTGCAGGGCCATTTGCTGTGGATAAGAGGTCAAATTTCACCCGTGGTACATTTCATTCAGTGTAGCTCGTAACAAAGATCACACAAAATCCTAGTTCTTCATGGGACGGTGTGCATTGGCAGCAAAAGTTACCCATATCCGGACAGCAGCAAAGTCTTAAAACGTCACTTATTATTTGTGCAATCTAAAATGATAGTAGCATTGCTACAGGGTACTCCATGAAACAAATGTTTAAAAACAGTGTGACAGCTCTTTAAGCCTATGGCAACTAGTTTTTTTTACTAATATGTTTAGTCTAATATTAAGTGGCCCCAATATGAATAGTGTATTCAGTGGGTTGTGGGAAAACGGACTAGACCAGTGAGTGAGGCGTTTATTGCCACGCTCATAAAGGGTTTGGGATGATGTGGAACTTGGTCAGTGGCGGTAATCTCTTTCATCTGAATTCATGTATTGTAACATTTATTGTATTTCATCAGATTGTATGACATGAGACTCTATTCAAGTGACCGCTATGCAAAAGGGCCCATGGCCTCTTCTGTTCACTGTAAGGACTGATGGTGCGGTGACCCTACTATGCACATGGATCATCGCATGTAACACTCGCCTATATGCTGATTAACAAACACGTCAAGTCCCATGTCCCCACACTAAGCTACCACTTTGGCATATATCTTGAAGAAATCTATCCTAAGGAAATGGAGCTGTAAGCACATTGCTATTTAAAAGATGGATCCAAACATTAGCCCTCCCGACATGTTTCGGCAGAGAACTGGCTTTAAACATTTGTTTCATGGAGCACCCAGTAGCAATGCTACTATCATTTTAGATTGCACAAATAATCAAAGTGACATTTTAAGATTTAGCTACTGTGCCGAGATGGGTAACTTTTGATGTCAATGGCAGTTTTGGGTAAAAAAAAAAAATAAAAATAAGTAAATAGTCCCTGACGTGACAATTGGTCCATTTTTTCTGTGTAAATTGCTTCTAGACAACAGCTCCCCCAGCCCCCTTGTCGCTTACGGCAATGCATAGACTTAGTCAGAAAAGTCTCCAAAGCTGCAGTTCAGATGACTGCACGTTCGGCTGTGCTTGACCCATTATTGATGGCATATCTAGATACGACAACATACATACTAAGTATATATATATACTTAGAAATGCTTAGTATCTACATAGCTCTCAAGCACAGGACACACATTAAAGGGCAACTACCACCAGGATGAAAGACTGAATGCAAAAGAACCTGAGGGGCTCTAGGCTCCATTAGAACCTATAGAGCGCGGAGCCCCTCGGGCTCATTTGCACAAAGTTCTTCATCCTGGCATTAGACTCTCTTTAAAGACAACCCATCAGGTTGATTTGGGACCCTAAATTAACTACAGGTTCTTATGGTTTAGGGCTCCCAAATCAACCCCTCAAGTCTATTACTTATATTTTTCAGCATGTTAACTTTTATACTTTCTTAGATGCGAGTCCAATGAGGCAACAGAAGATCCTGCATCTCCATTCATGAACCAGTGAGTAAAGCTGGGAAATTGCCCTGGCATCATCGCGCATGCACTGTACCTAAGCTGGGGTGTACTACGGCAGGTGGTGGCCAGAAAAGCAAAGGGTGGAACAGTATATCATGCAGAGGGATCAAGGTCCCAACCAGGGTGCAAACTTCAAAAAACCTGGCTCAAGGGAATGTGTAGGTAATCCGCAAAGAATAAACAGGGAAGCAGTACTCCAGAGAAGTGTGAAGATTAATTAACCCAAGGGCAAGATGTGACATTTCAGCTCCTTAATTCATTGGAGAAACTGAAACATCACATCTCGCCCTTAGGTGAATACATTTTTGCACTTCTCAGAACTGCTGCTTCCTTGTGTGTTCTATTCTAGGTGGAGGGTGGTTTAGTGTCCCAAATCACTATGACAGGTTCAGAAAACATGCTCCAAAGAGGACCTGTCCTCTAAGAAAATCGTAGATGGGTTATCAGGGACTACCGAGAGGAAGTGTTTTGTGTCGTAGAGAGGTGGTAATCAGTGGGAATGCTTGATGTTTTCCCCCTACCCATTGAATATTGACAACTAAACTGTAGGATAATACATCAATATCTTTAACCTGGAAACCTTCAAAATGCTGAGTGCACAAATAAACCTAAATACCACAAAAGATTACTATTAACAGAGAACTTCAGTAAGTCCATCCCACCAAGTGCTATGCAGTATACCGACTTTTAGCAAATTTAGGAAGAAAAAAAAAAAAAAGTGAAAAAAAAAAAACAAAGAAAGGTCTCAGGCAGAGTCACACATTGCAGTAGTGTGCGCAGAGTTTACAGGTTTAAACAAGAAAAAAATTGATCTTAATTGATTTGCAGAAAGAATATGTGCAGTTCTGATGCTTGGCACATACCACAATGTGAACTCAGCCTTAAAATAAAATTTAAACCAAAATAAGTAAATAAATAAAGTAGGAAAGAAAAAAATAAAAAAGCCTCAACAGACTAAGGAGAGAAATAGATAAAAAGAAACCAACGATTAATCAGAGGAGTGATGAAGTGTCCTGGTACCCCGTGTGTCTCTCCCACGTGGCTCAGGAGTGGCCAGCCGATGCCCCTCCGCTTATTTTGGAATTGGCTTAGTCGTGTGTTTTTGGAGGGTGAGATGGGAAGGTGAACGGTGAGGAGGGTGGGTGAGAAGGGTCCTGTCCCCTTAGATCCATGACATAGATGGTGTTAAAGTCTAATATGGCAGAGTTCAAAAGGCGCATGGCCTGGTTGTGGGCCCTCTTATGTGTCTGGAGTTTCAGTTCTGTAGTAGCAGATGGGTGCTGTGACCCTGAACACAACAGATTCCCAGTGTAGCTGGACACAGTCAGAAAAACAGGGTCGCAAATCTCTTTTCAGTCATGATATATATTCAAATGTCTCTGAACAGCTTTATCACATTTCCATCTCCCGAATCAAGGTTTCTGCAAAATCCTTTTCTCTCTTTTTTAATTTTAGTAAAAGTCAACTTGTGCATGAAGTTGCTTGTCAATGTTGGATCTTTAGCCAGTCTTTGAAGTTCAGATGGTGGCCCCTCAGCAGGAGTAAGCGGTAAGAGGTAGCCATTTGAGAAGTACTGCTGCCCAACTTTGTATACTGTTTGAGGTTTATGGAGAGGAATCTTGTCTTTCATTCATTGTACACAAGAAGTCCATGACTCTGAATAATTATCTTTCATGAAGCAGCAGCTTTGTATAAAACACAGCAGAACCAGAGACACCTGCAACTTCTTGCTGTTCCCAAGCAATGACCTACATGATCTGATAAATACTTGACATGGACAGTCTTTGTGCATGGAAGATGTGGCAGTCAGTTTAATCAGAGAATTTTCCACTTTAGATTGTGATTGCAGGGGAAACAGTGAAAGGAGTAAGCATCTCACCCAGCCCTCCTTTCTTTATGCTCATAGCAGCGTCTGTTCGGCACCCCCGGGGCTGCCTGGGTAAAGCTGAGCTCTGATTGGGTGTTGCAGTGCCTGGAAGTCCAGCAGGGTTTTGGTGGAAGCGCTGGGGCGATGGGACAGGTGTCTTTACGGAGGAAGGAACGGCACACACACTTATACAGGCTTCGCTGGTTGACAAGGTAGGTGGGAGAGAGCAGGGAGCACCTTAAAACACCATCTCCCCCTGCCCCCTCCCACTGAAACCCCATTGTTTAGGACCACGGGTCTCAAACCCCCTACCACCCACCCCAGTTAACCCATCTGCTCTGGGCCACGTGCAGCACAATTTAGGGCCATAATAGTCCCAAACTCCCAAATGAAGAGGTGTCCACGTAAGGCATCTTATGCCTCGGACCGCCCACCCCATGCATGCTGTTATAGAGCATATCTAAAGCTAAATCATTGATATGATGGCTGCACCATTGATATGCATGAGGTGGGGGAACCCATACATGCGCTCCCCATATTAGACTAGCCCCCCTGGTGACCAGACAGATCCCCTCTCTTACCTCTTTCTTCTCATTGGTGTCACAGTTGTCTTCCTGGGGTTGGGAAGGCGCAGTCTCCTGGCCCTCACCCTCTGTGTGGCTTTCGCTGGTGTCCATGGCTGTGTCCTCTCTCTCTGGGGCACTACAACAGAACAAAGTGGAGTGGTCACTAGAGGCCAGACATATGGGCCAGGTGCTATGGCGGCCAGTCATGTGTATGCACAGCACACTGCTCCTTTAAGAGGCCTAACAAGCGCTCCCCATCCAGGAGCAGGTCTGTGTGGCTCCCGCCCTCCTCCTCCCCGCAGCGGTGCACGCACATACTGCGGCAGCGGCGCATCCAGCCCCCTGCTGCTCATCACATGGCGGAGCCCAACAAAGGCCCCCGCTCCCCACCCTCCGGCCGCGCCGCAGCCATCCCATCCAGAATCCCCTTACCAGTCTTTGTTTTCTGATAACATTTCCCTGGAAGCCGGCTGAAATGCAAAGGGGGAGGGGAGAGGTGGGCGGAAAGGATCCTCTGGAGGTCGAACAGAATGGGGATGCGGGAAGGGAACGGCGGGGAGCGGGAAAGGAGGAGGAGGAGGGGGGCACAAGTGACTAGACCGCTAATGTGCGGCGCGGCTCCGTGCCCGTGTGTGGCGGCGATGCCTCGGCGAGCTCAGCGTCCGGTAGGGGAGCCACACTCAAACATGCTCTGCAGCCATCTTGCCGATTACCCAGCAGTCCTGCGTGAGGGGAGGGGGCGGAGGGGGAGGGCTCCCAGGGGCCGGGGCGGGGGAGCACAGCTGCCCGAGAACACCTACTATACAGTAACATCCTGTGCCCAAAGTGTAGCCGCTTTTAGACACTCGTTCATACGATGCCTGATGCACTGCATTTCTAAAACGCAGTGTGTGAATGTGGCCTTTACCAATTGAGGTAATTTCGCAGCGACAGGATAGCAGAGATCATCCATATGTGTCAGCATGATCACAAAAAAGCCGCATTATAGAATAAGCTGAAACCTGCGCTATCTATATATTTTTTCTGCTTGCCTATAAAAACACAAAATATATAATATTTATATATATAAATCTATAATATTTTGGAAATTGACAGCTAGTGAGGGTGCCCTATCTGTTCCTAGTACTTCCCAACCTAAGGGAAGGCATGCAGTGTGTATACGGGAGCTACGATTTATTCTGTAAATAGTAAAGCATGCACTGTACAACATGTCTGTGAGATGGTAATAGCAATGGGACTTACCAGGCAGTCATCTGAATGGTTTATGTATTCAAAAATACTCACAAACTTTTCAGGCAAAATTTCCATCATGGTGGGAGGGAGGGGGACAGGAAGTGCAGGACATCACATAAGGACAAAAGTGGCCGCCGTTTCATGCTTCTAGCACTTCATCTGCCTCTTCTCTAAACCAGTGTGTTCCATTCTGGCTCAAATTTAGTAGTATTTGTTTATACAGCTGGGCATAACCCTCTCCTTACCTGTGGCGCTCATATCCTGGAGTTTGCCAGTCCAGAGTGAGTGCAGGTCTACCGCCTCATCCACACATGGCGGCGGGGCATGCGTATTAAACCGCCGCTCTGTCACCACTATAGGGGCAGGATTCCATTTAACTCTCCTCCTTAGGAGCCTCACCCCAGGCTCAAAGTACGAGGACTGGTTAGGGAGTTTTCAAATTAGCTGCACACGCTATATTGCCCGAGTTACCAGGTGCATAATCCCGGTAACTCGGGCAAGCGTTTTCACCCATTTTGAACTCTCCTTATCCAGTCCCCGTACTTTGAGCCTGGGGCCACGCCCCAAAGGAGAAGAATTACATGGTGATGATAGTGGCATGTATGCCCCGCCTCCATGTTGGGCAAGGAATGGCAAACCCCAGACTCCAGGAGATGAGGGCCACAGGTAAGGAGATGTTTATAATAATCGGCCAAATTGGTTCCTGTCCCCATGGGGCTCAAAATATAATCAACCTACCAGTATGTTTTTGGAGTGTGGGTGGACCTGCAGGAAACCCACACAAACAGAGAGAACATACAAATTTTTTGAAGATGTTGACCTGGCTGAGACTTAATCCCAGGACCCTAGTGCTGCAAGGCTGTAGTGCCAACTACTGAGCCACCGTGCTGCCCTATGTATGCCTAGCTGTATAAACTAATATTATTAAATTTGAGCCAGATTAGTGCACAAATTGGAGGAATACAAGTAACACAAGATTTTAGAGAAGAGGTGGTCCGGTTTAGCTATAAGATGCAAGTAACTTTATTCCCTTACAAGCAAACCGGATGAAGTGCGTTAAGTTTAAAATGGCTGTCGTTTTTGTCATGTGATGTCCTGCATTTCACGTCCCTCTCCCTCCCACCATGTTGGAACTTTTGCTGGAAAGGTTTATTAATTCTGAATTAATGAACCATTAAGACAGCGCTGCCTGGTGAGGGCCATTCCTATTACCATTTCTCATGGACATATGACTATAATAAACTACTGGTCACTTCCTTGTACAGTACTATAAGCCCATAAGACCAAATTCACATATGGGTACATGTCTTACATCCATTCAAAGAAAATACTGAATTTCTGGAAACTGAAAAATAAATGTGTAAGACATTTTGATATGAATTTCAGAAATAGACAGCAGGTAGAGGTAGACAAAAGTGGTTTTCAGGCCCAGTAATGCTGCAAATCTTTTGTCATAAGCTATGTTCAGAACCAGAACAACACAGATCTGTCCAGTGTGTAAAACCCCAATCCATAGAAATAGACAACAATTACCTGTTAATGACCTATCTGGGACCTCTGCTGATCACAATGGACATAGTTGAATGTACGATTTCGTATGACATAAGTTCTTTAGATTTGTTCTTAAGTTGAATTTGCATCCAAGTCAGAACAGTATATTTTATAATTGTTTGTCCAGACAAAAACTTTTTTTGTCCCAGTGACAATTGGATCAACATGCCTTGCTGTTATTTTTGGCTGGAACAAGGATGCAGCCTGGGACTAAATTAAAGCATCCATAGACCATCGCCAGTGGTCACAGGGGTCAGAGAGATCAGTCTGTAACGGGGGTCGTCTGTAAGTAGGGGACCTTGCATATTTGCTTTGGCTCCATCTGTAGCCAGATGGACAGAAGTGCCAGGATTCTGCATTTCTACAGTTCATCTATGGTAGACGTACCCTAAGGATGCTTAGGACTTCAAAACAGATTCTTAGTCTTAGGCAGTAGCTACAAAAGTATTTAACGGGAACCTGTCACCCTCCCCCATGTCCCCCAGAAAATAAATAGCATATCCCCACACAGTTCCTTATAACAATTCTGGCATCCAAAACGCAAGTAGGAGTGGGTTTGGCCAAAACACATATACATTTCTAATGAAAAGCATGTTGTTGTTTTTTTAAAAAAAAACACCATGTGGGAACCAGCCCTCAATTTGAAAATAAAGCCTCTTCCTCCTAGTTACTCTTTCCTCCCACCTCTGCTTCCCCTTTTTGCAGATAGTCAAGACGGTCGTTTTAATCACAAATGCAAGAATTTTAATAAAACCTCTGAGGATATGCTATTTATTGCTTGTGTTGGACGAAAAAAGGGTGTCTGCTGACAGGTTTCTTAAGACAACTTCTGTCTTTTGCCTTAAAATGTCTTCACATTTAACTCTATCATGTAACTTGGGGGAGGTTGATGGCCAGTTCTGCCGTGACGATGAGAATACAGTGGGCGAGGGAGTCCTACTGCAACATTGACTATACATTTTATCCAACCAATGTCAGATAAAATGAACAATTTTCATTATTTGCATTTAGAAATGCATGTTATGTCAATAACTGCAATGCAGCTAATACAATTCACTACAATAATTTGCCACCCTTGCACAACAGATTGTAGTGAATATTTGTTCCGACTGCTAACACATAATGAAATCTGACTAGCTGACCAATGCTCCCCTAACAGAGTGAAAGAAAGCATGTTAAATTTCAACATACATCCTCGGTTTCTACAATACAATTACAGTAAATGCATTAAAATACCCTTAGTATATATTCCCTGGGTGCCATGCAGAGTTTTCCTTAGCACATGTTGTTGTTGGTTTTTAAAAGTGTAACTAAACTTAATAGTAAGTAATATTTGTAAAACTTTGTATTATACTTTAATTACAGAAAAATGCTTTTATGTCCTATTTCCCGCCTCCATTTCTCCAGGAGTGAGCAGTGTGCATTAAGCAGTTCTGCAGCCTCTACACCGTGGACACAAAAGAAGAGGCTAAAGCCGCTTTCACATATGGCATTTTCCTTGTTTTGAAGCGCAAGGCAATCCCTGTTGGTGGTGCTCGGCCTGATCACATATGCATTTCCATAGAAGCATATGTGATCGTTAACCAGCACCAGTGTTTCACATATTGATTATCGAACGCATAGGTTTTTATGGAAATGCATATGTGATCAAACTGAGCATCACCAATGGGGGTTTCAAAACACAAGGTAATGGCCACCAGTAGCCCCATTTTTGGCTCCCCCATGTCTACACTGCCAAAGAGTTTTGGTAGTAAAAATAGAACTTACCATATTGCATGCAGAGTTCCTTGTCCCCTGGGTGTGGCTAGAGAGGAGAGGCCGCCTGGTCTCCGCATCCATCTGCACATGTACAGCCGCAGATTCATACAGATGCTGACAGCACAGGCGCGAGAATTGCCTGACACGGTCAGTGAGAAGAGGAGATAGTGGGCGGCATTGTATGTATGACGTACACAGGGGGAACCATCGGGGGAGGAGCTATGCAGGGGATGGGAGTTTCCATAGGGAACAGCTGCTCTCTAGCCATGCCCCGGGGAACAAGGGACTAGTGTCCTCATACAGTACATGTAAAGTTTTTCGGTAAATGCTATTTTAACTACTAAAACTCTTTGGCAATGTATAGACTATTCTATGTGGGGGGCTCCTGTTGACTGGTTCCGTGTAAAGGAAATCTCCTACATCAATTTAACCTCTACAAAGCACCTCCAGTGATTGGTTTTCACTTCCTGGCTTCAGTTATTTGTGACCGATGCCTTACTGAACCAATTGTTTTCAATGGGCTTTTCACACTTTTTTTTCAGTGATTAGTTTAAAGCCTGTTCTTTTTAAATTCACTAACAACTGTTCAGAAGTTTCACAGAAAATTCACTGAAGTCATGTACAGAAAACCAATCTGTAAGTTTCCATAAGCAAAATGGCTTTAGTGATAAAAAAAAAAAGTATTAAAGTATTAGTAAAGCATAGTAATGTATGAACTTTTTTTTTTTTTTTGAGGGCAGGAGTTCACCGTATAGCCTAATTATTATGTTATCTTTATTCAATGGGTCAATCAATGGGGATACCATGCGTGAATATTTTTCTTATGTTTTACTAAATTTGCCAAATAAAACCCTAATGTAAGGAAAAATCTATCATTTGTGAATCGCCGTCTTCCAAATGGCAAAACAATTTTACTTTTTTGGCTACGGAGCTGGTTGATGGCTTGTTTTTTGTGGGATAGGTTGTACTTTGCAACAGTATCATTTTGTACATATGTTTTTTGGTCACTTTTTATAGCATTTTTTTTTGGATAAAATAGGTAAAAAATCATAATTTTTGGCAGGTTTTTAACAGTTTTTTTTACGTCGTTAATCGTGAGGGTTCAATAATTATTTACTTTCATTCTACGGGTTGTTACGGATGCTGTGATACTAAATCATAACACAAACCCCACAGATACTTTTTGCGCATTATATAGGTCTCTTTATATGTTATGGGGCTTATGGACATTTTTACTAGTTTATTTTTTATTGAATAATTTTTTTTTTTTTAACTTGTTCCACTATGGGACATGAACAAGCAATCGTGGGCGATCGTGCGGCAGAGACAGCCACTGACAGGCAGTCTAAATTTAACGACTTAAACACCCACGATCTGAGCCCATTCCAGGTGTTACACTGGGATATCGGCTGTTAGTTACATATACTGGATGCTGAGCGTTAAAGCCCAGCACTCTGCGTCCGATATATCACACAGATGCTTGCAACTCCCATTCCTTGCCAAGTTGCAATTAGCCCATCAGCAGATACAAGTGTTATAGTATAGTTGTAGTTGAAATACAGTTTGCAATATTGACAGTGCAGTTTTGTGTGGGGTTTAACAGTAAAATGATGGAGATGAAAGGAAAAATCCTTTTAGTGAGAAGAGATTACTGTATATACTTGAGTATAAGCCGACCCGAGTATAAGCCGAGGCACCCAATTAAAAAAAAAAAAAAAAAAAAAAACACAACTGGAAAAACAGATTGTCTCAAGAGCCAGCCAGTGCGTACCCCCCTGAGCGTAGAGCCAGCCAGTGTAAATAAATAGCCCATTTTTGCACCCCGATATATATAGCCAGTGCCTGCAACTCCCCCGATATATATAGCCAGTGCCTGCAACTCCCCCGATATACACTCACCGGCCACTTTATTAGGTACACCTGTCCAACTGCTCGTTAACACTTAATTTTTAATCAGCCAATAACATGGCGGCAACTCAGTGCATTTAGGCATGTAGACATGGTCAAGACAATCTCCTGCAGTTCAAACCGAGCATCAGTATGGGGAAGAAAGGTGATTTGAGTGCCTTTGAACGTGGCATGGTTGTTGGTGCCAGAAGGGCTGGTCTGAGTATTTCAGAAACTGCTGATCTACTGGGATTTTCACGCACAACCATCTCTAGGGTTTACAGAGAATGGTCCGAAAAAGAAAAAACATCCAGTGAGCGGCAGTTCTGTGGGCGGAAATGCCTTGTTGATGCCAGAGTTCAGAGGAGAATTGGCAGACTGGTTCGAGCTGATAGAAAGGCAACAGTGACTCAAATCGCCACCCGTTACAACCAAGGTAGGCAGAAGAGCATCTCTGAACGCACAGTACATCGAACTTTGAGGCAGATGGGCTACAGCAGCAGAAGACCACACCAGGTGCCACTCCTTTCAGCTAAGAACAGGAATCTGAGGCTACAATTTGCACAAGCTCATCGAAATTGGACAGTAGAAGATTGGAAAAACGTTGCCTGGTCTGAGGAGTCTCGATTTCTGCAGCGACATTCGGATGGTAGGGTCAGAATTTGGCGTCAACAACATGAAAGCATGGATCCATCCTGCCTTGTATCAACGGTTCAGGCTGGTGGTGGTGGTGTCATGGTGTGGGGAATATTTTCTTGGCACTCTTTGGGCCCCTTGGTACCAATTGGGCATCGTTGCAACGCCACAGCCTACCGGAGTATTGTTGCTGACCATGTCCATCCCTTTATGACCACAATGTACCCAACATCTGATGGCTACTTTCAGCAGGATAATGCGCCATGTCATAAAGATGGAATCATCTCAGACTGGTTTCTTGAACATGACAATGAGTTCACTGTACTCAAATGGCCTCCACAGTCACCAGATCTCAATCCAATAGAGCATCTTTGGGATGTGGTGGAACGGGAGATTCGCATCATGGATGTGCAGCCGACAAACCTGCGGCAACTGTGTGATGCCATCTTGTCAATATGGACCAAAATCTCTGAGGAATGCTTCCAGCACATTGTTGAATCTATGCCACGAAGAATTGAGGCAGTTCTGAAGGCAAAAGGGGTCCAACCCGTTACTAGCATGGTGTACCTAATAAAGTGGCCGGTGAGTGTATATAGCCAGTGCCTGCAACCCCCCCCCGATATATATAGCCAGTGCCTGCAACCCCCTGATATATATAGCCAGTGCCTGCACCTGCAACCCCCCGATATATATAGCCAGTGCCTGCACCTGCAACCCCCCGATATATATAGCCAGTGCCTGCAACCCCCCCATATATATATAGCCAGTGCCTGCAACCCCCCCATATATATATAGCCAGTGCCTGCAACCCCCCCATATATATATAGCCAGTGCCTGCAACCCCCCCATATATATATAGCCAGTGCCTGCAACCCCCCCCATATATATATAGCCAGTGCCTGCAACCCCCCCCCATATATATATAGCCAGGGCCTGCAACCCCCCCCATATATATATAGCCAGTGCCCCTTGCATACACCACAACGTCAGCCGATGGAGGCGCACACACTATGATGTTGGGAAGCGGCTGACGTCATGGGGTGTGCAACACAGCCGGGGGAACCCGAGGATGAAGATGGAGCTGAAAACAGAGGAGGACCAATGGGGGCATTGGAAAGGTGAGTACAGTGGGTTTTAAATTCATTGACTCAAGTATAAGGAGAGTTAGGTTTTTTCAGCACATTTTTTGTGCTGAAAAACTTAAACTCGAGTATATACGGTAATTATAGTTAAAGGCTGTTTTAAGTAAAGGCCTGTACAATAATCCTCATGAGACGCCAGCACTAGGTGTGCTTAAAGGGATTTGCCCATGAAAGAAAATTTGCAAAATTTCAATCCCACAAAGACCAGTTATTGGTCCCTTTTCTTATATACTAGCTTCTTTTTACCTGGCGCCATCCCTTGACAAAGACCTGCTATGGTTGAAACGTGCGTTGGGGTTCCACGCCAGGTAACAGTTTGTCCTCTTGGCATTCACATTCTGTGCTTCTTTTGCCGTTTTAACACTATCTGCTAGCGCTTGTGTGATTTTGGCTCTGTTATTTATTGTGCCGTGTACACTGCATGTATCGTTGCCACATTGGCATGTACATGCAAACTGAGGTTTATCTGATCTTTTCCGTGTTGTTCTTGGCCGCATTACATTTGTCTTTACTGCCTCTATACTATTTCTATATTTATTTGTTCATTCTGGACCTATTACGTGGCGTGCATTTGCTCTTCCTGAGATGTACTCATTTTATATACATTTTACTGTCTACATATGTAATTGTCTACATATATAATGTTGTTACCTGAAGCCTCATCAGTCTCTCATTTGCACTTTTTTTTGTTTTTTGGTATTATCTGTCATATATAAAGAGACTTTCTCTGACTTATCTGGTGTATATTACAGTCATATGACATAATAATCTGATTACAGTGCTGTTTTTTTTTCTATTTTTGGTGTATGTTGTCTAAACATTCATTTTGTGTGTGCATATTTACTTGCATCTGACACAGAAAAAGAGAGAGGAGACAGATCAGAGATGAGATCTATGAGATGCATATATCACACAATGACATTCTCAGTTCTGCTATCTCAGCCATACGATACACTGTCAGCTCTGCTGTGCCTCACCCCCTAGATACAGACCTTATCTGCATGTACCTTGTAGATTTACTCTCCTCACGCTGTTTGCCGGCAGGAAGTCAGTGTGTGTGAGCTCCTCCTGGAATTCAAGGGGAAGGGCCGATGCATAGAGGAGCTCAGTGTAGCGTCAGACAGGACAACTATCTGTCCTGCCCAACCCTAGACTTCAGATTTACAGTCGGATCCTGAGGCAACAGAAATTGTGTACACCATGACTGATATAGACAGGTTGGAATTATACGTGAAATGCTGTCTTTTTATAAATATAACAGTGAATTATAGAAATGTTTTAGTTGGTTATCCTGAGTATATATAAGAAGGGGAGTAATCCCTACTGTACAGGGCTAGCAGCAAAGCAATAACACTAAACCACGCAACCAGCCTATTATTACTTTAGGACACAGATTCCAGATTAAGGTCATAGTAAAATAATTTTGGAAGAAGTGAGGTGTGCGGAAAACATGCCGGGGTGATGGCAACTTCTGTCCCCTTGGCTTGGTCAGTATACCCAGTTATAACTGTTGCAGCTAGGTAGGTCAGAGGTTACTTATATAGCTAATGCTTTCCGATATTGCATATTTTGTTTACGTGCATTTGTACAATTGGTTACAGTGAGGGTGGTCATGGGCGTTACCAAGGGTTGTGTTTGGGCCTTTTTCCTCTTTTGTCATATGGTTTGTACATTTAGATTGGTCAGTAAAAGATTGATAATTTTTTTAATAATTGTAAAAAAATTAGGTTTGTTGGTAATTTTAAAGACAGTTTACGGTTAACCTTTTCTTTTAGGGTGGAGTCGCACGTTACAGTTACAACTACATCACAATCAGTTTTAAGGTGCAGTTTTGGTAATTTATCAGGTGAAAGACAAACTGAATGGGTATACAGACTCTGACCTCTCGTGAAGCTCTCTAGATGCTTTACTTTACTCCCAGGCTGCAATGTTTAGCTGTAAAGTGTCTGTAATGAAGCTTTATGGATATTCCTTGGTCCTTTTTCAGCAAAAAAATGTTGAACTCTAATTGGCACTGGGGCAAAAAAAAAAATTCAACTTGAGTACAAACCTATGAAACCTATCTTGTATGTAACCTGGGGACTGCCTGTATTTGATTTTGAAGGGGGAAAAATGTCTTTCACCTGTTAAATTTACAAAACTGCACCTCAAAGCGGATTGTGATGCAGTTTTATTTTTGTTTTTTTTAATTTTGATTCCCCAGATAATATGGTCATTTTACAGCTGTGTTAAGCAAACTGAAGAACGGCTTTAAGAAGTACATGGACAAACGCATCCAGTTAGATCTGATTAGAGGATTAAAAAACACAACCGGTCCTAAAATTATGTGAACATGATTTCAGCAAATAATTAAAATTAATGAAAATTTATACAATTTTCCTTTATACTGTATCTGCTTGCTGTCCTTCTATAGTAAACTGCATTATTTACTTCAAGAACACAAAAAATGTTCCATAGTCATGTGATCTCACACAGGTGCAGGGCTCGTTAGTATCACAGAGTAATTAGAGTCGTGCATCACATGACCAGGGACACATTTCTAGTCACTGGAACGCTAAACAATGAAGCTTCCAATAGAAGGACAACAAGCAGAGATCTAAAAAATTGCAAGGGATTGATACAAAAAGTATATTGGAAAATTGTACAACATTTCATTAAATAAACCTGATCAATTACTTGCTGTAAGTGAAGCACCCCTGTAATAGAATGCATGTTATATGTCTGTAAGCACTGTGCTGTGAAAATGCACAGGTCCCTCCATGATGACCACTTTTGACACTTACACATTGTCGTTTCCTGGGCTGTGTTCCTCTTCCACCTCCTGCTCCTCAGGGACAGAACCTTTTTGGTCCTGATCCTCAGCCTGTGGCTCTAATCTTAATCTCTTACTCTGTTCCTGACAGGAAAAAAAAGGGAAGACAAGGTAAGGGTAAGGTATTGTATCAAGCTTATATGAATGACTGATTCAAGTTATCAATGAACTGTGGCAGTACGGTTTCACATACTTGCTCCTCTCCATCATCGGCTTCATGCAATCTGCGCCGCTCCCCGCGGCCTGGAAGAGAGGGGTTGTGCTCCTGGATAAAGGAGTTCCTCTGCAGCCGCACCGTGGTTTGTGGAGGAGTAGGAGGAGGAGAGGTAATCGGTAAAGTTTGTAAGGCGTCTACAGTCGAGTCTTCGAAAGGAAGAACAGGGCATTCTGTCTCCAACCTCTCGGTACATGAGTGCTCCTTAAAAATAAAAGTAATATGTTATGCGCTCTGCTATTGAAATATGCAGCTGGTCTTTATATAGTGCCTGCAGAATTTCCTGCCAAGGCCTTTTTGGTTGTTTTCTTTCCATTTTTCACTCCCCACCTTAAAAAAATCTTTCCATAAAAAAGGGCATGTTTTCAGTGTATCAGATTGCACTTCATAGTGACGGTATTTAATATTCTATGCCGTGTACTGGGGAGTGGGGAAAAATTCCAAATGCAGGGAAATTGGTGAAAAAACGAATTTGCACAATTTTCTTGTGGGTTTGGATTTTACGGTGCATCCCAATTGAAATGTCTACTTTATTCCTTGGGTCAATGCGATCACGAGGATACCAAATTTGTATAGGTTTTTATAATGTTTTCATACATTTACAAAAATTAAAACCTCCTGCACAAAAAAAAAAAATTAAAAAAAAAAATCACTTTTTCATACTTCAGTCTACAGAGCTGTAGGTAGTGTCATTTTTT
Source organism: Engystomops pustulosus (assembly GCF_040894005.1). Lineage (NCBI taxonomy): Eukaryota > Metazoa > Chordata > Amphibia > Anura > Leptodactylidae > Engystomops > Engystomops pustulosus. The sequence continues at coordinate 102,290,078 of NC_092411.1, read as the reverse complement.
GCAACTTTTAATGACGCTTTCAATGCTTCTATTTTTAGGACTGTAGGACGTTTTGATCACTTATTATAGAATTTTTTATTATTTTTTATAATGTCAAAAAAGTGTCATTTTCGGTGATACCCCAACTTGTTTATGATTTTTACTTTTTATTTATATGACTTCTAGGGTAAGGGGGGTGATTAGAATTTTTAGGTTTTTTTTTTTACTATTCTTCAGACCCACTCGGGTAACTTTAACTACAGTATGGCAGTATATGGGGATTTTCATCCTCATTTATTACGATGTGCGAATCAAACATTGTAATAATTAGGTTAAAAAGGAAGCACCAACAGCCCATGAGCCCTCTTTTCACCCCCAGCCGACGCATGACGTACTATTACGTCATTAAGGGTTTAAAGAAATGGATTACCCATCCATATCTGTGTGAGAACCTTTTGTAATTTTGGCAAGTTCTGTGCAGCGCTGCGTAATCTGTGTGCGCTATATAAATAAAGAATTATTATTATTATTGTCAGTAAAGGTCTGTGCACCATGGTCTACCAACTTCCAAAATTAAGGGACAGTCTTGACACCTTGCCGCCTATAGGCTTTTTTTTTAATTTTATGTTTCCATTTTTTGATCCCGTTATTTAAAAAAAAAAATCCATAACTTATATTTTTCAGTGTACTGAACTTAAGGACTACTTGTTTTCTGAGTAACAAATTGTATTTCCTAATGGCGGGATTTAATTTTCCATGCAGGAAAAAAAATTCCCAAGAAATTCTGCATTTGCGGCAGTTTCTTGTAAGCTTTGCTCTTTATGGATTTCAATGTGCTACAAATGACACCTTCACTTTATTCTCTGTGTCTGTACAATCACAGGGATACAAAATCTATAGAGGTTTTAACCCCTTCCCGACATTTGACGTAATAGTACTGCATCGCGGGAGGTGCGTTCCCGCAAAATGCAGTACTATTACGTCAAGCTTCTGGCCCCGGCTCCTGAACGGAGCCGGGGCCAGAAGCTGCGGGTGTCGGCTATATGGTATAGCTGACACCCGCCTCTAACACCCGCGATCGGAGATTTCTCCGATCGCGGGTGTTAACCCCTAACACGCCGCGGTCGCGCTGACCGCGGCGTGTCAGAGGCATTTAAAGTATTTTAAATGTGAATCGGACCCCCCCGCGGCGCTTACCGGGGGGGTCCGCTCCTCCGATCGCAGCCCCGGGACTGCCGGTGCCCGGGGCTGCGCGATCTTCATCCGGAAGCCGGGTCCTGCCTTCAGGCAGGACCCGGCTGTAAGACACTGGGCATGCGCAGCATGCTCAGTGTCTTACATTACACAGTGCAATACATCTGTATTGCACTGTGTAACCTGTAAAATAGCTTGAACAAGTGATCAGAAGATCACTTGTTCAAGCTTAGGTGTCATTAACTGTAAAAAAAGTAAAAATAAATAAATAAAGGTTTTTTACAGTAAAAATAAATAATAAAAGAAAGTGAAAGTCCCCCCAAACACCACATTTCCCTTTACACAAGTAATAAAGTATAAAAAACACTAAATCACGAAAAAACCCCACTTATTTGGTATCGCCGCGTCCGTAACAATCTGTACAATAAATCCTAATCATAATTGGACCCGCTCGGTGAACGTGGTAAAAAAAAAAAACCAAAAACTTGCCAAAAATAAAAACTTTTTATCAAATTGCTTTACAAAAAATGTTCTAAAAAGTGATCCGAAAAAGTTACAAGCACCAAAATGATACCGATAAAAAGAGCAACTTGTCACGCAAAAAATAAGCTTACAACCAGCTCCGTAAACAAAAAAATACTAAAATTATGCCACTATAAAAATGGCAATACTAAAACAAATGCAATTTTTTCTATTCTACTTTTCCTTCAATAAAATTGGACAAATATAAATAAAACTATATAAATGAGGTATCACCGTAATCGTAGTGATCCGTAGAATAAAGATAATATATTATTGTTATGCTACAGTGAACAACCCCCCAAAAAAATGCTAAAAATCCAAAACAAGAATTGATGATTTTATTTTCCTCCACACGTAAAAAGTTAATAAAATTTCTTCAATAAGCTAAAAACCCACTAAAATGAAGGTTTTTTTTACAGTGCATCTCGTCTCGCAAAAAATAAGCCCTTATTTGTCTAAATTGCTTAAAAAATAAATAAAGATTGTATAGCCTATTCCCAACGAGCGTTGTTATAGAACGGTGCGGCGGGTAGTGACTTTCCAACACCGGTCAGGGTAAGACGGCGGCTGTTCACTGATCGGGGTAAGACGGCGGCTGTTCCTGACAGCCATCCATCCTGCCCCATGGACCAGAAGGGTTACGTCCCCCCCACACACCCCCAGTTTATTATCGCTGCTACTGGCTCATCAATTCAGACAAGCCAATAGCAGCGAATTTACTTATGACGTCAGTAATACCGATCACCAGGTCTGTAGACACGGTGATCGGGGCAGGGTGGCGGCTGTTCCTGACAGCCACCAATTTTGCCTTGCGGTCCAGAGGGGTTTTGTTGCCCCCCTCTGTCCATGTTTGCCGCTATTTGCTGGTCGATATGGTCCAGCCAAAAGCAGCAATATTCGTCACAATGGGCATCGCTAGGGTGAATAAGAGCAACACTTGGCGATAATTTCCCTACGAAAAACCAAGATATGGTACAAAAGTGCTGGCCATGCAGGTCCTGCCATATCATTTCAAGAGGAAGATATTAGGAAACTAATATTGGGACAAGAAGGACGGGGCCCCAGTACCTCTGGTTTAGATGTTCCTGTGTTTTGCCAGGGCAGCATTTTCCCGGTGAATTCTGCTGCTTCTAATGGTAGGACTCAATAGGACTCAATGGTAGGACTCAATAAAGAGTCTGTTCCAAAAGAGAAGTTAGGATGGACACTACATACTAAGGATGGACACTACATACTACTAAGAGACCTGCGACAACTCCAGAGTGACAAAAGTTTAGTTGGTCCCCTGGTCTATTCTACCTCCTTATACACTAGACATTCACAATTCACGCCCAACCTATTGTGAATTAATTTCGGTAAAATGAATAATTGTAACAACTGTTATGTCCCGTTGCTCCCTATACCCCTCCATTATTTCATAAGGGGCGCCACATAACGGGCACTGAACTTTCCAGAAATAATTGCAATTTCCATCTTGGACTCCATTGCACATCATATTTGGAATCCACCTATATGTTCAAAATGCTCATTTCACCACGTGTATTACACTACACCACATATTACACCTTGCTATATTCCCCAAGGGGTGTACATTCAACAATTAGGGTCACTTTTCGGGTTTTTCTCTGTTTTGGTACCACTACGTCTCTCCAAATGTATCCTGACACATGTGAAGGATTTCTTACAAATTTGGCCTCTAAAAGACAAACATCCCTCTTTTCCTCTACTGTGCGCCCATAAAGCATTTTATATGCACATGTGGGGTACTTCTACACTCGGGAGAAATAGTTTTACACCTTTTTTGGGGTTATTTAATATATTATCCCTTGTGGCTTACATAAATTAGGGGTAAAGTGACATTTATAGGAAAATTTTCACCTTTTTAATGATTCGGGCTAATTGGATCATTCACCTGTAGGGGCAAATACATATATTACACATTGCAAAATTCTCTAAGGGGTGTGCATTCAAAAATTAGGGTCACTTTTCGGATTCTTCTCTGTTTTATACCACTAGGGCTCTCCAAATGCATGTCAAACATTTCTGTCAAATTTGGCTTCTAAAAGGCAAACATTCCCCTTTCCTTTTACTGTGCGCCCATACAACATTTTATATACACATGTGGGGTACTTCTACACTCGAGAGAAATAGGTTTACACATTTTGGGGGGTTATTACATTTTTTATCCCTTGTGGCTATATAAAATTAGGAGTAAAATGACCTTTATAAGAAAATGTTCACCTTTTATCTATTTAAGTCCTAATTAAATCAAACACCTTTACGGACAAATACACATATTACACCTTGCTAAATTCTCTAAGGGGTGTGCTTTCCAAAATGGTGATACTTGTTGGGGTTCCCCTCTGTTTTGGTACCACTACGGCTCTCTAAATGCATCCTGACATATGTAAAGGATGTCTGTCAAATTTGGCTTCTAAAAGGCCAACGCCCCTCTTTCCCTTCTGAGCTTTACTGCGTACCCATACAACATTTTATTTGCATGTGTGGGGCAATTTTATACTCGGGAGAAATGCTAGTACACATTTTTTGGGGTTGTTTCATCTTTAATGCCTTATGGGATACAAAAATTAGCCGTAAAAGTGACTTTTTGGGGAAAATGTTCACCTTTTTCCTTTTAGGGACCTAATTGAAGCAAACACCTGTAGGGGTAAATACACATATTACACCTTTCTGAATTCTCCAAAGGGTGAACTTTCCAAAATGGTGACACTTGTTGGGGTTCCCCTCCGTTTTGATACCACTAGGGCTCTCCAAATGCATCCTGACACATGTAAATGATGATTGTCAAATCTGGCTTCTAAAAGGCCAAAGCCCCTCTTTCCCTTCTGAGCCCTACTTTACACCCATACAACACTTTATATGCAAAAGTGGTGCAGTTCTGTGCTTAGGAGAAATAGTTTTACACATTTATGGGGTTGTTTCATCTTTTATCCCTTGTGGCTTACAAAAATTTGGGGTAAAAGTGACTTTTTTGAGAAAATTTTCACCTTTTTTCCCTTTTGGGGCCTAATTGAATCAAACACCTGTTGGGGAAAATACACAAATTACACGTTGCTAAACTCTCCAAGGTGTGTACTTTCCAAAATGGTGTCTCATGTTGGGGCTTTCCTCTGTTTTGGTACCACTATGGCTCTCCAAATGCATCCTGACACATGTAAACTTTTTCAGCCATATTTACCCTGCAAAAACGAAACAACGCTCTTTCCATTCCAAGTTCCCCCCTGTGCCCGTACAGCAGGGTACAGTGACAAAATGGGTATTGGCATGCTCAGGAGGAATTGCCCTAAACATTGTAAAATGCATTTTCCTTTTTAACCCATTGTGAAGGTGCAAATTTTAGTGTTCAATGAATCTATAGTAAGATAAAATTACATTTCTCTAATTTCACTTTCATTTATCTTTCACGCTCATGAAACGCTCAAAGGGTTAACAAAATTCCCAAAGGTTGTTTTGAATATTTTGAGGGGTGTAGTTTCTAAAATGGTGTCATTTGTGGGGGGTTTCTGTCATGTGGGCCTTATAAAGTCACTTCTAACTAAATTGACCCTCCAAAAGTAGGTTTTGATGATTTTCGTGAAAATCTGAAAAATTGCACCTAAAGTTATAAGCCTCCTAACATCCAAAATAAAGGAAAAGATGTTTGAAAAATGATGCCAAGTTAAAGCAGACATATGGAAAATGTTAGTTATCAAGTTATTTTAGTGATATGACCAACTTTCCAAAAAGTAGAAAATTTTGAATTTGGAAAACATTGTTTTTTTCAAAATTTTTGCCAAATTTCCATTTATTTCATAAATAAATACTAAATATATTTATTAAATTTCTCAACCAGCATGAAGTACAATGTGTCACGAAAAAACAATCTCAAAATCAACTGGATATGTTAAAGCGTTCCAAAGTTATAACCACTTAAATAGACACATGTCAGATTTTAAAAAATGGTCCGTGTCAGGAAGGTGAAAAGTGGCTTCAGCGTTAAGGGGTTAATAGATTTAAGAAAAAAAAATTTAAAAACCAATTCTTTGTTTCGCCTTATTCTGATACTAATAACTTTTTCATACACAAGTGTATAGAGCTATGAAAGGCGTAAGAACCAATCACTTGCGTTTCCTGCATTATGCAGCAAACACCCAGTATGTCTGAAGAGCCATCTTCAAAGAATCTTAAAAAGGGGTTAATGGGGTTGTGCACAAATTATTATTGATAACCTATTCTCGATAAAAGCAATAGCTGATCATGGGGGTAAACATCCAAAGCCATAACTGATATGTTCCAGTCCGCAGGGCAGTGAGACTGATGTAGATGGCCATCAATAAAACTTTGTACACAAACCCTTTAAATTTGACCTGTCACCCTAAAAAAACCTCTATGAGCTGCTTACTGAAGTATGCTACCCCAGATGTAGCAGTGATAAAATGCTAGCTTTATCTGAACCATCCCCAAAAAAAGCTAGCAAACACTGCAGTGCCATACCCAGAGAATGGTGGACCAAGCTTACAGCGGTTCGGCAGATTCATGAGTGGGTGGGACTAGGTGGTGACTGCTGCATGAAGCCTGGCAATCACCGTCGGCCTATGGCGTGGAAGGAGCGGTCCGGGGCAAAAGCAGTTCCTCCGAACGCCCCCTCGTGAATAGAGTATGGCACTGCAGGGTTTGCCACCTTTTTATGTATATAGGCTTTGGGGGCATTTTTAATGATTTTTTTTATATGGGACATAAACAAGCAACAGTCTGATTGCTTGTTCATCATAATACCCTGCAACAGCATAGGCTGACAGTGCCTGAAAGGTCCTTACAGACCGTGGGTGTTACACAGGGATGTCAGCATTGTGTCCATGACATACACATACTGAATGGAGCACTAAGTCACATAGCTAAGTGCAGTACATATACGTCAGTAGCGATAACCAGTTAATATTTGATATTATGTACAAATATATAATCTATAAAGATTTTTTATGGAATCTGGGTGCTGACTGTAGAGAAATGGGAGAGAAAAATTGAAAGATTTTCCAAAGAACTAAAACAGGACAATGGATGTAGACTGAGATTCCCCCTGGATAAACTGATATCATTGAGCTTGGTGATCTTGGACATAATTTACCTTATTGAAGTAAAATCAAAACATCCTTACCTTGTTACTATGAGGAGATGAGGACCTGGATGACTGTGACTTCTGATCCTGTCTTTCAGGTGATGAGGATTTAGAATGGGAGCTACGTCTGGAATGGGAGGACCTCTCTGTAGAAGAACGTGATGAGCGAGAAGATGATGAGGACGATGATGATGAAGAGGAGGAGGAAGAGGATGAAGAGGAGGAAGAAGAGCTCCTACTTCGTCTGAATTCTACCATAGTTTCCCCCTTTACTACTTCCTCCACTTCAAGAGAGCTTTCTTCTACTTCATGGTGCCGATCTTTATCTTGCATCAACTCATCTGTAGTATTGTCTTTCGACAAGGCCTCTTTTTGTGGTTGAGCTGGTTCCTCTTCCTTTGGTGGTTCTATTTTTTCTGATACATCAATAACATCATTGCTCTCCGAATGACCAATCTCAGGAGACAATATCTGTTCTGCTGGAACATCTACATCCATAAGGCTTTCTGCCCCCAATTGATTTAGCTCTAGTGGTGGATTTGAGACCATTTGGACAACATCCTCTACAGTTTCGGAATCTTTGCTTTCATCTTCTATTGTAGATTGTGCAACAGATTTATTATCAAGCTCATCTTGAGTTGGTACAGCTACCGGAGTCATCTCAGGTTCTTCTATATTTTGTTCTGGTGGTGCTTCAAACAGAATTTGTTCTTTGCCTTCTTCCACTGAGGTTGCTTCATGATCTTCTGAGATCTCTTTCTTCAACTCTGGCTCTTCTGGTGCAGTAACTGGAACTTCCTCTTCTGCCTGGGTCACATCAGACTGCTGGGTATTTGTGGCGTTCTCTGAAGATTGGTTCTGAACTACCTCGGGATCTATACGATTAGAATCACATTGTTTTGAATATTCCGGAATATCCTCTACAGTACTCTTTGAAATATTGTCTTCAGTTTCAGCTACAGGTAATGCAAAAGGTTCATCAACAGTATTATCTTGCATAATAGGTGGTAATGTGTTCAGATCTGAACTAACTGATGAATCTTTGTCAACCACATTATTGCCTGAGGCTTCAATGTCCACGGCACTGTCCTGCTGAGATACTTCAGCAACATGGGATATCATATTGGCGACTGCTGCTTCTTGTTCTTCTACAGAAACATTATGAGATGGTTGTACTATAGAATATTCCAGTACGGTATCAGAGTTACTACATGATGACAAAACTGAAATGCCTGAAGAGTTTGGAGTTGTTTCAGTTGCGGTCGATAGCCCACTATCTTCCTGACTGACTACCAGTCTCAAATGCTCAGTTGATAACATTTTAGGGGCTTCTTCTATATGCACAGCTACATTTGCCGTTTCCTCAAAAGTGATAGGTTCTTGCTTAGCTGGTGATATGGGCATTGGAGAAATTACATCCGTTTCTGTTTTATCCAAAGTTGTATCCACAATCATAGGACAAGCTTCAGTCACTGTTTCACACTCGGATTCATTAGCTTTTTGTGGTTCTGTATATGGCTTTAAAGAGGGTTCAACTTGTGTAGAAGGGGACTGATGTGTTTCCTGGACTGTTTCAGTAACAATGGCTTCTGTGGATTCAACTTTTTCAGCGTCAGGAACTTCTGTGCTATTTTCAGTTATTTCCATAGGTTCTTCAGTAACCGATGCTCCCTTGTTTTCTAAAATAATTTCTGGGGTTTCCTCTATTAAGGATCCTTTTTCAGTTTGTGGACTTGTAATAACAAGGGATGACTCTTCCATTTCTGATAGGCCAGAACCACATTTACTTTCAGTTACAGAGTTGTCTGGGAGAATGTTGGTGCTGGTGGTTTCTTTCACTTCGCTCTCTATAACGGCGTCTGAAGATTCAACTAATTGTGGTTTGTCGTCTATCATCTCTTTGGGTTCTACTCCAACTTCAGTCTTCTGTAGGTTTGCCTCAGTTGGCTCCTCTGGTTTTACTTCAGTCGGAATACAATCAGATACTTTTTGAACAATTTCTTTTTCACTATCCAGTGGCTCATTAGATACTACTGCCGCTTGTGTTTTCTCCTGAGGATCCACTGCTCGTATAGGATGGTCCTGATGTGCACTGGAGCCTCTAATCCTTAACCGCCTTGTCCTAGGTAAACTAGGGGAACAAGCTGGTGAAGGGTCAGATTTTTCAGATTCATTTGGGCCACTAACTAATGAAGAACTCGCATCTGATTTTTCATGAAAAGGTTTTGATAAATCAGTTGTTGTGACTGATTCAGTAGAAGACTGGCTTTCTTTAACCTCAGGACAAGGCTTAGTGTCTGGTTTTTCTAATATGGACATAGCCTGTACACCCCTTGATGACAGCTTCTCCACTATTTGCAGACTTTGTGTACTAACAGATGTTGCACATTCCAATTTTGAACGAACTGGAGGCTTCATCAAAACTATAGATGACCTGACTTTTGCATCCTTTGCATTCTTAGCGTCTGCAGACGTTTGTGAATCCGGTGGTGTAATCTCCATTTTTTCATCTTCCTGTTCACTGGGTGTAGTCTGTTGAATAACACTTGTTGATACAGGAGCCTGCTGTACTGCTACATCTGCAACAGTCTCAATCCTTTCTTTTGGCTGGCGTCTCCATTTCTGGGGTGATCTATGACTCTTTGGGCTTTCTCTGACAAGCAGCTTTGGAGAGCTAGTTTTCTCTGTCACTAGAGATACTTGCTTCTCAGAAATCTGCTGGTGAGCGTCTTGAAGAGACAGCATTGGAGGAACACGTTCTTCTGAAGTCTCCTCTCCCTCAAGAGTTGAAGCTTTAGAAACAGTTTCTAATAATTCAGGTGGAGAAGGTGACCTTTTCAATTTTGGTGACTTTTTGGGAAGAGCCATTGTTGTTCTTGAAGACCTTCTTCTTTTGGGCGTTTCTTCCTCATCTTTCTCAATGATTAGCTCCTTTTCTTCTTCCATTTCTTCCTCCCCTTCTTCAGCGACCTCTTCTACCTCTTCTTTTGCAGCAGATTTACGCCCACGTGAGGATGTCCTGCGAGATTCTTGCACTGGTTGCGCAATGACGCTTGGCTTAGAAACTTTGGCCTACAAAACAAAGACAAATAAATCTAAGCCTGCATCATTTCAAAGTTAACCACTCAGGTAATTTAGGTTTACCTAAAGAGTTTGCCCCAGCAATGGAAGAGATGCTGATCATCGTGATATATAAACACCGTAATATAAAGGCTAATCACATAAACCTACATCTAACAAATCTCAGCTACTGCAGCCATCATATTTTACAGTCAGATATGGCAATACAAGCCCCCTGACATCTTTGTTTTAAAGCAATAATGTGCATCACCTACCTGTTTAGCGCGAGATGACCTCCTCTCTCGCTTCTTGGGAAACTCTTCTTCAGATTCATCTGGATCTTCCAAAACAGAATGACCTTTTTCTGTAAAATAATTTATCCAGAAGTGTCACAAAGTAATTCCATTAAATAAGATCTTACTTTCATGGACTTGCAAGCTTAGTGCTGCCAACTATTTTTATTTATGGCTGTCACGATCGTGATAAACTGGTGAACCTATTTAACTCAACATTACACCTTGCATATGTAAAATGTTACATTATATAAAGCAATATTATAAGAGGGCTGGAAAAATATTCATGAACGGCGTTAGAAAATATAGAACATACATTGTCTTTATTAGAACAATTTCTGCTAACAGCTTAAAGGAAACCTACCACTTGAAGTGGCAGGTTTCCGATGAAAATACCGGGCACCAGCTCAGGGTGAGCTGGTGCCGGAGCTTATTTTAGTTAGTGTTTTAAACCGCGGTATCGCGGTTTAAAACACTTTTTAAACGTTATAGCCGGCGCAGGCAGGTACGCGCTCGGCGCTTACCGTGCACGCGGCTACATAGGAAGTGAATGAGAGCCGCGTGCACGGTAAGCGCCTCTCATTCACTTCCTATGTAGCCGCGTGCACGGTAAGCGCCGAGCGCGTACCTGCCTGCGCCGGCTATAACGTTTAAAAAGTGTTTTAAACCGCGATACCGCGGTTTAAAACACTAACTAAAATAAGCTCCGGCACCAACTCACCCTGAGCTGGTGCCCGGTATTTTCATCGGAAACCTGCCACTACAAGTGGTAGGTTTCCTTTAACAACATCCGGATCGAGTTTCTTTTATGCATATCTTCCAGAAAATTAACTTTAAAGTGAGCTTTAAACTAGTTGTATAAAATCATGGAAGTGGAGAGTGTAGCACTGAAGGCAAGCTCTCCCTGCCGGGGAACAACTCCTGGTGTGAATATATCACTGTATACAAGAGTATCATAGAATCGGCTCTCCTGAAGTCAATGAGGACAGAGGATGTTCGGAGCTGGGGAGAACTTAAATTCAGCAATAAGCTTTGTGCTTCTGTGACTTTATAAAACTGATGTACATCTTACTTCAAAGCAGATTTTTTGGATGATGCCACCACACAAGGCCATGAAAGAAACATGATCTGGAGGGTGTTAAGCTGCTCGACTACACACTGGCAGTGTTTTTTTTTGGCTAATTTCTGCTGACAAGTTAACCATTACTTTAGGCGTTTTGAATCATTATAAAAAGTACTATATCCTGCAATTGTCACTTTGAGCAATAGGCCTAATAGACTGACACTAGATCATTCTGTAGGGTATTCCTACACAGCAGTCACCTTAGTTACATAGTGACAGAATTACAATAGAAGATAACACCTCTATAGAAATAGTAATGGATGTCACAGGTTATTTGCAAAGAACATGCCAAGAAAACTATCCAGAAACCTTAATGAGTGGGCTCCAGTACAATGGCATGAGCTGCTGTAAAGTATACAACTAAATGCGGTTGCTAGAATTAAAGTGGTATTCCGGGAATATGAACGTCTGATACAAAATCCCCATGATGTTATAAATAAAAGATTATAACAAAACTCAATGTCATTAGTTACCAAATGGAGCTTAAATACCGTATATACTCGTGTATAAGCCGAGTTTTTCAGCACAAAAAATGTGCTGAAAAACGTCCCCTCGGCTTATACACGAGTCTATAACAGGAGTATATAATAAATATATACTAAAAAATATTTTAAAAAATAATAAACTTATATACTCACCCTCCGGTGGCCCCGACGTGCAGCGGGCTCCGGGGCCACCGGAGGGTGAGTATATAAGTTTATTATTTTTTTTAATGCTGTGCAGGCTGTATACTACTGGGGACTGGCTGGCTACATACTGGTGGGGTCTGTGACCAATGCATTTCCCACCCTCGGCTTATACTCGAGTCAATAGGTTTTCCCAGTTTTTGATGGTAAAATTAGGGGTCTCTGCTTATACTCGGGTCGGCTTATACTCGAGTATATATGGTAGTTTGATTTTATGATTCACAAAATGTATTGCCTCTCTAAAGTATGAGAAGTAATCACCAAGATGGCCGCCACTGGAAACAACATGTCCCAATATCCTCTCGTTCTCAGTAAACATATATAAATTACAGCAAAATCCTTTTTTTTCTAAAGTTCCATTTTTTTTAATCCAAGTTAAAACAGAAATTGGCAATACATTGTCTTACAGAAAATTGCATCGGTGAGTTAAAGGCCAAAAAAATAAATAAAACCCTGGTTACAGATCTCCTCTATTAGTCTAGGTCAGTGATGGCGAACCTATGGCATGGGTGCCAGAGGTGGCACTCAGAGCACTCCTTGTGGGCACCCAGGCCATTACCCCAGCACAGAGTTTCCAGACAGGACTCAAAACTCCTAATGTCCCTGGCCACCCAGGGCATGCTGTGACCAGTGCCATTTTAAAGTTACACATGCTTAGCAGCCTTGGACTATAGGAGGAGCAAGGAGGTGCAGACAAGGCTGCTTAATTATTGCAGCTCCTGCTCTGCGCCCCATTTTTTCCTGTTCAGGGTGCCCTGGAAGGAATCTACAATGATAATCTGAATTTCTCCTCTTTCTTGAAACTGTTTTTGTGTCCTCAGGATGCTGATACAATTAAAAGCCTTGACAAAACAGGTAGCAACATGTTACCACTTAAATTGAAATGTTGGCACTTTGCATTTAAATAAGTAGGTTTGGTTCTAGTTTGGGCACTCGGGCTCTAAAAGGTTCGCCATCACTGGTCTAGGTTGATGTCAATTACATGATGCACTATGCAGCAGGATGTTCATTGCTAGGACTGCAGGAAAGAAATTCAATAAAGTGAGAAGTAGGATCCCAGCACTATGGCTTAAAACTGAGATTTTATTTAGTAATTTAAAAGGCATAAGTGCCACCATTGTGTTCTTAGCTGACACATATTTAAGGGCATCTACATTTTTATTTGCTTGAAACACGTCAGCTGGGATCCTACGTCTTACGTGTGTGATTTGTGAAAAGGAACCGTATATATGACATTACTTTACATTGCATTGTATTGCAGATTAGCTGCCATAAACTGAACACTTTTCCTTCAAGAAAGCGTTGTGAGCATATGGAGGCTAAATGAATACAGAGCTAAAAATAAATGTATAGTAATAAACTTGATTGTGCGTTATTATATACATACTAGGAGTATGTTTCCCCAACTCCACTTCAGGCATTTTCAGAACAGAACAGATTATATCAGGAGGTTCTGGAACCATATCAGGGTTCATGTTTTCATCCTCCGACTCTGCAAAAGTTTCTGAAAAGCAAAGAAAAACTTCAGTGCAAAACGGCCTTAACAAAAGTGGTGCTTAGGCTTATGACCCATTTATTGTAAATACTGAGGGGGTATTAAAGGAAACCTACCACTTGAAATGGTAGGTGTAAGATGGAAATACCGAGCACCAGCTCAGGGTGAGCTGGTGCCGGAGCTTATTTTCGTTATTGTCCTAAACCGCTGTATCGCGGTATAAACACTTTTCAATCTTTATATCTGAAGCAGCTTCGTTGCACCAAGTGCGCGACCGTGTGCGCGTGACGTCACCGGCTCTCTGGCACTTCCTATGTAGGGAGCCTGGTGCGCCAAAGCTGCTTCAGACAAAGATTAAAAAGTGTTTAAACGGCGATGCAGCGGACAATAACGAAAATAAGCTCGGTATTTGCATCTTACACCTACCATTTCAAGTGGTAGGTTTCCTTTAAGTGTCATAAGTCTTTCTTTATATTATGTAAGAAGTGTGCACAGCATTTTATAAGGGTGCTGCACATAGACAAAATTTTTCTTTACATCTGGAGGGAGAGGTTTCACAATTTTAGCTGTCCCAATACAAGAATTTGAAATTCCTCTTTGATATCTTTTATAATATTACCAAACTAAATTTTTTTTTATTTTGATTTAATTCCCCATTCTCCTTCAATGCCAGCAACTTGCCCAACATGTAGGACGCAGCGCAGCTATGTGTGCATTGAAGGAGATGAAAGGTGGTTGATAGAAGGCAGGGCTGGCACATGTGATGTATGGAGTGGGCAGAACATACAGGAGGTGCTGCTGCCTGACTGGCTGGACGAGCAGCCCTACAGCCTTGACTGCGTTTGATAAAAGAGGATTTTTTGGGAGTGCTGACACGTACAAATAGGACAGTAAAACCTCCGGTTGATGTACATTATACATCACAAGGTACTGTTGGTTTCCTAGTCCTGGTTAAAAGTAAAAGAAAAAAAATGTAGTCGTCTCAGACAATCCCTTTGTGTTACCTACATCTTTATTATAGAGGTGCACAATGGCAAATCCATACTTAAAAATAGGACATGACTGTCAGTTCTGGAAAGAAAACAGGGAAGCATGTAACCAGGAGATCAGTACAATGTAGCCTCTTCTAGATGGAACAATGGTCGTACCTTCGGTTTCTTGCGCCTCCCTTGCTTCTTTCTGTAGACGTTGTCTGAGTAGCTCCTGCTGTTTCTCTAGGTACTGCTTTATGAAACTGTTTTGTCCCATTTCTTCTCCCATCTGCAGGAACATATATACTTAGACACAGTGCTCATATATTTTCTGTGAGAAATGCAACTGGTGGACACATTTTACTTTCTATTGGCACCATTTAATGTTCTGTACCAGATGCAGTGAAATTGGTAGAAAACCATTATACTTAAAAAAAAAAAGACTTATTGATGTCATGGAGACTGGGATCAGGAATATACAATCAAGCTACCCCGCCCTCCTCACTGACGCCGACACTACTTACCAGTGGTGAAGAGAATTCCTGAGGGTGGGGTGAGGAGGTGAAAGAGACAGTGTCTTTGTGTGACATTGCTAAAAACATTAAAACACTACCTCCGGAAGAGGGGAACGAGAATGATGCTGGCTGTGTTAAGAGAAATAAACCTTGCTTCTTACCCCACCCTTAAGAATTCTCCTGTTTAGTAATGTAGTGTATGTGAAGATGGTGGGGTAGCTTGTCAGTATACTGCAGCTCCTGGTCTCCATTGGAAAAGAGGACATCTATAAAAAATGTCTATCTTTAGAAGAATGCTGGCTATAATCCTGTGGATAAAGGCATCAGTGGAACCTGTGTAAATACATCTAAACAGTTCTGCGTGTGGTTTGTGGGGGTTGCTGCTATACCACATGATAAAAAGTTACATTCTCTGGGATAAGAGTTTCTTGGTACCTGAGGCCACCTTCACACATGGCATTTTGGTTGTGTATGAAAAATGCAACCCAAAGGCTCCATTTGTAATCACATGCGTTGGTAACATTAAGTTTCCAAAGCGTTAACTAAACGCAAAGTAAATGCAAATCTTACCTCAACATCCGGTCACAGGTGGAGCCTTTGGTGTTAGTTTCAAAATGCCACGTGTGAACGCGGCCCCAGAGGCTCTACAAACACGTCATGGGAGCTGAAAACCATTCTTCCCTACAAAAACTCAATGGCTCCTTTCCTTCTTGCACAATATATTCGTAAATGCGTTTTCTACTTTTATTCTGTTTATGTGGGAAAATTTAGCGGCTAGATGAATGTATTGATGATAAATATTAGTGAATTCCAAATCAAACCTTCATTTTGTTTGAAGTTCTGTAAAATACACAAAGGGTTAACAAGCTTCCTACCTGCTGTTTTGAATAGTTTGAGGGTGCGTTCACACGTTGCGTTTTGGTCGTGTTTTCATTGCGTTTGAAACACATATACAACAGCTGATGAGAGGTGATTTGCCTAATTACATTACCGTTTACATTTGTAAACGCAATGTTAACGCATGCGTTAACAAAACGTATGCGTCAATGCATTGTTAACATATGCGTTAACATCGCGTTTACGATGCGTTTTGTAAACGGACATGTTAACAGTGATGTAATTAGGCAAATAACCTCTCCTCAGCTGTTGTATATGCGTTTTAAACGCAATGAAAATGCAGGTCAAAACGCAACGTGTGAACGCGCCCTGAGGTGTGATGTTAATAGAACGGGGTGAAATGTGGGGGTTTCTATGAATAGAACTTCAAAAAACCCTATAGAAATTAAATGGTCCAAAAGGACACTTCTAAAACGATGCCAACACAGAGCTGGTAAATGTTAGTTAGTCTTACTACCCAAATTAGTTACTATCAGTTTGAATTAACTATTTTCAAACTTCAAAATGTTCTATTTTTCACTTTTTTTTCATAAATGAATGCTAAATATATCAACCAAGATATCCCACTAACTTGAAGTATAAAATGTCACATAAAAGGAAACTCAAACACACTTAAAGGGGTATTCTCATCTGGGCATTCACATTTAATTAAATTCATTTGCCATATGCAAACATTTCTTCAATTGGATGTTATTAAAAAAAATGTTCCTGTGTGAAGATAATTTCTCATAAATGTAGTCAATGAGTCCCATAGAAACGAGATGGCTTCCCCGGATACGACCACATCACACTCTGGCAGCGGTGGCCAGACATGCGCTAATGAGCTCTGCCTGACCACCAGGATTCAGCAATCATTACCACAGGGCAGCTGTAGGACCTGCAATAACTCCCAGACATTTAATATTCAGAAACTTTTTGTTTCTTTGTGCAATCTCTCCAGCAGACGTGGCCGTAACCAAAGACACAGTCTTGTTTCTAAGGGATCATTTATGATAAATTATCTTCACACAGGAACATTTTTTTAAATAACATCTAATTGAAGAAATGTTTATATATGGCAGATTAATGAAACTGAAATTGAATGCCCAGATGAGAATACCCATTTAAAGGACACCTGTCATCAGGTCTGTGTCACTAGTCTTGTCACTACTACCTGTTGGAGCAGCTCACATGGATCCCATCCCAGCCTTTATCTAGTTATTTCATACATTATTCATTGTAAAATCATCTATTCTTTATTATGTAAATGAGGCTGGTCACATGGTCAGAGGCAGTGATGTCACCCCTGTTACCCCTCCCCTGTCCTCCCCCTGCTCATGTCTGTGTGTAATGTATAGTAAAGCATGGCTAGTGTGTGTTGCATCTGCTGACATGCTGCATCCTAATATAGAGGTGAGAGACATCAGCTACACATGAATCTGACATGTTCTGCTGTAACATGGCTGCCTGGAGCTGCTGTATCTCTCCTAAACACACACACATGTACACACAGGCTGCAGGGGGCGTGGCCACCAGCACCAGGAAGCACATCATTATACAGCCTCACATCATTATACAGGCTGTCAGTCATGCACTGGGGGCGTGGCTGTACCTCCCACTCATGAATAGAGTGGACAGCTTGAATATGCTAATGCTACATTGGACATTTCACAGGTCATTTGCATACAGCTTTAGGACCTCATTGCTTAGGTTTACAGGCATGTAGAGGGACAATGAAGGGATAGAGGCAATGCTCTCTAATGGCAGTTTATGAAAATATATTTAGTTTAGGGGGGTTATTTTGCATGACGGGTTCTCTTTAAGTTAGGCTACATTCAAACTAGCGTATGCCCGTTGGGCCGTAGCATGGCAGCATACGCTCGCACACGGCATCGCAATACGTGTCCTATCTTATCCCTGAGTATAGAGCGGTATCCCTATCATATTCAGCAAGGTGTAATATGTGTATTTACCCCTACAGGTGTTTGCTTCAATTAGGTCCCTAAAAGGAAAAAGGTGAACATTTTCCCAAAAAAGTCACTTTTACGGCTAATTTTTGTATCCCATAAGGCATTAAAGATGAAACAACCCCAAAAAATGTGTACTAGCATTTCTCCCGAGTATAAAATTGCCCCACACATGCAAATAAAATGTTGTATGGGTACGCAGTGAAGCTCAGAAGGGAAAGAGGGGCGTTGGCCTTTTAGAAGCCAAATTTGACAGACATCCTTTACATATGTCAGGATGCATTTAGAGAGCCGTAGTGGTACCAAAACAGAGGGGAACCCCAACAAGTATCACCATTTTGGAAAGCACACCCCTTAGAGAATTTAGCAAGGTGTAATATGTGTATTTGTCCGTAAAGGTGTTTGATTTAATTAGGACTTAAATAGATAAAAGGTGAACATTTTCTTATAAAGGTCATTTTACTCCTAATTTTATATAGCCACAAGGGATAAAAAAATTTAATAACCCCCCAAAATGTGTAAACCTATTTCTCTCGAGTGTAGAAGTACCCCACATGTGTATATAAAATGTTGTATGGGCGCACAGTAAAAGGAAAGGGGAATGTTTGCCTTTTAGAAGCCAAATTTGACAGAAATGTTTGACATGCATTTGGAGAACCCTAGTGGTATAAAACAGAGAAGAATCCGAAAAGTGACCCTAATCTTTGAATGCACACCCCTTAGAGAATTTTGCAATGTGTAATATATGTATTTGCCCCTACAGGTGAATGATCCAATTAGGCCCGAATCATTAAAAAGGTGAAAATTTTCCTATAAATGTCACTTTACCCCTAATTTATGTAAGCCACAAGGGATAATATATTAAATAACCCCAAAAAAGGTGTAAAACTATTTCTCCCGAGTGTAGAAGTACCCCACATGTGCATATAAAATGCTTTATGGGCGCACAGTAGAGGAAAAGAGGGATGTTTGTCTTTTAGAGGCCAAATTTGTAAGAAATCCTTCACATGTGTCAGGATGCATTTGGAGAGCCGTAGTGGTACCAAAACAGAGGAAAACCCGAAAAGTGACCCTAATTGTTGAATGTACACCCCTTGGGGAATATAGCAAGGTGTAATATGTGGTGTAGTGTAATACACGTGGTGAAATGACCATTTTGAACATACAGGTGGTTTCCAAATATGATGTGCAATGGAGTCCAAGATGGAAATTTCAATTATTTCTGGAAAGTTCAGTGCCCATTATGTGGCGCCCCTTATGAAATAATGGAGGGGTATAGGGAGCAACGGGACATAACAGTTGTTACAATTATTCATTTTACCGAAATTAATTCACAATAGGTTGGGCGTGAATTGTGAATGTGTTACGTATAAGGAGGTAGAATATACCAGGGGACCAACTAAACTTTTGTCACTCTGGAGGTGTCGCAGGTCTCTTAGTAGTATGTAGTGTCCATCCTAACTTCTCTTTTGGAACAGACTCTTTATTGAGTCCTACCATTAGAAGCAGCAGAATTCACCGGGAAAATGCTGTCCTGGCAAAACACAGGAACATCTAAACCAGAGGTACTGGGGCTCCGTCCTTCTTGTCCCAATATTAGTTTCCTAATATCTTCCTCTTGAAAACAGAGAAATGATACGGCAGGACGTGCACATTGGAACAGCTCGTAAGAGTTTTACAGCATAATCTGCACAATGTGCACGGCCAGCGCTTTTGTACCATATCTTCGTTTTTCGTAGGGAAATTATCACCAAGTGTTGCTCTTATTCACCCTAGCGATGCCCATTGTGACGAATATTGCTGCTTTTGGCTGGACCAAATCGACCAGCAAATAGCGGCAAACATGGACAGAGTGGGGCAACAAAACCCCTCTGGACCGCAAGGCAAAATTGGTGGCTGTCAGGAACAGCCGCCACCCTGCCCCGATCACCGTGTCTACAGACCTGGTGACCGGTATTACTGACGTCATAAGTAAATTCGCTGCTATCGGCTCGTCTGAATTGATGAGCCAATAGCAGCGATCATGAACTGGGGGTGTGGGGGGGGGGGGGACGTAACCCTTCTGTTCCATGGGGCAGGATGGATGGCTGTCAGGAACAGCTGCCGTCTTACCCCGATCAGTGAACAGCCGCCGTCTTACCCTGACCGGTGTTGGAAAGTCACTACCCGCCGCACCATTCTATAACAACGCTCGTTGGGAATAGGCTATACAATCTTTATTTATTTTTTAAGCAATTTAGACAAATAAGGGCTTATTTTTTGCGAGACTAGATGCACTGTAAAAAAAACCTTAATTTTAGTGGGTTTTTAGCTTATTGAAGAAATTTTATTAACTTTTTACGTGTGGAGGAAAATAAAATCATCAATTCTTGTTTTGGATTTTTAGCATTTTTTTGGGGGGTTGTTCACTGTAGCATAACAATAATATATTATCTTTATTCTACGGATCACTACGATTACGGTGATACCTCATTTATATAGTTTTATTTTTATTTGTCCAATTTTATTGAAGGAAAACTAGAATAGAAAAAATTGCATTTGTTTTAGTATTGCCATTTTTATAGTGGCATAATTATAGTATTTTTTGGTTTACGGAGCTGGTTGTAAGCTTATTTTTTGCGTGACAAGTTGCTCTTTTTATTGGTATCATTTTGGTGCTTGTAACTTTTTCGGATCACTTTTTAGAACATTTTTTGTAAAGCAATTTGATAAAAAGTTTTAATTTTTGGCACGTTTTTGGGTTTTTTTTTTTACCACGTTCACCGAGCGGGTCCAATTATGATTAGGATTTATTGTACAGATTGTTACGGACGCGGCGATACCAAATAAGTGGGGTTTTTTCGTGATTTAGTGTTTTTTATTCTTTATTACTTGTGTAAAGGGAAATGTGGTGTTTGGGGGGGACTTTCACTTTCTTTTATTATTTATTTTTACTGTAAAAAACCTTTATTTATTTATTTTTCCTTTTTTTACAGTTAATGACATCTAAGCTTGAACAAGTGATCTTCTGATCACTTGTTCAAGCTTTTTTACAGGTTACACAGTGCAATACAGATGTATTGCACTGTGTAATGTAAGACACTGAGCATGCTGCGCATGCCCAGTGTCTTACAGCCGGGTCCTGCCAGGAGGCACGGACCCGGCACCGAGAGGAGGATCGCGCAGCCCCGGGCACCGGCAGTCCCGGGGCTGCGATCGGAGGAGCGGACCCCCCCGGTAAGCGCCGCGGGGGGGTCCGATTCAAATTTAAATAACTTTAAATGCCTCTAACACACCGCGGTCAGCGCGACCGCGGCGTGTTAGGGGTTAACACCCGCGATCGGAGAAATCTCCGATCGCGGGTGTTAGAGGCGGGTGTCAGCTATAACATATAGCCGACACCCGCAGCTTCTGGCGCCGGCTCCGTTCAGGAGCCGGCGCCAGAAGCTTGACGTAATAGTACTGCATTTTGAGGGAACGCACCTCCCGCGATGCAGTACTATTACGTCAAATGTCGGGAAGGGGTTAAAGGGTGAAATAAAATGATTTATTTTTTTCACTTCAGTGATTATTTGACCCTTTTTTCCGTGTTGTACTTATGTAGGCTAGTGCCTTATTACATGCATCTGATCGTTTTTATTTATGGGAAACCAGAATTAAGTTTACTGCTCCTTATCAATGTCCACACACATGGAGTGTACATTCCATAAAGGCACTAAGTACTTTAGCATGGACTAAAGTCACTAAACCATTGTCCAAATTTGTCATCAGATCATATAATAAAATAATATTTCTCCCATGAGTTGATTGATGGAATTGGTTAGCTAAAAAAAGATCTTTGTGTGGTTCAAGGACACCGGACATACAGACAACCCCTAGTCACAAAACTGACCTTTTTCCCCACTGTGACCTCTGGTAAACCTCTTTGGAGGTTGGTAATTTACTGAACTATAGCCACAGGCAATGATTGTTCGTCCTGGTTCCCATGTCAACCAATTCCATTGTTACCAAGACAAAAACACTTTTCTTTTTGGTCTGGTGTTACACTTACAAAATATACCTGTTCTGACATAGAAATTAAACTTCAGACACCTTATACATAACCCAGGGACTGTCTGTACATACATACCTGTGAGTTTGGCTGGAAACCAGTATGAGGAGTAGAGTGTTTCTGCAGGTTTTCCAGCATTAATGCCTAGAAATGAAAAAAAGTTAACTTTTATTACAGTAGTAAAATGGAAATACCGTATACAAAAGGATTATATTTTCTCTAGGCTCCTGTCTACATTGAGACTAGCGCCCCAAGTCTCCCTAAACTTCCAGTTTATTACGTAGTTACTCATGGCTCATGGTTATGTTCTCATGCCTACTATGGTGTAACCTGGCAGTTTTGTTGCAGAAATGTATTGGAAACCAGTTCAATGTTGGGTGAAGCATAAAGATTTTACCAGGTACAATAAAAATCTTAGCTTTTATGTCCTCTAACACACAAAAAATGTATTGTCGGACCCTTTGGAAAGATGCACAATATACACTGTAGGGCAAGTTATCTTCTTACCAATGACTTTTTTCTGACCATTGACAGAGTAAGGTCAGCTTTCATATTTATACCTGTTAGACTTGATAGAACTGAATACAATATTAGCTGGAGAATCTTTGGTCTCATGATCAGGGGATCATCCACCAGTAAGAAGATTATCTTCACTACAATGTACATCATATGACTAGCAGGCCAACAAATCACATTTGTGTGAGTTGAGGGCTCATCCTTATGCACATACATATATTAACTAGAAGATGCAACAATATTCTGCAAACATTGAATATCTGGTTAAATGCAATATTCACTGTACACAGAAGTGCAATGTTCTTCATGCACACCCATCAGTGTGTGAACCTTTTTACTTCAAATTGGTCTCTTATTGATGGAATTTGTCTCTTCATAGTCCAAGGCCACTAAATGAACACAGAAAAGAAGTGATCCAACCAATTATGTATAGTATAACTTTCCACCCATAAAAAACTCTCGTTCATTGACCAAATTGGTTCTCACACCTACACACCTGATGTGGGAAATAGGTAAATAGAAATGAGTAGAAATGAGAGTACCCGATGTCAAGCCTGGCAGTCAAACCTGAACTTGGGTCTGCTCATGTCTAGCAAAGCGGAGTAGCAGTACATTAGTGTTATTTGCCTAACAACAAGCTGGACCGTAGGAGCTAGCACTATCCACTGCCCCAGTGTGCAAGTCTCTGGTACATGAAGCAAGTGCATGTAAACCTGGATAAAGTGCACTTGGCGTGAAGAGGTCATTGCCTTGCATTTCCTGCTATGTGCTGAATAAAGAAATATTCATTAGGAGGAGAGTGACACAGCTATTGCCTTCTTCCTCCAAGATATCAAAATGATCTGTCCTACATTATGAAGCTTCATTAGCCAGCAGATATTTTACAGCATTTTCAGCAAACCGCTCCCAGGGTTTGATCCACTGCTCCGATGTACAGTTACATGGCAGCAGATGGAAGGTGTCTGTATCCATACATTACATTTGTGCTATTCAAAATGAACTTTCATATCCCACCCTGCAAAGATAGTTGCTACGTGTAAATACAAAACTCAGCCTTGTGATGGGTCTTCAACCATGCCAAATACTGAGGTCAGGAAAAAAAGGAAAGATGATGCAATATGTATGAAACAGAATGTTATAGAGCAAGAAGAATAAAATCTTAGCTTCATCTATGCTGTAAAGTCACAAGGGCAGCCTCATAAGTGATTGGCATCTACAGCTATGTGCCCACAAATGTAGGATCAGTCACTGAATGATTCTGATTTCACAGTATAGAAAGGGCACAAGGAGATGCTCATGCTCTATAACAGGCTGATGCCGACTACATGGTGGCAGTATGGTGGAGTCACCTGTGTTCAGTACTAGATTATATGATGCTAATGCAGAGAATGAGGGGCCCACATTCTCTATAAGGAATGGGCTATGTTATGCATGCACAAGCATAGCCTCCACAGCAGAAGAAAATATAAAAACCTACAAAAAGAATCCTAAATACTAGATTAGTGTAATCACAGATATAACCACAAATAACAGATACAGAAAGAAATGAAAAACTGTCAATACATCAACCAGCCACTAGAAGTTGATGTCAAGGTAACAACTTTATTTTGTATATATTTTGTAATGGTACCAGAAACCTGTATAAATCATATAATAACGACCAATAGTAGTCATAACAGTACATCCTATCCAATGCCAACCAAGTACAGGCCAATACCCCCTACTGCACCTTGGCTTAAGTCACAGAGTTTTGGATCAGTAACTTCAGTACCACAATTCCACAAAATGTATCAGAAAATATTAAGGCTTAAAGGAAACCTACCACTTGTAGTGGCAGGTTTCCGATGGCAATACCGAGCACCAGCTCAGGGTGAGCTGGTGCCGGAGCTTATTTTAGTTAGTGTTTTAAAGCGGTATCGCGGTTTAAAACACTTTTTAAACTTTATAGCCGGCGCAGGCAGGTACGCGCTCGGCGCTTACCTGCGCGCAGCTACATAGGAAGTGAATGAGAGCCGCGCGCATGGTAAGCGCCGAGTGCGTACCTCCCTGCGCCAGCTATAAAGTTTAAAAAGTGTTTTAAACCGCGATACCGCGGTTTAAAACACTAACTAAAATAAGCTCCGGCACCAGCTCACCCTGAGCTGGTGCTCGGTATTGCCATCGGAAACCTGCCACTTCAAGTGGTAGGTTTCCTTTAAAGGACACCTGTCATCAGGTCTGTGTCACTAGTCCTGTCACCTCTACCTGTTGGAGCAGCTCACAAGGATCCCATCCCAGCCTTTATCTAGTTATTTCATACATTATTCATTGTAAAATCATCTATTTTTTATCATGTAAATGAGGCTGGTCACATGGTCAGAGGCAGTGATGTCACCCCTGTTACCCCTCCCCTCTCCTCCCCCTGCTCATGTCTGTGTGTAATGTATAGTAAAGCATGGCTAGTGTGAGTGCTGCATCTGCTGACATGCTGCATCCTCCTAATATACAGGTGAGAGACACAGACATCAGCTACACATGAATCTGACATGTTCTGCTGTAACATGGCTGCCTGGAGCTGCTGTATCTCTCCTAAACACACACACATGCACACACAGGCTGCAGGGGGCGTGGCCACCAGCAAGCACATCATTATACAGCCTCACATCATTATACAGGCTGTCAGTCATGCACTGGGGGCGTGGCTGTACCTCCCACTCATGAATAGAGTGGACAGCTTGAATATGCTAATGCTTCATTGGACTTTTCACAGGTCATTTGCATACAGCTTTAGGACCTCATTGCTTAGGTTTACAGGCATGTAGAGGGACAATGAAGGGATAGAGGCAATGCTCTCTAATGGCAGTTTCTGAAAATATATTTAGTTTAGGGGGGTTATTTTGCATGACGGGTTCTCTTTAAAGAGGACCTGTCATCCCCAAAAAGACCCCCAGCAAATATTCCCCCCACAATCCTCTCCCCAGCCGCTTCTATATAAGAGGTCGAATCCTTGTATCCGGTGCGCTGGCAGTCAGCCCTTATTCAATGTTACATATATTTGGGCGGCGCTGTGAATTAGTACGAGGCAGCTGGCGCTGTCATTGTGGCCACATCGCAGAGAGACGGCCCCCTCATGAATAAGGCCAACTTCCAGCGCACAGGATACGAGGATTCGACCTCTTATTTTGTTTGAGGTCGGATCTATTACAACCAACTTTCCCCACATAACTTGTTTAAAAAAATTGGCATATATAAAAAAGGGGTTGGGGAGAAGATTATGGGGGGCATATTTGGTGGGGGTCTTTTTAAATAGGCATGCCTTTAGACATGGTGGCAGCAGATGACGGACAGAAGCACACCTTCATCAGAAGAAAATCAGCATCCATATACAGGTGAATGTATTTGAATATTCCCTAGTTCACATTATACAACCACCTTCAGCTACAGACACCACAGAAACAAGGCATTTTCTTATGTCAGACTCTTTCAGCAACGGAAAGTGAAGAGAAATAGATACCTAAAGTTATATTTATCCTGGCTTTAAAGGGAATGTGTCACCACATTGTTCACAAATACAGCTACTGGCAGGTTCCCATAGAGCCCTATTAACTAACTGTCCCCCTTCTTTTAGCTAAAACTTGTTTCCCTCAAATCCTCATATAATCATCTTTATTATTTTAACTAGTATCCAGGGATATAGCGAGTCAAGGGGGTGTTGCCTCGGGATGAATCCAGCAACTCATCCCCATGCTTTCTCAGCATGCAGCAGTAATGTCATGTGACCAGGGTGACATCTCAGGTCCTTTAGCAAAAATTTCCCATGCGGATAAATCTTTTTTATTCTTCTCCCTTCCATAGTCAGATGGAAGATTATGTGACCGGAGCCCAATAATTGTGTACAGACCACATGGGAGAAAGTTCCACAAAGTCAACTATCACTGCAGCCTTCCACCAGTCGGGGCTTTGTGGCTGACAGAAGCCTCACTTCAGAGCAAGACATATGAAAGCCTGCACTGCTTATCAGCTGCCAAATACAATCCCAGCAGTGAGACATGGTACTATGGGGGTGTTTCAGCTGCAGGGACAGGACGACTGGTTGCAATTGAAGGAAAGCTGAATGCAGCCAAGTACAGAGATATCCTGGATGGAAAACACTTCCAGAGTGCTCTGGACCTCAAACCAGGACCGAGGCTCACCTTCCAACAAGACCGCACACAGATAAAATAACAAAGCAGTTGATTCAGAACAACTCTGACTATTCGTAACTGGCCCAGCCAGATGACGGACCTAAACCAAACTGAGCATCTCTGGAGACACTTGAAAATGAATTCCACCAACATTCACCATCAACCTGAGGAAACTGGAGAGGATCTGCAGGGAAGAATGTCAGAGGATCCCCAAATCCAGGAGTGAAAAACTTGTTGCATCATTCCCAAGAAGAGTCATGGCTGTACTAGCTCCAAAGGTGCTTCTACTCAACACTGAGAAAATGGTCTGAATACTTATGACCATGTGATATTTCAGCTCTTCTTGTTTAATAAATTGGCAAAATTAATTACATTTGGGTTTTTTTCTTTCAAGATGGGGTGCAGAGTACACTGATGAGCAAAACTAACATTTATTACAACCAAAAGTTTTCTGGCTGTAATGAAAGAAGGAGTGAAATATTTAAAGGGGTCTGAATACTTTCCGTACCCGCTGTATATAATGTGCCCCTGCTAAAAAAATGTAACTTTAAAAAAAATTATAATTACAGGCAGTCCCCGGGTTACGTACAGATAGATTCAACTTAAGAACAAACCTATGGAACCTATATGGACCAATTTGACATGCTTTGTGCAGCGCTGCATAATCTGTAGGCGCTATATAAATAATTATTATTATGCAAGTCAAAACTGTATACTTTATAATTGTAGATCCAGACAAATTTTTTGCTGTAATGGGATTATCAATAAATCTTCATTACAGACACCTCACATCTGATCATTGCAGGCTGGGACTATAGTACAGCATCCAGAGAGCTTCACCAGAGGTCACCGCGGGCAGAGGGGTCCGTCTTTAACTAGGGGTCGTCTGCAAGTCGGGTGTCCTTAAGTAGGGGACCGCCTGTATAAACTCTGGGGGCCTAAATAAATAGCCGGTTACCACCACTTTTATAGCTATGAATAAGGTATAACTACCGAAACGCGTAAGCTTTGAGGCTATTTTTACTCCTTATGCTGTGTCATGCACTATTTGTGTCATTTTTAATGGATTCCAAATAAATTTTGCTATATTTTATCCAGAAACCGACTTCTGATGTCCAGCTGGAAACAGTTTTCTTTGTACTTCATCGCTGCATGCACCTGTGGCCGAGGTTGTCCGTGCTGGAGTGTCCAGAGTCAAGACCATGTGGATTGTTTGAACGAAGTGGGTGAGCTGATTTCACAGATTTATTCCTGTGACTGTTTGTTTTTGTGCTTGTAATCTGATTAGGAATATTAAAAGAACCTGATGTCCACTACATCCTGACTATCCATATTTGGTGTGCACCTGATTCGCGCTTGCTTTCTTATGATTGGCTTTGCCTCCACTGACATCAACTTTATATTTAGTTTGTTATTCATAGAAACGGTAATATCCAACCAAGCAGAGAGAGATGAGATCTCAACTTGGGGACCCTCATCTCAGGAACAAACTCCACAATAGGTTTCTGATTATTTTTATGATTAATATTATAATTCATTACGGAGACATGACAGACCTTGCAGTCACTCTGCACTGAACCCAACCTTAGTATAAACTTGAGAGACAAGTGCATTTTAAATTAGGCATCTGAAGTGCTCTCTGCAAACCTGGCCAGTCCTTCATTCAAGGGTTTGGATAGCCTTTTACTCACTGGGTCTGGGATACCCATAATGCGGAGGTTTCAGACATAACAGCAAATGAACTGTACAAACACCATCTCTATTTGTGTGCACAGGTATGTCTATAGCAGCTCACTGATCACATAGCCATTGGCAGATCTGTCAGACTCAACACTAACAGCACTGCCTACAATAGTAAATGTATAAATAAACCCCAACTCCACACCAGACATACGTAAATGTAGACCGTGGTGAAAGTTCTGATTCAAATGTTCCAGATGTAAACACCTACAGGCTCTACATCAAACAATATGATTTTCTTTTCTTCAAAGAATAAAAAACTGTACCCAATATTCCACAGACTCCACGCATGTCAATGAGCCACATGACCGGCACCTTCAAGCGGTGTCTGATGAAAACAAATAGGAGACACGTGTGTACACGTGGTAATCATCAGCCGGCATAAGTCTTTAGCCCCTTTTTTGTTTATTGTTTCAGTTTTTTTAAATTTTATTGCCATTTACAGAGAGCCGTAGGAGGGCTGTAAATGCTTACAGACTCTGCTTTTATACAATTATATTATTTTTAATATTAAGATATTTCACCTTATTGGGATATCTGTACATTTTTGTAAAGTGTCAAATGGCCCAGGCTGACTTTCACTGGATACCATTTTGGAAGCTGTGCGGTGTAAATTTTTGGGAGACAAAATATTGGCAATTCACCCATTATTTTTTGTGTTATAGCGTTCAGCATACGGTAAAACTATTTTATATTTAGATACGTCCATTATGTGGATATCGAACACTCAGGGTGGCGTTTTGGATATGCATCTAGACGCATGAATTTTTCATGTTACCATGCGTTTGGATGCTTTGAAAGCATTGTTTTTTTTTTTTATTACTGCTGAAAGTGTAAGCATCTGTGAAGATGTTAACACCAGCTGCTTACACTTCCAGCAATGAAGAAAAACACTTTCAAAGCAGCCAACCGCATGGTAACATGCAAAACGCATGGGTCTCTGACGCATGTCCAAAACGCACCCTTTAGTCTGTGGGTTTATAAATGACAGACCTTCTGTTTTTTTTGTTTTTTTTTAAATTACATCCTCCTAAAACAGAGGAGTGTAACGGAAACAAACCAACAAGTGTGAACTAGGCCTAACAGGGATATCCAATGAAAACATCAAAGTTCTGTACTACATTGTTTTTGTCAGCTCTGTTTCTGCTGCATGTATACAAATGCAATTCACTGCAACTAGAAATTGCTGCAGGTTAGGGCTTTTTCCCATTGGCATTAATTTTCACAGTGATTTTTAGGAATGCCTCACTGAGCCATTTCTATGGGTGTTTTCACATTGGCTTTTTTGCCCCATACTAAATCCATTAATGACCAGGATAGAACATCCATAGGTGAGCATGTCACGTTTGCTGCTGATCAATCTGTTTGACTCTAGAGAAAGAACGGAACCAGTTCACCAGTAGGTACAACTCTCTTTTACTTTGAGGCTACATTCACACATGGAGCTTGCCTTGCGTTTTGCATGTAATCGTGAACAACCACCCACACTTTTGTATTTAAACAGTGTTTCTATGGAAACACACATACGATCAGGCCAAGCAAGATGCAATGCAAATGCCATGTGTGAACGCAGCCTAAGGCCATTGACACACGTGGCATTATCGTTGTGTTTCTTTCCATGAAAAAGGCATGTTTGCATGCTGAATTTTTCAATGGGTATTAGATAGAAGTGCCATAACTTGGCGTTTTCCCCTCTGTGGTTTTTGAGGTGTTCTTTCATGGAGGTTTTTGAAAGCGGTTGCGTTTTTGAAACGCTTGTGATTACATGCACAAAGAGCAGGGAGAAGATCACTGCGTTTTTACAAATTCCAAGAGACACAGCTGCATGCAACTAACGCACATCAAGCATTGTGTTTATAAAAACGCAAGCAAACTTTTTAAAAACGCATGAGCAAAAACGTGTGCATTTTCAATGTGTTCAAAATCGCAGCAGAAACGTGACAAAAACGCCACTTGTGTCACCCGCCTAAGGAAACTGCACCTGCAGTGAATGGGTACAGCTGCTATGGATGTAGCTGTCATTTATAGATTTTGCCATAAATCCCATCTGATAGGATGTCAAATGAAAGAGAATACTGAATATAATGACTGTGTCCTATAGTCCATGTAGGACACAAACTGCCCTCAGAAAATACTTTATCAACTCCAACAGACAAATATGTTCATGTGATTTACCACAAATTCCCATTGTAATTAAACACATTTACACTAAAGACCTAATAGAAACTGCTAGTGTGCCCAGGACATCAGCCTGTTCTGCCAACATATGCACAATTTTTCTACTTGGGAAGATTTTAGGGTCTATTCAAACATTACGTTTTTCAGATGCAGTTTTTGAAGCCAAAAGCAGATGTAGATTATAATGGATGAGAACTTATCATTGAGAGAAGCTGCTCTTCTTTTTCTCACTCCACTCCTGGTTTAGACATAGAAAACTGTATCTGAAAAAATGATAAATGAAAACCTGGATTTTCAGTGGAAGGAAACTGCATAAAATAACTAGTAAACAGTTGCACCAGTTTAGGTCCCTATAACGATTAATTTGACTGCAGTGATGACGCCCCAACATAAATAACAAGGATTTTCACACTCGAGTCGATGATTTGCACAGTCCTTTAATCCTGTCCCAGAAAGCTGCAGAATGCACTAATCTGACCCAAGTCATGTTATAAAATGTCAATAGCTGCATGAAAACAAAAAAGACAGCACACACCTGTCATCCTAGCGTGGTCAGTTTTTGATGCAGTGGGTCATTTGTGAAAATCAGACACAACTTGGATGATACTAGGACTACCAAAACAGATAGGACTAGGATCATAATAATAATGATGACAGACATATGCAACTAATCTGTTTTAATGGATCCAAAAAGCTAATATGATGCAAATCAACTAAATAGAAGGATTTTTGCACCATTCATACGCCACCACGCGTTGTACGCTGCTGAGACCAGAGATTGGCTGAAGTGATGATATGGATAGACAGGGACGACATAACAGCTGCAAAGCAAACAGATGAAAGGCTCTCAGGGATCATCAGACAATAGATCTTCTGTCATTGTCACCCCATTTTCTCTGTATTCCTCTTTCTGAAGGTCTGCTTCCAGCATGTTATACCTCCAGACAGCACTATAGAGGTCTATGTTGCTGTAAGCACGGGTCATCAGACCGGCAGTTGGGATAGATGGACCAAAGAATATGGCTGCCTGAAGGAAGACTTGGGCAATATGCACTGGGTTCTCAGATGAGAAAGTTTTAATCTTGTAGCTGTATTATAGTGAGCTGACACCCATTCAGCCTTGTCCATTGTGGTCGGTAGGAACTGTTAGGTATCTGTCATGTCTGATACTGATAGTACAACTGCAGTGGGCATAGTTTTTCCTCTGGTCCTAACACTGAGGTAACAGGAGCGTCGCAGATGTCGGCAGGGAACCCTATGGGGTTACAATAATGTTTCTCCCTGGCTTTGGGATGTAACAGTGCAGCACACCCATGCTAGTACATAATATCTGCGGGTGTCCTGTAGAAAAGCTATGGCGACCATATATCATTCTGCCATATGTCACATGGGGCAAGTAACAAGTAATGCTGTCTAAACTCCGGCCTCCACCACCAGCAACTACTATAATAAACTACCAGGCGCCAATTTTATACCGCAGCAGCAGCTCGCTGCACGTTCACAGTGTGCGTTTATAGATTTGTTTTTAGATCCCCCATAATTGCGCAGGCACGCGCACGGGAGGCGGGGCAGGCCGGAGGAGGGTGCGCGCGCCCGTAATAGACGCTAAGTGGGAAAGGGCGGGAAGCTGGCCTCTTCCGCACCAAGGCGCATGCGTTACGCTCTGCCATAACCCTATGTACGGCTGCGCTACTCAGGGCACAGGCTCGGCGCAGGCGCATTACGCTGAGCGATAGGAAGAGGAGGGGGTGCCGGGAACGCGCAAGAAGATTGTTGTGGGGAGTGCGCGTTTCCGCGGGATGTGCCGTTATCCCTCACTAGGTAGCAGAAACTCGTAGACACACTCACCCCTTTTAGCCGCTTCATAAGTGTGCTCTTTTGACCGCTTTTAGCTAATCCCCGCTCCTCAAGCGCCGACCGTAAGTCGGTGACCCGAAGGCTGTCCAGCGGCTTCCCGTCCAGCGTCACATCCTCTAGTTCAGCCATTTTGCGCGCCTTCGTGCAGCGCCAACCCAGTTAGAAAACGGAGGACCGGCTGCGGGGCGCTATACGACCGACTTCGGCCGATCCCGCTGCGTGACGTCAGCCTCGGGCACTTCCGCCTCCCAGCTCGGGTATCGTCGGAGAACCTCTTCCCCCTCCTTCCTGTTACGTCACGTTCGCTCAAGCTTACTAGGCCCCACCTCTATTCGCTATAATAGTCGTGGTAAGTCTCAAAGAACAGCAGCCTCATCTAGTGGTCATTGATGGGATTAGCGTGTAATTGAGTGCAGCCGTTGGCATGTTAGAGCCTCATGGGCTGGCGGTATTTCCAAGGATACATCTGCCCCTTAATCTAGGCTGCATGGACACATAGCTGTCATTCAGTGTCTTGTAATGGTTTCCTATCCAAACGCTTTTGGGCCCTGTTCACGTGTATGTTATGCATTACATCAGAACCCACAACTGTATAGGAGCTAGGGATGAATTCACACAAGGCAGCCGTTGCTGTGTGTGTAGAAATGCATGTGTGGTGTTTGCAGGAGTACAAGTGATTCAAAGAGTCCGCACACTGAAAAATATAATTCTTTTATTCACATAGCAGTTTTTTCCAATCTGTGATTTTCCAAGGACAACATACTGACCCTTTTTAGGCTACAATTTCCAGTCCGTTGTAAGGACATGGCAGTAATTTGAGGATGTCCCTTCACTCACATGAAAGGTGCAACTCCACCCATGACGCTACATTCCATCACTGGTAATGTGATCTTGTGAGATGTACAATAAAGCTAATCCATCCTTTGTCATAGCATTCCAGCTACCTTCCCATATAGAAGGGTGTATTATAGCATGTGTTTGATGGATTGTCACATTTATTTCAAGGCTTCACAACATCTGAAGGACAGGAACACAATTCCTCTGTTCTCTATTTTACTGGAAAGCATTGATACAGGTTTCACAATTGGGGGCCTCAATCCCTCTACATGGAAGTATATTTACTCCTGGTGGTGTCCAACTTTACAAGAGACTACACTTGGATAGCACCTGGACCGTTAGGCCAAAAGTTGTTAATAAGCCATGTCATACCAGACATGTATGGCGAGCTTCAGACATTCATGCCAGACCAAAAGAATTTTGATATAGAGAAAGGTCATTATGTATAGAACAGGGTCAGGATCTGTGCACTATCCAAACATGGCATTACTTCAGTAATATGGCATGGATTTAAAGTACAACTCTGGCGTTTTATTTTTTATTTTTTCATTCACAAATCAATATCTCTTTGCCTATGTGCAGCAGTTTCTTTGCTATCCTCCTCTGCAGTAGCTGTGTCTTCTGGCTGTGCTGTTTTCTCTTATGGTTCATAGAGTTGTTTACAGATACTTGCTAAAAGAGGGGAGGGACTGCTGCTCCCAGCTTAAAGAGGAGGATGGAAGGGAATGCCATGTGACAGTTTTAGCTGCATGAAGCTGAGACAAGTAGCAGTGCTCAGTGTGTTGCTCTGTGGATGCAGAAATCTCCTACCCAGAATAAGAGGCTTCTGCAAGAATCACTACATCCTTTCTGTGCCTCTCTGCACCTCACAATGTCATGCACTTTTCTGTGGGCTCTCCCACCGCCAACTTCTACTCTTGGCAATTTTTTCCCAGTACAGAGAAGCTATTGACCCATAGTGTTCGCATCTTATATTATACACTTTATGTAACTGTTTCACTGTTGGTTTCTACTTCTTATTACATTCTCCATATTCATCCATGTGATGAAAGCTGCCAGGCTAGTCTCCATATTAATGCAGTGAATACTATGCAGTGTTCAGTGGATTTGCTGCTAAATTACTGAATGAAACAAGGTACACAAGGTATCAAGGGAATTGAGGGCATTTTCAGTTTGACATAGCTTCAGGGCAGGTGCAGGAAGAGGAAGTCTACTTCCCCGATGGTGAGATTTTTTACAAGCAGCTTTGGAACAGAAAATAACTACCAAAACTGTGGAAAGAAAAGGGGTGAGGAACACAATATGGACATTTTGGAGAATTTGGTAAAACAATTTGGTACAAATCATTAAGAGTTATGCTTTAAATGCCCAAGGGGCCTACACATAAGAATAAACAAATAAAAATCCCAAATTGGGTATCCTCAATCTATTCTAAATCGGGCAATAGTGTACGGCTTCCACAACCTTGTAGGTGTTGTTCTTCAGGTTAGGGATCCAGTTCCGTGTTCAGAAATCAAGTACACAGAGCACATATACGTGATGTTTGGCTTTTCTTTTGCTAGAGAGCGAGTCTCCTTGGATTGTTTACATGCCAGGAGCACCATGCCAACGGCCATATTATTTCCATGAATTGTAAGTCTCTGGAACAATGCTATAATTCCCAAAATCCTCACATTGAGCAGCACATGTAAACTTGATCTAGGCATAGGCTACCAATTAAAAAAAAAAAAGTGAGAAACTTTAACTTTATTTAGAAAGTGATACAATCACCTATTTATGGGCAGCTATGTGACAAATCACCTAGAGTCTGCCATCTAAATATTTACACTGTAAAGAAGTTTTCAACAATAATTCTTTTTTAGTTATCTCATAGATGTGTCATGACACCATACTTTGTTAGTTCTGTATAATATATATCTTCAAAGAGATGTAGGCTAACTACGCTGATATAAAGCTGGTTGCACATGTAGAAACATGCTCGAAGGTTGGTTCAGTCCCATGGACTGCGAACAGGGTTGGTTTTGCTGCATTATACAGAAATATGATGCATAAATTCTTGTTCTGCCAGACAAACTCATTTTACCAAATTGGCATATGTGAGTTGCACTTTGAAAACAAATGGAACAATGCTCCTATTGTGAAACTCGTCCATTTGTTTCCAAATTTATTAAATTTATTTAAATGTATTTTTTTGATCTGAAAGTGTTTGGCAAATAATTGGGTGGAGGCTAACCTCTTCCTGTATCTGCCCTGAAGCTGGGTGTAATTTATAAGTGCCAGCAGTTTCCAGTTTCCAGGGAAGCAGCTACTCCAGGAAAGGTTTATATTGGTGTGTATAGCAAAGAAACTGCTGGATATAAGATATTGATTTGTGATTTTTTTTTTTTTTTTTCAGTTGTGCATTAAAAGGGTTGAGTCATCAATAATATGTGTCCCCTGTACACAGAATTGGGTATAAATGTATGATTGCAGTGAGGCTTGGTTGTTGCCCCCTCCTCCTCCCAAATATCAGCAGAACTGGGGATCCACTCTGGACTAAATCCATGGAGCAGACCAGGGGGGCTTGCGATTCCCCCATTCTTCTGATCGCTAGGAGTCCAACAACTTGCAATCATCCTGTGGATAGGTGCTAAGTAATATTAGACATGCAACACCATAAATCATTTCCCACAAATTATTAAAGAAATTAACTTTTTGCAGCGGTGGTCGTGGTTTCCCTGCTCTGTTGACTGATACCAACCTTTGATAATGGCATAATTTTGTATTTATTTTGCTCTTGCATTACTGAATATGAGCCCTTTTGTTGCAGGGGATGACGGCGGAGGCCATTCCTATTTCTTATGTCCCGGCACAAGAGATGCGCTGTGTTCTACACTGGTTCTCTGAGTGGACAGAACACCAGCGAAGTCGTTTTCTGCAGGATCTTCTGTGCAAAGCGGTGCCTGGAAAACTCTGTTTGCTTTTAGAAGGACTAGGCTCCTTGCAACTTTCTGCACCCCCACCAAGTCTCTTTCAGTGTCAAATGAGACTTTGGGATCAGTGGTTCCAAAGCTGGGACGAGGATGAAAGAAATGAATTTTTAAGACAACTAGAGCAACAGGACCCAAACTTTGTGGCCCAGTTTTACAAGGAGGTGGCAGGAACTGCTGGCAAGGCCTAACTAGCGTAGTTGAGTTGTCTCAAGGGAAAATGAAACAAGGGGCAGTGCCGTTGGATTGCATGGAAGATCCAAATAGCCTCTCGTGCCTTGAAGTTGCCTTAAGTTTCTTATAGCATATATAGAAGCTCTTTTTTTTCTTATTGGTTTATTTTGTAAAACATATTAGGAGTAAAGCATACATTGTATGACAGAAGTCTAAGAAAGTGGGAATGTGAAAATTGTTGCATAACTTAATACCATTGTCATTTTCTGGTCCCTTCTAGTAAAATTTTCAAATTGAGGTTTTTTTATTCTCTTTAGTCTTAATCAGGATAACATTGCATCTCCTATTTTCTGTTAGAAGTGCATTTATTTCAGGGTTGTGAATGGTAGCTATCTCTTACTTGCAAGGCTCTAGCCCTGTGTTTACACCAGCAGGCTGCAAAAATCAGAATTGCACAAAACAGGACTGCAGAACAGGCAGTGATAAGCCCAACATGACTGACAGTGCCGCTTGCAGAGCTGAGGGATAGGAGCCTACGGAGAGAACAAAAAGAGAGGGATAACGAGCAATGAATTTTTTAGGTTAGCTAGTTGGGTTACATACAGTTAGCTGTGTGTGCTACAGGGCTGGAAACATGACTGGTTTGTGGCCCATTTTCAGATGATGCTTTATAAGGAACCTTTCATTTTTTTTTTACACAAAGATCTGTTCCAATAGCTTCTGGAATGTTCATTTTAAAAAATGCCTTTGAATTATTCCACAGATTTTTAATAGTTTCACTAACATTACCTGGCTCCCTGCCAGCTGCATGTGATGAGTCCCAGGGAGGGAGGCGTGTTGTGGCAGTGGGCTGACTTAAGGCAGCAGGGGAGGGAAGGAGGCATTATGTAGAGGACTGCCCCTCTCCAGAAGTCACCAAATGCTCCTAGCAGGGAGCCAGGTAATGTTAAAGAAGCTATTAAAATTCTGTGGAATAATTCAGATGCATACAACAAAGGCATTTCTAAATCAACATGCCAGAGACTATTGGAACATTTCACAGAGTAAAAATTACCTTGACAGGTTCCCTTTAAATTGACTTGTTGGGAATTGTATATTTTATTCCATTTAAAGTGATTCCATATAATGATCTGGATGATGGAGAACCACACATGCAGAGTTATAGACCATGCTCTTTACTGCAAGCATAATGTCTAACATTCAAGATAACAATCTGGAGGAGATTCAGTCAAAACGGCACAAAGCACAGTGTTGAGTAAAATGGCTGTTGCAGCAGTGAATACACTGATTTTTGCCAATCCATGGTCTAAGTACTCTGAGAATACTAACTCATGTCTACAAGTCGGATTGTACAAGAAGACCCAAAGTGAAACTTTATTACCACAGTCCCTTACCTAATGGTGACAGTAGAAAAGTGAGGAGACTCATACATGAGAGGATAATCTATGAGACTCATAATTGTTGAATGAGGTGAAGGTCCAGTTGGATGTGGACGACAATTGTTAGGTTCTCCAATAATTAGAACAAATGATAAATCCATGTCTAGCTGTGTGGAAGCCTGTAGGACACATCTGCCAAAAAATATAATGTGCTTATTAGGTAACTGTAATATTATTACATTATTTTATTCAAAAATAGCAATTCCTTGTTAATACATTCTTCTTCAAACATGGTTTGTGTGGAATCTGCATGTTTGTCAGTAGAAGTAGCGTTCCATGGCATGTTATACAAAAACCTGAAGAAAATACTGAAAGGGATTCTGGCCCACTATTAATAAACTATGGCCAGGATAGGCTATTTATAGGTTATCGTGTGGGGTGTCACCAAATCTCTACAGTCACCAAATTGTAACAGAACTCAGCCCATACAACGTATGTCTATATTCCTCAGCACCTTTGAACTCCTGCATGTTGAGCAATGACTCCCAGGACCTCTTCTGTTAGAAGTTGTTTCTCATCTGTCGTCCATTTCAGTTTTTGCATAATTGTTAATTGTACTCTTATTCCTGGGCTGGTTATTTGAGGAAATGTGCTGTAGAAAGGCGTTGTGGTGGAGACAGTAGTTGGGACAGTAGGGTGATCATATCCAAAACAGAACCTTCCATCAGGACACAGTAAAAGACCGTCAAAACCTTTAACCTGCAAGAGGGAAAATGTTAAGAAAACCTCATGCGCACAGCCATATTTTGGGGTGTAAGTTATGTTTACTAATCCTGTCCTGATTGTGATATAGGAAAATTAAACTAAAAGTTAGGGACATTTGGCTAGTTGGTGGAATTCTATGAAAGACACTTACTTTTACAGATGCACTAATATGTCCTTTTGGGTTTCCAACTGTGCAATGTTTCATCCCTTTTTGCACAGCCTGCTGTTCTCTGATATGTAGATTAACAGTAAAATTCACAACAGGGATTTGATCCATGGATCATCCTATAAATTTCCTGATTCAAATAGAATTGAATTATGCTTGTTCACATCTTGACAACATAAGACCAAGATGACAATGGATCAACAGTAACAGCTTTAGATGGAAGTGATCTGAGCTTAGAGTGTCATCAAGAGATACAGAGAGACTAGAAGAGTTACAGAAAGGCATAGAAGTGGACATCCTTTGGCCGCATCCCACACTGATGACCGCTTTATTGTGAGCAATGCCCTGCAGAATCGGATGATGAATGCCACAAGACTCCAGGCACATTTAAGGGATGTGAGAGGCTTACCAATGCTGGCTTCCAAAGATGTTGGAAAAAGTCAAGGAGAGCACTGTACTTTAGCCACCTGTTACCTGATGGTGTTGGTATTACAGTATGGGCAAGTCTGTCTAACAGAAACAGAACTGCCCTACACTTTGTGAATGGTTTATTGACAAGCCCAAACTCCTTAATATAACATCATACATCCAGTCAATGTACTTTTGCATGAACAAAACAGACCTAATATTGGAGTGGCCTGTACATTTACTGCCTTAAATACCTAGTGACCTGAAGGCTGTCCTTCAAGAAAAGTGGGATGCCATTGCCTCAGCGGACAATTAGTGGACACAAAGCCACATGAAACATTAACATTTTTGTGGGGGATATACCAACTCAATAAATAGTTTCACCATTTCATGCTTCCAATTTAATGCATTACTTTTATGATATAATATCACTACAACATGATTTTTTTGAGTTTTCTATAAATTTCATCCCAAAGCCAAACATCCATAACTTTTGTATGAAATATATATCAAATATTGCTTGCTTCAAAACTAGCACGGCGCCTGTCTATAGGTTATGTGTAGTACAGCAAACCAGTCACATCTGTAGCATAAGGCTGAATCAGCATTTTTTTTTTTTTTTCGATTTTTCAAATCTGACATGTCTCATGATAATTAGTTATAACTACGGAACACTTTAACATATCCAAGTGATTTTGAGAATGTTTTCTCGTGACGCATTGTACTTCATATTAGTTGTAAAATTTAAGTGTTAAGTTTTGCGTTTCGGTCTGAAAAAAAGTGAAAATTTGGCAAAAGTTCGTAAAAATTCTTCATTTCCCAAGTATGAAATGTTCTGCTTTGCAGACAGGAAGTAAAACTACCCAAAAAGCATGATAATTAACATTTACAGAATTTTTTGCTGTCTGATTTATGTTTTATGCGTCCTGTCCTTTTTCTAGGATGTTATGAGGCGCAGAACTTTAGGTGCAATTTTTCTCATATAAATCCCCAAAACTCACATTTTGAGGGACAACTCAGCTTTCAAGTGACTTTGAGAGGCCTAAATAATAGTAAAAAAACCCCATAAATTATCCCACTATAGAAACTTCACCCCTCAACGTATGCAAAACAACTTCTATTGAGTCTATTAACCCTTTAAGTGTTTTACATGGCGTAAAACTATATGAACCTGCGATTCAGAAACTTTTGAATTTTTTTTGGAAAATAAATTCATTTAGGCCAAAACTGACAGTTTCAGAATATATTAAATGATGAAATTCTCTTCAACGTTTGATGCCCAATTTCTCCTGAGTGTAGCGATACACCCCATATGTGGTGGTAAACTACTTTATGGGCGCACGGCCAGGGATAGAATGAAAGCAGCGCTATTCACAGCAGATTTGTATTGTCACGTTGTACAAGCTATAAATTTTAATTTTTTTGGTAATGCGAACAGATGAGGGCTTATTATTCATGGGATGAGATACAATGTATAGATAATTATTTTGGGGGGTCTTAAGCTTATTCGTGAGATTTCATCAAATATTTCAAGGGGGACACTAACAAAATCATCAATTTTTATTTTGAATTTTTAGCACTTTTTTTCCCTGCTCACTGTAACGTAAAAATAATATTTTATCTCTGGTTCACTACAATTACGGTGATACCTCATTTATATCGTTTTTCTTATCTTTGCTCAATTTTACTGAGCAAAACCAATATTGGAGAAAATCGATTGTTTTTACTAATTTTCAGGGCCGTAACTTCTGTATTTTTTTGTTGTCAGATCTGGTTGAGGGCTTATTTTTTGTTATAATTCGTTCATTCGTATCATATTGGGGATAATAACTTTTTTTGATCACTTTTTAGAAGAATTTTTTTTGTGATGGTGTTTGAAAAATTGTATACTACAGGAAGTTTTTCGTGTTTTTTTTTTTTACGTCGTTCACCCACCGGGTTCAATATTGATTTAGATTTATTGTACAGATTAATACGGACGCAGTGATACCAAATATGCACGTTTTTGTGTTTTCTGTGTAACTGGAGAGAGATTATGGGACTGCATGCTCAGTTACATACAGCCAGGTCCAGCCAGAAGGCGGAACCCGGCGGGGACAGAAGCCGGCAGCCTCGGGTCACTCACCGGAAACCGGGGCTGCAGTAGGAGGGATCGGATCCCCCGGTAAGCACACCGGTGAGGACACTTACACGCGGCGGTCATGCTATTTAGGGGGATTTGGGACACTAAACAACCCACAGTTCCTTACACCACTGCAAGGTAATCATAGGTCTGGCACCACAGTTAAATCTGATTGTGCTCATCTGTAACTATAGGTGGGTATAAATGTGTTTTTTTCAAAGACTGAGATGCTATAGACTAATTTAACATCTTCTCTTTAAAGGGAACCTATCACCAGTAGACCCATTTTAAAATCCCCCCCTCAATAGAGCGCAGTACATACACTGCCAAACAGTTTTTGTATATGCTTTACAGAAAAAAAAGATATGGTATAGTGTACCTTCCAATTTTATGTGAGCTGTGACTGGGCATTCGTTCCATGGGCGTGGCTATAGAAGAAGCTGCTCTTCCATGTGAAACTGCTCCTCCATGTGTCCATGTCTCGGCTGAGCCCCGTCCCTGTTCTATCCCTGTTCTATCAATAGATGTTCCGCCTGCAAGTCTTGATGACCGCGTCAGGCATTCTTGCGCCTGCCCAGTCTCTGCATTCATCTGCATATGCATCACTGTTCGCTTCAGATTGCTAGACATTGGGGCACATTTACTTACCCAGTCACCGGAAGTTCACTGTGCCGCGATTCACTAAGATCGTGTGCCCGATATCATGCGTGTGATATGCTGCGCTAAAAATGGACCTCCTAATGACAGGTTCCCATTAACTGGCAGAAAAGGAGTTCACACAAGACTTTTAATTCTTGTGGATCACCTTTTTCCTGGCTCAAATAAGGGGTCAGTAGAAATATGTACCGTATATACTACAAAGTTGATCTGTCAAAGTAATGTAACAGCAAAACTTCTATGATATTAGACCGGAATTGTGTATAATTATGTTTTGTAGAGAGCCATAATATGTCTTCCATGAAGGTGCATGATAACTGTGTTGTCCCAAAGTAAAATCAGTAAACAGCAAAGTAAAAAAAAATTGTAGCATGCCAGAAAATCTCCATTTATAGGGAGTCCAGTGGAGGCTATAGTGATGTCATACATGTTCTGGGTAGTGTACATGAGCATTATAAGAATATAAAGGATTTATCATTTACCTTTATCCATCTTCCACCTGGGCAATCTGTCCATTCTGAACCTTGAACTCTAATCTGGAATTTGTTTGGAGCGATGCAGCGATGCAGATAGCAGCGTCCTTTAACCTTTTCATGCTTCATTTCCTGTTATGTGTGTAAATATATATTAACTGAATGTTTAATTATACATTATACAGAATGTTTCTATTAAAAGGGGTTATCCAGTGCTGTAATAATTTAACCCTTTCCCGCCAGTGCCCTTTTTTGATTTTGTGTTTCCATTTTTCATACTGTGTGACATTTTTTGCAAGATGAAATGATGTTTTCATTGCTACAATTTTGAGGACTATATGGCCTTTTGATCGCTTTTTTTTAAATAAAATGAGCAGAAACTATACAGCCTCAGGTCTTACAAAGACTAAGCCAAGATGGAGGCTCCCATGTCCCGCTGCCTTTTTAGGTGATCAATGAGTTAACACCCTAGCACTGATCGCGGGTGTTACCGGTGGCAAACACATGTAGCAAAGGCCCATCTTGTTTGAAAAGCGATGAGTCATGAGCTCTCTCCATACACCCACAGCCAACATGTGACGCACTAATACATCACATGTCGGTAAGGGGTTAAATACTATCAAAATCAATTTTGATAAACCAGTGACACTTATAGATCCAGGCACCATGAACTTGGTAATCTACTTATATTTGTTATCCATGGCCTCCTTCCTTCTAAAATCGACGTAAAATTTTGCTAATGGGCCTGAAGGGCTCTAGTGGATGTTTCTAGAGCCGTCCAGTGCTGTAGCTTCACATGCTGTTACAATGAGCTCAACAGGTCTCTGTTCTGCTCATTGTAACAACAAGTGAAAAGACATCACTGAGGAGCTCTGGACACAACTCCATACTTTAACATTAGAGGGTCTGATCGTTCCCACAATATAATTCCAGTATATGTGGATTTTGCAGATGATCTGGTACAGTGGCCACCAGTGTGCCACAGGGCTTCTCTACGAAAGACAAGCCCTGGAGTCTTTCATAGACTCCATACTTTACAGCAATACGCAGCAAACACATTGGGGCAGATTTACTTACTCGGCCCATTCGCGATCCAGCGGCGAGTTCTCTGCAGTGTATTCGGGTCCGGCCGGGATTTATTAAGGTAGTTCCTCCGACGTCCACCAGGTGGCGCTGAAGAGCATCGGAACGCACTGGAATATACCGAGCCGGGCTGAGTGAAGGTAAGTGCAATTTTCGCGGCACATTTTTTTTTAGAATGCGGCAGTTTTTCCGAATCCGTCGGGTTTTTGTTCGGCCACGCCCCCTGATTTCCGTCGAGTGCATGCCGGCGCCGATGCGCCACAATCGCATGCGGCAAAATCCCGGGGCAATTCAGGGAGAATCGCCGCAAATCGGAAATATTCGGGTAACACGTCGGGAAAACGCGAATCAGGCCCTTAGTAAATGACCCCCATTGTCTGTATAGAGAGGGCTCAGCCTGTAAGTGGTAATTGGAGTGCTGCTTCTTAAAAATAAGTTTGTGAGTTGAAGATAATAAAGACGAGGAAGTTCCTCCTTGAGTTGAAGCTCTATATAGTGCCATGGATGTAATTGTTACCTTTGTTATGTTGGAGAAGAAGCAGCGACTCTGTGGGTGGTAAATTTCATCAGATCCATAGTTTTCTTGTTTTAGCCAACACTCCCCCTACAAACCAAATCAACATTTTGTAAGCAGGTGCAGGAAATATTTTATGGTTATAAAACCAATGTACAATTCTCTACTTACCCCATGTGAAAGGGGTTTGTAAATGTGACAGCCATCCAGGAAAGCGTCAGTTGAGCAGTTGCCTTTGTCCAAATGAAGATGGTGGCAACCAATATTACTGTAGGCACAGCGAAGACACTATTACACCTACATCCTGCAATTTGTATAACACTGAATATTCTTGGAGACAGCCATCTGAAACTGCCTCAACAATGACAAAATCTGGTCTTGATGGAGGATGGTCTTTGTCTATATCAGGTATAGCAGCACTCACCCTTTATCAGTACAGAAGAAACTTGAAGATTTTTCTTGACAAGTGGATGGTAGACCAAAATTTACACCAGCTCCTGAGAAGAAACAATGGGTTAGAATTCCTCAATGCTGTTCCAGTAGTAACATTATTAGGCAAAGATAGACAAGTTTCAAAAGCCAGCACCTTTTCCCCATACAAGATGGTTCTGGATACTGGTATTAACC
Source organism: Engystomops pustulosus (assembly GCF_040894005.1). NCBI lineage: Eukaryota > Metazoa > Chordata > Amphibia > Anura > Leptodactylidae > Engystomops > Engystomops pustulosus. Next base: position 102,245,623 of record NC_092411.1, on the reverse strand, counting down.
TTATACCAGCCCATGTCTTGAAAGGCAGCAAGAGTGATTGGATCCAGGGATGTTAGGTGCGGAGGACTAAGTGAAGCTGTGAGGATGGATCCCTGCATAATTCTTGCTTCCCAGTGGGATGATGTTTGGCTTTCCTGTAAAAGGTAACAACAGCCTTTACATTTTAATAAACCTGACAAAAGACAGGGCACACTCTCACTATATAACATGGTAAATGACTCCATTCCAAAATATATATGGCATATAGATTGCACAGGGGAAATGAATGTTTAGAGCCTGTAGACCAGAGATTTTCCGTCTGGTTGCTGAAAGCTTGTTTCTGTGATTTCCTGCGATGAGCTGTTCTTAGACATTTGCGCAGGATGCTCCAACAGCCAAAAGAACCATAGTCATAAAAAAAGGTATTAATTGCATCAACATTCCATAAACTAGAGCTGCTACAAAAGGTATTTTCAAAATCAGCAGCTGAAAAATACCCAGAATCAGGTGAAAAACTTTAGGAACTGCAAATGATTTTATTTTTATAACCCAGTGTTATAATTTGTTGCAGATAAAACTGTTTACCTACGTATTAATGGAGATATCTTATCAGTAACTTAGAAGCTGTTCCACAATACAATCATCTGAAGGACTGACTATTGATCCCATGGGTATAAGACTAGACATGGTGTACAACTTCCAATAAAAATATGCAGCAAAATCAATGCCATCAATAGATTCCACCCAATACATAACAAAATATAAATCCACAAGAATCCTGCCCTCTAGGTGGGGTCATGAAAACATATACCGTATTTTCCGGACTATAAGGCGCACTTAAAAGCCTTGGATTTCCTTAGAAATCCAAAGTGCGCCTTATAGTCCGGTGCGCCCTATGTATGGCACAGGGCAGCGGACCATACTTACATAGGTCCCCGCTACCGGAGACCGGAGACAGCAGATCTCCAGCAGGAACTGCAGACCACGCGGCACGAACAACTTCTGCCGCGTGGTCTGCAGTTCCCTCTGGAGATCTGCTGTCTCCGGTAGCGGGGACCTATGTAATTATGGTCCGCTGCCCTCCTCCACCTCCCCCTCACCTTCCCCACTCACCTTCCCCGCGTCGCCGCGTCTCGTCGGGTCTCGTCTTCGGGTCGCGTCTCTTCTCGTCGGGTCTCCGCTCCGCCCCCGGACCTCCGCCACGCCCCCGGACACTGCGCCTTATAGTCCGATGCGCCTTATATATGGAATTATTACATATATAAGGCGCATCGGACTAATGCGCCTTATATTCCGGTGCGCCTAATGGCCCGGAAAATACGGTATATTGTTCTGTATACCCTCTACAAATCTTGTGCTATTCTTACAACATTGTTACTGGACTTTTGTCTGGTTTGGAGACCACTGGTCATGTAGGATTTTAAAACGTTTTAAAAAGTTTCAGAAGAAAGTTTGTGCTAGTCAAAAATGCATTTGCCCCAATAGGCCATATGTATATAGGATGTCTGAAGATGTAAACAGATTATTGCCATACAGTATGTTGCTCCTCCATTTGTGTGTCAATTTTAACTTACGCAGTATTGGTATTTGTATTCAATAAAATTTACATTTTATTAGCTACTTTATTTGTCATTATTTTCTTCTTCTTTCATATGTTTATGGGTAGTATTGAAGAATATTGGGGTGGTGGTTAATAGCCCCATACCTCCACTTCTTCCATTTTCTTTGGTGTGCCATTTCATAAAATAGTAATAGTTCATAAAATATAACAAGAATATAGAATACACTCTTAGTACTTTATTTTGTGGCACACAGAAAGCTGAACATTCAACAAATGATGGAATTTTAATAGTGAAATGCTGGACTTAGAGATAATATAGTTAATTTACAGTGGGTACGGAAAGTGTTCAGTCCCTTTCAATTTTTCACTCTTTGTTTAATTTCAGCCAGTTGGTAACATCAAAAAAGTTCTTTTTTTTTGCTCGTTAATATAGATTCTGTAAGTCCAAAAAAAAGGAGTTTGATTGGCACTCACCAGCACCTGTGCAAATTTCTACACAGGTGCCGGACAATTAGTGCATCTCAATACTATCGAATTCAGGGTTCCACATGAGATACAATAAACATACATAAAAACAACAAAAAAAATGTGAAAATATGTGAGTATGTACAAACAGGTTCATATAAAAACGTATATCAATAATTTAAAATCAAATCATTTCTAACAATAAGATCTTTAGGGTAAATGCTGTCTCTCATTAAGATCCAGTATCCTTCTCGGTTTAGCAGCTTTCTTCTTAGATTCTTAGATTAAGGGTTAGGCTTAACCCTTTCAATGCCGCTGAAGAAAAAACTAGCAAGGTCTCCATGGTGTTGGATGGAAAAATGTCTGGCGGCATTGGAAGGGTTTCTGGCATCTGGATTAACCCCATTAAGATGTTCTCGGATTCTCTCTTTGAGACTGCGACTAGTGCAACCTACATAATCCACATTGCATGCATTACAGGTTATACAGTAAATTACATTGCGTGTATTACAGTTTATAAATTCCCTAATTGGGTGCTGTGTATTATCAATTTTGCTTGCTATCTCTTTCCTCGGTTGTGCGAAGGCACAACATCTGCATATATTGGCCCCGCAGTTGAAAAAACCTTTAGCAGATAGCCATGTGTTGGGAGATGCTGTATTTGCAACATTGATAACACTAGGGGACATGTTTGCCAGGGTTGGTGCCCTCCTGGTAGAAAAACTACATCCTTCAGCTAGAATCTTTCGTAAGTCGTCATCCTGAAATAGCATGGGTGAATATTTTTTGATTAAACCTTGTATTTTATTGTATTCCATGCTAAATGTAGTGACAAAAGTCGGTGTAGTCTGAAAAATTTTTTGTCTATTAACAATTTTGCGTGTGGATAAGAGATCTCTTCTAGATTTTGTGGAGCTAATATTATCAGCTCTGTATAAAATCCATGAAGGGTTGAGATTTTTAGATTCTGTACCCTATCTTGTCAAAAAACACATAAATGTAGATATTTTTACTAATTTATAAAAAAGAAAAAACTGAAATAACACATGGTCTTAACTATATAGTCCCTTTGCTGTGACACTCCTATTTAACTCACATTTCCTTCTGATTCTACTTGAGATAGTTCTACTCCTACGTTGGAGTCCAGCTGTGTTAAACTGATTGGACTTGATTAGGAAAGCCATACACCTTTCTATATAAGACCTCATAGCTCACAGAACATATGAGAATCATGAGGCCTAAGGAATTGCCCAAGGAGCTCAGAGACAGAATTGTGGCAAGGCTGCAATGAAACAAAGAGTGAAAATTGTAAAGTGTGAATACTTTCCCTACCCACTGTATAATATTAACCTAACCTTTGTAGAATATAGTTACCTGGTTTTCAAGAGGTGCACCAACACTGCCCTCTCCTAAATGTTCTCCCATTCTTTGCATAACATTGGGGGTGTAAATGCGCAACTGACCTCTTTCATCTGTGTTTGTCACACGGGATCGGGAGGAACACCTATGAGCTGTAGACACAAAGGAGAAGAAGATTTTTTCATTAAAGAATACAATATGGCACAAAAAAATAAAACAGCTCTAGAGGTACAAACTATAATATACTAATGAACAGTTTGGTATTAGATTACAATTTCGAAGATTCATTACTGCTATTGTACATGGTCATGTTTACACAGTACACGCTGGTGGAATTCTTTTTGCATAACCATAAGATACATTAGTATATGTCATAAAGAATCCCATAAACACTGACGGAAAAAATATGTGACTGAGAGCCATTTTGTCTTTATCTATGAAGCATGGTTCTATTTTGGATCTGATGATAGTTCAAGATCCAAAGGTCAAGAATGGAGTCCCTGTGAAGGTAATGAGAATTTTTAATTTCTAGACAAACAGATTAAAAATGTTTTATCACCTGAAAAGCTGCAATCTATCCAGTGTTCAAAAAGACTGCTAGAGAACCCAAGGGCATGAAGTATTTCATGTAGACATACCTGAAAATATAACAAATAGAAATGAAAATTATCTTAGGAAAAGGATTGTTTTAAATTTTGTAAAGGACATTTATGTGTATGCTGTATATGTATATTAGGCATCTCACATAATACAATTACAGGCGGTCCCCTACTTAAGAACACCTGACTTACATACGACCCCTAGTTACAAACGGACCTCTGGAATTTGGTAATTTACTGTACTTTAGCCCTAGGCTACAATAAACAGCTTTAACAGTTATCAATGGTGCCTGTAATTAAGATTTATTGTTTATCCTGATTCTTATGACAATCCAACATTTTTAAAATCCAATTGTCACAGAGGCCAAAAAAATTTTGACTGGGGTTACAATAATAAAGTATACAGTTCCGACTGACATACAAACTCAACTTAAGAACAAACCTACAGAACCTATCTTGTATGTAACCTGGGGACTGCCTGTATAAGAGAAGAACAATAACAGACACCAAATATTACTGAAGATCTCACTGATCATAAAGAGGTCCATATGGGTTTCTGTTATTTGATGAGACAAAAGATTCCTACCTGTCTGTAGTTTTTTACAGAATATGCAAAGATTGCTCCTAAGGCAGCATGCAAACACATGTGAACATAGACTGACCATAAAAATGCAGATATTACGATACCTGTACAATGTGCTGATGTTGATATGCTCCTTCTCTCAGGTGCTTTGGACAGAACACAATAACCCCAGCAATGGGACGACCTAAGTGATCCAGCTGACAGTACGATGCATAGGCAATAACTGAAGGCTTAGAAGACAAAGCAAGGCAATGGTCAAGAATCCACATATATTCTATTACTCATCTGTTTGTATGACGAAAGTCTTCTAGATCAATAATAATTATATTTTTATATTTATATTAAGGGGTTTGGTCACCTTTCCACATATATTTTAATGCTGCCACATATTTTCTGCACTAATATAAATGCAGCAGTGCTTAGAAAGGTTCACAAAAAGGTGATATTGTTGTGCAGGCACCTCTGAGAAAATCCTACCACAGACACCTTTGGTCTTTCCTTCATGCCTAAAATGGATTTTGTTAGGGAGCCACATGACCGCTTCATTCAACGCATGGCCACAACAGACATCCTTCACTGCATGGAGACATGGAGAGGTGTAGAAGTCCATAGAGGCATGCTGTGATTTCATGTGATCAGATATACGCATGGAGTACAGTTTGCCAAGATTAGGAGGCTAAAGGACATAAAATGATGTCACCCTGGTCACATTACATCACTGCTGCATGCTGAGAAAGCATCGGGATGAGTTGCTGGATTCAGCCCGAGAAGACACGCTCCCTCAACTTCCCACTGGATATAGATAACAGAAAAGCTCTATGGGAACCTGACACTAGATGTATTTGTGAAAAATATGGTGCACAACTAAAATACAAAATATTAAAAATCTACTAATCCATTTGCTGGTTGGGTAGTGTTTGTATGACTGAGTTATAATTTGTTAGAGACTTTTGTTTTATAGCACTAAAGGTATTTGTAGGTCAACCACCGATAACTAATGTAAGACCAGTGCCTTATAAGCCCAAGATAAGCAGCACTTTGTTTTGAGATGTGTATGTCAATGCAGTCATTACGAAATATTGCTCCTATTAGATTGGTATCGGTCCATGGAGCTTGATTACCTCTGTGCACCATCTACTGTCTATAACTGGTAATGCAGTTGTATGATGCCTGGGAAGGAAGAGTTTCTATAATAACCAACTTTTGACCCTGGTGATGGTGGAGTTGCCCAGGTGCCGTACCCCGTTGCAGGCTTACTTCAGCCGTGGTGTCTTTCAATGCTTCAGCTCCTTTACAGCGCAAGCGGCCCCTCTCTCTCCATTTTAAAGGAGCAGGGCATTTCCCAGCTAGGCGGTCCCAGCCTATCAGCATGCATCTCCAGCCATATAGCCCAGCATGCCCTGTTCCCCTCGCCTGAGCAAATGTTCCTAGCTTGCCAGTGCTGCTGTATGGTATCTGATCCTGCTTGTCTGATCCCTTAGTACCACATACCGGTTTTCTTGTGCCTGTTGGGCCAGATGCTATCTATACTGGGACCACCACAAGAGGTAGTGGCCTTGCAATCTCTGTCTAGTCCAGATCCCTGTATAGGCGTTAAAGGGTGAATACCGGAGAGGACCAGGTATAACGCCCTTAGTGTGTGGCTCAAACCAGTTACATAGCACAGTGGGTTCACAACCCGCTACTTGTTATAGAACTGTTGTGTTATTCAATCCTTGCTGTGCCTCGAGGTTTGTTATTGGTGGATGTCTGGAAGCTCTTCCCACAAGGAAGTATATTAATACTCCCTATGACTAGAGTTCCAGAGAGATTCTTCTGAGACCTTCATGTGATCGGACACAAGGCCTGATGCTGCTGTCTCCATCTGAGGGCAATCCTCCCTCCATCAGGCCTGCATCTCTGACTACATACAAAACCTGCTTAAGATTGCTGCCAAAGCGGCTTCTACTTTCGCCAGCCCTAATCTTGGCAGTAAGCATCCTATACCAGATTGCATCCAACCAGCTAAGGATACTACCTCATCCTGTTATTGTTGCTGCGTTCTGGAATAAAATGCATACACTGGGAGTGCTCCTTCCATCCTACTGTGGTCTCTCCCTCTTCTTACATCCCATCACTGGACCTGCCCAGCATGGACCAGTCCTGTTCCACCTGGACCAGTCAGGCACTTGGCTGCGCTAAAGCCACTAGGGTGCCAGGGAAATCCAGCTGCCCCAAGCCATTAGGTCAGGCCCCGCTGGGAGGATGTTACATTAACACACTAAATAGAAGAATTTGAGCTCTTTTTTTGGTGTATAGATAGCTATAAATAGTCAACATGAGAAATATTGTATGATAATATCCGGAGGCAATCTTGTCCACTAGATTTTATATAAATGCCATAAATCCTATGCAGTATCTTGTAACGTCACTAGGTGGCAGACTTGCAATTAGCATATAGCTGTTTGCTAGCATTTCATTATTACCAAGAACAATTGTTATGTCAAAACTGACTACCCTTGTCTGAATAGTTATTAGGCCAGGATAAGTTACACTCCTCTTAGTAAAACTACAGATACACTGTACATAACTACATTCTGTACACTTTTCACACTGCTCTAGGATACTTAGCTATCTTAATCTCTATCTTCACAAAATATTATTATTAGATATCTTCAGTATAAGCAGTTACCTGCCTGCAGTGCGAGGTACAAGCAATATGATAGCATTTGAGAGTAACAATGGACTCCCCCCCCCCCCTAACATGTTTCGTCACAGCAGGGGTATCAGGAGCTACTAGTACACATGTTAAGCTCAACGTGTTTGTTGTAAGCATCCCTTTTCTGTAAATGTGTTTTAATGACTGGTAGCAAGGTTTAGTCCCAACAAACGTTTTACTAAGTACTATGTGTAGGAAAAAGACTAGGGTCGGATTGGGGGACCTAGGGCCCACCAGTAAAATAGATTCTGGGGGCCCACCTACTGCTACATGGGAATACTAATTGTACATTTTTAGGACATGCTGAAAAGATGCATTTGCATTGCATTTTGAAACTCATTGCAAACTCATCAGTCAAAATACATTATTAACAACATTATTTTTTTCTGTTGTGTTTGCAACAGGTTTTAATAGACAATGTAAAAACATAGTGAGATCTGCATAAAGACGTGTTCATAAGATATCTCCTCTTCAAATGCAGATGTGTTTAGACCTAAATGCTTGTGTCCGGTAAGAAGAATTGTTATCTTTTTACATGGCAAAACCTGTTGCTACTTACTAAACACAAGCGTATAAACACATCTGCATTCAGAGAGAAGTTATTCCGGATGTGCTTGAAATGCGTTTCAAAGCACAGTTCAATGTTCTTGTGAACATGGCCTTAAAGTCTAACATAAAGCTATAGACCTGTGTTAAGAGCTATCTGTGCCATCCCCAGCTCCCCCTCGATATAGTGGCCCCATGATCTCCCCCTCATACTGTGGCCCCTCTTGTCGTCCTGTCATATTGTGGCCACCTCTCATTTCCCCCTCATGCTGTGGCCTCTCATCTCCCCCTAATATTGTGCTCCCCCTCATTTTGCTTCATATTGTGACCCCTCCCATTTTCCCTCAAATTTTGTCCCCTCTCATTTCCTTCTCATATTGTGGCCACTCTTATCTGCCCTTCATATTGTAGCCCCTCATTTCACCCTCATATTTTGTCTCTCTCTCATCTCCTCATATTGTGGCCCCATCATCTACTCCTCATATTGTGGGACCCTCTCATCACCCCTTCATATTGTGGCCCCTTTTATCACTTCCTAATAATGTATCTTCTCATCTCCTCCCTCATATTGTGCCTCCTTTCATCTCCCCTTTATATTGTCTCCTCTCATCTCCTCCTCATATTCTAGCCCCTCTTATCTCCCCCTCATATTGTGGCCTCTTATCTCCCCTTCATATTCTGGCCCATCTCATCGCCGTCTCATATTTTGGCCTTTCTCATCTCCCCATGATATTGTGATCGCTCTTATCTCTCCCTAATATTGTTGTCCCTCTAATCTCTTCCTGATATTGTGGCCCATTTTATCTCTTTCTAATATTGTGGTTTCTCATCTCCACCTCATATTGTGTCCCATCATCTCCCCCTCATTTTGTGGCCCCTCATCATCCTCTCATGTTGTGGCCGCTCCTCTCCCCTGCATATTGTCCCCCCTTTCATCTCCCCCTCAAATTGTGGCCTCTCATCTTACCCTCATATGGTGGCCCCTCATCTCCTCATATTGTGCCCCATCATTTCCCCCCTCATATAGTGGACCCTCTTATATCTCCCTTATATTGTGGCTCCTTATCTCATCTTCCCCTCATTTTGTGCCCCCTCTCATCTCCCCTTTATATTCGGTGGCCCCTCTCATCTCCTCTTTAAATTGTGCCTCTCATCTCCCCGTCATATTGTGCCTCATCACCTCACCCTTATATTGTGGCCCCTCCCATTTCCCCCTCATATTGTAGCCCATCTCATCTCTCCCTCATATTTTGGCATCTCTCATCTCCCCTTCATATTGTGGCCTTTCTCATCTTCGCCTCATACTATGTCCCCTCTTATCTCTTCCTAACATTGTGGTTCCTCATATTATGGCCTCTCATCTCCTCTGCATATTGTGACTCTTCTCATATTCAGATTGTGACCTCTCATCTGATCTCCCCTTCATATTGTGGTCCCTCTCATCTCTCAATAATTTTGTGGCCATCTCTTATCACTTCCTAAAATTGTTGCCCCTTTTATCCCCCCTCATTTTGTTGCCTCCCTCATCTCCCCTTCATATTATAGCTTCTCTTTATCTCCCTTTCATATTGTAGCCCCTCTCATCTCTCAATAATTTTGTGGCCCCTCTTATCACTTCCTAAAATTGTTGCCTCTCTCATCTCTTTGTAATATTGTGGCCTCTCATCTCCACCTCATATTGTGCCCCATCATCTCCTCCTCATATTGTGGCTTCTCAGCTCCCCCTCATATAGTGGCCACTCTTATCACCTCCTAATATTGTGGCCCTTCTTATCTCTTCCTAATATTCTTGCCCCTCTTCTCTCTTTATAAGTTCTCTATATGGTTCCTCATATGGTGGCCTCTTCTCTCCACCTTATATTGTGATCCCTCTCATCTCCCACTCATATTGTTCCCCATCATCTTCTCCTCATATTGTGGCCCCTCATCTCCCTCTCATATTGTGGCCCCTTCCATCCCCCACCCTCCACCCTTATATTGTGAACCCTCTCATTTCTCTCATATTGTATTGTATTTGCACCCAAGTGAGATGACCAGTACGCCCCAACATTGCAAGCGTGTGAAAGAAACTGACATCAGATTTTGATTGAGTGATGCTTGAATCTAAGAGCATGCCTAAAAGTATGCAATGTTGAAAGCCAAAGGTGCAGGTTAAAAGACAAACATACTTACAAAAAAATAAAAATATAAATTTCGATTTTTAGGATCATAACAGTAACAAGGCAGTTGCATGACACAAATCTGCATAAAAATAAATATACTAAATTATTGCAAGTTAAATGTGATTATAAGACAGTCATCAGTGTATCTTTGTATGGTTTATCTCTGGTTTTAGATTTTAATATGGATGCAAACTGGGCAAATACTGATCATGTGAACATGACCTTAGGTATTACTTACATGTAAAGCACATTTCTCTGTCTGTGCTACCCTGACATACAAAAGGAAGTCTGTATTTGGAACTCCAGCGCCGTCTGGTGTCACATGATCAGGCTTTGTCCCATTCATTGGCCACACTTCGTATCCATGTAAATGAGAATCTGGGATCTGTTAGCGCCATAAATTGAATTAACATATTTATAATTAAAGTCAAACCTTGTGTAATTGTAGCTAGATTTATCTTACCACAACATCTAGGCAACGCTCTCCGTGGTAAGAGATGTCTCGAAATCCACACCTAAGGAGGACACAAAGCAAAATGTGCCAAGTATTAAATGAGCATAGACACATATATAAGTAGACGATGACAGGACCAGAGAGGGGATTGTTGTTTCTTTAAATTAAATCTTACCTTTTATAATTAGGAAGCAAAGGGTCTCCCCAGACAGAGCGACAATATTTATTCATATCACGATTAAGAAGTAGCGGCCCCTCAGATCTATTTACTGTAGGAAGAAATTTTACACGGTTAGGTCCTGTTGTTTATATGTGCTCTTGGCCTGGGGCTACTCTTATATAAAATCACTGCCATTACAGTTTGAGTGTGACACTGAATAGGTCACAGGGATGCCCATGAATTTCAACAGGTTCACCCAGCCATCTAATGTGTATGGGGGCCTCTGGACTCTTCTCCAACAACAGATTCTGGGGGAGATAAGGATTCTTTTGTTCTTTGGGTGATCAGCCACTATCGGGATTCTGGCTGCAGCTTTCTCCGCTCTCCTATTCACTACAAATACACTGTGTATCCAAAGCGTGCACATATATAGGTAAATGCCTCTGACAGGTGACCGTTGAATGAGCATTCGTTGGACATCTGAGGTGAATGGTCAGCCTTAAATTTAGACCAAGAAAAAATTGTAATTCTGCGAAGCGATCTAGCAAATTATTGTGCTTCCAGATACTTAATAAATTTCAAGACAGCATATTGTACACTTGTTTGTAACAATAAAATGCCATAATATAGTTGTGTCAGAAAAAATATAATAAAGAATAGCAGAATTGTTGTAGTAATTCCAATTCATCTGAATTGAGATTGCAGATTTGCATACTTATGCTGCAGTTCCAACTCTTCTCGGATTTGTGGAAGGACTTTTTAGTTGCAGACCTTATATACAGAATATTTAATGTGAACTTTCACTAGAAATCTTCATTTAATATTCATTAATCACTTATCACCAACATGCGATATAACTTCGAAATGCTTTAACATATCCAGGTGATTTTGAAATTGTTTTCTCATGACACATTGTACTTCATTTTAGTTGAACAATTTAAGTAATACGTTTTGCGTTTCATTCTGAAAAAAATTAAAATTTTGAAAAATTCTGAAAAATTCACATGGGTTAAAACAATATGGACAATTGGCATCTACAGGGCACAGGGGCCCAGAGGGTTGGTATCAGCACTCTACACCCACTTAATCCGGGAAAAAACTCTAAAATCTCCACTTCCCGCTATAGATAGATGGAAGGCACGTATTCCCTCGATAGAGGAAGAATTTATCCCGGACATTCTTTCATCACACCTTAAAGTCTCCCCCTCGATAAACAATAAGCTCATCCAGTTGTACTTCACGCATCAAGCATACCTAACTCAAGTCCGACTGGATCGGGTCGGGTACCAACCACCATAAGGGTTGGGTACCAACCACAGCATGCCCCAGGTGCGGAGATCTTGACGCAGACTTTTGGCATATGAGTTGGAGCTACGCTCCAATTAAAAAATTTTGGTAGGACATAACAAACTTCCTCACAACTATCTTACCAGTACCATTACCACATTCCCCTGAAATATGTTTATTGGGCCTAATTCCTGAAGTAGATTGGACTCATTACCAAATAATATTCTTACAAGAAACATTGTTTATGGCCCGGAAATGCATAGTGCTGACGTGGTACTCTCCCAATACCCCTACCCTTAGTATGTGGAAGTTACAGGTGAACCAAATCCTACCATATGAAAAAATAATTTATAAGCACAGACAAAAACCAAACAAGTTTGACCGTATCTGGGGGGACTGGTGTGACTCACCAAAGACCAACTACTCACCGCCTAGACTTAGAATAGCTATTAGAGACTTATAAGCAATACAACTACCTGAATGATCTGGAGACATGCGATAACGTAAAACACTGGAACAACCTCTGTAACACCAGCATGTGGGGAGCCAAATATGAGGTTAGAGTATGACCCAGACTTAACTCCGCCTCCTAGAACTGGGGGGAGCCGGAGCATTTGGATCGTAGCCTAACTACAATGACGATTGTCGGGAATAAAGTGCAACTAAGCATAAACATAAAACCTTCCCATAGTTATAAGGAACACATAGATAAAGCAAAACAAGATACATCAACTGGCCGATGGTATACACTTGATGTTTATTGTCGTTTTCTTGTTAACTTGAATCTCAGACAACGAAAATAACATGTAATACTATACAAGATTGTAAGCATGATATGCTCTAATGTCTGGACATGCAATTTAGAAACTTTTGAATTTTGGGGGGAAAATACATTCATTTAGGCCAAAAATTACACTTTCACAATGAATTAGATGATAAAGTGGTCTGCAAAGTTTGATACCCAATTTCTCCCAAGTGTACCACTTACCCTATATGTGGTGGTAAACTGCTGTATGTGCACACGGACAGGCATGGAATGGAAGCAGCACCATTTAGAGCGGATTTGTATTGTCACATTGTACAAGCTATAACATTTTTATTTTTTTTTGATCATACAAACATATGAGAGATTATTATTTGCGGGATGACATACACTGTAATATAAATATAATATTTTATCTTTATTCTGTCGTTCTCTACGATTATGGTGATACCTCATTTATATAGTTTTTCTTATCTTTGCTGAGCAAAATCAATATCACATTTGTTTTAGTATCAACAACTTTTCAGATGTATAACTTCTGTATTTTTTTGTTGACAGAGCTGGTTATGGGCTTATTTTTTGTGAAAAGGGTTGTGCTTTTCAGTGGTACCATTTTGGGACACATTACTTCTTTTAATTGCTTTTTAGAACATTTTTGTAAGGGTATTTGATGAAAAATTATATACAGTATATATTTCGTGTTTTTTTTTTAAAGCCGTTCATCTTGCGGCATCAATATTCATTTAGCTTTATTGTACAGATTGATATGGACGCGGTGATACCAAATATGGATTTTTTGTGTTTTATATACTTTATTTGGTTGTTAAATATAACTGTGGTGATTTTTATTTAATTATTTCTATTATAAAATGATTTTTACTTTTTTTTAAATATTTTTTTAACTTATTCCACACTTGGGTTTGTTCAAGCCCTTACACTGCAATATACTTGTATTGCAGCGTAATGTAAGTAACTGAGCATACTGAGCAGGCAGAACCCAGCATCCAGAGGAGCCAGCAGCCTTGAGGCACACGCCGGACCCCGGGCTGCATTATGGATCGGATCGTACACGGGAATACACTTACAAGTACGATCCACGGGGGATACAACTTACATGTAAGGGGTTAAACACCCGGGATCAGAGTTTTTCCGATCCAGGGTATTAGTGCCAGGTCTGGGCTGTGATGTCACAGCATGACATTGGCACTTGCAAGATGCGGTCCCCTGCAATCTTCTTCTGATATGCCGACGTTGAAAGGGGGCAAGTCAGAAGAGTTACATTTAATGGCCACTGTAAAAACCTTATACGGCAGTCATTAAGGGGTTTAAGGAGTTTTCCCACAAAACAAGTTAGGCTCTATCCACAGGTTAGGGTCTATCTTGCTGATCAATGAGAGTCTCAGTGATGGGACCCCCCATAGATCATAAAAGTAGGGGTCCATAGGGGCCCTCTGTACCACAGTCGGACCCCTCACGCTCCCTGAGATGACCAGAGCAGCCGGTTGGGCATGGTCAGACTGCCCCGTTCATCTCTATGGAGCTGACGGAAATTGCAGAGCGCTACATCTCGTGATCTGTGGGGGTCTCATCAGTGAGACCCCCAACGATCAGCAACTTATTTTGTGGGAAAACCCCTTTAATCTTTCTCATCCCCCATTTTGTATATATTGCACTTAATACTTAATCAAATGCATTGTTATTATCATATTGTACAGAGGTTCTGGTTGGATAATTAGCTTGCCACCTCACAAAGGGAGTTAATAAAACCCCTTGTGGCTAAAGAAAAACCTCTCTCTCTTACTGTTCTTACTGCCCAAGATGGAATAAGGAGCACATGGGTCTGTGGCTTGCTGCCCAGACACTCAACCTACAGCTAAGCTCTGCAGGACCTTGAGCTATACCAGGGCCTCTAAACCCTGCTGCTGAAGCAGCCATTAATCCCTCCAGCCTGAAGCTACCTATGCTAGACTCTGTGCAACTCCTTCCAAACACCATCCAACCCGCCAGCTTGAACCAGTTGATTGTTCCTCATGTTTTGGCTTTTGTCGTGTTCCTGAACAAACAAACTGTAAGTTTAATGGTTGACATGTCCCCGAGTGATCCCTGGGTAAGGCTGATAACATCAAGGGCATCCCATTTACCATTATCCAGGGAATTATTTTCTCCGATTAATAATTTAAATAGGAAAGAACAACACAGCAGCCAGCATTTTTCTAAAAAAACTGAAACGTAACAAAATCTTTCCTTCTGTACATGAAACTCTAGAGGGAGATATATCAGAAGTGCCTGGGAGCAAAACTATTCTAGTCGCTAATGGCAACCAAACAGGGCTCAGCTTTCATTTTCCCACAGCAATTTATAATATGAAAGTTGAGCTCTGATTGGTTGCCATTAACAACTAGAACAGTTTTGCTTTCAGCCACTTCTGATAAATCTTCCACTGTGAGCGTTTCTGTTATGCTCTTCAAAAATGGAGAGTGTAAAGGAGAGGCCTAACACTTATATGAACTGGGCCTAGGGCTACATGTACATAATTGTGCATTTTGGATGCATGCTAGCCGTTCTTGACACACTTCAATGACGCATGGGCTGCAAATAACAGTCCACAATCGAGTGGCAGTAACCTAAGCTTGTATTACATGTGTAAGTACATGTGTTATTTGCAGACCATGCATCACCGAAGTGTGTCAACAACAGTTAGCATGCATCCAAAATGCACAATAATGTACATGTGTCTCACATATTGCTCTCCAGGACTCTGTGTACATTGGGAACTCTATGGCAGATTAGGAGACCTGTGCCTTTCACAAAATTTTATTTTTCACAGCAATCACTTGTGATTAAGAGGTTGGGGTGGAGACACTGGTGCTTCACAGGGCAATGACTATGCATTCATTCTTGATATGGCCTGGGTGCAGCTCAGACCCTTTCAACCGAACTGATAAATGGAAAAAGATCACATGGGGATGTCTTTGATGTCAAACCAATTTTTAAAATAAGCGTTTTTAAGAATAAAAAAGTGTTTAAAATGCTAAAACCCTTTTGCTACTGCTCAAAGATATTTGTTAAATTTACTAAACTGGGTCCTCCTTATGTCGTGCCAACATGTGACTTCTGCTTCAGTTACACAGACCAGCAGAGGGAACAGGGAATTTTCCTTAGCGCAACTTGATGGAACATTTTCTTATCTGCATCAAATCCGAAACTTGTAAAATTGGCCTAACAGTGATAAGAGTCACATCCCAAAATGCCATTTCGTTAAGGACAAACTTCATTTCACATGCATCAGTGGTGGACAACCCCCTTTAGACTGTGTTTGCATCTGCTCTACTGTATGCAGTTCTATTTTTCATCAATAAACATTTACCAGGCAATTTTCTCACAGTGGACTAAAAGCACTGTCCAGGATTAGCGTAATAATATTTCATATCATAGTAACAGACAGTCTGTTGTCTGGTGGATGTCACCAAGGTCTGTTAGTGTCCAGAAAATGAAGGAACCATCACAATCCAAGGCTGGCCATACTTCTTACATATATATATAAGCCAAATCCATCAGTTTAGGCTAACTAGTTTATGTGTATAGGAGCCTCCTACCGGTGGATGTGGGAGGAGGTAAAAATTAATTGAGGTACACATTCTGTGCAGAGGCCGCATGGCCAGGTTGAATAAGCGCTCATTCGACAGCTATCAAAAGCGTATGGCTTGCGGCTTCCGCCTACTGTGACCACTGGTGAAGATCTCTGGATGCTTTACTTTAGTCTCATGCTGCAATGATCAGCTGTAAAGTGTCTGTAATGAAGCTTTATTGATAATCCTTGTTCCCATGACAGCAGAAAATATTGAAAATCCAATTTTCTGAAGAAATTCCAACATACATACAAATTCCAACTTACATACAAATTCAACTTAAGTACAAATCTAAAGAACCCTGGGACTGCCTGTATTAATAGTTTAGTCTACTGTATAACCTCACCTGATAACATGCTGGAGATAATCTTGGTTACTTCATTCATGGCTGCTTGTAGTTCTCGGTTCTGTGATGGCATCAGTTGAGCACTCTCTCCCGGTAGGTACAAAGGGGTCACCCTGAGTGGCAGCTGATCTGCCCCTGTTGTGCTTCGTCTAAATATTCTTGTAGCAGGGGAAGGTATAGATGGCGGTGACACTACATGGGTGTCTTGTTGTATAATGTCATGCAGACAGGTGAAGGAGTATACTTTTAACATTAAGAAAAAGTAAAAGGTACTGATGACAATGCTTGACATAGAAATTTGAAAAAGGGATCTAGATGGTAAGATAAATTAGAGGACTAGATATTTATATATACACATGTATTTCACCTAGAAGAGATCAATCCTGTGAAAAGGCTTTATGTATGGAACAAATACTGCTCACCATCTACTCATCCAAATACACTATCACAATAAAGAAGATCCTCTCCTGTCCTTCCTTCCTGCCTGCCTCCTGCCTGTCTCCTCTATCTTGTATCATCTGCAGGATTTGGATGAACAATGACAAACAAAAAGTTGTGGAACTGGTTTCTGTAGCTCAGGAAGTTAATGATCTGGAGAGAGTGCTAGGGGCAGAGAGCGTGAAAGAGGAGGGGATCTGGTGGGAATGCATGAAAGAGACACAGAGCATGAAACTAAAAGATAGTGATGAGGCTGAAGTTTCTAGAGAAAACATTGCCTCCTCTATT
Organism: Engystomops pustulosus; assembly: GCF_040894005.1. Lineage (NCBI taxonomy): Eukaryota > Metazoa > Chordata > Amphibia > Anura > Leptodactylidae > Engystomops > Engystomops pustulosus. Next base: position 102,228,306 of record NC_092411.1, on the reverse strand, counting down.
GGAAATACATTTTTATTGTGCAGTTAAATAAGCTGAAATGAGCAAAAATATTAAAATAATGTACTTTAGAATAGACACAAAGCATCAGTCACGTTACAAAGACAGATTAGACTTACAGTTAGAGCTTAAGACAGAATTTGATTCCATACGATAGTCCTGTATTAAAAAAAATCTGAACTGTATACTTTTTTGGTATGAAGCCTCTGTAATTAAAAGTAGACAACATTTTGTACATTTAAAAGTACATGTACCTCCTTTGACTGATGCTAAATGGTCTTATGGATCCATTTGTGCAGTGAGTATGCAAGAAGTATTTGCTGAACAGGCTGTCATTGTACATCTAAAGGTACATTTTATATCCATAATGTCCATTACCTGTACTATTCAGGACATTTAAGACGAGGGATTGGCTAACTATAGCGCTTGTGAATGCATTTTGTTAGAAGAACCACTTATAAATGTCTGTTTTATTTAATAGCCTGTCAGCTGTAATCTGGAATCTGGAAAACAAGTGTTATTTCTCACAGTTGTACCACCACAGTGGAAGTGGTGCACTACATGGTTCATATGGAAACCAAAGCCAAACAAACCTATCCATATAATACCTGGATGTGCTCGATCTGTAACATCCCCCACCGGGGCCTGACCTATTTTGTTGCTTGGGGGCAGTCGGATCGCTGGGTACCTGAGTGACTGGCGGAGCACGGCCTCATTGTCGTCTGTGGTCATGGTTGTTTGGTACTAGGGAACAGAGGCCTCGTCCACAGCCTAGCAGGTCTCTGACAGGTGGAAGAGAGGAGGGAGAGGCTGAAGATGTAGGTTTCTCCCTGTGGCAACCCCGCTGTAGCTGTAGGGATCCCTAGTGATTGTGATCAGGGCACCCTTGGTTGTTAACAGCCTCACACAGGGATCACTTAGAGGCAGAGAAGGTAAAGCATTCAACTTACAGTCCGTTTATTTGAAACTTGGCAATGGCCACAACGGCAGTGACTTCAACTGAGTCAAGATGGTTGGTTGGATATAGTTCCACAGGAGATGCTCACAGCCTGGCTTCAGGCTGGAGAGATTAGTTGGCTGCTTTAGGAGCGGGATGCTGACTCCTGAAGGTGGATGTCTTCTTGGGGCCTGGTGGCTGCAGACCATGCCCTGAGAAGTGCTGTGCCTCAGCACTCTCTGGGCTCTACCTGTAGAGAGACCAAAACCTTCCACACCAAAGGGTTATATACCGTATATTCCGGCGTATAAGACGACCTGGTGTATAAGACGACCCCCCTACTTTCCTGTTAAAATATAGAGTTTAAGATATATTCGCCGTATAAGACTACCCCTTTTTCAACGCATACAAAACACTGGTAAAAATTAAAAAAAAACTGATTTGAATTTAACATGGTCCTTTTTTTAATTTAAATTCTTATGACATGCAGGTATATAGCAGGGAAACTGTCGCTCATAAACATAAGGCATACAACAACAACATTACCATCATCCATTTTACTGTAAATGTTACCATACTGTACCTTAAATTTTTATTTTATTAATGAAAATGAAAATGGTGAAAAAACGCATTTGCGGCATTTTCTTGTGGGTTTGGATATTACGTCTTTCACTGAGCGCCCCAAATGACATGTCTACTTTATTCTTTGGGTCGGTACGATTAAGGGGATACCAAATTTGTATAGGTTTTATAATGTCTTCATACATTTACAAAAATGAAAACCTCCTGTACAAAAATTATTTTTTTGATTTTGCCAAATTCTGGCGCTAATAACTTTTTTATACTTTGGTGTACGGAGCTGTGGGTGGTGTCATTTTTTGCAAAATTTGATAATATTTTCGATGATATCATTTTTAGGACTGTACGACCTTTTGATCACTTTTTATAGATTTTTTTATATTTTTCAAAATGGCAAAAAAGTGCCATTTTCGACTTTGTGCGCTATTTTCCGTTACGGGGTTAAACGCATTGAAAAACCGTTATCATATTTTGATCGGGCATTTTCGGAAGCGTCGATACCTGATGTGTTTATGATTTTTACTTATTTATTTATATTTATGTCAGTTCTAGGGAAAGGGGGGTGATTTGAAATTTTAGGTTTTTTTATTATAATTTTTTTTTTAACTTTTTTTTATTTTTATTTATACTATTTTTCAGACTCCCTAGGGTACTTTAACCCTAGGTTGTCTGATCGATCCTATCATATACTGCCATACTACAGTATGGCAGTATATGGGGATTTTCCTATGCGCCGCTATCTTTTTGAGGCTGCCGGCAGCTTTGCCGGCAGCCATCGCTGTGAAAACACCCGCGATCGGTGCTAGCACCGATCGCGGGTGTTACCGGTACGCCTTTGCTGCAATATGCAGCAAAGACTTACCGGCTATGGAGAGGGCTCAGCCCGTGAGCCCTCTCCATGCAGCGCGACCCGACCCGGGCGGTCAATTACCGGCGTATAAGACGACCCCAGACCAGACAGAAGATTTTTCAGTCTTCAAAAGTCGTCTTATACGCCGGAATATACGGTAACCTTTGGGAGTGTCCAGCTCAGGTGTATCATCCAACCAGCACATCTGTACAATGCCAAAACAGCAGTGCATCTGATTGGTCACATAATTATTAATAATAATACATTTCTTTTCAGGTAGATATTAAACAGCTGCATTACCGTTTATAAACACCAGAGCGCTCACAAAGGTGATAAAGCATACCTATATCTATTGGAGGCATTATTTCGGAACACGCTGCTTTGGCAGAGATGTTACAGGTCTTGCAGTGAAAGTGACAATATCTGATCTGGTTGATTTATGAAAGTTCCTAATAAAAGACTTCCCATTATTAAATGAAAGCACTTAAAGGAAATCTACCATCAAAGACAAGCATAATATACCAGGGACACTTACTCATAGATCCAGGAAATCTTCTTATATTTGTTATTCATGATCTCCTTCCTTTTAAAATCAACTTTTAAAACTATGCTAATAAGCGTGAGGGGCTACCCAGGGTCCCTGTAATCTGGCTTTACATACTGTTACACTGTCTTACCTAGGACAAGGCATTTTAGAACCCTAGAAAGATACAACCTTGCCCCCCCCCCCACACACACACACACACATACACCATTGTAATGCTACTATACCTGGCCGACAAGAACACATGTTTCAACAACACATATCAAATTTATATAAGGCTTCAAGTACATGAACGTTGTTTGTGTGCCCTATTTATATGGGCTCATGCACACAGCCCTGGTTTCGATGGCCCATTGTATGAGCTGCCTGCCTGAACCACAAAACTCAGAGCATGTCCTATTCCTCTTTGAGAATGTGGCAGTATCTTTTCCTGTCATTGGTGCATGCCAGAGGAATATACAAAAAAGATTAATCCCAGAAATCACTTTCAAGTAAAGTAACAAAAAATAACATTTTAACTCTCCTCTTCCACTGACAACATCCAAGCTCCCCACCCCAATGACAACACTTTTGCCCTGGCTGTTAGACTTAATGTATTTGAGAACAAATTTGCGTCATATATGTCAAAACACATTTAAGAAGGGGTTAGAAGTTGGCAGACCTGTTTTTTGTTGGTCTAATTATTTGCCAAAAAAATGTGGGGTTTCAAAAGCTGCCCTCAAGAACACAGCAATTTAGGTGGGTGACTCCGGCAGCCACCTGAATCACCCACCAGGAGTATGGACCTGCCAATCACATCAATAGCACCTGGTAGACACAGCTGCCATTTATATGAAGAGTGCTGCAGACAAGACCCTTCTGTCTGCCTTGCTCTGTTCAGTGTGGAGGTCCCAGGCAGCATGTTATAACACAGAGCTGCGACTTGGCAAAAGAGCGGGGAGAAGGAGAGATGGCAGCGGCATGGGAACAGGCAGGTAAGTATTCATTTTATTTTTTAATTAACTAATTGATTAAGAAATTCATTGCCACATGCATTTTCTAGTGGGATTGTATAGAATTATGGGGAAAGGGGAGGGGAGCTGTATATAGTTATTAGTTAGTGGCATGTATATAAACTGTGTGTTTCTGGGGGGCTGTTTATAGATTGTGCCCATAAATAGATTCAGGGGGGGCTGTGTATAAACTGATGGGGCTGTATACAGACTGTGGAGGTGGGCTGCATGTAGTCTGTGGGGTGGGAGGTTGTATATAGAATGTGGGGGTGGGGGGCTGTATATAGACTTTGGGGGCTCTTTATAGACTTTGGAGAGATGTATATAGACTGTTGTGGCTGTGATATATGTCTCAGAGAGGCCTAATGGCTTCATGCCATGTAGTGAGGAGAGCTGAGCTACAGCAACCTCTTGACTGTACCTGTAGAGACCTCAGGAGAAAGACCGAGAACTTTCAATACCAAGAGCTTTCTATAACCTTCCCTTGGGAGTGACCATCTCAGGTTATCCAACCAGCACCTCTATACAATACAATAATAACAAGGCATTCTTTCGGTCATAATAATTAACATTACTCACAGGCAAATATTAAGCAGCTCAAGTACCAAATGGAACCAGGGGATTTTGTGGTTGCTTAGGGGAGTACATCTCACATTAGGTAATATGCTCTTTCTTAAATGTGTTGTCCTATGGAACCTATACAGATTGCAAGATTACTTGGCCATACTTCTCCTACATTTAGAAGGCAATAAAGGTTCACAAAGTTTGTAACATAACCCGACCGGCTGGATGTTACAGGGGCAGGGTGGCAGTGTACTGAGGGCTAGCTGGCTATACAGTTGGGGCTTGATGGCTATATACTGGGGGCTGGCTAGCTAAGAATGGGGGGAGGAGTCTGGCTAACATAGCCAGGTGGGCATACTGGAGGGGCGGTGAAGAGAGGTGGAGGGATGAGCTTCTCACCCTTCTCCTCTCCATAGGAAATTGTGCCTCACGGCCATTCTTAAGGCCAGAGATAGAGCATGCTCTATCATTTTTGCGGACATGGAACGTGAGCACACATTGTGCTTACTGTACCGAACCCAGGCACCATAGCTGTCTATGAGGACATATATCTGCAATATACGTCCCTCAAATGGTCGTGTGAATGCCCAATCAGCCCAGAAGAGGTGGTCGTATCCAAGGACAGCTGTACTCCATTTCTAAGGGACCATATAACTATATTTGTAAGCAATTATATTCACAAAGGTACATATTTTTACATAACATCCAACTAAAGAAATGTATATATGTGGTAGATGAATTAAATGTCAATGCCCAGAGGAGATTACCCCTTTAATGTCTATTCTGGATTGCATCTATTCTCTAGTGCTGGATTGGTTGATTTTTCTGGTATGTACTAAATGCAGGTTACAATAAATTTCCCCATTTTATTTAAAATTGGTAAAATTATTTTGTAATGTTTAGCTCCTATGTAAAGTATTAATGTACAGTATGTCTGAACGTCCATATACAGGCAGTCCCCGGGTTACATACAAGATAGGGTCCGGAGGTTTCTTCTTAAGTTGAATTTGTATGCAAGTCGAAAATGTATATATTATAATTGAAGTTTTAGACAATTTTTTTTTTTGTCCCAGTGGCAATTGGAGTTTAAAAATTTTTGCTGTAATGGGACTAAGAATTATCAGTAAATCTTCATTACAGGGACTTTACCGCTGATCATTGCAGTCTGGGACTATAGTAAAGCATCCAGAGACCTTCCCCAGAGGTCACAGTGGGGAGAGGGGTCTGTCTGTAACTATGGGTTGTCTGTAAGTCGGGTGTCCTTAAGTAGGGGACCGCCTGTAGTGTACATCTCTGGTAATTTGCCTTCCTCACATATCCGAACTCTAAACTCCTATGTGCCTTAGCCTTTGTTTACTCTATATGGTATAATCTCTGAAAACAGCCCACACTGCCTGTCCTTGTTTGATCATGTGTAGCACACATGCACACTGACAGCAGAAAATAATGAATTTGTCAAGCTAATCTGCCCATCTATTTTAGTTGAGGGACTGTGCATAAAATGCTGTTTTATCCCGTTGCAAAAAAAAAACACTGTGTAATTTAATTCTAACATCCGTACCTAATTACCTTTGCTATGGAAATCTCAGAATTACAATAACACAACTTTCCAACAAGGGCGGATTAAGATTACCATGGCCCCTGGGCTGTATGAATATTATAGTCCCTACAAGCCTGGAATCATTTCCTATATATGGAACTAGAGTTAAGGTCTTGAAATGGCTCTTTTGTACAAGTGTATTGAGAGCAGGAACAGATAAACAAGGATTTAATGGGTGACGTTCCTTCTCAGTTGAAAATTTTGTGGATGACTTGGGTGGCCATGGGTCCCCTAGAAAGCTTGGGCTAACAACTATATTATAATCCACTAATGGCTCCCAGCAATCTCAAAGCCTGACTTACTAGAAGTTTGATGCTTTTGGAATTATTTTTGCCGTTGCAACATTATGCTTTTAGATTCATAGATTTATAGATCATAGACATATTTGTTGATGATCCCTGCAATAGGAATAGATAAAGAAGTGATATTGTTTTACACTTTTACAGGATGTGTTAGATTTATAATGAAATGTTAGATGAAGGGACAAATCTGGCATATTTTAAAGAGGACCTGTCACCCCCCAAAAAGACCCCCACCAAATATGCCCGCCATAATCCTCCCCCCAGCAGCTTTCTATTTATGCCATTTATTAAAAAAAATTATGTTGTAAAAGTGTGTTTTAATCGATCCGACCTCTTACCATATAAGACAGTGGTGGCAAACCTATGGCACGGGTGCCAGAGGCGGCACTCAGAGCCCTTTCTGTGGGCACCCGGGCCATCGCCCCAGCACACCAGACAGGACTCAAAGAATCTTCCTGCAGTTCCAAGCAACTTAAAAGATGTTGTTTTCAGTCATATATTAAAGTGATACTTACTTCGCTACTTGGGAATGTAGTAAGAGGGAGAATGAGTAGATGGGACCTTTCTCTGTCCCATTGATTCTCTGTGTACAGAGAGACACTGGAAAGAAGCTAAAATGATGCAAATTTTCCATCTTGTCCTCAGGAGGCCAATATGATCAAAAGTTGTTGCAGAGCAGGGAGCTTTAAGTTACTGCTTTAATTTTTGGTTGGCACCACACGATAAATAGGGGCGGTTTTGGGTTGCAGTTTGGGCACTCGGACGCTAAAAGGTTCGCCCTCACTGATATAAGAGGTCGGATCCTCGTATCTTGTGATCTGCAGTCGGCCTTATGCATGAGGGGGCCGGCCGACACACCCCCTCCATGCCCCTGTCAGCTGCCGGCTCTATGCGATGCGGCGATCCCTGTGAGCGGCAGCATTTAGCGGCCGGGGGCAGCCGGAGCTCGCACAGAGGGACGAAGCTGGTGGACGGAGCTGGTGGGGGGGGGGGCTGTACGTGGCCGCGAAGCGCTGACCACTGTGTAACACCACCGGCCACCGGCTTCAAGTGTTTCCAGAGTGGAGACTTTGTCTTCTTTGACGGGAGGGACATGGAAAGATGCGGTTCCAGATTATGTAGAAGGCAGTGGACAGTGGCTGAATATGTATAACATTCGGCCTGAGCTTTCAATATGCACGGCGCGGCCGCTCACAGGATATGAGGATCCGACCTCTTATATGGTAAGTGGTCGGATCGATTAAAACACACTTTCACAACATAAATCTTTTAATAAATGGCATAAATAGAAAGCTGCTGGGGGGAGGATCATGGCGGGCATATTTGGTGGGGGTCTTTTGGGGGGATGACAGGTCCTCTTTAAGGCTTGCAGTATTTGGGATAAAGAGGTGGGATGGTCTTCCTAAAATGTGTCTTATAGTCTGCAAAATATGATGGGTTTGTATAAAAAAAAATGTTTTTTAGAAAAATTTGGAAAAAAACTCCTCTAGGTTTGGCCCATGGGCCTACACTCCTCCCGGGCCCCTACACTCCTCCCTGGCCCCTGCAATACTCCCTGGTTCCTGCAATACTCCCTTGACTATGCTTCGCATTAGCTACTTAGTTGCTTGGGCCAGAATGGCAAGGGATGGGCTGAAGGCTTATGCAAAGAGAAGGAGATGAAGTTACTAGCTGGTTTTTGTGAAGGTTCATTGATGAATGATGTCAATAACATCAGAGGGGACATACTGAGGCGGGGAGAGCTTGACTTCAGAGCTAAACTCTCTGGGCACATTTACTTATCCGGTCCTGTTGCGATCCCCGCTGTGCGTTGTCCAACGATCATGGACTCCGGGGCAATTCACTAAGATCGTGTGCCCGATTTCTTAAGTGTCGCTTCCACGCTCAGGTCCGCCGAAGTTCACCTTCTTCTTCCCGGTGCATGTAAGTGTATTTCTTGCGACACAATTTAAATGTTAAATCCAGTGCTCAGTCCGAATCCGTCGGATTGTTCAATGGCCCGCAGCCCGATTCGTGTCGCATGATCGCGTGCGCCACAATACCCTTTTAAAGGGCACCTACCACCACAAATCTACCTATAAAGGTAGATTGGGTGGTAGGTGGATCAATGGGACGTGAGGATAGCCCTTTTAAGGGCTAATCCTCACGTCCCTGCACTTTTTTAATAACTTTAATTTGGTATTTATTCAAATTTACTTATGCGGCTACCGGGGCGTGGAGTAGCCGCATATGAGATTACACGAGGCGGCTACTCCACGCCCCGGTAGCCATTTTACCCCTCCTACTCACCCATCTTCGTCCGGCGATCCTGCCGTCTGCGCATGCGCAGAAGAGCAGGCCCGCGCCTGTTTCGGAGTTGTGACCGCGCAGGCGCGGGCCTGCTCTTCTGCGCATGCGCAGACGGCAGGATCGCCGGACGAGGGCGCGCAGCTATGCGGAGCTGCGCGCCGAAGATGGGTGAGTAGGAGGGGTAAAATGGCTACCGGGGCGTGGAGTAGCCGCCTTGTGTAATCTCATATGCGGCTACTCCACGCCCCGGTAGCCGCATAAGTAAATTTGAATAAATACCAAATTAAAGTTATTAAAAAATTGCAGGGACGTGAGGATTAGCCCTTAAAAGGGCTATCCTCACGTCCCATTGATCCACCTACCACCCAATCTACCTTTATAGGTAGATTTGTGGTGGTAGGTTCCCTTTAAATGCGGGCAAATCGGTAATCATCTGAATATACAGCGCTTGTGCGGTCCGCGGACCCTTAGTAAATGAGCCCCTCTGTACCCATTACTTTATATGGCCATTTTATATCTCAATTCAAAGATGAACATTGGCCCTTAGTGCAGTTTGCCCCACCCTTTTTTTGCAAAGCTGACGCAGACACAATTATATATCTGGCCCATTGTGTGTTTCCACAGATGTAAGTTAAGATATAAACTGTGAGGCACTGTTCAATTCTCATGTAAAAGAAAGATGAAGACAGTGGACCTGCTGAGTTTGCATGCCTCCTCACTGTCAAGCAAGAAAATGTTGTCTTACTGCACAGCCAAACCTTGTACTTGCGTGGTAAACCTTGTAGCTCTGACATATGCCGTGAGTAGCGAGGCGCGTCTGAATTTGTCTGTGTAGTGAGCCAACGTCATGAGTGGGAGGGGAAAGAGAGGGCGGATGTGGGAATGGGTTGGGGTGAGTCATAATGAGCAGGATGCCAAGTGGAAGAATTATGCAAATGAGCAGGTGCCCTTTTTCGATTTGCAAAGCACATCCCCGGGACTTTGCTGCATGCACTAGCAGGGAGCTAGGTAAAGTTTACTATTGCATATTTTTACAACCAAGTAACAAGATTAGATAAAAACATGATTGGTATGTACTGTGCTGTGTCTATTGCTCCCCCTCATATTATGCTTTCCCAGCAGCCCACCCTCATATAATGGATCTCCAGCAGCTCCCCATTATACTGTGGCTCCCTCACCTCCTCCTATCCATGCTGCCCCTTTATAAAAAAAAAATTATAAAAACGAGATACTCACCTCTCCCTGCAGCAATTCTTTCTTTTGCCTGCTGCTTCTATGTGCCACTCTGAAGCCTGCAGACGGGATGACATCATATCATCGTGCCTGCCTGCAGCAGCAGAGACACTGGGTCGTGCTCCAGTTTTCTGTCAGACTTTGCACATTCTTTTTAGTGAAAACGGCTTGTACAGGTATTAATAAGTGTCTGCGCCACATTTGAGATGCACTAGGCATCATGTGACATAAATTAGGGGCATTCAGGGACTCAGTAAGACCGTGCACTACATTTAAAAGGCAAAGTCCAACAGAATTGTGTCACACACCCCATGTTAAAGGTGCACCAAAAAAACAGTGCAGGGGGTGCCAAATTCATAATGAACGTGCGCCAGAAATCCTGGATCTGGCGCCCCCTACACACTACACAGGTAAACTATTGGCGTTGGACAGTTGGGGGTTATGCAACCATGCCACAGAAAATCACACCACAGAGATAATGTACATCATACCTCCCAACCTCTGGGCTAAAGAAAGAAGGACCAAAAGAGTGCACATTTTTTGTAAAATAATCCACGCCCCTTGCCCCGCTCCTAATCCCACCCCCACTAGTATGGAGGTATAATACCTGAAATAATGGTAATATTGTAATATTCTCACCTTTTACAATGTCCCATTGTGCTCCCCCTTCCTGCTCCCCCTATTATTGTGCACCCTTCTCTGCTCCTTTTTGTTGTGTCCCCCCTTTTATTGTGCCCCCTTTTCTGTTCTCCTTTTTATGGTGCTCCACCTTTCTGCTCCCCTTTATTATTACGTCCCCCTCTCTGCTCTCCCTCTTATGGCCCCTCTTTTGTTGAATAAAAATAAATAATCTGTACTCACCTTTCCTTGTTCCGCTCCTGTACTGCCTCTTCCTCCACTTCTGCCCGGCATGCGCACTGTGATGACGTCACTGCCAGACTCTGCTGTGTACACTCTAGCAATTTATCAAACTCTATCAACGACTGGAGGACGGCGATAGAGTTGATGTCCCGACCATACCTCCCATCAGGGGGGACAGCGGAAGCCTGAAAACCGGGACTGTCCCCCTGGATCCGGGACAGTTGGGATGTATGTGTACATCTTTTTTTTTAAGTACAGGAATAATAAATGCTGAAGAATTTTGCATGTCAAAAGCCATCTACAATTGTCCAGGACTGGCATTAGAAGGGGGGCAAATTGGGAAATTGCCCAGGTTTCCTGGCTTCCAGAGGGCCCCAATGCCATTACCTCTTCTGCATTTAAGCAGTGGGAATAGAATCTAAAACAGGGCACACTGCAGCTAATTCCTAGAAGAGCCGTGAGTTCTGCTGGCTCCTCCTCCTGATGAGTCTTCTGTTTCCTGACATCAACTGTGACTTACAGCTCATGGGTCCTTCCTCCTGCTCTGGCTCCAGATAATGGTAGTATATGCCAGGACCCAAAGCAAAGAGGCCTTCTTCTGGCCTCTGTCTACTCAGTATACGTCAAATTCAATAGAAAAAACACAGGATTATGTAGTGTATGAAAAATTGGAACCGGCACAACACGAGAGAATATCCACAGGTCTTCTTTGTCAAAAACACATATCCTTTATTGTATGAAAAGCATCTTAAAACATGAGGAAACAATCTGGTTGACGCGTTTCGAACTAGTAGTAGAGTGTAGTATACTGTGCTTATAAGAGGATATATTCAGCGGTGGCTATTATAACCTATGGGGATGAATGCTGTTGGCATCCATCCTTGCCTCCACTGAACATGTACTCTAGGTGTTCCCTCAGTGATGTAACTGTCCATATTTTAAGACTCCCTGAACTTCGACAGCAGCAAATCACTGCCTGCTGCTGATGTTCTCTCCTTTCACTTTCACTTACACTGCTGCCCTCCATTGTGTGTATGTATAGGAAGTCCCAGCAGTGACTTACAATAAAGGGAAAAACTGTGATTTGAATGCACTATAACTCTAATTAAAAACACACACACAAAAGTCACCTTTTATTGGTAAACATAACTGTGGCCAGGGGACTCTCTAAGAAGACACATTATGTTCCATCTAGTTCTGTGAGCTGACAATGTGGTTAGATTATCAGGGTACAGGTTTATATACTCTTTCTGTCAGGATTGGAGGTAGTGGATCCTCTGAACCACCGCGGACGATGACACAAGACAATATCTGGGACCGGAGTCTAAGTGGCACCCGGTCTTCACCAGAGCCCGCCGCAAAGCAGGTTGGTTTTGATGTGGCGTGGTACCACCAGGTCATTCGGAGTCGGGGACATAGCAGTAGGTTAAGGCAGGCAGCGGAGGTGCATAGTCAGGAATGGAACCGGGGTCACAACAGGAAATGACAATAATAGCGAAGGGCATCAGACAAAGCTTTCTCTAAGGCACGAAGATCCGGCACGGAATGCGCCCTAGGAAGCAGGGACGTGCGTGGCCAGCTGCCGGAGCTGGAGCGTGGACAGATAATGTATTGTGGGGAACCTTGGGGCGTGGGGAGGCACGGGTGTGCCCGTGACCCTGGATATTGGGCGCAGGGGCACTCGCACACTGAGGGGTATGGGTGCGCCTGCGACCCGGAACGTGGGGCGCGGGGGCACCCGTGACACTTTCATTTACCTTCTGAACATTGTACTAGTATCTGACACATAGAAAAAGAGATGAGACAGATAAGAGATGAGATAGATCAGAGATGAGATACGTGAGATGCATATTACACACTGTCAGCTCTGCTACATATGTGCTCTCACACTATGAGATCTGCTGTCCCTCCACCTTCTGCCGGATAATTTATCTGCTTGTAGCTTGCAGTTTCTCTGTCCTCGCTAAAGTGCAGGGAGCAGAGAGACAAAAATCTGTGCTGCACCGCAGTCACACAGAAATACAAGATGGCTTCCCCGACCCTAAGTCAGAAGTTACAGGGTCACCGACTCTGCTGCACTACTCAGCCGCGGACTCTGGCACCCGGCCGCCCGCCCAACTCTGCCACTCGCCGCCCGCCCCACTCTGGCACCTGACAATCTGTCCATCTCTGATTATAGCACCTGGCTGGCCACCGCAACTGCCACCTGGCCGCCCACCGACTAAGCTACCCACCAGCGATGCCAGCGAGACACCAAGAGAGCAAGTAACTTTATTATTTTTTCTCTTTATATGTGTAATATATATATATATATATATGCACACATACATATTTTTTCTGTCTTGGCGGACACAGTGCAGCTGCGACACAAAACTGGTGCAGACACTTCATAAATACATGTGCAAACAGTTGCACGTTCTTTCTAGTGCAGTCGGATAGAAAACTGGTGTAAACCCATGTCTTATCACTCACATAATGGACTCAACAACTGATAGACAAGGATGATCCAGGCTCTGCCATAGCTGGACACTGCTGCTGCACACAAACTAAACACATACACAAACTGCACTACACAGACAGTGTAGTAGTTGACACTGTGGCTGCTGCTGCTGCTGAGTGGGGGGGGGGGCACTGTGGCTGCTGCTGGGAGGGGGGGGGGTAGGCACTGTGGCTGCTGCTAGGAGGGGGGAGGGGTAGGCACTGTGGCTGCTGTTCTCTGCGGCTGCTGCTGGGTGGGGGTGTAGGCACTGTGGCTGCTGCTGGGGGGACAGGTGTAAGACACTGTGGCTCCTGCTGTGGGGAGAGGTACGCTGCTGGGGGGTAGTTGTGCGTCACTGTGGCTGCTCCTGGGGGGGACTGTGGCTGCTTGGTGGGGCATTCTGGCTGCTCTTGGGGTACTCTGGCTATTGATTGCTGTGGGGACACCTACTGGCCATACAAATATCTGAGTCCGCATCACCTATTGAAAGAAGATTGCGTTTGCATCGCATTTAGTAAAGGCAGAAGGAGTCTGTGTGTTTCGAAATGCTACGCAAATGCAATGCAAGCACCACATGTGAACGCAGCCTTAAGTTATTGTTATTTAACAATACGTTCAGCTTTGTGGTTGCACTCATAGGGCTGATTGTAATGTTAATTCTGTATAAATTACAATGATACATTACATTTGGCCCCTATAAGTCAACCATGATTTCTTATGTGGCCCCCAGTGAAAATGAGTTTGACACCCCTGGTCTGGAAGATCTAGGAGGTTATACCGGTATGTATGCAGCTTTGTATGCAGTGTGTGTCACTGGTCATAGCACTGTGTGTCATCTTTTGTGTGCTCTTGCAGAAAGTTCTCCCTCACGTGTATGTGTGGATGGGGAGGCCCTCCCTTTGATGAATCGCTTTCTAGAACAACCCACCCACTTCAGACCAAAGCCACAGCGTGTGACACAATGCTGTAGAAGTACCAGCACCCTTCGTTACAAGGATGTGTTGTAGCTGCTTTCCCAGCAATCAATGAACAACATGTAATGGTAATTTACTTAAACAGTGATAATACATTTTCTTATGGAATCCTCTTGCACTGAAAGTTACCGATAGTAAGCCCACAATGAGCTGCCTCCCTTTCTAGCATATTAATTTTACACACCATAATGGTATCTCCAAACAGCTGATCTCTATGCTAAGGTTCTGCAACTAAGTTCTTTAACACACTTATTCACAATAACGATCAATAAAAGAGAGCATCATTGGATTGGTTAAAGCAATCTCATACAAATGCCGTTCTAAAAGAAATTGGAACATTGGGGGTCATTTACTAAGGGCCCGATTCGCGTTTTCCCAACGTGTTACCCGAATATTTCCGATTTGCGCAGATTTTCCCTGAATTGCCCCAGCGGCACCTGGTGGACGGCGGAGGAACTACCTTAATAAATCCCGGCTGGACCCGAATCCAGCGCAGAGAATGCGCCGCTGGATCGCGAATGGACCAGGTAAGTAAATCTGCCCCATTGTTTTAAACGCAAAACATGCATATTTATTTTGGGAGAAGCTTGAAAACTGCTGAATACTGCATCAACAGTAGGAAATACTGCTGTAAAAACTGTTTGTTTTACCATTCAAGAATTCTTGGTAAAAATTCTTTGTCACATCCTGGAAAACTTAGGCCAATTTTAGCCTTTTTGCTGCCTGAGCCAAAAATTGAACCCCACTCCCTGTACCTTTTGCAGAATATCAGTCTGTCCCTGATGTTTTTTCTGGAAAGAATTGGCTTCTTTGCTGCCCTCCTTGACACCAGGCCTTGCTCCAAGAGTCTCCGCCTCACAGTGCGTGCAGATTCACTCACACCTGCCTGCTGCCATTCCTGTGGAAGCTCTGCACTGCTGGCGCTTGCTGGTCCTTCTTGGGCGCCCTGAAGCCTTTTTGGCAACAATGTAACCTCTCTCCTTGAATTCCTTGATAATGCAATAGATTGTTGACTGAGGTGCAATCTTTTTAGCTGTGATACTCTTCCCTGTTAGGACAGTTTTGTGCAGTACAAGATGACTGCACATGTTTATTTAGAGATAACCATGGTTAACAGAAGAAAAAAAAATGATGACAAGCACCAGTCTCCTTTTAAAGTGTCCAGTGGTGTGATTCTTACTTAATCATGACAGATTGATCTCCAGCCCTGTCCTCATCAACACCCACACCTGTGTTACTGGAGCAATCACTGAAACAATGTTAGCTGCTCCTTTTAGGGCAGGCCTGCAATGAAGTTGAAATGTGTTTTGGGGGGAAAAAGTTCATTTTCTAGGCAAATATTGACGTTGCAATTAATTGATGTTAAGCTGGTCGATCTTTATAACATTCTGGAGTATATGCTAATTGCTATTATAAAATCTGATGCAGTAGACTTTCTAAAAATTAACATTTGTATCATTCAAAACTTTTGGCCATGACTGTACTGTTCTGGCCTGTAGGGTTCTCACTACCTCTGTGTGTGTACAATGAATATGTAGCAACTTGTTGGTAGTGGTGGACTAGAAAACTGACTTGTCTAGTGGCAGACCAACCTCTGTGTTTGAAGTAGTATGCAGAAGAATCATGTTGGCAGCTGGGCACAGAACCATTGTGTAATAAGTTTGAATCTCCTGAGAATTGTGTGAAAACCTGGGACTGTACAGAGACTTACAGCAACTGTAAGTACAGAGTCCCTGACAATACTGCATAATGGAGAATGGCCTGAAACCCCCTCAGAGACTGGATGTGTAATGGTCGTTTACGAACCTTATAGACTGCTAATGTCCATAAATATTGGGTGAAGTACGGACGTCTACAGTAGATCCTATATCCTAAGTGGCTACCATATGGAGGTGCCTTTAATAATATATCCATCACCTTTAATGATGTATTCATTCCTTAGCAAGTATGCCACCTTGTGGCTGCACCAGCCAGTGTCTTAATACCAGAAACCACAGGTGCCCACTCTGGCCTAGCACCCAGGGCAAGTTAGGAGATTTAAGCCCAGAGCCGAGGTCCACCACCAGACTCCGCTCCATCCATCAGCCGAGCCTAAAGCTACTATCAAGCTCTGTAACCTTTCTGTGGACCAGCTCTCCATGACTCTTCCAGGTTGCCGAATCTGCTGCTGAAATCTGCTGTTACCGTTTGGCCGTTGCCTGCTGTTGAATAAAGAACTGTAAGTTGATTTGCACAATGTTGTCTCCGTCCAATCTCTAGATAAGGCTGCTTACCAACACGCACTCCCCATCCATCCACCAGGGATTCAACCTACAGACAATCAGTGGTTGCCCCAGGGAGAAACCATTGCATCAGCCTGACATCCCTGCTGCTTCTGCATCTGCCTCTGAAGTTCTAGTCTCCACCACCGGAGGTCTCCAGGCGACAGATCCAGCCACTGCTGATTTTACCCAGCCTAATGATGTCCATGTTGCAGTTCCTGCTCCATGCCTGCAGCTATTGATTCTGTGATTGTCCCAGATCAACAAGAATAATCCCCTGATGGTCTGGAGCCTACAATCAGGTACTGTTATCTTGTACATATTTTGCTACTGATGATTTTTCCGCCCAGTTGGGCTGAGCCCTTAATCCCCAGAGACTATCCTGGGACTCTTTATTTATTCTTAAGCCAGAGACATTGCTGGACTTCTCCTCAGTTGTGCTTTGAAAGCACCCCTTTCTGCTGAACCCAGAGCTACCTCTCCTACTGTGTCCCCCATCTGTAGAGGAAATCCTTCTGTGCCTTTTTCCTTTCTTCAAGGACTGTGCCCAGAGCATGAACTCTAATGCAGTTGAGCCCTCTGAGAGACTCATAGTCATTATTCTCTACAGGAAAAAGGACACTCCATTAAATATTATTATTGATTGCTATGCATAATCTGCCTTCTCTTTCAGGTGAAAAGTACTATGATTATTGAGGTTTCCAGTATCCATATAATGCCTTTCTATTGCTATATTGACTACTAAAAGTAGCCATCATGTTATGTAACGTTTCTAAGTAATGTACCCATTGGGCTGATTAAGCCAACGGGAAGTTTTGCACTATTATACTAATTAATACTATATATCAGTTTGCATTAACCCTTTCATAGGCTTTGCAGCTATGTGGATAAGACTTGTGTCGGACCGTCTATCTGTATTTATGTCAAATCCTGACCGCAGGCTTACGCCTCAAACCAAATCTTCTCATTTGGGTGGCCTCTGTAAACTGCAGGTCTTTAGGGGACTTGGGTTTTCTAACCAGTGTCACCTAGACATCATACTTTAAGGGTAAGACCGTTAGTCAGCAGGTATACCATGTGTACTGTATGTACCTCTGCACCATGTCATTGGGGTTGTGATCATCCTGTTTCACAGGGTCACCATAATAATAATAATAATAATAATCTTTATTTATATAGCGCCATCAATCCCGGACCTTGTACAGTTCATTGATCCACAACACTTTTTGGTTCCATCATAAAAAGGGTATGAGTGGCATATATCTACTGCACCTCACATGCACTGTGTCTCTTTTACTGAACAACTATCACTTCTTGGTTTGAAGCTACTGGCGTGGGCGGTGGATCATGGACTTTCTAGTCCATTTCCTGTTTTCTGCATAAAATACTGCTACTACTGAGGGCTCCCTAAATATGTTAGCTGCTTTCCTTTATATTTGCACCAATTTATTACCAGCACCCTGTACAATGTACATGAAAGGGGCAGGAAGAGCTTGTCGGTAGGCTGCAATATCAGCCAATAGTTACAGAATAGTCGGTATGTCAGAGATGTTTTGGCAACTTTCCCCCATACAGACTATTCAGTATTTCTTATTCTCTGTGCTTTTAAAGGACATCTACCACCAGGATGAAGGACTGTACGTAAATGAGCCTGAGAGGCTCCAGGCGCCATAGGTGGTAATGGAGCCTGGAGCCTCTCAGGCTCATTTGCATACAGTCTTTCATCCTGGTGGTAGATGTCCTTTAATGATCCATAGTATAAGGAACACCTTGGGGCTGTTGAGCTGTTTTAACTCTAGTAAATCCATTCCTAATTCTAGACATTTACTATTATGATCCTTTACCATCATCCGCCAGCCTCACTATAATAATTTCAGACATCTCCGACAATAAGCATCTGTCTGAGTGGATACTGAAAATAACGCTTGTTACTCCATAGAACTGTGTTCATCCAGTGTCCATTGTATGTGGCTCACACCAGGCTTACACTTGTTTTTCATTTTGTTTGGGTTTCAGAAGCGTGTGTGCCACCACTCATGGAATGAGATCATGCATTGCTCTTCAGTTTGTGAAAACATTAAAGGTTGCTCCTCTGGATTTTGCTGTTCTAGACAGACAGCTTTAGGAGCCAGGAACACAAGCTAACCTGTGCTGTACCTAGACTGGGATATTGTATGGGTAGCAGACATAAGGGGTAGACTCATTATTCCTTCTCTGTCTGTTTTATGGTGAAGAACTTACTCAAATCAAGCGGGACCAAGCGGGCATGACGAAGGTGGTCGGAGCATAGAGAGAGTATGGGATATTACTAAAGGTAATTCACACTTTCTAAGAGTGCTGAGTGCTGAGAGTGTGTGCGAAGATAATTTGGCTTCGAGGTGCACCCATAGCTTATATTTGGCATGGTGCAAGAAGTGAATATTCCTAGTACAGCAGCAGCTATGAAATATGCCCTTCAGTCATGAAGGGTCCACCCCGCAGCTGATTTTCTACTTATTAGGATTGCTCTTGTCGTCTTTGAGGCGGAGGATGCCCATATAAACTTCCCAATCAAAGACGTTACCACTCCAGAGAAGGAAGCAGGCAGGCTTACAAGGATAGTCTAGAATACATTGCATTTTAATGCTACTGATATGTCCCAGCCTCTCCTCAGAGTGAGAACAAACACAGCATAATTTGCCACAAAAGTGTCTTTTATGCCTGCAGGAACTTGTATGCCTAAGTATCTGATGGACCGTGATGCCCAGGAGAACGAGAATATTGCACAAAGAATGGCCACCAAAGCAGGGCTCAGAACGATTCCCATGGCCACACTTTTGGAAACATTGAATTTGTGATTGCTAAAATGGATATGTTCATCAAGCACTCACATGAGAGCTGCCAAGGATGTAAGAGGCTCAGTAATATAAAACAGAACATCATTCGCAAATGCAGGACCCTTATAGTGGATGAAACCAATGAAGACCCAACAAATGCTTCTGAATAGAGGCTAGAAGATGTTCCATTCCCATTGCATAGAGCAAGGGTCATAAGGGGAAGCCTTGCCTTGTCCCATTTTTAATACACAATGGAGGTGAGAGAGTCCCATTAACTCTAACTCTCTCTGTGGGTTATTATATTCACACACTGCTGTGGCTGCCAAGGCAGTCAGGGCTGGGGGCAAGTTTTGTGTACCACCCACGTATGGATTAGGGATAACAGATCACCTATCCAACATGTCTTTTTTTCTACAATTCAATAAATGCAATCTTAAATGGTTCCTGGTGTAATATAGGTTCTTTTTTTAACTTCAACAGTATGGGAGACCTGGGATAAACTTACAATACTGCATGCAAACCTAGTATGTTGAATCTACCAAAAGATATGAATTAGGATCAATACACACCTAGGTTATTTCATCTGTTTTTAAATCTAATATTGTGCCAAACCTTAGAGGGGTCAAAAACACAGAACACATACAAAACTTTCCATTATATGTTATTTCTGTGTAGATTCTCTAAAGGAAATCAACTGAAATAGTTGAGATGAGCATGCACCATAGGACTGTCCACTTCCCATAAGCATGCTTGTATTGCACGCACAACATGTACACATCCTTGTAAAATACCTTCAAACATTTTATGACCCATACTGCATATGTGTTTATGATATACCAAACTAAGGTTATGTGTCCATGTAAATGTTATATGTATTGTAATCACTTTATCTATCCATTCTGAGAAACAGAGGTTGTTTTATTGGGGCTTTGTACTAAGAAAAATGAGTCTGTCTTCAAATAGTGTGCTATATGCCCATCCTTTACATGTTCTAGAAATGTTAGTACAGTAAAGGTACATGTATCTGACCCATAAACCAAAAAGAAAAAAGTTCCAGAAACCAATATATTTGAATGTTAATAAATTTTATTATAGAGAAAATCTAAAAGGAACATATATATACACACAAATTGATGGACTACTGTGCCCAGGCGGAGTATACCCCTGCACTAGACAGCGTGGGCAGGAGCTATATATACTGTTTGGCACAATGGCAGCATTTAAACCGTATGATACAAATGATAACATAGGTTATCATGTAGACACAGGTGAGAACAATGTAAGAACAAACACCAAATATGGGATTTGAGTACATGAATAATAACAAGAGACAGTAAATACATAGACAGACATAAGCTGTTAAATGATCATAAAGTGCATAAATGCATCAAAACTGTCCTCACCCATAGTGTGAATAAGCCCCACGCTGACCCACAACGGTATTGAAATCTTTAAGGCCATGAACACATAGTTTGTAATGACATTATGTTATACTAGATTTAAAGTGTAGTTAAAAGTAAAATTACAATTGCAAAAATTTTAGGTCAAAACCATGGATCAAAATCGCTCTGGGATGTCCAATGCAGACATAATTCCAACCCCTGTGTCCCCGGCAATGCATTCCTTAGGAAAATGTATTTCAATTAATTGGCCTGTGCAATGATCATGACATGACCTAAAGCACAAAAGCAAAAAACATGCTCTTTCTAAATGTGCTGCAGACAAATGCAAAAGTACAAATGCAAATTGGATAGGAATGATTGATTGATTGATTGATTAATTGATTCATCCTCTCACAGCAGTGATCATTGCTGGATGTATGTGCAGCCAATAAATGGACAATAACAGGAATTGAACTTTTATAGGAACTTCCATTCCCGATTATTGTCTTCTCTATCAGTCATTGTGAAAGGGCATGAAATAGAAATGGAAGCATTAGATAGAAATTGTAGGTAATAACCTTAAAGGGGTAATGTGATACCCCATATTCACAGGATAGAGGATAACTCACTGATTGGTGGGAGGTCCCAGCAGTGGATCATGAAAACAGGTGCCTGTTCTACCCCAAAACGAATAGAGTAGTTGGCCCCACATGTGTCTGATGCTCTATGCATATCTATGGTGCCAGGCTTGGACTTGCCCACCGGTGGATCCACCGGTGGGCCCATAAGCTAGGTCCCTGTATGAGCAGTACATGGGAGAGATCTGTTACCGTATGGGCAAATATTCCTGTTTCTCAGAGGCATAAGTTCCAGACAAGACACTGTCTATAGCATACTGACAAGCCTCCAGGGACAAGAACAGTCCAAGGCAAGGCTAGGAAGCAAAATACTATTGAAAAAAAGTTAACTACACTTTAGGTTTTTGTTAATGGTTGTCTGGAAATGTAGCAGTTTAATAGTGGTCCCCATTATGGGTTTTATTGCTGGGCCTTAGGCATCCCAGTCTGATATGGCGCCGATGGAAGTAGCATGCATTTGGCTATCTCTGTAAGCACCATAAAGATGAATAGAGCAGCAAAAATTATCCATACGTACAAACCCATATTACCAATGCAGCCATGCAAAATGTCTTGCATTGGAGTAATGGAGTGCACTCCTCCAATTTTGGAGAATATTGAAACTTATAATAATATTAATAATACATTTTATTAATATACTATTATCATATTCTGTATCACTCTACAGAATTTGGGGGACATATAGAAATAAAATAAGACATAACAGAGTAAAACCATAGTCATGTAAAGCAACGAGTGAGTGCCTAAAGCAAATCTACCATCAAAGCCAAGCATGATAAACCATAGAGACTTACTCATAGATCCAGACACTGTGACTGTGGTAATCTTCTTATATTTGTTATCCGTAGCCTCCTCCTTTCTAAATCAACTTTTAAAATCTAAAATCTAGATTAACACAGCCAAGGTGCCTGGATCTATGAGTAAGTGATGGATTTTGATGGTAGATTTCCTTTAATGTCAATATGATATAACATCTAAAAATAACGTCTGCTATCAATGGTAAGCAGTTTTTCTTCTGGCCATGTTTTGTATTTTATTTACACAGTCTAAAAATGTACGGTATTTAGTCATTTTTTCTGTTGATTTATATTACTACTTAGGTAAAGTTTTTTCTTTGCATATTTGGGTATAGAAAATGTCCTTATATTTTGTTCTACCCATACATTTTTTCTTTTACTAAATATCTGCCCTTTGCTGTCTCTCCCTTGTGCCTCTGTCTCGGTCTGACTCTGTCTCTCTCATTTGACCCCCCCTCCTGTATATACATGCTGTCTGTGTGTCAGTGCGTGTGTTTAATCCCATCTCTCTTTAAAGGATTGTTTTGTGTAATCCCTTTAACACTTCATTCTGCTAATTATCCGGAGAACGAGGTGCTGGATGGGGAGCGGGTAGGCCAGGCACCATTACATCATGGCGAGGGGGGGTATTCAGTGTGACCCCAGCATAACCGCACTAACACAACAATGGATGCAATGCCTGTCACTAACAAACTGTGACAGCAGGATTAGGGGCGGATTCACACAGTGACAGACTGACAGCTCCACACAGTGACAGACATACACCTAACTCAGGGACATTCACCTGAAAAGTATTAAAACCCTTCAGGTACAATATACAAACAAGAAGTGTATCATGTTTTATCATGTTTTCCTTGTATTTATGCTATCTCCTAATCTGTATCACTTGTGTTTTATATCTATCTACGCATATATTTCTATCTATTGATTTAAGCATATGCATAATCACTTGATAAATGTATATGTAAACTATATAATACCAGTCTGTCCTATGTATTTAAAATACCTTTCTATATTATTTATGTAAATGTACACTGTATCTATCTGGCTCATATCTATATGACCTATTTCTAACTGTACTATTTTATCTGTCATGTATGGAGCTATCCATGTCTGACATAGCTTTATATAAATGTTCTACCTATCTGGTTACTGGGCAGAAGTGACAGAATGAATAGGCATGGGCAGTGTCAGACCTCGTACTTTCTGCCCCTCCACCCTTTCTACCTTATTGGAGAGCTTTAGCCCTAGCTTGGACAGATCTAACACTCTGTGAATAATTTTCCAGCACCCCCTCCCTTTCCAGTGCCCTCTGCCCTCTCCCTCCCCATCTATCCCCAGGCTTTTGCTATTGGAGAGTCCATAATGAGATAAGTGTGAGCTCACAGGCCCGCTATTTAACCCCTGCACCCTAGGCACCAGCAGCAGACAGGGGCAGTTGAGAGACACAAGGGTAGGGAGATTGGCACCCAGGGGCAGAGCAGGCTTTGCCCAGGACTTGCATGGGGATCTGTGAAAAGGGAGAGGACAGGAGGAGCTGACCACAGTGTTGCACACTCAGAGTAAGTTGGACTCCTGTGAACTCCTGTCTTGTACTCCTTGTATGTTTGGACTTTGTCACTTTGTGTGATCCACTTACTGTCACACTTTTATGTAGTAGAAGTGCGGTCTGTCTGACTTACCTTACGCTGTGTCTCACCCCTTGCCTGCAGTCAGATAATACCTTCAATACTTAAAACTGTCTTACCACCTGAGATATGTGCACTCAGGTATGGCAAGATGTCATATGCACCTATATCAGGGCTTAGGAAATGACAGTAGTTTCATAAAGTGCAATAATCAATAAAGCTCATAATGTTTTCTCTTCTGTCATTTAACCTAATTCTTAAGGGCTGTGAATACTCTTGGTAGACGCTACATTACAAGGCCACACAAGAATATAGCTGACTATTATCAGCCAACAGAATTAATCTATGGATAATCAATATATTAAAACAGTAATTTGCATGAATATGTTTACAGGTCAGAAAGGATATATAAGGATATATATATATATATATATTGTGTGTGTGAAGATCCAGATTCAAGTATATACAATGTGAAAAAGGGATTTGAGAATTAATGAAGGTAGTTATATAACTGACAGATAAGCTGGCTCGTACATTATAGCCTAACTTTCTACACAAATTTGGGTGATGCCTGACATTGTGGACAGTGCTTACTGGATAGAGAGGGACAAGCATGTTGATAGTTGTGATAGACGTATGTAGGTTTGACCAGATCTTCAATTAGTGTCATTTTGTTGGGAAGATGAAAGCTCTATTAAATAATATTAACAGTTTATTTAATGATTTACTTCATCTTAGAATGAATATGGTATTATGATCATACTGAGTTGAGTAAGGATGATTATACTTTCAGATATATAGTAGACAAATGTAAAGTTTTAAGAATATGGCAATATGGTTCCTCTTCCAACCATCCGCCCTTCCTCTCTCTAGCCGGGATCTTTTGTAGGTTGTCAAAATTTTCATGTTCAAAATATAGGGACCCTTCTTTTCATTTTTGTTCCCCCTTTCCTTTTTATCCCTGTACTAAACTCTTCTATATCCACGATTATCATTTCTATTTTACATGCCTGCATTTTTTCTTCCTATAAAGCTTGGTACTCTCTTTTTAAATTATACAAATATGGTGACTGCGCTCCCTCAAGTTCTTATCTCTTACTCTCAGTTGACTAAACTCTTTGGCCTTTTTCTAGTACCAACCTCTTACCCTTCTTTACTCTCATCTTCCATTTTATTTCTAACTGTACTCGTATTCTTCACCTTCTGTTTAGTATAAACCTTTTAGAGGCCTCATATACCGTGAGGTTTTACTTTCTTTCCTGTTCCCTGTTATCCATTCTAATTTCACTCCTCCACTTATCAGTTTTCTTCATTTAATTTTCATTACCATCATCGTTTAGTTTGCAGCAGGCCTGGCCTATGCCCTTCTGAATTTGATGTTGCTTTCCTAAAATTTGTGAGAAATGGTTATTTCTGGTGATACAAAGGTCTTTCAAACTTCTTTTTGCTGTTTCAGTTAAAAATCTTAAAAAAAAAAATGAAATAAAAATTGGCGATATGCCTGTTACCAAACCATAGTACCAATTATTAGGTGCCAGCAATCACCTGATAAATAATCAAAGACGGGCATAATTAGGAGGGGCAGGGCCCCATAGCAGGCTTCTGCATGGGGCCCCCCTTGCCACTTAAAACAATACATATTTGTATACTCACACATTCAAGTTACAATCACACATTTATCCACTCATGAGCACATATATAGAGATAAATACACACACATACAGTGCCATATACAAACGTACAGCATATATAAACACATACAGTATATACACACACCGTATACACATTCAGCATTTACATCATATATGAATTATATACATATTATGCTGTACAATGTGCACCATATGTACAGTATATAATGATTCACACCCTCCACTGTGTGTCAGGTTGGATGATGGGGCCCCCTAACACTGCGGGCCCCATAGGATAGTTTCTATGTCTGTTACTCCCTTACATACAGGGGACCTTCTGAAATTTGTTCAACCACTACAGAAGCAGATGAGCAGCGAATGATCAGGACTGAACCTTCCAAGGAATTTCTGCTCCTGGATATTGCCTGTTTCATCGGTGAGGGTGCCATGTTCAGGAGCAACACTTAGGGATCTAAGACCTTGTTAGGCAAATATTTGTAATCCATAAACATCTTTAATGGAATCCTATGGAATTTTTTATTAGTCTAGATACACAGCAGTAGAAACTTAGAAATCCTGTACCTTATTCTTCATTAGCTTGAGACTGATGCGTGTAACCTTCTTGTAGTAAAATTAAGTTAGCATAGATGAAATTTCAAGAATATGGAAGGCATAGGTGTTTACTGAATTACTTGGTTGGCTGACTGCAAGATGTTTAATCCATCAAATGTATGGGCCCTTTTAGACGGGCACTGCATAGTTTTCTTAGATCGGTTTCCTTTGGTCAGTTAAAAAACTGATATTTTTTTTCATCCGATTTCAATCAGTTTTTTAACCTTTTCTTGAAAAGGGTTTTGACGCGTCTCTATAGAATCTGATAGACTTGCAGAAGTAGATCATGCTGTGAGTTTCATGTGCATTAAAAAAAATATATGTGTATAATATAAAATATGTATAAGCATGCATTTAAGCTAAAACCAAATCTGAAAAATACCATTGAATACTATGGGTCAGTGTTCAATGCAAGTCCTAAATGTCAGAAACACTCGCAAAACATTCACAAAGAAAACGTTTGTGTGAAGGGCGCTTAAGAGGAGTCCGCAATATCTGTAGTTATTCTATGGGACTTAGACCCCAAATGGAAAGAAAGGCTTTTCGGCCTTGCTGGCAGATTTACCAAGAAAAAAGTGATCATTGGCAAATTCTCACACCAAGTTTAAAAGATTAATGGCCCACATTTCCTAAAGGCTAAAGACTTTGCACGTTCTTTTCAGGGCAAACTGCTTGCACATGTATTTAAGGAGTATCCGAAACATATTTATAGCGCATGCTGCACTATACCCATTGCACCACTAAATTCTGCAGTGAAATGGGCGTTTCAGATCACAGTCGGATCGTGTGCCACATTCATCATGCAAAGTCAGACAGAATTGCGTAGCACGCTACATGTTACGCTCCACGTGAAAAAAAGTGGTGCACGCTGTCGGCGCGTCTGAAGAACGTCTGTCACAAATCATGAAACTGGTGCCCCCTGCACACTACACAGGCAAACTGCACATGCTGTAAATGTGGGCCAATATGTCCAGTGACCTCCATATATGACTAGCTTTGAAGTGATGGTGACTTGAGGCTTGTTCTGGAACTGTCACCATAAAATGATCAAATTCTTAACATAACCCTTTTTCATGCATTATTTAATTAGTTATATATCTATACATCCTATACTTTCTTTATATCCACTTACTTTTATACATAATTTCCTCAAGGCCAGTTCTCATTTTAGTGGTATTCTGTTGCACAGTATAGACGGGTGCTGGAACTGTCAGACAGTATCACTCAAATCTGAACAGTAAATCCGGGATAAGTCGCAGCTCAGAGACGGAATTATCTGCACGTTATGGGACAAGTGAGGTCTTGAGATATATATCCTAGAGTGAATACTGGATAACCTCAAACTCTTAGGAGAATGTTAAGAATTAAAACAGATGTTTAAGTAATGCAACTGTCCATGAAAATAATAAACCTACTAATGGAGTAACTACTCTTTTGTTAAATGAAGGGAGCATGATTTCCAATAATGTTAATGAAACATCATACCGTTGTAGGAAATTTCTCAACATATACTTAAAAACATTTGTTCAACTATAATGCTAGTCTTATGATCAATTTGGGGATTTGGATATTAAATGGTTTACCCACCTCTACTAGTTCAGAGTCATGAGAGAGAGAGGAGTTGCAAAGTGTGGCTCTTGCTCTTGGCGTGACCATTTCTTTGAATCGGCTACATCTTATACAACAGTTCCACCTCCTCCATTTATAACAGCCATTTGTTGTTACAGTATGTGGGATTGGAAAACATTTGTTATCATTAACCCCAAAAAAATACCAATGAGGAATAGCTACCCATGACTTGTCATTGTAGATCTGCCTAGCAACCAAATTGTCATTATTTCTGCTTCTAACACATTGCGGTATGATAGCCCCTCTAGGCGTCCAGCTGCGCAACATTTTATTCCTACACCAGGTCCTACTTGGGGTAGAAATAAGAACAGTGTGAGTAGTTGCTTGCTGCAGCTACTGCGCCAGTGCAGGGACAGAAACGATTCATGCTGGCCAACTCCCTGCCGGCCACTCTCTCTCCCCGCCATCTCTTACGTGGATGTGGCGGAAAAGGGAAAAAAGTGCTAGCAATACGTTAGCATTTGCGATAATTTCATGGCTTCTACACCTCTTTAGTTGCTTACAGGTCCTGAAAAATACCCCCGATAATCTTCAAGTACCGAAAGCTTACTTGATGCCCGATTTATTTAGCCCTTTGACATGTGCATTTCTTAAAACAGTAAACTGTGATTTTATCGATTTATTGATAAGTCCCCACACGCCTAATGTGTTACCAGAAACATAATAAAACATAAAACATTATACTTCCTGTAAGCATCTACACACCTGAGCAAAGATATAAAGGATAACTTACACTGGATAATTACTATCAATGAATATTGGTCAATGTGGAAAAGATTGGGGATTGGAATGATCATCACAACTTAAAAGTATTATCATTGTGAGGGGCTGTAAGAATTACTCACATGAGTCACAATAGTGTAATGTCTATTGGATTCTTGTAAATTAATTTTATGATAACTGCCTATGGAAAGCTTTACAAAATCTTCAATTAACGATTAAAAATTACAATAAAAATCAAGCTGGGTCATAAATCCTATGTCACTGGTCATCTTTTTATACATGTTTTTGCACATATAAAATCTTTTCTAGCTCACTGATACAATCCATGCTTCCACCAACCTTGAACTGAATAGAGCAAACAAAGGGCAGTATACTGTTAGCTGAACTATAGAAACACCAAAGCTGTATCACATATTGACAAAGTCCACAAGGGAAAGTATCAAGCCCACACAAACCAGAAGTTACTTTTATGGGTGATATATTTCAGCCCTACCATTCTATGTGGACTCATAGTTACAGAGGTAGTAGAGCAAATGACTCAGTGGAGGCCATTGATATAATTTTCCCTAATGACAGCCCCGAATATAGACATATGAATTTTGTTGGATCTTGCTAAAATCTGGAGGATCAAACCCCAAATGCTAATTTCTATGGATCCCACAGAGAAAATGAAAGTAAAATGAGTCCAGAACCTGGTCTTGCTCTTTATTGTTATCAAAACACACAAAACATATGTATGATAATGCTCCATATTTTCTGAATTATAAATGTTATTTCAATCCAATGTTGCTTATTTCACAGATGGCGCTCTCAGATCTTCCGAGCACCCCGCTGGCTCTTGAATACCTCAATGACTTTGACCTGATGAAGTTTGAGGTAAAGAGAGAGCCCCCTGAACCTCGGAACAACCGCCTGGCCCCTCCCCCATCTCTGGGCTCTACGCCATGCAGCAGTGTACCACCATCGCCAACATTCAGTGACCCACCTGAACCAGCGGGACCACCTCGTCCTAGTCTAGAAGAACTTTATTGGATGGCAGCGCTGCAGCAGCAGATGGGTGGGGAAGGACTACCACTGACACCGGAGGATGCTGTAGAGGTTTTGATGGGTGGCGGAGGACCATCTCTACAAGGGATGGAGGGGGGATACAGGACTGGGGGGCAGCATCCTCACAACACTCATCCGACTGGTTACTTGCTGAGTCCAGAAGATATGAATGCACAGCAGCACCAGGTGAGATGGCCAATTTTTATTACTTTGTGTTATTTTTTGGTACATTTTATCTTCTTTGTCCTATAACAATACACATATAGTCTAAAACATTATTCCAGTTGATCACACTTGAGTGATTATGCAGCATGTGAGGACATATGTGTGTGACACTGTGTGTTGTTACTGTGTGTGACAGGATTTGTCAGTACAGTTATAGCTATAAAGCCGGACATGTCACTGATCACTTAATCAGCTAATATTAAGAGATTGACAGGAGATAAAGATAAAGACATTCAGTAAACAGAAGGAAAACAATATGTGCAGACAAAATAGTAATGACAGAACATATAATTTGCAGCCAATATTAGAAACATTATGAATAGCTCAGGTTCTGACCTAACACATAGCTTAGCTTTTATCATTTATGATGCACATTATTCAGTGGAATAAATTATTTCTATATTTATTAATAATTAATGTTTAATAAATACAAATAAACGATATTTAAAAAATGATGTTAGACATTAGTAAAACACATAATATGTGTTAATATAGATTTGGGCAAGAAACTTCCAACTTTAAGCTATTCTTGTCCTCCAGCCATGCCTCTTTGCCAATTAATGCAAAATTTGAAATAAGATTAAAAACAAAAACAAGTACAAAAGGTCAGGTTTCTATGGTAATGTGGATTGTTTAAAAAAACTGGAAAATAAGCTGTGGTTAAGTATATTCTAAGTGCCATTTTGAAGGGTTTAAGTGATGGCTGATCTGAACTCACTACATCATAATCATTCATGATTAGTGATGAACAAACATGTTCAGGTTCTGATTTGCCAAGTTAAGCCCAACATCGAACAAAAGTTGGGTTCAGGTACCTGAACACCGCCGGTAACATTCACGATCACTGATGGTGGCAAAGCCGCTGGCGGCATCCTGGTGAGGTGGTCCACTCATCAGAATTTAAAGGGGTATTCCCACCAAGAAAAGATTCTTAAATATACTCAGCATAACAAAGCAATAAACCAGAAATAAAACTGGCTAAAATTGCAAATCACTAGGAGATTAAAATTTGAGAACTTTCTTTCATGGGAAAATACCTTTGATACCCACGATTGATACAGGAAGTGACAGTCCTAGGGAAAACACCAGCATCCTCGTGCCACCAGTGGCTTTGTTTGTGGTTTTTTTAAGCTTTAACATTCGCTATTGGTGCTGATACAAATTGTGGGCGTTACCAGCAAGGGTGAGCCTAAACACCGAACCCAAACTTCTGGCTGAAGTCCAGATTCGTACTCTAACCTGCAATGTTCTACACGCACCTGAAAATAGGTTTGGGTCTGCTGATCCGACAGATTCCTGCTTGACCACAGTTCTTTTGTCCTGAATGTAACAAATTGCTGGCCACCAGACCACCATAAATTTCACTGGAGCTCCTGCAACTGCAGTAGAGAGTGGGATCCATGCAGAGACTGCATCTGCCATCCTAGATGCCATAGACACAATGATCAATGTGTATAAAAGATGGAAGCAGCAAAAGCCTTTACTGATTGTGGCCTGATGAACATGTGATCACCAAGTATCACTGCAGCTAAGGTTGAAAAAAAGATAACAGTCAATTAAGTTCAACCTATTAATCATACTCAATACAATGTTGAACCAGAGGAAGGCAAAAAATCCTACAATCCAGCTATTTGGTCTACGTCACGGGTGTCAAACACAAGGCCTTGTGTTATCCGACCCGGCTCTGGATCCCTTCTCCTATGCTGCGCTTGTCGACAACATCAACACCATCAACATTATCAGCCATCACAACATCCATTGTAGGGCAGCTAATCCGCAGCTGTCCCTGTTTTAAAAGGGTTTTCCCACAAATTCAAGTTATGCCCTATCCAAATCATAGGGCCTAACTTGCTGATAAGTGGGGGTCTCAGTGATGAGACCCCCACAGATCACAAAAAAGACGGGTCCGATGGGGTCCCAGGTACCCCAATCGGACTCCTCGTCTCAACGGGAGATTAATGGAGAAGACGGCCGCGCATGACTTTTCTACTCCATTCATCTCTATGGAGCTGACGGAAATTGCCGGACGCCACACCCGGCGATCTCCATCAGCTAAATTACATAATGTTTTATTTTAAAAAATGCAGGATTTATTTAAATAACTTAACAAAGATTTTAGCACTTTCTTAACTGCCTGTGCTATAAAAAAACAAAAATGTGTCAGTCATAAATCAGGTAATTGATGCTGTGAATATTGGGCAGTGAAGCTTTAGGCATCATAAATTTTCTAATTTTTCATTTTACTAGTTATGAAAATCATGGCAGCACCACACTAATCCATAAATAGTATTGATAAGCTATAACAAATAGCTACTCTACCATTATGGATGATTATAGCTGTCTTGGTATTACATGGACTGCCATTCATTAATAGCTGGCATGGAGAGGGTTTGTTAGCTTTGGCTTTGAGCAAATTCACTTGTGTTTGGTCATTTATGAGACAAACCCTTTATTAACTAAGAAGGCAAGATAGAAAATATAATCTTAAACAATGAAAATACATTAGAAGCTGTAGAAAATGGGCCAGTTGTTCTTACATGTGCAAGGTGTCAGCAATACTATTATAAACCAGTGTTCATGAATTGTACATGAAACTATGAACCTGTAATGTTAGGGGACATAGGGTGTTATTTATCATTAGACCAGCTCCTTGTGACAGTTCTATGTCTATCTTTGGAGCTCCGATGCCCATCAGATTTATTAAAGTGACTTTAGCCCTTTAGTAAATGTTCTTATGGTCTATTTTCTGTCTGAAAAAAAAGTTCCAAAAAAAACTGCATTAAAAAAATCTCAGCTCATAGACCAGCAGGGACTGGAGTAAGTATGAGAATTTTTATGAGACTTTTTGCAAAAGTCTTGGGTCATGAATCTGGCTTTGCACAAGCAGTAGTTCTATGTTTAGAATAAATTGATGGAGAGGTGTATATAGTCCTGTGAGACGTTTTAGCCGTGAAAAGTCTTGAAAACCCTCAGTGTGACTGCTTTGTGACTTTTTTATGCCAAAAAATCCCAGGAAACCCAATGATAAATAACCCACTTAATCTACAGAGGTAACACATCACTACTGGTTATTCTTCCTTTTTTCCAATTTGGGCAAAATATGGTACTTATGTGTCAGTTAATTAATTTCAACCTATTATCACATTGATCACTAATTCCAGAAGCTGACCAAACAGGAAGGTGTTAATTTACAGAAATAAATGTGAATAGGATTAATAAATCAATTCCCCCATGAGAGCAAGCTTAAAGAAAGGCTGCGTTCACACGTGGCATTTGCCTTGTGTTTTTAAACATATGATCACATATGTGTTTCCACAGAAACGCATGCAATTGGCAACAAAGCCCCCACTGTTTTGCATTGTATAAATCTCTAAACGCAAGGAAAACGCCACGTGTGAACGCAGCCAAGAGTGGTAGCAAGCAATCATTCTATTATTACGTAAATTATAATCAACTAGTCCCACGTACAAAAGTCAATGACTTGGTCTCTCTACTGTTAGAAAACTCAATACATATACATGACTATGCCTGTCCAGAGTTGGTCCTTCCATAATCTTACAATCTGTTTTTCTTCTATTGTTTACCTTTACCAAAGCCAAAAAACATTTTTTTAACTTTATTTGAAGCTCAAATTAACTAAATTATAACACAAGATAACCCTGAATGTACCTGTAGAGTGTAAACTGTGTAGAATGTGAGAGAGTGTACAGTGTAGCTTCATAGGTCTAGATAAATTTACACACAAAAAACCAAATTTTCTCATCAGTTGACCACACATTACATAATAAAAGTAACATCTGTAAGAGCATTTTCATCTGGTTTAGTTTGTAAATAGTACACCAAGAATGAGTCGTTAAACTCAATTAACATTAACCATGTAGCTGATGAAAAAAAAATGGCTGCAGTGTTAAGAAAACTAACATATAACTTTTTTTGCATGCCTAGAGAATATTTCCCATGATGATTCTGCTGTATAAAGAGATTAGACTTTCTGGGGGCTGTCTGTAAAAAGGATAAAGTAATTAGAAACATTATCAGGTTCCTTTATCACTGGCTGTCAGTGAAGGACAGGGACAGAAAGCTGATTTACACAAACTACCCTAAATCTACCCTAGAATCAAGAATTGTAAACCAAGAGCACTTACATGCTGGTGTGTCCGTTCTTCTTTTAGCTCTTTATGCCCTTATTTAAAAAAAAGTTGTAGAAATTATGCAAACTAGCCTTAGGTGCTCAGGGCCCAATTAAAAGGAACAGAGCGCCGAGCGCCTTAGGCTTGTGTGCATAATTTTTAAATCCTTTTTTTTTTGCTAAAACAAGGGCATAAAAAGCTACGTGAAGATTGGATACTGCAACATGTAAGTGCTTTTAGTTTAAAATTCTTGATTATGGTGGTAGATTACCTTTAAATAAAGAAAATGGCAGAGGAAAAAGAAGGTCACAGAAATGTATTTCTTCGATAAAGTGTATTGCAAAGTTTACACTGTCCGTTTATTCAATTTTGTGGAAAGTGTAGTTATGCTTTAAGGTATAAACAACAGTATTATTCTGTTATGGAATCTAAAGTTTTATGTTTATTGCATATGCAGGGTTCTTTCCAATGGGTCAGAACTGAAATCACTGCCATCATGGAAACAATTACACACACCGGCCACTTTATTATGTACACCGGCCCTTTTGCCTTCAGAACTGCCTCAATTCTTCGTGGCATAGATTCAACAAGGAGCTGGAAGCATACCTCAGAGATTTTGGTCCATATTGACATGATGGCATCACACAGTTGCCGCAGGTTTGTCGGCCGCACATCCATGATGTGAATCTCCCGTTCCACCACATCCCAAAGATGCTCTATTGGATTGAGATCTGGTGACTGTGGAGGCCATTGTCATGTTCAAGAAACCAGTCTGAGATGATTTCAGCTTTATGACATGACGCATTATCCTGCTGAAAGTAGCCATCAGATGTTGGCTACATTGTGGTCATAAAGGGATGTACATGGTCAGCAACAATACTCAGGTAGGCTGTGGCGTTGCAGCGATGCTCAATTGATATCAAGGGGCCCAAAGAGTGCCAAGAAAATATTCCCCACACCATGACACCACCACCACCAGCCTGAACCATTGATACAAGGCAGGATGGATCCATGCTTTCATGTTGTTGACGCCAAATTCTGACCCTACCATCCGAATGTCGCAGCAGAAATCGAGACTCATCAGACCAGGCAATGTTTTTCCAATCTTCTACTGTCCAATTTCGATGAGCTTGTGCAAATTGTAGCCTCAGTTTCCTGTTCTTAGCTGAAAGGAGTGGCACCCGGTGTGGTCTTCTGCTGCTGTAGCTCATCTGCCTCAAAGTTCGACGTACTGTGCGTTCAGAGATGCTCTTCTGCCTACCTTGGTTGTAACGGGTGGCGATTTGAGTCACTGTTGCCTTTCTATCAGCTCGAACCAGTCTGTCCATTCTCCTCTGGTCTCTGGCATCAACAAGGCATTTCCGCCCACAGAACTGCCGCTCACTGGATGTTTTTTCTTTTTCAGACCATTCTCTGTAAACCCTAGAGATGGTTGTGCGTGAAAATCCCAGTAGATCAGCAGTTTCTGAAATACTCAGACCAGCCCTTCTGGCACCAACAACCATGCCACGTTCAAAGGCACTCAAATCACCTTTCTTCCCCATACTGATGCTCGGTTTGAACTGCAGGAGATTGTCTTGACCATGTCTACATGCCTATACGCACTGAGTTGCCGCCATGTGATTGGCTGATTAGAAATTAAGTGTTAACGAGCAGTTAGACAGGTGTACCTAATAAAGTGGCCAGTGAGTGTATATGCAAAAATGTCCAATAAGAATATAACACACAGAAGATACAAGCAGTGTCTAATGTGTGAAAAAGGGGTGTTCTAATTAAATCAGCATATTAATCAGGAATTAAGTTGTCTCACATTTTTAAAACCACAAAGTAGTGAAGTCCCAGGTCAGTATGGTACTGATATCTTTAAAAACAGGAGGCTGGCTAACAGATTAGACAGTCAGCTAAAGACATGAGAAAGCTAAAATCTGAAGAGCAAAGTTATTTGAAGACTAAAATATGTGAAGGCTAAAACATCTCTCTTCTAATCCTTGGGAGATTCCCATGTATATTGTATGTATGTATGTATGTATATATATATATATATATATATATTACTGGCAGTACCAAGGTTACATACAAGGTTCTTTAGATTGGTCGGAACTGTATATTTTATAATTGTGGCTTCATACAAAAAAAGTGTTGTCTCTGTGTCAATAACATTTTCATAAATTTTTTGCTGTAATGGGGCCAAGGATTATCAATAAATCTTCATTACAGACACCTTATAGCTGATTATTGCAGCCTGGGACTATAGTAAAGCATCCAAAGAGCTTCACCAGAGGTCACAGTGGGCAGAGGGGTCCGTCTGTAACTAGGGGTCATCTGTAAGTCAGTGTCCTTATGTAGGGGACCGCCAGTATATAATATTGCAACAAGCAGCATTATTCATACACATATCATTATTTTATTATGATATTCATTTTTCCATATCATATTCAGTTTTCTTTTAATGTTGTCTTCTTATCCCACAGCTGTCTCCCCTTTCTGAACGTTTCTCTGATGAGCAGTTGGTCGGAATGTCTGTTCGGGAGTTAAATAGGCAACTACGGGGTTTCAGTAAAGAAGAAGCTTTACGACTAAAGCAACGCAGACGCACTCTGAAAAATCGGGGTTATGCCCAGTCCTGCCGGTACAAGCGCGTGCAGCAGCGTCATGTCCTGGAGACAGAGAAATGTCAGCTTTCTCGTCAACTTCAACAATTGCAGCAGGAGGTGGCTCGGGTGACGAGAGAAAGAGATGGTTGGAGAGCACGATATGAGAAACTACTGAATGCCACAGGAGGGGGGACTGGGGCGGATGTGTTGGGTACTGGGGGAGACACGGGGCCTGGAGCTGAGCTCTTCCTGTGATACTCAAATCAAGGAACTGAATCAAACTTGAAAAGGTGTTACATCATGCAGGAGATTTAACTGACTCTTTACATAAGATATATAATATACAATGCCCCTAATGTGCAACATGAAGGCTCTTATCATTTTGCTGCCGTTTCTTTGTTTCTCTAAGCAGAAAAACAAATTTAACATATTTATGTTTTCCCATACATGAGGTGCCCTTGCATATATGAGGAAATACCTACATCCAACCCCTCTTATTCATCCCATTTATGAATAGCATTTCCAATGGGTTCACTGCCACTGGTTTTAGTAAAACAGCTGTATACCAGGATCAATTAATGTAGTCTACATTTTATAGAGATATTCGGAGGTGAACAAAAAGTTATCTAGTGGCACGGACGGCTGTAACATTATAAATAGAGATGAGCGAGTATACTCGTCCGAGTATACTGCTCGGTCGAGTATTAGCATACTCGGACCGGCTCGTTACTCGGACGAGTATCTCGCCGGTTCGAGTTCGAGCATTAAATTAATAAAAGACACAGAAGAACAGTGTTTACACTGTTCTTCAACACATAACACATGTTTCCAGATGTAATTGTAAGAATACATTAATAAAACACTATTCTTCACTTTACAGGTGTTCGCGCGTGTCTCCCGCTAAGTTCGGAGATGTGCGCCGAACATCAGCAATGTAAAGAATAGTGTTATTTGAATGTGTTCTGCAATGTGCACTTAAATGCTCGTGTTTTCACTGTTTTTATTCTATTCTTCACATTGCTGATGTTAGCGCGTATCTCCAAACTTAGCGGGAGACATGCGCGAACATCTGCAAAGTGAAGAATAGAATAAAAATAGTGCAAACTGTGAAAACAAGAGCATTTAAGTGCAGAACACATTCAAATAACACTATTCTTCACATTGTTGATGTGCGCGCACATCTCCGACATTATCGGAAGACTTGTGCTAACATCTGCAAAGTGAAGAATAGAATAAAAACAGTTAAAACAGTGAAAACAGTGAACACAGGACCATTTAATTGCAGAACACATTGAAAGAACACTATTCTTCACATCCAGATGTTCGGCGCACATCTCCTAACTTAGCGGGAGACACGCGCGAACACCTATAAAGTGAAGAATAGTGTTTTTTTAATGTATTCTTACAATTAAAACATCTGGAAACATGTGGAATGTGTTATTATTTACTGTTCTTTTAATGTGTTGTGTTAGTGAAAAAATGCTCGGGTCTCCCATTGACTTTAATGGGGCTCGTTATTCGGTACGAGCACTCGAGCATCGGGAAAAGTTCGTACCGAATAACGAGCACCCGAGCATTTTAGTGCTCGCTCATCTCTAATTATAAATGGAGCCAAACTCACCCCTCGTCATTCCAAAATGTCAGCTCTAAGCTCTCTTTAGGTCTCCATGTTGCCAGAGATGCACGACATAACATCCACTGCCAACTACCAGGTCCTGTAATTGGCTTAAGTTGTGTCCTCTACAATGGCGGAGCTGTGTAGGATGAGTTTATCTCAGCTTTTTATTTTAAAATTCCTGCCACTAAGGATTTTTTTTTCCTGGATAAACCATTTGTTTGCCCCCGAAAAAAGAGGCCAAATATATTCTCCTTTTCATGAGACCATCACCTATAGCTAACTGGCATGTTTGTGAATTTGAGTGATGATGGACTGGCTGAGCCTGTCCTGTTCAGGGGCTCTTTTATTTCCATTTTCTTAACTATCTACCCCCATGCAAGGGAGTGGAAGAAATTTCTGGTTTTATTTGAGGGAAATTAAATTATTGCATTTTTATGTGTGTGAGTTTGTGAGTTTCAATAAAATGCAACACTTTGCATCTCCTCTCCCTGCACATAAGGGGCAAAGCTAGTGTGTTACTAGGCAGATCTGGCTGTGTGTTGTGAACAGTTTTAAGAATTTTTCTTTCTTGCATATTATTATTATTTTGTATTCGAAAAAATTTAAAGAAAAAAATATATATCGAAACATAGAATAATAAAACATACAGAGTTTTTACAGCAGAATCACTTGTTACCATTTTATTTGCATTGTCAGAGCCATTTTTGTTAAAGGGAATCTACCAGCTCTCAAATGACCCCTGAAGTAAAAACAATATTGAAATATCAGATTTTTTTTTAAAAAAATTAGTTTTTATCTTTATGCAATTTAACTAAAATGTGCACCTGTTTTTCTTTCTATGCTGTCCAGCTGTACCCAACACGGTCCCTTTACACAATGATCTCACATTGCTTTCAGAAAAAAGTTGAAGGAATAATAAATTGGGTGAACCAGCTATGATGGTTCACACATTTTAACCATGTATGTCAAAAAATTTTATGGATAAAGAATAAGATTCGAATTATTAGGTTCTGCTAGGTTCTCCATTTCTCATGTCCTGTGCCTACCTCCTCATTGGTAAAATAAAGTTTGGGGGTATATGCATTATTTTCTGAAAATCACAATACTAAGAAAAAAAAACTAAAATTAGTATACAGCATATGTTACAGTTTCAGATTGATCCTGAGTTATTATATGGTAAAAGATAGACCCATACTAGAGAAGTAGAAAACTAGAGAGTGTCCACTAATGTTTGTATCAACACATGAGAATGGCACAACAACACTAGATAACAGAGTGAGTATCTAGTGGAAGCAGGAGGGGTGGAAGCAGTTAAAGATGTTAAAGGACATCTACCACCAGGATGACAGACTGTATGTAAATGAGCCTGACGGGCTCCAGGTTCCATTAACAGCTATGGAGCCTGAAGCCCCTCAGGTTTAATTGCATACAGTCCTACATCCTGGTGGAAGATGCCCTTTAAGCATTGCACTAGCGCCAAGTTGTCGCACCTCACTCTCTAGCATTTCTTGGGTAAACGAGGATCCCAAACCACTAGGAAAACTATGATTGGGAACAATTCTAGGAAAGAAAAGGTTTTTGTATGCCCTGAACCCTTCCATGTCTAAGTCCTGGCCTTCGCCATCCAAGACCCCTGGAAATAGGCTGCAAAACCTCACCCCAGACAACTCAGTGAAAATTCTACATCCGCATCATAAAACCAATCATCCATCCACACCAACTTACCATTGTACCTGGTCAAGAAGAATGTCCACAATTCCAAATCAGGTAATGGATTAACCAGAATTTATTGGGTTCTCATTTGGGAACAACACCTAAGGGGTGCACAATTAAATCAGGTAAAGGTCGAGCCTCAAATGGGCACACCATGTGGCCTATTTCTTCCACTTTGGACAATTTTACTGTACAACCCATGGGTGATCCCTGGCTAACTTTAAGTTCCGAGTATGC
The DNA here is from genome assembly GCF_040894005.1 of Engystomops pustulosus. NCBI lineage: Eukaryota > Metazoa > Chordata > Amphibia > Anura > Leptodactylidae > Engystomops > Engystomops pustulosus. The sequence continues at coordinate 102,188,424 of NC_092411.1, read as the reverse complement.
ACATAGCTCATAGAAGATGTGGATTTCTCTTTTATTAAATATTTCCAACTAGTGTACAGCTATGAACAAGTTACACATAATATATAATATATAATACCATTATAGAAATAGCAACACCAATATAGAGTGGGAATATGAGATCCGACAAATCAACTATAATGAACACAGCATAAATATAGTGGTAAGTACATCCGGAACAGTAGGGAGTGTATCACGGGTGCCCCGCGATCCATGTCACAGATTAATCACAGGCACACCCGTGCCCCTCTATGTGGCGCTGCGCCCCTCTAGGCCGCGCGCATCCCTGCTCCCTATGGTGCGCACGCGCCGGCACTCGAGGATTAAAGGACCGGCGCACCGCTGATTGGTGCTGGCACTTCCGGGTTTCAGCGAAAGCTTCCCAGTGTTGTTCCTGTGACCTTCCTTATTCCCATTTCCTGCCTTGTCTGAATTCCTGTTGTTGACCTCGTACCTGACTTGTGACCTTGCATCTCTGCCGCCAGCCCTGACTACGTGCCTGAAAGCTGATTCTGTACCTCGACCTTGGCTACCACTGCAGGCTAGTTGCACCTGTGGAACGACCTGGTGGCACCCTGCCGCAGCAAGACCATCCCTAGTGAGGACCAGGTGCCACTTAGATTCTGGTCCCAGGTGTCGGCTAGAACCATCTCCTGCGGTGGTCCAGAGGGTTCACTGACCCCGAGTTTCTTCAGTCCTTGAAGTATTTTGTCCTGGTCCCATTGATCATCCCATTGATCCTCACAAAGCTTTTTTGTAGGCACACATAGTGTTCTGTCAACCAATAACCAATATCGGAAAGTCAGAATATTCCTAGTTGCCCATGGCAACCAATTACAGCTCAGCTTTCATTTTACCACTGCTCATGAATATTTTAAAGGGGAGCTGTGATTAGTTGCCATGGGCAACTAGCAATATTCTGACTATCAGATAGCTTGATAAATCTGCCCCTATATGTCACTTTATATGTTAATGGAGCTTATGGACCTTTTTATAAATATATTACCGTATATACTCATGTATAAGCCGAGTTTATCAGCACAAAAAATATGCAGAAAAATCTCACTTCGGCTTACACACGAGTACACAAGTCAAAAAAAAACTTACATACTCACCCTCCGGTGGCCCCAATGCGTGTTGCAGCTCCCAATCCTCGGCGCGGCTCATCTTCAGACTTCTCTCTGCTCTGTTAGCCAGCAGGGACGCGTCCATGCGATCTGCCGGCCAGTGTACACTATGATGCGCTGATAACGTCATAGTGTGCACTGGCCGGTAGATCATGTGGACGCATCTCTGACAGCTAATACAGCAGAGAGAAGACCGAAGAGGAGCAGCACCGAGAATTGGGAGCCGTTCCGAGCATCGAGGTGCTGGAGGGGGAATATGTAAGTTTTTTTTTAATGTGCTTGGCAAACTGTGGCTGGCTGTATACTACTGGGGGCTGGCAGGCTGTATACTACATGGGGACTGGCTGGCTGTATACTACAGGGGTCAGGCTGGCTGTATACTACTGGGGGCTGGCAGGCTGTATACTACATGGGGACTGGCTGGCTGTATATTACATGGGGGCTGGCTGTTTACTACATGGGGGCTGGCTGGATGTATACTACATGGGGCTGGCAGGCTATATAGTACATGGGGCTGGCTGTATACTACATGGGGGCTGGCTGTATACTATATGGGGGCTGGCTATATACTACTGGGAGCTGGCTAGTTGTATACTACTAGGGGCTGGCTATATACTACAGGGGGCTTGCTGGCTATATACTGGGAGACTGTGACCAATGCATTTCCCACCCTCGGCTTATGCTTGAGTCAATAGGTTTTCCCAGGTTTTGGTGGTTAAATTAGTGGTCTCGGCTTATACTCGGGTTGGCTTATACTCGAATATATATGGTAATTTATTTTTTACTTAACAAAATTTTTAAACATTTTTATTAGTTCCACCTTGGGACATGAACAAGCAATCATCTCATTGCTTGTTCATGATAATACCCTGCAATACATCAATACACTTAGCTCAGTCAGCCTATGCACATGCATAGGCTGCAACTGTGACAGCAGTATCATCTGACAGACGGGATCTTACAGCCCTGGGGTCCGGACCTCAGGGCTGCCATTGCATTGATCGGCAGCCCCCGAAGATGTCGCAGGGGGGCCTTCGTAGGGGTGAGACCCCCAGAAGGCAATTCAAATGTTGTGGTCCTGCTGACAGATTTATCAGTTGCTGAGCATCAAGAGGTTAAATCAAAGCCATTTAAAAAAACAACATACACCGAAATAGTCCACCAATGGTCAAATAACTAAATATACATGGTAAATAGATCTCAGTAGACCTGTATAGAGTATTGCACATTACCTATTAACCATTACTTGTTTGTAAGCAAATACCTTGACTTGTTCTGAGGACTAGACCTTCTATACCTCTATACAGGCTTATTTTGATCTTTTTATCATGTACATTTAGTTATCTGACCATTGGTGGACTATTTCAATGAACAGTATGTTGTCTTTTTAAATGGCTTTAATTTAATTGATCTAATTCGTTATTTTATCCTTTATACATTTTGGTTATTGTTTCCTTTTTTGTGGTGTTATTTGGCTTATTAGGCTTTTAACATGGAAGCAGTAGAAGAGGGTGTTCTTGTCCCATTTACACATACCTCCTGAATACACCAATTTTTAATTGGATCTTCCCTCCACCAATGGCATATTTGGTTCAGAATGGCAGCATAATAGTAATTATTTGCCAATGGTTTTGCCTTTGACAGTATCCCTTGAGCAATTCTTTTTTTTATCCACCCAGATCAATTTGGTAAGTTGGGAATGGGCTTTCCTCAATAAGGACTCTGGTACTGGAATATTTAAAGGGAACCTGTCACTACATTTGCACATATACAACCAGTGACAGGTTTCTATAGAGCCCTATTAACTAACTGACACCCTTCTTTTAGCTAAAAAATTGTTTCGCTTACATCCCCATAAATCACCCTTTATCGTAGATTACCTTGAATCAGAGGGGGGGGGGCATGTCCCCTTTCCTTATGCCTCCTTACTTGTCACAGTTCATGTCATGTGACCAGAGTGATATCATCTCAGGTCCTTTAGCCTCTTAACAATAACAAACTGTACCCCATGCATGAATCTGACCACATGAAGTCACAGCAGCCTCTAAGGACTTCTACTCCTCTCCATCCTCCATGGAGGCTGCTGTGATCTCATGTAAGCATGGTGTACAGTTTGCTATTCTTAGAAGACTAAAGGACCTGACGATGATGTCACTAGTCACATGTCATGTACGTAACACAAGGCACTGTGTAAAAAAATTGACACAATATTTCTATCTGTACATAAAGCTTTATATGTCTGTAGTCGAATAGTAGTAGACGGTCCCTAAGTTCAAGGAGGCAGAGCAGGGATTTGTCAGAATAATAGGGCATGGTTCACTGCCAGCCTGAGGGAGAGAAGAGTCACAGATACCAGACATGGTCACAAAAGCTCATTTGCATATCAGAAAATGTCTATATATAAAGCCCTAAATATACACAGATAGCGAGGGAGAATCATCATTTTGTATGCCGCCATTCTGCCAAAAAGGAGCTTGTGATTTTGTTTTGTTCATTTTGTGAAATGAGATCTTACTATAGTCCTCTATAACTTGTCATGTATGGGATAATGACTTGAGTGGGTTACTTAGTGTAAGGAAATAACGATATTTTATTGCCTATTTGGCCCATTTTCATCCTGTTCATATCTTGACTTTCCCAATACCTTCAAATAGAGGCTTGACTGACAGGTTAAAAACCAATGGGGAGAGGGGAAGCCCTTTTGTGTTCCATTTGATAGCTTAAAAGGTGATGATAAAATATTGTTTGTAAAGACCTGGACTATAGGGTTGGACTATAATGCTGCTATAGTTCTATGAATACATCCTTTTAATTCAAATGTATCCAATACCAAAAAGGTGTACTCTGTCGAACGCCTTTTCAGCATCGACAGTAAGGAGCAATGCATGTGTCTTTTTAGCCTCACAATACTAAATCATATTAATTATTCTTCTTGTGTTATCTGGTACCTGCCTGCCATGTGTAAATCCAGATTGATCTGAATGGATCAGCAAAGGGATTAATGGTTTTAGTCTGTAAGCTATCATCTTGGCACAAATTTTAACATTGTGATTTAAAAACTATATCTGCCTATAGATAGTTGTCACCTCTGGAGACTGCACCAGGCTTTGGTAAGGTGATTGTCAGAGCTGATAGCATCTCTCTTGGGAACTCTCCTTTTACTGATGCCAAATTAAATAGTTTAGTTAAGTGAGGGAGTAGCAACGGGGAGAAATGTTTGTAGTATTCCCCCGAAACTTCAGCATCTTTAGTATTTCTTCAGGTGTAAAGGGAGCGTTAAGAGAGCTTACTTCTTCTTACGAAACACTTCCTTGTAATTCCTTGTTTAAGTTTTCTTGCTAATAAAGCTACTGCTTTTTGGTCTTGTGAGTAAAATTTTATTTTTGGTTTTTAGGCCGATAAAATTAGTTATTTAGATAAAGATAATGTAAGTGGTCTCTGGCTGTGGACAATTCCCTTTGTGGGTTATCCATCCCAAAAAGAAGCTGGTGTTTTCCCAGTTGTTGAATGACAAAAATTCCTTGGAGGATGCCTCCAAGAATTTGAGTGTTTGCTATTAGAGAACACAGATGTGTTCGCCCTCCATACAAAGTCGTTTATATTAGTGTTATTGGACTGACCAATGTATTGAGCAGATTGAGGTGTGCTCCACTCTATCATCAGGTTTTTACTTACTAAAAAAAAACAAAACATATCTATTCTCAAATAGATGTCAATGTGAAAAGAAAGAGAAATCTTTCTCTGAGGCATGTTGTATATGCCATACATCAAACAGTTGATTACGCCATAACCAGGGGTTGGGTACAAACTCCCTTTTTGGGGAATCAGTGGTAGTGTAAAGTTCAAAATTGTTAATGGTGTTAAAGTCTCCACACTTTATTAATTCCCCTTGTTTATATTTGTCCACTCGTTTCATGAGCTTTCGAAAAATGCACTTTGTCCTTTATTAGGGGCATATATATTCACTAAGGTGTATGACAAGTATTAATCAAGAATACTATAACAATAAACCGGCTCTGTGGATCAATCTCTTGGTGGAAGGGTGTGAGTGCAAGGGTTGAGTGAAAACCTATCAATACTCCCCTTTTCTTTTGAGAGAAAGATGATCTTGTTATAGTAGGGAATTGGGGGTTTGAGATTATAGGTGGGTTATTTTCACTGACATGGGTCCCTTTTGTATTCAGATAACATCTACCTTCTGTTTAAAGCCTACCATGAAACCTTCTTTAAATAATTGCACTGCTGCTGTATCTGGGTACCTACCTTACTCTGGCTGTAGCTGTCCCCTTTTCTGACAAGGTTTGGGGTTCATCTCCTTCCTCTTTTGAAGCAACTCACATGTGGATGTGCCCCCCTGCATAAGAAACATTCATGCTGGAATCTCAATATGTTCCCAAAGTGGCAGAGATTTTCAATGAACTACCAACATCTGTGATGGGTGGCAGAGGTTGCGGCAGCCGAGTTTCCTTGTGAATGTGCAGTGAAAGGACCCTGAGCTAAAGGAATGGGGGCCAATGCGAATTGCCACCATAAGGCGCATCCATAAGCTTATATCAGTATGGTGCACAGACTTCCGTTGGCGATATTGTTCACTGTAGTGAAGCCGTGTTCCATTCCGTACAGTCTGTGCTCCTTCCCAAACAAGTTCATTTAGCAAAATAAGACAGAGCAATGCAGCATAGCCTACTGTGTGATATTATATCCATCCACTCACTCGCTTCTACTTGAGAGCCGGTGACATCACCCGGCTCTTGGGAAGTCTTGTGCAAGCAAGCTGCCTTAACAGAGACCAGGACTGCGCATGTGCAAAACTTCCCATGAGCTGGGTGAAGTCACCGGCTCTTGGGCAGAAGCGAGCAGGCCAAGATTAAAGGAGGGCCTCCCGGGGCTGGCTGTATATACCACTGGGGGCTTGCTGGCTATATACTACAGGGGGCTGGCAGGCTATATACTATAGGGGGCTGGCAGGCTATATACTATAGGGGGCTGGCAGGCTATATACTACATGGGGTGGCAGGCTGTAAACTGCAGGGGGCTGGTAAGCTATAAACTACAGGGGCTGGCAGCTTATATACTACAGGGGCTGGCAGGCTATATACTACAGGGGCTGGCAGGCTATAAACTACAGGGGGCTGGTAAGCTATAAACTACACGGGCTGGCAGCCTATATACTACAGGGGGCTATTGGTCTGACACTAACACACAGTGAATAGATCCCTCCAAAAAGATTCATAATGAATTTTTTAACTGTGAATTTTTTTAGCTGTGAATTTTTTCATATGTGGATTTTGTGCACCTGTGATCATTTTATTAAATATATTGTACACTGTATACTTGTCACGGGTACTCCTGCGACCCATATCCTAGGTTGCAGGCGCACCGGTGCCCCTCTCAGCTATCCCCAGCCCTGCTGGTTCACTGAACTCGCCTCGATTCAGCGCTGACTCCGGCGGTATGGCGAGTGTGTCCCCGCCTCCTAGGGCATGTGCGCACCGGCTCTGAGATTTAAAGCATCAGCGTGCCCATAATTGGCGCTGGCCGCCCGCCCGTTCTGTTAAAATTCCAGACCCTTCCTGCCAGATCTGAGAAAGCTTTCTTCCTATGCCTTGCGCTTTTATTGTGATTTCGTGTTGTGACCCCGGTTCCGTTATTGACTTCTATCCCGTGCTGCCTGTCTTGACCTCCTGCCTGTCCCTAACCACGAGTTTGCTCTACGATTCAGTACCTCTCCTTGGCTGCCACCACCAACAAAGTTGCGCCTGTGGAACGACCTGGTGGTTCCACGCCGCAGCAAGTCCAACCCGCTTGGGCTGTGGTGAATACCGGGTACCACTTAGACTCCGGTCCCAGGTGTCGGCTTACTTCATCGTTCGTGGTGGCCTAGAGGGTCCACTTCCCATGGTGCCTGACAATACTGACTATATCTTATGTTTTGTTTAGACCTAGATACATTCATTTTTTGGTTTATAGGTCATTGTCTATAGTTTATCAACTACTGGCTTCTTGCCGTGCTTTTTTCCCATTTTTATGTTATTTTGTCATTTCCTATAAATATTGGGTCAGTTGTAATTGTATATATTAATTATATATTATGTTCGGTATATATCCCACAGTTTCTGAGGAAGGTCACCAAACCTAAACGTTAAATTGATGTGGATTGCTTTGCTGATGGATCTTTTTACACAAGAATTAAGTGCTGAAGTCATCATTCCAAAGGTGAAGTGTGCTGCCATTGTGTTCTTTTAAAAACATCCACTGGGAGCCCATATTGTGTCATGATCACCCTTTTCATCCAGGCAGCACCACTCTGAACACCCAGCTTTCCCAGAGCTTCTGTAATTCATTGGGAAGGGTGTGGTCGCAGCTAATGAACTAGTGCACATCACTATTCTAGAAGCGTCTAAAGGAGTTGTGCTTCTACTCCATTTGGTAAGTGTTTGGTATGTGGCCCTATAAAAATGGAAGGAGCAGCTTATACCTAATACACCTTTTTTCTTTAAGCAACTGTAAAAGGGAAAATAATTCCCAAATGTTTGGACTTTTTGCGATTGTTGGGTTGCGTTTGAAGTAATGTGCAAATATAACTTTTTTTTTAGCTGTGATGAATGCAGCAATTCCCTACGATCACTTGATGGTGTTGCGGTCAAAGTCAACATGTACCTCTAGTCTAAAAGTAAATCATAACTTATTTTAGTTCCACCTGAATGCGCAGTATCTGTCCTGTTGTTATGTAAAATGCTTTACTGCCCTCTAGTGACCAACCACTGGATGGTCACTTTCAGTAGCTTTCAACTTTACTGTCATTACAATAAATAACATTATAAAAATTATGTAATAATTATTTTCTTTATGTCTGTGATGACATCCCTATTTAACTTAAAAACCTGACCTAAAGGGCTCTTTCACATTGGCGTTGTTATATATGCCTCACAAAGCCATTGATTTCTATGGGTGTTTTCAAATTGGCTTGTATTTTCACTGATCCGTTGTCCGTGGAAAAAATTATGAAATGCCCTTTTTTTTCCACAGATGCGGGTCACAGAAGGCAATGAAGTCTATGGGTCTGCAAAAAAATGATAAAACATCTGTTTTTTTTCACTGATGAGGCTGAAAAACCAGGTGTGATGCTTTAAGAGAAATGTTAAATCTTCAGGTTTTTTTGCGGACAAGGAGACAAAATTGATGCATTGTACAACTGAAGCTGAGTACCAACACCAATGTGAATGAGCCCAAAGTGGAAAAAATTAAAGTTCCATTAACAAGTGTAGGCTCATACTGCCCCTATTACTGGAGCCAAAAGCAGGTGTAGACAGAGCTGATTCTAGCTTTTTGCTGCTTGAGGAGATACACGAAAATGCTGCCCCCTGCATGCCTGATAATACACTTCACACACTAGTAGTCAGTCAGTGACACAGATATTAGTTACATCTAATATCTTACAGGTGATGATCTGCTCCATCAGGAAGAGGACTTCATTGCGATTTCTCCCGACCACAGTTTGTCTCTGCTGAATTCACAGAAAAAAAAAATCAGCTCTATGCAGCACAACTCCACATGGCGCCTCTAAAAATACCTTAAAGGCGCCAATGTAATAGATTTTTCAGGCAGTACGGGCTTGCCAGCCATTGGCAAGTCCGTACTAGTGGCGGCAAGATGGCGCCTCTAAAAGGGTCCGCAATCACCCCTGGGTGTATATCATAATAGGTTGAGACAAATAATTGAAAGGTGCTGCTCCTCCTCCTCCATCGAATGTGTGGTCGCACTGTACAAAAATAAACAAAAAAAACCCATAAATAAAATACAAACATAAAAACAAGACATGTATCACAACAGCAAATTTAGAAAGATACATAGCTTCCCCTTCCGCATTTTGCAGTACTATTACGTCATGCTTCTGGCACCGGCTCCTGCACATTACAGCTGGCAGTTTTCCTCCACTTACTAGGGGAAACTGATTCCTCGCTGGCAGCCTCGGAGTCTGCCAGTGCCCCGGGGCTGCTCGACTTCTTCCAGGAGCCGGCTATAACACATGATGCATGCTGCGTAATTACACTGTGTTAGGTGAAGAAGCGCTTGAACAAGCGATCAGAGCATGGCTGGGTTCAAACCAACATGTAAAAGTAAAGAAAAAAAAAAGTTAAAAACACTTAATAAAAAAAACTTTAATAAAAAAGAATTAATTAAATAAAGTTAATGTCCCCTAAACACAAACATTTCCAGTGGATATCTAATAAGGTAAAAAAAAAACCACAAAATCAAACATGAAAAGATATGAAAATAAATGAGATTTTCTCTGTATTAGTTTTTCTTCGGTAAAGTTGTAAAAATATATTTAAAACTATATAAATGAGGTCTCACCGTAATCGTAGTGATCTATAGAACAAAAATAATGGGGCACATTTACTTACCCGGCCCATTCGCGATCCAGCGGCGCGTTCTCTGCACAGGATTCGGGTCCGGCTGGGATTTAAGATGGTAGTTCCTCCGCCGTCCACCAGGTGGCGCTGCAGCGCCGAAAATAATCTTAACGCCCCGGAATGCACCATCCCATAGAAGGTGAAGGTGAGCGCTCCCCAAGCGACACATTTCCGGTTTTTAAATGCGGCGGTTTTTCCGAATACGTCGGGTTTTCGTTCGGCCACGCCCCCCCCGATTTCTGTCGCGCGCATGCCGGCCCCGATGCGCCACAATCCGATCGCGTGCGCCAAAAACCCGGGGCAATTCATGTACAAGCGGCGCAAATCGGAAATATTCGGGTAACACGTCGGGAAAACGCGAATCGGGCCCTTAGTAAATGACCCCCAATATGTTATTTTTATGGTATGGTGTACGGCCCTAAAAAGGAAACCAAAATTTACGATTTTCTTTTCCTACATACATTTAAGAGTTAATAAAATCTCATCAATAAGCTAATGAGCAGCTAAAATGAAGTATTTGTAAAGTGCATCTAATGTCTAAATAAGAACTTATGTCTAAATTGCCAAAAAATAAAGATTGTATAGCGAATAAAAAGGGACAATGCATAATTTGCTCTGAACACATATGGGGTATTGGCATACTAGGGAGAAATTGGGTATCAAAATTTGAAGAGCGATTTGGTATCTTATCCACTGAGAATTTGTAAATTTTTTTGAAAAACACATTCATTTACCAAAAAAAAAATTCAAATTTCAAAATTGCACACAAATTTGTTTTATCCCCTGTAAAACTATTAAAGGGTTAACAAACTTCATGAAAGTTGTTTTACATACGTTAAGTATAATTTCTATATGGGGTTTTACTTTTATTTAGGCCTCTTAAAGTGACTTGAAATCTGAGCAGGTCCCTCAATAGCAGGTTTTTTATGAAAATGTGAGAAATCGCACCTAAAGTTCAAAGCCCCATAACATCTTACAAAAATGAGAGAATGCATGGAAACATAATGTAGACATTCGGTTAATGTTAGTTATCAAGTTTTTTCAAGACTTTTTCCAAATTTTCACCAAATATTGTTTTTTTCATAAACGCAATACATACCACCAAAATTTTTCAATCAACATGAAGTACAAAGTGTCACAAGAAAATAATTTCACAATTACTTGGCAATGTGAAAGCATTCCAAAGTTATAGCCACTTATAGTGACACACAGCAGATTTGAAAAAAACGTGTCATAAGTATGCCAAATTAAGCCAACTTTAAAAAGTCGTAAAGGAAGACAAATTAAGTTTCTAACTGGGCTGTGATATTTTTGCTGTTTATGATATTCTTGCAATTACTAGTAACATTTTCTGTAATGTTATATGCTGTATATATATATTCTATTTTGTAACATGACCGCCACTATACCATATCTTATTAATGGATGAATTGATGACCTACCACTGTGCAGTCCTTGTGCATCCTTCCGTTATAAATGCATAGATAGGATTAGGAGATTAGATTTAGGTCTAAAAGAATCTGTAGGCCATGTGGCTAAGTCTAGTACCATACTCTGACAGACGTTAATGTTTAGATCTGGTAATGTGTCTGCTTAATCATTAATGGTGGTAATGTACAAAGGGATGCAAAATGCTTCCTAATTAAAAAAAAACATGTCCTCTACCTTATATCAAGGTATATGGTTACATTAGAACTGGTGAAATCAATAAATGGGAAAGAGCAGAAACTGGACACTTTAGTTCTTAGGTTGTGTCTGTTATTTAGGGCTGGTTCTAGCAGAAGGACGGTGCAACCCTTTGGGGTGGCAGCCATTTGGACCACGTGAAGGGGGGGGGGGGCATATGCCATTGATAACGAGAGTGCTGCACATGTCTCCTCCGTGCGGTTCCCTGATACTTTCTGCTCATAAAGTTGGAGGCAGCAGGAAAACATTGTGGTGGAGCAGGAGGAGGGTCTGTATTATTTTCTGAGGTCATTGTATCACTCTGCTGTTAGTGCACCTACAAAGGGACACCCTGTAGGCTACTTAATGCTGATGCCGGCACATAGTGTAGTTAGGCTCGGCAAACTTTAGTTTTGCTAAAAAAAAAGATTTTCTTACATATTATCGCGCATGCGCAAGCACTAAGTCTCGCACAGCCGGCCGGCGATAGCTGCCGAGAGCTTGGTGACGTCACTGCTCTCGGCACCTGAAGGAGGACAGTTAATATGAAGGAGGGGGGAATAATTAAACATCGAAAGCCATCGCCAGCCGAAGATGACGTAGGGTAGCACCGGAGGGCTCATTTACATATGTAAGAAAATCGTTTTTTTAGCAAAACTAAAGTTCACCGAGCCTAACTACACTATGTGCCGGCATCAGCATTAAGTAGCCTACAGGGTGGTCTGCTCGCATGATTTCATCATGCAAGCAGTGGTAGGTTTCCTTTAAGTACTTACTAAAAAAGCATGCTTCCACATGTATGACTGGGGCTGCGCATGATTATTTCATTAGAAATGAATGGAGTGTTGTTCATGCATGCCCACCAGAGCCCTAGTGATCTGACATTGTTGAAGAGGATTGACATGTAACATCATTTTATGAACAAATCCATTTTAAATTCTGCAACCCCCATAGAGGACATGTAGATTTTGTGGCAAATGGCGGTACATGTGAATTCACCTTGAGGGTGCGGTCACATGTTATGTTTAACGTATGCATTTAAAAACGCATTGCAATAGATGAAGAGTGATTTGCCTAATTAAACGGCTGTTAACATGTGTGTTTACAAAACACAACCGTAAACGCATGCATCCCCCCTACCTACCCCCACTAACAACATTCAGGCTCCTCCTCACTGACAATATATGCAATTCCCCCTCTCTCACTGCAACACATACCATGAAATGACACAATATAAGGTGAAGATGGAGGCACTAAGGGGTGGAGACTATACCGCCTGGGGGTGGAGTGGAGGGGCAAAAGGAGTGGCACCCTATGTGCATCGGAACTTTTGTTCCTCTTTTGCCTCTCCGAGGGTTGGGAGGTATGCCCCACAGGCAGGAGAATTGGCATTCTAGGTTTATCGCTTACTTCTGCCTACCCCTCATAGTGGCCCTCACTATATATGGAGCCCAGCACATGCTCCTAGTATATAGGTAGCCCAGGCCAGAACATGCTCCCAGTATATACGAATATACAGGTAGTCAATACCAGCACATTCCTCCCTTATTTAGGTAGCCTATATCAGCCCATGCTCCCAGTATATAGGTATCTCATGCTAGCCCATGCCCCTAGTATTTAGTCAGCCCATGCCCCCAGGAGATATGCAGTGCAGCAAAAAAAATTTAATATTTTTTTTTAAAAATTAATACTCACCTACCTACACTCGCTGCAGCCGCTGCCTCCTTTTTGCTCATGTAATCTGCTCTACTTTATGACCCAGGTGGTGCCATCACCTAAGCAGTGACATTGGCGCCACCAGGGCCACACAAATGTCAGTGTTCTTGAGGCCATAAACCGGGCGTCTGGCTGTCTCTGACCCCAAAGAGGTAACACAACAATGCTTCAGCATTTTCTTCACTTATATTGTTCGCTTTTTCAGTCCAGTTTTCACTTCAATGCTTCTAAATCAGGGGGATATACTTTCATTAAGTCTGTTAGTGTCAAACAATGCTGGCCTACTCAGCTTCTAGCAGAATATGGTTCATAGGGCAATTACTGTTAAATCTGTCCATTTATCCGGAAATAATTACAGTTGTGGATAAGAAATTACAATTTTATTCTGAACACTAAATCATTTATTATTAACTAGTTGTAACAGATCAATTAACTCCTATTACAAGTTTTTTCCACAACTATAGGTGACACTGTTTGTAACTGCTTCTAGTATACTTCTTTGCATTTTATAGCAAAACAAAACCTGCTGTCTCTCTAGGGAGTGGACCTTAAACTCACTAAATCTTATAAGACATTTAGCACAGCAATGAGCAATTAAAGCCAATGTTTTATTAGGTATGCATTAAAAACATCAACATAACCAGATTCTGCTATGATTATCAACTTTCTAAAATACTGCATAAATGTTAGCAATCCTCAATAGGGAAAACAATTATACCAGGGTAGTGATCAGAGAGTGCTAATGGACCGTGGTGTCTGTGTCATGTGCAAGGATAGTATATCAAGGTATACAGATCTTACAATATAAGTACCCAGTGGCATAAGTACCGCCGTAGCAGCCGAAGCGGTTGCTACGGGGCCCATGAGCCACAGGGGCCCGCGGCAGCTTAATTACAATGGCTGCACTGCAATTCCCAACCCAGTCCGGCCTCAGCCCGGGCCCTGCTATTCAGCACAACGCTGTTTACACAATCTTCCTACCCCCTCTTTGTTCCTGCCCCTCCTCCTGCCTCTCTGTTCCCGCCCCCTCTAATTTTCTTACCCAGCGCTGCGTTGGCTGTCCGGTCTGCCCACATATTTAAAAAAAAGAGTCTGCTGGGGCATTTTATTTGAAAATGGAGGCTTCTGGGGCATTTTATTTGAAAATGGAGGCTGCTGGGGCATTTTATTTGAAAACGGAGGCTGCTGGGGCATTTTATTTGAAAAATGGAGGTTGCTGGGGCATTTTATTTGAAAATGGAGGCTGCTGGGGAATTTTATTTGAAAATGGAGGCTGCTGGGGAATTGTATTTGAAAATGGAGGCTGCTGGGGAATTGTATTTGAAAATGGAGGCTGCTGGGGCATTTTATTTGAAAATGGAAGCTGCTGGGGTATTTTATTTGAAAAATGGAGGCTGCTGGGGCATTTTATTTGTGAAGTAGGTCCTTTTAGGTGTTTGTTGCATCATTTCTAACTCCTTATTGTAATAACTTTTAAAACTGTATAATTACAATTAAAAAACCCTATATATGTTGTATATGTTCAAAATGGGCACGGGGTGGGAGGAAGTGCTGTGGTCGGCGGGGGGACGGGGGCCCAGGCAAAAGTTTGCTATGGGGCCCACTCATTACTAGTTACGCCACTGTAAGTACCAAATGTGACGACACTCTTACTCATGCTTCTGTTACCTTCATTCCCATATCTGATATATACTGGACAAGGTGCCTAATGGATTCAATCGTAATGGTAGGAGTGGTACCTGTAGGTTATACGATGCAGTTTGATGTCAGGACAGAAAACACCTCACATTAGCCCTAACACCCGTACTCCAAGAGCTCCGGCCCTTACAAAGGCAGTATCACAATCTATGCCCTCATCTAAACAGCCCGTATCCCCTCTCCCCGACATGTTTCCTCCTTCACAGGATTCATCAGAGGGACTACGGTGAAATTCTACAAGAAAGTAATGGGGTTCAATACTGTTGAGAGAAAGACCCTGGGGGTGTAAACATAGTATCCCTATTCAATTTGAAAGTTAAATCCAGCGCTCTCTGTCTGAATCCGACGGATCATCCGACCCCCCTCCCCCAATTTCTGTCCCATGAAAGCCGGGGCAGCTGCGCCCCAATCCGATCATGAAAGTGTGTCCGCCGACTCTTGGTAAAGAAGCCCCGTTCTCTAATTCACTGTCATTATACACCTGTACCTTGATAATCTAACTACATTGTCACCCCACAGAACTAGATGGGTCATAATGTGTCTGCCAAGAGAGGTCCTGCCCACACCCTGGGATTTTGCACTGAGCGTGTTGGAATGTGTTGGAATGATAGGAGCTAAAACAGCAATGAAACTGAGTAACATTATAAAGTAAGGGGTTAAAATGATCTTTATTGTGTTAACAGCACTAGTGGATTGAAATGTGAGAATTTTCTTTCGTGGGAAAACCCCTTTAACCCCTTGGTGCGATTTACATATTGTAATGAATGTGAAGGAAAATTCCCATATACCGCTGTAGTATGGCAGTATGTTGTAGGATCAATCACACAACCTAGGGTTAAAGTACCCTAGGGGGTCTGAAAAATAGTAAAAATAAATTAAATTTAAAAAAATAAATGATGAAGTCATATAAACAGGGGCATAACTACGAGAGCTTGGGCCGCATAGTGGATTTCTGCATGGGAGCCCCTTTCCCTTAAAAAAAAATATACATATTTGAACAGACACAATTACGCATTCATATACGTCTACTAACTCATATATATGCACAGACACAATTATACACTCATATATATACACACACATTTATAATATATAAACACACATAAAGTTCTATAATTCATTCTCACGTTTATAACCTCACACACATATACATACATGTATATACTTATATGGACACATTTATGTACTCACATATACATTTATACACTAATACATACAGTATATACTAACTCAAACATTATAGAGTTTTCACATCCATTAATTTTTACACACATAGGGGCACATTTACTAAGGGTCCGCAGCCGCGAATCCGTCGGGTTTTTCCCGAATATTTCCGCTTTGCGCTGTATTTCACGAGATTGTGGCGCACGCGATCGATTTCGCGCGACAGAAATCGGGGGGCGTGGCCACCGGACAACCCGAAGGATTCAGAAAAACCACAGAATTTAAAAAGCCATTTGTGTCGCAAGATCAAGCACTCACATACACCAGAAAAAAGCAGGTGAACTTCGGCGGACCTCGGCGCAGCAGCGACACCTGGTGAATATCGGCGCACGGACCTTAGTGAATCCCGGCAGAACCCGAATCAGCGTCGGAGAAGCCGCCGCTGGATCGCGACTGGACCGGGTAAGTAAATGTGCCCCATACTGTATAGAACATACACATATACATACAAATAGTATATACTTATACATACAGTATATACTCACCGTATCAATATATACATGCAGTATAAACACACCATATACAAATACATAAAGCAAATACACACATACATACAGTATATACACTATAAACACACATATAGAGCATATACATACACACCACATACACTCATACAGCATGTGTATGAGAGAGAGTGAGAGAGAGAGAGACCCTGTTACTGATATATGTGTGTATGTGTATATACTGTATATGCACATCATAGTATCATAGTTTATACGGTTGAAAAAAGCCACTTGTCCATCAAGTTCAACCAAGGAGGGGAAGGGATTGCATGAAGAAGGAATTTAGGGGAAACCATTCTATAAAACATAACCATCAATATTATTTAGGTGTAAAAAAGGCATCTAGACCCTTCTTGAAGCTCTCTGCTGTCCCTGCTGTGACCAGCGCCTGAGGCAGGCTATTCCACAGATTGACAGTTCTCATAGTAAAAAAGCCCTGTCGTCCCCGGTGATTAAACCTTGATTTCTCCAAACGGAGACAGTGCCCCCTCATCTTTTGATTTGATTTAATCTGAAACAACTTACCACCATATTTTTTGTATGGACCATTCATATATTTAAATAAATTAATCATGTCCCCTCGTAGTTGTCTCTTTTCCAGACTAAATAAATCTAGTTGTTTTAATCTTTCCTCATAACTGAGACCCTCCATACCCCTTATAATTTTGGTGGCTCTACGTTGAACCCTCTCCAGCTCCAAGAATCCTTTTTATAGACAGGTGCCCAGAACTGGACAGCATATTCCAGGTGTGGCCGAACCAGTGCCTTGTATAGTGATATTACATCCCTATCACGAGACAGTGGAGAGTTCATACAATTTTTGATACATGACAAGATCCTACTGGCTTTAGAGGCAGCTGATTGACATTGCATGCTGTTATTCAATTTATGATCTATTAGTACCCCCAGGTCCTTCTCAACAAGGGACTCTCCCAGATTTACTCCCCCAAGGACATATTTTGCCTTTGGATTATTGGCCCCCAGGTGCATAACCTTACCTTTAACCACATTGAACCTCATTTGCCAAGTGGATGACCAAACATTCAGTTTGTCCAAGTCCCCCTGGAGCCTATGAACATCCTCCATAGACTGTATTACACTACACAGCTTGGTATCATCTGCAAAAATAGACACAATGCTATTAATTCCTACCTCTATTTCATTAATAAATATAATAAATAGTAGTGGGCCAAGCACAGAACCCTGGGGTACACCACTCATAACTGGTGACCATTCCGAGTAGGAATAATTGACCACAACTCTCTGGATACGATCCTTCAGCCAGTTCTCAATCCAATTGCAAATGATTCCTGCCAAACCAATAGCCCTAATTTTACCCATCAGGCGTCTATGAGGGACAGTGTCAAATGCCTTTGCAAAGTCCAAGAACCCAATATCCACAGCATCTGCTCACCTCTTCATAGAAGCAGATCAGGTTAGTCTTACAACTTCTATTCTTAGTAAACCCATGCTGGCTGTCACTTATTATACTATTTGATGTCACATATTCCAGTATATAGTCTTTTACTAACCCTTCCAGTATTTTCCCCACAATGGAAGTTAAGCTTATAGGCCTGTAATTGCCTGGCGAAGTTCTAGAGCCCTTTTTATATATTGGCACCACAATCGCCTTGCGCCAGTCACTTGGCACCACACCAGACATTACGGAATCCCTGAAGATTTTAGACAGCGGTACAGCAATAACAGAACTGCGTTCTTTAAGAACACTGGAGTGTAACCCATCTGGTTTAGGAGCCTTGTACACATTGGGACAGATTTACTTACGTGGCCCATTCGCGATCCAGCGGCGCGTTCTCTGCGGTGGATTCGGGTCCGGCCGGGATTCACTAAGGCAGTTCCTCCGCCGTCCACCAGATGAAGGTAAGTGCAATTTTATTGAGCTTAGATTGGATCATGTCTACATTCAGCCAGTCTAGTATATTACAGGATGCATGACCGGCACCAACCACGTCAGAAGTTCTTTCTTCTATCGTATAAACGGAGCTAAAAACCTATTAAGTATCTCTGCCTTCTCTTGGTCTCCAGTTACTGATGCCCCAGTTTCAGAATATAGGGGTCCAACCTGTTCTGACCCATTTTTTTTGCATTGATATACTTAAAATATTTCTTGGGATTTGTTTTGCTATCTTTAGCCACCTGTCTTTCATTTTGTATTTTGGTTGATTTGATTTCCTGTTTACAGATTTTGGTAAGTTTTTTGTAAGTATTGAAAGCCTCAGGTGACCCGTCAGATTTATATTTGTTGAATGCCCTCTTTTTATCATTAATTGCCCTTTTAACTGTAGCTGTAAGCCACGCCGGGTGTAATCTAGCCCGTCTATACTTGTTACCTATTGGAATAAATTTAGAAGTATAATGACCCAGGATAGATTTAAATATCTCCCATTTAACATTAGTATCACCATCTGACAGTATCTGATCCCAGTCTATATCCTGTATTGCGGCTCTGAATTTCTGGAAATTAGCCCTCCTAAAATTCAAAGTTTTCGATTTTCCCACCTGTTTCTGCTTTTTACAGTTTAAGAGGAAAATAATTGTATTATGATCGCTGTTCCCAAGGGGTTCCCGGACACTGACATTTTGGACAATCTCCGCATTGTTAAAAATCACAAGGTCCAACAATGCATCACCTCTTGTGGGATCTTCTACAAGCTGCACCATAAAATTATCCCACAGAAAGTTGATAAAATGTCTTCCCTTTACAGATGAAGAAGAGCCCTGACCCCAATTTATATTTGGAAAGTTAAAGTCTCCCATTATCACTACGGTCCCCCCCTGTGCAGCCCGCTCCATCTGTTAATATAGGTGACTTTCTATTTCCTCAGAGATGTTAGGGGATCTATATATTACACCAAAATAATTTTCTCAAAGCTCTCTTGGCTTTGAATTTCAACCCACAAAGTTTCAGCCTCCTCACACTCTTCTGAGACCACTGACTCATTCACAATCGCTTTTAAGTCTCTTCTGACATACAGACATACACCACCTCCCCTCCTATTTGCCCTGTCTTTCCGAAAGAGTGTAAAACCTTGAATATTAAAACCCCAATCATGTGATGCATCGAGCCATGTCTCTACTACACCAACAACATCTAACTGTTCCTTTAATACCAGAGCCTCAAGCTCGCCCATTTTGCCTGTGATACTTCTGGCATTTGTGAACATACACTTTCCACTGTTATTTATCGGAGTTAAAGTAATTTTACAGGCACCTATATCATCACTACCATTTTTTAACTTGTGGATCTCCTTATCCACTGCTTTAGTCCCCCATATACTGCTCACCTCACCACCCACCAACATAACCTGCCCCCTCTCTGACCCGTCGACCCCTTTAGCGTCTTCTTTTTCCTCCTCTCCCGATCCTAGTTTAAATACTCCGCCACCCCTGCTAGGATCTTCTCCCCCAGCACAGCAGCCCCCTTCCATTTAGGTGCAAGTTATCTGCGGAAAACAGCTTGTACCCCAATAAAAAGTCAGCCCAATGCTCTAGGAACCCAAATCCCCTGCTCTAAACCAGGATCTGAGCCATGCATTTAACTCCCAGAGCTTCCGCTGTCTGCTCTGTGTAGCGCATGGCACTGGTAGAATTCCGGAGAATACTACCTTTGAGGTCCTTCCCCTAAGCTTTGAACCTAATTCTTTAAAATTATTCTTCAGGCTCCTCCACCTACCATCTATTCTGTCATTGGTACCAACATGGACCACGACAGCTGGGCCATCCCCAGCTCCTCCCAGTAATTTATGCACCCTTTCCACCACATGCCAAACCCTGACACCAGGGAGACAGCAAACCATTCTGTTGGCGACAAATTATTCTATCCGTCTTCCCGATTATAGAGTCCCTTACAACCACTAGCTGCCTTGGCTTACCTGCACTCCCATGCCCCCTACTACTAGCTGGTCTGCTCCCCCAGCTGTTAGGGAGAGCAGGACCCGCTACGGCTGTCATTTCTGACACTGACGTCCTTACATCATTGCACAATTTTGCTTGGATGTTCAGAGTCGGAATTGGTCTTCCTTTTCTTTGACCCCTTTCTACCCCCTCTATTTACAGTAACCCAGCTACCCACCTGGCCCTGCTGGCTTTCCTCTCCACCCTCCACATCTGTCGCAGCGGTATTCACCCTGGAACTCCTGCCCCAGAGGTGTATACATGCGGCAGAGTGTGCATTGCAGCATACCACCAATCTTGCTAGCCATATCCTATTAGCAAAACTGTGATGAGCATATAAATCAAGAGATATAAAATGTAGATTACTTACAGTTCTGTGGACTTCTCTTTTTCAACTCCGCTTTTGCTCACAAGCCAAAAAAGGCCAGGGGAAGGCGGGAAGGGGTTAAAGCTACTGTATTATGCAGAAGATTTTTCACACCAAAATCTGAACTTAAAATCTTCACAGAATCTGCAATGTGACCGGGTGGCCTAAGGGATTGTTTTCTGCAGGATATGCGGTTCATAGCCTAGGCTAGGATAATGATACATAACAATAAAGTAGTCACATGCCCTGTACGGCCCAGCCCTCTCCATACAGCCTTAATGACACTACTCATGACCATTGGTGATCGCATACCTCTGCCTACACCTCATCTAGACCCTGGTCTCAGTATTTATGTAGCCCAGCACATACTACCAGTATACAGGTAGCCGAGGCTGACACAAGCCTCCAGTATATACAAGTATGCAGGTAGCCCATACCAACATATGCTGTCTGCATGCCCCCAATATATAGGTATCCCATGCCTCGATTACATTGGTAGCTCATAGTCATTCCCCATTAGATATGCAGCACAGCAAATAAAAATAATACTCATCTACCTGTGCTTTCTACAGCCACCTCCTCCCAGCTCCTGTGATCTGCTCTTCTTCTCTGTGACCCAGGCATTACCATCGCCTAAGCAAAGGTCGCATGCCTGGGTCACACAGAGGGTGCAGGAAGCTGTTACAATGCTGTTTACGTTCAGTAACCAGCGGTATATCTAACTTAAAGACTCACCGCTGATAGATATTGAGGGCCCAAGTGGCACTGTAGGCGATCACCTACCCCTCATCCAGGCCCTGAAGCTGGATGGGACGTCTCTGATCCTGAAGAGGTCATACAGCAGAGCTTTAGCATTTACATATGTGTTTTCTTCATTTACATGTTTTACTTTTTCAGTCCAGTTTTCACTTCAATGCTTCTAAATCAGGGGGATATACTTTCATTAAGTCTGTTAGTGTCAAACAATGCTGGCCTACTCAGCTTCTAGCAGAATATGGTTCATAGGGCAATTACTGTTAAATCTGTCCATTTATCCGGAAATAATTACACATAACAGCAGTTGTGGATAAGGAATTACAAGTTTATTCTGAACACTACACGATTTATTATTAACTAGTTGTAACAGATCAATTAACTCCTATTCCAACTACAAGTTTTCTTCAACAACAGTTACTCAAGATATCAAGGTTCTCTTGTATCTGCGCCAAAAGGAAAAATTAGAACTACTGCTAGTATGCTTCTTTGCATGTACTATCATTTGAAGCATTTTCATGGAATAGGTTTGCAGATAAGAGGTAGCCATATATTTTTTAACATTAATTCAAATTTAAAGTTGCCCGTGGAAAATTGCTTAACCCCTTGATGCAGCCCATTTCCACTCCCCTCCTACCAAATGGCACAACCTTATTTTTCCATTTACAGAGAAGTATAAGTCATTTCTGTGGGAAATGGGGTTTACAGCATAGGATAATCATACATAATATACAGCAGTCACCTGCCCTGTATTAAGAGAACTCAGCCAATGAGCAGGCTCCATTCTAAAACTATGTTTTGTTATTGTATTGTACTATACCTGTCATCAAGGTATTAACACGTTAGGGCTCTGCGCCGTACTAGTACAGTGATAAGCTGATGCCGGTTCAGCTCTGCATCAGAGATAAGCTGGCATCGGGATGCACAGGGTAGTTTACCGCTGACATCCCCAAGTAACACCTGCGGTTGCAGTAAGCTCAGATCATGGGTGTTAATTACAGATGAGTGAGCATACTCGTCCAAGCTTGATGCTCGTACTCGCAACTGCTCGGTGCCCGGACGAGTATTTCGCCTGCTTGAGAAAATGTCATCTCGCGGCGTTTCAATTTTTGTCGGCCTGAAACAGAGCCAATCACAAGCCAGGAGACTCTGCAGTACACCCAGCATCACGTGGTACACTTACATGTCGATAGCAGTGGTTGGCTGGCCTGATCAGGTGACCCTGGAAGAGACTAGCCCCTGCCCGCGCTGCTTGGATCATTCTCTGTCTGGATGCCGTTTGTGAGAGAGCTGCTGCTGGTCAGGGATAGCGTTAGGGTGTTCTAGTAGATTACTGTTAGGTAGGAGTGGTTCTACAAGAACCTCACTGTTAGGCAGGAGTGATTCTCCAAGAACCTTACTGTTAGGCAGGAGTGATTCTCCAAGAACCTTACTGTTAGGCAGGAGTGATTCTCCAAAAACCCAACAGCCCTTGTTAGGGCTACATTAGCGTTTTTCAAAAGGTAAAGTGACACACTTTAGTCAGTCACAGCACAAAATCCTTTTGTGTGCTGTCAGTGTAGGTTAGAAACTAGCCATAGCAATCATCTTCTGTGGTTGCTGTCAGATTTCTTCTGCACGTTTTGTTCTATTTTAAAAAAAAAAAACACAAAAAAACACTGCGTCAGATTACTGCAGGGGTCAGAGGCCATGGTCCTGGGCGGGGTGAGACGCCACCTGCTGATGAGGGAGCAGGGGAACACTGCCTAGCTTCATGTCTCAACTTACTGGGACTCGTGGTAGAGCACTGTTGAGGCCAGAACAGTGCGAACAGGTGATGTCATGGATTGCGGACAGTGCTTCAACTAATTTGTCTACCAGTCAGTCTGCCACGCAGTCCACCCATGTTACCCAAGTGAGCACTCCTTCAGCTCCTCCACCTCAACCTCCTTCCCCCCAGTCTGCCCCCTCCCAGGAAAATTTGGTATTTGAGCTGGCATACTCTGAGGAACTGTTTTCTGGACCCTTCCTAGAGTCACAAACCACTTGTCAGGTTGCTGCTGAGCTCTTTCCCGATGCCCAGGTTTTCCATCGGTCGCAGTCTGTGGGTCATGATGACATTCTTGACATAGTGGAAGAAGTGTATAAAGAGGTGTCGGACGATGAAGAGACACGGTTGTCAGACAGTGGTGAAGTTGTTGTCAGGGCAGGAAGTCCGAGGGGGGAGCAGACTGAGGGATCGGAGGATGATAAGGTGACAGACCCAAGCTGGGTTGATAGGCCGGGTGAACACAGTGCTTGTGAGACGGAGGGAAGTCCTATACGAGAACAGGTTGGAAGAGGCAGTGGTGAGGCCAGACGGAGAGGCAGGGCCAGAGCTGGTGCATCAGCGCCAAATGTGTCACATAGTGAAGCCCCCATGGCGAGGGCTAGATTTTCTGAAGTCTGGAGTTTCTTCAAAGAAACAATGGATGACCGTCAGACTGTGGTGTGCAACCTGTGCCACACCAGGATCAGCAGGGGTTCCACCACTACTAGCTTAACCACCACCAGTATGCGCAGGCATATGAATGCTAAACACCTCACTCAATGGAACCAAGGCTGTTCACCTCCGACCGGGCCCACCACTGCTCCTTCCCCTGTGTCATTTGCTGCCTCTGTTAGTCAGCCCCCTCCCCAGGACCCCGGCACAAACACCTCCCACGCGAAAACCACACCTTCGCCTCCACAATCCTCCACAGCGTCCACCAATGTCTCCATGCGCAGTGTTCAGCTGTCTTTACCCCAGACGCTGGAGCGCAAGAGGAAATACAGTTCCACACGCCCAAGCCCTCAACGTCCATATCTCCAAATTACTCAGCCTGGAGATGCTGCTTTATAGGCTGGTAGAGACTGAGGCCTTTTGCAACCTCATGGCGGCGACCGCCCCTTGGTATTCGGTCCCCAGCCGCCACTACTTTTCCCGATGTGCCGTCCCAGCCCTGCACCAGCACGTGTCAGACAACATCATCCATGCCCTGACCAACGCCGTTCCTGACAAGCTCCACTTAACCACGGACACGTGGATGAGTGCTGCCGGGCAGGGCCACTATATATCGCTGACGGCACATTGGGTTAACTTGGTGGAGGCTGGGACCGAGTCTGACCCTGGGGCGGCTCATATACTGCCGACGCCGAGGGTTGCGGGACCTACCTCGGTCACGGTCTCTCAGGCCTACTATGCCTCCTCCTACTCCCACCCCTCCTCCTCCGAATTACCATCTGTGGGCATGGCGCCATCAGTCGGTAGCTCTAAGCACAGCAGCAGTGCCGTCGCTAAGCGACAGCGGGCGGTGCTCAAACTGCTGAGCCTAGGCGATAAAAGGCACACCGCCCAAGAGCTATTACAGGGCATCACGGCGCAGACCGATCTGTGGCTGGCACCGCTGAACCTGAAGCCAGGCATGGTTGTGTTTGACAACAGCCGTAACCTGTTGGCGGCTCTGCAACCCGGCAGACTGACACATGTGCCATGCCTGGCCCATGTGTTAAATCTCATAGTTCAGCGGTTCCTCAAGAGATACCCCAATCTGTCTGATTTGCTCACAAAGGTGCGCCGCATCTGTGCGCATTTCAGAAAGTTGACCACAGATGCTGCCACTCTCAGGGCAGCGCAGCGCCGCCTCCAACTGCCCGCTCACCGACTGTTGTGTGACATGCCCACAAGATGGAATTCAACATTAACCATGTTATCCAGAGTTTACCAGCAGCGCAGAGCGATTGTAGACTGCCAGATGTCAACTTCCACCAGAACTGGCAGTCAGGTAAGTCAGCTTCCTTAAGTCTACAATGAGGAGTGGACGTGGATGTCAGATATGTCAGGTGCTGAGTAACTTTGAGGAGTCAACACAGATGGTCAGTGGCAATGCTGCCATCATCAGCCTCACCATCCCGCTGCTTGGCCTGTTGAAAAACTCTCTGGTCAGCATGAAGTCGGAAGCTTTGCGCTAGTCACAAGAGACGGGGGAAGAAGATTCCCTTGTTGATAGCCAGAGCACCCTCTGGTCTGTTTCTCAGCGTGTATCGGAGGAGGTGGAGGAGGATGAGGAGGAAAAGAAGGAGAATGTTGGCGAGACAGAAGAGGGGAGCATTGCTCAGTCCTTAGCTGTTCAGCGTGGATGGGCAGAAGAAGAGGAGTTGAAGGAGGAGGAAATGGAGAGTCAGCCCAATGAGGGCAGTGAATTCTTGCGCGTTGGGACTCTGGTGCATATGGCAGATTTCATGCTAGGCTGCCTATCCCGTGACCCTCGCGTTCAAAGAATTTATTCAGCACCGATTACTGGGTATTCACTCTCCTGGACCCACGGCACAAGCAAAATCTTTCCACTCTCATCCCTGTAGAGGAAAGTCACCCAGCAAGTCACCTGTCCCCAGTCTCGGCAGAGTAGGGCTGATCTTTACAGAAAGATGGTGAGGGAGTAAGTAGCTGACCATACCATCGTCCTAAATGATCACACAGCTCCCTACAACTACTGGGTTTCAAAGCTGGAGATGTGGCCTGAACTGGCGCTGTACGCCTTGGAGGTTCTTGCCTGCCCTGCCGCTAGCGTGTTGTCAGAGTGGGTTTTCAGTGCAGCTGGTAGCATCAACACCGAAAAGCGTACACGCCTGGCGACTGACATCTCTAACGCTTATCAAGATGAATTAAGCCTGGATTTCTCATGATTTCCATTCTCCACCAGGTGAAAGCAGCTCAACCTGAATAATTCTCATTCTCCTCCTCTTTGTACACTAAAGCAGAGGCAAATGGCTATTTTTTGCCAGGGCCAACTGGCTCTAGCTATAGTACTATATCTATTAAATTTTTCTGGAGGGCCACCTACCCGGTCCTCTGTTTTAAACAATTTTTGGGAGTGCCACTTACAGGTACTCTATGTATTTAATTTTTCTGGAGGGCCACCTACCCGCTCCTCTGTTTTCAAAACTTTTTTGGACTGCCACATACAGGCACTATCCAAATGTAATTGTATCCATAGCACCTCTACACGTCGTCTTTATAGCAGCCTCCACACGTTGTCTCCATTGCTGCCTCCACATGTTGTTTCTATTGCTACCCCCACACGTCGTCTCCATAGCTGCCTCCAAAAGTCGTCCACATAGCTGCCACCATACATGGTCCCCTTAGCAAACGAGCTGTGTCCGGCAAAATTTGGGGTTGTTTTAACGGTTTCTACATCAAACTTGTTAACTTTGTTGCCACCCTGCTGTGTTATCCACAAAATATACCGCCAAACTTTTATCAATAACCGATATTATTTCAGCGCTACTTGCGCATCTGTTTACGTTCCCCTCCCCCGCCATAACCAGGCCAATTACTTATAAGAACAGTACTACACTTGATCCGACCAGAGTATAACACAAAAAACTAGTAAAACCTATTGACTCAAGTATAAGTCTAGAGTGGGAAATGAATTGGTCACAGCATCCAGCCAGTAGAAAGCTGACCAACCCATATCCCCCAGTATATAGTCTGCCAGCCCTGCCCCCCCAGTCTATAGCCTACGAGCCCCTGCAGTATATAGCCAGCCAGTCCCCCAGTATATAGTCTAGCAGCCCCTGCCCTCCCAGCATAGAGTCTGCCAGTCCCCCCAGTATATAGCTTACCAGCCAATCCCCCCCAGTATATAGCCTGCCAGCCCTGCAATTATATAGTCAGCCAGCCCTGCAAGTATATAGCCTGCCAGCCCCTGCCACCCCCCAGTATATAGCCTGCCAGCCCATGCCCCTCCCAGTATTTAGCCTTCCAGCCCTTGTAGTATATAGCCTGCCAACCCCCCCAGTATATAGCCAGCAAATATGCCCCGAATATGCCAAACCTTAAATTTAAAAAAATTAACACTGCACTCTCCTTTCCAACATCACCCGCAGGTCTTCTTCTTGTTTCGGATGCTCTGGTGCTTCTTCGGGTCCTTCAGGTCCTCTTCCGGGCATTTGGCTCCTCTTGAGGTCATTGGGCTCGGTCGGGGCGTTTGGACGAAGAGGAGATGAAAGACCGAAAAAGGCACCGGAGGATCCAAAGCAATTTTTGTGCTGAAAAACTCGGCTTATACTTGAGTATATATGGTATATACCATAACCTCTTGTCTTTACGGAGCAGGGCGTTGAGCACAAACCTGTTGTTTTTTTTTTAAACTAATACCACATGCATTAAATAGATAATATGGATACCATCTCCTGTGGCACAATGTGATAATTTGTAAAAAAAAGTAAAAGTTGTTCTGTGGAATGATAAACTACAGGTTTATCAAAAATAAAAATCAACAAGTATTTGGCAAGATCTGGTCACCATGACTCCCCTTCCCATAGGGCAATAGAGAGAAAACAAACTCGCTTAACCAGACAAGATACCGTATTTGCAAAACAATGCATTCTTTTTGTTCCAGTGCTGACTTAATATGAAAATTGTTCCTCAAATACAGGCTGGGGTAAGCTATACAGGATTATCATTAAAGATCTTTCCCAGCAATAATGTACAGTAAGATCACAGCCCCTCCAGACCAGGCCTTTTTGTATTTTTCTTGTACTCCAATTACCATATCTTTTGCACTTGCTATCTGCAATACTGTGTACTTTCCATTGGCATCATTCAGGGTTGTAACTAGGAGAGGCTGGGTCCCATAGCGGACTTCAGAATGGGGCTCCCCTTGCCCAGCCCCCAGTATATAGCCTGTCAGCCCCTGCCCCCCAAGTCTATAGCCTGTCAGCCCCTGCAGTATATAATCTGCCAGCCCACCAGTATATAGCGTGCCAGCCCCTGCAGTATAGAGCCTGCCCGACCCTGCTGTATATAGCAGCCAGCCCCCCAGTGTATAGCCTGCCAGCCCCTCCCCTCCCAGTATATAGCCTGCCAGCCCCTGCAGTATATAGCCAGCCCATCCCCCAGTATATAGCCTGCCAGCCCCTCTAGTATATAGCCTGCCAGCCCCCCCCCCTGGTATATAGCCTACCAGCCACACAGTATATAGTCAGCCAGTCCCCCCAGTATATAGCCTGCCAGCCCCTGCAGTATAGAGCTAGCCCATCCCCCCAGTATATAGCTTGCCAGGCCCTGGAGTATATAGCCTACCAGCACCTGCCCCCCAGTATATAGCCTGCCAGCCCCTGCATTATATAGCCTGCCAGACCCCCAATATATAGCCAGCCCATACGCCCTGCATAGAGCCAGCCAGCCCCTGCCCAAAGTATGCCAAGCCTTAAATTTTATTTGAAGGACCCGAAGAGGCACCAGAGCATCCAAAGCAATTTTCATACTTGTATTATATTTGAGTATATATGGTATATACCATAAACTCTTGTCTTTATATTGCAGCACGTTGAAGACAAACCTGTTGTTTTTTTTTTAAAACTAATAACACATACATTAAATAGGTCGTATGGATAACATCTCCTGTGGCACAATGTGAGAATTGGTATAAAAAAAAGTAAAAGTTGTTCTGTGGAATGATAAACTACAGGTTTATCAAAAATAAAAATCAACAAGTATTTGGCAAGATCTGGTCACCATGACTCCGCTTCCTACAGGGCAATATAGAGAGAAAACAAACTCGCTAAACCAGACAAGATATTTGCAAAAGAATACATTCTTTTTGTTCAAGTGCTGACTTAATATGAAAATTGTTCCTTAAATACAGGCTGGGGTAAGCTATACAGGATATCATTAGAAAGATCTTTACCAACAATAATGTACAGTCACATTATAGCCCCTCCAGAACAGGTCCTTTATGTATTTATATTTTTCCTGTACTCCAATAACCATATCTTTTGGATTTGTTATCTGCAATACTGTGCACTTTCCACTGGCATCATTCAGGGTTGTAGCTAGGAGAGGCTGGGCTCCATAGCGGACTTCAGAATGGGGCCCCCCTTGCCATTACAAAACATATACATACAATGTCTTGCAAAAGAACCCCCCCCCTTAAACTTTCCTACCTTTTGCCACATTTTAGGCTTTAAACATAAATATATAGAACAGTAAATTTTTTTGTGAAGAATCAGCAACAATGTTGGACACAATTGTGAAGTGGAAACGAAATTTATTGGATATTTTAAACTTTCGTAAAAAATGATAAATGAAAAGTAGGGAGTGCACTATTATTTCGCCCTTTTACTTGCAGTGCAGCAAACTCACTCCAGAAGTTCAGTGAGGATCTCTAAATGATCCAATGTTGTCCTAAATTACAGATGATGATAAATACAATGCACCTGTGTGTAATCTTCGTATAAATACACCTGCTCAGTGATAGTCTCAGGGTTCTGTTTAACCCCTTAAGGATGCAGGGTTTTTTCGCCCATTTCTCGCTCTCCACATTCAAAAATCCATAACTTTTTAATTTTTCTGTGTACAGAGCTGTGTGAGGGCTTATTTTGTGCGCAACAAATTTGACTTTCGCGTGATGTTATTTATTATAACATGCCGTGTACTGGGAAGCAGGAAAAAAATTTCTTGTGGGCTCAGTTTTTACGACTTTCACTCTGCGCTCCAAATAACACCTCTACTTTATTCTTTGGTTTGGTATGATCGCTGTGAAACCAAATTTATACAGGTTTTATTGCGTTTTAATACATTTTCGAAAATTAAACGAATGTGTACGAAAAAGAAAAATATTGTCGCAGAGCGTGAAGGGGTTAAAGCCCAGAGAGCATCATGAAGACCAAGGAACACACCAGACAGGTCCCTGATACTGTCGTGGAGAAGTTTAACCCCTTCCCGAAGCATGCCGTAATAGTATGCATTTTGCAGCAAACACTTACCGGTAACACCGCTGCTAGCACCGATCACGGGGGTTATCCCGTCGATCAACGCCAGCAAACCTATTGACTATACGCCGAGGGTGGGAAATGCATACGTCACAGCCTCCCAGTATATAGGCAGTCAGCCCCTGTAGTATATAGCCTGCCGTCCCCCTGTAGTATATAGCCTGCCAGCCCCCAGTAGTATACAGCCAGCCAGCCCCCTGTAGTATATAGCAGACCAGACCCCTGTAGCAAATAGAATACCAATAACAGTATATAAGACCACAATATAGAAGTCAAAGAACAACAGCCAATACAATAAAAAGCCTTCAGTAAATAGCCTGTCAGCCCCCTGTAGCAAATAGCCTGTCAGCCCCGTAGCATATAGCCTGACAGCCTCTGTAGTAGATAGCCAGGCAGCCCCCTGTAGCAGATAGCCAGCCAACCCAATGTAGTAGATACCCAGCCAGCCCCCTGTATTAGATAGCCAGCCGGTCAGTCCCCTGTAGTAGATAGCCAGCCGGCCAGTCCCCTGTAGTAGATAGCCAGCCGGCCAGTCCCCTGTAGTAGATAGCCAGCCAGCCAGCCTGACCTTAAAAAAATAAACTCGGTACTCACCATTCCGACGGCCCATGCAGCTCCTCTTCTATCTTCATGTGTGCGACAGGTCCACGGCAGCTCTGTGGTCAGCGCCACTACTTTCTTCAGGCCGGCACCAGGACCACGAAGGCTCCGTGCGCACGGCCTGGCCACCACACTCTGTGATGACTACGACGGCTGACATCATAGTTGTGCGCAGGCCGGACCATTGGAATAGTGAGTACCAACTTTATTTATTTATTTTATACCGAGTATAAGCTGAGTGGGGAATTTTTAGCACAAAATTTGTGCTTAAAAACTCGGCTTATACTCGAGTATATACAGTAGTAAAAATAAAAAAAAAGTTTTAAAAAATTAATAATAAAAAAACCTAAAAATTAAAATTCTAGTCATATAAATAAACTGTAAAAATCATAAACACATTAGGTATCACCATCTCCAAAACTGCCTGATCTATCAAAATATAATAGCAGTTTTCACTGCGTTTAACCCTGAAACGGAAAATAGTGCCCACAGTCGTAAATGGTGCTTTTATGCCATTTTGAAAAATTATAAAAAATGTGACAAAAAGTGATCAAAAGATCGTACAGTCCTAAAAATAATAGCATTGAAAACATCATCAAAAGTGGCAAAAAATGACACCACCCCAGCTTCGTACACCAAAGTATCAAAAAGTTATTAGCGGCAGAAGATAGGAAAATCGAAAAAAAAAATTTGTACAGAAGGTTTTAATTTTTGTAAATGTATGAAAACATTATAAAACCTATACAAATTTTTAATCCTTGTGATTGCAACGACCCAAAGAATAAAGTAGACATGTCATTTGGGGTGCACAGTGAAAGCCGGAAAATCCAAGCCCACAAGAAAACGGCGCAAATGCGGTTTTTACCCATTTTTACAGCATTTGGATTTTTTTTCCCGCTTCCCAGTACATGGCATGGAATATCAAATACCATCACTATGAACTGCAATTTGTTATGCAGAAAACAAATCATAGAGGTCTTTACATGAAAAAAATCAGTGAGAATAATAGTGTGCGACTTTTGAGCAGTCCTGTACCCTGAATTGACAGTTCCAATGTTCCAATGCCAGTGGATGTCTGCCTTCACCAGCTCATAGGATACTAAGAGCTCAGGCCTATTGAGATCTTTGCACTGAATTTACCTGTTCCGGCACGGTAAACACAATGACCCACTACCATCCACACTGGCACAAAGTCAACTCCAGGTAAAGGCTGGAAATGGCCTGAGTATCCTATAGGCTGGCATCAGGAGCAAGCGCTGCATGGGGGGGATAAGGATTGTGTTTTGGAGGGTTTTTTTGGTCTAGAGCAGTGATGGCGAACTTTTTAGAGACCAAGTGCCCAAACTACAACAAAGACCCGCTTATTTATCGCAAAGTGCCAACACAGAAATGTAATTTGTGATTTATACTCCCTTCTCTGTCACAGTTTTCATTGATACCAGCACCTGAGGACACCAATAAAGCAGAAAATAGTCCCAGGTATCACTGTCACTTTAAAATAGCTCTGTGCACAGCAAGTCCTGGGCTGTCTGGGACTGCAGGAATATACCTGGAGTCCTCTCTGGTGAAGGCCTGGGTGCCCACAGAAAGGGCTCCGAGTGCCACCTCTGGCACCAGTGCCATAGGTTAGCCCTCACTGGTCTAGAGAAACCATTAATATACTGGCTACAGGGGAGGCCCCATGAATACACTGGCTAAAAGGAGGACCTATGAATAAACTGGCTACACGGGGGCCCTATGAATAAACTGGCTACACAAGGGCTTGTGACTAAATTGGCTACAGGGGGGGGGGTCCCGATCACTATATGGGCTACAGAGGGGGGCCTATTACAATACTGGCTGCAGAGGGAGCACTATGAGTATACTGGTTACAGTGGATGTTCTATGGTTATGCTGGCCACAAAGTTGGCCATGTGATTGGGTACAGTGGGAGAACTATTACAATACTAGTTACAGAAGGGGCCCTATTACAAAACTGACTACAGAGAAAGCTATGTGACTTGGTACAGACGAGCTCTATGACTAAACTGGCTATTGTGGGGTCCCTGTGACTATACTGGCTACAGAGGGCACCCTATGACTGTACTGGATATAGTGGGTCTCCTATGATTACACTGGCTACACAGGAGGTCATGTGATTAGGTACAGAGGGGGGGGGGCTATTAAAACTGGTTACAGATGGGGCCCTATTGAAAAACTAGCTACAGAGCGGGTACTACCGTGTTTCCCCAAAAGTAAGACAGTGTCTTATATTCTTTTTACCCTCAAAAGTCCCACTATGTCTTACTTTCGGGGTATGTCTTATATTGGAAAAAATGTTGATTTTTGTTTTAACCATAAAATTAACATTTATTAACAACCTGAACAGTATGGTATTCACCACAAAACAGTTTTATAAAAGCAAGTGCCAAGAATTACACAGTTTGGGGGGTGGTTATATTGTGTGAGTAGGGGCATTACACAGTGTGAGTAGGAGCATTATACAGTGTGGGTGGGTTATACAGAGTAGGGGCATTATACAGTGTGGCTGGGTTATACAGAGTAGGGGCATTATACAGTGCAGGGGGTGGTTATACAGAGTAGGGGCATTATACAGTGTGGGTGGGTTATACAGTGAGAGGGGGCATTATACAGTGCAGGGGGGGTTAACACAAACTAGAGAACTGTGCAAGCAAACACACTGTCACACACTACATTCTTACATTATACATGTGAATAAACATGCACACAATGTTCACATATAGATCAGGCATCACACCTACATACACATTACACATAAACATACATACTTTTCAGTGGTCCTGATGGCCACTGACTGCAGGGCTGAGTAGAGGCTCGTCCAGGCTGACATGTGCTCCCCTGCCCCTTCCTCTCCTGTTTGGACTGATGTAGCAGAGTTTAGCAGCTACACAGGAGGGGGAGGAGCTGCTCCAGCAACACAGAGGCAGCACAGAGCAGGAAGCTGCTGCAGAGTGCACAGTGTGCAGCGCTGTCTCCTCTGCCATGTGACCGGAGCCTGTACGGAGTAGCTGAGCTGCGGTCACATAGTCTTCTATCGGGCAGGCCGGGAGCTACCGCAGTGACATGAAGAGGCTGCAGCTCCCGACTCCGTCCGCACCCGCTGGAAAACCGCTCTAACTATGTCTTACTTTTGGGGTACGTCTTACATTATCCGCCCCCCCCCCCCCCCCCACTAAAACACACACTACATCTTACTATCGGGGAAACACGGTATGACTATATTGACTACAGAGGAGGCTTGTGACTATACTGGCTACAGAAGGAGCCCCATGAATAAACTGTCTACAATGAGGCCTATAAATAAACTGGCCTTCAGAAAGGTCCTATGAATAAACCAGCTACACATTAGGTTTATGGCATTACTGGCTACAGAGGGGGACCCATGAATAAACTAGCTGCTGCGGAGGCTTATGACTTTACTGTTTCTAGAGGTGGCATGTAACTATACTGGCTATAGAGGGGTCCCTAAGACTATACTGGCTAAATAGGGGGCCATGTCATTGGGTACAGAGGAGACCCTATGACTATACTGGCTAAAGAGGGTGCCCTGTGACAATTCTGGCTACAGAGGAGGGCCTATGACTAAACTGGCTACAGAGTGGGGGTCCTATGGCTAAACTGACTAGAGGGCACTATAACTAATTTGCTGCAGAGGGGGCCCTATTGCTCAACTGGCTACAGAGGAAGCCATATGACTAAATTGGCAACGGAGGGGGCGCTGTGACTAAACTGACTACAAAGGGGGTCCAGTGACTATGATGGTTACAGTGGGGCCTTGTGAATACCATGGCTACAGAATGGGCCATCTGACTAGGGTGGCAGTGTAGATCCTATGCCAATAGTAAGGGCCATGTGTCTATATTGGCTACATGGGCCCTATGACTATATTAGCTGCTGTGAGGCCCCTGTGGGTATTTTCAAATAAAGCAAAAACTGCCTGTGATAGGAACATTTAAAAATGTAAATCTTTATTCGTTACCAATATAAAAACTCGGCCCATAGCCAAAAAATCTTTGCATTTTAGCATGCATCAACAGGCTTGGGTACCTCACCTAGGACCAGGACATCTATCGATGTTATGTCTAGAGGGTCACTCGGTCTCATTTGTTTTGGGGTATGAACCCCTTAGAGGACCCAGTAGCGTGCTTGGGTGAAAGGTCACGGATAGGGTGGTTGCTCCCCAAGTGTGGAAGTCATAGGTCTACACTTGGGGAGCAACCACCCTATCCGTGACCTTTCACCCAAGCACGCTAGTGGGTCCTCTAAGGGGTTCATACCCCAAAACAAATGAGACCGAGTGACACTCTAGTTCTCTGTTTCTTAACGAGGGTGATTGAACTAAGAGGGGACAATTAACTATATACCCTCTGACCCTCTAGACATAACATCGATAGATGTCCTGGTCCTAGGTGAGGTACCCAAGCCTGTTGATGCATGCTAAAATGCAAAGATTTTTTGGCTATGGGCCGAGTTTTTATATTGGTAACGAATAAAGATTTACATTTTTAAATGTTCCTATCACAGGCAGTTTTTGCTTTATTTGAATTTTGAGGATTTAAGAGGAACAAAACCTTGTGGATCCAAAGGCAGTTGTCCTTTATTGCGAACCCTGTGGGTATTTTGGCTACAGTGAGGCCCTGTCTATATTGACAGCAACTGGGACTGTGACTATATTGGCTACTGTGGGGCTCTTGTGGCTATATTGTCTATAGCAGAGGCCCTGTGGCTCTATTGGCTGCAGTAGGGCAATGTGACTATATTGGCTACAGTGGGGGGAACAGCAGCACACACTCATACAAGAAGCTACAGCAAGGATGTACAGCCATACACTGAGTTCCATATACACTTGGGGAAGGCTGTCAGAAATAAGCATAATTCATATTCAAGAATATTAAGAAAAATGCTGAGCACGCACTTAACATGCAATAGAAAACATGCTAGAAAGCCATAGAGTTTACTTATCAACGGATCTATTCATTCATCGCCACTTTTGTTTTTTGGTTTGGAATGATCCCTATTGTGTGTATAGATCTAAGGTACAATAGTCAATAGGGCCCTTTGTGTCCAGTACCTGTAGCCCGGCCTGCATATATATATAGGCAGTTTGTCTGGTATAGGTTCATCAAAGAATATTGATACCAATACAGTCCCCAGGTTACGTAGAAGATTCTGTAGGTTTGTTATTGTCTGACAGGACAAAAGATGGCTGCTGGTCACATGTCCATATCAAATGTCCTGCACCTGCCTGGGCAGGTCAAGTGATCATCACAAAGTTTGGCTACATTCACACGATGTATGCCCGCTGTACAGTAGTAAGGCGGGCATACATAAGGCGTATATACGTCTGTTACATCATCACTGAGAGCAGAGCATAAGAGGGAGGAGCAGTGAGAACTGAAGGATCATGGGACTTGTAGTTTGACGGCCATCTTGGAGATAACTCTGACTACTTTAGAAAGCCCATAACATTTTGTGAATCGTAAAAGCAAACTATTTAAACTCCATTTTGTGATAAAAGGACATCTACCACCTTTTTATCGGTGGTAGACTGTCCCATAACCCACCCTCGTTACCTGTAGGGGATGACCAAGCCGTTTTGCTCTCTCCATCAGAGCGAGAAAATAAGCTCTTAAAATATCTTCTATCCGCAGAGCCGCACAGGATACATGCAAGCTGTGCAAGAAATCCAGACGCCCGGGTGCATAACAATGGTGGTGGTGGTGGTGGGGGGTTTGAAGGGGCACCAGGAGGCGCTCATCGGACGGCACCCTGAGTGCCTCCGGCTCATTTGAATATTTTTAAAAGCTTATTTTTTCGCTCTGACAGAAGCCCTGGAGGAAACAAGAAAAGGCCTGGTCATCCACTACAGGTAACGAGGGTGCATTATGGGACAGTCTACCACCGAGAAAATGGTGGTAGATGTCCTTTAATGAGTTTTGATATTTTCATTTATTTGTAGGTTTTTATGGGTTTTCGTATCAGAAGTTCATATTCCCAGAATACCCCTTTAAGATGAATCAGTGATGAACTAATCTTCAACCAGACATTAACAGTCTCCTTGCAAATAGGATTTGAGCCCAGTTATGACTGGACACCATCGCCTGTAGTGTAGTGTACAGGTTTGAGAAATGGTAACACCCAGTTGTCATTTGTGTCTTATATATAGAGAGAGGAATAACAAAAGCCCAAAAAGAGAATTGATGATTAAGAATTATGAGTCATATCAGGAGTGACTTGCTCTTGTGACTACATGTGATCAGGGCTGCATCCTTCTGTATAGTCTGCAGGGTAATAATACTCTACGAAGTCCTATGTATCTTCCATCTTAACACTATACAGGCGGTCTCCGGGTTACGTACAAGATAGGTACAAGTTGTTCTTAAGTTGAATTTGTATGTAACTATATTTACTTGAGTATAAACCGATCCGAGTATAAGCCGAGACCCCTAATTTTACCACCAAAAACTGGGAAAACCTATTGACTTGAGTATAAGCCGAGGGTGGGAAATGCATTGGTCACAGTCTCCCAGCATATAGCCAGCCAGCACCCAAAATTTTTTACTGTAATAGGACCTATGATTATCAATAAAGCTTCATTACATACACCTTATAGCTGATCATTGCAGTCTGGGACTAAAGTAAAGCATCCGGAGAGCACAGAGGTCACAGTGGGCAGAGGGGTATGTCTGTAACTATGGGTCGTCTGTAAGTCACGTGTCCTTAAGTAGGGAACCGCCTGTATATTTACTGTAAGCCCCCCTCTAGATTTTGTTCTTGGGTCTGCCTCTCATTTTAACATTTAAACCTGCCTGGGGTTTGCAATACAGTGATGACACCTTTCTTGTGCACACTAAGCTTATTTCTGGTACTGTATATCTGTTTCTAATATTTGTCTGGAGCATATTTCTGGTACTGCAGTCATGTACTAATCTTAGTTTGCTGCTGCAGTTATGAACTAAGCTTGATTCTGGTGCCATATTTATATAGTGAGCTTAGTTCTGGTGCTCTATTTATTTAGTCTACTTGGTTCTAGTACTGCTGTTAAAGGGAACCTTTGACCAGGGACCTCATTTTCACTACAGACAGGTAATAGAAGCCCATTACAGCTGCATTGCAAATATGCCTTTCTGCTTTCTCTAACCATTTGCATTACAATATAATTGTGTGTTACAACTTACCTTGCACCCTGAAAGAATCATCTGTGTAGTCCCAGGGGTTGGGTTTTGGTTTGCATTTGCATTTCAAAAAACAACATGTGAACATGAGGAAAAGTTTTGGTTTTTACACATATGTTCATAGTCTTTATTGAGTGATATATTGTTGTTTCTCTAACTAGGGCTACATGCACACGAACGCCCACGATGGAGAGGAGGAGTGGTGACCCCTTTCCATAAAGATGCATTGCGCACGGCCACTTAACATCGAGAAAGATAGGACACGTCCTATCCTTTCCCCGTGTATGGAACGGTACGGTGCCACACGTGTATCGCTCTGTGCGCCCATTGCTGTCTATGGGGGACGTATGACAGCTAAATCCCTGCTTTTGTAAACCGTGATCTCCCGCATAGATAAAATAAACCATATCTATTCCAATATTGTGATGGTTGGCTGTATGGTCATAATTGATGGGTACTACTACCACCATGATTTATGGCAGCACCTGATTGTAGGAATGCCCCTTTCCCCATACTTACTGGAACTATTAAGTTTAATAAGATGACTAATGGTTTCGTTACCCCCAAAAAGTAGCATGAGTCACGTGAAAGGCCACTTGGTGATACTAATGGAGGACAAGCTCTACACACCGAGGACAATACAGGACGTTTAGCCTGAGCTAACAATGTACAGCTCCGCTCTGCCTTCCTGTGGTTGCTAGGACAGCCCTGTTTACTCAGCACATCATTATTAATTCATTGACCATCCCACAAACAATGGCTTTCTACTCTGCACAGCTCCCATTCTTTTTCATGACATCCTCCCTATGCAGGGAAACTTCTTGTTTTTCACACTATTTAGGACTGCCCACATCTGAGACCTAAACATGAGAGCTCCCAGACAAGGAAGAATGTAGAAGCTGGAAACAGGTAGGGTAAGTAAGCTGTGTTCTGTCACATATACTAAAAGTCCTATGTGGTTACATATACTATATATACGTTTTGGATAGCTTTAATTAGACTGTAAGCTTCTTGGACTAGGTTCCTTTGTTTATTATAGGGCTGTTAAAGTCACTTATACTTGTTATACTGGTCAGTGGAGCCCCTTGGGCATTCGTCTGGGGGAGGCTTTGTTACACTATTAAAGCCCATACATGTTAGACTGGTCAGGGTGCCCTGTTTATTACCGCAATGGTATATGTGTACCATTCCAGCAATGCCCTGTGGGCATCGGAATGAGGGGTAGGCATTGTAACATATATGAGTGATAATATATAACTAAAGATATGCAGGGTCACAGATATCTGCCCAGCAGAGCCTAATATGCATCTTAATAGGCCGGTGTGGGGGTGATCATTGCCTTTTCCCTATTGTTGTGCAGCTGATGTATTGTTTTCAGCCCGTTCAGACTGTATTGTCATTCACTGACCATTTATTACTATAGGTTGCTAATTTACATTTACAAGAGGCCCATTTGTTGCAGTGATATACAGTATATATATATATATATATATATATATATATATATATATATATATATATATATATATACACACACAATATCCCATTGTTGAGATGAAATATGAATGTTGCCTTTCCATCCATCTGTACATCATGTCCTGAGCCCCAGACAGCAGTATATAAATATATATATATATATATAATCTATGGCAGTGGTGATTTTGCACATCTCCCTGAGGTTATGCGGCAGCATTCCCTAGCAGATTTCCCGGCATTATACCATATGGGATGAGAGGATTTCCCAGGCTGAGGCAGAGGGCAGGGCACTGCAGAGCCGGGAAACCCTCCTCCTGCTCGGTCACTACACGGGCTGCGGGATGAGGTGCGGGGGTCGTTAAGGAGCAGCATCCCCCTCCTCGGGATGACTATGAGGAGCCGGGCTCCGGGGGGTCGCAGCATCCCCCACCCCTCCCGACACTTTCTCGCTGAGCCGTGTCCCTCACCTTCCTCTCCTGAGTGCTCTCTGCCCCCTCCTGCCGCTCTCCGTCCACCTCCCCCCGCCTGCTGATAAGAAGTGCTTTCTCCACAACTCGCACAATTCGCTGAGTGATCTTGTCTTCTTTCGAAATCCTGTTGTTTCTGTACCTTGCACCCTCCTCCTCAGCTCTGGGATTCTGCTGTTATACGGCTTGTCCTCCTCTCCTCAGCCTCAGTCTCAGGAACAGCCGAGGGCAGCAGAAGGCGTCAGAGCTGTGAGTAATGGAACCCCCACTTACATCTCATCATTGTCATATCCCCTGCCTGCCGGGCATCCTACATCACTGCTCACACTGCAGGGAGCCCCTGTCACCCCAATATCCCGACACACACTGCAGGGACCCCTCATTGATGTCACAGTGCCATCTATACACCCCCTGACACCCCAATATCCCTACACACACTGCAGGGACCCTTCATATTATACCCACTGATATATGTACAGTACACAGTGCCATATATACCCCTCCCTGTCACCCCAATATCCATAAACACACTGCAGGGACCCCTCATAGATGACACAGTGCCATCTATACACCCCACTGTCACCCCAATATCCCTACACACACTGCAGGGACCCCTCATTGATGACACAGTGCCATCTATACCCCTTCCTGTCATCCCTGTATCCCTATACCCTGCTGGACCCCTCAGAGATGACACAGTGCCATATATATCTCTCCCTGTCACCCCAATATTAAAACACACACTGCAGGACCCCTCATAGATGACACCCTCCCTGCCATCTATACCCCCTCCCTGTTACCCCAGTATCCATACACACACTGCAGGACCCCTCATAGGGGACACAGTGCCATCTATACACCCCCCCCCCCTGTCACTCCAATATCAGAACACACACTTCTGGACCCCACATATTATACCCACTGATATATATATAATATATATTAGTACACTGTGCCATCTGTACCCCCTCCTGTAAACCCAATATCAGAACACACACTGAATGGACCCCTCATATTATACCCACTGATTTACGTACAGTACAATGTGCCATTTATACATCCTCCCTGTCACCCCAATATAACTACACACACACTGCATGGACGCCTCATATTATACTCATTGATATACTTACATTACACTGTGTCATCTATACCCCTCCCTGTCACCCCAATATAACTACACACACACTGCAGGGACCCCTCATATTATATCCACTGATATATGTACAGTACAATGTGTCATCTATACCCCTCCCTGTCACCCCAATGTTACTACACACACTGCAGGGACCCCATATTATACCCACTGATATACTTACAGTACACTGTGTCATCCATACACCCTCCCTGTCACCCCAATATCCGTACACACTGCAGGAACCCCTCATATTGTACCCCATGATATATGTACAGTACACTGTGCCATCTATAGCCCCTCCCTGTCACCCCAATATCACTACACACACTGCAGGGACCTCATATTATACCCACTGATATACTTACAGTACACCATGTCATCTATACACCCTACCTATCACCCCAACATCCATACACACATAGCAGGAACCCCTCATATTATACCCACTGATATATGTACAGTACACTGTGCCATCTATAAACCCTCCCTATCACCTCATTATCTGTATACATACTTGTGGGGCCCCTCATATTATACCCACTAATAAACATACATGTACACAGTGTCATCTACACCTATCCTACTGCCTTCTTGTCACCCCATTATCTTTACACATCACATTACATATACACCCACAATCCCCCATCACATGTCATCACTACACCTAACCCTACACCTCCCTATCACCCCATTATCTTCACATTACATTGCACCTACCCTCATATACATGTATCCCTTGTTAACGTCACCCCAATATTACCACATTCATTAGCCCTAATATTACACATAATCCTTCCATGACCCCAACATCACCCTGTGTGCCACTCGGTGGGGATAAGCCATAATTTGTCTAATCCCTGAGTGGACTTTAATTTGTCCAGGATGTGGCGCTGGTGACCGGTGGAGCGTGTACAGAGCTTCCCTACAATTCCAGTGCACGGATCAGTACCAGGGCAGTGCCAGGGGCTTCTGGGTAGAAGTGTTGTTTATAGCTCTGAGAATACTTATCAGGACATTGCTCTCATACCCTGCGCATTAATGACTAACTTTCCAGAATGCCATTTGCTTATCATTGACTTAAAGGTGAAGCTGCTGCTTCAGGCTTCTTTTATCGGACCCAGTACTAACACATTAGCTCTACTGATGGGAAAGTTCTGCCACCTTAATGTGGATGTTATAAATAGATGGATGGCTGCCCTGGCACAGAGACCAGGCAATTATCAATCAATGACAATACCAGCTTCCATTGGTGCAGATACACAGAATGATCAGGGTCATAAAACTTATTGATAAGGATCTGATGCGCATGGCTACAGGGGTAACGTGAAATACTAATAGGTCACTCTTCTTTAGTTTTTGCCTTAGCCAGGGAAGAAAACTTGTTGTGCGCCACATGTAAGAGAAAGCCCAGGCTTTAGTGTCTTGAATCCCAGAGAAAGAAGGATCAAGGCTAGTCCTGCTATGACCTGAACCTGTCTGAATAGTAATAACCTCTGACTAAATGCTGTAGTGTATCACCCTCTATAGCAGTGATGGCAAACCTTTTAGACACTGAGTGCCCAAACTACAACCAAAACCCATGTATTTTTCGCAAAGTGCCAATGCGACAATTTAAGCAGTAACTTATTACTCCCTGCTCTTTTGCAGGTTTGAATTGTATAGGCATCTGAGGACACCAATACAGTAGAAAGAAGGAGAAAAAGTTTGGATTGTCATTGTAGCTTCCTTCTAGGGTCCTGGGCTGCAAGAGGCCTTAAATCCTGTCTGACGAACACTGCCCTTGGGTGATGGCAAGGGTGCCCATTGAGATGGCTCTGAGTGCTACCTCTGGCACCCGTGCCTTCGGTTCGCCACCACTGCTCTATAGAACTACAGCCACATATATTTTACCATAGGGTCTTATTATAACAAAATCATATGTTTCCCTTGAGGAAGCTTTTCCCTGCTTCTAAATGCTGTAGATAGTGGTGGCTTATAGGTTATCTCCTACTCTTTTGGTATGACATTATACAGGGTCTCCTATGTCTTTAGATAAGGGGCCAAGGCTCTCTGGACATTGCAGATAACAATTTAGGTTACCTATAATTTTACAAGAAATAGAGTTCTCAGGGTTAAAACAGAACATGTTATCAGCTTTGTACTATGGATCTCTAGGAAATAACCCAATTCCCAGGATGTAAGGTTATTTAGGGCTTTATATGTGGGTTTGATCTGTCATTCGGGAAATACTCAATGCTAGTGTAAAATTCTTAAAGTAAAAACATGTTTGTGCAAAACATTAAAAGACACTGTTGTTAGCTAACGAGGAGACCTATTAGTGGGGTAGGACTCGGCTTACCTGTTCATCATGTAAGATGCTGTACTATAGCAATACCAATGTGCCCTCATTCTTATCTTTTCCATATTTCTTAGTAGCGACTATGTCAAGTTTTGCTATTCAGTTGTGTGATCTTGAATAGGGTGAAGTTTTAGAATAACGAACCCCATTGAAGTCAAAGGGAGACTCGAGCATTTTTCACTGAAAGAACACATTGAAAGAAGAACACTGAAGAACACATTGCAGATGTTTTCACTGAAAGAACACTGAAGAACACATTGCAGATGTTTCCGTACATCTGCAATGTGTTCTTCACACATATTGTTCTTCACATACTATTGTGAAGAACAGCGTTCGGCATGCGTTTCTTCCGATAAGTTAGCAGGTGTATGGAAACATCTGCAATGTGTTCTTCACTGTGTTCTTCACTTAAATGATCCTGTGTTCACTATTTTCATTGTATTTTTCACTGTTCTTCACTGTGTTTTCTTAAGTAAATGCTCGATCTCGAGCAGGTGAGATACTCGTCCGAGCAACGAGCTGTTTCGAGTACGCTAATACTCGAACGAGTATACTCGCTCATCTCTAGTGATGAGTTATGGGTGGACTCCAATGATCATGAAAATATGGGTGTCCTATACCCCAAATTTGATTTGTTGCGCAGTTGTTTTGCTATCCCATAAATTCCTGTAGGGCGTAGGAGGTACAGCAAGAACCCTTGAAACCTACAAAAGACCTGCAAAAACAAATACTGATGCCATGACCTG
Source organism: Engystomops pustulosus (assembly GCF_040894005.1). Taxonomy (NCBI): domain Eukaryota; kingdom Metazoa; phylum Chordata; class Amphibia; order Anura; family Leptodactylidae; genus Engystomops; species Engystomops pustulosus. Next base: position 102,144,285 of record NC_092411.1, on the reverse strand, counting down.
GGAGTTGCATAGCCCCTAGGCCAGTGATGGCAAACCTTTTAGAGACCAAGTGCCCAAACTACAACAAAGACCCGCTTATTTATCGCAAAGTGCCAACATAGAAATTTAATTTATGATTTATACTCCCTTCTCTGTCACAGTTTTCATTGATACCAGCACCTGAGGACACCAATAAAGCAGAAAATAGTCCTAGGAAGAGCTGTCACTTTAAAATAGCTCTGTGCACAGCAAGTCCTGGGCTGTCTGGGACTGCAGGAAGATACCTGGAGTCATCTCTGGTGATGGCCTGATTGCCTGCAGAAAGGGCTCTGAGTGCCACCTCTGGCACCAGTGCCATAGGTTAGCCATCACTGCCCTAGGCTGTTTGATAGTGTTGTGTTATACAGCTACATTATAGGTTAGAAGTTTATTGAGGTTATGTCCAGCTATATGTTGTAGACACTTCATGCTGCCCTATATACTGTCCCAGTAACTGTTGTGTTCAGCAGTGTGTGGGCCGTGCTGAAGAGGTAAATGCCTGCGCTGTAACATTTTGATGTGTAAAGCTTTTTCGCTCACCCTCTGACCTCTCCTATTCTCCTAGCTGGACATGCTGGTGTGCTGCTGACTCATTCCACCATGGGTACCTCCACTAAATACACTTCGGCCTCAACAGAAGAGTCAACTCCCAATGGAAAAAATGGAACTGCAACCGACTCCAACTCCCAGGAATCCATGAAACTCAAGAAGGAAATCTCATTGATAAATGGGGTTTGTCTTATTGTGGGCAATATGATCGGCTCTGGGATCTTTGTGTCACCTAAGGGGGTCTTGATCTATAGTGCTTCATATGGTCTGTCACTTGTTATCTGGGCGATTGGAGGAGTGTTTTCCATATTTGGTGCCTTATGTTATGCAGAATTGGGCACAACCATTACCAAGTCAGGAGCAAGCTATGCCTATATCCTGGAGGCTTTTGGTGGCTTTATAGCCTTCATTAGGCTGTGGACTTCTCTATTAATTATTGAGCCTACAAGCCAAGCTGTTATTGCCATTACCTTCTCCAACTACATGGTGCAACCCATCTTCCCATCATGTGAGTCTCCATATTCTGCCAACAGACTCTTAGCTGCAGCGTGCATAGGTAAGAATAATATCATGGCGATGAAGTAGTCTGTGCTTTGTTACATGTTACTAACATGACATCCTTTTTGGATTGTGCCATAAGAACCTCCTCTGTGTATATGTGAACATTTTACAGTACATATATATCTGTTTAAAATATTTTATAAACTGTAAAAAGTTTTCTTATACTGATAAACCCGAGTTCCACCATATTATGCACCAGAGCTGCAATCATAATTCTGCTGCTTGTTAGTGGTAACCCCATCAAGCCTCTAAACTTCCATATTATATGAAGAGCACACCTCTTAACCAGTAAAACACTGAACAAGAATTCGGATGACTTCTATTCTGAAGTGAGCAGATACGTGAATGCAGTTTTGGATAACAAGTCAGGGTCTGTTCAATTTTTTCAAAATGTTAAGTGTAAGATATGTTCAGAATTGAATATTTCCTAAATAGAAAACTTTGTAAACGAAGATGTTCTGGAAATAGTTTCATTACTATGTAAAATGCACAATTGCATTGTTGTACCCCTGTCTTCCTCTGATAAACATACAGAAATTCTTCATACACAATCAGATGGTGTTTCTATGAGGCTTTTCTCTACTAAAAGATTTGCCTACAGTAGACTAACCTTGACCATACGCGCAAAGTGAAACTCTGTGTGCATAAGACCTTAATCTGCTCATTCAGACCTTGTTCTGCTGACACCTACTTCCCTGACTTCACCACAAATATGCATGCTTGGCTTGACAGAGCATGCATGTCTCATGTAGAAAAATTAATAAACTGCTTCCAGACCCCTCTGGTGGTGGCTTATTTTCAGCCATGTTTAAATGAAGCCCAGCTCTTCTTTCTGATTACATTTTACATCATGGGAGTGAGCCCACTGAAATGTGAGGGGGCTAAGACTGTATTCATTGGGGGACATTTACATAAAGTGTCGGTGTCTGCATTGGCTTTGTTACCGACCTGCTCTCGGAAAGAAGATACACATTAATATTGTGTAGCTGTGCACATGCATTTCTGGTGTCAAGACCATTTTCTGTCCCTGGAACCAAAATCTTTCCCAAGCACCAGAAATGTGTCCAACAGTCGGAGAACAGGCAACAGTGCAATAGCCAGTTTACAGCGGCCAAAAATGGCAGCGACACATATTAATTGTGTCTTGAGTTTCCACTCCGCCAAAGCCACGCCCCTTTTCGGAGAAGAGTCAGAGCAGGCGGAAAAAGTTATTTTTTCTGACGCCGCCAGCTAATAAATAGGTCGGAGAGCAGAACATGCGTTAAGAGCGCCACAAAACTGGCGGAAATGCCATAGAAATGTCCCCTATTATGTTTTGCCCCTTTAAAGAGTCATCTTCACCCTGAAGAGTGATTGATTGCTAGTTACAAGCATCTATATAGGGATTTTTCAGACGTTTGATCCTTTATTGGAGGGTTGATATTCGCTATTATAGGAGGAAGCTTGCAAAGCTAATATCAACACTACCAACTCCTACTCATTGTATCCTTTAATAGTTGTTGATTTAGTGATCCTGACAACATTGGAATTTCTCTGACCGCCATCGTTCCCAGGCAATCGGTGTCTATCTAAAGTCAGGTGGGTGGCCCCTGTCTTTCTACTACAGTACAAGACCACCCACCTGACTGTAGAGGATCTATTTAGCATGTTCAATGCAGAAACTAATATCATAGATTACTTGTCAAGGGTGCAGGCTGGAGAAAAAAAAAAGGAAAAACTATTAAAAGATGCAAACAAGATTTGGTCAGGGGGAAAAAGGTAAGAAGAAGCTAACAGGGAACAATAGACGGCAGCAAGTAAGTGACTGTAAAATCTTTACTCTCGTATATGACGCTGGACATGTCATGTGCTGGACCCATATGGAAGTGAAAGTATATATGCTGAGTGATGTAGTTAGGAAGTGGGAAGGAACTTTCTGCTTGCCTGTTGAATATCTTTCCCCCATCTCCGTAGTTCTTCCCTCATCTCTATTTGCCCATCTGCTGGTCTTCCCTTATTTCTGTCTTTTGAAATCAGAGGTCCCCAGCCGGTGTCTGACAGGATGTGGCCGGACAGTGGTACACACGGAAGTGGATCTTCTGCTGACAGCAGCAGGATGGTCTCATGACTAGCGTGTACTATACATCCTCTGCCAGATCGCTGTCTACAGAGACAAGTTCAGGCCGCCCAGAGCATGACTAATGTCCACAATAGCCGCCTGACAGACAATGTAGAAATACTGGACACTTCTGATGACATTGCAGGACTGGGATCATCCAGAACCAATGCATTGTACTGTATTTACACTGAGCCCCTTGTGGTGAGGGGCCGCTGTATGATCAGCTTGTGATGTTTATTAGGCTTACACATGAGTTGTGTACACTGAAATCTATGTGCAGAGCTGAGGCTATGAATTGTATAGAAGCACTCTACATAGCTTTTACTGTGTGCTGTTTATCAGTAGAAATAGTAGTACTATAGTTTGCTATGGAAAAACATCGCAGTGATATAGTAATGTCAACTGTTTCAGTTAAAATGCATATAAGATATGCATTATAAGATATATAATAAAATAGGTATGTGAAATAAATACTCATCTCCCTGACAGTTATCTCCTGGGATCCCCCATAAACATGCATACTTGGACTTTGCTGAGGTTTGCTGCCAGACTTACAGTACTGATCTGAAAGGAGATCCATCATACCCAGTCTTTCCAAATCTCAAGAGCAGATACAAAAGAAAACAATTGGGTTTGGGCTATGCACATTAGATCACTGCCCTATCCCAAAAAAACTGGCATGTTTGCCTGACCTATCTTGTATGTTTAATGTCAAACTAGCCATTATTATTGTCCACTAAAAAGGTGATAGAGTCAATATAGGTGGGATGCACATGCCAGAACAGGAGATCGCAGCTTCTAACATAGCCCTGTTTCATCTTCTTCCATTACTTGGCAGAAGTAGAAGTCCTATATAGTAAATGAGGGAGGTCAGAACTCATGTGATAGTACATGGATAGCATGTCAAATAACCATGAATATCTGGAACATTACAAGAAATGTAGGCACTGCATAGTTATGTAACTTGAACTGGGAGATAATCCCTACACTTGTCAGTGAAGATTATGAATGATCTTTTTGGAGTCTTAGAAATGATGCTAACTACATTATATACTAATCGTTATTAATTATAATTTGAAATTTATTATTTTACTGTTCCATATAGAAGGCTTTAACATATTTTTTATCTCTCTTTACATAGCCCTCCTCACCTTTGTGAACTGTGCGTATGTGAAATGGGGCACACGGGTCCAGGATCTCTTCACCTATGCCAAAGTACTGGCTCTCATTGCCGTCATCATTGCTGGAATTGTGAAAATCTGTCAGGGTAAGCTCCTGGGGAAACTGTTTAAAAGTCAATGCAGCAAGCTGATCACTGTGTACAGGCCTCCTTAGTTTGGACAATGACTATTATCATATGAATGAAAGTCATAGGGAGCAAACCTGTTGATCCCATTGTCCTAAACTAAAAGCCTTAGATACAATATGTGGCTTAGTTAATCAATGCAATAATATTTTTAGCCGAATTGCTACACTACAGGCTATGCTCTCCATGAGCGACGAGAGGTAACTGGGACCCCATTGGACCCCTCGTTTTGTTGATCTTTTATCTCTCATCACCAAGACCCCACTGATAAGCAAGTTAGACCCTAACCTGTGCATAGGGCCTAACTTTGATTCCTGGGGAACCCCTTGAATACCCCCCTGTTGTTTTGGTTGGTCTGTCCATTTTATATATGCTGTTTTGCCAATGACCCTTATTTTAAAGCCGAACTTGTTGTTTGTTCCCTAAGATCCAATACCCCGACCCATATGTACCTCCCTCTCCTCCTTGCACCATCTTACTGAAACCCTCTGAGGCCGCATTTACAAGCCGGGCATACATCTGGCGCCATGGAGAGGATGAGGGGTGACCCCCTCCCCTCTCCGTAGCGATCCACGGTGCACAGCCCAGCCCAGCCCATAACACAGGGAAAGATAGGACATGTCACACGTACACATGTGTGGCACTGTATCACTCTGCACAGCCATTGCCGGTCTATGGTTGACGTATGTACGGCCACAAGCTTGCGGCCGTACATACACCCCCTACAGTCACGTAAATGCGGGCTTAGGCTACATTCACACGGCCGTATGAGGGACTTATACATGGCCGTCGTAGATACATCCCCCATAGACAGCAATGGGGGCACGTCGCTGTACGGATCCGGTACAGTGCACCACACGTGCAGCACCGTTCCATAGCTGGGGAAAAGATAGGACATGTCCTATATTTCCCCGTAATATGGCGCTGTGTGCTATACATCGCTATGGAAAGGGGCGGGGGTGAGCAATGCTCCTCCTCTCCCTGACGCCGATGTGTACCCACTGTGCTACGATACATCAGGTACAATATCGTGTGAATTTAGCCTTAGACCAGTGGTGGCGAATCTATGGCACGGGTGCCAGAGGTGGCACTCAGAGCCATCTCTATGGGCACCCTTGCCATCACCTCAGGGCAGTGTTCGTCAGACAGGACTTAAGGCCTGTTGCAGCCCAGGACTCTAGAAGGAAGCTACAATGATAATCCAAACTGCTTCTACTTCTTTCTACTGTATTGGTGTCCTCAGCTGCTTATATAATTCAAACCTGCGAAAGAGCAGGGAGTAATAAGTTACTGCTTAAATTGTCGCATTGGCACTTTGCAAAAAAAAACATGGGTTTTGGTTGTAGTTTGGGCACTCAGTGTCTAAAAGGTTTGCCATCACTGCCTTAGACTGTATGGTTAGGACTTTTCGGATTAAATATACACCAAATTGATATTATGTGGATTGTATTGCCAAGTTCACCTCTTATTGAAATAGGTGAAAGAATCGCAGTGCTGCAGATTTTTTTATTCCGTAATATATGTCAATTCTATACATAAAAAATCTGCATTGTGTTTGGGAGATAAAGAAAATCCTATTGATTAAAATTCTATTGTGAAATCTGCATGTAATCCACATCTGGTACATGAAGCTTTACTATTATACTTCCAGGTTATTAGTTGGTACAAACCTCACCTTAGCTCATGGGTCTCAGTGACCTCCTTTCGGTTCTTACATGTCCCCCCAGTACTATCCTCCATAGTAACAGGTACTTTCATGTAATTTGTTCATCACGTTGCAGTAACACTTGACTCACACGGCTTGAAGGTCACGAGATTATACAACCACAGCTGTATCATATAAGGCCAGATATGGAGAGCTTGTCCCTGACACAATATCAGGTTTACATTATTTTACACAACCACTGCATCCTATTAGAGCTGTGAACTGTGACCGAGTACAATAAAACTAAAGTCAGCAATTCTCATATGGATATATGCTGAAAGCAGTGCTGTGGGAAATGGCATGATGTATTCGTCATTGCTCTGTTCCAAATATATTCAAGTTTATATGTGTGGAGATAGGAAGATAGGATATATTATAGCTACCGTATTTTTCGGACTATAAGGCGCACCGGATTATAAGGTGCACCATCAATAAATTCCTGCTTAAATGTCTAGGTTCATATATAAGGTGCACCTGATTATAAGGATGAAGGTGGCGGACCTGTCCACAGTTCAAGGCAGCTGTTGTCTGTAAGTACGGTTGATATATAAGGCGCACTGGACTATAAGGCGCGCCTTGGATTTCTGAGAAAATTATATAATTATAGTCCGAAAAATACGGTACATTATCCAATCTAACTGTTGGAAGAAATATCCTCATGGCTTATTGCTATTAAAGTTCATGGCACTTTTGGCATTTTTAGACAAGTCTTTATACATAACTTATACTTCTGATTATTTGGTATCAGGGGGAATTTCACTGACAAAGAGGTCTAGTCACATATTAGTAACTTACAGTCAAGTATACAAGTTTACGTCCCATCATACTACAATGCATTGTCCTGGGGTAAAACTTTGTTAGCCAGCAATAGAAGATAGGAATGGACCGGAAGTCTGTGGTTACCCAGAATTGTCACTGGGCCTACAGATGATAATTTGTATTGAAACAAGTTAGGCCTTGCTAGATTGTAGCAGATTGCCAGTGTCACATGTAGGTCACTTTTACAAGGCAGTATTCTGCTCTGTATTATGCATCAGAATTTACACGGAAAGAGTTCTATATCTTGTTTTATTTGGTTCAGGGCCCTTCCACATATATGTTGTTTTGGGATGCATGCTAGCTGTTGTTTCCATGTCTAGGACACGTCTTTTTGTCTTTGTATGCGCTCATGCTCACGGCCGTGGTTTCCATAGTTCTGTACATGAGCCAAATGCAAACAGCGGGACCAAGGTCCATACTTTGTGGCCCATGAATGCACAGGTAGCCTTAGGCTTACAAGTGACAATGCAAAAATACCTGGCCAAAATTCTGCCATGTGAACAGGGGCATAGAAAGGAGTAGAATTGCGAACACAATTTCATTGTCATCACTGCATTGTTCTGTGGACATTAATTCAATCTTATCAATTACTAACCTTTATATACAAATACAAAGTTATGTCCCTTTCTTCTTCTATAGTGTTGATATTTACTTGGCTAAATGTGTCAAAAAGGTTAAAAATGTTTTACCATTGAAAAAGGTATAACGTTTTTTGCACCTGTTTATCAGCCAGAATGAGCGACTATGATAAATGTGTTGGGTCTCTAGACTGTCTAGCATAAGTGTATACAGCGCAGGCTTTTTTCTGTTTTATTTTGCATTTCATGTAAAGATTTGTCCTGTAGGTAAGAAGAGGTGATGAATATATACACTTTAGGTAATGTGTAGATTTGTGTTGTTAACCAGTGGTTTCAGTTTGGAATATGGTACTGGATGTGTCACATAAAGCGGTTTTAAATGGATCTTACACTGTATATATGGTTCATGTCAGCCTTATTTCCCATCCTGACCACAGCTTATATGAGTATCTATTGTGTCATACGTGATAAGGCACAGGTATGACTAGTATGGGAAATGCTATGCATATACTAACCATTAAAGTGTTTTGTTTTTTTTCTGAAATCTTGCACCTCCTCTTTTCCATCCATTGTCATCCAGGACCATCTGCTAAAAGAAATGGTAACAGATGACAGTAAAAGGGCCAGGTAGAAATAGAGCCAGATGGGCACTTTACCTACATTTACATTAGAAAACAATGACCCAGCTGTGCTATAGTCCTGTCACGAAAAGCCAGATTCCTCATCTGCTATGTGATCTAAACCAGCCGTATACAAGCCAGCAGCAAGATTATGTATAGGCCAGCTCTATCTATCATATCTATCTATATGATCTTGCACATGGCACTGCTATAATCTGCAGCACTGACTAATAGGAAGCTTGTAGGCTATAGATACATGGGTTATATGCACCCACTTCTAATTGTATTTTATTTGTATATTTAAAGCACATCACCATAAGTGTATATAAACCCCTCTCTTTGATGGATAGATAATTGTTATACAACAATATCATTGTTTAATGCATTCATTTCCGTATTATATTAGAAGCTGGTAAAAGCTGTATATGTATGGCGGCTTTTAAACACGTTCTTTTTTTTTTTTTTCCTTTTATTGCCATTGGAATGTACCTTTATCTTATCAGTACACTGCTCAGCGTCACACAATAGCACATATTCTGTAGAATTGCTATAGCATGAATGGTGCTTCGTCGTCACCAAAGATAGGCCCAGATGTTTACCTGAATTGATGTACGTATTTTATTTTTTTCATCAGAATGTATATTCTAGCCACAAATCACTTCCAATATAGTGACGTTGTATTGTAGGGAATCCTTGTTATAGGAAATCATTACTAATAGTTTCTTCATGCACTACCTGGTTCTCCATTAACCTTAGTTTCTGTCTGTATTATTAGGTCAGACTGAGAATTTCGACGATGCTTTTACTGGTTCCTCCTATGATGTAGGGAACATTGCTCTTGCCTTGTATTCTGCACTCTTTTCCTACTCTGGATGGGATACTCTCAACTTTGTTACAGAAGAAATAAAGAACCCAGAAAGGTAAGGTTTTTCACAGTCCAGAAAGATTCAGAAAACACTTTCAAAAAGCCTGGCATATTACTGCAATATTTTATCACTTAATGATCACTACCTATGGCACCTCAGCTGGTCCCGAGACTGAAGGGACTTATTTTTTCTATCTCTGTACAGCGTACTCCTGGCCACCCAGCCGTACAGAGAACTGAATTCTCTGCCCAATTCTCTTAAATGAAGCTGCGCTGCGGTATTGTAATTGGCTGCATGAGAAAAGATGAAGGGAATGGAACATTATCTAAATATAGGGATTCACGAAAGTACACAGTATTCCTTTTTACCACCTACATTACTTTTAATTTTGCTATTCTATACAGAATCTACATGCATAATAAAACATGTTCATTTATATAGTCATTGGTTGTAAACAATGTAATGTTACTTTCATGTATAGCTGGGTAATATGCGAGTCCCAATGGATTGGCATGCCAGCTGCAGTGACGTATTTTCAACAAAAAAAAAATCCGTAATGTTAGTGGAGCCTTGGATGTATTTTGTACCACCATGTCTAGTAAACACGAGTACTAACATTTCCTCATCTAGGAAGTAACTGATCAAAGTAATGCCAATCAGATAAGAGAGATTAGGAAGCGCTTACTAATGAAAACAATCATTGCTAATTTCCGTCCTTTTCTTCTCCACAGGAACCTGCCCCTTGCCATTGGCATCTCCATGCCGATTGTGACCGTCATTTATTTACTCACTAATGTGGCGTATTACACTGTTCTGGATATGCGCTCCATACTGGGAAGTGACGCAGTAGCAGTGGTAAATACACAGTATATACCTTTTATCAGTTCTTTTATTGTTGGCCTAGATCTTCTTGTGTCACTGCCACAGGCGGTCCACTTGATGTGTATGGGGGTGATTCCCCTGGCAGATGTCAGTGGAGAGCCTAATCCGGCTGTCTTTAAAGAGATAATCCACCACTAGAGGTGTCTGGTAGCAGCTTTCTTCCTTCTTCTGGCAGAGAGCACATGTATGTCCAGAAGAGCCAAGCATGCATGCGTGTGAGGCGAGAGAAACGCTTGCCATTTGTCATTGGTGTGTGAGGTCCGGCTGTGGGAACCACGGCTGTGTGTGTAAGCACATTGAAATGAATGATTTTACGTGCAGGACATTAAGTCAACAGATACAGTACATAGATGAAACTTTTACAACTTATATTGTATCGTTTTCTTATGCTGCATTGTAGGTATAGAAATGTGTTGTAAATAAGTTTCTCCACGCTTAAACTTAATCCTGAATTCCTGTTTTCTCAGACATTTGCTGATCAGATATTCGGAATATTTAACTGGACCATCCCCCTTGCCGTAGCCCTTTCATGCTTTGGAGGCCTGAATGCTTCAATTCTAGCTGCTTCAAGGTAAAAAAAAAACAAGATGCCAATGTGATTTATCCAAACTATTTACATGCAACAGATATTTTGCAGACATGTTTCTTCCTGTCCCATTCTGATTCAATAGCGTTTATGAAATCCATGTTTTCTACAGATAATCTCCTTCAGATAATCGGAACCAATTTTCAGTGGCAGTAATGTTTAAGCAAATCTGTCACAAGTCAATTCACACTTACACATCCCTACAATCTTTGGTGCACAAGTGAAAACATAAGTCTGAATTGATGGTGTCGCCTTATTTTAAGAGTAGAGTAGAGCATGTTGTCCAACCATTTTTCATCCATCACTAATAGACTAAAGTTTACAAGAATCTGTGCAAAATGAAAGCCACACACATGCAACCTGGCTGCCAAATGCAAAGAAAGCATCCACTTTATTACAGCTGAGAATCGGCTTGGTCGTGGGAAACTATCCTAAAACTCCAGTTTTAGCTAAAATATTGAGGTTAACTTTCCTTGGATTTTTGTTTTTAAGCTACAGATCAAGCTTTAGATTTGGACTGCAAGGTGTTTTTGTAGGAATGTTTTAAGTAATTGGGTAACATTTGCTTTAACTATAAAAAAAACGGCAAAACGTATATACTCAAGTATAAGCCGACCCGAGTATAAGCCGACCCGAGTATAAGCCGAGATCCCTAATTTTACCATCAAAAACTGGGAAAACCTATTGACTCGAGTATAAGCCGAGGGTGGGAAATGCATTGGTCTCAGACCCCCCCAGTATGTAGCCAGCCTGCCCCCAGTAGTATACAGCACTGCCCCCAGTAGTATACAGCCTGCCCAGCATTAAAAGAAAATAATAAACTTATATACTCACCCTCCGGTGGCCCCGACGTGCAGCGCTGTTCCCCCGATGTCCGCGCCCGTCTTCTGTCTTCTCTAACTTCGTGCTGGGCGCCGCCATTGTTCTCCCCCGGACAGCGCCTAGTACCCAGCACGAAGTTAGAGAAGACAGAAAACGGCGCGGAAGCCAGAAGAGGACCCGCGCGGACATCGGGGGAGCAGCACTGCACGTCGGGGCCACCGGAGGGTGAGTATATAAGTTTATTATTTTTAAAATATTGTTTAAGTATATACTTGAGTATATACGGTAAGTAGAGCTGAAAAATGTTTGGATGTGAGTTTATGTGCTATTCTGAAATGACTTGCTTCTGTTGTCTTCATATATTAGGCTCTTCTTTGTTGGGTCTCGGGAGGGACACCTTCCTGATGCTCTCAGTATGATCCACGTGGAGAGATTCACCCCAATACCAGCCCTGCTGTTTAATGTAAGTGTGACTGGGTGTGTTATTATGCTTAGCAGTAAATTCCGTAGGCATTTGAGTCCCTATGCACATAGAGCAGAATGATACACAGGATAGGAGGAGTAGTATGCTGCTGTGCCCTTATATAAAGCACAGGAGGAGTAGTATTCTGCTGTGCTTGTATATACAGCATAGGAGGAGTATTCTGCTGTGCCCACGGATACATGATAGGAGGACACGTTTTGTGTTGTGCCCATATATGAATGATTAGAGAAGCAGTACAGTAATGCGCCCATACTGTATATGCAGGATAGGAGGAGCAGTACTTTGGAGTGACCATATATACAGGATAGGAGGAGTAGTTCTGTGATCATTTATACAGGATAAGAGGAGTAGTACACTGCAGTGCCCATTTATACAGGATAGAAGTAGTTCTGTGATCATATATACAGGATAAGAGGAGTAGTACACTGCTGTGCCCATATATACAGGATAGGAGGAGTAGTTCTGTGATCATTTATACAGGATAAGAGGAGTAGTACACTGCAGTGCCCATTTATACAGGATAGAAGTAGTTCTGTGATCATATATACAGGGGTAAGAGGATTATCGGTAGTTCTGTACTGTGCCCTTATATACATTGTAGAAGGAGTAGTTCTGTGATGTGCCAATACATACAGGATAGGAGTAGTAGTTCTGTACAGTGACCATATATACAGGAAAGGAGAAGGAGTTCTAAAAGGCTGCTACCGCTGCAGCACACAAATCTATATGTGCCTTATGATGAGTTGAAGATGGAACTATTGAAACTGCTCCGGTTACTTCATGGTTAAAACAGCCCTGACAATGAGAACTATTTTATTCATGAAATCAAAAGAAAGTTCCCATGATTGCACATGTCCTGTGACATGGGATAATGCAACTCTTTGTTGGGAGAAATAGTGATGCACATGAAAAATTGAGAAATGCTGAAGGGATACAAAGTAGTTAGTTGAAAAAATGTATGTTTTTAGATTTGGCATTGATGATATTTTAGTATCTCTAGAAAGGAATAGTGATAATGAAATGTGTTTCTACGTGTAGATCTGGATGGGAATGTATAGAAGGGAAAGTTACGTGGAAAGTTACGTGCACTAGGCAAATTTGTGGGAACCATTGTTTTATTACAAAGGTTGCATATAACAAAACTGTAAACTAAAAATCTGTATCCTTATCCAAGCACAAATAACAAACAACCAAACAAATATCCGTCCCTCAGCACTTAGATTTGAGAAAGCTAGACCGCTATTCCTGCACATAGAAAGCTGTATGAGAAAACAACACCTTCAAGGGATTGTTCAAAGTTTGATTGTTGTTCTCTAGGCAATTGTCTCCAATCCAATAATATTGAATGGGGCTGCAGGACACATTCTGCACCTGCTCCTCCATCAATTACTGAAAATTGAACCTGTGTTTTAGTGTTTATAAGGTCCCAGCGTTTAGACCCCCACAAATCTGATTGTTATCCCCTTTTCTCTGCAAATATCTAGCAGATGACAGTTCTTTCTAAATAAATAGTAAGAGTATATAAAAAGTAAATGTAAAAGGTACCATAACCATGTACAATCCTAGACAGAGAAATATCAGCGCTGCCATGTAAACATATACGGGACAGCTATTATCTCCAACCATGGGCAGATGCTTTATCCAAATGTTTCTAGTATTTCAGTGACACTGACTGTTGCCTATTTGCAGGGCGCCATGGCTCTGGTCTACCTCTGTGTAGAAGATATCTTCCAGCTGATCAATTACTACAGCTTCAGCTATTGGTTATTTGTGGGCCTGTCTATTGCTGGTCAACTATATTTGCGCTGGAAGGAGCCAGACAGACCTCGACCCCTCAAGGTTAGTGTTTATGAGTAGTATCTGCTCTTTCTGTTTTTCTGTCTTGTCCTTTGACCTTCCTTCAGTCACATTGTCTCATTTGGTCACATGTTCTTTTCCTTTATTGTCCTTCTAGGACCTCATACAAACCTTTGTTCCCTACATTGAATTAAGGGAGTCACCAGAAAATGACCTATTTGTTAGTCAAATTTTTGTAGTGGTTAAGCCCGTATGGAGAGGGTTCAGCTGATCCATCTCCATACAGGGCAGTTGTCTAGTATATATAGTATGTTAGTACGTTACCTAAACAGCAATGGCACAGACTGTGATCTGTTATTTTAGGGAAACTCTCAGCATGTCAGTGCAGCTGCTCCACATTTCAAACCAGTCAGTCCAGCAAATGCACGCACCAAGTGTATTTGGCCCAAGGCTACTGATCAGCTGATGTTTGTTCCCTGTGTTTGCCGCATATAAACTCGCCAACAATCTTCTGACAAATGCTTAATTGTTGTTAATTGTATCTATCATATATGTATAAATATAATTTCTTTTTTACAACAGTCTGAAACTCTATATCCAAATAAAAGGAAAATCACAACAAAAACTTGCACAAATCCTTTTACCTTTGAAGTGTTGCAGGTCAGTGACCTCTGTAATCTTGTTCATTACAGTTGAGCCTGGTGTTCCCTATAGTATTTTGTCTATGCACTGTGTTCCTGGTGGCCGTGCCACTGTACAGTGACCTGATCAACTCCCTAATTGGAATAGCCATAGCCCTGTCTGGAGTCCCCGTCTACTTCCTTCTTGTTCGTGTCCCAGAGAAAAAGAAGCCAGCATGGCTACGTCGCTTTGCAGGTAAGAATTCTCAGTTTATACTCATCTTTAGCAGCTTTTAACAACAACATATTTTAATTATTTCACATATATTGTATGTTATATTAGTTTCAGAAAATAAAGGTTATTCAGTATCAAAATTTATGCTCCTTTTTAATTTTTGCTTTTTTTTTCTCTTGTCTTAAGTCAGGAGCATAACTTTTTTATTTTTCTGTCAATGTACCTGTGTGAGGCCTGCTTTTTTTGCAGGACAAGTGTATAAAGGCATTATTTTGTGAAACAAACATATTTCAATATTTAATTTAAAAAAATTAAAACAGATTTTCGATCATAATCTGTTTTTGGAATGGAATTTCAAAAAAATTCCACCATTGTCTTTTTACACTATAAATTTAGTTTTTTGTGGCAACATAAAATACATATTTTCTGTGATCATTTTATAACATTGCACCACAAATTCCATAAAAAGTAGAGCAAACCTCTTTATTAATATATTGTCAAGAAAAAAAAATCCAAAAGAGAAAGGAAGAAGAAAGTTCCACAGATACTGATAAAGGTCCATAATGCGTTAAACACAAGTCCATAAGAGGGTCTATACAGACTAGGGGGGTAGTGATGAACCTGGTCTGTATAGAGAATTCTATTTAGCTCATGGGTTAAGGTTTGATCCATTATGGACTTTTGACAATTTTATTGCCGAATTCCTGTATCTTGATATCCTGGAATTATTGGTACCTTTGGGGTGATGTTTTTGTACTTGATGTATTAATATACTGTGGATGTTTAGTCTACTTTGAATCAGAGCTGTGAAGTTAATAAGCCAAACTTCCTACTCCAACTCCTCAATTTCCCTGCCTGATAGCAGGCATTCCTTCCCAGTGCCTTTTTCCTATTGTGGAGTGTCCATACTTCCAAAAAATATTTAAAGTTTATAGCCTGTGCAATGTGACCACGCAGATCGTCTCAATACCACGTTGTGTCCCCATACAGCAGTTTAGCACCACATAGTGGTAAAAGTTGTTTTGTGTATGTTGATAGGTTTAGTTTCTATAATTCATGGGTGATTCATGGGGTTTTACAATTATTTAGGCCTCTCAAAGTCACTTGAAATCTGAGACGGTCCCTCAAAATGTGAGTCTTGGAGATTTATCATTAAAACATGAAAAATTGCACCTAAAGTTCTAAGCCTCTTAACATCCTAAAAATTTAGAGGACACATTAAAAAACACACCGACTTAAAGAAGACATTTGTGAAATGTTAGTTATTAGGTAAGTTCGGTAGTATGACTGTCTTGGAGTTTGCAAAATAGTTCTGCGGTATGACAATGCAGCCCTTGGACCAATAAAATGTATTATGGTGTATGCTGGTGCCAATGCATCACTGTCAGGCATTACAGATACATAACATGAAATTGAGTTGAACCACCCCACAGAATCCAACTTCATTCAAAATAATTTTTTAATCAAGGGAAATGATTCGCTTTTTATCGAGAACACATGCATGTTTGGCTGAGCCAAGTGTGTAGGGTTTGGGTTCTGGAGGATCAGAAATCTAGAGTGTTGTACTGCATACAAATAACGTTCTCTATGATAAAGGCATGACCAAGACTTTATTCATTTCTCACTGCTGAGATTAACTTTTGTATGTCTTTTCCTGTAGCGACGATCACTCAATATACCCAGATCTTATGCTTTTCTGTCATCACTGAAATGGATATAGAAGAGGACGAAAAACTAGCTGCAAAATCTAACTAAGAGACATGATCACATTTGATGCTGCTGGATCTACGGAAACCTCATTTGTCACATAATTTATTTCTTAAACTGGATGGACATTTTTTCGTCATTCAAGTCTTCAATGCCGGATGGCTGCAGGGCAGTGCTCTGACATGAAGTTAGCGGAACAAGTTCTCTCTGGCAGGGGAAGTGTTAATTTTTTTTCCTTTTTACCATTTAAAATCTTCCTCTGAAATGGGAGAAGGGCAGCAATCTAGAAATGTAGGGCTGGCCCATGAATGTAGAGGTTTAATAAGTGATTGTGTGTTATCTACAGCGCTATATAGACCCACCATCAGGCTCCCAGGATGGGCAATGTGCCTTACATGACAGAGGAACTCTCTGAACCTTTTGCACTGGCTAAAAACGTGAAAATTGTCTTTGCACAGAGTTGGTGGAAAACACTGGAATAAAAAATTCAAAAAAGTCTTTATTGTTGATGTTTTGAGTACAATGTAATAAGACTGCATTAGAATCTGCAAGAGAATCTCTACCTGTAGTCATTGGGGCCAGTGTATCAATCCTTGTACACCAGCAATTTCCGGTTCACGCCATTGTAATTGCACATTTTTAACCCTTTTGCACCAACAAAGAATGTCTTGCCCAGCCAAATTTACTATAACTTGTGCCAGAAAACTGGCGCAGGCTATAGCTGATGTCATTACCAGTCTGGAACGAGCATAGATTTCACCTCCGGTGTGCAAGAGTTACTAATAGATCAGAACTTCCTTAAAAAATCTGACTTGCTGTGCTCTGGCTGCCGATAATAAAGGGGTTGGCCACTTTACTTCAAGTTTTACAAATCTACATCTGTTAAGTATTCTAATAAGCCCCAGGTTCAGAAATGTGTCTTACCTCATTAGACAGTGATTCTGGTCCATAAAATGGCAGGAGATGGCGTGTCCTGTGACCCATAACTGTCCATGACCAATCTAACTTGTAGGAGCTTATGATAGTAATCGTGAATACAAGTTTACAGGGAACCTGTCACCAGGGACCTCATTTTCACTAAAAAGAGGTAACAGAAACCTTCTACACCTGCAGTGAAAAAATCCCTTGGAAGCATTTGCATTACAATATAATTGAGTGTTATTACTTACCTTGCACCCTGACAAAATACTGGGCTAGTCACAGAGGTTGGGCTTTGGTTTGGTTGAATTTCAAAAAACAACATGTTACTTGTCTGTGTTACTCACTCCTCAGATCTTGGCCCCTACCTTTGTGGTCCTGTACAGCTCCTCTCTCCTATTGATGTCATCTCACCAGGCTGTGACCTCTGTGAAGGAGCAGGAAGGAGGAGCTGTACAGGAGCACAAAAGTGGGGACTAAGATGTGAGGAGTGAGTAACCCAGACAAGTCACATGTTGATTTTTGAAATGCATCCAAACCAAAGCCCAACCCCTGGGACTACGCAGGATTCTGTTAGAATGCAAGGTAAGTTATAACACGCAATTATACTGTAATGCGGATACTTATAAAAGGCAGATAGGTATTTTTGCACTGCAGGTGTGATGGGCTTCTACAACTTTAGTGAAAATGAGGTCCCTGGTGAAAGGAATGGCAGCTGATGATGTAAAATATATTTCTGAACTAGGGACTTTACATTGTATTTCAAGAAAGCTGTGCAGAACATTTAAAATAAGCGTATTGGTAAATTAATAGCTAATACCCTGCCCCCCACACATTACAGAAAACTTGAAGTAAAATGGGGTGGCATAGTAATTTTAATATGACACTCCTGAAAAGTAGAGCTCATTCACATACCAACAATATACCTCTTACACTTGGACCTAAATACTTGTGATTGGGAACACAAACCCGGTGCTTATTACTAGGTCTAAACACATTTGTGATCAGGAGCAGCTCCTCTCCTGCTATGCTACAATTGCCTTTCTAAATGTGATTTAAATGCAGCGTGTGAACGCCCTTATGAGGATTTATTTTCTTCGTTTTCCTTCTCTGATGCTTTTAAGTGCAAAATGTTCAGGAAACATAGTGTTTGGGTAATAGTAATGCCTTAACCTCTCATCTGTAGTGTAATCGGGGAAGCCCCATTTCCCACACAGTCCCTATTAAGATACCAGTAACAACAAAACAAGTTCAGTCACAATGAAGCTTACTTTCTCCTGTCTGAACTTTGTAGGTGCTAGGTCCAGGAGAACTACAGAAGGACCCAGGGGGAGGACAGTGTCATGATTGGCAGGTTTGGCAAATTAAACCTGTCGTTTAGTTGCAGCTTTGTAGAGGTTTTTATATTTCTCACATAATAGTACGGTAAATGACCTCATTTTACAGCTCGGACATCCAATGATTATGAATAAACATATACTAGGAGCACAAGTTTCTGCTCTAGTGGCTTAGATCTAGAACATTCCTCTTTAAAGCTCCACTTCCAGTTTACGCCGGCGCACCTAGTTCCCCCGTGTCCCGCTGGATCATGGCATAGTTTTCCTTTTCCATAAAAACCTGCAAACTTTTGTTTTCAAAATCATGCAGACCCACACCACCGGCTGCCGTGTCACTCAAGGCTCTCTCCATACCCAAATGGCGTGGAGGTGGCGTAGTTGCTGTTATAATTACTAATTCTTGCAATGTGCAAGAATTTGCGGTTATTTCACTGCTTCTACGCCAGAAAACTGGTATAGAAGCAGTGATAAATCTCCCCCAAAGCCCCTCTGGCTAATTACCTGGATTGCAAACGTTGATGTTGGAAGGAAGGTGGCCATGGATATGAAGTATTAGAAGATTACCACAGTCACTGTGCCTGGATCTATGAGTAAGTGTTACTGGTTTATCATGCTTTATTTTGATGGTAGATTTCCTTTAAGTGATCGAGTGAGGATGTGGTCACAAGGAGCGTTTACATTTCATTTAGAAATGCAATGCAAACTCCCGGGGCTGAAAGCAGCAAAACATGCAGAGTGCCCTTCAATGGAAATACATACAGTGCCCTTCAATGGAAATACATACAGTGCCCTTCAATGGAAATACATACAGTGGATACGGAAAATACCCCTTTAAATTTTTCACTCTTTGTCTCATTGCAACCAATTGGTAAGATCAAAAAGCTCTTAATAGTTCTCATTAATGTACATTCTGCACCCCATTTGGACAGAAAAAACTGAAATGTAGATACCGGGTATACTCTCGTATAAGCCGACCCAAGTATAAGCCGAGGCACCTAACTTTAACACAAAAAACTTTGAAAACCTATTGACCGAGGGTGGGAAATGCATTGGTCACAGCCTCCACAGTATAGTATATAGCCAGCAGCCCCCTAGTATATAGACAGTGCCTGCCCCCTTTTATATAGCCAGCAGCCCCCTGCCCCCAGTATATAGCCAGCAGCCCCTTGAATAAAGCCAACAGCCCCCTGCCCAGCCTAAAAAAAACTAAAAATTCTGTACTCATCTCTCCACCCCCCCTTCCCTCCCCCGCAAGTCCTCTTCAGTCTTCAGCTTCAGCTCCCCGCACAGTCCCGTTGCATACACCATAATGACAGCCGCTTGCTGACATCATAGTGTGTGCCAATGGTGGCGCGCACACTATGATGTTGACATGCGACTGACATCATGGTGTATGCAACGGGACCATGCGGGGAGCTGAAGACAGAGCCGGAGCTGGAAACTACTCCTTTTCAGCTAGTACAGCCATGAGTCTTCTTGAAAACGATGCAACAAGTTTTTCACTGGTGAGAAACAAAAAGAATGATGCCAGCTCACCTGCCCCTTTCGGTGTCGAACTTGGCACGGGCCACCCCTCTGCTGGGGCACAACAATGCCGAAGAAATGAAGAATTCACGGTCCAGCCAGGCTCCAAACACCAAGGATTTTATTTAGTGCATATGCAAAATTTCAGTGATCCACTCAGATAGACAGTAGTGCCTACACGTTTCGGACAGTATCCCTGTCCTTAGTCATGGCTACATTACAGACATAAGTTGCTACATTTAAAGCCCAGTACAATTGGAGGTACCTCCCCTTTCCCCCCCGCCCACTTCCATTGCCGCCCACCCACAGAAAAATATGACAATAATAAAGGATGTTGGCCATATCTGGTATCCGATGGCACTGTAATTGCTGATCAGGGTACGAGCAGCTCGCAGGTGCATATCCACTTGTTTCTTGAAAAGTCCATCTGACACGGTCCCGGTATTGTAGGCGGATCGTAGTTAGTCATGTGACCTGAATCACATGACTGGTCACGTGATCAACAATTTTTTCACGCCTGGATTTGAGGATCCTCTGGCATTCTTCCCTACCGATCCTCTCCAGTTCCCTTTGGTTGGATGGTGAATGTTGGTGGAGGCCATTTTCAAGTCTCTCCAGAGATGTTCAATTGGGTTTAGAGTTGTCCTGAATCCACTGCTTTGTTATTTAGGTCATTGAACTTAGGGTCATTGTCTTGTTGGAAGGTGAGCCTTCTGCCCAGTCTGAGGTCCAGAGCACTCTGGAAGTGGTTTCCATCCAGGATATCTCTGTACTTGGCCACATTCATCTTTCCTTCAATTACAACGAGTCGTCCTGTCCCTGCAGCTGAAAAACACACCGATATTTGGATTTGGCAGGTGATGAGCAGTGCCTGGTTTTCTCCTCACATACCAATTAGAAAGAACACCAAATCTTCAACTCATAAGGGTGCAGTCACATGTCGCGTCTAATGTATGCGTTTAAAAAGTGTGCACTGGAGAGGAGGAGGAGGTGACCCCCCCCCCCCACCTCTATAGAAAATATTTTCCCCACAGACGGAGCGCATATATGGAACCGTTTGGCCGCCATTGCCGTCTATGGGGACATATATGCAGCTGCATATACATCCCCACTGACGGCTGTCTAAATGTACTCTAAGACCGGTGAATCTTATTTCTCATAGTCTGGGAGTCCTTCATGTGTATTTTTGCAAACTGTATACAGGCTTTCACATGTCTTGCTCTGAGGAGAGGCTTCTGTGGGGACACACTGCGCCATAAAGTTGTGACTGGTGGAGGGCTGCAGTGATAGTTGACTTTGTGAAACACAATAATCTTAGGGTTCTTCTTTACCTCTCTCACCAAGGCTCTTCTTCCACTATTGCTTAGTTTAGCTTGATTTGGTTGTCCCAAACTTCCATTTAAGGAATGAAAGATAATTCTCATATTTCAATCCACTAGTGATGTCTACACAATAAAGATCATTTTTAACCCCTTACTTTACACTTTACCTATCACTCCCTAGGCTGGTCAGTGTAAGGCTGTTATCTCATGGTGCCTTCTTGGAAGTTCTTGGACCGTTATTAAACGCACTGAAACCGCATGCGTTTTTTGTATGTTAACCATGCATTTGGCTAGTTTTAATCTGTTTTTCTTCATTTGTGAAAGTGTAAGCAACTGTGACACAGATTAATACCAGCTAAACAAAACATAAGTGTTTTCAGTGCATTTAAAAACGGCCCAAGAACTGTCCAAGAACACACCGTGACAGCACCCTTAAATTCCAGGGTTTGGAAAGGGACTCTCTAACCACACACTTTAATTCCTCTAGTTCTGTGTTCTGGCAATGTGGTTAGATTATCACAGTACAGGTTTATATACACTTTCATTTTCTAGTATCTAACACATAGAAATAGAGATGAGAACGATCAGAGATGAGATTATGAGATTCATGAGATGCATATTACACATGACATTCTCCCCTCTGTGACACTACCCCTGCCCCTAACCGGCTCACCACACTCCCTTTTATCCGATACAATTGGAATAAAAATGGTGTGGAGTTGGTTAACCGGCTGGACTGCAGCTCCCTATTATACATGTAATAGGGAGCAGTTCAGGAGCCAGAAGAGCCGGCTCTTCTTGGTGAGCGGAGCCTAATGAGCCAGCTCACTAAGAAGATCCGGAATTCCCATCACTAACTGTCAGCTCTACTATATCCCTCCCTCCCCCTAGATAAAGATCTTATCTGCCTGTAGCTTTACTCTCCTCACTCACCGGCAGGAAGTCAGTGGAATGCAGGATGGGGACTAGAGGCAGAGAGCAGCTTAATTCGGAGAGTCCAGAGTCAGATAGATGAACAATATGTCTGCTGACCCTAAAGTCAGAAGATCCAGTGTGGGGTCCAGGGGCAACAAAAACTGTGTACACCAGAACTGATAGAGACAGGATGGAATTATATCTGTGAAATGCTGTATTTTTGTTAATAACAGTGTGTGTTATGTGTTATTTTGTTATCCGGAGTACATTTAAGAATGTTGTCTTATGTGAATGTTGATTATGGAAGCCACTGGGCTCTTGGGAACCCCAAGTGCTGCAGAAATTATTTTGTAACTTTGGCCATATCTCTGCCTCGCCACAATTCTGTCTCTGCTCCTTGGGCAGTTCCTTAGACCTCATGATTCTCTTGTGCTCTGACATGCACTGTGAGGTCTTATACAGACAGGTGTGTGCCTTTCCTAATCAAGTCCAATCAGTTTACTTTAACGCAGCTGGACTCCAATGAAGGAATAGAACCATCTCAAGGAGGATCAGAAGGAAATGGATAGCATGTGAGTTAAATGAGTGCCACAGCAAAGGGCTTAAAAAATTATGCAAATTAGCCTGAGGGGCTTTAGGCTCCATTAACAGCATCAGGTGTTCATTTGCATAATTTTAAAAATCTTTTTTTGTAAAAAAACAATCCTTGATCCTGGTGGTAGATGTCCTTTAAACACAGTGATATGTTCTCCCTAGTACTGTGGCCATGAATCTTTACCCTGGGTTTGGGTGTTTTTTATTTCTGGCTTTGAACCCTTCAGGATGTAGACAGTTTATAGCTTAAAGAGTAACCGTCATTTAAAAAACCTTTAATATGTTGTAGAGCATGTAATTTTAAGTCCTTTTCCAATTAGATTAGTTACCTGAATCTTGCTCCTTCCTCTTCTGCAGACTTTCCCCTGCTATCAGTGACTACTTAGATGGCCGTTGCTAGGTATTTCCCGTTCCACACTGAGCTGAATACGGAGTGAGTGCGCTCAGCTGATTCTCCTTATGGCTGCCAGGAGCCCTAACCAGAGGTATAGCTAGGAGTTCAGCAAAGTGGGCCTCAACTGATATAATATAGGTACTATAATATAGTACCTATATTACTACCATACAGTGGCAAATATATCTCCCAAACCTTATTATCTAGAAAATATATAGTATTTAAAAATACTCAAATTAATAATGCCCCTGTGTGCTGCCCCGATATAAGTAGTGCTTCTTTCTATTGCCCATATAAAAATTATTTTCCCCTAATAATGCCCCTAATGTAAATAGCCCTTATATATTGATTGCAAGCCTTTTAGAAGTTTTGGTGCTCAAACTACTACCAAATTCCACTTATGTGTTAAAAAGTGGCAACACAACAATTTTAGCAGTAACTGTCACAGCTTTCAATGGTATCCGTGTCCTGAAGACACCAATACAGTGGAAAGTAGGAAGGGAAATTCTGATTATTGTTGCTTCCATCCAGAATCTCCAGGAAAAATCTTGGGTCATGGCTCCAGAACTCCAGTGATAATCCAGCCCTATTAACATCTACTTGGTAATTCAGGAATCCCAAATAGTACAGCTCAGGTCCTGAGCTGTATGGGACTGCAGGAGGAGGCCTTCAAGCTTGTCTGACGAAATGTGTCCTGGGGTGATGGCATGGATCCCCACAGAGAGGGCTCTGAGTGCCACCTCTGGAACCTGTGCCATAGGACCTCCCGCACTCCCTTATATAAATATTATAATATTATGTTGCCACTTATATAATGCTGCATACTGTACTGCACTGCATATACTGTATACCATGTTCCTTATATAATGCCCCCATAAAAATACCATCCCTCTGTTATAACCTCCTTTATAAAAATACTGCCTATATACAATAGTCAATATACAAATGAATGGTTAAAGGGGTATTCCAGGAATCAGCATAATTCATATAAAAGTGGGCACTCAAAATATAAGCTAATGTGTAATTAGTTGTTATTTAAAATTTTGCTCCCCGTAGCAGAAAATGCTGATGACATAGACTGTGATGGAGAATTAAAATGCTACTGGCCCTTTAATCAGTCCGTTAATTTCCTCCGCACGGTCCGTCGCAGTAAAGAAGATGGCCGCTGGTCACATGTCCACATCACATGTCCTGTACCTGCCTGGGCATGGTCATGTGATCACCACTACGTTTGGCTGTAGTCGGTTGGTTGCAGTGCATCCAGTATGATCAGTGTTGTGGTGATGGCAGTTACACATAATTACCATGGTGACAGAGCAAGAAA
Organism: Engystomops pustulosus; assembly: GCF_040894005.1. Classification (NCBI taxonomy): domain Eukaryota; kingdom Metazoa; phylum Chordata; class Amphibia; order Anura; family Leptodactylidae; genus Engystomops; species Engystomops pustulosus. The sequence continues at coordinate 102,119,704 of NC_092411.1, read as the reverse complement.
ACCTGTTACATCATCACTGCGAGCAGAGCCTGAGAGGTAGGAGGAGTTACTGAGAACTAAAGGATCATGGATCTTGTAGTTTCCAGTGGCGGACATCTTAGTGATAACTCCACCTACTTTAGAGAGGCCATACATTTTGTAAATCATAAAATCATATTATTTTAGCTCCGTTTTGTGACTAATGACATTGAGTATTGTTGTATTCATTTATTTATATCATCATGGGTTTTTGTGTCAGACGATCATATTCCCGGAATACCCCTTTAATGCTCACTCAATAGAGAAACATGGCACACGGCGCCTTATTCCGGGGGAAGATAAGACAAGTCCTATGACTAAGGACTAAGATGTTATAGTCCGAAACGCGTTACCCCTGCTTTTTTTGTTACAATGTATGAATTTTTTTAACGATGAAGATTACATTTGGATGAAGTTTTAACCAAACACGTGCTTGTACTTTTGGATGCTGGATCCTCGCAACCCGCCTTTCTTGCTACAAGGACAAGTCCTATCTTTCTCACGGCTACGGAAAGGTACAGTGCCGCATGTGTGCTGCACCGTACCACTCCATACCGCACTGTGTTCCCATTGCCAGCCTAGGGGGGACGTATATCCAATGTGGATATATGTCCCCCAACGCCCCTTCTGAATGCAGCCTTAGACTTTGAGGCCGGTGACACATGTGGTCAAGGCAAACTGCCCAAGGCAAACTATAGAAAAACGCCCCTCTCCCTCCAAGTTTTGTATCCACATAAGCTTTTATGGTTTTTACTGTGCAATCCAAATGACAAATTCCCTTTATTGAAGTAAGGTCAGTATTACAAAATTTATATAGATTCCATTTTAATACTTTTAACCCCATCCTTCAGGAACGCTTGGATGGAGAGGGCTCACAGGCTGAACCCTCTCCAACCAAGGTGGGCGTTTGCTACATATTGTTTGCACTGATGAATTTAATTGCCGTTCAACAGTGTCAACAGTGGATGGCAATCAGTTGTTATGAGATCTGGCTTGTCATTCATCAAAGCTGCCACAGTATATGGTAGAAGCGATGAGACATCCAACGGTCAAAGTACCCTTGGGGGTCTAAAGAAAAGTTAAACAGAAAATTATATTAAACCCTAAAAGTTTATATCACCTTCCCATTTCCTAGAATTGATATAAAAAATAAACAACAAAAATCATAAACATTTTTGTTATCACTGTGTCCCAAACGGTCCTGATCTATCAAAATATAAAAATGGTTATTCCTGGCGTTAAAGCCTGTAACAGAAAATAGCGATATTAAGCCTGAACCGCAACTTTTTTGTCATTTCCAACTCATAAAAATTAGAATAAAAAGTGTTCAAAAGGTTCTACAGTCACCAAAATGGTAGCAATGAAAAGGCCATCTTGTCCTGCAAAAAATGGAACCATACACAGATTTGTACTCTGCAGTATAAAAAAGTTATTGGCATAAGAATATGGTAAAATTAAGAGATTGTACAAACCTAGGGATAAAGGGGAGATTTAATTTGGAATGAAAAGTGAAAAAAGTGGCGCATATGTGTTTTTCGCCAATTTCACCACATTTGCCAGTACACTTCATGGAGTATTAAATACTGTCACTGGAAAATACAATTTGTTATTTCATACAGATCTGTATGTGGAAAAATAAAAAATATGAAGTTTTTAAGGTGGGGAGCAAAAGACAGGAGGACAAAATAGGTTGTTAAAGGGTTAAAAAAAAATGTTTTGTGCTATGAGGCAGGGAGCTTTGTTAGGGTGATGCCACAAATGACGTTTTGAACCTGTTTTTGGTCCTTTTTTAAGCAGTCCCAACCTGTCAAAAACTGATGCATTTTCCAAAAATGTTTTTTAACGGACTGCTTAAAAACGGACCAAAAGCAAATTCAAAATGCCATGTGTGCCATCACCCTAAGGTGTCATTTTGAGTGGGATAGCTCATTCTTCATTGGTATATACACTCATATACAGGCACACATACACACACAGCACTATTTTACCTTATTAATGTCTTTAGTCTACAGGAGAGGGGCAGCTTGTGCCAATGGTGAGGCCACTGTATATAGGACACGCTTGGGCTTTCCTTATAATGCAGACCTAACCCCAGCTTCTCACAGCACACATGGGGCTGCTGGGCAGCATGATTAGATGTCATAGACCTGCTGCTGCTGAGCTTCATGGGATCAGATTCCCCGCTGACATCAGCAAGTTGTGAGTGCAGCTCAGTGCAGCAGGACACAGTGGAGTTTTCTAGTTAAGTGCAGGAGATTAGAAAGCTGCCTGCATTAAACCCATTGTGAGCCTCATATGAATCGACATAAGCTCCTCTTTTTGCCTACAGATGAATCAGTTCAGGACCTGCTTCCTTTATCGTTCCTGACATACAACCTGTCCTGGTCTGATTCTATGCTTCTCTGATCAGTGCAATTACATCTCAGCAGGCAAATTTACACTTAGCTTTGTGCCTCTACTGCACATGCCAGTTCTGCCAGTAGCTGATTGTGCCGCCCCTCCTTGTTGCAGCTGCCACTCCTAGGCAGCCAGTATTTGCTGCAATTAGAGTTATTATGAAGTTCAAATGACACGTCCAGGCTGCCTCCATTACTTGCCGGCAAGATGCCGCCCCTATGTGTATGCCAGGGGGCGCCGCCTGAGGTGATTGTCTCAAATCACCTCATTTTAGGTGCTTCCCTGTGCATACACACTGCATTTGGAAGTACAATGTAAAGGCTGCAGATGCAATCAGGCAGTCATTCTACACTGCGTTTACATCGCAGTTTACTAACTGCAATGTGAACATAGTGTTAACTGATAATCTGATCGTGGTTTCCAGACTTTGCATTGCATTTCAAAACTCAGTGTGAACCCAGCCATACACTTTTTCTGCATTCTTCCATTATATGTCTGAATTAGGGTCGCCTTTGCAAATCATATATTACCATCTGCATTTATACAGACTTGCCATGAAAATAATGTATTCACCCTCTTATGAGTGTATTCACCCTCTTCCTCATCATGCAGCTATATAACACTCATACATACCTTTAATCTCTGCTCTACACAGGGGACAGAGCACACAGCAGGGTCACAAACAAGGACCAGATCTTTTATTTTTGCAGACCCTGCAGCTTTCAGCATTGCACTTCCCCTCTCCTATCTATAGAGGAATCAGGGGGAGGACAGGAGCTTTGGTATGTGACAAGATAATTACACACTGTGCATATGGGACACTTAGTTCTTAGATGCCCCGCCCCCACCCTGGACAAAGACATAAATTTACTGAACTAACAATCCCAGGAGGCGGGAGATCAGCTTTTCACACACAGCACTGAGCCGACAGCCGAGGACCAGTGAGTGCAGTGAGGGAGAGGGGCTGAGCCAGAGCTGCAGTCACTTCCTGTGAGTTCTGCTGTGCCCAGAAGCTGTCTGCACAAACGCTGAGTCTCTCACTACTGGTACAGGACCACCAAGCCGGAAACTCCTACAGGAACTCCAGAGAGTCCCAGGGCCCAGAGCCACTGCACAGCCTGCTAGCTACACCACTGGCTCTAACTAATGTAGTAACCAAACACCTACATTCTTATCTCATCCTCATGTACACCCGCAGATTTCCCTACACTTGTATATAAAGTAATACACACAGACACAAGTTGCAGCAGTGGATCACAGTCTCCCCTCTCCCATTCACCCAGGCTTGTAACATGAAATGGCAGGAGAGGAGAGAGACTATCTAAGGCCGATGGCACGCATGGTGTTTTGAACCCGTTTTTGGGCCGTTTTTAAGCAGTTCTTTTGAAAACGCATGCGTTTTTTGAAAATGCATCCATTTTTGACTGGTTTTACCAATTATCTTAATTAAAACGGGTCAAAAATGCATTTACGGGTTTAACGGACTGCTTAAAAACGGGTTCAAAACGCCACGTGTGCCGTGTCTTCAAACTGTCCCATGTGCTGTGCTGAAGTTTTAAATAGAAAGATAGATACATAGATAGATCCCCAGCAGGCTATTTAAGTGCCCCGGTCCTGCTGACAGGTTAAACACCCGCAATTGGAGCTTACTCTAACCGCAGGTGTTACAGTGGGGTGTCAGCAGTAAGTTACAGCTGATATCCAGTGTTTTATGATGCCAGCTCAGCTCCGATCTCGAGCTGAGGCGGCATCAGTTCAGGCCTCTGTGTCCGATATATTGGATACAGAGTGCTTTGAGCAAAAATCCACCATAATATCATTACGTGAACTAGCAAGCAGCAGGGGAATCAAGGCTGTATTGCTGATGAGAAATTTCTATGGCAGCTTATGGTCTATGATGGGGGAGAGGGCAGAGAGATCAAAACTCACTTCTCTGGCAACAGATCTTCAGTATAGGCCTTCATGCTGGGGCGTAACTACAGGGTTAGCAGCCTGAAGTGTCGGAGTATATGCGGAATGTGTGGTGTTTATATACTGTGTGTATATGTATATACTATATGTCTTTATATAGTATTGTAGCTATGTGTGCATTTGCTGTATGTTTGTGTATATGTGATGTGTATATGCTGCATATGTCTATAGGGTACTGTATCTATGTGTGTATATATGTATGTTTATGCTGTATGTGTGTATATGGTGTGTACATGCTGTATGTATATGTGTATATATATATATATATATATATATATATATACACTCACCGGCCACTTTATTAGGTACACCATGCTAGTAACGGGTTGGACCCCCTTTGGCCTTCAGAACTGCTTCAATTCTTTGTGGCATAGATTCAACAAGGTGCTGGAAGCATTCCTCAGAGATTTTGGTCCATATTGACATGATGGCATCACACAGTTGCCGCAGATTTGTCGGCTGCACATCCATGATGCGAATCTCCCGTTCCACCACATCCCAAAGATGCTCTATTGGATTGAGATCTGGTGACTGTGGAGGCCATTTGAGTACAGTGAACTCATTGTCATGTTCAAGAAACCAGTCTGAGATGATTCCAGCTTTATGACATGGCGCATTATCCTGCTGAAAGTAGCCATCAGATGTTGGGTACATTGTGGTCATAAAGGGATGGACATGGTCAGCAACAATACTCAGGTAGGCTGTGGCGTTGCAATGATGCTCAATTGGTACCAAGGGGCCCAAAGAGTGCCAAGAAAATATTCCCCACACCATGACACCACCACCACCAGCCTGAACCGTTGATACAAGGCAGGATGGATCCATGCTTTCATGTTTTTGACGCCAAATTCTGACCCTACCATCCGAATGTCGCAGCAGAAATCGAGACTCATCAGACCAGGCAACGTTTTTCCAATCTTCTACTGTCCAATTTCAATGAGCTTGTGCAAATTGTAGCCTCAGTTTCCTGTTCTTAGCTGAAAGGAGTGGCACCTGGTGTGGTCTTCTGCTGCTGTAGCCCATCTGCCTCAAAGTTCGACGTACTGTGCGTTCAGAGATGCTCTTCTGCCTACCTTGGTTGTAACGGGTTGCGATTTGCGTCACTGTTGCCTTTCTATCAGCTAGAACCAGTCTGCCCATTCTCCTCTGACCTCTGGCATCAACAAGGCATTTCCGCCCACAGACTGCCGCTCACTGGATGTTTTTTCTTTTTCGGACCATTCTCTGTAAACCCTAGAGATGGTTGTGCGTGAAAATCCCAGTAGATCAGAAGTTTCTGAAATACTCAGACCAGCCCTTCTGGCACCAACAACCATGCCACATTCAAAGGCACTCAAATCACCTTTCTTCCCCATACTGATGCTCGGTTTGAACTGCAGGAGATTGTCTTGCCCATGTCTACATGCCTAAATGCACTGAGTTGCCGCCATGTGATTGGCTGATTAGAAATTAAGTGTTAACGAGCAGTTGGACAGGTGTACCTAATAGAATGGCCGGTGAGTGTATATATATCTATATGTGATTGTAACTTGTAACTATTTTTTTAGGGGGAAAGGGACCACATTCAGCAGTCTGCTAAGTGGCCTCGCTTCTCCTACTTATGGCCACACATTGCGTTTTGAACCCGTTTTTGGTCTGTTTTTAAGCAGTCCATCCAAAAACGCATGCGTTAAAAAACACATGCTGTAAAAAAAACGCATCCGTTTTTGACCAGTTTTAGTTAAGATAATTGGTAAAACCTGTCAAAAACGGATGCATTTTTTAACGGAATGCTTCAAAACGGACCAAAAACAGGTTCAAAACGCCACGTGTGGCATCACCCTAACTCCCATGCCTTAAAGGTCCACTGTGAAATGATTTTACATCAGGTATAGAAACATAATGTTTTAACGGGAAGATAATATAGCTTTCTCACAGTCTGGCCCAAACACAGCCCTGTGCTCCAAGTATTTTATGTGACTAAATGGGAGCGTCTGTGACTCATAAAAGAGTAATATTGTTAGGCATGTCTGGGCTTATACTATGGCAATGCTATTCAACAGACTGTGACTGTCAATGACAGGGATATATCATAGGTAAGTACACAAGTTTCCTTAACTTAGATTGTCCATTGTTTTAGTTAGGGCAAGGAAAGTGATTTACAGTTGATAATTCCGAAGAAGAATTATCCTCTAGTGAATATTTCACTCAATCATACAAGTACATCTTAGATTTCTAAATGGAACATTTTTTACAGGCTTACAATTTAAATAATATAGAATATGCCCTTAATATTGGATCTGTTGTGATCCAATACCCAAAACCCTTCCAGCCCAGTTTTTCTTGTAAGCTGATAAACAGAGAATGGAACAGTAAGCAGACAGCTCCATTTCCTGTACAGTGGCTAAATGGAGTCACTGCAGCTTAGTTCCTATTGAAATGAATTGAAGCTGATCAGCTGGTCTGTCACCTACAGAGCTACCCTCAAAATGAAGCATGATAAACCGGGGGGCACTTACTCATAGATATGGGCACCATGACTGTGGTAATCTTATATTTGTTATCCTTGGTCTCCTTCCTTACAAAATGTTAAATTATGCTAATGAGCCTTTTAAAAACGAATCCAAACCACCGCATGTGAACGCGCCCTCAGGGTGGTGTCACGTTAACGTTTTGCAACAGAATCAAAGTGCACTGGGGCGGCCCGCAAACACATGCGATCGGCAATCGGCGTCCAGTGTCTTGTATTGTGTAAATGCGAGAAATTTTGGTGAGGCGATGTTTGCCAATCACATGAGTTTGCATAGAAATGCATATGCCATGGGCCGCCCCAGTGCACTTTCATTCCGTTACACACGGCACAAATGGTGTTCGGAACCCGGTTTTGGGCCATTTTTGGCCCATTTTAAGCAGTCCGTTAAAAAACCCATGCAGTTTTTGAATATGCATCCGTTTTTGTCCGTTTTCCAATTATCCTCATTACCATAATTGGAAAAAACTGTCAAAAATGGATGCGTTTTCAAAAATGCATGCGATTTTAAAATGTATTCGTTTTTTAGCGGACTGCTTAAAAATGGGCCAAAAACGGGTGCCACTGGCCTAAAGCTACAATGGGGTCAGGTAAACCCAATGCAGCAGATAAAAGTTGGAAAATATGTATTTAATTTATACAGAGTTTGATGCACATAAAAAAACAGATGTCTGAACAAAGCCACTAGCACACAAAATGTGCAGTTATACTGGACGCAAACAAGGGTCCCATGTGACATCAGAGGATGATCTCTGCTCACATAACGAAGACAATTGAAAACGACTGCCCAGTACGATAAAACAAGCAGGAATATAACCTGCTATATCTTTTGTGCCTTGGGCAGTTGGCTCATAAACGGGGCTGTGGAATATACAGCCGTGTGCACGACCCCACAAAAACAATAATAATCTTTATATAGTGCCATCAAATTCTTCAGTGCTTTACAAATCATAAGCAAATGAGGACGTTGGTTACCACACGTCCTTATTTGTGCAGGTAGCCTAAAAAGGGGTGCTGTCACACGTCACGTTCTTGGACCATTTTTAAATGGACTGAAAACGCATGTGCAACACCCCTGGCGATGTGCGGGCAGAGGAGTTTTTTTTCGAATAAGGCCCTCTATCTGTCTCTCCCTAGCAGGTGAGCCTGCACAACTCACCTTAGGACGGCTCCACACATATGACCCGTTGGTCCGTTTTTAAGCAGTCTGTTAAAAAACGCATCTGTTTTTGACCCATTTTAATTAAGATAATTTGTAATGTCGGTCAAAAACGGATGCGTTTTCAAACGCATGCTTTTTTCAAAAATCATCCAATTGTATTCCACTGTGTACACTGGAGTGTGATTGGAGAGTGAGCTACCACCTGACCAGGATAACAAAACCCCGGGAAAGAGAGAGGCTAAGTCAGTGAGTTCCAGAAAGGTCTTCTTACCTCTTGGAACCCAACTCTGACTAGAGAGCACATCCTGTCACTGTGTGAAGAGAGGGACAAACACTCAGCTAATCCCAGGACAAGAGCTGCAGCATCCACAACTGGACATTGCTCCATCCCAGCCTGCATCTACTATCAGACTGGTGAACCAATTCCTGAGGATCACTCTCCATGACCATTCCAGTAATCCGGAATCTTCAGTAATCCGGAATTTGTTCCAAGATCGTTTTGGCCGTTTGCCTACAGTTGTTCTAATAAATAACCATGAGTTATTTTGCACAACTTTGCCTCCGTCTGATCCCTCCCTGATCCCCTATGGCTGTATCACAACCACGGGCTCCCCATCCATTACCCAGGAACATATATTACAGACACTAAGGGGGTTGCTCCAGGGAGATCCAGTACATCAGCCTCTCCCTCCATATTTCTTACATACAACACCTGCTGGAGACCTGCCATGCTGTAGGACAGCCCTCTGCTTCCCATACCAAGCCCCATGACATCAGCGTGCCTAGGCAGCAGGTTTTTCTAAGATTACCATGCATTTACACAATTGTGTAACGCAATGAAAACGCAACCAAAAGGCACTGTGTGAACACGCCCTAATTGTTGAAATTCAGAAGCTGAAAATGTGTCCTGCATAAACAACTGTAAGGATTGTTGCTAAGCAGAGCTCTGATCAACTATCAGTTCATGTACACACAGGCACTCCAGTCTACTACATCCGATTTACAGGTAGAAGGGTAGAGGAGCTACTAGGGAACTACAGGGCAGCCGCATCAGGGACCTCCACAGTGAACTGTGTTTGAAGATCCTAAGGATACACCATTAATATTTTAATCCGGTAAGACACCGCCAATGACAGCACTTTCACCTATGAGGTAAGTAACTGTGCTATGCACAAAGCGTTCATCACAGTTATCACCCTGCTTATTGTCATTACAACCTCACCCTGAGCTTAGGGGCATAAAATGTAGGTGTGACTGCTGATGTGTGCTCAGAGTACAAAGTACACACCTTTACAGTCTTCGCAGAATAACACATGTAACAACCAGAGATGTTTTTCTAGTATGACCTGAAAAATAAGCAAAACAGTAGAAGTGCTGAAAATAGTACACATCGTAAACACATGTGGTTTGTTAAAAAACATGTTAAAGTAAATGTTAATTTACATTACAGAAATGTAATTAGGCAAATCACCTCTCCTCAGCTGTAGGAATGCGCAACCAAAACGCACCGTGTGATCACGACCTTAGGGTGCTGCATACGTACATGTTTTGATTCCGTTTGGAATGGAATCAAAACATATTGGCCCGGGCCGCCGCCGATCGTATCTGCGTTTGAATGCAAATGCATGCAATCAACAATCAGCACCCAGTGTCTTGCATTTGACCGTGGTCGGCCCAGTGCTTTTTGATTCCGTTCCATTCTGGAATCAAAACGCGTACGTAGCGGTAGGTATTGGGTATCAGTGTTTTTTTTTGTTTTTTGCCAAATTCACACTAACACCAAGGCCAGCTGTTAATAATGAGCATCGTCAACAAGACAGCACCACTACCATGGCAAACTATGAAGAGTGTTGCAAAGAAAAAACCCACTTTTTAATTAACATATAGAAAATTTTATTGAAACAAAAACGCAGACACACTCTTGTTGACCATTTTATTTGTTAATAAAATGCTCGCCATCAACGTAAACCTTTGAATCCGAAGTAGTCCACAGCAGTTACGGTCCTCTAGGACAAATAAGACAAACACACACAAAAAATGGCTCGTTGCCATAGGGCGAGGGTGACATGCTCATTGTCAAGGGGGAGAGGACATGCTCATTGTCTAGGGGGACTTATCGTACAAGCTGAGACCCCCAATTTCAACACAAAAACTGGAAAAACCTATTGACTCGAGTATAAGCTAAGGGTGGGAAATGCATTGGTCACAGCCTCCACAATATATACAGCCAGCCAGCCCCAAGGAGTATATAGCCAGCAAGCTCCCTGTAGTATATAGCCTGCCAGCCCTCTGTAGTATATAGCCTACCAGACCCCTGTAGTATATAGCCTACCAGACCCCTGTAGTATATAGCCTGCCAGCCCCCTGTAGTATATAGCCTGCCAGCCCCTGTAGTTTATAGCCTGCAAGCCCCATGTAGTATATAGCCAGCCCCTGTAGTATATAGCCTGCAGCCTCTGCCCCGAATATAATGCCTGTAAGAAAAAAACAAACAGTGTACTCACCTTCCAATGCCCCCCCAGCAGGTCCTCTTCTTTACAGCAATGCTCCGGCATCGGCTCTGTGTCCCTGTGCCATCCGTTGCAGGCACCAAGACATCAGCCGCTCGCTGTCATCATAGTGTGTGCCAATGTTGGTGCACATATTAGGATGCCAGCGGGTGGCTGACCTCACGATCCCTGGTTCGGGCAGCTGACGTGCTGAAAAACATGGCTAATACTCAAGTATATACGGTACTCATTCTCAAGAGGAAGGGAGACATGTTGATTGTCTAGGTAATGTTTGCGGCAGGTAAGAGGCACTATTCTCAGTAAATGTGCCCCAATGTGTGCACAGGTCTCCAGACAAAAACAACATGCAGTTAAAATCACTGGCCTCGGACAGCCGGCCCATGCTCTGTAAGCTGCTTAGAGTAGGTGTATTTTAGCGGCAGTATAAGTGCAAGTTAAAAAAATGCTGAAAATAAATAAGACGAACACAAGGAAAAAACAACATACGGGAAGATAGATGCAGAGCAATGGAGGAAACTAAGGTCATGGAACAAAAATTGTTCAAAGTTTTGACGATCTGAAAATTTCCTGTGCAAAAATATCGCAAAAAGGCAGAAATTAAGCAGATGTTAAACATACGTGTGACTGGAGCAGTCTATTCCCACACAGCTGATAGACACAGCAGAAGGCATTTAACACTGTACATACACCGCACTATACATCAGACTTGGGAACTTGCCAGTCTAACACATAGACATCTGCGCAAAATCCTGCCTAATGATAAATCTCCCCCAATGTGTGAATGTAGTCTACTCAGGTTGTAAATCCACTACAACCTTTAAAGGCCGGTGACCCAAGTGGCGTTTTGGTATCCTTGAAAAACTCATCATATCTGCATATTGGCTTTTTCAAAGGGTTTTAGTTTAAAGTGTCTTAATTTGGTATTTTATTGTCTGCGTTTTTAACCCTTTAGCGCTCTGCATTCAATATATTGGACACAGAGCTGATGCTGGTTCAGCTCAAGATCTGAGCCGAACCAGCATCAGGATACACAGGGTGCCGGCTATAACTAATACCCGAAACCCCAGTGTAACACCCACATTCTGAGTGGGCTCCGATCGCGGCTGTTTAACCCATTAAATGCCGCGTTCAGTCCGTCCACAGCATTTAAACTGCCTTTTGGGGGTCTTTCCCCCACAATCAGCCCTCATGCGCCGTTTTCGGGGGCTTTGATCGTTGCTATGGCAGTGCCTGAAAGATGACGTCTGTGACGTCATCTTAAAGGCACAGTGTCAGCCTATGCATTAGATCATGAAAAAGCAATCAGATGATTGCTTGTTCATGTCCCATGGTGGAAATAGTAAAAAAGTTAAAAAGTGTTATTCAATAAAAAATAAAGTAATAAATCAATAAAAATGCACATAAGCCCTATAACATATAAAGAAACATATATCGCTAAAACAAGTCTAAATCACAACACAAACCCCACATATATAGTATCGCGGCGTCTGTAACAACCCGTAGAATAAAAGTAAATTATTGAACCCGCACGATGAACGCCGTGCCTGAAAACATGATGGTTTTGAAAATGACAAATTTTTCCAAAAATTCTGCATTTACACAAGCCTTCAGTGAAAAATAAAGTCACCTATTGCAACCGCCCCCCCCCCCCCCCCATTGACCTGTGGACTGCACCTGCCTCTCTATATTTAAATTCAGTAATGTTACTTTAAGCCCTTAAATTGACTTGAAATTGTTGGGAGCTAAACAGACACTGTTGTAAGGGCAGCTGGTCAAACATTGCTTTTATGTGGTCTCTCCTGATAGTGATCTAAAGCCAGACCAATCTCCCTGACTCACCATTATCATATATCTCCCTAAGCAGCTGCCAGGCAGCGATCGCTCCATCCAAGTCCAGTTAGAGGTCTCTTACCCCATCCACCTGCTAAATCCTAACGTCCATGGCCAAGGGTTTGTAAGAGCTACTGTAATAACAATAAGAGTTTTGTGCAGGACATACAGAACATGTCCTTACATGATTACCATTCTGCTTTAGGATTATGGATTATGACCCTGGTGTTGATTGACCGATTAAGGTCCAAACACTTTTGCACACTTTATTCTCTTGTTCATTTTATTTCAACATCCATATTTTTTTTTATTAGTTGGTCTTCCAAAATTTCTTTTGAACCTTTTTTTTTTTTTTTTTTAAGTTTGCCTTAAAATTGTCAATTAATAATAAGTATAAAGTTTGTTCTATATTTTTATGACAGCCATTTTTATCATATCAAGAGCTTATTATGGAAAGACTTTGTTTTGCACAGACATCTTTTTTTCCTTTAATTTATTTAATGACATTGTAATAATATAGATTTATTTTTTAGAGTTGTAAATGTTTTTGTTACATCATAGTCCCTGGAGACATTTTTTTGTTAGATTCTGTTCTCTCCTCAAGTACCCCAGCTGTCTCTGAAAGCAAGCACCTGGCCTGCTTCTGATATATTGTATATTTTATGAAAGGTGTAACAAAAGGGTTGGTGGAATATCTCATAGAAATACACATTGGATCGATGTGTCAATCCATTTTTTAATGCAGATTCCTCAGGAAAAAGTACATTGATTCTTTTGATTCTTTTTCAATTTTGGTGATTGCGCTGTAATTGCCAAAATTGATATGTGTACAATAACATTTAAAAAGCGGATAGTTCAACAAAGACACATCAAATGCAAAGTCTAATGAAATATCTTTCTAAAAGCTATCAAATGTTCCAAAAATCGAGCAATTAACCCTTTAAAGACCTGGCTTAGACTATAAGGTGCACCAGATTATAAGGCGCACCATCAATAAATGCCTGCTAAAACGTCTAGGTTCCTATATAACACACACCTGATTATAAGGATGAATGACCAGCAGGTGGCAGACCTGTGCACAGTTCAAGGCAGCTGTTGTCTGTAAGTACAGTTCATATATAAATGCGCGCCTTTGATTTTACGGCTTTCACTGTTCACCACAAATGACATGTCTACTTTATTCACGGGGATAACACATTTGTATAGGTTTTATAATGTTTTCATACATATACAAAAATTAAAACCTCCTGTATAATTTTTTTTTTAAATTTTGCCCATGAGCCCTCTCCATGCACCCGCAGCTGACACCTGACATCACGTCACGGGTCATAAAAAGGGTTAATGTAGAGCATTCGATATTTGAAAACTTTGTACGCAATGTGAAAAATCCTCATCTAAAGAGGTAGGAGATGTAAGGTAATCATCTCTCTGATGTTTAAGAGGCAAAAGGACCCCAAAGAGAACAGAGAACTACTACATGTTGTTGTTCCCAGTTAAGCTGAATGTAGTTTCTACATAAAAAAAAAAAAAATAGATTTTCCCCCAAACTCACCCAGGAATGAAAATATAGGGTCAACTTTAATATCGTTGGATAGATTAAGAAATATTGTGTCACATATTTGTCGATCTGAGGTGTATTTTTTGAGAGATCCCCATTTTTGATCAATTGTTTACCATGTAGATTGAATCAATGCAATTATCCGGAGAATCTGAATCTGTAATAAAAAAGGGGGGGGGGGTTTCTCCATTTCAGATTATAAAGTTGCACCCCTGCCCCACACCCCTGGGTTTTGTATCATTGGATAGATTTTTAAAATATTTGACACATAGTTTTTAGTTTTTCTTGTATTTCACAAGATATGCCACCGTCCTGACCTATTTGATACAGTGTGTGTCTGTTATATTTATATATAATTATATATTTATTTACAATGGCGCAGTTCTAAAACCCAGGAATATGCGTATTATCAGATCTTATCTGATCACATAGTATATTTTTATATTTAATGAGATTAAACAATTTAAAGACATATTTTGTGGGGCTTTCTAGGGAATTCTCCAGTGTTCCAAAATCCTCCTGTGCAATCCGGCAGCCTCTTCAATCCGGACATTCCCCGGTTCTGTGTGCGCTCCCGCAATGTAGCCCATCTTCTGCTGTGAGTGTTCATAGCGGTGCTTACACTCAGTGAGCGTAGGCACAGCTCTGACAGACATGTGCAGAGCTACATCACAGCGAAGATGGCGCCCAGCTGATCCTATCTACTCAGGCACCATCCTGGAAGCCACGGGACGCAAGAGGGAAGAAGAACCGGTGGATTTATCACTTGGTACTGGCACCAGGGTGTGGGATAACTTTATATCAAATGGGCACAATTAAAATTATTTAAGATCAAGGAGGCCAACCCCTTTAACAAAAAAAGAAAAAAAAAAAAATCAATGTACAAATATGTAATAGGCTCAAAAGCTCCCTCTAGTGATATAAGGAGGAGAATTTATGAACTTTAAGGACATCTACCATCAGATTCCCAGACGATAGATGATTACTACTCACCTCGCCATCCCATCCCCCTTTGCAGCAATCTGATTTCAGTATAGTCAGGACTGGCCACATTTAGAAGAAAAACATTTTTTTAAAATATTCTAATGAGCCTAAAGTGCTTTTAATTTATTCACTGCTCTCATCTTGCCTCCCGCCTCGCCCTGCCCACACTAGTGCAGAGTGTAAAAGACGAACAGGCTCATTTGATTATTTTAAAAACAGTTTTTTCTTCTAAATACGGATGGGAAAGGGAGTGGGGGTGGGAGTGTTGTGAACATTTTTCTCATATACTTCATTAGAAAAGTTTGTGAAGAAACAGACTAAATGCCCCTTAACAGCTTTACTTCTTCTTTGCCATGGTATAAACGTCTACCAGATTGAAGACAGGTATCTCTCCCTAGTAACCAAATAAATCCTGGAATAATCTTTTGCATCCATTTGAAGACAATACTGACAGAAAGGTGCCAAAATAGAGAATGTATTCATTTTTTTTCCATTAGACTCAATTGGTTCACAAACGAATACACTTTTATAGAAGATTTATTTGTGAAACCATATTGGACAGATAAACAGCAAAATCATAATGTCAATGGGACCTAAATGGAAATAAATCTGGGGAAGATTTATCAGTGTCTCAGAGCAAAACTGTTCTAGTGGCTCATGGCAACCAATCATAGTTCGGCTTTCATTTTCTCACAACAGTTTATAAAATTAAAGCTGAGCTCCGATTGGTTACCAACAGCAACTAGAAAAGTTTCTCTGAAGGCACCTCTAATAAATCTCTGCATAAGTGTGGAATCATAGTTTTTACATTACAGTCTGGGAACATTAGTCTTTGTACCTGAACGTTACTCACTAGCACCAGGACAGCTTGTACTATTTGCAAGATAAAAGGTCCAAACTTTTTACAATGACTTCATAGAATTGTCCATTTACTTTATAAAATTGCCTCAACATCCAATGTGATGAGTAGATGAGTATTATAGCCTTTATTGGCATTTACTCTTAAATAAACACATTAGACAGGGTCCACAATTCTACTTGGTCTTTTTTTGCTCATTCAGAGTCCATCATCCAGGACAAGTTCATTGAATTCCAAATGGGCCTGAGATCAAATCAGGACTGGTTAAAGAGGTTTATCCGATTGTGTCTTGCCAGGGTTTTGCTTTCGGTTTTCTTGGAGATACAGGCGTTTTCTCCCGTTGCTGTAAAGGATTTTGAGCAAAGGTCTGTCGCAGTGGTCCTGTGAAAATAATACATACACATAAGGAGTGGTCTTCATCAAAAAAATCATCAAACTTTAAAGGATTTTCCATTTCCACTTACTGATATCAATGACTTATTCATGGGAAATCTCATTAATTTCCAATGTGGGTCCAATGCATGGCACTGGAATCACAGTGACTGCATGAACACAATTCGCAGTAGTCATTCTAGGACTGTTATCTATGTTGATCTCAGTGCCCAGGTCAGCCAGAATCAGCTGGTTAGTAGACCAGAGCATCAAACCCCCAGTAGAAAATCTCCAGTGATAAACTTACTCTGAAAACAGATCCATACATGACTACACTACACTGACACATGTTTAGGTGACCAATAGTTTTCCCTCAAAATACAAATGATTCACCTACATCTACGTGCATATATAATACGTCAAGGGAAGACACTGATTGCTTCTCAACACTCATATTTATGCATTATAGGATATATAAAAAAAAGTAATTACAATAGGGTTATGTTCACACAATGGATTTTGGCATCAATAACCACCAAAATTCCTCTAATATGTCCACATATTGCCCCCACTGTATAAGAATATATAAGTATTTAATTCCAGGGTGATTTTTCAATTTTTCCCACCTACAAAGAATGAATAGGTCTGTAATTTTTATTGTAGGTACACTTCAACTGTGAGAGACAGAATCTTAAACATTGTATATACGTGTTTGAACCTGTTTCCTGTGTAAGAGACACCTGGCCACACACTCAACCCATCGCACCCCAACCTCTCCATTAAGGGCAAGACCTGGAAGAGCTGACTTAGGACACCAGACCTGCACAAGGTTTCGATGGGTTACTGGACAATAGGCAAGCAGCTTGGTGAAAAGAAAAACAACTGTTGTAACAAGTATCAGAAAACGGAAGAACACTAGATGACCGCCAACCTTCCTCAATCTGTAGTTCCATGAAAGATCTCACCTCATGGGGCAAGGATGATTCTGAGAAAGGTCAGGAATCAGCCCAGATCTACACAGGAGGACCTTGTCAATGACCTGAAGCCGGATAGTAACGGCCTATGGAGTGATGGATTAGTATCATTCAGCACATGTCCAGGGCTATTTGAAGTTTCCCACTTACCATCTAGATCAGTGATGGCGAACCTTTTGGAGACAGAGTGCCCAAGCTACAACCAAAACCCACTTATATGTCTCGAAGTACCAACATGGCAATTTAAGCAGTAACTTAACCTGCTGTATCACAGGTTTTAATTGAATTGGCATACTGAGTTCACCAATACAATTGAAAGATGATGGAGAAATTTGGATCATAGCTTCCCGCCAGGGTCCCCTGAAGAGGAAGGATCAGGTATCCCAGAGCAGGAGCTCCAGCGATAATCCATCTCTATCCACACCTTCTTGCTCCTCCTGTAGTCCTGGCACCCAAGGATGTTGCTTTAAAATAGCATTGAGCTTGGCACGTCCTGGGCTGTATTGGATCACAGGGGAAAGCCTTGCGTCCTATCCAGCAAACTCTAAATTGGGGTGAAGGCCTGGGTGCCCACAGAAAGAGCTCCGAGTGCCACCTCTGGCACCCGTTCCAAAGGTTCTCCACCACTGATCTAGATGATCCAGAGGAGGCATGGGAGAGGGTCATGTGGTCAGAAGAAACCAAAATAGAACTTTGTAGTATCAAGTATCAGCTGTGGTTTTATTCAAGGGGACAGGATGACTGCACCATATTGAAGGTTGGATTGATGGGGCCATGTGTCCCAAGATTTTAGACAAAAACCTCCTTTCAGTAATAGCATTGAAGATGGGTCATGGTTTGGTCTTTCAGTATGACAATGACCCAAGAGACACAACCAGGGCAACTAAGGAGCAGCTCTGTATACAGCATTTCAATGTCCTGGAGTGGTCTAGCATGTCTCTAGACCTGAACCCAATCAGAAATCTTTGGTGGGAGTGGAAACTCAATGTTTCCCAGTGACAGCCTTAAAACCTGAAAGATCTGTACGAAGGAGTGGGCCATAATCCCTACTGCAGTGTGTGAAAACTTGGCCAAGAAATACAAAAAACGCCTGATATCTGTAATTTGTTTATGTAAATAAGATTTATCTTATGTTCATACTAGACCCCACTAACCTTTTGCTGCAATGTCCAGGTGATGTTTAATTCGGTGTTCTCTGTCCTCCAGTTGCTGAGCCAACTGTGCATTCTTCCATCCTGCAGGACACATGTAAAAAGCCTTTTTGTAGTGATATGAATCATATCTTAACTATAAGGGTAAAAGTAGTTTAAAAGCGTGCAGGGAATCAGGTGCAGAGGCTTCTACTGCAATACTTTCAAAAGCACATACAATAAAAACTATGATGAAGATGTTTGGTAAATTATGAATGGCATTCAAGGAAGGCAGATCTTTAAATACCTTAGACTTTCATAAACACAGGGCTCACGATGTGCACAAGAAGTCTTTGAGCAGTACTTTGAGTACTTTAAATACTAATGCTTATAGATTTAGGATGGGGGGGGAGGGACTGTTGCCAAGAAAAACTTAGTATTTAAATTTTTAAATGACCAGTGTTGAACTGTGCTCTCCTTGAAAGTATTTTAATATTGAGAATTCAATGGTTTGTGCACCCCCAAAACATCTACTATTTATACACATACATTCAATTACACAAAAAAAAAATACTGTGTGTGTGTTATCCCCTTGTATTTGCTTATGGATGAGGAAAGAAGGAGCAAAGAGTTAATTGGTGCTGCAGACACAATGAGGTAAGAAGGTCCCAATTATGCATTTTTTTGTTGTTTAAACAGAAATTACCATTTTTCAGGCTTTTTACAAAGCCATCTTGGTTGGGGAGGACAGATGCATCATGCTTGATTTGCTCTGGTATCCTCAGCTTTGTTCGAACAGCTGGAATTCTTAGGAAAGCCACTTGGGCTATAGAGAAAAAGTTTGAAGTCACCCAATACGTGAAAACTGCCTATAAGCAGAAAAAAAAAGGAAAGTGAATATTCTCATAAATCACAACAGAAACAACAGGTCAACATTAATCAAGGACTGGAGTAAGTACTTACGGTGGGGAAGTTGATGGTAAGAGGTAAAATCACAAGTGGCATAACACGAAAAACGGTCTTCATGATTTTGAGGTTGGGGTTATTTATTCCAGACTCTGCTCCAAGCTAGAAAACAAAAAACTAAATTTAGATCCGAATAAGAGGAACCACTTATAAAACCACTAAAATAAAAAAGTCTCTACCTCTAGAACTGCCCACATGCTGGAAGTGACTACTAGTGGCAGGATATAATATGGATCGGCTGCTGTTAGGTCCGCAAACCACCAGAGACCACCAGTTTGCATGCTTGGAACAGGAAGATAGGACATCTGTCTCAGAGCCACAAAAAAGGAGATAAATATTGGGGCCTGGAAGAAAGAAGATAGATAATTTTATGACAAGAAGATCAGCATATGGTTTATATAGCAAAAAAACATGTACTTTATACAAGAATGGTTCTGTAGTTCCATCTGGCTGCAGAATTCAAAGCCATTATCCCCCTGAATAACATTTGCTACAAATGTCACCAGCAGCTTAAAGATAACCTTGTTCCTTGAACTGTCACTTGTCAAGACTTCAATCATCACATTTTTTAATAAATATATATCAAAGTCAATTCATATTTTGAAGTCAGACAGAGTCGTGTGCTCTTTATAAGCGCACATGTGGCTGCAGTATTTTTTGCAGTGCACAAAGCTGCTAATAGTAAACATCACGTGTAAGATGAAAACCTTGGAAGGAGACAACGGTCGAGATGCCCTAAAATAGTGGGTAGACTACTAAACTTTTTATGATGGCCACTACTCACAAGTCACCTATTCTTACCAGCCAACCTAAGCGCAGGGCATTTAATCATGCACAAATATTACACCAGCTAAGTTATTCTTCTCACTGTCACTGAAATGGACTATTTTGTTTCACAACTTTAAAGTGACTGATCAGTCTCAAAAGTTTTATGTAATAAACTATATATAAAAGGGTAGATAACCTGCTGTTTATCCTAGATTCTACAGCTGCTCTTAAGCAAACTCCATTAGGGTAGAGGTGAAAGATCATTAATAGTGCCTACATGAATTGAGGTAGGTTATAGCACACCCTCTTTTGCTTTCCAGAGGTTCAGGTCACTGCATTTGATCCCCTTGCAGCTTCCTCAGATTGACATCTGCATATAGACACAAGCTCACCAAGAGTTGAAAGCATAGAAAGCAGATTTCGCTTACAGCTCAAGTAGAGAACTAAAGTACACATTACTAAACCATCAGTGAAATATTATAAAAAAAAAAAAAATTCTACAGACAATACAAATGAGTAAACACAACGTACCTGCACCAGAGGCACCAAAAATCCACGGAGGGGATTTACATCATGTTTCTTCTGGTAGAGTGTGAGGTCAGAATATGCTTTGGAAACTGATGACCAAAGAAATAAATTCCTTGTAAGATTCAGTGTTTGCATCTTATGACCTAGATGCTTTATAAAATACAGGGGAGGAGATGCTCATAGCAACCAGTTCAGTGACTGATTTAACAAATGTAAAAAGAAGAGCTGGTCTCTTATTGGTTGTTCTGAGCAACATCTTCCTCTTTTTCTATATGCTTACATTCAAACTTGTTGCCTGAACGCTTGGCTTCGTTCATTCGTGTTGTCAAGGCAGTCATTTGAGGCATGTGGTTATTCAGTTTTGCCGCTTCTCTTTGTCCTTTCACTATTAGAGGAAAAACTAGAACACGTGCTAGGACTGTGCCTGTAAGACAACAATATGTGACAATAAGCAAAAGGACCACCCCAATGCAAATAAAAGATATATACAGCGCTATTCCTAATCACAAAATTACCTGTCACAATAGCCCCCCACCATGGAAGGCCTACATTCACATGTAATATTTCCAAGAAGTTCTGGATCAATCCAACAGGACTGTATCCTCCAAGTCCCAAATCGACCAAAGATTGTTCTGCCTGAGAAACAGCTTCTATCACTGTGGGTGCAACTTCTGAGATTGGTGGTGGAAGGCTAGCTTCTGGGATAGGAAGGGGAGGAGGTGATGTTACCTGTGCCTCTGAGACAACAGGGATCTAAAATAAAAACAAGAAGTAGGATAAATAAGAATTTATAATATGAATAATCTAAATGACATTTTACATGGCTGCCGCCAAACCACGGAACAAACCATCAAACTGTCTTTTCCACAAATGAAATACAATGATTTACAGAATTTTATAGTAAAGATCAAGTGATATGATAAAAACAAAAGACATGTCGTCCCATTATTGCTGTAACCTGATAAATGCTATAAAACGGCAATCCTATCCTATGTGTGCTATATGTACTGCTGGGATGCACATCTTAGCACTAGGATAAAGGATTGTAAACTAAAAAAAATGGCATACTGGTGTGTGCCCACTCTGTCTGGATCCACTCTTCTTTAAGATTTTTGTGCCCTTGTTTTTAAGAAAAAAAGCATTTAAATATTTTGCAAATAAGCCCTAGGGGGCCCCAAGCTCCATTAACCCATATGAAGCCTTGCGCCCCTCAGGCTCAGTTGCATAATATTAAAAGCTAGTTTAGAAGCTACAAAAGGAGCGGATCCTGACACAGAGGTACAGCCCAGTATGTCAGTGTGGTTGGTTTACCTTCCTTGATCCTGATGGCAAATATGCTTTAACTGACCTAGAAGGCATGTGCTATTAAAGAGAATGTAGTGACCATGCAATATAAGACCAACCTATTTGCATGACATAAGGGGTCTGGGGATATCCCTTTAACTGCTGATTATTGTTCTATTGGTTGAGATGTTTATTTGGCATCAGGCACTGGCACCTACCTGACTTGCAGCTGTGGCCACAGTGCTTTGGAGGCGGACATTTGTGAAGACCAGCAGTTGATGAGTACCGATGGTCCGAACCTTGCGCAGACGAGATGTAGCTGGGCATCTGTGATACTGTGAACATAATACATCAAATACAGTTTGATTGATCAATAATTAAGTAGATTTTGCATCAAGAAAACTCTGGTAACAAGTATTTACATGTTAAAGGGGTTGTCCACTTTCAGCAAATATTTAAAGGGAACCTACCACCACGAATCTACCTATAAAGGTAGATCAGGTGGTAGGTGGATGTAAGGGACGTGAGGATAGCTCTTTTTAGAGCTAATCCTCACGTCCCCGCTAACTTTTGGGAAACTTTATTAACCTAATATGTAAGTTTAGTTATGCGGCTACTGGGGCGTGGAGTAGCCGGCACGAGGCTACACAGCGCGGCTACTCCACGCCCCAGTAGCCACATTACTCCTCCTACCTGCGCGCCCTCGTCTGATATGATGGCGTTCTGCGCATGCGCAGAACGCCGGCTGAGCAGTCCCAGCTCCGAGGCCGGAGCTACTGCGCATGCGCAGTAGCCGGCTTGTCAGACGAGGGCACGCAGCTACGAGGAGCTGCGCCCCGGACACAACAGGGTAGGAGGAGTAATGTGGCTACCGGGGCGTGGAGTAGCCGCGCTGTGTAGCCTCGTGCCTGCTACTCTACGCCCCAGTAGCCGCATAACTAAATTTACATATTAGGTTAATAAAGTTTCCCAAATGTTAGCGGGGACGTGAGGATTAGCTCTAAAAAGAGCTCTCCTCACGTCCCTTACATCCACCTACCACCCGATCTACCTTTATAGGTAGATTCGTGGTGGTAGGTTCTCTTTAAAATAGTTTGTGCAAGGAAAAGTTATACAATTGTCCAATATACTTTCTGTATCAATTCTTAATGGTTTTCTAGATCTCTGCTTGCTGTCCTGCTATTGAAAGCTTCTTTGTTTGCTTCCAGTGAATATAAATCTGTCCTTAAGTAACCAGTGCATATTTTATGTAAACGTATCAACCGCTACAAATGTGTATGAATTTATCTAGAGCCACGGGACAGGATGCTGTTTGTCGTGCTGTTTTTTCTAGCAAGAGTGATCAAAATACAAGACATTCGTGAGTCACATACAAGAAAAATAATGAAGAAATGAAGATGCAACCCTAATATTAAGCTGAACAAAGATAATTTCCTCCACGTAGAAGGTTAGGGTTGCGCTCATAAGGAATTTACTTCACCTAATTGCTCCACCTCAATAAGGGACCATGGGCCACACATTGTGACATATTGTGCCCTCTATATACAGTTACATCATCCATCTCATTGTGAAGATACTATATAACCTTGGCGTAGTACCACGCAGCGGTTCCGCATCATGATAGGAGATCTGTCTATTGCTGACAAGTCTATGACCTCCAAGGAGCTTGTACTTCACACATGGACGGATCCGCAGCCGGTCACAACTAACAATCCCGCCCTCATAGCTGCACCAAACAAGCAGACCCTCACCTGGCGCTCGGCGACTTCTGCAACCCTCCAGACATTTTGTAACCTTCGCCCCAGCACTGCCCGGCATGCGGCTTCCATACTGATGGCTGCCATGTTGTCCGTGACGTCCGTGACGTCAGTTCCGTGCGACCGATGTCAGGAGATTCACGCGCAGGCGCAGTGCGGGTTGTGACTAGACACAGAGAGGGCGCTCAGGGCGGGGGTTGGGTGCAGGTCCTCTGTAGTTGGGAGTATACTGAGTGGCGTTAGTTACGGTTACACGTATGTTGATGGGGTTTAATGGTAGCAGAGTCATGAGAGCAGCAGTTGCCGCACTATTTTAACATTGAGCCGAACTTTAGCTTCCAACGTGAAATGACCTTTGGTTTCTATAAAACGTTCTCAAGGTTACATGGTGGTGGGGCACAGACGTTACACCCGGTTTCCACTGGAAGCAGATCTGCACATCAGCGCAATCCACCCTATCCCTAAGTGGTTCTATGCTATGCGGCATCAATATGTGCAGTGTGCATTATCACAGGGCACTAAGCTGATTTTTTTTAGCTTACAATGTTACCTTCTTTTTTTGTTTTTAAAAGCCATGGCCCAGATTTATCAAAAGTAGTGAAAACTGCACTGTGATTTGTGACGCACGTACTACATGAATCTCGCACCCCCAGCACAGCTCCTGCATACATTTTTGGTGCACCTGTAACATAAAGCATACATTTCTGTTATAAATACATGTGCAAACAGTTTGCACACTAAAAATAATGTGCAAAGTTGGACAGAAAACTGGCACATAGGCTTTAAAAAATTATGGCCCATGTTTTTTTTCAATGGGCCATAATTTAGGATTTTTGGATTTTTTTCAAATGAAAAATGATCTTGCCTCTATATTCCTCAGTGAATCTCCTGATCTACAGATGGTAGACATGTCCTGCTTAGTAGTTCCTGAGTAACTATGCTCTTCAGAACTTCTTTTATTATTAATATATACGTTGCGATTGCGGCAATATATAGTTATAAAAATTATGCTAATCAGTCTACATATGGCTACATCAGTGGAGTGCGTCAGAGCACCTTGTCTGGTAATTTATTCAATCACCCGTTACCATACAAGTCCCGCCTGGTCCTTGACGTCACCTGCTCTATACACTGTGGAAGGGCAAGAGGTATGACTGCAGGAGCTAGCTGTCATTTTACATGATATGACCAAAGTAAATAAGCAAAACAGAAAATAATCTGTTCCTCTTATGTGTCTGCTAAATTGCATATTTGTACTGAATCTAGGAACTAACAAATTGGTTTGCTCATCTCTATTTTTTTGTTTATCCTTATTAACAAGATGTAGTGATATTCCAAAATTGCAATTTGGCGGGTGGACCTAAAATCGCTCCCCATTAAATTTAATGTTTTGCATACCCTCTGTCGCAGTGATGCAAAATCAAAGATATAGTGGGTTGCAAAAGTATTTCCTCATTTACAGAAGGTTACATCCACAAACTGAAATGTATTTCATCACGACAATGTGCCAAAATTTAAGCAATAACATTTTGACAGTCCACTGGTTACATATTACATAGGTTCTGTAGGTTTGTTCTTAAGTGGAAATTGTATGTAAGTAGGAACAGGTATATTTTATAGTTGTAACTCTAGACACAATTTTTTTTGACCCAGTGAATATAGGATTTTTTGCTGTCATTGGAACAAGGATTATCAATATAATTTCATTACACCTTATAGGAGATCATTGCAGCCTGGGACTAAAGTAAAGAAAAGTCCAGAGACCATCACCAAAGGTCACAGTGGGCAGAGAGGTCAGCCTGTAACTAGGGGTCATCTGTAAGTCGGGTGTTCCTTAAGTCGGGGACTGTCTTGCTAACTGCTCTGCTACATATTTTAATCATATAGACATTCTGAGGACATCTATAACATTAAAATAAACTTAAAATTGGATTATTGTAGCTTTCCTCCAGGGTCCACATGAACTAGAAGAATTGGGTAGCATTTGAGCAGGAGCACAAATGATAATCCAACCTCCTTACTCCAGCATGTCCTTTGTTGCTTGGGACTGCAGATGGAGGCCTTGAGTCCCTTAATCTGTCTGGCAAACTCTGTGCTGGGATGGTGCCTGGGTACTCACAGAGAAGGCTCTGAGTGCCACCTCTGGCACCCGTGTCATAGGTTCACCAAAACTGAGATAGAGCAACACAAATTATCAATTTGTGATATGTAGAGAAGATGATACAAGCTATGTGTGAAGTGCATATGTATTTATCTCACTTGAGCAACTACTGCATAGGACCACCTTTAGCTTTAATGATCGCTGCAAGTCTGTTGGGGTATGACCCTGTCATATTTAGAGTTCAATCTACCCTTGATTCTTAGCATTTGCTCAGTCAGATTCGTTGGAGAACAATTTTGAACTTCAATTTTCAAATTGAGCCACAGATTCTTTATAGGATTTCGGTCTGGACTGGGCTATTTTAATGAATATGTTTTGACATAAAAAATAGCATTGTACCTTTGGCTTTGGTTGAGGTTGTTGTCAATTTCGGAATAGAAGAGTCATGTTTTCTCCAGGCTGCCAGGGAACCACGCCTCCTTCTTTTGACTGACAGCTCTGTGTCTCTTTAAATCTCGGCCTGAGGAGCTGACAGGAAGTCCGCTTCCTGTCCTTTACAGAATGCTGTCCCTAAAATCCTGTGGTGTATTTAGCAATGAGCACTGTGTGGGGAACTGTATATCTTGTCACCATTTCACACACCCTACGATAGACAGATACAAGCAGAACAAGTTTGGGGAAAGATTTTACTGGTGGGAGGAGGCAGATTTAAGCTGGGATGCCTGGACTGCACTTTTCAAGATAAGCACAGTTGGGGTGGTGAGTAAGTTTTGTTGTGCCTGCTCTTTAAGAGGACTTAGCTGTAACCCTAAATAAACTTCCCTTAACGTGTTCTATGGATTTTTTTTACTTGGTAATGACAACTTTATCACAATGGAATTTTGACATTTAGGAGCATGTGATCAAAACAAGTTTTGATAACTAATGGCTTTCAATCTTTAACTTGCTGGGATTTCATCAGAATAGATAATTGATGTCTTTCCAACAAATGAAGTTTATTGCAGCTTTCCTCCACTGGAAAATATTTAGGGTCATTGATATCTTGATCATCTTCAACTGGCGAATCATCCACTGCTCTATTTTATGGAAAAAGTCTTCTACCCCTACTTCAGTTAGATTTTTAGAACTAATAGACATGGTGGGTTTCTTTTTAAAAAGGGGATCTGTGAAATTTCTTCACAGTGTTTATATCAGCCAAATTGATCTATAGCAGTGGTTCTCAACCTTTCTAATGCTGTGACCCCGCAATACAGTTCCTCATGCTGTGGTGACCCCAAACCATGCAACTCGCAGTAAAAACACAGTAAAATTTTGGCTCCGATGGCTTTAGGCGACCCCCGGTTTTGGTCGTCCGACCCCCGCTGGGGTCCCGACCCACAGGTTGAGAACCACTGATCTATAGGATCTATTATAAAAGCAACATTTATGTGGCCTTTTTAGATTTTTTAAAAGTAAAAACTTGTTTGGCTTTTTACCGTAACAATATTCTGTAGTACATTTAATACTTTATTTTCCTTGCTTTGGAAAAACTCATGGTGTGTAGGAGAGGAAGAATACATGAGGAGACACAGGCACACAAACCACAGCTGCCACCCCCTAGGACTTACCACATGCTGCGGGCAGGGAGCCAAGTTATGTAAAATACACGATTGTAAACTACTAAAATGATTTGGAATGCTAACAAGAGCATTAAAGTCAGCATAGATTATTGGAAGCTGTCATTATTTAAAAATCACATTCCTGATGACAGGTTCCCAATAAGGCTGCCTTGCAGGTGTGTGGAAACTTACAGGCATTGATGCAGGATTAAGGCAAAACCGGTATATTTATTCCAGAACAAACAGAATCCCTACTGTAGCTTCCTGAAAATCATGCTTGATGTTAAGGGGGTGCCTTACAAGGTAGCTAAAGAGGCAGTGTTTTTCTTATCCCACCCTGAAAACTTTTTTTGCATATCTTGGAATGAATTTGAATGCTTGGAATGAATATTTATTGTGTGCTGTGATGCAGTACACGCTGTATGTATTGTTTTGACTTGTATTGGCTTTGATTGTAACTATGAGCTCCTTCAGTAAATTGCTGTCTAGAGTTGGGAGTCTGTTACTTTGGCTTTTATCCCAGATCACATCCTTAGGCTTCCTAAAAGTCATGTTGATGTTAAGGGGGCTGCTTTACAAAGTAGCTAAAGAGGCAACGTTTTCCTTATCCGATTCTCTAAAATGTACTTGTATATGGACACTACACAATCCTAAGGCCAATGTGGGGAAAATATCTATAGATTGAGAAATAGTTTATATATAAGGTATAGTCATGCATGTGTGTACAGTATTTACTGTTACTTTTATTTATTTTTTGTCTTGTATACATTGGGTTTGAAGTATAACTTTATACTTTTTTTTAGAAATTCATATGGATGGGCAAATTGGTGGTTGGAGTGACAAAATGGATGTGCCACGCTTTCTGGACAGCAGAAAACTAAGCTAAAACTTTTTGTTACTTGTTTGCTTTGCTCCATAAAGCAAGAGTGATGCACTGGTGGTCTCACTTACCCTCTGCTTCTCGCTGCAGTGCAATGAATGCAATGACCCTGCAGTCTTGTACACTGCACGAATAGGTACATGTTTGATGTGTTTAAGAGCCCGGGTGCTGTTGACATTACAAAGGAGGTGCATAGGAGTCAGATTGACATGTACTGTACTTGGGAGGTAGAGAGGATGGTTTTACTGTGGAGTGGTGCAATAATGGCGCATAGTTCCCATCTCTGTCAGTTAATAACAACAGTGTAAAGGGTGATTAAAAGTTTACCTTTTACAAAATGCAGCAATGCTGAGAAATAACTGCAGAATTGAAGATTAGGACAATTAGGGCTCTTTTACATTGGTGTTAATGTTCAGCTTCAGCTGCGTATCTGTTGAATTTTGTCTCTGTTTTTCTTCTATTTTGTCTCGGTGTCTGCAAAAAAAAAATACTGAAGGTTTAACATTGCTGTCAAAACATCACACCTGGTTTTTTTAGCCTCATCAGCGAAAATATTTATATTTCATCATTTTCTTTTGCGGACCTATAGACCTCTAGTGCCTTCCGTGATCTGAATCACATCAGTGGAAAAAAATAGGACATGTTTCTTATTTTTTCCCACAGACAAAGGATCAGTGAAAATACAAGCCAATGCTAAAGCTCCCATATAAATCAATGGCTTTGTGAGGTATCTGTGAAAAATAACACCAATGTGAAAGAGCCCTTATAAGGAGAAATAGCACAGTATAATTAAGAAAGATAAGAAATTCTTCCCTTAACTGAACCAAATTTGAAAGTTGATGGTGGTTGTCACTGGAATTATAAGGCAATTGTCATGTAATTGAAAAAGATATATTGAACATGCTGACTGAGGGGAACCAGTGTTATAAAAGGGGTTTACCACTAAGGACCCTTATTAATCCCAGAATAGGGGTTTGTGTCTTGCTTAAAAAAATAAACTGATGTGTAATACAGTGCATCAAGTAAAGCAGGTTATTTATAGATATTACTAATTAGCCCCTTATTCTATTGTATTGAAACCAGTGTTCTCTGACATCAAGACTTTTAGCCCACATACAGTAGCTGAGTGTCTTGTCACCTCTGCTCCATGTAAACATAATAGTTGGGATATCTCTAAACTAAATGTGGGAAGTAAATGTTTTGTCTGCAGCAGTAGGATTCCATTCCATTCTGTGATTGTCAGTAAGGTGAGAGGTTAAATGTAATAAATGTCAGTTACAACCAAGTGATGAAGGCAAGGGATGGAAGCGTGTACTTTTTTTTTTGTGACATTCTTTTTGCATGTTTTTTTAATCCACTGGTATTTTTTCCTAATCATAACATGCAGCATGACTTTTCTGTTTTTGTTCATTTTTAAAATGCACATACACATGCTGTACAAAGGTTGATTAAATCAGTTTCTCAAATTTATCGCACATTTTCTAACCCATTCTGTAAATTGTCCACATGGGTATAATGCAAGCGTTCTGCTGCTGTCATGACAGTGTTCAAATGAGCTCTAAACTTGCACACAACCTCTGTCCATTCCTGTCAGTCTTTCACTAATTCGCAAGTGACTACTGGGCAACTTCCCTACACTAGATATGTGCATAGCAAAAGGGTGAAGACAAACTATGAAGAATGTAAAACTGGGTCAAATCTTAAAGTGCAGTACGGTACAAAGTCAGTAAGCAATAGAATAGCCAAAGAACAGGCAAATTTCAGATAATCAGAATAACCAGGAGTAACAGCAGAGTGTAAGTTAGACAAGCAATGAGCGAAGATACAGTCAGGTATAAATTGCAGACACCGCCCCCTGCAGCAGATTCTTGCAGTCCTCCTGGACACCTGTTGGCCCCTGTAACATACTCCCTGACCAGTAAGGCTGTCAGCTGTCACTCCACAAGCCTTCAGCAGAACATCTCACCCACATGTGGTCACAAGCCAGGATAAGTAACATTGCATGAGTAAAAAATAGATTGAAATTAAAAACTTACAGTTCAAAATGCTGAACCAATATGGGGGATGGCTGTGATTACTGTGATCTCAGTCATTGTTTTAGTATACAGGAGGCTGTTTGTTGATTATTGAATGAAACAAATCTTTAAGTCCTCCACTTCCTCAGGTGGCAATGGAATCACCCTGAAAATAATGACTGACACTTTCATAAGCTTTGAAGCATTAAGAAAAAATTAGCAAACCATTCACAAAATTGCAGTTCAAATGCATGTCCTCTGTACTTTTAAGTGATGGAAAAAACCTTTTTTGAGGATTTTTTGGAAATTTTTTAATGACATAATTATGGAAGAAGCCATCTTGTGCAGCAGCTGTAACACTGCTGTTTGAGAACAGACAGTAAGATTGAAAAGGAAGGACAGACATGAACAGTGAGCTCTAAATGTCGACCCACCCAGCTGTCCCTAACTACCCAAGACTGTAAGATATCAGTAGTGGATTATAATATAGGCAGTTTTGGCAGTAGCCCAGGTCCCAAGCCTTCTAAGGGACCCTGGGCCACTCAAACCACCCACCAAATTTTATATTCAGAAGGACTTTCACCCATGAAATCCTCATACATCTGTTCCTGCTCTCAATAAACATCTACACAAGAACCATTACGGGATCTTTGACGTTTTTCCAAAGGTCCTTAAACCGCATATTGAAAGCAGGCAGAAGGAATGCATCCGCCATTACCTAAGAATCTTGATTCTTGTACCATATGTAGTAAGTGATTTCCAGACTTGTAGGGACGTTATTATTCATACAGCCCATGGCAGTCTTAATCCAGCCCTGTAGGTAATGTTCTCTTCCTGTGTCAAAGTTAAAACACATAGACAAAAACAGGACATAAACACAGAACAGTGGTTGTACAAATACAGGTCTATACAAAAAGGACAATGCAGTATAGATCAAGAGATGAATAGATGGTCAGAAGGCAAGCAAGGGTTAGAAGTCCAGAAACAAAGCAAGCTCCAAAGGAAGGTGATAGCAAGCGCTGGGAACTGGACAATCCTCTTATCAGATATCAGTCCCGGTCCAGAGCCTTATTGGACCAGCAGCCTGACAGACAAACCTGAGGGGGGGGAATTTGAGTGAAGAAATCTGTCCATCAAATCCCAGAACAAAGTCAGCAGGATACAACAATTGTGGTAAAAATCAATTAAGACAGCCCAAAGCAAAATAAGATAGTGTTCAGACTGGTGTCAGAGAGAATGCAAACCAAGTACAAAATCAGCAGTGCATCTTATGCTGTACTTTACAGGTAGAAGATGGCTCTGAAGCCAGAACCAGCACAGCCGTTACGGGATACTTGGCTAACCATGGCTGTGTTGTCCACAACTTTACTAGTGTCCAAGCTTTTGGCCCAGACTCTTTAGTCCTGCACTGATTTAGTAAGTTGGCTTTCTTAAAGCGACAGGTTGGATACATCTAAAAAAGGAGAAATCATGCTGTACTTGCATTGGATACCTCAGTTGTGGTTTTATTTCATGGTGAAGATTTCCATTGTGGTTACATTTAATTCATCTACAAATCTACATCCTTCACACACACAAACCAGGAAAAACAGTTAAGTTTTGTCTGAATTTGTCATCTTAATTAAACCAACCTAAAGTTTCTGAATTCTTGTAGCCCTCATGCACAATATCAACATGATGAAACAAACTAGAATATTCTGCAGGTATTTCTCGCCCAGAATACTTCTAAATATACGCTTGACGCCAGTTATTAACTGTAGATAGTTAGTGTCTATCTTCCCCAGACTTGTCCTCTTTTTTGTCTAGAAACAAAGTATTTTGAAGATGTTAAAAAAGAAAATTATCTTGTTGCCCTCGCTGAAGGATGTTATCAGTTGAAGCTGCAGTAGAGGAATCCTGAGTAGAAACTGTAGCGTGCACCAGCAGAGGCTGCAAAATAGGTGGAGGATGATAAGATTCGGGACCAGCAGAGGGACAGTGGGAGGTGGAAGGACAGGAGATTGGAGGACGCTAGATCCAGAGAAAAGATGATGGGACAATGTGAGTGAAATTCTGGAGTGTTGACTGTGGGCAGCAGTATTACTCCCACAGGCTGGTGCCAAAACTTGTGATGCATGGAGGAAGCATGGATTTCTCTTTTAACGTGTATTCACTAATAGTAGACAAGATATACCAAACAAGAAGAAAAATTCTTTACACTGATAAATTACAATCTGCTAAAAATAAAATGGTGTATGCAAGGAGGCTAAAATATTGAGTGTGATTTTTTTTTGTATTATGACTATTTAATAAAGAGATTACCTATTTGTACATGACATGTCTCTTTGTTATTATTGCATGCTTTTTTGTTGCATGTCTTAGGATTTCTCAGTTACTTTGAGTAGTGCTGGTCCTAAATTTCATTGTAAAACAAAACAAGCGAGGTCAGAACAAACCTGGTCAAATCTAAGATTTCGGTGAGGCACAGAATTGAATAGCAAGAGAATAGTCAAATAGTTTAGCAAGGGTCAGATAAAAAATATTGCAAAACGGAAGGCAAGAGTAGCAAAGAACAAGTGTCAGAGTACTGCATTAACCAGCAGCCAGTAATCAGATCTAGACAGATATATAAAGGAGTTCCTGGACTCTACCCCCAGCAGCTGACTGGTTCGACTGTCCATCACTCAGTCCACAGTGGAACACAAACTGAACTCAAAATGACACAACCAACTTTGCCCAAGGAACTGATCCTGAAAGGCAACTGGGAGTAGTTTTCAAGCACAGAAGACTGAAACCTGATCCCAATCAGAAGGTTATGACAAACATATCATACAAATAGAAGTCAAGGTAAAATACTAAATACAATAAGGCTTAACGACAGTTAAATTTCACGGCCCTTTTCCTCTGTAAGGGCCTCATCTGAGAACCTGGAGCTACTGTGCATGCGCAAAACTCCGGCTTCGCTGACAGGTGCGCGCAGCTGCTGGCACGCTGAAGATAGGAGGGGAGGAAGGATTAAAAGAGGCTAGTAAGGGAATGGAGTAGTCATAGATCCCAATCCATGGTGTGGCTACACCACTACCCAGTAGCCTTGTAAGATAATTTGTAAAAATATATGATAAAAAATTTCTAATGTTTGGGGAACTAAAGGATTAGCTAAAAATGGATTGGGCTGCTATACAATAGATGAACATGTTACTGCATCTACCTTATTAGGTAGATCTGTGATGGTAGGTTTCCTGTAATCCTGGATAACCCCTTTAACCCCTTAACGCTGAAGCCACTTTTCACCTTCCTGACACGGCCCATTTTTTCAAATCTGCCCTGTGTCACTACAAGTGGTTATAACTTCGGAACGCTTTAACATATCCAGGTGATTTTAAAATTGTTTTCTTGTGACACATTGTACTTCAGGTTAGTTGAGAAATTTTGGTGGTATGTTTTGCATTTATTTATGAGAAAATCAGATATTTGGTGAAAATTTGGAAAAATTCTTGATTTTCGAACTTCAAAATGTTCTACTCCATACATAGTCATAACCGCAAAAAAAAAGTAATAACTAACATTCACTAAATGTCTAATTTATGTGGACATGGTTTTTTATGCATACTCTTATTTTTGTAGGATGTTATGTTATGGGCATTTGAACGTTAGGTGCGATTTTTCACATTTTCATAAAAAACGCAAAATCCTGCTATTGAGGGACCTGCTCAGGTTTCAAATCACTTTGAGAGGCCTAAATAACAGAAAACCCCATAAATTACCCCATTATAGAAACCACACCCCTCAACGTACGTAAAACAACTTTTATGAAGTTTGTTAACCCTTTAATTGTTTTACAGGGGTTAAAACAAAATCGGATGCAATTTTGAAAGTAACATTTTTTTGGCTTAATTAATGTGTTTTTTAAAAAATGTACAAATTCTCAGTGGATAAAATACCAAAAAGCTCCACAAAATTTGATACCCAATCTCTCCCGTGTATAATAATACCCCATATGTGGTGTTAACCTGCTGTATGGGCACAGGCCAGGGCATCAAAGGGAAGCTGCGCCATTCAGAGCAGATTATGCATTGGCACTTTTTATTGGCTATACAATCATTTTTTTTTTGCAATTTGGACATATGAGGGCTTATTTTCTGTGACATGAGATGCACTTTACAAATACTTCATTTAAGTGGGTCATTAGCTTATTGATGAGATTTTATTAACTCTTGAATGTATGGGTGAAAAGAAAATTGTCAATTTTGGTTTACTTTCTTTTCATATTTTTTGGGGGTCGTACATCGTTCACTAAAAATACTATATTATCTTTATTCTATAGGTCACTTCGATTACGGCGAAACCTCATTTATATAGTTTTTCATTTATTTTTACAATTTTACTGGATAAAAACTAATATAGAGGAAATCTCATTTGTTTTTGCATTGCTATCTTTTCGGAGACGTAACTTTAATATTTTTTGGTTGACAGAGCTAGTTTAGGACTTATTTTTTACGTTTTGAGTTGTTCTTTTCAGTAGTACCATTTTTGCGCACATAACTTTTTTTGATCACTTTTTAAAACATTTTTGTGTAGAGATTTTATGAAAAACGGACATTTTTGCCGTGTTTTTCGGGTTTTGTTTTTACAGCGTTCACCGAG
Source organism: Engystomops pustulosus (assembly GCF_040894005.1). Lineage (NCBI taxonomy): Eukaryota > Metazoa > Chordata > Amphibia > Anura > Leptodactylidae > Engystomops > Engystomops pustulosus. The sequence goes on along the minus strand of NC_092411.1, from coordinate 102,084,910 downwards.
CGGGTCCAATAATGTTTCTGAGTTATTGTACGGATTGTTACGGACGCGGCGATAACAAATATGTGGGGTTTTTTTGGCGATTTTGTGGGTTTTTTTCACTTTATTGCATGTGTATAGGGAATATTTGTGTTTAGGGGACTTTAACTTTATTTAATTAATTATTTTTATTAAAAAATTATTTTATGTAATGTTTTTAACATTTTTTATTAACCTTTATAGGTTAGCTTGAACAAGTGATCCACTGATCACTTGTTCAAGCTCTTCTTCACATTACACAGTCCCGGGGCTGCGATCGGAGCAGTAAGCGCCACGGGGGGAGGATTGTGTGTGTTTCCGATTCTTCTCAAATGCCCCTTGCACGCCGTGTTAGAGGCAGGTGTCGGCTATAATATATAGCTGACACCTGCAGCTTCTGACACCGGCTTCGTTCAGGAGCCGGTGCCAGAAGCATGACGTAATAGTACTGCATTTTGCGATGCGATGCAGTACTATTACGTCAAATGTTGGGAAAGGGTTAAGGCATCTTAATACAGCCCCATGCAACCCAGGTGGTGCTGCACTCTATGCTATTAATTAATATACAAATAGAAACAGTTGGGTGTCAGGGTATGCAGAGGTCAGACAATATTGTGTCAGGACAGTCATGACCAAGAATCAGAGTCAAAACATAAGTCCAGACATAAAATATGAGAAAACAGAAAGAATGCGCTTGTGTAAACAAGACCAGGAATATAAGTTTTTAACAAATTTTGCAGACATCAGTTGATAAAATAGTTTTATTTTGGGGCCCCACTTTGTCTAAAACCGGCCCTGGTTATAACATTGCCATTAGTAAATAGTAGCCAATAATCAATATGTTTTTCACTTTATTACGTGCAGCTAGAGACTTTGAGAGGAACCCATGAATCTTCCTGGGCTGGTTTTCTGGCACACGGGGCTTCAATTTCAACTTTCTCAACTTCTCTGTGGCATTTATCTTTTGTCTATGTTTGTTTCTCCATCTCCTACATAAATGTGTTATTTTTTTTAACAGATTTGATTGGTTTTCTATTTTTAAACATATAAGGGACAGACCCTTTTACATACATAATGCAAGCAACCTTAATGTATAGCTTATAAGAACTAACAAATAAATGGACAGTCATCCTGTACAGTACTGACAATCAAGGCACCCCCATAAAACAGGTTGTGTGTGGAGGCAATAGCAGGGCAGGCGTCCTATATTTGTCCCAAGTAAACCATGCTACCTAACTGAGGTAGTCTGGATTATTGAGGAATCGGTGGCCAACTAAAGAAGGCAGAATTGACCTAAGGTACCTCAAATAGAGATTAGACTTAGAGTAAAAGGACTCATAAATTGCACAAGCTCTTGGGCTGTCAGAAAATATTATCCATACTTTTCAATAATATCCATTGTCTCAATTTCTTTAAAGAAAATCCCTTCACTTTTACCTTCTTGTCTCTTTTGGTTTCTATACCTTCTAGATACATGAGGGACTTGATCTGGTCTATGATACGCAGGGGGTCCCCTACTTAAGAACACCAGACTTACAGACGATCCCCTGGTTACAAATGAACCTCTGGATGTTAGTAAATTACTGTACCTTTGCCTTAGGCTACAATAAACAGCTATAACAGTTATAACAGGTGTCTGCAATGAAGCTTTATTGTTCATCCTGGTTCTAATGACAATCCAACATTAAAATCCAGTTGTTACAGAGACCAAAATAAATTAGGCTGGAGTTACAATTATAAAATATACAGTTCCGACTTACATACAAACTTAAGAAGAAACCTACAGAACCTTTCCTGTATGTAACCTGGGGACTGCCTGTATTGCAAAGGGGTTAAATAGTCTTGAACCAAAAGCGCTAATTACTTTTCTTTGTCACCAAACAAATACTATGGAACAACAGGGGCATGTATGGGCTGGCTGTAATAGGTTCATCTTCACTCTCCTCCACAAGGCGAAAGAGAGGTAAGGACGCATCTGGTGGTATCTCCATATCCCATATAGATTTACACATATCTCTCACCCAGTGCCGGTAAATTAGGAAAGGTCAGCATAAAAGTCTCAGCTTCTTCCGGGGCTTGTATGTTCCATTCTGATTTTATTTCAACTTTGTTTATTGATTTTATATTTTACATTGCAAATATAACTACACCAATGAGCATTCAAATATCAATGATCATTCAGTTAACAAAAGAGAACATTTTGCTCCAGAAGTTTCCTTCGATGGAGGGGAAAAAGGGGGGGTATGGGTTGGGACTAGGTATTGGGAGTGGTGGGGTGAGTTGGTTCTGGGGAGGGAGGGGAGAAGTCGAGGGTTGATGGGGTGTATCTTATCTATATACAAATGAGTATTTATCATGTTTTTCAAACATTTTAGTTAATAACAATAAACAACCAAATAATAGAACAAAAGAACAATTTTTGCCATTAGGAGATTTCACCTATGTAATACCTGTTGTTTTATTTTTGAATTAGGTATGAGATTATTTATGTATAGACTGTACTGTAAAGTCTTTAATTCTAGATTGTATTCTAAAGTGTGTATGCCTCTTTTCCCAGAGATTTCTGACACAGAGAATGCCTAGATAAGCCAGTTGAAACTGCATGTGGCACACAGTAGCGTAAAAACCTCCAAAGCGTAGTTGCCAGTAGCAATACCTTGTGTCCATGAATAGTGGGTTTTTCTTTGCGGTTACAATACCTCTGCTATATGGCCTCTTGTCATTATAGTCAAGATATTATACAATAACCTGACTAGGTCTGCTGTTATCAGCAACAGCTGAATCTTTCCACCTGGGGTGGGCCCAGGGAGTGTGCTTGTTCCAGTAGCCCCAGTAGCTCTAGGGTACGGTAGCCCCAGTGCCTTTGGCAGTCCCACCTTACTTGGTTAGTAGGTGGTACTGATTTTGGGAGTCCAATCAGCCTTGAATTGTTTCCGAGTGACCTGTTTTCAAGGTTCTCAACCTTTTCACATGAAGAGGCGCTCCATCGGTTGTAATTTAGCCATGTTGTTGAACTCTCGATCCTCTATGGCAGAGATTCGGGTTTCGACTTCTCTCAGCCTGGAAGCACTCTTAGCCAGCACAGCCTGCAGCTGCTGTTGTGTCGCTTGAATTGTTTCTGAGACACTGCTATTGCCAGTCATCCATAGTCAATTTTTAGCATATCACCACCTGATTGTGAGGCAGGAGGATTTGATTCCAATGTTCTGTCTGGGTCCCTCTGCTGTACTGGGCATTTTGCTGAGCTAACTCCGTGCACTACCGATTAGATGTGGATTTCTTACTGCTACACAGTAAGTTTCGTTCCATATGCACCTAGGCATACGTGTTGTGGATTTTCCACGAGTGGGGGTATGGTTCCAGTCTCCTGCAAGTCTTATTGTGGGCAGAAACACTGAGTGAGGAGACAAGCCATAAAGCGTGCTTCCTCCAATGCACTTTTTCATGAATATGTTTTAGTGTGGATTTTCAGTCTTCTCATCAGATTTACAAATACCTTTGCCAGTTTTTTAGGTCGGGCTAGACCCAAATCAAACTGGTCTATTTTCTGTTACGCGGCTAATTACATTTTGATAGATTAGACATTTTGGGACACGGCGATGCCTAATATGATGTATATGATTTTTACTGTTTATTTATATTTATGTCAATGGGGGGTGATATGAATTTTTAAGTTTTTTTTTATTTACTTTTTTTCTTACTATTTTTCAGACCCCCAAGGATACTTTAACTTTAGGATGTCTGATTGATTTTGCTCATCATCTATTACAATGTGCAGGAATGTCTGAATGCGGGAACGGATTTAATACCACATAGCCAGTTTACAGCCCAACTGATTATAATCTTTTTTGCCTTTTGCCATTATTTTTAATTTCGACTAAAATTAAAACTGAAAAAATTAATTATAAGCAAAATTTCAAAATGAGTACCACGTAATTGTAAAGGCTCCCTAATGTCCCAGTGCCATAAATAATAGTTCTATGCTTACCATAGGTTCTGAATCCCACTGAAATATAGCTCTCCGCATTTCAGAATCTGTGCTTCGTCCATAAATGGCATCTGCTGGGGAGTCACATTACGCTATAGTCCAGCGCTGTGCGCGTTCACGATACCCCCCTTAGACGCTATATTATACTTCACGGCAGTGCAGGGTCGGTAGTTTCGGCAGCAACGTGTCATCTAAAAATGTCATTTCACATTTGTAGGGATTAAATAGGTATTTTAACACTTTAATGATTATGGTTGTTGTTTTATAGGGGGAAAAACACAAGCATTTTAAGCATTTCTGATGCATTTTTTAATTTTAAAGCAGGTGTGGATCCTAATGGTCGCAGAGAATGTTCGACTATTTTGTTCCTGTTATCTGAATTTTCTTCTGCTTTATCCTTATAAAAAGGCCTCATAAAAACCATTACATGGGAATGCAGCCTTATGGTGGATTCACATTTGTATTTTCAAAAGTCAATTTTTTTAAAAAAAATGAATTACTGAACTGTGATTGACAATGTTCTTTTTAACACTTTTGTTTTGTAAAAATAATCATTGGTCATTGTCAAATATTTTAGAGCTTGTGTGTGGTTATCAACAGAAATTAATGATTTGAAAAAAAAAGGAAGTGATAAATAGACCATTGAAAATAAAGGTTTAGGAACACATCATCACATTAGACAGGAAGTGAAAATTACTATATGTTATCCATAAGACGAAATGGCTTCATTGAAAAAAGCGCTGATGTAAGAAAAAAAACAAGCCCTAAATTTCTCAATCAACAGAATAACACAAAAACATTATGCCGCTTGGTAGCTGGGAATGCAAACTTTTTCTCTTCAATTGAGTTTTTATTCTGTAGAACAAGCCAAACATATAAACACTATATAAATGGGGTATCTCCATAACCGTATTGACCCATAAAACATAAGTAACAGGTTAGATTGATAAATTCTCTAGGTGGTTTAGTTTCCAAAATATGATCATTTCATAGTATCATAGTAAAAAAGGTTAGAAAAAGACATCAGTCCATCAAGTCCACCCTATGCATTATATCAGCATTACTCCCTGGACAGGTTTCTTCGACAGGTGCAAGGTGCCCCTATGGGGGCTCGTTTTTCTCCCACCTTGGCTAATCTTTTTATGTCCTGGTGGGAAGAGCCTACCATGTATTCATTGCACAACCCGTTTGAGGATCAGGTTTTTTGTACGGGCGATACATCGGCGATATCTTGATTGTATGGTCAGGAGATGTGTTGTTTGTACCAAAGTTCATGGATTATTTAACCCCTTCCCGACATTTGACGTAATAGTACTGCATCGAGGGAGGTGCGTTCCCGCAAAATGCAGTACTATTACGTCATGCTTCTGGCCCCGGCTCCTGAACGGAGCCGGGGCCAGAAGCTGCGGGTGTCAGCTATATATTATAGCTGACACCTGCCTCTAACACCCGCGATCCGAGATTTCTCCGATCGCGGGTGTTAACCCCTAACACGTGTTAGGGGGAATTTAAAGTGAATCAGACCCCCCCGGGGCGCTTACCGGGGGGGTCCGCTGTTCCGATCGCAGCCCCGGGGCTGCCAGTGCCCGGGGCTGCGCGATCTTCCTTCCTGTAGCCGGGTCCGTGCCTTCTGACAGGACCCGGCTGTAACACACTGAGCATGCGTAGCATGCTCAGTGTGTTACATTACGCAATGTAATTCATCTGTATTACACTGTGTAATGTGAAGAATAGCTTGAACAAGCGATCCGTGGATCGCTTCTTCAAGCTTACCTATAAAAGTAAATTAAAAAAGTTAAAAACATTAAATAAAAACATTTTTGAATAAAAATAATTAATTAAATAAAGTTAAAGTCCCCTAAACACAAATATTCCCTATACACATGCAATAAAGGGAGAAAAACACAAAATCGCCAAAAAACCCCACATATTTGGTATCGTCGCGTCCGTAACAATCCGTACAATAACTCAGAAACATTATTGGACCCGCTTGGTGAACGCTGTAAAAACAAAACCCGAAAAACACGCCAAAAATGTACATTTTTCATAAAATCTCTGCACAAAAATGTTCTAAAAAGTGATCAAAAAAAGTTATGTGCGCCAAAATGGTACCACTGAAAAGAACAACTCAGCACGTAAAAAATAAGCCCTAAAATAGCTCTGTCAACCAAAAAATATTAAAGTTACGTCTCCGAAAAGATGGCGATGCAAAAACAAATGAGATTTCCTCTATATTAGTTTTTATCCAGTAAAATTGTAAAAATAAATGAAAAACTATATAAATGAGGTATCACCGTAATCGTAGTGATCTGTAGAATAAATATAATATAGTATTTTTAGTGTACGGTGTACGACCCCCAAAATATACAAAAAGAAAGGAAACCAAAACTGACAATTTTCTTTTCACCCATACATTCAAGAGTTAATAAAACCTCATCAATTAGCTAATGACCCACTAAAATGAAGTATTTGTAAAGTGCATCTCATGTCGCAAAAAATAAGCCCTTAAATGTCCAAATTGCCCAAAAAATAAAGATTGTATAGCCAATAAAAAGTGCCAATGCATAATCTGCTCTGAATGGCGCAGCTCCCCTTCGATGCCCTGGCGTGTGCCCATACAGCAGGTTACCACCACATATGGGGTATTTTTATATGCGGGAGGGATAGGGTGTCAAATTTTGTGGAGCGTTTTGGTATTTTATCCACTGAAAATTTGTACATTTTTTGAAAAACAATTGGCCAAAATAATTTCCCTTTCAAAATTGCATCCGATTTTGTTTTAACCCCTGTAAAACAATTAAAGAGTTAACAAACTTCATAAAAGTTGTTTTATGTACGTTGAGGGGTATAGTTTCTATAATCGGGTAATTTATTGGGTTTTACTTTTATTTAGGTCTCTCAAAGCGATTTGAAACCAGAGCAGGTCCCTCAATAGCAGTATTTTGCTGTTTTTATGAAAATGTGAAAAATCGCACCTAACGTTCAAAGCCCCATAACATCCTACAAAAATAAGACTATGCATAAAAAACCATGTCCACATAAAGAAGACATTCGGTGAATGTTAGTTATTAAGTATTTTTGCGGTTATGACTATGTATGGAAAAAGTAGAACATTTTGAAGTTTGAAAATCAAGAATTTTTCCAAATTTTCACCAAATATCTGATTTTCTCATAAATAAATGCAAAACATACCACCAAAATTTTTCAACTAACATGAAGTACAAAGTGTCACGAGAAAACTATTTTAAAATCACTTGGATATGTTAAAGCGTTCCGAAGTTATAACCACTTATAGTGACACAGGGCAGATTTGAAAAAATGGGCCGTGTCAGGAAGATGAAAAGTGGCTTCAGCGTTAAGGGGTTAAACAGTAATGATGTAAACCTGAGATTGACTCATCAGATGGAGAAAAATCCTTTGTTTCTTGACATACAATTAACTGGTAACAACATAGAAAACAAGGTTTCCTCCACAATATATCGCAAAGCTATGGCAGGTAACACGACTTTACATGCAAATAGCAATCATCCCATTCATGCCAGTAAATGAGTTTCTGTGGGCAAATTAATTTGCCTGAGGAGATTATGCTCCAAAGATAAAGATTTTTTTTTTGTCTCAATATTATGACATAGAAAGAAGATTATTAACGACAGGATACTGAAAATGGATGGTGGATAGGCCAAAGAAAATTGTTAAGGATAGAGATCGGCATTCTGTTTACACGACCCCCCGATAAATTGTCAGCATGGCAATGGCATGAGCGCCATAAAAATATAATAAACAGGCAGAGAGATAACGTGACTTTTTCAACAGAATTTAATAATAATTACAAACTGGTGACAAATATCATAATTCAAATTCTTGAGAATAGGAAAGACATCTTAAATTGACTATACTTTCCTTGATTTAGCAATGAGATTTTTTCCCCCAATGGTACAATGGGATCAAACAGGTTGTCTTACTTAAAGAAGACCTATCACCTGTAAAAATGGCACTAGGAGCTGCTTACGTCTACAACATTCTCAGCAGTTTTACACTGCTAGCGTAATTGCAACCCTCTGATAATGCTAGCAGAAAGCAGAGGAGCTTCTTCTGTTATGTTGTTGCCATCGCTGCCACCTAGTGACGACAGTCGTCACAGCATTGATTTTCTCAATGGTCATTGTATTGGGCAGTAACTATTTCGGAATCTATAATTTTTTCGTCAATTTAGTGTTAGTCTGCAATTACCATGTCTCAGCTTGTGTCTTGCATCAGTATAGCTCCATCAATGTTTCATCATAAAGTGTTTTTACATTTACATATAGATTTTCAGAAACATGTTTTACAATATATTTTGATGCTATATGCACTATACTTTTGTATCTTATGATTATCATTGATGTGTTTGATAGATATAGTGTGATTGTGACCTATGGATTCAGCTTGACACACCCCCTAATGGGGGAGAGCTTAACCCGGGGTTTACATATCAACCATTGTCCTGGTGAGTAGGCTATGACTAAGGGCATACAATGGGGGAGATTTATTAATCTGTCCACATTTATAAAAGGCTTTAGACAGTTTTCTGGTCTCCTACGACTAGCTTGACAATAATACTGCCGACCCGACAGAATTTTGTCCTAATTTTCCACTGTAAAGTAAGCCAACTAAAAGGAGGTGCAGAGTATTTTATAAATCTGCCCAAATTTGTTTAAGATGCCCCAAACATGTTTTTAACATGTATGAAATAAAACAAGAATTTCTAATTGTGGTGCTGGGATACCTCTCTGTTTCTTCAAGTTAATTTTTGTGGCTGCAATCCAGGCAGCAACAAACTTGTGCATCAGAAGATTTTTCTATGAAGATCAGTGGTGGTCTGGAGGCTGTTTGGTGAGCTGTACAAGTCCATTTACTTCTATGGAATACCTATGTCCCCTAAAGTAGTTTCCCTTCATATGGGGCTAAATGATTGCGCCGCACGGCAATTTACGTCAGCTCCATAGAGATTAATGGAGCAGAACGGTCATGCGCGGCCGTCTCACAATCTGCGGGGGTCTCAGCACTGATCAGCTTCGTGGGAAGACCAATTTAACAAGAATACCAAAGGCTGTTTTGAAGAGTTTAAAGAGTGCAGTTTTAACAATGGGGCTATTTGTGGTGGGTTTTAATAAACAGAACTTTCAAAACCCTTATAAAAATGAATTGTCCTCTAAAATAATTCAATCTGAAATGTAATCCTAATAAAATAACATATTTAAAATTATGTCAGCATAAAGCAGACATATGGTTAATGTTAGTTAGTCTAATTGCCAAAATTGGTTGCTAAATGTATGATGAGAATAACATTTAGAAATCAGAAATAATTTCAAGTCAGCCATTTTGGATCCAACTTTTTTTTTCTAATGAGAAGAGGGTCATGTAACCAAATTATTGAGAATTTCTCAAGAAAAACAATAGGGTGCTTGGTTTTAATGTTACTTTATTCTTTCATGAGTTATTTACAAGTTTAGGACCAATTATAAAATGTGTTCAAAGTGCTACCCAATGTAATAATAATAATTCTTTATTTATATAGCGCACACAGATTACGCAGCCCTGCACAAGCATGTTAAATTTGTTCCTGTTGTCATGGGGCTCACAATCTAAACAACCTAAATGTGTTGGATTGTCACTCTTAACACACTGATAGCAATACTGCAGAAGAAATGCTAGCACAGGCTTCCTGTACCCATTGTTTCAGATGATGTACATCTTGTATCTTCACAGCATAGACAATAGCCTAGAGATGATCCCAAATATAAAAGGCTAAGGGAGACTGTAGCAGCCATTCAACTGGCCCAACTCAACCAATCCACTCTCCGGGAAACTCCATGTAGGAATGCTGAGACCTTTGGGTATATACCTGCAACATCCAACATTTCCCATTCCAGAAATGTATTCAAGGGAAAGCGATTGTCACATTGCTCTAGCTGCTTGTGTGAGGGGGGTTGGACACATTTATAGCTCTTTGTTCACATCCTTGGGCATTAACTCTACTTTGTACGGTTTTCCAAGTTTTCAATTTCTCTGATCATGGTGTCAGAGAGGTAGGTTTATTCAATCAGATCGGAATCTGAATAAACTTACACAATATAAAAGCATAAAAAATGACAACAAAACAAGAAAACAAAACAACAAAAGGGAGAGATCAGAATAGGAAGTGTAGGAGACATCTGAGTGCTGTGCTCTCCATATTTTGACACTCCCTTCACTTCAAGTATCACTGACTACAGCTTTAAATGTGAGGTTCTGAACGCACAAGTTTAAAGGGGTATTCCGGGAATATGAACTTTGACACAAAAACCTATAATGCTATAAATAAATGATTGTAACAAAACATAATGTCATTAGTTATAAAATGGAGCTTAAATAGTTTGATTTTATGATTCACAAAATTTTATGGCCTCTCTAAGGTTATCACCAATATGGCTGCCACTGGAAACTACAAGTCCCACGATCCTTTAGTTCTCAGTAACTCCTCCTACCTCTTATGCTCTGCTCCCAGTGATGATCTAACAGGTTTTCTTGCTTTGTTACCATAGTAATGATGTGCAACTGCCATCACCAAAACACTGGCCATACTGGATGCACTGCTACCAACCGACTACAGCCAAACATAGTGGTGATCACATGACCTGCCCAGGCAGCTACAGGACATGTGATGTGGACATGTGACCAGCGGCCATATTCTGTCCTGTGTATGCTCTGCAACGGACCGCACGGAGGAAATTAACGGACTGATTAAAGGGCCAGTAGCATTTTAATTCTTCATTACAGTCTATGTCATCAGTATTTTTCTAACGGGACCAAAATTTTAAAAAACAACTAATTACACATTAGCATATATTTTGAGTACCCACTTGTATATGAATTATGCTGATTCCTGGAATACCCCTTTAATAAATGTCACAGCGACCTCATTCAGATGGGTCTCTCTGCTAAGACTTTATGTAAAAAATATTGTCCACCATTTAAAGGTTACATTTTTAAAGGCTACACTAGACTAATAACCATAATAATTAACTCCCATCCTAATGGGTTGACAAATATATTAGGTTTTTCCAGCAATGCAACTTGTGAGAGATACATTCATCTACAAGCTCCATCTTGGACCAAGCAGATGCCATTTTAGTCTAGCCGAGGGTCATGCTGACCACTGTACAGCCATGTCATGATTCAAAGTTTATTTTGTTTGATCTATTTAGAAATTACTGTGTCTTCGCTATTGCTACCTTATCTTTTCTGCAGCTTCTCTGCTTGAAGGCCATGTTGTGATTTATACAGAGATAACACAAGGGCAATTAGTATAAACATTCTGTTTATATGAGAACAAGGCCTTTGGAAGAAATGGTACATAGTTCATAAACATTTTGGAAGAATATCTTTTTTTTTGGATCAAATAAAATTTTTATTGAAAACCAGCAAAATAGTTTTTCCATTTTTTAACATTTAACAGTATAAACATTAAATCAAAGACCTCCCAAGCCCCCCTCCCCCCTCCCTTCCCCTGCTTGGTGGGTAAAGTGTCCATGTAGCAGACATTTGCATAGAGTCCATAACTGAAGTCCTCCGTCTGGGGGTATAGGTTTCAAGAGAAAGTCCATCCAGGATATCCCTAGTTCCGATCAGTCTCGTATTTCACACCATGTATCTCAGAGCAAACAATAATTTATATTGACAAAAATCAAACAGTATTGGTAGAAGAACGGTTGCTAATAGTCTGAGTCATAGACCTCCGCATACATTATCCATCACATTATCTTTTAATATTATAGTGATAGCCATTACCTTACGGTGCCTCTAATTATTCTATCTCTAGTAAGAGTTAGAGGAGCTAATCCTGGACCCCACATGGCATCAAATTTTTTCAGTGAGTTTCGTTTTTGGTAAACAAACTTATCAAGTCGTAACAAAAGATTGACCCTAGAAATAAATTCAGAAATTTGTGATGGTTCAGTATCTTTCCAATGGAAAGCAATAAGTTTCTTGGCTATATATAGCAGTCGCAGCACTGCCAGTCTATGACTCTCAGACAACTGCACCTCAGACACACAACCTAAGATACATATAAGAGGATTACGTGTGGTAACAGTAGAGTACGTCCGATCAATCAGATCAAGAACCTCCTGCAAATAGCGACGTAACCTGGGGCAATTCCACATCAGGTGAATGAGGTCTGCACCAGATCAGTCGCATCTTGGGCAGCAATCATCGCTTCTATAACCCATTTTAAACAGCCTGACTCTATGTAGCAGATATAGGTTAGATAATCTCTGCGCCTCGCTAACCGACACTTTGGGTGCAGATTCTAGAACCTCTTGCCACTGATCTTCAGTAATGGCACCCACATCCTTCTCCCATTTAGACTTTAGTTCAGTAGGGAATTTTTTAATATGAGCGTCACTTAGATAGGAATAGTTAATTGAGATTATACCCCGCGTATCCCCTGCTTTATTTATCATATCCACTACTATGTTATGGGCTGACTTCTTAACTGGCTGAGAGCGTTCTTGCTGAGTAATTGCATGCCTCACTTGAAGGAATTGATAAAAACATGAGTGTGGAAGGTTAAACTCAGAACGTAACTGTTCGAAGGACTTCATAGTGTTATCCTCATATAGTTGAAAGCCACAAAAAGAACAGAGGCATGAAAAATAGATCAAGCAAATAATATCTTTATTAATAGAAAAATACACCACAAAACATGCTTAAAAACCTTTAAAAATTGTGAACGGAGTCACAAATGAATGACATCCCCGGGAAAGTGCTGGACACATGATAATGTGCAATGTTCCCGGAACTCCAGCTCCCCCTACTGGCCACAATATAGTATACAACAATGTACAGAAATAAATATTATAAATGGTGAGCTAATCAAATCTTTTGACAAGTCCATACAAATTCAAGATAACAACAAAAAGAGGGGTGAAACACAATAATGGATGGACACACAATTCAAGGATCAGCACAAAATCATGTACAAATAAGAAAGTTGTATACCTAAATGCTCAGGCGATGAGAGCGGGGTGCTGGGGATAGATGCCCCACGCGTATCGCTACCAATTTAATACATTGTGAAACAGCCTTGAGAATCTCCTTAAAGGAAACCTACCAGTTAGAATGGCAGGGCTAAGCAGTAAGTACCGAGCACCAGCTCAGGGTGAGCTGGTGCCGGTACTTACTTTCGTTAGTGTGATTAACCGCTGTATCGCGGTTTTAACACTTTTTAAACTTTAGAGAAAAAGAGGCTTCGGCGCTCCGGCAGCACGTGTAGAACGGGCAGGTGTGGCCTCGGCGGCGCCATGTTGGCAGGCCCTCCTCATCCCCTTACCGGATCTGCCGCTCGGCATAGCGGCTTATGGACGCGGCGTTTCGAGGCTCCGGCAGCTACAGGGTGGTCTCCCCTATCGGGCACAGGTATGGTGCTCTTTAACACCGGGGTTCAGGCAGGGCACGTCGGTGTGTGGAGGTAGCAGCGGGAGCTCACTTGCCGCGCGTCCTCTTACATCGTGGTTGTAGCTCCGCCCCCCCTTGAAAGAATATCTTAAAGAGGATGTCCTGGTATATTCATTATGGCCAATAGCATTACAGTATTTTATCACCTTTTCACGCCCCTATGCAGATGATTTTATGCGTTTTATATATGTGGCTGGTGTTGATAAAGATTGTGATTCTGCATTTTCTAAGAGACTGGTGTGTCTTAGTGTGTGCTCTCGTCCCGGTATCGGGGAGCCGTTTTTGGCTGTAAAGGGTTAATTCGGAAGTCACCTTGCAACTGCAGGGGGGTTTGAGCCCCACATAAAAATCTCTTACAAATACATGATGTAGCCTAGTTTACGTATGGATCTATGGGAGTGGCGACGCAAAGCAGAATTTTCAATGTGACTATATTAGACTTCCCATGGATCTATTTCTATGTCTATTTCTTCCCCTCCCATAACTCCTCCAATGCTGCCTTCACTTCTCCCCTCTAATATCCTCTGCATCTCTGTCCCCTCCTTCCTCCACTACCTTCTGTAACACTACCTTCTTCTCACTACTACCATAGCCCTACTGTTGGTGACTCATCCTCCCATTACCCTACATTGTCTCCAATTCCTACTATCATGGCCTCAGTGTAACATTGCCTCTTGCTACTTTCCCATATACCACTTAAATCGCTCTATTCTCCCCACACCTTCAATGTCTCCTTCACTGGCGTCATCCATGCTCTGCTTTGGGATGTCTGACATCAGCCATCATATAGTCTGGATTCAGTGTCAGAAATGCTCTGATTAATGGCTTCCGGGGTCCGCCATGCCGTGGACTTCTATTTTCCATCTATAGCCATGCTTTAGTCCGGAGCATCTTTCTTCAACTATGCTTTGCTCTCTGGCGTCCAGCATCAGCCCTGCTCTCCTATGTGGAGTCCGATGTCAACCATGCTGTGGTGTGGAACGTCCGGCGTCAGCCATGCTCTGCCATGTCTGCCATGTTTCCTCGAATACTGCTTCCCCCTTGCCAGTTTTAATTATACGATTAAGTTGATACCAAATATGTGAAAGATTAAATTTTTATTTATAACTTTTTTATAATTTAGTAAATGCAGGGCCGGTTTTACACAAGTTGGGTAAAATTACAAATAGGGGCCCTAATTTTTAAAATTTTGTACGAAATTGCAAGTTGGTTATTTGAGTGAAGGAATTCAAACTCAGTCATGTCAAAATATAGGTTTAATTAAATTAAACACAAATCAAACATTACTGATACAACTTTGAGTTTCCTACATTCTAAAGATGTTGAATCTGCAAAATACATCTTTTAATACCCAAGGTCAGTCCATATATTTTTGGAAACACAACAAGCTTTGAGGCCTTAAATTCTCCACTTTTTTAAATTTGCATTTATACATAAGACATTGGATATCCATTGGATATCTAAAAAATGTCTAATAGATGAGAGTCCAAATTTCTTCTGGTTCAGAAAGTATATAGGAGCCCCAGAGGTTGTATCTGTATCTACTAGACATTTATAGCATATCCTGAGAGATATCATAAATGTCCAATGTAGAAACACAACTTTAACATTTAATATGAATCAAGACATCAAGAATAAGTTTAAACCTCATTAACCATTGAATTGGAAAAAAAAAATCTTAAAGTGCAATGGCTTAAAGGAAATCTACCATTTGTTTTTATGCATTGTGAAACAAACATACCATGAGAATGCTGTAGCGACACTGATGCAGAAACATATCTTGTTTAATCCCTGATCTGAGTGATTTTGCTCAAAAGACAATTATCAAATTTAGGACCTTGGGAAATCTGGGTATAGGAGTGGCTGCTGTACATAAACACATTACACGGAGCTTCCAGAAATGTCCAGACAGGACTAATCAACCTGACCTGGATGACTCATACACAGCAGGGGATGTTGCAGCGATCGATTACTTCTGTCTGTCAGGTACAACACAGTGAATACAGTGTTCTTTGAAGCAGTGCATAATTAGGATAAGAGGAAAAGTGCTGTGGCAGCGTTATCAGAATTTTATAATTGTTTCTTCAGCAAAACCACTCAGTTCAGGGATTAAAGAAGATATGCTTCTGCATCAGTGTAGCTACAGCATTGTCAAGGTATGTTTGTTTCAGTGCAAAAAAGCAAATGGTAGATTTCCTTAAAGGAGTACTTAAAAGGACTTTGTAGTAAACAATGACAACAAATGGATTGCTCCCATATAGAGGCTAACTTTCCTGGCTTTTGCTATAGCAAAGTTTTCAATTATTTTTGAGAAGTCCAGACTTATGCAAATGTAACACTCAATCTCAAACTCGGATAAAACATTAAAATTATCTCAGCAAAAAAGGGCTTTCCAACGAATCCGGCACTCTTAACCACACTGGAACTCGGACGTACGGATATTCTTTCTTTATTGTATAAAATACATGCAGACAAGCATGCTGGTACAACAAATGAACTCGTTTCGACTCTATGTGTCTTAATCATGATCTAACATTAGCAAGGTAACAGACATATTTTAAAAGCCTGCCCTATGATGTCACTGATCAGGTTGTGTAAGTGAGGAGCTCACCTGTTTGAGAATACGCAACCTCCAAGTACCTGAAGATCACATGATCCCTGGGGAGCAGCTCGCTACACCCTCCCCGTGAGGTGCAGGGTAGAGGGTTTATTAAAAACAAAGTTATTTAGTACAAACAAATTCATGGAAGCGAACACCATTCTATTGTTGGTGGATGCCGACAATCATAGGAAAAGGATGACAAATAGAGAAAGAGGAAATTGAATTATTGCATCACTATAGGACATCATTCAGACACATAAGACAAGTTATTATGAAAATACCAGAGGAAGATGGAAAAAAAAAATCGCATGTGAACAGTTTCCAAAACATATATAAGAAACTTCTACAACTAATAAGCAAGTCTGATCGTTTGTTTAATCCTTTGGGCTGTCTACTCTCTAATGTGAACATCCAGAATGTTTCACGGTTGAGCAATTTGCGCTTTATATCCCCACCTCTAACTGGCTATGACACTCTTTCAATGCTTGTCCACGAAAAGCCATCACTTTGTTTAGCATGGAAGTCCCTGCAACTTTTTTTCTAAAAGGTTTAACAATAACTTTGTATTTGACCCCTGTGAGACTAATGTCCAAAACATTCAATGGACTTGCCTCTATATTAATGGGTGAATTTTAGATTTATTTCATTGGTGTTCAAAATTTGAACAAGAGATGAAAACCCATAGCAGGTCATCAATATACCTGCCAAACCAGGCTATCGATCCCCGGTATGGGTTTATGTCAGAAAAAATAACATCCTCCTCCCACTGGGACATGTAAATATTTGCAAGTGAAGGGGAAAATCTTGCCCCCATGGGGGCCCCCTCCGCTAACGAATAAAAAGTCTGATCGAATACAAAGAAGTTGTTCTTCAATAGAAGATAAAACATTTAAGGTTTGTGTTGTAAATGCTATACAGATCTAAGTGACGTCTAAGTAATTGGATGCCTAATTCTTGGGGGATGGAGGAGTACAGAGCGGAAACGTCGCAAGTAGCCCAACTGTACTCCTCCATCCACACAAAGGAATCCATAACCTGGATATAACAAGGGATAACCCATCTAATTGGCTGTAAATACATATCTAACACTCCCCCAGTCTTTCACCCAAACTGCCAATTCCTGCCACAATGGGCCTCATGGGAGATAGAAAGATGTCTTTATGTACTTTAGGCAGTGAGGGAAAGGGTGGGGTATAGGATTGTCCACATCAATGTAATCTCTCATTTTTTCTGTTAACACACCCATATAGATCCCTTCCTTCAGGAGTCTATTCAACTCCTCTTGACTTCTAGAGGTAGGATGACCACCCAATTGTGTTAGTGTCCGAGAGCATTAAATTATTACGTTTTTTTGTATAGGGAGGAGTTAAGAACAACAACGGCTCCCCCTTATTCTCATTAATAAGTGTTATGTCTCAATGTTTCTTAGGATCTTTAAGAGCAACACTCTCAACTTTAGACAAATTATGGCAAAAATCTACACATTCCTTATTTATGTTGTTATGAAGATTATTCAGTTCACCCTCCACTAATTCTTGAAATTTATCTAAAATGATAGGGTAAGATCCCACCGAATAGAAATCGGGATCCTTTGTGGAAAAATACCTGTTCACACGGTTGTTCGTTTCCATGCCCTCACACATCATAGCCCTTAAGCACAGAGTACTACATTGTTCAGAAAAATCCCTGGAAATATTGGTAGTGGATAACTCGGTAACATAATCATTGGAAACATGAGTATGCTCCTTCATTGCAAGAAAATGCTTTTTAACAGTGATGTTCCTGACCAGTCTATTAATGTCCTAAATTGTCTTAAACAGATCAAAATTCCAGGTAGGAGTAAAATTCAGTCCCTTGCTTAATAAAGAAATATGATCATCATTTAATATGTAGCTGGACAAATTAATGTCGGGTTCTTTTGTTGGGTTTTTATTCCTGTTGGACCGGTGTTTTCTCCCCACTCTCCTACGTAGTTTTTTGACTGTCCTCTTTGTTGATTTGTAGACATCAAGCTGGCCCCTTTACCTGAAGATATGGTAGATTTACCGTATATGCCGGCGTATAAGACGACTGGGCGTATAAGACGACCCCCAACTTCTGCCCTAAAAATATAGAAGTTGGTATATACTCACTGTATAAGACTACCCCTCTCCCAAATGAAAACAAGTCTGCTTAAAACTTTGCAAAACAAACAAGAGAGCAAGTGCCTGGTGATCATAACTGTAAGCTGCGATATTAATGAAGATCCGACATGCTTCTGTAAGTGGCGCCTGTGACCCCCAGCTCTGTGACGCCGACCGCTGTGACGGGGCGGCTGCATTAGCATACAGCGTGCCGCCCCGTCAGCGCGTACTAAGCCTCTTCTAATGACTGTGAGAGGCGGACTGCCGCGCATGCGCAGCGGTCCCAGGAAGCGGCTCTCTACGCGCTGACGGGGAAAAAAAACACCTCACACAGTGCGGCCCCCGTATATCCGGCGTATAAGACGACCCCCCACTGTAGCCATTATTTTAAGGAGTTAAAAAGTCGTCTTATACGCCAGTATATTACTAGCACCCGACATCAAGAAAGGAGACATTTCTATCTGAATTTCTGTAATATTTTTTCGATTTATTCCTTTTAAGAATTGATTTAGATGTATCCTCAGTTGTAGTCCTGTCATTTTTCTACTCATGCCTCTTCCAGGTATATACCTTGTTTCTTTTATAGTCTATATAACTTCACATTGAAATTTCCTTCTCTTTGTTTCGGGGATCTCCTTTTCCAAATTCTTTATTTGCTCGGAAATACATTGCATTGAAATGATCTTATAACATTGATGATCTTAAATAGATTTTAATTAATTTCAAACATGGATAATTTCTTACTCCTGAGTCCACCTTTCATATATACGTCATAGCTGTGTATACTGTGACATACAGCATAGACCTTCCTATCTTCCAATAAGCCAGACTGTTGTGGTTATGTAGTCAAACTTTATTGCTCCAACAGGTTGACAACTGAACAATGATGATTTGGATATTTAGGTGTCTGTTTAATGGTAAAACTGAAAAAAAACACATACAAACAAGGCAATCAGAATAAAGTACAGGCATTAATCTATAATTCTGTCAGAACAGTAGGAATACATTTACATGTATATATAACATGTTAGCCAGCCAGCTATGCTCTTCATAAGGAATGAAAAGAAGAAAATATATGGCGGTTGGAATGGAGAGTGTCTGATCTCCCCAAAATAGTCTCAAAATGGTGGAAACTCCCACAATGCATTTCACCTACTACCAATTAGATTGCATTAAGTCATAGGTCACATGACAATGACATAAGCATAGACAATTTCATGGTTTACAACTAATAACCATAACAGATGACAGCCACTAGATGGTGTACTAACCAACAATTAAACATTATAATGATTATAATGTGGTCAACATTGCTTTACACCTTATGCCCTCATTCAATGGCAGAACAACCATCACAGGAACACTCAAAAGGATATGTAATGCCACACATAGATGTGGGTAAAAGTCCAGCAGTTTCATACAATAAATTTATTAAAGAGTATTTAATGGGCAATCAGATACATCATCAAGCAAGCTTCATACTAAAAAAGAGATGTCAAAATTTAGATCATTTGGATACAACAATAGTCCATTTCTTCTGAAATGTGCTTACAGCAATCTTGAAGCCTTTGCCCATCTTCGGCAGTTTTAATGTCCTTTCTGCTAAAAAGAAAATGGTAGTAAAAATCATTCACTTGGGGAAAACTTTCAATTATGGCTCACACCGGCAGCCTCAATCAGGGGAAATAAAGAAGACCTTTTTCACCCTTTCCTCTGGAGTGCCTTTTTTCTAATCTACATGTTCATATTCAAACATTCTTCTTTTCTTTCTTCTAATGGGAAAGGAAGCTCCATGCCAACCTGTGTATTTTGAAATAGCTCGCTTGAACGATTAATATGGTATATAATGTCATACCAGACAACAATGCAAATTGTAAGCTGAGCAGATAAAATCTCTTTGGCTTATGGCCTCTCTTTGCAACCTTTACACCATCTTTTTTAAAATTAAGGCTTTCCTAGCACATATCAAATAGTGGTTTTTAGGGGTCAAGCTGGAAATATGTTTCTTCAACATTCCCCAACATTGTGTTGATGAACTGAAGAGCATATAAATTTGCAGCAGTACTTGAAAGAAGGTAAGAAATGATTACAGACAATATAGCAGCTTCATCCATGACCAAGTTAAGAGAGTGACTACTACAAGTCATGTACAGTGCTCATTTGTTGATGGAAAATATTCTTGATTGAACGCTTTGGTGCTTTCCTTTCATGTTACTTCCATTGACGTAACTCTGGCCTCTGCAGTCATCGTTGCTTAATTGTAGGTCCTGTAGGTGTAAAACACATTGCACAACGCATCTATAGTATTTTCTGCAACTGCAAGGAAACCTGCAAAGTGCGCATACACTGGTGCACCAACCAATAGCTCACAATTGACTATTGACTGAAACTGTTCAGTGTGACTTGTCTGGTGTGCAATCCATGATGATTCCAAAGTATTTTGCAGTGCTAATTCTTTTGGCAACTACTTGGAGAATGTTTTTACCCATTTGCTTAACAAGTTCATTTTGAATGTGCTTCCTCAGGTACTGATTCTTTTATATAATTGTATTTTTCTTACATGTTCATTCATTGTTGTATAATATTTAGCAAGAAATTCCACCTGATCAAGAAAATTACCGTTACTAGTATTGTACAATTTATGTGTACTTCCACGTAACAGATAATGTGTATCAGTGGGTTTTGAAGTCTGCTTCAATTTACTGCATGTTGGCCCAGCCAACTGTTTTGTTAAAGCCATCCTTCGGGGGCCGCAATATCCTGTTTACCAAATATAGTGCTACAGAAACAAAATACTTTATCTGCCACCTGAAAATATACCACTCAAATGCGTAGAATTCTGTCTCCATTTCCTACATGAATAAAATAATTATCAGATATAAAATACTTTTGGATTTTTGCCTTATCTTGTGGAAATATGATAATTTGTGGATGATGCATAATTTGTCCTCTCCTCACTATTTTACATCTTTTATAATTAGAAATTGTAAGAGGCCTTAATGCTAGGTCATCTGATGATCCTTCATGTCTCTAGAACTAAATGACTGCTCTGCAAAGCATCGGATTCTGTGGTCTCCCCAGCTTCTTCAGAGGTCTCCATATGCTGTGTTTCTTCCAATGTTTGCAACGGCTGGGCAGCTTTTTTTCATTTTTGAAAACCACCTGGACAGGAGTGCTCCATATTGCCAAGCTTCAGGCCTGTTCTTTCTTTTCATAGAAATAAAATAACAAAAATGATATGGCTAGTTTGTGTATTACATGTATGTAACAGTAGCTTACAATGAATGGGATACCAGAGAATAACCTATTTTCTTGTAAAAGAACATCTACCATTTGATGTCATGCATTATGAAGCAAACATACCTTGAGAATGCTGTAGCTACACTGATGCGGTAGCATATTTTGTTTTAACCCTGAGTTGAGTGGTTTTGCTGAAAAAACAATTATGACATTCAGGACCTTGGGAAAGCATACTTGCATACTTCTTGTAGGACCTAACACCAGCTGTCTGCACTGTTCTAGACAGGACTAATGAACTGGAGCTGTCTCAATCATACACAGCAGCTGGAGGATGTTGAGGTGATTGATTACTTCTGCCTGTCAGTGATTACATCATTCTCCTCAGCAGTGTAAGAGGAGAAGCGCTGAGCCAGGCAAATGAGAGACTCAGTATCCTGAATTTTATAATTGTTATTTCAGCAAAACCACTCATCTCAGGGATTAAATAAAATATGATTCTGCATCAGTGTAGCTAGTGCATTCTCAATGTGTGTTTGGTTCATAATGCATAAAATCAAATGGTATTTTATCTTTAAATTTTCAGGTCTCATTTGTATATAATTAAAAAAGTACTATATCCTCGAATTCTCACATTGTAAGGTCAAACTAAATAATAGACTGATGCGTGTCAAGGTAGGGAAGAGGGTGGAGGGCCTAGACTGACCCACAATCTCTTTCACTTACATAACAAGCCTTGCAAACCCTATTAGTAAGAGATTTCTGTTCTACAATCCCTATACTGACTAAGTGAACAGGAAAGAGTACCAAACACAAAGGGACAGACAACAGATAACAGACAAACAAGCGAAGACAGAATCAGGCCAAATTTAAGATGGCGGCAAAGCACAAAGTCGAATAGCAATGAGAATGCTCGAATAAAAGTTATAGAAAACCAGAAATCGGGAAAGATATTAGGAGACTAGTAAAATTAGCAAGGAGTAATGGCACTGGGCAGCTGACTGGTTCAGCCATCCATCACTCAAGTTAACCATTTACTGGACAGAGCTGAGCTACAGAGGAACCAGGTGTGGGTCAATCATTCCCAATACAGCACAGCCACAGATAAAAATCAATTCCTTCTAAGTCACTTTCTGCAGAAAGAAATTTATGATGGCACGGATGTTACAATGAATTTCAGTTCTGTAGGGATTTCTATGCAGCAGTCACATTATTTACTTCTTTATATCACAAATAAAGCAGCTAGCATAACAACAGAAAACAACGGCTCTAACAGCTCTCTATATGTCACAGCTTATCTCCTCCCTGCACAATGTCCTATATGTAGTGAAGAAGATTGGTTAGGGATCACCTTTGCTGGAGTCAAAGGCTATGTGTCTTTTCCCATCAATACCAGGAAAACAGTTGCAGGTAGGTATAAGCTGACTCGGGGTCAGTTTTATTGTAGAAGGTTGGAAAAAAATAAACAAAAACATTCACAAAGCAAAATTTTGTCTGTCCGGCACTGACTATACAGAGTACTGCCATGACTAACAGCTGGAGGGCTTCTCCTTGCCTGCTAACAAACACAGTGGGGCAGATTTACTTACCCGGTCTAATCGCGATCCGGCGGCGCGTTCTCTGCGCTGGATTCGGGTTCGGCCACGATTTATTAAGGTAGTTCCTCCGACGTCCACCAGGTGCCGCTGCAGCGCTGAAGTTCCCTGGAACGCACTGGAATACACCGAGCCGTGCTGAGTGAAGGTAAGTGCAAGCTCCGCGACAGATTTTTTTCTTAAAATGCGTCGGTTTTTCCGAATCCGTCAGGTTTTCGTTTGGCCACGCCCCCCGATTTCCGTCGCGTGGATGCCAGCGCCGATGCGCCACAATCCGATCGCGTGCGCCAAAATCCCGGGTCAATTCAGGGAGAATCGGCGCAAATCGGAAATATTCAGGTAACACGTCGGGAAACCGCGAATCAGGCCCTTAGTAAATGACCCCCAGTATTTTGCAACCTTACATGCACATGGCTCTCACACAGACAGGTTCTGTGTCTCCAGGCAGAGGTAATTGCCCACATAACTTTCCTTATGTATCTTCCTTCTGATCACCTCATTAATTAAGCAGCAGGTGAGGCTCTGGCCTGCTACCTCACTTAGGAAAGGGACCTTGGAGAAATATACCTCCCCTCCACAACCCATACTGCACGGGTGTCACAATATATAAAGCTTACCCATCATTACATCACTGCTGACCATAGAAGATGTCACAGCTTATCATCTCTGTAAAATGCCCTATATATAGATAACGCTGACACTTCATTACATCACTACTTATCAATAGATGATGATATAACTCTCATTCAAGTTAACTAACCATGTCTACATGGAGGGAATTAATAATTGCTTTATATAGTAACATTGGGAGACATGTATCTTTATGATTTAGCAAGCTCTGTGCATAATCTGTGTGTGTGGCCTCCTGTGTGTGTGGCCACTGGCCTCCTTGTAAAGGAAGGAAAGGACTGGTAGGGAAATGCTCGTTACCCCAGTCGGGATAATGGTTGCTGAGTTCAGCCCTGGGAGATAGGTGTTGTGGGTCAACGTGATATTATGAACCGATGATGGTGGGGCCAAATAAACACTTGCACACTTTGACTTAACTTGAACTATAGGGATGCCGGCCATCTTGGTGAGCTATCCTCCTCTATATGTTTCTCCACATGCTCCTCAATATGTTGCTTGCTTGTTTCTCAGCTGCACTGAACTCCTCTTATTACAAGTACAACCTCTGCTTGCTGTGTTGCTTAGCTCCTTTGAGCTCCTCTGAGACTCATGCTCTCCGGCCTGTCTCCTCTAAGACATGCTTCAGCTGCTGCTGTTCACTCCTCTGCCTCTTACTGCAGACAAACTGCTACTACTGACTCCTGACTTAACTCCTCCCTTCTTCTTCCCACAATCCTTTGTTACTCTCTCTCTTGGTAGGCTGGCCCCCTTTCTTTTTTAAACATAAAACAATAAAATGTATATTCACAGTACATTTTCATTGCTGTAGGACCCTACATTTTACACAAAGTGGAGGGTGCTACATGTACGGTATATAAATAAAGGAATTATTAATTTATTATTATTATTTCTGCTTTTGCTGTACTTTTGCTGTAGTTTCTCAAGTACACCTTGGTCTGCACTTTGTTTGACTATGTATCTTTATTTTCCAGATGTTGCATGCAACATTTGTCTTATTTATCACTTTTTTCTTTATTTTTGCAACTTTTCAGGCCCAAATCTGCAACTGGTCCTTCAAATTAAAAAAATTGAATTTAGAAATGTTTGCATTTGCAATTTATTAAAATGCATTGGTTACTTCTACATTCAGCTCGCTATCAATCATTTGTTTTGTGGCCCAATTAAATGTTTTCCAGATTTGTGTCCATGTGGATTTGAGATATTTGCAACGAAAAGTCTGAAAAAAAAAAACAATAGTAGCACCTGCTGGGAATAGGAAAAACTAAATACATAACAGAAGAAAAACATGAACATACATAAGGTACAAAAAAGACCCTTTGTCTCAATTACACAAAAAAAAGAACTAAGATACATTTCCCCCATTGCCTTATAAATTGGTTGAATAAATTCTGTGGATTTATAAAGTCAGACATAGAAAATCTACTATAATGATCAAAAATACAATGCACACATGTTTATCAGATACCCGTTTTACAAAGGAGATCAACAAAGTATCATCAGACACAACCAGGGCCGGATTAAGGTTGGTGGGGGCCCCTGGGCGCAAAATCTGGTGGAGGCCCCCACTAAGTGTAGCGTGCATACACGTCCTCCTGCTCACTATCCACTATCCCAGCTGTAACACAGCTACATACAGCTGCCTCATCCCCAGTAACACAGCTACATACAGCTGCCTCATCCCCAGTAACACAGCTACATACAGCCGCCTCTTCCCCAGTAACACAGCGACATACAGCCGCCTCGCCCCCAGTAACACAGCGACATACAGCCGCCTCGCCCCCAGTAACACAGCTACATACAGCCGCCTCACCCCAGTAACACAGCTACATACAGCCCCCTCGCCCCCAGTAACACAGCTACATACAGCCGCCTCGCCCCCAGTAACACAGCTACATACAGCCGCCTCGCCCCCAGTAACACAGCTACATACAGCCGCCTCGCCCCCAGTAACACAGCTACATACAGCCGCCTCGCCCCCAGTAACACAGCTACATACAGCCGCCTCACCCCAGTAACACAGCTACATACAGCCGCCTCTTCCCCAGTAACACAGCGACATACAGCCGCCTCGCCCCCAGTAACACAGCTACATACAGCCGCCTCGCCCCCAGTAACACAGCTACATACAGCCGCCTCGCCCCCAGTAACACAGCTACATACAGCCGCCTCGCCCCCAGTAACACAGCGACATACAGCCGCCTCGCCCCCAGTAACACAGCGACATACAGCCGCCTCTTCCCCAGTAACACAGCGACATACAGCCGCCTCATCCCCAGTAACACAGCTACATACAGCCGCCTCGCCCCCAGTAACACAGCTACATACAGCCGCCTCGCCCCTAGTAACACAGCTACATACAGCCGCCTCGCCCCCAGTAACACAGCTACATACAGCCGCCTCGCCCCGAGTAACACAGCTACATACAGCCGCCTCGTCCCCAGTAACACATCTTTATATCTAACTTCACCCCTACCAGATATGCAGTCCCATGTAACATACACCTCAGCCCGCACAGCCACACACACACATTCACTGTATAGAGCATATATATACATACCATATACAAAGCATATACAAAAACACACATCATATATATAATATATAAAGGTGCACATGTATATGCTGATATAAATTTATGCGCGTATAAATACAGTATATGTATCTATGCATATATCCACAGCATATACATATATACACAGTATATCCACAGTAGATGCACCAATACACAGTATATACACTGTACATGCACCTGTACACAGTATATACACTGTACATGCACCTGTACACAGTAGGGGCGGGCAGGTGGCACTGGCAGTCTCCTGTGCCGGGGATGCGGCCGGGCTTCAGGGAGATGTCAGCTCAGGAGGGGAGGCGCGGGGGGTGGCAACTGGTGGAGGCCCCCTGGGGGGGCAAGATGGTGGGAGCCCCGGGAGCCCCGCCTATAATCCGGCCCTGGACACAACATTACCAAAAGACATAATATTTTAGTACTGTGTATATCAGTACAAACTGGGGCAGGGACGTCGCTAGGCTAAAAGATTCAGGACCCATGCCCTGGATCTTTTGGCCTGTGCCCCAGATCAGCAGGTCCCGCTGTCTGGGTCCTCCACCCACTCTTACTTCTATCTGTCCACTCCGTCCTTCACTACAAATAGCAGGAGACATGTTGACATTATTAAACAGCGTCTCCTGCTTCTCCCAGCTGACTACAATGCTGGGAACTGGAGACACTGTTTAATGACATCACTGTGTCTTGTCCCGCAAACCGAGGAGAACCAGGAAAGGAAGGCAGGCGAGTATTAGGTATTTTTAAAATACAGTGTAGGAAGTTGCAAGGGGTGACCTCAATTTGCTCGGGGGACATTAATTGACTGGGGGTGGAATATAAATTTTTGGGGGTAGTGGGGTCGGGGTGTGGATGCCACCAATTGCTGGGGGGGAGGGGGAATCCATCGCTGGGGAGCTGATGGGAACATCAGGGGGGGTTAGGGGGTGAATATTAATTTCCTGGGGGGGGGGGGGGGCATTTGGACGACATCCATTGCTGCGGCAGGGGAGGTTTGTGGGGGACATCAATTGCTGAGGGTCTTTGGGGCACATTCATTTCTGGGGATAGGGGAAACATCAGTTTCTGAAGGGGCTGCAGAGGACATCCCTTGCTGAGGGGCTGGGTGGGACATCTATTTCTGAGGGGTTTGGGGGACATGCATTGTTGAGGGGCCTGTGGAGGACATCAATTGCTGGGGGACTTTGGAAAGGAATGGGAGAGCATCAATTAATGTCAGTGGCAGGGGGAACATCCATTATTGAAGGGGCTACAGAGGACTTGGATTTATGGGGGGCTTTGGAAGGCATCAATTTTGGGGGGATTGTGGAGGACATTAAATGCTTAGAGTGTTGTTGGGATATTATATACTGGAGGGTTGTAGGGGACATCACTTATTGGTGAGATTTATTTCATATGGGAGAATTATTCAGTGGGTGGGGGCATTATTTAGTGTGGGTATTATTAGGTGGCTCCTTTCACTACATATAATTAGAAAGGGGTCACAATGTGGCATGTAGGGTCACATTGCGGGGGCATTAGCCGAGGCCACAGGTATTCTATCACACAAAATTAATTTTGTCATGCTAAATTCACAAAAAAGCTTTCTGTTGCATAATTAATTTTGCCACACAGGAAAATAAAAATGATTCTGTTCTTACAAAATGGATTCTGTGTCACACTAAACAAATTGCGTCTCATATTAGAGGGTTCTGTTAATACTTCATGGCGTCTAAGAAAGACAAAAGGCCCTCTTTCCATTCTGTGCCCAAACCTTAAGGCCCCTTCCACACTAGCGAGTGTGATGCGATGAACTCGCATCACACTCGCAACGCAAGCTGCCGGGAACGCACGGCCCGAACCCTGCACCGCGGGAGTGAACTCAGCATGTCAGTTCACTCCCGCGGTGCAGGGTTCGGGCCGTGCGTTCCCGGCAGCTTGCATTGCGAGTGTGATGCGAGTTCATCGCATCACACTCGCTAGTGTGGAAGGGGCCTAACTGTCTTAGGAGCAAATAAAGTTGCAAATAAGCACATGCGACGTGTAAAGAAAAAAATAAAGAAAAAGAATTAAAACTGACAGGCTGACTACCTACAACTACCACCAGAGGGACTGAAATGTTGCTTTTATCCAGTGAACACCTGAAAACATTA
The DNA here is from genome assembly GCF_040894005.1 of Engystomops pustulosus. Classification (NCBI taxonomy): domain Eukaryota; kingdom Metazoa; phylum Chordata; class Amphibia; order Anura; family Leptodactylidae; genus Engystomops; species Engystomops pustulosus. Next base: position 102,056,545 of record NC_092411.1, on the reverse strand, counting down.
AAATATATCAGCATAAGTACAATCCCCTAATGAGTTCACTAATATTTTACTGTATTTACACTGATAAACAAAGGTCTTATGCAAGTACCTGACGACTGGTAACATGGCCCTCTGGCATCTGGCTTTATGATGACTTCCTGCTGGTGCAGTACATAAATTAGGAGATATTGGGGCTGTATAAAAATTAGTGAGTGTTGTATATAAATTTGGTAGGTGCTGTATATGAGTTTATTAGGGATCTACTGTAAACAATTCAATAGGGTGTTGTTCATAGATTATGGTTGATACTGTACATTATAACATAATTTAGAAATTGCTGTATATATTTCATATATATATATATATATATATATATATATACTGCAGATGCAGGGTTTTTGTATTACATAGAAGTAGGTGGCTGCTTACATTCCTCTCTTATGAGTTTTTGTATACAGTTTCTGAATACATTTTGATCAGTAGAGGGCAGCAACAGCTAAGCAATTAGAACTTGCAAAATTTACAGGCCATGTGAGTAAACTAATGCCAGCTTGTGAACTCATTGTGAACTGCAACACTTTGTAAGAAAACATTATGACCTGTCTAGTAAAACCAGATATAGACCATGTTTGATTTTTATCCATAGGATATGGGATAACAATCTGTGGAGTCAACAGTAGCATTCTTAACCCCTTACCGATGCATCACATAATAGTATGTGACGCGTCGGCTGCGGGTGAATGGAGAGGGCTCACGGGTATACAACAGTTATGTATAGACTAGACACACGTGCTGACACTTTTTTTTTAAATCCAATCTTTTTTATTGCACATTTTTTCAATTTTACAGTCACACAACAAAAAAACAAAACAATGCCCCCCTCCCCTTGAAGAGTCGTACAACTTAAATAGGCATTGACATCTGGATATTATGGCAAATGACATACATCAATGAAGAGAGACAATATATTTACCCAAGGGTATACAGAGGACATTATATAATTCCTCAATTACAATATAAATCTACAATAATCATTGCTCAAAAAACAATTGTACACTAAGCATAATATATCAGCAATTATAGAATGCCCACTGTAGATACAACCCAGAAGCCTTTAATACTCCTATAGTGCGGGTAATGGGCTCCTCCGTAGGCATGAGGACGGTAAACAAGGTCCAACCACGGCCCCCAGATTTTCTCAAACTGTCTCTCTGCCTTCCTCTTTAGATATACTCCTTTCTCTAGCCTTATTATTTTATTCATTTTATTAATATACTCCAGCTTATTAGGTGGGGTAGCCTGGATCCAGTGATATGCAATTAATTTCCTTGCGTGGTACAGCATCCGGGCTATCCCCAGCTTTGTTCCCCTCTCATCCACCACCACGTGACGACACTTTAACACCAACACCACTAGATGCATATCACTCTATTTGACATCTACAACATTGATGGCCTCCATAATTTCTGTTTGGGAAGTTTGCAAATATGTTTTCCTAGGTGTTAAATGGTAAACAATGCCTCTTTTTGCTACCTTGAAAGGCAGCCCCCTTAACATTAAGTATGACTTACAAAAAGGCTAATAATATGATGAGGGATTAAGCCAAACCAGTAAATCTATTCCAGAAGGAACAGAGGAGACCCATCCAGGTGGAAACAGCGCTGTCTACAGTTGGGAAACTGTTCCTTCTGGAATAGATATACTGGTCAGGTGTTCCATTTATCACCTTGGAAAACATAACATTCCCTTGTGGAGCATCTATGGCTTCTTTAAGTCTCCACACTACTATAAGGCGGCCTTAATTGGCAAACTCTCCATATGGAGAACTCTTACCTTCTGGGTGAGGTCACACTTTGCAGTTAAAACTGCATCGCAATTAGTTTTGAGTTGGTTTTAGGTGGTATTACTTATTTTAACAAGTGAAAGACATTAAATCAACAGGTGAATGGCATTTGTGGAACAGCTTTCTCCTTCAAAATCAAATTCACGCACTCAGTTCATGTCTTTCACCTGTGACAAAACTGCACCTAAAACCACCTCAAAGCTGATTGCGATGCAGTTTGACCGCACCCTCTGGGGGATATTTATCAGGAGCTCTGCGCACCGCCAGTGGCGCAGAGGCCCTGAAATAATCGCACATGCTAGCTTATTGCTAGCTTTTGCGATTATTTGCTCCGATCTGCCACTTTCACGCCAGTGTGGCGTGAAGGTGGGGCGCGGCCGGGACTGCTTCTGCCGGCGACTTTTCATACGTGAAAAGTCGCCGGCTGCGTCTTTTTCTACGCCAGGCGCTGCGCCGCAATCAGCCCCGATACATCAAGAGGCAGAAGCCTCTTGATGTATCGGGCAGCAAATTTGCAGCAGCGGGGCCATCATACGCTGGCGCACGAGCGCATTACCGCTGACATCCCGCGACCCCCGTTGCCGGTTCGGCTCCGGGGGTCGGAACTGAACCGGCATCGTCTCTGCGCAGTAGCTGTACTGCGCTGAGCGCTATTCGCGGGACTCAGCACAGTACAGCTACGGCGCAGAGCGCTAAGGGGTTAAAATAGTGTTTATGGGATATCGCTAGAGGGGATTCCCTCCCTTTAATGCTGTATCAGAAATAATGCATTCTTTTTTAACAACTGATGGGTTTTACACAATATGTGATTTAGTTTTAACCACATCAAACCGCACCATATGAAAGCATTTAGGATAGCTAAAAATCGGCTGTGAAAATCCAACCATCAGTCTGAAGTCTTTGTAAACTATAGTCCATGAGTGTTATTTGAAAAATGGTTCTGACTGGCACCAGTGCTACTTTTTTTTTTTTTACAGATCTGTGCACCTTGCATCAAATTATCATCATTTGGAATATTACATTTAGTGCAGCCATGTGCAATTCACATTTTATTTGCACCGGTTTTATGAAGTGGTTTTGGGATGTACTGTACTTAAATTCCATTTACTGAACTTCTACTGTATTAAACCCCTAATTTCCTGCAACGAAAGTCAGAAAGTAACATTTAGATCGTAGTTTACTGAAAATTAACATAGGTACTTATGCGATCATAAATAACTCTGTTACATTGGGGATAATTTAACACATTTTAGGGAGAATTTTGCCTTGTCCACTGGTTTTCTTGTCAACAAGGAATGTAAAAAGCTCCATTTCCAACATTTCCATGGATATTGGCGGGAGTAGGGTGGGCAGGGGCATGAATAAGAACAATGTTTAGACATTTCTTTTGCATTGTGAGAATATCTAAACTGTATATTACATGCTTGTTTTTGAGCAGAGAATGTTTTGTAATTGTATTAATTCTTTATAAAACATTGTGGGTAATGTGAGTTAAAATAAGCTTTTTGTCTTTAATATAAACATTTTCCTGTTGGGTTTCCTTACTTTATCACTTGACTTCATGTCTGTGTCCATCTATATCCAATATATATTGGGGCAGATTTAATAAGAACAAGGCAAACTGCACTAGATGTAGTTTGCCTGTGTAAAGTGCAGGGTGCGACAGATTCAGGATTTTTGGCTCATGAATCTAGCGCCCTGTGCACTGCTCCAACAAAGTGCACTACTTTTTTTGCTGCACCTTTACCATAGGGCTTGCAACACAATTCTGTCGAACTTTGCACAATAAATCTGGCGCACAGTCCAATTGAGCACCGGAACGCCCCTAATTTGTGTTGCATGATGCCTAGTGCAGCTGCACCACAAAAGGGCCACATGCAACACAAATGTGGTGCAGACACCTCTTAAATTCCTGTGCATGCAGTTTGCCTTAAAAAGTATGTGCAAAGTCTGATAGAAAACTGGCGCAAGGGCCTTAGTATATGTGCTTCATTAACTTTATTGTGGGTCAGCAGTTAGAATACCAGTTTGTATAGGTTTGCTTGTCTTGGTTTCTGCTTAGTGATAACAATTTTAACTTTACATAGATGTGTTTAAAAATAACAGTTGTTTTTCTCGTATGTATAAAGTCACACACCTGATTTCACACTATGCAAATGCTTTTCTCAATTTCATTTCTCGTATGAGGTAGTGGCTATGTGTAGTTTCGTATCAAACTTCACACATTTAGGAATAAGCCTTGTTTTCCTCATTCTAATATAGGCGTATAAAATGTTTTGGGTCCATGAAAGTTATTGATTAACTTGTATACACCTTTATAGGGGGGGGATAGAACAATATGCTATTTTGATGCTCTCTTTTGTGATACCATTTGAGACTGGAGGGAATGGGGGGGGGGTGTTAATTAATACTGGCGTTTTAAACGTCAGTTGTAAAATCCCCCCTCCAGTGCGCCGAGCGCGCTCCACCGTGCGCCGAAGCTGCTTCGCATATAAAGATTACAAAAGTGTTTATAAGCAATACAGTGGTTTATGTGAATAACGAAGATATTCTCCGGCACCAGCTCACCCTGAGCTGGTGCTCGGTATTTGAAGCTTAGAAGTACAATTTGAAAGTGGTAGGTTTCCTTTAGAAACATCCATAGGAAGGAACCGGATAGTTGATATCACTTACACTGTATTAGGAACTTGTCCTCCAGAATCATAAAAGGTATTGATTATAAATTTATATAGACAATAAACTGCAGCTATGGATTATCCAAATCTGAATAATTAACTTAGTATGCTTGTATAGATAGTAAAAGGGGTTTTTCCTTGAAAGAAAATTCTAAGATTTCAATCCCCTTGTGATGTTAACACAATAAAGATAATTTTTAACCCTTTACTTCACAATTTACTCAGTTTTATTGTTGTTTTAACTCCTATCACTCCCTAGGTTGTTCATTCCTCTCTTAGCAGGCACATAATGATCCATCTAGTTCTGTGAGCTGACAAAATGGTTTATACACTTTCATTTAGCTTCTGAACATTGTACTAGTATCTGACACATAGGGGCACATTTACTTACCCAGTCGTGTCGTGATCCCTGATTCGGACTGTCCAGCGAGGATGAAGTCCAGCGCGATTCACCAAGATCGTGCGCCCGATATCCTGCATGTGTCATGCATCTGGAAAAGCTATACTGGTATTTTATCCCAGATTATGTCATTAGGCTTCCTGATTGGTGGTAAGGGGGTTGCCTTACAAGGTAGCCAGGAGGCAATGTTTTCCTTATCCCATCTTGGAAAACATATTTTCATATTTCCTAGAATCCCTAAGTGGAGCACCAATGGCTGTAAGTCTCCACACACCTACAGAAGGGTGGCCTTAAATGGCAAAATCTCATTAACTCATAAGTCATCTTACTTAGAAAATGTCTTAGAGGTTATCTTCTCCAGGTCAAGATCTCTTCTGATATAAAAAGGCAAGTGAGCAGTAAATAAATATACTTCAAACGGTATTTCCATCTCAGAATTCACATTTTATTTAATTCATCTGCCATATATTTACATTTCTTAAATTGCAAGTTTTTAAAAAAAGGTCCCTGTGTGAAGATAATTTTCTATAAACTTAGTCATGTTGTCCCTTAGAAACAAGATGGCTTCCACTAAATGATCACCTCACACTCTGGCGGCATTGCAACATGCCAACATGCATTATTGAGGCGCCCGACAACTTGGATTCAATCATTACCACAGAACTGCTGTGGGACTTGAATCTCGTTTCTTAGGGACAACATAGCTACATTTCTGTGAAATTATCTTCACACAGGGACATTTTTTAATAATTTCTTTAAATAAAGAAATGTATGTATATGGCAGGTAAATTAAATTAAATGTGAATGCCCAGATGGGAATACCCCTTTCATTTGGTCTCAGATGAGATGAAATAACTACTGTCTGGCTAAACCAGGCATCTTCACAGTTTTTGGTTTGACGGTAGAACTGTCCTCTGTATCAAAATTTGCCTCAGAACCTTTAATGCTGCAGGTGAAGTTATATGCATGTTGGTTATTACAAAAGCTTCGGACAGTTGTAACACCTGCCAGATTCAATTTTGTAGAACCCAATTATTTGTGATAATTTTTTCTACGTCTCGCCATATTTATTGCACGGAGTGCAATTAAAAAACATAAACACTGGTATTGTTTTGGTCACGTGGTATATATTCTACACTGATGAAATGTGGTTGTTGCGCTCTTGTTTTATGAGCTTCTGTTTAGAATATGAGGGATCATGTTAAGGACCCACTTAGGGTGACCCCTAATAACAAGCCTATCTGGAACTTTTTTAACTATGAATCATGTGTGTACTACTTAGAACTAAAATTAACATGCTTTTAGTTCTGCATTATACACAGGCAAACACACTTTTAGGGCAGTTTGCACTACCCTTGGTAAATTTGCCCCAGTGTTCCTATCTTGTTTCATTGTAAAGGAAAGCAGGGTCACCCTCGAAGTTTAGGTCTAGTAAAGTGGTGGATGCCACACCCACATTTTTGGTAAAGTTAGACAAAAGTTTTGATGCACCTTTCAGATCACCCCAACTCACCTAACATTTATAGGAACAATTTGGTATTAATATTTATACTATTGTATTGATTGATGAATTTGACCTCCAACCATACAGTCACCATGTTTATATATTAGTATGGCCTTTTAAAAAATAAGCTACTGTATATGTAATAAACCGTCAGTTTAGGAATAATATGTCGCCATGAAATGAATGAATGAACATTTAGATTTTTATTATTCTGTAATTATAAAGATAACTTTTTTGGTTTTGCTGCTGACATCAGTACATGTGATGTGTTTTTGGTTTCATGTGTTTTTCCCGTAATCACAGGTGCCACTTGTTTCGGTTTCAAAAAGTTAAGAAGATATTTTTCCTGAAACTAAATTGCAAATAGAAGCCTCTGCAGGTGTTTAAGCACTGTGTATCTATTAATTTATCACATCATTAATGTATCACACATCTCCTGATGTCCATGACAAAATATGGATTCTGTTGTAGAACAATGTCCATGAGTTTATTTATAAAATTACAAAAGTACATGAATATGATTAAAGCATGTTATCAAAAGGAAGGATAACTAATAGGTAGAGTTAATGAAGCTTTGTTAAGGGTTTTGTAATTATTTCCAAATGATGATGATGTTAAAGAGGCGACTATTCCCATTACCACTGAACCTGTTAAGGAAATTCTAGGCATTTCTCGTCTTAGCATTGCCATATATGTTTCTTAGGCTATTCAACAACTGCCTTTTCCACATAACCCCAAATGAATGAATGCATGGTACAATTGTGTATCTTCAATTGGAAGAAGAAAGTTCACTAAAAGGAGTCTAAGAATAAATATTAACTGTTATATGATAAAGAAGGAGCAAAAATCATCATCGTTGACATGGAATTGCAGCAAAGGTTTTGACTGCAATAATTTCAAGTAGAAAGGGCAGTTACTTTTTATCCAGGGGTGAAACTAAATAATTGTGTGCCCCAGGGAAAAATTTTAGCTTGGGGTCAGTACCTTTCAGCAGCTCATGTAACCCTTGTAATACAAGCCTTGTATTCATGCTTATTGACAGAGTCTTAAAAACTTAGGTACATAGACAAAGAGATTTTCCCCTCTAACCCCCAATTCTTTTGGAAACAGAACATTACTGAAACATATTTTCTAACAAGGCAGCATGAATACGGCAAATTTTCCCTATGTAGGGTGGATGCCAATATAATTAATATGAGTTGAGATACAGCAGCTCTTCTGTATAATATTGTGTAGATAGCAGTTGTACACATGGAGAAGTGAAGATACTCCAGTTACACCCAGTAACCCCAGTGCAACTCTGAATGTGTTGTAAATGGAGCTAGAAGTAAAAACATTAACCCTCATAACTGCAAAATTTCCTATAGCCTCAATTACATGACTATATGCTGAATTACTTCTACTTCAAAAGGTTAAAAGAAACCTACCATCAATATCAAGCATGATAAACCAGGGGCACTGGTTTATCATGCATGATTTTGATTGTAGATTTCCTTTAAAGTGTAGTTAGATTAAGAGCAGAGTATTAAATGATCAAAATGTTGAATAGTGGCTTTTGAGCTATCAGGGTCCGCGCATAGTGGCCTTTGCTCCCACTCCCCAGAGAGGCTACTGCATGCCCCAAATAAGCATATTAGTTATACTGTAGTTAAATTCAGATAGTATTTTATAAATAGATATATTACAGATAGTATTTTAAGATTAGCTAAACATAGATTAGGGTTTAGAAGGTCACTGGGAGCCTACCATAAGATCTACCATAGTAGGCAGATTTCTGATTGTAGGTTTCCTTGAAGGATTACATTATTTATTGCAAAGCATTGTGGCTTCGGATTGATCTAGCGCACCTCATATGCACATGATGGAAAGCGAATGCACACTTAGCTGTTGAGAAGTAACAGGTTACTTGATTTATTACTTTTTTACATTATTTATCATCTTGCAGAATCTTATGGCATCCTATATAAGATATACCAACAATTTATTTTCATGCTCTATGTCCACCTCTGTCTGGCAATAGGTCCTGCATCATACAAAATGCAATTACAATTTACCGTCTTTTAGTGCATTCTGTGCATTTTGAGCCTTAGACCACCTTACACAAGTGAGCTTGTTCAAATAAACCTGCTCTATTTGTCTGTGGGATTTACTGGCTTGAACAAAAAACTGCAGTTGAGTTCAGCAGTTCTATGTTCCAATGGTAAATCCCCCATGCAGTGAGTTTGTCCAAAGAAACTCTTTTGTGTACAATCCAATACAAGTGAGTGACCTATTCCTGATCAACAGGACTAATCAGTAAGATCAACAACTGTTACTTTATCTCATATACTTTACAATAAATCTCTACTATGTGGTCCTTGGGATGTCACACTGGTATTATATGACAATATGTCAATTTTTAAATATCTACTAAACTATGATTGCTCTTCTCATTCTAAGGCACAAGACTCTAATGTTTACTATACTATATTACCGTATATACTTGAGTATAAGCAGACCCGAGTGTAAGCCAAGACCCCTAATTTTTACACAAAAAAACCTATTGACTCGAGTATAAGCCGGGGGTGGGAAATGCATTGGTCACAGCCTCCCCAGTATATAGCCAGCAAGCCCCCTGTAGTATACAGCCAGCCAGCTACTGTAGTATATAGCCTGCCAGACCCTGTAGTATATAGCCTGCCAGACCCATGTAGTATACAGCCAGCCAGCCCCTATAGTATATAGCCTGCCAGCCCCTGCAGTATATAGCCTGCCAGCCCCTGCAGTATATAGCCTGCCAGCCCCTGCAGTATATAGCCTGCCAGCCCCTGCAGTATATAGCCTGCCAGCCCCTGTAGTATATAGCCTGCCAGCCCCCAGTAGTATATAGCCTGCCAGCCCCCAGTAGTATATAGCCTGCCAGCCCCCAGTAGTATATAGCCTGCCAGCCCCCTAGTATATAGCCTGCAGCCCCTGCCCACAATATAATGCCTGTAAGAAAACAAACAAACATTGTACTCACCTTCCGACGCCCCTCGGGAGGTCCTCTTCTATACAGTGATGCTCCGATATCGGCTCCATATCCCCACACCGCATGTCGCAGGCACCATGACGTCAACTGCTCGCTGATATAGTGTGTGGATTTATACTGAAAAACTCAGCTTATACTTGAGTATATATGGTATTTTCTTTAATAGATTTCATGTTTTCTTTTTTGACACATTTTCAATATCTAACATTATTCTTGTCTTGCATATGCTCGACTTATACAGATTTTCTTCTCTGAATTCAGGGTATTCAGTATTGTAAACCACAAAGCCCTCTAGTTCCTCTTTTATAGGGTTCTTTATTGAGTACTATTATTAGATTGTAAATTACAACAACAGGAATTAATAGGATTAAATTATTAGATCTATTATTTTCTGTTATATGTACATTCACATCATGGAAGTTTGTATCACTTTAGTTGAAACCAAGATAGTGTAAAAAAGTATGCATTATACAGTATATGTGTCTAGACTTCAACAACCCAGATAAGGAATTTTTGTCATAGGGAGAATCTGTCTGTTCAAAAACCTTCATTTGGACAAAGTGTTTTGTGTAAATGAAGGTCAAAACAACAAGAAGGTTCAAATACCTTTAAAATGCCTGAGGGAAACTAGTTAAAAAGGATCCAATAACTTTCCATTGGATCTGATGTTATAAAAGGTACATCAGGCATTGCTTCATAAGGCACCACAAGTATGCAGAAGCCACATAAAAAATACTCTACATGCATTGTTTTTGATATACATTTATTTTTATTATAGGTGTGGGTTGGGTGCATCAGGTGCTACACAAGGTCAACAGTTGTGTCCTGGTCCAGTGTGAAACTGTAGGCCGGATACAACTAGTTAACAAGGTGTTAATTGTGTTGGACACAAATGTACCTTCCTCATTAGAAAACAAAGCTAGCTATTTTCTTGTTTTTTTTCTTAAAAAATCTAAATGTAATAGAATTAAGATATTTCAAAATAATAAAGACTAGTTTTGTTTCTTAAATAATATGATGAATCTTTTTCCACATACACAATAAAAAACACACATAAGAGAAATATGTTTATTAAAAAACCTTTTTCTTTATCTACTTTATCTACTACATTCATAATATCATAATTTACATAAGAACAATAGCATCTTTACATATATCTTGAGATACGTCTGTAAGTCGGGTGTTCTTAAGTAAGGGACCGCCTGTACACAGTCAGAAATCTGGACTTATTTTCTGTTCAATAAACTTTATTGAAATTAACATATGACAAAGTTTAAGACATGTCCAATGGCCCAGCAATATTATGCATGGATAGTCTTGTCGTGAACAAAGCAGAATTAAAATCGGTGTAGATGCTGTCTCTGCTTATGAGGTGCACAGAGAAAATGTTATATCAGACCATGTCTCAAGTTAACAAGTGCTAACAACCATTCTAACAATAATATAAAGCAATAACAAAACACAGAAAACATAGAAACACAAAGGGAGCACATATGGGAGTGAAGGGGAATGGGGGGGGGAGGTTTTGGTGGGGGGAGCACACAAGGGAAGAAGATAAGGGAAAAAGGATTTGAGAATTCACCAACTAAATCCTAGTTATCTGTTGCTTGGTTTGTACCGAGCGGTAAATGTCCTGTTAAGAATCAACGGGTTACCCCACCTCCCGCTATCCAGGAGGCAAATTCCGTCGAGCTGCGAAAGTCAATCCATGGGGACCAAATATTGGTGTATCTATCCATCTGTGAATCTTCCAATCCTTCCATAGCTCTCATCTAGAAATCTGGACTTATTTTACCTGACGAGAAAAAAAGAGGGAGTTATGTAATTAAAGGGGTATCCCGGGAATATGAATGTCTGTTACAAAGGTTCGTAATACTAAAAATAAATGAATACAACAATACACAATGGCATTATGGGTTTTCTAAAGTATGCAGTGTTATTTCTAAGATGGCTGGCAAAGGATACTATAACTCCTATGATCCCTCAGTCCATAGTTACAGCTTCTTCCTCTCATGCTCTGCTCCCAGTGATCTCTGAGGTGAAAATCTAACCGACTGTCCTTCTCTGTTACCAAAGTAATGGCAACTAATGAACTACTATGTTTCTCTGAAATACTATAACTGTGTTTAACTGCCATCACTGAATATTACCTTAGCCCCACTGACATGGAGTCTCACAACAATGTTCATGCTGGATGTGTCACTAATATTGAATTCCTGTGATGCTTCAGCCCAAACAATTTCTGGAGTGACTAGAAAACTAAATGTTATCATCCGGTAGCTGGAAGAGGTGATGCACTGCCTGCACATAAGTCTAGTACAGATGTGTCACTTCTATGGACTTGATGTGATGCTTCAGCCCAAACAATTTCTGGAGTGACTAGAAAACTAAATCTGCTGGGAGAGGGGGGTGCTATCTGAGTATCTGTTATCTCAATTTATGTCCAAAGTATTTTTCTGCTAAGCGGAGCAAAATTACATACTATTTTTTATTTTATTGACCTATTTGAATATTTATTGTGCTTATTCCTGGAATACCTCTTTAACATAAGCGTAAGAAGTTACTATTTAATGTTTTTAGATCAAAATTAAAAGAAAAATGGATTTTGAACGGAAATAACTTCTGTTCTTTGTTGCCGCTGTAGAGCAGAAAAATTACAATATCTATAGCAGGAAGTCTAACGGAACCTGACGATCACTGGTGTGAACTTAGCCCAAAATGCCATTTTTTCCCATATGAAAAAGTTATCTAGCACCTGGATTTTAGGCAAAACTAAGTTAATTTCATAAGGGTTTGGTAGCAGGCTGAGTTCTTACTGATGTTGAGAATGACAGCCCTTGTTTCAGTTGTCAAAAATGTTTACTTCTTTACTGGATACTGAGCAAATTATACATGTCATCATTAAAAAATTACTAAATAAGAGTAAAAAGGTAGAGGGAGAGCAATGCTATTTGTTGCTGATACATGTGATGTCCCTGCTTAAATGGGTATTCCAGAAATTAGCATAATTCATATACAAATTGGTCCTTAAAATATAAGCCAATATGTAATTAGTTGTTGTTCAAAATTTTGATCCCCTTACCAGAGAAATGATGTGGACATACAATGTGATGAAGAATTAAATGGAGAATGGCCGCTGGTCACGTGTCCAAAGCACATGCCCTGCACTTGCCTGGGCAGGTTATGTGATCACAACTATGTTTGTCTGTAGTCGGTTAGTTGAGGTGCATCCAGTATGCCCAGTGTTTTTGTGATCTGCAGTGATGGCAGTTACACACATCATTACTATGGTAACAGGACAGTCTGCTTCATCATCACTGTAAGCAGAGCATAAGAGAGAGGAGGAGTTACTGAGAACTAAAGGATATTGGGACTTGTAGTTTCCAGTGGCGGCCATCTTGGTGATAACTCCGCATACTTTAGAAAGGCCATACAATTTTGTGAATCATAAAATCAAACTATCTAAGGTCCATTTTGTGACTAATGACATTGAGTTTTGTTATAATCATTTATTTATATCATCATGGGTTTTTGTATCAGACGTTCATATTCCCGGAATAACCCTTAAAGTTTTAGAACATGCTACAATATTTCATAAATATGTTTTGTAGAAATGTCCAGTATTATATTGCATCATCAGTCATCAGAGACTGAAGTGGGAAAGTTTTGCTTTTGATAAAATATATATTTGTTTGTGCTGGATAATGGTTTCTTACCTTGAATAAAGTTACAGTGACACTATAGCAAAGACTGAGGACAAACAAGGACATGAATGTTGTTGAGATCTCCCATGGATTCTCTGTAACCGCCTCTTCTTCTTTATCATCATCTACACTGATTTTGATTCCTATATCTTCACAGCCAACTAAATGAGGAACACACATTAACTTATGATTAAATATTAACAGGGTATATATATTAATTCAATATACACAATATTCTGTAACCTACTATAGCTGTCACCTGACAGTATATATTACTTTATTCATGTACTTCATATTTATCTACCCATTTTTAAATGTTTGGATCTCATGTATGTTATTTCACCATTAAAACATCCAAAATTCAAGCATAAAATGTAGTATTGGTGTGAATTTCACTTCCCCAAAAAGTTTTATGATTCAGAAAGACATGTGGTCCATAGCATGTGACATGCACCTGCAGATCAGTGTTATTGTACAGTATCAGTACTGTATTCAAATAGCTGACTCAGAAGAAAAGTGTTTTTTATTCTAGTTACTAAGATATTAAAAATAGTAATGTAGTGATTAAATTCTCATTTAATATCTAGTGAAATTATGCATATAATTTATTGTTAATGAAGTGAGTCTTGTATTGCACCAGTAGTGAAACAGATATTATATGACAGAGCTCTCTGCTTTACTTGTTTTTGCAATTTTGAAAGTGCAAACATAAAGGCAAAATCTGAATAGCAGAATTTCGGGGTATATTGCACAAAATTCTGTAGAGACTGTAGAAACTGATTAAATAAATTTCATCTAGATGTTGTTGAAATTTACACAGATAGGATGTCGCAAGGTATTTTAAATAGGTTGTACAAACATAGATTTTATCTTCCATCCACAAGTTAAGTGATAACAATTTGATCTGTGGGGGTCCAACTGCTGGGTTGCTCAATCACAATTACTGACTGGAGCGGGAGAATGCATGCTCAACCTGTTGTTCCATCAATTAGTCCCAGCAGACCTCTGCCAACCAGATTGTTTTCCCTATCCTGTGGATAGGAGAGAACGCTGAAGTTGGTAAATTCCTTTAAAGGAAACCTACCACTTGAAGTGGCAGGTTTCAGATGGAAATACCGAGCACCAGCTCAGGGTGAGCTGGTGCCGGAGCTTATTTTTGTTAGTGTTTTAAAACCGCTGTATTGCGGTTTAAAACACTTTTTAAACTTTATAGCCGGCGCAGGGAGGTACGCGCTCGGCGCTTACCATGCGCGCGGCTCTCCTTCACTTCCTATGTAGCCGCGCGCACGATCGCGCGCATGGTAAGCGCCCAGCGCGTACCTCCCTGCGCCGGCTATAAAGTTTAAAAAGTGTTTTAAACCGCAATACAGCGGTTTAAAACACTAACAAAAATAAGCTCCGGCACCAGCTCACCCTGAGCTGGTGCTCGGTATTTCCTTCTTATACCTACCACTTCAAGTGGTAGGTTTCCTTTAACTGCTTTATGCCAAGAATACTAGTTAGTACTGGATAATACCTAATTAGTGGGTTTTTGCTACATTAGGACGAGTATTCTCGTCCTGATGATTGGACTTTATTTTGATCGCAGGTGCCATGTACAGTGGCCTATTAGATCTAGTCCAAGACTGGGTCTAATAGCCAAAAGGTCAGTGAAGCATTTACAGATACAATACATTGCAGCAAAGTCCTACAATGTATTGTATAAGGGATCTAGGCATCCCTAGTGTTAAAATAAATGTAAAAATCCCACAAAATAGGTATTGTCATGTAAGTAGTGACATGTGCTAAACAGATATTTTGTTCTTATACCTGTACTGCGAAAGGCACAAAACTATCTCAAAATTGCATTTTTAATGCTTCCTACCTGTCAAAAAAGTGTAGTAAAAAGTGATCAAAAATGTACATGTACAGCAAAATAGTTCCAATATAGCTGTTATCTTATCCTGCAATAAAAGAACCTTAGAATCCGCTCTCTATTAAGGATTAAAAAAATGTATAGCTTTTAGAATATGGCAAGACATAAGTAAAACACACAAGTAAACCTCTACTCGTTTGGTATCTCCTTAATAGTACTAACCTACAGAATAATTGTATCATGTTTTTTATACTCCACACTGAACTGTGTAAACAATTTAAATCATAAACTAGTGGTGTAATAGAGTTTTTTTCTGCTCCCCCACAAGGAAGAGTTAATACATTTTTATAATTATGCTTTTTTTACTTTAAAAATGGACCTTTAAGAAAATACAACTTTTACTGAATAAAACAAGCCCTCATATGCCCATGTAAAAAATAAAATGTTATGTCTGTTAGGAGTTAAGCAAGAAAAAACTTAAAAAATGCTCTGTCCTGAAGCTCATTTTGTGGCTCTGTCCTTAAGGAATCTCTATTATAGCAAATCTTTCTTTAGCAGATTTTCAATGTGTACTGTAATTTGATCCATAAAATAATTGGGACAACATTGACATGTAGCACAGAGGCTTTAAAGCTAACCCTGTTTCTATTCTATGTGCCATTAGATTTTTTATTTCTTTTCCACTCTCTCATCCCTAAAAGGTAAAAAATAATATGGCCATGGCATTAATTTTCAGTAATTCCCTAACCATAGAACCACTGGGACCCCCCAGCAACTAGGAGTACAAGTATACAGTGAGTACAGTGCTCAGAAATACACAGCCGTCCCTTGAAATGTAATAATTTAATGGATTGGCCCTGCATGTACCTTATTTTTTGGACTATAAGACGCACCGGATTATAAAGCGCACCATCAATAAATGCCTGCTAAAACGTCTTGGTTCATATATAAAGCGCAGCAGATAAGGATGAATGACCAGCAGACCTGTGCACAGTTCAAGGCAGCTGTTGTCTGTAAGTACGGTTCATATATAAGGCGCACTGAACTATAAGGTGCACCTTTGATTTCTGAGAAAATCAAAGGATTTTTTGTGCGCCTTATAGTCCGAAAAATACGGTACATAATTTGCTTTTATTTTTATGATTTGATTTTTTTACCCCACTGACACTGTATATTTCCCTTTGCTTCCTCAAAGCAAGGGCAGATACACAGGACACAGTTCAGTATTTGAACTGTGTAAGGCTGCATTCACACACATGTATGGGGGACGTATATACGGCCGATATAGGTCCCCCATACACTTCTTTGGGCTCAAGGCATGGTACGGGAGCGGTACGGTGCAGCACACGTGCGGCACCGTACCGCTCCGTAGCCCGGGAAAAGATAGGACATGTCCTATCTTTTCCCATGTTACAGCGCCGTGGCCCATACATCCCTATGGAGAGGGGCGGGGGTGAGCGGTGCTCACCTCCTCCTCCTCTCCCTGCGCTGCCGTGTTCCCGCCGTGGTACGGTGCGGCGGGCACACGGCAGTGTGCATGTAGCCTAAGGCAGTGTACAGAGGCTGTATGGCTTCTTGTTACAAAATGATACAGACTGTATGCACTTCCATGTCTGCTTCATTGTATGTGGCCATTCTTCTTTTGATGTAATATAAGTTATCTAATTCATTTTCAGTATTAATTGTCGATTTCAAGATCTTTTTTTCTTACTTGCGATGCCAATGAAATATGTAATGTTAAAAAGGTGCCCCAGCTCATCAGTGTCTGAAATATAGGGCCTTATTTACTAAGGGGCCCGCAGATCGTACTTTCGTTGGCCTTTAGAAATTTTCGGGATTTGCTCCGCAGTGACAGCTATTTAGAAGGGGATTGTGTTGCACGACTTTCATGCGACAGAAATGGGGGGGCAGGCGGTTGGACAATCTGACTGATTCAGACTGAGCGCGGGATTTAACTTTAAAACTTTACATACACCAACAGATGCAGGAAATCGAGTGCACGATCTTTGTGAATCGCGCCGGAGTGTATGATCGTCGGACACTCCGTATTTCCGGAACTCCTTCGGCCGGGTAAGTAAATGTGCCCCATAATGTGACAAGGAACTGTTCTTCTATATTGCATAGCTTTTCATTATGAAATAACATTTATTTGCCAAAATTGGACTTTATGACAGAAATTTATCAATCTGTCTACACTAGAATTCAGGAGAAACTGTAACATTTATTGATGGTTTTAGACAATTTTTTAGGCAGTTTTCCGACTTGTCCGAAAAGAGGGACGGTCTAGCCCAGGGCCAGAAACTTCATTCTGCGCACCAGAAAATAACTAGATAACTAACTAGACTAACTAATAAGTGGTCTAAAGTAGGTCTCTCCCTATATATCTCTGTATAAAATTATAGGTGGAGGGCTAATGTACTTTACCTATAACTCTACCCTATCTGCTTTTACCATTAACATTACTGGCTCCACTAACTCTCAGAAGTATATAAAAGTATATCTGGCTCCCTGCCAGCAAACTGCGTTGACCCATGAGGATCTCCCAGTCCCTAGGATCATCACCTTCATCATCTCCTCTCTGCTCTGCTAGCTCTCTCCCTCCCTCCTGCAGACATGAGCTTACAGAGATTTTCTTGAATTTTGGGGTCAGCTAACAGCAACATGAGGGAGGGAGTGGGATTAAGAAGAAAGAAAGCTAGAAGAGAGGAGATAATGATGATGATTACAACCTTGTAACATACACCCTGTGACTAGATCCAGTTTGCTGGCAGGGAGCCAAGTATACTTTTATATACTTTTGAGCAGAAGCAGTATTGTTAGTGATAAAAGAAGATTCAGAATTAGTATTTAACAGCCCATGGGAACCTGTTTACAGGTTCCCTTAAATATCAATGTGAGGTTTTATGTTTCAAATACTATTTGTTCCTACTATTCTTATATTACATATATAAAGGAGGGCATTGAGGACTGAATTTACCCACCACTGGTATAGACTCTTCTCTGCCATACTCCTTCCTTGAGCTACAAGCCTGAGAACCCTAATGTATTATAATACATTATATATATGTTACAGAAACTTTCTTGTGTAGGACCCGCATCTACCATCAAAAGTCTTAGATGGAAAACCCCTTTAATCCCTCTAAATTTTATTTTTAAACAATTTAGTTATAATGTAACTATAAGTGTTATAGTTACTAACAATATTGTCAGGTTTTTCCTGGATCTATTTGCACATCTAATACATTTTTTTATGTTAGAAGGCAAAATATTCCTTGTACTTATAAATATATATTCCATGTCCTTACAAATATAAGATTGATTATTAGATTGTGTAGAATTGTGGATCATGTTACTGTGATATTTTAGACAAGTTACAATGAAATTGAATAATCAGGAAACATAATAAAATGATTCAGCACAGGTAGTGTAAGTAGTGGAATCTGGCCCCAACTGTAAATAATGGGGTATTATGTGTTTTTTAAAGTAAAAATGCCATTGCACCAGGAATAACTTGAGGTCATGCTCCATGGATATGTGAAATTTTTACAATTTACATAAATACACAGGGTCCCACAGAGGGTATAGACTTCCCCAGGAACTGTCACTAATCTAAGCTATGGCTCTTTTCTTCAGCTCCGATGTTCAGCTCTTTAGAGGACTATTTACTGGGCCTCATTTTCCCCACTGGTTAAACATTATTTTAGCATCATGTTTGTGTTTTTTAAAATGTTTAAGGAATATGTAATGACTCTTTAAAACTCTAAACAACCTATAGCAGTGGTGGCGAACCTTTGGCACAGGTGCCAGAGGTGGCACTCGGAGCACTCTCTGTGGACACCCAGGCCCAGGCCTCTGCATAGAGTTTCCAGACAGGACTCAAAACCAGTCCCTTGCCACCCAGGATGTGCTGTGACCAGTGCTGTTTTAAAGCTACACATAGTTAGCTGCCCAGGACTACAGGAGGAGCAAGGAGGTGCAGACAAGGCTTTGTTATTATTGGAGCTACTGATATGGACCCCACAATTATTCCTTTTCAGGGTACCCTGAAGTGAAGCTACAAAGATAATCTGGATTTCTCCTCTTTCTCTTAACTGTATTGGTGTCCTCAGGGCGCCAATACAATTAAAAGCCATTGCAAAACAGGTAGTAACATGTTACTGCGTAAATTGCCATGTTGGCATTTTGCATTTGAATAAGTGTGTGTGGTTGTAGTTTGGGCACTCGGTCTCTAAAAGGTTTGCCATCACTGACCTATAGTGTCTTCCTAGATGTAGCTACAGCATGTCCAATGTCTGGTAATACGATGGGAAGAGATGAGAGGAAGACAAATGTTCCTTATGGCAACAAATCATGAACTGAACTGGAAATGTACCCCATCACCTATCATTCATGTCTTTATGTATTATTGTCTATAATTATTTATATGTGGAAAAGAGCTTAAAGCATAAGCAATAAATACCATGCTTACAATGTAAGAACTTTAACTACTATACATTAAATATCCTTCTCTGGAATTTCTCATTTTTTAAGAATTTATTGCAACATTAATTATTTTACAGAACATCCCCTACTTTCCCACCACTATAACAGCACAAATACACAGGGGGTTTCACAGAAGAGATACAATTAACAAATACGTCAATACAAAAGGATTGGGGAAGACGTCCTTTCACAACTTTTGTGGATTAGTTATTTTGTATTGGAACATGTTTGCAGCCATTTGTGTACAACATAACGGGACAAAGAAGTGAAGGAAATATGGCAGAATGAAAGTGGAAGATGTGACATTTTAATAACAAGACAGGGTAGTATCAGACATAGTGACAGACACTTTGACCACTGTTGGTTTACCAGAGCTTTTGTCAATAGATTTCCTGATAAAATTCATGGGTATGGCTTCGTGGCCCACTAAACAGCCATACGAGGTTCCTGAGTCCCAGGCACTAGCTGTAATGGTAAGCTTGCTCATCATGAAATAGGTACTCCCGCTGGTTTCAGGCTTTGGTTCACTGGTATCATAGAGGTCTTTGGACATTGCCATACCATTTTCTGTCCAGCCCATGTAAATATTTATTGGATTAAAGCTGTAGGCAATACATATCAAAGAGTATAGTTCCTTCTGAGCCAACTCTTCCTCAGAGGGTGGAAAAACCAATACCTTAGGTTGGAACATCTTTGTTTCTGTGTATAGAAAATACAGAATATTAAGCCATATTAATGAGATGATTGTGACAGTATAACAATATTAACTAAATCTTTTTGGCATATTATAAAAGAGAAGCATTCGAATTGTGCTGGTGCTTCCACTCTAAGGTACAGAAGGGGAGCATGTGGTCAATAAAGGGTATTGTGTCTTAGGTCCAGATGCTGTACCCATATGGGTGCTGTATTGGGAGAAATTCTACTGCTACACAGGAGAAATAGAAAATGAGTACTGTTTTTTTAACCTGATAACCCCTTTAAAATATCAGATGGTCTCTAAACTATGGACATAGGTATTGTCCCCATTTCACTATATATTTCATTTAGCTTCTGTCTCTGAGACAAGATTAGTCAAGAAATCTAGCTAGAGTCCCATTTTATATATAAATATATATATAAAATGGGACTCAGAAACAAGATTAGACAAGACTTTTAGCTAGAGACAGAAGCTAAATGAAATCAGAGTAGTGGAAGCAGAAAACTATACAGGACTTTTACTTTCTTAAAATGGTTTTCTATCCAAATAATTAGTGGTGGCAACGGGCCCAAAATAGGTTGAAAACAATATATTGTAAATTCACTTCAGTGACCCCCCCCTTCCGCTGTCACTTCCCCAAATTCCACACTCCCCAGGTCCCTGCTGATCTTCACTTTCTGCTCCCTAGCAGGATGTCGCCAAGGATTGCCCCTTGTCATTTACCCCTCCCCCAATAGCTAGTAAATGTGATTGGTTATACTGGTATTTTCAGTTATATCAGGGAAAGTTAAAATTATCAACAATCTCTCACCTTTTTCTTTCTTAATCCTAGTAATGATCGGTGCTGGGAGACTATCGTGTTTGAACACACACGTAAATTCTGTTTGTTGCAGCCAGACCTGTGGGTCAACATAAAGGATACTGGACACACTGTACGTCCCATTTAACTGCAGAGTCGCATCTTCGGCTTGAACATTGAGATCACTAGGTTGTCCAGGAAAGCTCCATTCAAATGAAAAGCTTTCATCTATGTTTTTAAGGTCGGAGGCCACACATGAAATCCGAGCCATTTTATAGACATAGAGATCTTCAACAGAGGGCTGCACCATAAACACATTAATTCCCAAACAATTGAAGCCGTCTGTAAAAAAAAAACAAAAAACACATATATTTTAATAAAGGTGTATGGAGTTGTATAGTATAAAAATTATATTACAGAATTCTCTTTGTGAAGCATATTGATTGTTCCCAGCCCTTACCTATCTTTTAGTATATTTTTGATTAATTTATTTTATGCTGTTGGTCAATTTATGTATTATATGCCATTGTTTTGTATTATACATTCATTTATGGTTTTTTAAAGTATTTTCAATAAAATCTTTTTTTCTATTTTGCAACAAATTGTTGTTAGGCATATAGTATTGTTTTAATACAGTTTGGGTGTCACTCAGTGGCAACAATATGCAAAAAATGACACACTTCTGCCACGTGTTTGCCCATTTAGAATTACAAGTACTTTACTCGTATCCCGAGAAGGAGCATGAGATTACCAGCTTTTCAAGAAAAGAATATATTGTCATTTTCTGTCACAGGAAGTCATTTCTTTACACATCTATGTGAGGCCAACTGGTGGATGTTTTGTAAATCTTTAAATTGTTTAGTTGTGATATTGTTTGTTGTTTAGTTATAGGGATTCTACCGCCGGGATGAAGAAATGTATGCAAATGAGCCTGAGGGGCTCCAAGCTCAATAGTTGTTAATGGAGTTTGGACTCATTTGCATACAGTCTTTCATCCTGGTGGTAGAATCCCTTTGAATGTTCTCAAGAACATGTCTTCACGCTTTGAAATTAAGACATATTGGGGAGACAGCCAGCATACTGGAATAATTTACACCTGACATGCCTTGTGCCACATTTATTGAAGGTTTTAGAAAATTTTTAGGCAGTTTTCTGACTTGACGGAAAAGTGGGCATTGCCTCGGTAAAGCACCAGAAAATTCAGCCCGTGTGCTAGAAATTTCATAATTGTGGTGCAGCAAACTAGTCCAACTAATAGGATGAGCAAGTAGGACTCGCTAGTGTTATACTGCACCAGATTAATCATCCGGCATCAGACACTGTGATTTATCTGGTGCAGCAGAGAACTGTCTAGTTCTACTGTGTACTGCTCTAATGGCTGACACATTACTACATCTACTTTATTATACATTTAACCAAACAAAGACATCTAATTTACAATTATTTAGGAAAGGCAGCAAAACACTAAATTTTAGTTATGGCTCTTCTTTACCTGAACATTTCTTAATTGTGTCCTCCGCTGTTTTTCCCGTTTTGGTGTCTGTCACTTGACATCTCACACGAACACCATTGTTCCATTCAGACCGCCTAATGGTCACTGTGCTTTGCAAAGCATAAAAATGGCTCTCAGATTTTCCCAGTTCAATTTTGTCTTCTGGAAAACCCCTTTCCTGATCATTGATATACCATTTCAATGTGGCATCTTGGGTGGTTAGATTATACACATGGCAAGTGAGTTCGATTTCACCATTATTGCTTTCAGGGCAAGTTCCTTGCAAAAGATGGACGTTTGGTTCCTCTGGGTAAAAACAAGCTAAAGAATACAGGTAAGAAAAGTATTTTTAGTCACATAAACAATCTACTGAGTAGCAAGTAGATACACACTAAGGCCTAATGCACATAACCTTCGGTTAACTCGACGCCCTATTGACTTCCATTGGACATATTCGTGGTGCAGTACATGCACTATGCATTACTGTATTGGGAAAGTGCAGAGTGGCCAAAACACAAAAGATAGGGCACACCCTATTTCTTTTAGACTAGTTTAACACTGTCTCATCTATTTTAATATGTGACCTTTACTCACCTTTAGGGGTAGTTCTCAGAATGTTGTTTGAGTAATAGGTAACATTGCACTGATAGGCCTTACTCTTCCATTCACTATCACTGACAGTGATTTGACTAAAAAGACTATATGCTGGAGGTTCGCCATGTAGAGGGGTTGGGATGTCCTTTGCTCCAGATAATGTGTCCCCAATAGAGTTGCTCCATGTGACAGATACGGGTGGAGGGTAATAATCTTTTACCAGACATGCGAAAGTAGCGGAAGTGCTGCTGCCAACAACATTGGCAATCAGTGGAAAGACATGTGGGATAATGAGCTCCACTGCAAGAGAATTAATAATCATAAACTAATGCTGCAGAGTATACCATAGTAATATACAAAGAAAGGATTACTTTATTACTATAACTCTATATAGTAACTCAAAAATACACTGAAATGTTACACACAGATTGGCATATAAAAACATGTGGCTTATAAGTGAATTTCACACACATCATGTTACACAAAACTCCACTGTAATTCCCAATGGCCCTAAATGCATAACCACACCTTAAATGACCAGATTTTCCCCCATTAAAATTGTAGAACCCTTAGGGTATAAAATGTGCAGAGTCATATTTAGGGTATAAAATGTGCAGAGTCATATTTAGGGTATAAAATGAGCAGAGTCATATTTTGCCTGAAATGAGTCAAATTTAGGTATAACAAGCCTTGCACCTGTGTGACATCACATGAACAAATTTTTATCACCAGGAAGTAAACATGAAGCTATTGAATGACAGCAAGCAGAGATCTAGAAAACCATGAAGATTTGATAAAGAAAGTATTTTGGAAAAATGTAGAACTTATCAATTATTTGCTGAAAGTGGACAACTCCTTTAACAATTCATGTTCAGAATCTATAACTCTGTGCTTCACCTCGCTGAACAGGTGTACTTCACCACTGTAATCTCCTCACTCTTCACTTCCTTTTAGGGTGCAGCCACACATTCTGTTTTTCAGATGCAGTTTTTGAAACCATAAGCAGGTGTGGATCATAGTGGGTGAGGACTTATCATTAAGAAGTGCCACTCCTCCCTTTATTTTAACTCCACTCCTGATTTGGGCATCAAAAACTGCACTTGAAAAACTGAACGTGTGGACGCAACCTTAACTTCCAAAGTGTAGCCGCCTGTCGCATGCTTTGGGGCTGAGGACTTTGTCATTCATCAATACCCTTCACAAAAAACGTTCTAAGAAGTGATTAAAAAATGGTACATGCTTCAAAATTATATCACTAAAAAGAACACCACATCCCCCTAAAATTTTTCATTTTATAGCCTGTACAATGTGGCAATGCAGATCTGTCACATATGGGGTTATGACATACTCCAGAGAAATTGGTTATGAAACTTCATGAGGCATTTTGTAATTTAATCTATTGTGAATGTGTAATTACAATTTCTTAATTGCACCTCAATTTTCTTAAAACCACTGTGAAACACGTAAAGTGTAAATAAACTTCCTAGAAGCTGTTTTTTAGTAAGTTAAGGGATGCAGTTACTATAATGGCGTAGTTTATGCCTCTCAAAGTCACTTGGAAGATGTGTAGGTCCTACGAAACTGAAGACTTAGTGCTCTTCATGAAAATGTGAAAAATTGCACCTAACGTTCCAAATCTTAAAACATAACGACATAAAATGCACATTTTTGAAATGTTGGTCATCATGTTCCTTGAAGTACAAAGTGCGATAAAAAAAACAATTTCCAAATCTCTTGGACATTAGGCCCCTTCCACACTTGCGTTGCAGATCACGTCAGAGTTTGATCAGGGTGCGATCAGGGTTTGGTCAGTGAAAAACTGACATTTTGCATCAGAGTTCAATCAGTTTTCAGTCAGAGTTTGTTCAATGTCTCAGTTTTTCATGCACAATTTCAATGCGTGAAAAGGACTCAGGACTCAGAACGCACTGCACTTCCATTGGACTTCCATGTGTCTCAGAGTGCAATGCGTTTTTGATGCATCTCCATAGACTTATATGGTGCGTTTTTCACGCACGTGACTTGCAAAAGTAGAGCATGCTGAGATTTAAATGCGCGTTAAAAAAATGCGTGTGTGTGCGCGAAAAAAAATGCAAGTCTGAAAAAGCCTGTTGATTACAATGGGTCAGAGTGCAATGCAAGTTCTGCACATCAAAAGCATGCGCAGAACACATGCGTGAAAAACGCAAGTGTGGAAGGGGCCTTATAGTGACACATGGCAGATTCCAAAGATAGTGCCTGGTCAGGAAGATGAAAACTGGCTATAGCGGCAAGGGGATAAAGACAAATGTGTATCTAACAGGAAATCATTTTTATAATCTAAAGTGGCCATGGCTCCCCTTTCATTTAGTACTTCACCCTTTTCACGCTTTGCCTGACGCTCTGGACCTTATAAAGACTTTTACCTCCTTTGTACCCCATTCTTCCTCATAGATTGTAAGCTCTTGTGAACAGGGATCTCATCCCAATTGTTTCATCATATCATGTTATTAGTCTGTAATGTCTAGTTTTAATTGTATATCTTCCCAAGGATCTGCGGAACATGATGGAGCTATAGAAATTAAGATTTCTTATTATTATAACATACTGGCTATCTGCATCCATCACTAGAGGGAGCATGATAGTTCCCTTCATTTAGTTCTTACATATAAGTTCAGTGTATGATCCCTCTAGTGACAACTGCAGGTAGCTAGTATGCTCTCTTTTAAACCTACTCCATGTATACAGAAAGGAGATGTAGATCACCAGTAAAGCCAGAACTAGTTCATGATCAACATTTTTTTTAAATGAGTGGTTTAAAAAAAAATTAAGTGTATCTGATAGATTTTACATTATTTTGTTGATAATATGTATTAATTTATTTTTGCACATTAGTTTATTATACTATTTGATAATTATATTTAAAGTATCCTCAAAATTCAGGTTGGACATGGGTTTACAGTTTTTTGTTGATATTTCTACAATTAAACATTTTTTTTGGAGGCGGTAAAAGACCGCTCTGTCCATAGCATAGCAGTGCCCTGGCTCACTCAAGAGACCACTGTACTAAGGCAAACCCATGGGGATGGACATTTTGGATATCAACATTCTTGATCCCTTTACTCCTAAGGAAAGTAAGCTGCCAGCAGAGGTGCCTAGCTACCAGTCCTGGCTAAACAAGGTATCTAAAATGCATAGCCAGATTTACAGATTCTGTAAGTAGAATCTGCGGTTTTCAGGTCAGTCTACATCTTAATAAATAGAATAAATAACTGTGTTCCCAAACCGGTTCTGGACGATGCACAGTGTAAGGCATAATGGAAATATTTATAATGCCTTAGACACTAAGTATGAACATGCACCATGTGTGGCCCTTTCTAATAATATTTGGCAATTATTGACAAAGGATATCAATATATAAAACTATTTTTATCAATTGTGATTCTGTAGATACCAATCCACTAACCCGCCCATTAGCCTTAGCCCTAATATCTGTGCCCCACTCCAATACACTACAAACCCCTGAGCCCTCAATTAGCACATATTATGGTACCACATGTCTTAGACACCTCTGGGCTCCTACTCCCTTGGCTATCTCTTCTATAGTTTATAACAAAAACTCACGCTCCTCACCCTCTTCCCTCCATAGGTAGACAAGCGGCCGCCCAGCAAATCTGGCGAAATATAGGAAATGTCCTATATTTTTCTGCACTGCTGCCCGACCGGGAGCCATAGACTTCTATGGTGTACTGTACATAGCTCTTATTAGCTATGTAGAGAATGAAAGTTTGGGTGGCACACATCTGTTCTGAAGCAGATATTTAGGGCCAGATGTTTGCCTTACTGACTCATGATGCCCAGCAAGGTATTCTGTAAAGGTGAGACACAGGCAGAGGTGCATGGCTCATGCTATCTATATTTATTTATATTTGGCTAAACAATAATTTTAGTTAAAGCCCTGATGCATAATTGAAAATTTAGCTAAACCTGCCTCCTGACTTGTCCAAGGGTTGAATTTTATTATGCCTTTGGCATGCACTTTTGTGCATTACAGCTACCTAGTTCACTATTCATTGCTATAAATAATGTAGCTATACTTCATAATATTAAATATGACAAAATAGAAAAATTTCCAACTAGTTATAACTCTTGAGTTTGTCCAGTGAAATCAGTGCATGTGTTACCCATTTATGTCACATACCCTGTTTAGCGAAACTGAGTTATGCTTTAAATGTATTAAGTAGCTCAATTAGCCAAGCTTAGTAGCAAGATATTACAAAAAAATCTGAATTTTTATTACCAGAGGTTCAAATGATTGAAGAAAAGATGGCACAAATAGGCATCACTAAGTCTATAGCATCAGATAATACTAATTCCCAACACTAAGGCCAGCTGGACATGACAGGGAGAAACAACCTTGTGCCGTCTACTTTTGGAACAGTTGGTGCATGGCCGACTAAAAGAAATTCAATTTTAACAAACCCTGTTTCCAATCCGTTAAAGAGAAGAGCAAGTCCTAGTCAGAGCCACTTTTCACAGATCACTCATAGAATATAGTTCATTAGGTCCATGAAAAACAGATGCCAAAATCATGCAAATCGGCAGTGAAAATTGACAATACCATCCCTTATTCTCAGGTGATTTTTGCGAGATTTGTGTGCAGGTAGCCATGACCTAAAAGAGATTTGGCTGGAGCTGATCATATTAAGATGATTTATGCCCTCCAGCTATGGATTATATGCCAGCTATCTACTATATAAATTGGTCTAGTAGATACTATGAAGAGATGGATGTAATTCTCACCACTAAAGCAAAAACCATGGGGAGTGATCTTGTTGGTGCTAACAATCTACCATGAATCAACAAGCCTAAACAAGCTCATTATTAGTACCGTATATTCCGGCGTATAAGACGACCCCCCTACTTTCCTGTTTAAAATATAGAATTTAAGATATATTCGCCGTATAAGACTACCCCTTTTCCAACGCATACAAAACACCGGTAAAAATTAAAAAAAAAAAACAGATTTGAATTTAACATGGTCCTTTTTTTAATGTAAATTCTTATGACATGCAGGTATACAGCAGGAAAACTGTCGCTCATAAACATAAGGCATACAACAACAACATTACCATTACAGCACAGCCCCCAGTAGTATACAGCACAGCCCCCAGTAGTATACAGCACAGCCCCCAGTAGTATACAGCACTGCCCCCAGTAGTATACAGCACTGCCCCGAGTAGTATACAGCACTGCCCCCAGTAGTATACAGCACAGCCCCCAGTAGTATACAGCACAGCCCCCAGTAGTATACAGCACAGCCCCCAGTAGTATACAGCACAGCCCCCAGTAGTATACAGCACAGCCCCCAGTAGTATACAGCACTGCCCCCAGTAGTATACAGCACTGCCCCCAGTAGTATACAGCACAGCCCCCAGTAGTATACAGCACTGCCCCCAGTAGTATACAGCACTGCCCCCAGTAGTATACAGCACTGCCCCCAGTAGTATACAGCACAGCCCCCAGTAGTATACAGCACAGCCCCCAGTAGTATACAGCACTGCCCCCAGTAGTATACAGCACTGCCCCCAGTAATATCCAGCCAGCCCAGCATTAATAGAAAATAATAAACTTATATACTCACCCTCCGATGGCCCCGACCTGCTCCCCCGAAGTCCGCGTGGGTCCTCTTCTGCCTTCGGTGCCTGTCTTCACTAACTTCGTGCCGGGCGCCGACATTGTTCTCCCCTGGACGGCGCCTAGTATGACGCGCCGCTGCTGACGTCATACTAGGCGCCGCCCCGGGGAAAAGCATGACGGCGCCCAGCAGAAGAGAGAAGACTGCGCGGAAGACGATCCGCGAGGACATCGTGGCCAACGGAGGGTGAGTATGCACCCGATGTCTTTTTGAGGCTGCCGGCAGCCATCGCTCTGCAAACACCCGCGATCGGTGCTAGCACCGATCGCGGGTGTTACCGGTAAGCCTTTGCTGCAATATGCAGCAAAGACTTACCGGCTATGGAGAGGGCTCAGCCCGTGAGCCCTCTCCATGCACCGGGACCCGCCGTATAAGACGATTACCGGCGTATAAGACGACCCCAGAGAAGACAGAAGATTTTTCTGTCTTCAAAAGTCGTCTTATACGCCGGTATATACGGTATACATTCTATAGATTAACAACCCAAACCCATAAACTATCTATTACTTACTGGATAGCTAGTATATAGGTAACAGACTTATTTCAATGCCTCTTTTTCTCACCATTAAAGCTAAACAAACCCATGGGCAACATTTTGGCCTGTGCTTATAATTTATATTCAATAGCTCTTTTACTAATGCTTCCAAGGTAGCTATAGTAGTTAACTACTGCCCAACTACTATGTTATTACTAGAAAAGATCTAATGTATATCAATATAGTCCTGAACCTTAATGGGGTTGTCCCAACTTGGAAGTTTACAGGATAGGGTATAACTTACAAATTAGTGAAGGTCAGATAGGTGGGCCCCACACTAATCACAAGTGGATCCCATTCTACGTCCAAAGATTGACGAGCACAGAGCTCCGGTTGGTCCGACTGCACCACCCATTAGTGAGAAAGGGATCCCCACTCTTCTAATTTTTGAAGTTGCCACTGATGATCAGTGGGGGTTCCAGCAGTCAGATCCTCACCGAAAGCTTTAGAAATTGGGACAACCTCTTTACCACCCAATTTAAAGTAATTTTAATTCCTAAGCTCACCATCTAGCTTTTGCTTAACAGTTAGCTACTAAAATAATTGGAAAAGGTCTACTAGATACAAGGAAGAGATAGTTTTAATCCTGTCAATTAAAACAAAAACTAAAGATTTTTCCTATGACAACCATTTATTTTCAATATATCAGTTACCCAAGCTCACCAGCTAGCTTTGCCAACTGGTTAGCTAATATATAGTTACTAGCATAGATTCAATAAATACTAGGAATTCATGGTTCTTTTTCTAAACAATAAAGCTAAAACCACAGGCATAGATCTTGCACTGCACTACATGCCAGGTAACTCCTACAGGTCCAGTAAATATCAGTAATTGAATTCCTTTCTTTTAACCACTATAGCTAAAACCCTAGGCAGAGATTTGGCATGTGCTATTTATATTCACAAGATCAATTATTAATGCTTACTTGTTAGTTGCTACTTACTAGGTATATACTTGAGTATAAGCCAAGTTTTTCAGCACAAGATTTGTGCTGAAAAACCCTAACTTGGCTTATACTCGAGCCTATAAAAATGAACACTGTACTCACCTTTCCGACGCCCCCCGTAGGTCCTCTTCTTGCTTACGATGCTCCGGTACCTCTTCAGGTCCTTTGGGTCCTCTTTGGGTCCCCTCGCAATGCCAGTGGCTCAAAAACAATGACGTCAGAAAGAGGCTGACTCCATTATGTGTGCCAGCCGAGCAAAGACCCGAAGAGTGCTGAAGAAGACTGAAGGACCCAAAGAGGATCCGGAGGACCGGAAGAGGATTCGGAGCAAGGAGAGGACCTACGGGGGTGGGGAGGGATGTCGGAAAGGTGAGTACAGTGTAAATTTTTTTTTTTTCCTACAGGGGGGCTGGCAGGCTATATACTTTGGGGCTGACAGGCTATGTACTACAGGGGGCTGGCAGGCTATATACTACAGGGGCTCGCTGGCTTTATACTACAGGGGCTGGCAGGCTATATACTACAGGGGCTGGCAGGCTAGATACTACAGGGGCTGGCAGGCTATATGCTACAGGGGCTGGTAGGCTATAAACTAGAGGGGCTGGCAGGCTATAAACTAGAGGGGCTGGCAGGCTATATACTAGATGGGCTGGTAGGCAATATACTATGGGGGCTGGCAGGCTATATACTACAGGGCTGGCAGGCTATATACTACAGGGGCTGGTAGGCTATAAACTAGAGGGGCTGGCAGGCTATATACTAGACGGGCTGGTAGGCAATATACTACAGGGGCTGGCAGGCTATATACTGGGGGGGGGCTGTGACCAATGCATTTCCCACCCTCGGCTTTTACTGGAGTCAATAGGTTTCCCAGGTTTTTGTGTTAAAAGTAGGTACCTGGGAAAAATTTGTTAAAGCCATGGGCAGAAATCTGGCATATGCTAAAAATTTAATAGATCAATTGTGAATGCTTACAAGCTTTCTAAACTGTACTTGCTAGCAGCATATTACCAATAAATACTAGGTAAAGATGGCAAGCTACTATGGGCTCATATCTGGACTGTGCTAACTATCCTGGCTAGCTACATTATTATTATCCTAATGAGAGGGAATTTCTAGGTGCTCCAGCTAGCTTACCCATCCTGGCTAGGTACATTATTATTATCATAATGAGAGGGAATTTCTAGGCGCTCCAGCTAGCTAACCCATCCTGGCTAATTACATTATTATTATCATAATGAGAGGGAATTTCTAGGTGCTCCAGCTAGCTTACCCATCCTGGCTAACTACATTATTATTATCATAATGAGAGGGAATTTCTAGGTGCTCCAGCTAGCTTACCCATCCTGGCTAGCTACATTATTATTATCATAATGAGAAGGAATTTCTAGGTGCTCCAGCTAGCTAACCCATCCTGGCTAGCTACATTATTATTATCATAATGAGAAGGAATTTCTAGGTGCTCCAGCTAGCTAACCCATCCTGGCCAATTACATTATTATTATCATAATAAGAGGGAATTTCTAGGTGCTCCAGCTAGCTTACCCATCCTGGCTAATTACATTATTATTATCATAATAAGAGGGAATTTCTAGGTGCTCCAGCTAGCTTAACCATCCTGGCTAATTACATTATTATTATCATAATAAGAGGGAATTTCTAGGTGCTCCAGCTAGCTAACCCATCCTGGCTAATTACATTATTATTATCATAATAAGAGGGAATTTCTAGGTGCTCCAGCTAGCTAACCCATCCTGGCTAGCTACATTATTATTATCATAATGAGAGGGAATTTCTAGGTGCTCCAGCTAGCTAACCCATCCTGGCTAATTACATTATTATTATTATAATAATGAGAGGGAATTTCTAGGCGCTCCAGCTAACTTACCCATTCTGGCTATCTACATTATTATCATAATGAGAGGGAATTTCTAGGCGCTCCAGCTAGCTAACCCATCCTGGCTAGCCTCTTTATTATTATTATCATAATGAGAGGGAATTTCTAGGTGCTCCAGCTAGCTAACCCGTCCTGGCTAATTACATTATTATTATCATAATGAGAGGGAATTTCTAGGTGCTCCAGCTAGCTTACCCATCCTGGCTAATTACATTATTATTATCATAATGAGAGGAAATTTCTAGGTGCTCCAGCTAGCTTACCCATCCTGGCTAGCTACATTATTATTATCATAATGAGAGGGAATTTCTAGGTGCTCCAGCTAGCTAACCCATCCTGGCTAATTACATTATTATTATCATAATGAGAGGGAATTTCTAGGCGCTCCAGCTAGCTAACCCATCCTGGCTAATAACATTATTATTATCATAATGAGAGGGAATTCCTAGGTGCTCCAGCTAGCTAACCCATCCTGGCTAATTACATTATTATTATCATAATGAGAGGGAATTTCTAGGTGCTCCAGCTAGCTAACCCATCCTGGCTAGCTACATTATTATTATCATAATGAGAAGGAATTTCTAGGTGCTCCAGCTAGCTAACCCATCCTGGCTAATTACATTATTATTATCATAATAAGAGGGAATTTCTAGGTGCTCCAGCTAGCTTACCCATCCTGGCTAATTACATTATTATTATCATAATAAGAGGGAATTTCTAGGTGCTCCAGCTAGCTTAACCATCCTGGCTAATTACATTATTATTATCATAATAAGAGGGAATTTCTAGGTGCTCCAGCTAGCTAACCCATCCTGGCTAATTACATTATTATTATCATAATGAGAGGGAATTTCTAAGTGCTCCAGCTAGCTAACCCATCCTGGCTAGGTACATTATTATTATCATAATGAGAGGGAATTTCTAGGTGCTCCAGCTAGCTAACCCATCCTGGCTAATTACATTATTATTATCATAATAAGAGGGAATTTCTAGGTGCTCCAGCTAGCTAACCCGTCCTGGCTAGCTACATTATTATTATCATAATGAGAGGGAATTTCTAGGTGCTCCAGCTAGCTTACCCATTCTGGCTAGCTACATTATTATCATAATGAGAGGGAATTTCTAGGCGCTCCAGCTAGCTAACCCATCCTGGCTAGCTACATTATTATTATTATCATAATGAGAGGGAATTTCTAGGTGCTCCAGCTAGCTAACCCATCCTGGCTAGCTACATTATTATTATCATAATGAGAAGG
This sequence comes from Engystomops pustulosus, assembly GCF_040894005.1. NCBI lineage: Eukaryota > Metazoa > Chordata > Amphibia > Anura > Leptodactylidae > Engystomops > Engystomops pustulosus. Next base: position 102,023,200 of record NC_092411.1, on the reverse strand, counting down.
AATTTCTAGGTGCTCCAGCTAGCTAACCCATCCTGGCTAGCTACATTATTATTATCATAATGAGAGGGAATTTCTAGGCGCTCCAGCTAGCTAACCCATCCTGTCTAATTACATTATTATTATCATAATAAGAGGGAATTTCTAGGTGCTCCAGCTAGCTAACCCATCCTGGCTAGCTACATTATTATTATCATAATGAGAGGGAATTTCTAGGCGCTCCAGCTAGCTTACCCATCCTGGCTAGCTACATTATTATTATCATAATGAGAGGGAATTTCTAGGTGCTCCAGCTAGCTAACCCATCCTGGCTAGCTACATTATTATTATCATAATGAGAGGGAATTTCTAGGCGCTCCAGCTAGATTACCCATCCTGGCTAGGTACATTATTATTATCATAATAAGAGGGAATTTCTAGGTGCTCCAGCTAGCTTACCCATCCTGGCTAATTACATTATTATTATCATAATAAGAGGGAATTTCTAGGTGCTCCAGCTAGCTTACCCATCCTGGCTAGCTACATTATTATTATCATAATGAGAGGGAATTTCTAGGTGCTCCAGCTAACTTACCCATCATGGCTAGCTCCATTATTATTATCATAATGAGAGGGAATTTCTAGGCGCTCCAGCTAGCTAACCCATCCTGGCTAGCTACATTATTATTATCATAATGAGAGGGAATTTCTAGGTGCTCCAGCTAACTTACCCATCATGGCTAGCTCCATTATTATTATCATAATGAGAGGGAATTTCTAGGCGCTCCAGCTAGCTTACCCATCCTGACTAGCTACATTATTATATCATAATGAGAGGGAATTTTTAGGCTCTCCAGCTAGCTATTGCTTGCCATCTAGCCACTGTATGGTCCACTGGAAGATGTCTAGTGGATACTAGGAAGAGAGAGTTTTAATCCTCACCACTAAGCCTAAAACCTTTTGCAGAGATTTTAAATGAATTACCCAAGGTAGATAATATGGACTGACCTAGTATGAAGTTACCATCATGGTTAGGGTACCCTATACTTTACACAAACATTAATTTCACACAGATTTGCTAGCTACTATATGGGTAGATAGAGGTCAAAAAGATTCTAGGACTTAATGGCCCTATTGCTCACCACAAAAGGCATGGGCAGCAAATGGGCCTGTGCTAACTATTAATTTTCAATAGATCAATTGTCAAAGCTTTCCAGCTCCCCAAGCCCTACTGGATAGCTGCTACAGTACTGTATATGAATACTAGCATATACCAAAATAATAGGTTGAAAGGCCTGTGCTAACCATTTATATGCAATTGATAAGAAAGCTTATCAGCTAGCTATGACATACTAACTAGCTTCTATATCATTACCATTTTAATATTAGAGTATGAATCTGAAGTATGGTTTTATTTCCCACTACTTGAACAATGGACCAAATCTTGGCTGTGCTAGTTATTTAAGATTTTACCAGTTTTATATTGGAAGAAATTCTGATCTCAATAATTAATTAAAACAAGGCTCCAAACTTGACTTCCCAGTACATTGTGTGAAACTAGCCTATGACATTTTTTACTGCACACACCTACCATTATTTTGGTTACATTCTGCATAGAGCCATACTATAACATATGGAAGTGCACAGAGACTTCCCAGTACAGTCATTTGACTCTGGTTTTCAAGGAAGAAATTGATGGAGCTATGTACGAAATCATTGAGCTGTGAAATTATTCCTAACTACACATTGCCTACAATAGCTACAGCTTACATATTTCTAGAGCTTGCACTAATCTTTGCAGTAAATGATCATCAAATCTTTACATTTGAGTTTGATCAAAAGATACTAGCAATTCACAGATCCATATTAAGTAGTAGCACATTAACTTTATAGTATAGGAGTCTCATTCAGGCCAATGCAATTATTTTACCAGTTGTCATACGCTAAAACTCTAGATTCTAGAAACTCTAGCTCTGAAGATTCAGAGCTCTAACTATATACACTATAGTCATAAATTATAACAGTATTGTACTTTTACTATTCTACTTCTACTATTACTATTACATTCTATTAATTTATCAGTAATGCATGCTTTATTGCAATATAGGGATATACTTACTAAATGTGTAGCTGTATAGTACTTACCTAAACTTAAAGCATCACTTTCAGAATATTCAACCAGTAGCATCGTACTGCTGTCAATTAAAATACCAAAAATATGAATATCTGCTGAAAAAAATATCCTGTTTTGATTAAATCATTTTGACCCTTACGTTTAATATTTAGGGAAATTCTCACCTCTACTTTGTAGAATGGACATTGTTTTCCAGTGTATGGTTTCAGTCATGTTGCCATCAGTCTTTGCTGTAAATAGCCAATATCTGTTCAGTAGAAGATACCTTGTTGTGTGTTGCCTTCTTCTGAAGATCTTTTGGAAATCTGGGGGGCAATGATGCCTACATGGTTGACTATGTGCTTGGCATAGATCTGAGTCTATTTTTGGGAATCAGAGGGGATGTTGTATAGCACCTGTAGCCTGTTATTCATCTTACTAATTTGTAGGCCTGTGGTTTATGTGGTGCTCCACATGTCTAGTCTGGGTATCTGCTAACTGCTCCTGATATGTCCCTACCAAAATAAAACATGACCACTTCCTTATTTCTGTCTCCTCTGTTCATCAATTTCACAACTTATGCCAAGTCTGGCAGAATACTGTATTGATACATTCTGCTTATGCTTCTTTAAGATAAAATCTTTACTTTGTCATGATACCCATTCAGCACCTGTATAGAGGACTGGAAGTATAAAGTATTCTACAATTTGGTATGGGTCATCATCATGGTGGTATTTATAATAGCTAAAAAATTATTATAGCTTATTTAAACTGAAAGCTATACTTCTATAGCACTGACGAATTCAGTGAGTACAGGCTATCTCCATCAGTGCCACAGACGCATGCACAATTGGCTGTTCTGTTCATTTGGGGTACAACATGGGCACAATAGACTCCCATTCTCATGATATTGTGGGGATCCCATCACTAAGACCCGCACCAATCAACTGTGGATAGGAGTTGACTCGTTTTCACTGTAGAAGCCCTTTAAGGTCTCTGCCGGATTTTAGCTTCTATAACTTCTGATGCTTCTTTAAATTTCTGTATCCCCTTAAAAGTCCACAGGAATAGGGCATAACTACAGGGGTAGCAGCCATATCACCTGCTTTAGGGCCCGTAGAGTCAAGAGGTCCTGGCATCTGACATGACACACCAAAGAATGTAGGATGTATTTTATTATTATATACATATTATACTGAATATTGTACACTATAACATGTATGTAACCCTGCACATCTTCCACAGTACACAGCTAAGCTCTAATCTGTGTGCTCTATATAAATAAAGAATTATTATTTATCATGTCATCTCTGCTTCCTGACATCTACTTCCCTACTGGGACAGTACTGTATAGGTGTTGTGGGGAATTGCTCTGGTAGTTGACAGGTAGCAGTGCAGGAAGCAGTGACACACGCAGGTTTAAAAGTCCAACTTAAGTGTTTATTCACACTTGCAAAACAGAACACAAATTCAGCCTTGGCTTAGCCACATGCAAAAACATTATAAAAGTAATTCCTGCCCGGCTAGGCGCTGTCTAATACATTTGGAGGACCCTAGCTATCCGGGTACCAGGCTGCCTGGCACACGCTCTTGGCCAGCAGTAAGACAGGAGACCCTCAGTTACCTTTGCTGTGACAATGCAATCTCGCTTTCAGCTCTCCAGGTAGGGCCTCCCCTACTGCTTCTGGCCTGCAGACTAAATCAGACCCTAACGAGGCCTGTGACCTGCACCTGTGGGCTATACAAAAGCCCAGGACCGAAGCCCGGGTGGAGTAGGAGTCCCACTACCAGCCTACCCCTACTCCATAATAAGCAGGCCCAGTACGGGCATTACAAATGTGTCTGTGTTAGCTAGGCCAACACAGACAAAACAGACTATTCCTGCTAATCATGTCTGCATTAACCCCTGGGTTACTGCAGACAAACCCAGGGCTTTTACCACCAGCATTTCATCTGCCTGTAAGACAGATAGCGGTTTTCCCACACAACACCTCTCACTTTCTCACAGTGTATAAATGTATATATTTGTGCATAAATGTGTGAGTATCATTGTGGGTGTATAAATGTGTGAGTAAACAAATAGGTATAATTTTTGAGGGGAAACGGGGGCCCCATTCAGAAGTCTGCTATAGGGTACTGTCTCTCCTAGTGACGCCCCTGAGCAGGAGCTCCCTCCTTACAACATAAAGATGCCGTGGAAAGTGCACTTATGAGGAGTAGGTTTTGTCCTAAAAATAGGATATGCAATCTCATTTTATGTACCAACCTTCTGTATAGTACAGTATGCAATGTCTTGGAAAAGTTTAGATACACAATATTCAGTTTATAAAAAAGATGTCTATGCGCAATCTCATTACAGTGTAAAAATACTTGAATGGCAGCAGAGATTTTTTTTGATGATCCTTTTTCAAATAATGGTCTAAAACATTATATTCCAGAAACATACTTAGATTATGGTGCAATGTCTAGGGTACAAATCATAATTTATCTGTTTGCAATTCTTGTGTGAAAAAAACTTTTTGTGACTGTAACATATGCAATGCATCAAGGTATAACAATAGCCAATAGCATATGCATATTGTGGGCCTTTAAGTCAAGTTTTTGCCTTGCATACTACTACAAATAGGAAAATTGTAAATGTTAATATATTAAAATTTCCCTTCATGAAACCAAGACAACGGAGAAGAAAGCATAAGGTAATGTGAAATAAAGTTTTATACTGAAATGATTCAGAATGCTGTCAATGTGTTTACACCTCCGTTTCGTCCAACCCACAAATGTACTATATGTTGTGGGTTCATTAGGAACCGCGATCAAGTACCTCAAGAAACTCTATCGCGATGTAGCGATGTTATGAGGAGGTGGTAGGATATCTTACCTATAGGACTGCATTGGCTGTCATGCTCCCTAGGATCGGTGTGGGTATCTCCACTGTCGAACTCTGCGGCCCCGGATTGGGTCCCTGAGCTGTGACATGTGGAGTATCCCATCGATCGTCTAGGGGAGTGTCTGGTGACGTCAAGCACCCTGGGACCCGCCCCCCCCTCCCTCCTTCTAGTGGGCGGTGCTTAATCTTTAAATAGCCCGGGACGCCGGCATCACGCGCGGCCAAACAAATGCCGGCGTATGTCACCATACTAGCGTGACCGATCCCACTGTACTTTAAGTTAGCTAGCAAGCTGACATCAATGCTGAAGGCTAGTTAAGGCAGATGTAGGATAGGGGATCACCATCGTAATAGCCCTCTGATGAACCGCTACTTCAATATACATAGCGGGGAAACGCGTCAGGCATCCATTGACGTATGGTCACAATAGGTGCAGACCCTCGCGTGTGAACTGATCCAAGTGCTAAGCACGGGGGTCTAGCACCACTTGTATTGCAGTTGAATGACCTCCGACACTCATTATGACACTGGCTAATGGGTTAGATGCTGTGTAACCGTACAATACAGCTCGACCATTTGCACACAGTAATGTGTTGGAGGCTACACTACAATAATTGTATGTTTGTCTTGTTCATGTGATAGAATTGTAGGCAGCTCCACTTATAATTTTAAATTGCCCTAATAAAATGTATTACTTTTAATGTCCTTTTGAGATAGTTGTCAATTTAGGTAGTTGGGACATAAACCATCTTTATTTATTAATTATTGTTGTAATTTACCTTTAAAAAATCCCTGTGAGGTATGGCAGGTTTTCTTTCGAACAAAGTCAACACAGATTGTTGGTTGGACGATGTAAAAGAGGTGTTTTCGGAGGGGGACTTACCGGTACAGAGTCTAACCATTAGTATCACATCGGCCTTTAGGAATCTCACTAAGACTTATAAGAACCAAATTAGGTCATTCTGGGAAGCCCAAACTCTGGAAACATATCTTCAGCACAAAATAGTACCTAGAGGGCTGAGGATTGGGTTATTTCCGGCGCAAGGATTAGATCTCCTGCCTTTATGGTAAAATGGGAGAAGGAATCCATTGAGTCGTCTCTGAGGTTGATGGGGTTGTTATTAGAAGAGGAAAAAACTCTCCTATCAGAAAATACAAAACTCCTGAATGAGGGCATAGAGAATATTAAGAGATTCTCCAACCACCCTGACTTCACCAAAAAGGAATCGATATTACAACAAACAGTGGAAAGATTTATTGCGCATATTAAAGAAAGAAAGCACTTTCAGTTCCGTAGGGACACCCTTGATTTTAAAGAGGGAAGGATCCTAGAATTTCTGGGCTCCGCTCAGGGAGGGACGGAAACGGGTCAATCTTCCTCTGAATACGATCAATCTGACTCTGAGGGTTCACAATCTCGGGACCCAAAGGAGAAGAGAAAACAACAGTCAAAAAGTCCCAAAGCACCTAGGGGTAGAGGAACTAGAAGTGGAAGAGGTGGTAGGGGGAATAAAAACCCTCCAGGAGTGACCTCAGAGAGGGAAGGTTTTTTATCCCAGGGTCCTCAAATTACGGAATACCTCTTACGAGGAAAAAAGGACCAGCAAAAAACCTAGGATACAGGACTGTAGCCGGAAACCCGGACATCCCAACCACAGATATGCATATTATAAATCTATCCAAAAGGGAACTATCACATTCTGAGGAAAGGGTTCTGATGAAGGGACTGTCATTTGTCCCAGTTCCTAGATATGATGCATTCGAATGGGTTAAAGATATTAACCTGTTCTGTCGTCGTTTGAAATGGAAAAAGTTTTTCAAACTTCATGACAAAAAGAGATGCGAGGAACTGGGATTGGATGAAACGGATATACCAGACTTTGACAATCTGACAGCCCTGTTGCAAGAAGCTGAAAGAACCCCGGGTGAGGGTCCCTTTACTGAACATAAACCCAAATCGATAAAATCAGCCCCTGTAGGAGACTGTTCACCCATTGATGTATTTTTGGAAGTGGTCACTTACCAACTCAAAAATATGACCAATCCATCACCCCCTCGATACAATCTCACGAGGGACGAACAAGAGGCGCTTATTCAGCTCAAAAATGATTCAGCAATTGTGATCAAGCCATCAGATAAAGGGGGGAATGTGGTCGTGCTGGATAGAGATCAATATGTGGACATGTGTATGAAGATCCTGAGTGACCAACATTGCTATAGAAAGCTGTCAGCCAACCCGACAGATGTGTTTAGACAGGAACTCACATCCATCCTAAATCAGGCACTGAGAGAAAGACTCATATCAAAGAATGAGTTTGATTTCATGTGCTCACGTAAATCCAGCACGGCCACCTTCTACTCCCTCCCCAAGGTACATAAGGGGACTTCTCCCCTAAAAGGGAGACCGATTGTCTCAGGCATTAACAGCCTGACACAAAATGCTAGTATGTACCTTGACACAGTGCTGCGTCCGTTTGTGGTATCCCTTCCTTCTTATGTAAGGGATACTATGGATGTCCTCAGGAGAATCGAGGACCTCACACTTCCATCTGGATCATTTTTGGCTAGTCTGGACGTGGAAGCCCTCTATAGCTCTATTCCCCATCAGAAGGGATGTAATGCTATACATGACTTTCTGAAAACTAGAGGACTACACTTTAAGGCCCACAATGAGTTCGTCATGAGACTTCTTGACTTTGTACTGACGAGGAATTATTTCCTCTTTGAAGGGAAATTCTTCCACCAGCTCAGGGGGGTTGCAATGGGGAGCCCATGTGCTCCCACATTTGCAAACCTCTACCTGGGCTGGTGGGAGAGAGAAGTTGTCTTCCAGGAGGAGATGGACAGGTGGACCTCGGCCGTAATTTTATGGCTGAGGTTCATTGATGATGTCCTTATTTTATGGAGTGGGTCGGTGGATCTCTTTGTTGAGTTTGTGGCCCATTTGAATATAAACGATCTGGGTCTTTTCTTTACATATGAAATTAACCCCAAAGAGATAGCATTCCTGGACATCAAGATTCTGCTTAAAGACTCTGGGAATCTGGAGACCCAACTATTCAGGAAACCTACAGCGTCTAATAGCCTCTTGAGGTGGCAAAGCTGGCACCCGACACCCCTCAAGAGAGGAATCCCAAAAGGCCAATACCTGAGGGTCCGGAGGAACTGTTCTGCTATGAACCAATACCTCGTAGCCTCAAGGGATCTCCAGAAATGTTTCCTGGATAAGGGCTATCCATCTGATGTCCTGAGAGAGGCTCATCATTATGCCCTGAACCAGAGGAGACACGAACTATTGGTCCCCAAGAAAAGATCTGATGTTGGACAACAGAAAACGAGGATCATAGGGACATACGATGGATGTCATGATGAAGTGAAAAAGATTCTACGCGATAATTGGAACATCCTGAGGATGGACAAGGACATTGTTGACACCATTGACGCATTCCCCTCTATTACATACAGAAGGGGTCAGAATATAGGGGATAATGTGGTTCAAAGCCACTTGAAACCCCTTACAGGACATAGCACCTGGCTCCCAGACAAGCCCAAAGGGACTTTTCGGTGCAGTGGATGCAAGTCATGCCAGTACATCCGCACCGGTAATATGTTTCAAAGTACTATAACAGGGAGGACTTTCTATATGAAACACTTTTCCAACTGCACAACGAAAGGAGTGGTTTATCTACTCACGTGTCTGTGCCAGATCCAATATGTTGGGCAAACAACCCGTGAAGCGAGAAGGCGATTTAGGGAGCACATCAACGATGTCAAGAATAAAAGAGATACGTCTGTCTCGAGACATATTTGGGAATATCATGAGGGGAACCATAAAATCCTGCGGTTCCAGATTATCGAGGTGGTGGAACCCTCACCCGGAGGGAGGGACTTTGAAAGGAAATTGTCCCAACGGGAATCGAGATGGATCTTCGACCTGGGGACAGTCCAACCGGATGGGTTAAATGAACATATTGCCTATGCTTGTTTCATCTAGACATAGAGGACCCCAATCCCCCAATATCTATTCATGCATGGGTACTTGATGACAAATGGTGACCAACTAGGTCTGGATATGACACCACCAACTCTGTCATTAAGTCATGTAGGGATCCCTACTTATTCGATGGAATCAAAGTACTGTAAATAGTGTAAATAAATATAATAAATATTTTGTTTACTCGATCAACTCTTCGATGGAATCTAAACGCTGTAAATATTGGAAATAAAATTCTGACATCTGACTGTGTCTCTGTGGGATTTCCTATCAGTGACATATCTCTGTGACCTTTGTGATACTTATGTGACTCTGTTACCTCTGTACTTTACCCTTCAATGTGTTTACACCTCCGTTTCGTCCAACCCACAAATGTACTATATGTTGTGGGTTCATTAGGAACCGCGATCAAGTACCTCAAGAAACTCTATCGCGATGTAGCGATGTTATGAGGAGGTGGTAGGATATCTTACCTATAGGACTGCATTGGCTGTCATGCTCCCTAGGATCGGTGTGGGTATCTCCACTGTCGAACTCTGCGGCCCCGGATTGGGTCCCTGAGCTGTGACATGTGGAGTATCCCATCGATCGTCTAGGGGAGTGTCTGGTGACGTCAGGCACCCTGGGACCCGCCCCCCTCCCTCCTTCTAGTGGGCGGTGCTTAATCTTTAAATAGCCCGGGACGCCGGCATCACGCGCGGCCAAACAAATGCCGGCGTATGTCACCATACTAGCGTGACCGATCCCACTGTACTTTAAGTTAGCTAGCAAGCTGACATCAATGCTGAAGGCTAGTTAAGGCAGATGTAGGATAGGGGATCACCATCGTAATAGCCCTCTGATGAACCGCTACTTCAATATACATAGCGGGGAAACGCGTCAGGCATCCATTGACGTATGGTCACAATAGGTGCAGACCCTCGCGTGTGAACTGATCCAAGTGCTAAGCACGGGGGTCTAGCACCACTTGTATTGCAGTTGAATGACCTCCGACACTCATTATGACACTGGCTAATGGGTTAGATGCTGTGTAACCGTACAATACAGCTCGACCATTTGCACACAGTAATGTGTTGGAGGCTACACTACAATAATTGTATGTTTGTCTTGTTCATGTGATAGAATTGTAGGCAGCTCCACTTATAATTTTAAATTGCCCTAATAAAATGTATTACTTTTAATGTCCTTTTGAGATAGTTGTCAATTTAGGTAGTTGGGACATAAACCATCTTTATTTATTAATTATTGTTGTCAAAGGCAATACAAACTTAGCATTGCATAGGCTATAAGAACTTGTTACCAAATTTTTATCACGCAACATACAGATAGTCAATTAATTTAACATCTACTTTGTTACTAAAAAGCAGATAACCACTAAACAGTCAGATACTCAAAAGGAAAAGTTTAATATATGATAACAAGCAGACATAGATGAACATTAAAACATATGAAATAAGGTGTCTGTAATGAAGCTTAATTGACAATCCTTGGTCCCATTACAGCAAAAAATTTTGAAAATCCAATTGTCACAGAGACAGAAACATTTTTCTGGCATTGCTATTATAAAATATCCCTGTTCCGACTTACATACAAATTCAACTTAAGAACAAACCTAAAGAACCTATCTTGGATGTATATACAGGGGACTGCCTGTATATATATTATATATTCATAATATTTTTGGACACATTGTAAAGCTGTTGTTGATCACTTTATTGCTGTACAGTAAGTTTTGAGAGGGAGATGTGGGTTGGCGATAACACATAATACAGGGGCTGTGATTAGGAACCATTAGTACAGTTTGCACAATTTTTCTTCTTCAAGGTAACACTTCCTGCACTGGAAGTGCAAGTGTAGGTGCTTCCGCTTTCCCATTTCTCCTTCTTGATGGTCAGGATACTGACTTTTATATTACTTGTTGCTGTGAATTCTGTGATATCATTTTTATCTTTGTGCCCACCAATCCATGAAATCTTGGTGTCATCCTTAATGAAACTTTTAACCATGCAGACAAGACTCAGTTGGTTGTTGTTCCCGGTTTCCTCGGCTTCTCTTATATGAGGACAGAATAGATATACTGTACCATAGCCCCCCTGCCCCACATCCTCCTCATGCTTTGATGTTTTCACTGTAGAAAAACAAAAAAATATGTTACATTTGTGGCCATTTTACATACATATAGTACTCATATACTTGATACATTCAAGTTCTCTAAGCACCATCTATTTCATTATCCTACCTCTTATTTCTTTGTTGACTTTAAATTTAGATTGTTCATGCTCCACAATACAGGTTAAAGGTTCATCTTTCAATCTGGATGGAGATACAGACACAAAGCTACTTGTTGAAAACAAGCCACTGGATTGCACTGTCATTTCCCGGGAAGCAGTTGTTGTGGTCCCTGCTGTCCATTGGATTTTTACTGGTGTAGGGATATAGCCAGTAGCCAAACATCCAATAGAGATAGTTTCAGATTGCAGATTTGGATTACATTGGATTAAAGGGAAAACATCTGGTTGTTTCATTGATTCTGAAATATAACAAAAACATGAAATTTATTATACAGTGTTTTAATTCAGGTAGTAAAAACACGAACGCAGGTTGTTGTTTTGCAGCTCTGTTCCATTAAAGTGAATGGAGCTAAGCTACAGTGCCACACACTACCAGTGATGCTGTGCATATCCTAAGGATGAGGCTGTGCATATCCTATGGATGAGGCTGTGCATATTCTAAGGATGAGGCTGTGCATATCCTAAGGAAGAGGCTGTGCATATCCTAAGGAAGAGGCTGTGCATATCCTAAGGATGAGGCTGGGCATATCCTAATGGTGAGGCTGGGCATATCCTAAGGATGAGGCTGGGCATATCCTAAGGATGAGGCTGGGCATATCCTAAGGATGAGGCTGGGTATATCCTAAGGATGAGGCTGGGCATATCCTAAGGATGAGGCTGGGCATATCCTAATGGTGACCCTGGGCATATCCTAAGGATGAGCCTGGGCATATCCTAAGGATGAGGCTGGGCATATCCTAAGGATGAGTCTGGGCATATCCTTAGGATGAGGCTGTGCATATCCTATGGGGGAAGCTGTGCATATCCTATGGGGGAGGCTGTGCATATCCTAAGGATGAGGCTGGGCATATCCTAAGGATGAGGCTGGGCATATCCTAAGGATGAGGCTGTGCATATCCTAAGGATGAGGCTGTGCAGGGCCGCATCTGCCATGAGGCGGGATGAAAATCCCGCTTCAGGCGGCAGATGACAAACCACCGAAGTAAGCGGCGCAGAGTGGCGCAGATAGACAGATTGACGCTGCGCCGCTCTGCATACACAGATGCCATAGACGTGCCAGCGGCAGCTCTATTACTCAGGTAAGCTCTATTCCCGTGGAGGATCCAGGCGGCGTGTGATGACGTTATCACTTGCAGCCTGTGTTCCTGCACTGAGCCGGGAGCCGGGAGCTGTCAGAGAACAACAGTGTCGGCGTGGGAAACACAGGTGAGTATTAGTTTCTTTTTTTCCTTCTGCTGGCCATGTTCAACATGTTTAGGGCTGTGCATAATGAAACTAGGGAGGGAGAAAGCTGCATTTGGAGTCCGGGTTTTAATTAAACTGGGGGAGTAGGAGGGATTTTTAAGGGGTACAGTGTGTGACTAAACTGGGTAAGGGGCTGTATATGTGGCCATATCTGAATTAAACTGGTGGTTATGGGGTACTGTATGTAATTACACTGGGGGTCTGAATCTGTCTATAGGGACAGAACTTAAACTAGGGTTATCTGAATATAGGGGGGCTCTATATTCAACAGGTGCCAAAATATGATTTAACTGGGGAGTGAGTGGATATGGGGTGCTATATATTAATGTTTAAGGTGGCACTCTTTAATTATAGTATAGTATATGTTTGCAAATTAGAGGGGGCTATATATATTAATTAATTAATTAATTAATTATGCTGCCGCTTTATATAAATTCATTAGGGAGCTTTATGTAAATAAATAACAGTGGGATGTATATTAATTAAATGACAATATATTATTGAGGTTGCGTTCACATATATTAGTACTGTTTTTTGACACTTCTTATAAGTAAAAGCATGTGTTTTGCTTTGTTAATGTTCAATACTAATGTTAAAAGGGGACACAAATGCTATTGCTTATATAATTAACTTTTATGTATATGTAGTGATGAGTTTTGTACAATATATTTTTTTAGATTTCAAAACACAATGCAAATGTTTTATGGGAATGAAGCGTTAGGGGGCTATATATTAATTAAGGGTTCTGTATATGATGTATATGTAATAATTTATCAGGGGGTGCTATATCTAATCAGTTTAGGGGAACCCTGTATATATAATAGCAGGGAGTGCTGTAAATACTTGAATTTATTCTTGAGGGCTTTATGTTGGAAAATTAATTTATTACAATATTTATTTAATTTATTCAGGGGGAATCTAGTATACAAACGGTCCCCTACTTAAGCACACCCGACTTACAGACGACCCCTAGTTACAAATGGACCCCTGGATGTTGGTAATTTTATTTACTTTTGCCTTAGGCTACAATAAACAGCTGTAACAGATATTACAAGTGTCTGTAATGAAGATTTATTATTACTCCTGGTTCTGATGACAACCCAACATCCAATTAAAATCCAATTGTCACAGAGACCAAAAAAAATTTGTCCGGGGCTACAGTAGTAAAATATACAGTTTAGACTGTTTAAACATAAAAAATCTACTTAAAAACAAACCTACAGAACCGATCTTGTACATAACCCCGTGGACTGCCTGTATGCTATAATACTTTAGGAGGGCCACACACAGTGTGTGTTCTATATATGGGGGACAGTGTGGTCAGTTGTGATGTGAGGGGTATACATATTTTAGAAGCACTGTTATCCAGGTGACAAACTGTAAGTGACTGTGGTATTTTATAGGCACAGTGTGGAGAGCAGAGCTGAATACATCTGGCTGTGATTTCAACAGTGATAAACCATGGTTGGGAGAAGTCGTATGGAAGTCACCTTCAACATTATCACTTGTAAGGTACTAAATGCCACTAATTGTTATCAATTGTTAGTAATGTTGACAGCGTTTTTCTGATCAGATTGTTGTAGCCAAAAGCAATAGGAGACCAGGGGTTAGGGTTTTTATTATTTGGGGGGGGGGGCGTCATTTCATTTTCCGCCTCAGGCAGCAAATAGGCCAGAATCGGCCCTGAGGCTGTGCATATCCTATGCCTGCAATTACCTACATTGGTGATTACACTTACACCTACACTATTGATAGCAGGCAGTACACCTACACTGGTGATTGCAGGCACTACTTACAGAGGTGATTGCAGGCAGTACACCTACATGGGTGACTCCAAACAGTACACCTACACTGGTGATTGTAGTCAATACACTTACACTGGTGATTGCAGGCAGTACACTTACACTGGTGATTACAGGCAATACACTTACACTGGTGATTACAGGCAGTGCACTTACACTGGTGATTTCAGGCAGTACACCTACACTAGTTATTACAGCCAGTACACCTACACTAGTGATTGCAGGCAGCACATCTACATTGGTAATTACAGGTAGTACACCTACACTAGTGATTACAGGCAATACACTTACACTGGTGAATGCAGGCAGTACACCTACACTAGTGATTACAGGCAATACACTTACACTGGTGAATGCAGGCAGTACACCTACACTAGTTATTGCAGCCAGTACACCTACCCTAGTGATTACAGGCAGCACATCTACATTGGTAATTACAGGTGGTACACCTACACTAGTGATTGCAGGCAGTACACCTACTCTGGTGATTGCAAGCAGTACACCTACAGAAGTGATTGCAGGCAGTACACCTACACTGGTGATTGCAAGCAGTACACCTACAGAAGTGATTGCAGGCAGTACACCTATATGGGTGACTGCAGACAGTACACCTATACTGGTGATTACAGGCAATACACCTACACTAGTGATTGCAGGCAGAACACCTACACTGGTGATTGCAGGCAATACACCTACATGGGTGACTGCAGACAGTACACCTACACTGGTGATTACAACCAGCACACCTACACTAATAATTGCAGGCAGTACACTTACATTGGTGATTACAGGCAGTACTCTTACACTGGTGAATGCACTGTTGATTTCAGGCAGTACACTAGTGAATGCAGGCAGTACACCTACACTGCTGATTGTTGGCAGTACACTTACACTGGTGAATGCAGACAGTACACCTATACTACTGATTGCAGGCAGTACACCTACTACACCTATTACAACCAGCACACCTACACTGGTGAATGCAGGCAATACACTTACACTGGTGATAACAGGCAGTACACTTACACTGGTGAATGCAGGCAGTACACCTACACTGGTTATTGCAGCCAGTACACCTACCCTAGTGATTGCAGGCAGAACACCTACAGAGGTGATTGCAGGCAGTACTCCTACATGGGTGACTGCAGACAGTACACCTACACTGGTGATTACAACAAGCACACCTACACTAGTGATTACAGGCAGTACACCTACACTAGTGAATACAGGCAGCACACCTACACTGGTGATTGCAGGCAGAACACCTACAGAGGTGATTGCAGGCAGTACTCCTACATGGGTGACTGCAGACAGTAAACCTACACTGGTGATTACAGCCAGCACACCTACACTAATGATTGCAGGCAGTACAATTACACTGGTGAATGCAGGCAGTACACTTACAGTGGTGATTGCAGCCAGTACACCTACACTAGTGATTGCAGGCAGTACACCTACAGTGGTGATTACAGGCAGTACACTTAAACTAGTGGTTACAACCAGCACTACTACACTAGTGACTGCAGGCAGTACACTTACACTGGTGAATGCAGGCAATATACCTACACTGGTAATTGAAGGCAGTGCACCTGCAATGGTGATTGCGAGCAGTACACCTACACTGGTGAATTCAGGCAATACAACTACATTGGTGAATGCAGGCAGTACACTTACACTGGTGAATGCAGGCAATGCAACTACATTGGTGAATGCAGGCAGTACACTTACACTGGTGAATGCAGGCAATACAACTACATTGGTGAATGCAGGCAGTACACTTACACTGGTGAATGCAGGCAATACAACTACATTGGTGAATGCAGGCAGTACACCTACACTGGTGAATGCAGGCGATACAACTACATCGGTGATTGCAGACAGTACACCTACAGTGGTGATTGCTGGCAGTACACCTACAGTGGTGATTGTAGGCAGTACACCTACACTAGCGATTGCAGGCAGTACACTTACAGTGGAAATTACAGGCAGTACACTTACATTTGTGAATGCAGACAGTACACCAACATGGGTGGCTGCAGACAGTACACCTACACTGGTGATTACAACCAGCAGAACTTCACAAGTGATTGCAGGCAGTACACTTACACTGGTGATTGGGAGCAGTACAACTACACTGGTAATTGCTGGCAGTACACTCGGGCCCCTTCCACACTTGCGTTGCAGATCACGTCAGAGTTTGATCAGGGAGCGATCAGGGTTTGGTCAGTTAAAAACGCACATTTTGCATCAGAGTGCAATCAGTGCGTCAGAGTTTGTTCAGTGCCTCAGTTTTTCATGCACGTTTTCAATGCAATTTCAGTGCAATTTCAATGCGTTTTTCACGCGCAGAAAATGCGCGTGAAATGGACTCAGGACTGAACTCTATCTTTTCTATGGCAATTGATGCGTGAAAAACGCATTGCACTTGCAAGTGTCTCAGAGTGCAATGCGTTTTTGATGCATCTCCATAGACTTGTATGGTGCGTTTTTCAGGCGCGTGACTTGCAAACGTAGAGCATGTCGAGATTTAAACGCGCGTCAAAAAAAAATGCAAGTCTGAAAAGACCCATTGGTAACAATGGGTCAGAGTGCAATGCAAGTTCTGCGCGTCAAAAGCACGCGCAGAAAACGCGCGAGAAAAATGCAAGTGTGAAAGGGGCCTTACACTGGTGATTTCAGGAAGTACACCTACAGCGGTGATTGCAGGCAGTAGACCTACACAAGTTATTGCACCCAGTACACCTACATTGATGATTACAGGCAGCACATCTACACTGGTGATTATGTGCAGTATACCAGCACTGGTGAATGCAGGCAATACAATTACAAAGGTGATTGTAGGCAGTACAACTACATTGGTAATTGCAACCATTGTAGCCACTGCACCCATGCAGGTGATTGCAGCCAGAACAGCCAACCTGGTGATTATAGCCAGTTCACCTATGTAGGTTATTGCAACCATTTGCAACACTGGTGATTGCAGCAAGTATACCTACACTGGTGATTCCTACCCGTACCCCTATGCTGGTGATTGGAGCCAATGCACCCACGCAGGTGATTACAGCCAGTGCAGCCATGCTGGTGATTACAGCAATTGCACCTATGAAGGTGATTGCAGCCAATACATCTACACTATTGATTACAGCCACTGCATCCATCCAGGTCATTGAAGCCAGTGCACCCATGATTGTAACCAATACACCTACACTGGTTATTGTAGCCAGAGCACCCATGCAGGTGTGGCAGCCAGTGTACCTACATTGCTGATTGCAGCCAGTGCAGTTATGCATGTGATAGCAGCCACTAAATCTACACTTGTGATTACAGCCACTGCACCCATGCTGGTAATTGCAGGTAGGGCACCTACACTGGTGATTGCAACCAATACACACTCACTGGTTATTGCAGGCAGTGCACCTATGCTGGTGATTACAGGCAGTGCACCTATGCTGGTGATTACAGGCAGTGCACCTATGCTGGTGATTACAGGCAGTGCACCTATGCTGGTGATTGCAGCCAGTGCACCTACACGGGTGATTGCAGCCAGTGCACCTACACGGGTGATTGCAGCCAGCGCACCTACACGGGTGATTGCAACCAATACACCTACACTGGTGATTACAGCCACTGCACCCATGCTGGTAATTGCAGGTAGGGCACCTACACTGGTGATTGCAGCCAGTGCACATTCACTGGTAATTGCAGGCAGTGCACCTATGCTGGTGATTACAAGCAGTACATCTATGCTGCTGATTACAGCCAGTGCACATACACGAGTGATTGCAGCCAGTGCACCTACACGGGTGATTGCAGCCAGTGCACCTACACGGGTGATTGCAACCAATACACCTACACTGGTGATAACAGCCACTGCACCCATGCTGGTAATTGCAGGTAGGGCACCTACACTGGTGATTGCAACCAATACACATTCACTGGTGATTGCAGGCAGTGCACCTATGCTGGTGATTACAGGCAGTACAACTATGCTGGTGATTGCAGCCAGTGCACATACATGGGTGATTGCAACCAATACACCTACACTGGTGATTACAGCCATTGCACCCATGCAGGGGATTACAGCCACTGCACCCATGCTGGTGATTTCAAGTGGGGTACCTACACTGGTGATTGCATCCAATACATCTGCACTACTGATTACAGCCAATGCACCCATGTAGGTGATTACAGCCACTGCACCTGATTGCAGGTGGGGTACCTACACTGGTGATTGTAGTCAATTAACCTACAAAGGTGATTACAGCCACTGCACCCATCCAGGTGATTGCAGGTGGGGCATCTACACAGGTGATTGCCGTCAACACACCTACACTGATGATTACAGCCACTGCAATCATGCAGTTGATTTGTAGCCAATATACCTACACTGGTGATTACAGCCAGCGCACCTAAGTGGGTGATTACAGTCAGTGCACCTATGCTGGTGATTACAGGCAGTGCACCTATGCTGGTGATTACAGGCAGTGCACCTATGCTGGTGATTACAGGAGTGCACCTATGCTGGTGATTGCAGCCAGTGCACATACACGGGTGATTGCAGCCAGTGCACCTACACGGGTGATTGCAGCCAGCGCACCTACACGGGTGATTGCAACCAATACACCTACACTGGTGATTACAGCACTGCACCCATGCTGGTAATTGCAGGTAGGGCACCTACACTGGTGATTGCAACCAATACACATTCACTGGTAATTGCAGGCAGTGCACCTATGCTGGTGATTACAGGCAGCACAACTATGCTGGTGATTGCAGCCAGTGCACATACACGGGTGATTGCAGCCAGTGCACCTACACGGGTGATTGCAACCAATACACCTACACTGGTGATTACAGCCACTGCACCCATGCTGGTAATTGCAGGTAGGGCACCTACACTGGTGATTGCAACCAATACACATTCACTGGTGATTGCAGGCAGTGCACCTATGCTGGTGATTACAGGCAGTACAACTATGCTGGTGATTGCAGCCAGTGCACATACACGGGTGATTGCAACCAATACACCTACACTGGTGATTACAGCCATTGCACCCATGCAGGGGATTACAGCCACTGCACCCATGCTGGTGATTTCAGGTGGGGTACTTACACTGGTGATTGCATCCAATACATCTACACTACTGATTACAGCCAATGCACCCATGTAGGTGATTACAGCCACTGCACCTGATTGCAGGTGGGGTACCTACACTGGTGATTGTAGTCAATTAACCTACAAAGGTGATTACAGCCACTGCACCCATCCAGGTGATTGCAGGTAGGGCATCTACACAGGTGATTGCCGTCAACACACCTACACTGATGATTACAGCCACTGCAACCATGCAGTTGATTTGTAGCCAATATACCTACACTGGTGATTACAGCCAGCGCACCTAAGCGGGTGATTACAGGCCTTGCACCCATGCTGGTGATTGTGGCCGGTGCACCCATGCTGGTGATTGGGGCCAGTACACCTACATGGGTGATTACAGCCATTGCTTTATTGCTGGTGATTTCAGCTAGTACACCCACACTGGTGATTGCGGCCAGAGCACCCATGCTGGTGATTGTGGCCAGTACACCTACACGGGTGATTGCAGCTATATCTATTTTGGTGATTGCGGACAATATCTACTTATTGGTGTTTGTCTCAAAACCCCAATACTTGTTTTTGCAGCTACTGTCCCTATAGATGTAAATATTAATTGCAGCCAGCAAACCTATACTAATTATTGTCTCCACTACAGGTACAAAGGTGGTTGACCGCAGTATGGAAATATTGTCTGCAATTACCAGTATGGGCGGTGAGGTTTGAATCCCCAGTTTGTAAACTCATACTGTTGTTAGGGGTGATAGCACCTAGCACACTTATAATGGTGAATGTAACCATTGCCTCTTTACTGGTGATTGCCCCAATCTACCATATTGGTAAGTGATGCCAGGGCTGGCACTAAGAAATGTCTGCAAGAAATAAACTTATAAAATCCTGTAATGAAATACTAATATGCCTGTACAATGACAAGCTGCTTACAAGCAATGTAGCATATAGGGGGAATATATTTATATATATATATATATATATATATATGTGTGTATATGTATATATATATATATATATATATATATATATATATATATATATATATATATATATATATATGAGCAGTTAACCAATATTTAGAAAGCACGATTCCTTCTAGAAATCAATGGAAGATGGAATTAGACACTGCAACATACAATCATTATAGTGGTAAGGTCAGTCTATGATGTATAACTATACCAATTCCAATGACCTTAGATGCAGTAGTGTAAGAAAAGAAGGATTTGTAAAACACAGTGAGATTACCACTTCGATCCCAATTACTTCTTGTCCCATTATGGAGTGTACGGAGGAAGGGTTGATAAGTCTGCATTGGCAATGGTAGATACAATAAAAATAGAGGGATCTCTAGCACTTAGCACTTAAATTTATATATTATAAGTAACTTTATATATTATTGGTGCACACCGCTCTATGGTATGCCAATTTAATGTGCTGTAGGTACAGCCAGGTATCTTCACGTATGTCCTCTACACAAAACCCATGTTAATATTAATATACCAAGCATTGACATCAATCTATACCATGCCTCTACTATTTATCATTCAAGAATCATACTATATTAATAATGAATACAGTGCAGAATTAGCTATATTGCAACTGTAAAATTGTAATCTAGAAGGAGTTTCTCAATATTTTTTTACAGTCCCTGTTCATACAACTCCAATTGAATGATCATACATTATTAAGGGCAGTGCAATAAGCCCTACAACCATGGAAATTCTTGTAGTATTCTGTCTTGCACTATTAGGCATGAGCCATAAGTAGATAAAGCATATGGTAGAGACATAGTCCATCAACAAACTAAAGATCATTGTCATAAAATGTGTTATACAAAATACTTGTTAAAAGCGATACAAATAGTTACTTTGTCATTGAGAAGGACAGTTAGACAGGGCAGAGGCCTCTATAGAAGAGCTGATGATGATAGTAATACTTACATTTACTATCTGGAGTAAATGTCCAGATGACCACAGTGAGATAAACATGATCCCACAACCCAGGGCAACCTTCTGTTGTGTGTCAACCTGTGAGTTGGTCCTACAAGAATGAGTAAAGCTACAAAAAACATTCAGAAACTGCATTTCCTGTTTTGTTTATTTATTTGTTTCTAAGGAAATGCAACTTTCAAGAAAAACGTTTTCAGATTGTAACATTTTTCAGCTACTCCAAGGTTATTGCAGGCCCCAATAAGTTATCATGCAGAAGCTAAAGTACTGGTTGAAAGTAATGTATCAACAATATGTGCCTTTTATATTTAAACAAGGTTTTTATTCTATGTGTATTTTATTTTAGAAAGTCTGGAATGTATTTTTATTACCATCCACCTCTTGATATTCCAGTTTATATCTGAGCCTCTACAGAAGACATAATAATAGGCAGACATATTCTGTGTTCTACAGCTCTTCTTTTTCGTTCCTGTTTTTAGAAATGTGTATGCACTGATGTGTTATTTCTTATTATGGATTTACATCTTGTGCAGGAATACCAGTAACTACAGGCAGTCCCCGGGTTACGTACAAAATAGGGTCCGGAGGTTTGTTCTTAAGTTGAATTTGTATGTAAGTCGAAACTGTATATTTTATAATTGTAGATGCAGACAAAAAATTTTTTGGCCCCAGTGACAATAGGAGTTTAAACATTTTTTGCTGTAATTGGACCGAGGATTATAGTAAAGCATCCAGAAAGCTTCACCAGAGGTCAGAGGGGTCTGTCTGTAACTATGGGTTGTCTGTAAGTCGGGTGTCCTTATGTAGGGGACCGCCTGTACTTAGAACTGTAACTTTTCATTTGTAGAAATGCATTATTGATGGATCCCCATAGAGCATGGATCCCTCTATAGGACATTTTTCAAATAGTGTTAAAAAATGCATGTCTGACTAAACCTATTCTATAACCTATCTAAGGTTTTCTTTTTTATCTCTTATATTTGTGACTTTTTGGCACATTTGCATATTTGCGGCCATGCACTCTGCCAGCCAGGGCACACTATGATGTAGTAGCGGTTTTGCTGCTGATTACACGTCTTTGCCGGCTGTTACAACAGAGAGAAGAAAGAAGAGGAGCCACAGAGACGGGAGCATGAGTATGTAAATTTATTTTTTTATGTGCTGGGCAAACTGGGGGCTGGCTGGCTATATACTACATGGCGGCTGGCTATATACTAAAGGGGACTGGCTGGCTGTATACTAAAGGGGGCTGGTTGGCTGTATACTAAAGGGGGTTGGTTGTCTGTATACTAAATGGGGCTGGCTGGCTGTATTCTCAAGGGGGCTTGCTGGCTATATACTGGGAGGCTGTGTGTAATGCATTTCCAACCCTCGGCTTATGCTTGAGTCAATAGGTTTTCACAGTTTTTGGTGGTAAAATTAGGGGCCTCGGCTTATACTCGGGTCAGCTTAGACTCGAGTATATATGGTAGTTTGGAAAAAAGAAGAGAAAAGACAGCAACCCATATAACTTCTAATAGTGTGGAGGATGCACGCAACCCAGGATCCTGGTGAACAGTGTCCGAGATACTCACAAAACAAGATGAGGCTACATCATCCAATGAAATTAAAGAAGGCACTAAGCCTTTATTCACAAGAGCATAGAAAAAGCAGCAACATTTCGATTCACCATGAATCTGTGTCCCAAAGTTACATGGTGAATTGAAATGTTGCTGCTTTCTCTATGCTCCTGTGAATAAAGGCTTAGTGCCTTCTTCAATTTCATTGGATGCTGTAGCCTCTTCTTGTTTTATGGTAGTTTGCTAGTTTTTGAGAAGAGAGGGTTAAAGCTATAATGTCTTCTCTAGGCTTTTCGGAAGACAGATGTTCTTCTACTAATACACAGTCTGTACATGATGAACCCAAGATGCAGCTGAACAATGAAAATTAACACTTTTTGATTGTAATTCAGAATAAAATGAGTGTTTTTTCTTTTCAGACTGTTAACATGAAAAAGTCACAAAATAATAAGTTTGCTATAAATTATAGGCAAAATGTGTTAAGTGTTTGTCCACTTCTCAACAAAATTTTTGCTGCATCATCAATGGACCATTGGTTTATACTGTGACTGATCACTTACAGAACAGTCTAGGCAAGTGGCTGCAATGCTTGGTCTCAGCTTCCATGATCTTCTGAGCAACGCATGCGACTTCTTGTCAGTCAGATCAGGTGTCTTTAAATGGGAGAGAATAACTGCTTTATGGGCATCACTTAAGTAATTTTATTGTATAGGTGTGTGTCTTCTTCAGGTATCAGATATTTTTCATCTGAGTTTTCATAATGGTTGACCTTCTTTCCAGATCTGTCCATTCTTTATAAATAAGTACAGTTATGTAGGCATGTTCTGGAAATAGCAAGCTTTTATTTCTGCCAGACCCTGAAAATTCGATCTTGTATGGACATTGATTCTTCTGTCTCTTACAGTGAGGCTACTACTTATCTTCTGGTGAGATATTCTGGGACTTGTGGATCCTTGGAATTTGCGTAAGGCACGGTTTTGTCAATTTGTCTTTTAGTTGGCCTAGTTTACTGCACCAAATTTAGGCGCACCAACTTTTTGGTGCACTGCCTTTTTTTGCTGTGACGCGACATGGCCCTTTGTACTAGTTGAAAAAGTGTAAAATAAAATTGTCTAAAAATATATCTGTGAATAAGCCATTGTACTTTAGATAACCCGTTTAGAATGTTGAAATGATATTTATATGCAAATGAGCATGTCTTTGGTGTGGACCTTGACATCAAGTACACCTGCTCTTATCCTTGATCTATAGATCATCCTTGATTAATACTGCCCCACTCCCCCTTGGCCAGGAAACTTGGCCAGCGGTGTACTGAAATAATAATTTGCATATAAATAAAAAAGACACAGACTTGCTTATGATGGAGGATAGTTTATATCAGGATTCAGGATCCGTTAAACCACTGGACCACTGGAGGTGGTACTAGCCGACACCTGGGACTGGAGTCTAAGTGGCATCAGGTCTTCACCAGAGCCCGCTGCAAAGTGGGATGGACTTGCTGCGGCAGTCCAGTACCACCAGGTCATTCCACAGGAGCGACTAGCCCGCGGTGGCAGCCGAGTTCAAGGTACCTTAGCAGGAGGCAGTCTCGGGGTCAGGTCCAGGCACAGGGTCAGGGCAGGCGACAGATATGCAACATCAAGTCCAATCCGGGGTCACAAGTACACAGGAATGCAGGACATGGGAACTCAGGAGCAGGAATGCAGGATACACGGGTAGACACAGGAGACACAGGAATGCAGGTATATCGCTGGGGAGCTTTCTCTAAGGTTGTGAGGCACATAGATCCGGCAGGCAAGACAGGAAGGGGCTGGGAATTTATAAAGAAGGGCATCTGGCCAGCGGCAATAATCGGTGTGCAGGCCTTTTAAATCTGACAGTGCCGGCGCGCGCACCCCAGTGAGTGCAGCGGCCCGCATGCAGGTACACGGGATCGCCTCCGACCCGAGACAAGGGTCGCAGGAGAACCCGTGACTGTTTACTTACAAAGCCTTCTTCTTAGTTTAACCCCTTAACGCTCTGCGCCGTAGCTCTACGGCGCAGAGGTATAAGGAGTGTATGAAGAGGGCTCACGGGCTGAGTCCTCTTCATACAAAGGTGGGGGTTTTTGCATATTGCAGAAAACCCCCACCGCTAATAACCCCTCCGTTGCCGCCGGCAAATACGTGATCGGTTGCCATGGTAGCCTCGGGTCTTCTTTTGACACGAGGCTACATGGCTTCTGCATATCCATTACAATGAGCCTGTGGCTCATTGTAATGTATAGTGTGCAGAAATGCCATATACTGCGATACAGAAGTATTGCAGTATATGGTAGGAACGATCTGACCATCTAGGGTTAATGTACCCTAGATGGTCTAAAAAATAGTGAAAAAAAAAGTTTAAAAAATAAAAAAAATTAATAAAATATTAAAAATTCAAATCAGCCCCCTTTCCCTAGAACTGATATAAAACATAATAAAAATGGTTACGGCCGGCGGTGACCTCCGAGACGGGAAATGGCGCCCAAATGTCCGAAATGCGACTTTTACACCTTTTTATATCACATAAAAAATTGAATAAAAAATGATAAATATGTCGCACAGACCTTAAAATGGTAGCAACGAAAACATCAGCTCATTTCGCAAAAAATGACCCCTCACACATCTCCGTGCACCAAAGTATGAAAAAGTTATTAGCTTCAGAAGATGGCAAAAATTTTTTTTCTTTTTTGTACACATTCGTTTAATTTTTGAAAATGTATTAAAACACAATAAAACCTATATAAATTTGGTATCACCACGATCGCACCGAACCAAAGAATAAAGTAGGCATGTTATTTGGAGCGAAGAGTGAAAGTCGTAAAAACTGAGCCCACAAGAACGTGATGCGTGCGTTTTTTTTTTCAATTTTTCCACATTTGGAATTTTTTTTCAGCTTCGCAGTACGCAGCATGTTAAAATAAATAACATTACAGGAAAGTAAAATTTGTTACGCACAAAATAAGCCCTCACACAGGTCTGCACACGTAAAAATGAAAAAGTTATGGATTTTTTAAGGTGGGGAGCGAGAAATGAGCGAAAAAAACCTGCGTCCTTAAGGGGTTAAATGTGACCAGGAATCTGACAGATCTTGGGTAAAGCATGGGTACAAGATGAATATGGCTAAAGAAAGACATGCTTTTTTGAATATTTGGTTACCATTAAAATGAATACATAAGGACCACATATTATAACTTTTATGCTACTTATTGATCTCTCAAATAATTTGGAGTAAATTTTTCAATTTTTATTTTTATGATTAGTATTTATTTACATATATACAATACATGGTAACAATATCTGCATTTTTGTTCAAAAACAATATGTTATATTAATGAAAACTTTGCTAAAGAGCACCCTTTTAAAGTGTTAAGTACAATTTCTATTTTTCATCCAAAAGAAAAAGTGGCATTTTGGTGTTATTTTTTGAGCATTATGTTTGACATAGTAGAAACATACATTTAATATATTATACTTTAACTCCTCTGTATATGAGCTGAGAAGTGATGCTATCACTACATTTTAAAACATAAGGTTGTCTTGTTTTAGAGATTTTTGTAGATCAGTTAGACTCTCACTGTATCACAGAATCCAGGACAGTTACAAATTGTTCATCGTGTTGGTCAAACTGGAGAACTCTGGATATGAACCATTTAACCTATAAAAAACATGGTTAGAGGCCATGAATTAGTGTGAATTTCACTCACATTGAAATGTATTATAAGAAATCAACTTTATTACTAAGATAAATTGAAAAGTGAAAAAAACATGAAGCACCAGAGGCGGCACTCAGAGCCCTTTCTGTGAACACCCGGGCTATCGCCCAGCACACCAGACAGAACTCAAAGAATCTTCCTGCAGTTGCAAGCCACTTAAAAGATGCTGTTTTCAGACATATTTTGATACTTGCTTCTCTACTTCGAACTGTAGGAATAGGGAGAATGAGTAGACAGGGCCGAATTATCTTTGGAGGATTCTCTGTGTACAGTGGGACGCTGGAAAGAAACTAAAGTGATGCAAATTTTCCATCTTGCTACTGTGTTGCTGTCCTCAGGAGGCCAATCTGATTGAAAGTTGTTGAAGAACACGGAGCAATAACTTACTGCTTTAATTTTTGGTTGGCACCTCATGATAAATAAGGGGGGTTTGGGTTGCAGTTTGGGCACTCGGTCGCTAAAAGGTTCGACATCACTGCACTAGGAGATGTGCGGTAACATGGCACGTAGTGTCATTGGTGGATGAGCACCACACAATCACTGATGGCAATTCTAAGAGACTGCATGGACCTTTGCAGCCTGGACATACGGCTCATGCTTGGGGCAGTCAAACAGCTTAGTGGTAAATTCATTGTACTGTACATGTTACTTTGTTTTTAGTAAAAAAATTATTTTGGCAATTGTATTTGAAATTGGTAATTCTTGAAATTTGCAATGCTCTGTCTGTCAGATTGATAGTGAGAATTAGATACTAACATCAACCTGATCTATGCTTTATGCTAGCATAATTTTTCAAACACAATATTTTTATTTCAGATAAACCTATAAGCAATTTTTAAGGAATTTCCTAAAACACCTTTTCAAAGGATCAATGCAGTTTCCAATGGGATTTTAAAAGCCTTTATCTTATAAATCCTGCATATATCACCTCCATTTCAAAACTACACTTCTCAATCAATCCAAAACAGTATTTAAGACGTTTGTTAACCATTTAAAGGGATTGGCCATAAATTACTAATTCCTTACCAATACTAATCCCCAGAAATAGTTGATTAGCTGCTTAGCCACCTTGTAGCTTGAATAATGGCTTTGTTTTGTTGTAAAGATTGGTACAGTTGTGTTTATACCAAAAATGTATGGGTTTTTAACTGTTTTGTAACAGATTTTAATCTTTTTGATAAGTTTTTCATATAGAAAAGTATTTTTTTCCGAGCTTCAATTATTTATTTTTCATTTTACTTGAGTTTAAGCACCACATGCCCCCCCCCCTCCCGGCCGGTCTTTCTCTAGCCATCGATATTCCGGCTCCCTGTCTCAGCACGGTGCCATCGCCCGAGCTGTGACGTCATCCGCTCTCTGACATTCTAGTGTGTGCACCGCCAATGGTACACACTATGATGTCGGCGAGCGGCTAACGTCACGACCAGAGTGACCACATTGCGTGGAGACAGGGAGCCAGAGCCTCAACATCGATGGCTAGAAGAGGACCTGCCGGGGGAAGGGGGAACTAGTGCATCGGAAGGTGAGTACACTTTTTTTTCACATAAGCTGGGAATTTCTCTCAGAGGGGCTGCAGGCTGTATACTAGGGATAGGGGGCTGCTGGCTGTATACTGGGGGCAGAGACTGCAGGCTGTATACTGGGGGCTAGCAGACTGTATACTGGGGGCAGGGGCTGTATAATGGGGGACAGGAGCTTCAGGCAGTATGCAGGGGGTTGCAGAATGTATACTGGGGGGCAGGGACTGCAGGCTGTGTACTGGGGGCAGGTGCTACGGGCTGTATATAGGGGACAGGGGGTGCAGGCTGTATACTGTAGACAGGGGGCTGCAGGCTGTATACTAGGGACAGGGGGATGCTGGCTGTATACTGGGGGCAGGGGCTGCAGGCTGTATACTGGGGGTCAGCAGACTACTGGGGGCAGAGGCTGTATACTGGGGGACAGGAGCTGCAGGCTGTATACAGGGGGCTGCAGACTGTATACTGGGGGGCAGGGACTGCAGGCTGTATACTGGGGGCAGGTGCTACGGGCTGTATACTGTGGACAGGGGGTGCAGGCTGTACACTGGGGGGCAGGGGCTACAGACTGTATATTGGGTGCAGGGGCTGCAGACTGTGTACTGGGGGGCAACCCCCCCCCCCCCACAGATCCTATTCTAGCCATCGATGTTCCGGCACCCTGTATCCGTGCGCTGCCGCCATCCGCTCGCTGACACTCTAGTGTGTGCACCGCCATCGGCACACACTATGATGTCAGCAAGCGGCTGACATCATGACTAGAGCGATGGAACCACGTGGAGACAGGGAGATTGATCCGCAACATTGATGGCTAGAAGAAGAGGACCTGCTGGTTTGATTTTACTTTTGCTTTACTTGAATTTTCGAATATTTGAATACTAACCTGTTTGAATACTTGAGTTATACACAACCATATTGAAGTTTGGCACTTAAGTCCTGCCATTGGAAATGACAATGACCATGATTTTACTGTGGCATATCTCCAAATGTGGGTGATGCAGCAGGTTGTCAGGTTGGGAACACTTTACTAAATATAATGCACTATTATGTCAAGTGATAGGAAGGGTTTCAAAACTGGAAGCTGTTTTAGATGTCATGATACAATGATTTTTAAAATCAATTTTATCTCCACTTTTTTTTACATTGTTTATATGCTCTTCTAGGGACTTTGTGTGGTGCAATTCTTTTTTAATGGCATCACTTTGAGGTATGAATTGATAACCTTTCTGGTGGGTGTGTAAAGAAAAATAGCACTGAACAGAAGAAGAGAAGACAAACTTATGAAGGTTTCAACATTCTCTTTTGGAGTCTATATAGAAGTGTGTTTTGCAGTATATAGGGAAAGCAGAATTTCAGCTGCTTTTATTGGACTTGGTGATCATATGCTCAGGGCTGCTTATAAAGATTAAGTATGCTACCGACTGATATCACCAGTTAGAAGTAAGGTTCACTAGTATCTGCTAACCTACAAAAAATCTGTTAATCTGCTAAAAAAGGGTGACTGGTACCTATTATGATCTATCAGGGGACACGTGAACTGATAGACCCTGAAATATATGGTTGTTTCCTCCCTTATTCTTCTTCTTGGATAAATATGTCCTACAAAATAGCTGGAGGGTATAGCTATAGTGGTGCAGAGCAACTTAGTTCTGGACCATTAGGGAGAGCAATGACTTAAAAGTTATAAAATTAAGCAACCAAAAAATTTAAATAAACAATGAGGCCCATTCATCCAGACGTAGACATATTTGGTATGGTAATGACTTATTTGATAACAGCTCTGTGTCTAGTCTTTATTTGCCATATTTCTCTTACCTTTACAAGTGTGATAGTTGCACTGTAGAAGAAGCTTATTAGAAATAAAGTGATGAATGTAAGTGCTGTAGTCCACAGACTATCATCGTCATCCTCACTGCTGCAGTCCCAAACTATGTACTCTGTTCAGCAAGAGATGAGTAACAGTTATTATTAAGTAAATGAAATGTAGGACCTATTTTATACTCATTAAAACCATAGTAAAATATATTCTTTAAATCTGTTTTTATTTCCTAATTGATACTATAGGTTGATGGAAAACCTTTCTAGACTTGCTCTTTGACCTGTTCAGAGGTCATTCTGCAGGAAAGAGAACTAGAGCAGCTGTGATTATCACCTATTGAGTGATCCTATATTTCCTTACTTAAAGGGATATTTCCATTATCTATATTTATGACATATACACAGGATATATCATAAATACATGATAGGAACTGAGGTCGAATGGAGAGTTTGCTGGGAATGTGCAGCCACTCTTCATTTATGTCTGTTGGAGCTCTTAGTCAGTGCGTCGGCCATCTTCTGAGCTCTTGAACGGTAAACTCTCTATTTGGCCATGCAGATGCCTGCTCCTGACATAGGTGCAGGTCCCATAAGTGAGACCCGTACCTATCCTGTGTATACTGTATGTCATAAATACAGAAGATGGAAAAAAAAGTCAATTTATTAAGCAAATGATCTACAGGCGGTCCCCTACTTAAGAACACTCGACTTACATACGACCCCTAGTTACAAACGGACCACTGGATATTGGCAATTTATTGTACTTTAGTCCTAGGCTACAATAATCAGCTGTAACAGTTATCACAGGTGTCTGTAATGAAGCTTTATTGTTAATCCTGATTCTTATGACAACCAAACATTTTTAAAATCCAAAAAAGTTCTGGCTGGGATTACAATGATAAAATATACAGTTCTGACTTACATACAAATTCAACTTAAGAACAAACCTACAGACCCTATCTTGTATGTAACCCGGGGACTGCCTGTATTTGTCATCTATTAATCAGATTACCAGATTAAGATTAACCTCTTTCTTGAAGACACTACGACCGGTGTAAAATGCTTCCTACTACACAGGTGTCAGAGAATGATTTAGTTATGGCCAAATTAGTTAACAATCTATAGCCATATATATGTATATATGCGAGGTCTGGGGCATTAAAGCCTATGCCATAGTATAGTGATGGGAAGCTACCGGATTAATCGGGCTCCAGGGTAACCTGTAGAGAAGGCAGAGGTATGATTTCCAGCTTTTTTCTTTTCACATTCTGCATACACGGTGCTCAATGAGCATGTCTAGAAATAGCAGCTTCTATTCATTCCAGTGGTCAGGCAATAAAGCCCCAGTACAGCCTAGACGTGATAACTGTAGTTTTCACCTGTAACTGGGTCTGCACCTGTAGTGTGTTACTGTGCAGCCTAGTCTAAAAGACCTTGCCAATTCTATAGTAGGATACTATATATAATAAATTTATAGGTTTGCGTGGGGGGGAGTTGGCTTAATTTGTGAATTGAAAAAAAACTTTTTGGTGTGAACCGTTGAATTCGCAGTGCACAGATGCCTGATGTTTGTGCCTTATTTGTCTATGAAATTTGCCAGGTGTTGATCTGCCTAAAAATTCACAAAAAATTGCAAAGGTACTCCAGTTGTATAGGTGGCACAAAAATGTCAGCTATTTTATAAATTGTGGCAAAAAAATACCAAACTTGATTTATATACATATTATTAACTTATTGCTAAGCCGGTAGCATGATGGAGAGATATGGAAAGCATACTACGGATATGTGGTGTGTATTACAATGTATGTGGAATATGTTCAAAGTCTGCTGTCATGTGCAACAAATAGTATGAAGATGTGCACTGATAATCTAAGTTCACTGATATGCCCAAGGATTATGACATGCGTACGGGCAACATGCGCATAACTGACCAATAGGGCAGGGGAGTGGGATGAGAGAGAATCACATGATCGAAGCCTTTGGATGCTGATGGCTGAGGACAACAAGCCCTCTCTTTGCATGTCATCCAAGCGAGGTGATAACAAACATGATTAGCGTTGTGAAATCAATGGAATTTTAAATAAATCAATAAGGGTTACATTTGAGTGACAAATGGGTTAATTTCCCCATTGGGGTTTTGGTTTTAAATCTTTGGGAAAACACCCCATAGGTAAATTGGAGAAATAAAAAAAATGGCTCAGATGTATATCTGTTTCAATATACATCTGCACCTATATATATACTTTTATTATAATTTCTTTTTATGTACCAAGTCTGTTTTTGCAACCCTCAATTTGGTAACCTTTGGTGTAATGAATGGTTATCACTAATGGGTGATGTTTGCCCCATAATGGGGTTAGAATATGCATTACTGTGATCAGCGTCCCTTTTGTGATTGTGATTGGTATATGTCATATTGTTGGTACATCCTAAGGATATTCTATCAATGATAAAATATTGAATTCTACTTGTAACTCTAGTAGTATATATGTGTAAGAACATTGACGGTATCTGAATACACAGTATCCTTTGTCTTTCAGTTAATTTAACTGAGGATAATTGGCCATTTCGGGACAAGACACAATGGGGCAAATTTATTAAGGCTAAAAATTCCCCCCACCGGCACACAGCATCCAGATCTACTAAGAGGCTTCTAGTAGATCCGGTTCCGATCTCCACCTTAACTCTTTTATTTTTTAGGCAAGCGACATGATCCTTTTGGAGAAATATTGAATTCTTATTTTATTACTTTCTGGCTAATTTTTACTTTAAACAAAATAGCAGGTTAAAAACTATTAAAAAAATTGTAAAAAGTATTTTTTACATTTTAGCTATTTTTTCTCAAGATAATACAAAAGTACCCTAAAACCGAAATTATAATAGTGGTTACCATTTTATATTCCAAATTATGATACATTACATGTCTGTTCTAGGGTTAACTCGGTGTTGTATGGGGTGCAGCGCAGCCCCAGTTACAGGTGAAAAGGGGCATAGTAACAGCATTAATTGCTGTGGCAGACTTTCGCTACCAACATCCCAGCAATTAGGTATTTTGACATATAAGAACCTAGATGCAGAGAGGCAGCGGACAAGCACCAGCTTTCTGAACAGCCCTTGTTGAGAGAAGCGAAATACAGATGTACTAAGCACTGCTTCTGTCTTCTCCCTATAGGCCCCCTGCTGCTGTCTGCAGTGGAGCAACCAACTTCGGCTTCCCTTTCACCTAAAACCAGTTCCATAAATATGCTATAGTGCAGGCTTTAGGGACCTGGACCTCAGGAACAGTAAACAGTAGTCACTGCAAAACTTCTGCTGTGAACATTCCACATCAATTCCAGTACAAATTATCATTCATTTTGCCCTAATACAAAATAATATTCAGAACCCACATAGAAGGTCACAGCTGTACAAGAACGGTGGCTGAGCAAGGTGGTCTAGATTACAGGCAGTCCCCGGGTTACGTTCAAGATAGGTTCCATAGGTTTGTTCTTAAGTTGAATTTGTATGCAAGTCAAAACTGTATATTTTAAAATTGTAGATCCAGTCAAAAAAAAAATTTTGCCCCTGTGACAATTGGAGTTTAAATTTTTTTTAAATGATTATCAATAAAGCTTCATTACAGACACCTTACAGCTGATCAGTGCAGCCTGGGACTATAGTAAAGCATGCAGAGAGCTTCACCAGAGGTCACAGGAGGCAGGGAGCTCTGTCTGTAACTTGGGGTCCTTAAGTGGGGGACTGCCTGTACAATGTAAATGTAGACATCTTTAAATAAATGCTAAATGATATTTTTACACCTAAGCCTGTAATCATGAGAAAGGGACATCATCTTTTCCTAGAGCAAAGGCGGTTTCTTTATTTTCTTAAATAGGGATTCTATGTGTAAGTGGTATAATGCCCTTCTTGAAATTAGCTGCCATAGCGTGCTGTGTATTGATAACATTGACCAAGTTCAAGAGCGACCTTGATGCTATTCTTGAAAACATAAAATATCACATTGTGATAACTACACTGGGTGGAATGGAATGTTAATCAAGATATTTCTTCACATGTATGTTGAGTCAGAAAGGGGATTTTTACCCACTATGAGGCAGTTGGCATCAGCCATGGGTTATATTCCCACAACTGAGCCAATTCTTGACTGTGAAAAACTGATTTTTTTGTCATTCATGTCTGATTTGCCTCCATGTGGCATACATTTTTCATTGCTCCTTGTAGTCTACAAAAGATCAATGAAAGAGTCCATGGATTAATGTGAATAAGCCTATACTCTACTCCATTATCTAGTATGATACCATGAAAGCATTGGGCCTAACTTTTATCACAATGATTGTAAAATACATGGTTGAGATACAGTAACTGCAGCTTATAAGTGTTATATGGCACAAAGAAAGCAATTCGGGATGTCCATCTCTGCCATGCATCTTTCTTTGTATTCCTTCTCTTGTATTTCAGTTTTTTTCTGTATAAATAACTTTAGAATATAGTAAACTAATAGAAACTGTTTGGGTCAGAGATTATACAAACACAAGTTTGCAAGTATGTATTAACGTATAGCAGTGTTAGTAATTGTACCAATTATTAAATAACAATAATGTGCATCAGGTACATATTGTGAAGAACATGTCTGGTCTTAAAGGGCACCTACCACCACGATTCTACCTATAAAGGTAGATCGGGTGGTAGGTGGATGTAAGGGACATGAGGATAGCCCTTTTTAGAGCTAATCCTCACGTCCCTGCTAACTTTTGGTACACTTTATGGAACTAATATGTAAATTTCGTTATGCGGCTACTGGGGCGTGGAGTAGCCGGGCACGAAGCTACACAGCGCGGCTACTCCACGCCCCAGTAGCCACATTACTCCTCCTACCCTGTTGCGTGCGGCGCATGCGCAGAACGCAGGCCGGCGGCTGAGCAGCCCCAGCTCCGAGGCCGGAGCTACTGCGCATGCGCAATAGCCGGCTTGTTGGACGAGGGCGCGCAGCTACAGGGTAGGAGGAGTAATGTGGCTACTGGGGCGTGGAGTAGCCGCGCTGTGTAGCCTCGTGCCCGGCTACTCGACGCCCCAGTAGCCGCATAACGAAATTTACATATTAGTTCAATAAAGAGCTATCCTCACGTCCCTTACATCCACCTACCACCCGATCTACCTTTATAGGTAGAATCGTGGTGGTAGGTTCCCTTTAAAGCGAACCCATAAATAGGAATGTGTTTATAGCTGGTGACAAGTTCCAATAGCCTATGCTATGCCAATTTTAAAAATGCCTTTGTCAGAATTCTGATATAATAGTTTAATTCACATTACCTGGCTCCCTGTGTGGTGGGTCTTGGCAGAAGCGGGGAGGGGCAATTGCAGCCTGGGTGTGCCTGTATCTCCTCATGCTTTGTTCCTCCTCCTTGCCTCTCAATGTACATGATTGGGAGGGGTGAGTTTGGAGAAGAGGAGACTGACACTGGCATACACAGGCTGCAGCTGCCCCTCCCCCACCCCTGGGACTCACCACATTCTGATGGCAAGGAGCCAAGTAATGTGAATAAAACTTATATAAACTACTGAAATAATTCAGAATGCTGATAAAGGTATTTTTAAAATCAGCATAGCATAGCCTATAGGAACCAGTCACCAGCTAAAAATTACTGGTGACAGGTTAATTTTAAGAGATAAAGCAACATGAAGAATTGCCAGCATATAAAGTATATCACTAGATAAAAACGGCAATCCTGTATCCAATCTCTACATAATCTTCATGTAGCTCAAATCTTAATAAGCTTCTCCCAGTGACTAAAGATTTTACCCGCCATTCTGTCTTTTCATAAGCCATTATTTTAACCATGGCATATAGACATGTTCATGTTAATGCAATACATGTTACATTTAAGGCAGCACTTTGTACCACTTGGTATTTCCTATTTCTTCAAAACTCTAAAATCTTACTGAAATAATTGGCAGTACTCTATAATAATACCATAGCATTACCACCTGTCATATTAACAATAGCTAAATATGTTGGTTATTGGGCTTCCTATGAAATTGGTTATTACAATGTAAGACTATATATTCTGTTTGCAGAACAAACCACAAGTATTAGAATATTTGACACATGATTAGTAGTTGCTCAAGAAGTCCAGATGACAAAACAATAGACAGTTTTAGTTTAGTGATATCATTTTAAACGAGTTTATTGAGATACAAGCAGGCATGACAAAACTGACAAAATCTAGTGTTCCACACACCAGACACATGAGAAGGGATACATAGTAGATATACATGACATACACTGGTTAGAAATCATGATGGCCATTATTAGTAAGATGCAGTTAGTATATGACAACCTATAGAATGGATTGCTGCTTAGATGGTACAGTCCATATAATGGCTTACTGCTCTTTCCTGTATCAGCGTGTCATTTGGAAACAGAACTGAATGACTAACATCTACACCACTTGATGGAGCTGGACCATTAATGGTTGACGTTCCACACATCAAACTGGGTGACAGATACTGAATAACATATGGGGATAACAAGACATTAAGCATTTGTGCCAACTTTAGCTCAAGCTAAAAAATCAAGCTCAAAAATCATTTACCCCTAGATCTCTTTACGTCTGTGGATGTTATCTTGTTGTGAACAGCATTGCATGTAAAGGTTGCTCCTCTATTCCAGTCAGATTTCTCAATCATGAGTGTGCTATACATATAGTAGAAATCTTCACCCTCTTGCTGCATCGGCTCAGTGTTTTTGTAGTATTCTTCTTCCTGGACAACATTTTGTTTCAACCACTGCACATAGAGCCCTTTAGGCTTGAATCCTTTAACATAGCAGGTTATACTGACAAAGTCACTGATAGCGAGTTCCTCTGGTGGGGGAGGGAAGATATAAACTGAAGGGTCCGTGCTTTGTTCTGAAAAGAAAGACAAGATCCGATATATATTAGAACTTTTTCTACATTATATCATCTTCCAATAAGCCAGTGTTTCATTTCCCTCTATATATCTTCACAGAAGGGGTTATACAGAAATAAGGCTAGGTGCAAAAGATTTTTTTTTTTGCATGTTTGCTTTAGTTTTTTTATGTGGAGGACACATTCATTTCAATGGAGCCATGCACACATGTTTTTATGGATCAGTTTGTGAAGTCTATGGGATGCATAAAATCCTTTGAGAACTTGAAAAATATGGATGACACGTGTCATCCACAAGCGGTCCCTATTTACAGATCAGTTGCTATTTTGCAAAATAACATTATTGTAACATTATTTAAGGTGTTGGAAAATTCTAGTGACATAATTTGCCAGACTGCCCTGCTTTGGGTAGATCCGCAACAACAGAAAGTTTCGGAGGACATATGACTGATGACACACTGGTGACATACAGTCTGCAAAAATGGAAATTAACAGCGCCCATGGTAGCCTAAAAGTTATAAGAAAGTCCGGTAACTGGGTTTAATGAGGGGTTAAAGGGAACCTGTCATCAGAAATTAACCATTACAATTAACCAACCAGTATGTTGTGAATCAGATGAACACCTTTCAGATCATGTTTCTTTCATGACTCTTGCGGAGTTATCATACAGAAAATTTGTAATTACTAACAACTTTGTAGTGAGATGTAAATTGGTTGTATAAAGTGACGGAGGTGGAAAGCTCAGCATCAAAGTCAAGCTCTTCTCACCTCAGAATGAAGGAGATCTGGTTAGTGATGTGTCTGGATGGAGGACCATCAATTACAGTTAAGAGGACATTCTGAGGTGAGGAAAGCTTGACTTCAATTTTAAACTCTCTGCCTCCTTGACTTTATACATCCACATTACATCTCACTTCAAAGCAAGCCCTTGGCCATGAAATAGACATGATCTAGAAGGTGTTCAGCTGCTCGATGACATACTGGTAGTGGTTTATTAGGTCAATTTCATCTGACAGGTTCCCTTTAAGGATATGTGAATATGCATTTTTCCAATTGCCCTTTATTTGGCACTCCTTCCTATACTGTACTGTCATACAGTGCCCAAATAATCAGAAGTCAAAATATAGTATGGTCCAGGGGCGTAACTACAGCATTAGCAGCCATAGCAGCTGCTATGGGGCCCACAGTGTCATGGGGCCCCGTAATCCGACCTGACACAATAAAGAATGGAGGATGTGCACTATTATATCTATATTGTACTGCACATGTCCAGCATAATATGTATATAACATATACTGTGATGTATATATGCAGTATCTGTGATGTGTATATGGTGTCTGTATACACTGTATGTGAGTATGTTGCATATGGCACTGTATGTGTGTGTATATGCTGTGTGTACACATGAGTGTATTTATATGTGATTGTAACTCCCATGTGTGAGTATACTAATATGTATATTTTTTAAGTGGGAAGGGGGGCCCCATGCAGTAGCCTGCTAGGGGGCCCCTGTCTCTCCTAGTTACGCCACCGGTATGGTCCCAAATTGCACCATATAGTTTCCCAGTAATACTTCTATGCTGCTGCCTAAATAACAATGCTGCACTGTAAAAACAGTGTAGTGTATAGCAGAAGTGCTCCACAATGACTAGTTAGATAACCCCACACAGTGCTCAATAATAATGCTACATGTGAGTAACAGTGCAGATAACATATGTAGTAAGCTCATGCTTTAGGAATCAGGCCCCCTTCAGTCGGGGAGATTCATGTTCCCTGTACCATTACACTGTTTGCACACCTCCTAGGACAGCCCTGGTTATTGCAAGCCCCAGCTGTAAGTTAAGTATTCTTACCATCAATCTTTTTAATTGTCTTTTCTATTGGAGTCGGAAGGTCACTGTTTTGGACAATGCAGGTGAAGGTCATGCCGCTTAACCAATCAGCTAGATTTATTTTCAATGTACTTCTCATAGAATACTTCCCCAAATAATCCATTTCAGGATCTGACATAAATGCTAATGGTCTTTTTCCATCCCCTCGGGTCCATTTGATAGTTAGAGAATCTGTAGATTCCATTTGAGACACCTGACAGATAACTTTTGGTTGTTTGGTGATTAGGATGTCTTTTGGGGAAGGAGGAACTAAAGTAACTTTTGGAATAACAGTTTCTGAGGCTGTAAAATTTAAGAAGAAATAGAGTGTTCATTTAATGTAACATTAGAGAAAATGACAAGATAAAGATTTTTATGTAACTCATTATGACATAAATAACCTGATACATTACACCACAGTCATAGGGGTTGTCTACAACTTAGGAAAAAATTACTTACAGAACCTAGTAAATCCATTTTGTTGTCATGTTGTCTGAATTGTCCTCCAGGGATGATGTTAGGGACTTGTGTCTGTGTGACTAGTGCAGGTGGTCACAGGTGTCAGCATTTTTGTGCAGGCATCAGCACTGAGGCCAGTGCTTGGTTGTAGTGGTCATAGTAGCTATGCATTAGTTACTTTATAGTTTAACAAATTCCCTACCTTACACTTGATGCACACTTACCATGTGCATGAACAGAACATAACAGGGTACAGTTTGTGGCCCGTTTCGGCTTGTAAGAGATGGCAGGGTTTGTGAGTAAGCTGCTATTTTTGTGGCTAGCTAATGGAAACCATTTATGGTTGTGTGCATGAAGCCTTCATCAAAACAAAAAATCCTGAGCAACTTGAGATTACTTACTTGCACACTTTTTTATAGTGTCTTCAGTTTTGGTGTCACTTGCTGGGTGATGCACTTTACATGTGTAGACATCACCGGCATTCCAGTCATCTTTGGGAACACTGACTTTGCTACGTGAACCAAAGGTGCCATCTTCTTCTTTATAAGGAGTGCTGTTATATGGGACAATAGATGTTGTTGCGCCATTCAGAAGCCATTGTACATTAATATCTTTAGGAGCATATCCGCTGATGAGACACACCAGGTCAACAGAACCATTTTCACCACAGGAAGCCTGCACGACTGATACTTTGGGTTCGATTGTTGGGCTTGGGCTTGTGCTTGTACATGCTAAAGAATTAAGAAACATATCATATTATTAGATTTTATCTCTCAAGAGTGACAAAGAAAGAAACCCATTAATGTAGGACTCCTTATGGCTAAGTTACTATGATAAGTGTACTGTTGACCTACCTTCAATCTCTTTGTTGACTTTAACACCAGATGGCTTGTGGTTTACAGTACACACATATTTCTTATCACTTGTCCATTCACTTGCTGGAATAGTTAGTAAACTGGTTGAGAGGTAGGTGCCCTGACTTCCAAGTATAGCTGGGGAATTTCTTATTCCACTGGTAATAGAACCT
This sequence comes from Engystomops pustulosus, assembly GCF_040894005.1. Taxonomy (NCBI): domain Eukaryota; kingdom Metazoa; phylum Chordata; class Amphibia; order Anura; family Leptodactylidae; genus Engystomops; species Engystomops pustulosus. The sequence goes on along the minus strand of NC_092411.1, from coordinate 101,982,944 downwards.
GAGTTCCATTGCACTTCTACAGGAGTAGGAAGGTAACCAGTAGACAAGCAGCCAATAGAAACTTTATCAGATGTCACCGAATTGCAGCAGGGGACCAAAGGGAAGACTGAAGGACCACTTACACTGGCTGTAAATGAAATACAAATATTTAACTGACTTGGCAAAATCCTTTAGTGAATTACAGTGTACATAAAATGTATCAAATAGTAATAATTAACCCAACTCAAGTTAGCACCTAGTAACAAAAGTCTGTTACCTATAAAAAATCACCCCGATTCTTCTAGCATGTACAATAATTGGCAACTTCTGGGGGAGCACAAAGTAGTATGGTGCTGATTGGAAACTTGTATCAGCTGTTATGTAATATGTCCCTCAATCAAGAGTCAAATTGTCTAGTCCTGATATCCCTACTTGAGGACATTTTGAACTCCCCTAAACCACAGGCTTCCAAACCTTTGTGCCTCCTTTAGTTACATTGCCGCTTTCAATTATATTTGTATATGCATAAACAAACATGAAAAAGTGATATGTAAGACTGGTAAAGTTGAGCATCTATAGTATAGAATATATAATCTTACTTACCAGTTATTACAGTCTTACTTGATTTAGGAGCTAGGTGTTAGTATAAAAACATTCTACTAAGACATAAGGAATGATATAAACTTAGGACACAAACATAGTGGGCAGCTATGGGGAAAGGTGGAAAATGTGTCCCCATGAATAGATTATCCTGATAGATTTATCAATATATTGATGTTAATGATACTAGAAATCAGTGCTGACTGTGGAATTACTTCTGGGTATGTTCACCAGGCATTCCGCTTTGTTTGTAATTTTACTTTCTTTTGCCATATGGTCCTTTCACAGTGGAGCCAACATGCAAGTTCCAACACCACTATGGCTTAAAATAAGGGAAGCATCATAAATCTCTCTGCAAAAACAAACTGTTTTTTTTTTTCAAAATGGCCCTTTATTACTGTACCTAATGTACCTAATTCTGTAAAAAGTTTTCCAATTTACATTCTTTATCAATTACTAGCGTTTTTTTAGTTCTCTGCTTGCTGTCATTCAACAGGAAGCGTCATTGTTTACTTCCTTTGGATATAAACCATGTGATGTCATACAGGTGCACAGTGCTTGTGCACCTATGTGACATCACATGATCATGAAATTCAATTGGAAAACAGTATACTTTTTCATTATACAAACAATATCATTCAGGTTTAAATATAAGAATATATTATTTTATTTACACATTTGGTGATAACATACTACAGATATAAATATCATGTTATATAGAGAATTTTCTGTATATTTCACCATTTGTCACAGTCTGTGGCATACTAAAGCTCTATAAGCTTTTAAAAAAACCCATCAGTGCTAGGTTTTCGAACAGAAGACCAGCTGATGATCATCTCTGATCACTATAGGTCTGACAGCTGACACCATATGTGACCAGGTCAAGGTACGAAATTGCAAAATACATATTTTTATTAGATGCACAGGGACATAGTTACTGTAATCCTAAAAGTTACAATGTGCAAAGTTAGATAGAAAGTCATGGAGAAATATTTATCAAAGCAGTAGTCTGGTTACCTCCCATTTGTTGGCTTTGTTGCACCAGAAAAATGTGGCATCATTTTGGCACATTTGAAACGTTTCTGGTGCAATTTAGGCCACATCCATTTCCCATATAATTATGTCCCATCCCCTTTATTGTGCAAGAAGTAAATAATTGTATCTAAAAATGTGGGGCAAGACATTTTAGACAGAATTTAGTATTTGGAACAAATTACAAGAGATTTCTGTAATAAACAAATAACCGATCATTTGTCGATGGCAAAAGTACTGAATCTAATCGCAACTTTCTCTCAGTCCACTACTGATCATGCTCATCTGACCAAGGTTTACTGGTAGGTCAGTAGGGGAAACTGTTCAACTAATAGCTACTGTATATACTTGAGTATAAGCCGACCCATGTATAAGCCGAGGCCCCTAATTTTACCACAAAACCTGGTAAAACATATATATTTTTTACTCGAGTATAAGCCGAGTTTGGGTTTTCAGCACATTTTTTTGTGCTGGAAAACTAGGCTTATACTCGGGTATATATGGTATATCAAGTGTGTGACCAGCAAACTATCCATAGACTTTCAGGCGGCGTTCACATTGCATTTTGAAGGGCAATACAACAGCTGAGGAGAGGAGATATGCCTAATTACATTGCTGTTAACATGTTGCATGTTAATGCATGCAAATTTTGTAAATGCAAATGTTAAGGCAATGTAATTGTCAAATCTCCTCTCCTCAGCTGTTATAGTGCACCATGTTGTAAAACGCAATGTAAAAGCAACATGATAACACAGCCACGAGCTATACTAATTCATTAAATTTCAATTATAACAGCTTTGTTTGTCTATGAATTTCAGAATCACTGAATATAGCACTGGATCATCAGTCTCAGCTATAGTATCTAAGAAATACAAACGTCGTAGATGACAATGATGCTGAGAGCCTAGGCTCCTGAACAATGTTCAGGAAAATATGGCCCACATATGAGGGGACAGTTATCTGGTGTAGAAGCACTGAAAGAATCACAATTACCGTATATACTCGAGTATAAGCCGACCCGAGTATAAGCCGAGACCCCTAATTTTACCACCAAAAACTGGGAAAAACTACTGACTCGAGTATAAGCCGAGGGTGGGAAATGCATTGGTCAAACCCCCCCAGTAGTATACAGCCTGCCAGCCCCCAGTAGTATACAGCCTGCCAGCCCCTAGTAGTATACAGCAGCCGCCATGTAGTATACAGCAAGCCCCTAGTAGTATACAGCAAGCCCCATGTAGTATACAGCAAGCCCCATGTAGTATACAGCAAGCCCCTAGTAGTATACAGCAAGCCCCTAGTAGTATACAGCAGCCCCTAGTATACAGCAGCCCCCCTGTAGTATACAGCAGCCCCCAGGTAGTATACAGCAAGCCCCTAGTAGTATGCAGCAGCCCCTAGTAGTATACAGCAGCCCCTAGTTGTATACAGCAGCCCCCCTGTAGTATACAGCAGCCCCCTTGTAGTATACAGCAGCCCCCAGTAGTATACAGCAGCCCCCAGTAGTATACAGCCAGCCCCTAGTAGTATACAGCCTGCCCCTAGTAGTATACAGCCTGTCCCTAGTAGTATACAGCCTGCCCCTAGTAGTATACAGCCTGCCCCCACGGCCCTTAAAAAAATAAACTTAAATACTCACCCTCCGATGTCAGCGTGGCTTCCCGATGTCGGCGTGACTTACCGATGTCCCCAATGTCAGCGCGTCCCGTCTTCTTTCTTCTCCCCGGCTCCTCTTCACTCTTCCGGCGCCAATGTTTTCTTCTAGCAGGCGCATACTATGACGCGGCCGCTGCGTCATAGATAGAAGAGAGAAGAGGAGCCGCGGAGAAGAAAGAAGACGGGACGCGCTGACATCGGGGACATCGGTAAGCCGTGCCGACATCGGGGAGCCGCGCTGACATCGGAGGGTGAGTATTTAAGTTTATTTTTTTAAGTGGGTAATTTTTTTGGGGTAATAGACTCGTGTATAAGCCGAGGGGACGTTTTTCAGCACATTTTTTGTGCTGAAAAACTCGGCTTATACACAAGTATATACGGTACTTGCACTTTGATTATTAATGCAACTACACCACCTCCATGCCACATGGGCATGGAAAGGTCTTAAAGGGGTTGGCCCCTTTTTAATAAATCTTTTCCATTAGACATGTCTCTGCATGTATATGTACCTGTGTCATTGCCTCCTGTGAGAGCATAAGGCTTTACCTGTTATCCACATGCTGCCCTCTACACAACTTCCTGTTTCTCACTCCTTCAGTCCGTCCTAATGGCCACCTCCAGTGATTGTTTTTTCTCTCAGTCTGTCTCACTGACAGACACATGAAAAGGGGAGGGGGTAGCAGGATGAGTTCTAATCTCCAGCTATTTATCAGTGTAGAGACATGTATACAAAGATCCAGAGAGAGTTTGCAAACAGCACTAAAGGAAGCATTAGGGATGACAAATGAATTGGTGAACATTCAGGGACCATTATTAAAGCACTAAAGGCACATGGGCAATTTATGTAAAAGAGTGGCCAACCCCTTTAAAGGCACATGTCCAGCAATGGAATAAGGTTGCACAGAGCATTCCTGCGTTATGCCTGCACAAAACATTCATTTGCAGGTTTTTATGCAAAACGATGCCAGGTCGGGTGTAATTAATCCCAGCAGTGTGGCTGTCCAACGGATAGAGGTCTACTCCTCTTGGTGTAACCGGGGCAGAGTTGGGGTGTACATTTCCTCTGTTTCATATGAGCGATGGTCTATGATAAATTCCCCCTCCCCCCATTGCCTGTATTTCACAGATCATAAAGGGTATAATGAAGCCATCCTATTATGCCATGAAATATATTTTTGAATCCTCATAAACTATAATCTATGACTGATCCTTACAAAACGGATCTCACTAGGATATGTTCTACTTTTTAACAGTTTTGGTTAGATTTCATTAAAATTATGTATGTGAGCACTAGTCCCACTAAATATTTTAGCATTTAGTGCAACCATATGATAGCAAAAGGCATTTGGCTGTTTTTCATTTCTAGCGCAGTGTGTAAACACAGTCTTTGCTATCTGCATATGCTGCAGATTTTGTTTAGTCTGGGAAATATACAGTCTGTATTTTAGACTAAATAAACCTGTCTTAAAATAATATAATCCACAGTTCAGTTAAAAAAGCTATTACATTGCTTTTTACTGTGCAGTGCATGAAATTTCCCCTTGCTATTTTGGGAAGCCTTGCACAGTTGCACAATTGTTCTTGTACTTCTTTTGAAGCTTGCTATGCGTCAAACTAATTCATGCTTTTGCTTATATCCTTAAAGGGCTGTGCTGCTCCTCATTAACTCTTTACCAGCGTGGGTACATTATTATTATGCTACTATTTTCTTGAAATCCGTAGCAAAAAGTAGCATTTGTGTATTGCAGTTTCTGGAGAATCGCTGCTGATTTGCTGCAGATTCATAGTTTAGCAGTACAATGTGTGAGAAACCTCAGAATATAATAGACATGTTGCAGATTTAAAGAGGTTGTACCATGTTTGTACACAGGGTAAGGGATAACAATTTGCTACAAGCTTCCTCCTACCCTGTTCTAGGCCAGTGGTGCCGAACCTATGGCACGGGTGCCAGAGGTGGCACTCAGAGCCCTTTCTGTGGACACCCAAGCCCTCACCCCAACACAAAGTTTGCCAGATACGACTCAAGTCTGTCTCCTGTAGTCCAATACAGCCCAGGATGTGCCATGCTCAGCACTATTTTAAAGCGACATCCTTGGATGCCAGGATGTACTCCATCATGGAGCCAGAAGGTGTGGATAGAGATGGATTGTCATTTGAGCTCCTGCTCTAGGTCCCCTGGAGGGAAGCTACAATCCAAATTTCTCCATCTTTCTATTGTATTGGTGAACTCAAGACACCAATACGTTTAAAACCTGTGATACAGCAGGAGTCAATAAGTTACTGCTTTAATTGTCATGTTGGCACTTTGCGGGATACAAGTGGGTTTTGGTTGTAGCTTGGGCACTCTGTCCCCAAAACATTCGCCATCACTGCTCTAGGCATACACGCAACCTAGCTCTAGGTGTCCTAGTTACCTAGCTGTAGATGTCCCTGATACTGTACCCTTGCTGTTTTGCTCTCTCGCTAGTCAATGCTATCATGCCCTAGGGGTCCATGCTACATTGCTCTATACATCTCTGATATTGTACTTTGCTTTAGGTATCCTTGATATCCAGTTCTCTGTGTCCCTGCCACCTTACTATAGGTATCCCTGCTACCTTTAGCTAGGCGTCCCTGTTACCTTTTATTGCCATCCCAGGTACCTAGCACAAGGCATCCCTGGTATCTTGCTGTTAGCATCTCTGGAACCTTTCTCGATGTGTCCCTACTACCTTAATCTAGGTTCCCAGTTACCTTGCTCTAGGCATCCATGCTTCCTTGCTCTAGACATCTTTGCTATATTTCTCTAGACATCTCTGCTAACTTGCAACAGGCGTCCATGCTACCTTGCACTAGGTGTCCCTGCTACTGTAATTAGCTTTGGGCATCTTTGATATCTAGCTCTAGTAGTCCTTGCCTTACTGTAGGCATCCCTTTTACCTTGCTGTATGCATCTTTTGTTCCTTGCTGTAGGCAATGCTGCTACCTTGCTGTAGGCATTCTTGGTACCTAACTGTAGGTGTTTGCTGCTGTTTGTTGCTCAGGGTAACCCTGCTACCTGGTTGGGAGCATCCCTGACACCTTTCTCTAGGCATCCCTGCTACCTTGCTGTTAACATCAATGCTTTCTTACTGTACACATACCCGCTACTTTGCTGTAGGCATCCCTGGTATCTTGCTTTAATTGTTCCTGCTACCTTATTAGTGTCTTTGCTACCTTGCTGTAGGCATCCCTGGTGCCTTCTGTAGACATCCCTGGCACCTTGCTCTAGGTGTCCCTGCTACTTTGATGTTAGCATCCCTGATACCTTGCTGTAGGCATCCCTGGCTCCTAGGTCTAGTTGTCCCTAGTGCCTTGCTCTAGACATCGCTGGTACTTAGCTCTAGATGTCCCTGCTTCCTTCCTCTAGGCATCCCTGCTACCCTGTGTGTATTCTTGGTACCTTGCTGTAGGTGTCCCTGCTACCTTGCTGTTAGCATCCCTGCTACCTTGCTGTAGGCATCCCTGGTACCTTGCTCTAGGTGTTCCTGCTTTCATACCCGAGGCATCCCTGCTACCTTGTTGTGAACATCCCTGGCACCTTGCTCTTGGTGTCCCTGCTACCTTGCTGTTAGCATCCCTGACACCTTGCTGTATGCATCCCTGACACCTTGCTGTATGCATCTCTCGTACTTTGCTGTAGGCATCCCTGGTATCTTTCTTTAGATGTCCCTGTTACCTTATTTGTGTCCCTGCTACCTTGCTGTAGGCATCCCTGGTACCTTCTGTAGGCATTCCTGGCACCATGCTGTTAGCATCCCTGCCACCTTGCTGTATGCATCTCTTGTACTTTGCTGTAGGCATCCCTGGTATCTTTTTTTAGGTATCCATGTTACCTTATTTGTGTCCCTGCTACCTTGCTGTAGGCATCCCTGGTACCTTCTGTAGGGATTCCTGGCACCATTCTGTTAGCATCCCTGCCACCTTGCTGTATGCATCCCTGGTATCTTTCTTTAGGTGTCCCTGCTACCTTATTAGTGTCCCTAATACCTTGCTGTAGGCATTCCTGGCACCTAGCTCTAGTTGTCCCTAGAACCTTGCTCTAGGCATCGCTGGTACCTAGCTCTAGGTGTCCCTGCTACCTTGCTGTAAGAATCCCTGCTACCTTGCTGTAGGCATCCCTGGTACCTAGCTCAAGGTGTCCCTGCTTCCATACCCTTGGCATCTCTGCTACCTTGTTGTAAACATCTATGGCACCTTGCTCTTGGTGTCCCTGCTACCTTGCTCTTGGTGTCCCTTCTACCTTGCTGTTAGCATCCCTGCCACCTTGGTGTAGGCATCCCTGGTACCTTGCTGTAGCAATCTCTGGTACCTAAGTGCCCCTGCTACCTTGCTGTAGGAATCCCTTCTACCTTACTCTAGGCATCCCTGGTACTTTGCTGTAATCATCCCTGGTATCTTGCTTTAGGTGTCCCTGCCTCCTTATTAGTGTCCCTGCTACCTTGCTGTAGGCATCCCTGATACATTGCTGTAGGCATCACTGGCACCTTGCTCTAGGTGTCCCTGCTACTTTGCAGTTAGCAACCCTGATACCTTGCTGTAGGCATCCCTGGCACCTAGCTCTAGGTATCCCTGCTACTTTGCTGTTAACATTCCTGATACCTGGCTCTAATAGTCCCTAGTACCTTTCTCTAGGAATTGCTGGTACCTAGCACTAGATGCCCCTGCTATCTTGTTCTAGGTGTCCCTGCTACCTTGCTGTTAGCATCCATGCCACCTTGCTGTAGGCATCCCTGGTACTTTGCTGTTAGCAACCCTGATACCTTGCTGTAGGCATCCGTGGTACCTTCTGTAGGCATCCCTGGCACCTATCTCTAGGTGACCCTGATACCTTGCTGTAGGCATCCGTGGTACCTTCTGTAGGCATCCCTGGCACCTATCTCTAGGTGACCCTGATACCTTGCTGTAGGCATCCCTGGCACCTAGCTCTAGGTGTCCCTGCTACTTTGCTGTAGGCATCCCTGGTATCTTGCTTTCGGTGTCCCTGCCTCCTTATTAGTGTCCCTGCTACCTTGCTGTAGGCATCCCTGGTACCTTGCTCTAGGTGTCCCTACTACTTTGCTGTTAGCAACCCTGATACCTTGCTGTAGGCATCCGTGGTACCTTCTGTAGGCATCCCTGGCACCTAGCTCTAGGTGTCCCTGATACCTTGCTGTAGGCATCCGTGGTACCTTGCTGTAGCCATCCCTGGCACCTAGCTCTAGTTGTCCCTAGTATCATACTCTAGGCATCTCTGATACCTAGCTGTAGGTGTCCCTGCTACCTTGCTGCTAGCATCCCTGATTCCTTGCTGTTGGCGACCCTGGTACCTTGCAGTAGGCATCTCTGGTACCTAGCTCAAGGTGTTTCTGCTTCCTTACACTAGGCATCCCTGCTACCTTGTTGTGTACATCCCCGGCACCTTGCTCTTGGTGTCCTTGCTACCTTGGTGTAGGCATCCTTGGTACCGTGCTGTAGCAATCTCTGGGACCTAGTTCTAGGTGTCCAAGCTACCTTGCTGTAGGCATCCCTGGTACCTTTCTCTAGGCATCCCTAGTATCTTGCTCTAGGTGTCCCTGCTATCTTGCTTTTAGCATCCCTGCTACCTTGCTGTTAGCGTCCCTGGCACCTAGCTTTAGGTATCTTTGCTATCTTGCTGTAGATTTTTCTTCTACTGTATCTTGCTCTATGCGTTCCTGCTACCTTGTTCTAGGTACCACTTTTGATTTTGTGGAAAAATGCTGAAGGAAAAAAAAAAATATTTTGTTGATTTTAAATAGTCGTACTAAGTGCATTCAGCTGTAATGCTTCACTTTTACTATTCCTTCGTGAAACCTCATACCTTTCTCAACATTCAGAAACTGTGATATAATCCGACACATCATGTAGTAAATGCATTATTATATTCCTGGCTCAGATTACTGCATAGCAAGGTTTTACATCCAAATATTTAGCATGGTATAGCTTTTGATATTTTGCTCCATGTACAAACTTTCCTCCTTTCACCCTTTCTCCCCCATGCTGAGTTTACATGCAGCACAGAAACACGCATTCATAAAATTCACCCAAACTCATCTCAATCCATTATAAGTCCACTGAGTAAACTAAAAGTCTCACCAAACAAAGGAATGATTTGTACAAAAGCAGGGAAATGCAAAGAGGTAAAGAGATCCTCCTTGAATTTCTACTATGTATTTAAATAGTTCAATACATGCAGTGAGCATAATGTATGATATATATATATATATATATATATATATATATATATATATATATATATATATATATATATAATACGCATTTTGTGGGGAAAATACATCCTTCTTATCTAATTATACCACAAAGATTTCAAGATACTTACCCATAGTCATAGTTAATTTCCAATGTGGAAGGAAAGACAGCTTTCATTTATTGTTGAGTAAATGGTATCATCCAAAATTGTAAGAATAGTCATGTCTTTTTAAGTAGACTTTTCATAGGTCTGGATATAATGGAAAATAAACCATATCACAAGCCTCATACAGAAATATTTGAGTTTTTATGTTGTTCTGTTTTGCCGAGGGAGTTAATATTCAATCTCAGAGCATCTTCTTACAATATGTTCACACCAGCCAGATGTGTTGGAGTTTCCTCTAACTTTCCTTTCATCTGAATGGATACTGCAGAAAAAACTCCATCAACATAAATGGAGCAGATTTTATGTTGCAAAAATGTCTACAAGAGATAATTCATTGTATATATCCTTGCTGTTGCAGTTACATAAAAGGGCATCACAAAGTACCTAAATAAAATGCCCCTTTCTGCCCACAGGTTCCCCTTATTAAATGAATATGTCATGTTTCCTGTTGGTATACTTGTTATTTGCTGGCACAAGCTGAAGATGGTGTAGGTAGAAAGATACTGAACAGCTATTCTAAGTTTGAGCACTAGTTGACACATAATAGTGTGAACAATGGCACATAATGTCCACTTTCATTTCTTATAACAAATCTAGTAAATTAGGAACCCTTACCTTAATAGTTACAACACTCACCGCTGGCACGGTGTTCTGAGTCTTCCAGTTTAAGGAAACTGAGCCAGAAATATAATATCCGCTATCATTTTTTCATTCATTTACTTGTAAGAAGCTAATTAGAATACCTACCCTGATGATGGTGTATACATGTAGCAGCTATGTTTGGCCTTCGGTTCCAGTTCTATGACAGGGGGAGTATGTGAAACAGATAAAAATAGCCGCACATGTCACACATTCAAAATGGCAAAACAAAACTTAAAAATCTACTGATTTAACACGTCTGTATGTGTGCATATGCTGTATGTACATGCAGTATGTGGGTATACAATGTGTTTATACTGTTTGTATGTGTATATATGGTGAGTGTGTACTGTATTTCTAAGTACAGTATATGATGTATATTCACTACATTATGTTGTATAAAGTATGTATGTATAAAGATAATGTATATATACTGTATGTGTGTATAAATGTGTTTATACTGGGGCACATTTACTTAATGTGCGCAATCCCGTCCTGCGCAATCCCCAAAAGTCCATTGTCCGACTGGAATTGCCTTGCGACATTGCCTTGCGACACAAATTAAATGCTAAATCCCGCGCTCAGTCCGAATCAGTAGGATCGTCCGACGGCTAGCCCCCACATTTCGGTTGCATGAAAGCCGGCGCCTCTGCACCAAAATCCAATCACGTGCGCCACAATTCCCTGCTAAATCCCTGTCATAAAAAAACTGCAACGTTTCGATTCGCAATGCTTGACAAAGATTCATGGCGAATCGAAACGTTGCAGTTTTTTCTATGCCTGTGTGAATAAAGGTTTAACCTTTTTTCATCATATTGAATGCTGTGGCCTTCTCTCTTATTTTGAGCACGTTAGACTCCACTGTTGAAAAACCTCTAAAATTGCAGCAGGATATCTTAGTTTCTTCAGAAAAGTTTAATGTTTTGGCAGGAAGAATAATGCTCTGGTTAGTTATATTGTATCAGTCTGCCCTGAATAGGCTGCACTTCATGAGACAACCGCTATTGGCCACACAAAGATACATATGGGGAGATTTATCAGAAGTTTCTGATAGCAACATTGTTCTAATTATTCATGGCAACCAATCAGGACTCAGCTTTACTTTTCCCCAACATCACAAAATAATGTTGGCTTGAAAAGTATACCTGTCCAATGAAGAGGAACAATTTAAAATGATACATGTACCTCACTATTCCAATTTGCATTGTTTAGGTACTTGGAAGGGGGAATGGTGGAGGGACCAGTCTGTATCATTTAAGAACATAAAAAAAATATTTATTCATAGATAAATCATATAATATTATTTGTATTAACATAAGCATATGACTTGTGGATGTAAGAATCTAAAGAAAACTTAAAACGTCCTTGCACAGAAAATATGATTTGCATTAAACACTTCTTTAAAGGGATGTTGCATTCATGTTGCATCCTTGTTTTGTGGCGTTGTGTAAATAAGGCAATAGCAATAAGTGGTTTTTTACACTTGAGGCAAATCGCTGTGGTTGTATGCTTTCCGTCGAAAATTTACTTCTGTGGTTACACATTAATCTAATGCAAAAACAAAAAAAAAAGATTTAATATGCAATACAGCGTTTCCTAATTATTAAAAAAAAAAAGCAGTAACCCAAGGCCATTTATCCAAGATCCATAATAACCAGGAAGTTACCTTGACAACAGTGACAGACATGGCATAGAAGATTGTCAGAATGAACAGCATCATGAAGGTCAAAGCTGTAATCCAGATGTTATCCTCCTCACCTGTGCAATCTTCTATTATCCAGCTAATGACTTTAAAAAATGAAATATCACAAATAATTCGATTATAATAATGGAAAAATAGGTTCATTCTCGACAACATTGGGGCTGATTTATCAAACTTTTCTAACTAGTACAACAAAAGGGTAGTGGCATAGCAGGTACTTCATCCTGGAGAGATGATCAATCTAGCCTTTGTGTATATAGGTAGTAAAGCAGGACTGTGAAAAATACCATTTTAATCTAGGACTACAGATCTTCAAGTGCTACTTTGGGATGTGGTTCAAACTGAAGAGCCACCTGAGGGACAGTTGTAGCATTCAACCGGGGATCAGCTATAGGTATCACTCAAAGCATAAAGAGAAGGTCTGTGGAAATTAAGTATAGAGAGCAGAGAGTGCTTCAGCATGTTGTTGCATCTTCAGTAGAATATGCAGATCTGCTGTCTTAGATTTAGGCCTCATTCAGATGAACGTGTTCTCGCCAGGCTATAGGACATGTCACCATAGGCGTCAATGGGGACCGTCATCCGGCCGTATCATATTATTCCCCATCACGTTCATGTGAATGCACCCTTAAAGTGAATTTTCTACAGTTCTGCTGCTATGACTCTTAATGCTATTCTGAAACTGCTAACAAGTTCTCTTATTAGATTTAGTTTTTAAAAGAGTGAGGAAGGGGAAAATATGTATCCTTTCTATGCTGTTACTGTAACTCCGAGTTGAGTTGGAAGTAGTGTAGCAGAGCAAGCTTTGCTGTTTCGGGATCTTCAGTCATTACAAAAACACGATAGATCAATATACAACACTAATTTGGTAAAAGCTATACATGTTATGGGAGTTACAAAAACCATATAGAACAGACAAATTCAGCCCTTTGTGCAACTTAAACTACCTCTAGTGGTAGATGAAAGGGCTATTGACATCTTGGCTTTGCAGGGTTGGGAGGGATGGTGAAAACCTTGTTTAGAAATTCTTATATTTCCCAAAACTAATGTACAGCACTTATTTCCTAAAAGAAGTACCAAAAGTACAGAATGGGGTAACTAGACTTGAAGTAGACTTGGAATTTTAATTATCCTCTAATGACCTTTTTGATCTGTCAAAATTAGATTTAATTTTTTGTCCACCTGGCTACTAAATTATGTTTTTTTTTTTAAAGTTGGTGCTGTTCTTTTTGTATTTATATGATAGGCTTAATAGATATGTATTGTAGCTCTATTATTAGTTTCATATGAACTTATATCTACATAAAGTGTATATGATTTTATAGAGGAGAGGTGTAAATAATACTCAATAATGGAAATATACTTAAGATAACAAAATAACACATTTTCTAATTCACTGTTATTAAAAAAATACAGTGTTTTAGAGATTTAATTCCAACTTGTCCAATTGGTGTATACAAATGGTTGTCCCTGGATCCGACAGTAAATATTCTGACTATCTCCGAGTGAGTCCTACAGGATGTCTCACCTTCTTATGTTACACAGGGCATACAGGTCACCGCAATTACTGTTTAAATTTTGGGCATGTGTATTGTTTCACTGTATTTTTTATTTCCTGTTGGAGATTAATATCATAAGGTCTTGCTGGAGATGTAAATTGATGCTATGTAAAGTCTGTAAGAATCTCCTTATGCAGTGGCTTATACTGTGCAAAATGTACCACATGTCCACTTGCTTGTTTGTGCTAAAAGTAAAAATCAAATAAAAATTTATCTGATTTAAAAAAAAAATAAAATTCTGACTATGGTCGGGTTCTTCTCATGAATAGCTTCTCTCGTCTGCTCTCTGCCCCCCCTTGCATTACATGGTCAGCTCAGACACAGGCACTTCCTGTCGGCATGCAGCAGCATGCAGAGTTTACTCTATAAACTACAGACAAGATAAGGTCTTTATTCTAGGGGAGGGCAGGCATAGCAGAGCTGACTGTGTGTGTTATAGGTGAGATAGCCGAGCTGGAGTGTGTCATTGTGTCTTACATCAAACTCATGACTCTGATCTGTTTCATTGTCAGCACTACAGGGATCATAATGTGTCTGCTTAGAGAATCCCCGTCGAGACTCTGGAATTTTCTAATGACCTTCACTGAGTTATAGGAGTTATAGCTTAAACAGCAATAAATATGAGTAAAATTGTAAAGTAAAGGGGTTAAAAATAGGCAAATCTCCTTTAAGGCTATTGACACTTTTGGGGACTTTCTTTGTTACTGCATTGTACATTTTGGTCTAAAAACATATGTGCATGTATTTATATCTCATTGTTAAAAACTTTTTCAATACATCTTTATAAAAAAATTAAAATACAACATAGGCTGTTTGATTGTGATATCTGTCAGGGAAGTTCTGTGATGACCCTGTTGACTTCTGTTCTGGAGACTAAGCAAACATAACTTTCTTCTTATATAGGTTTGCTACAATGTAAATGAACCAAAGTTAAAACAAGTCCAGATAAAGAGAGATGAATATACAATACATTAGAAAGAGATGGGAATGGTTTTTGAGCAGTCAACGTCTCACAATACGTATTAATGTCCTGTATGACAGGCCATTAAAAGGTGGTCAGTTGGGGTAGCTATTTAGGAGTATTGAGTGAGTCAGAAACCGGAAGCTCTGTTAGTAGTGTAGCAGCTACTACTGCAGACTTATTCTCATTGAGGTGCAAAGTAGAGACAGAACAACCAAAATGCAACTGCTGTCAGCTTTTGGCTTCATACATTTTTCCCCACAAAACCTTTTAAAGCGATTTGCCCATGAATAAAAATTCTCAAATTTTAATCCCATAGTGATGTTTACACAATAAAAATTATTTTTACTTTACGGTTTTACTTTTGTTTTAGATCCTATAACTAAGTGATGGTCAGTGTAAAATTTCAGAGTGTGGGTGGGGGGACTCTTCATGACACTTCATGATTCCTCTTTGCTGTGAGAAGCTATGAGCTGCTGTGAGCTGACAGTGTGCTTAGATTATCATGGTACAGGATTTATCTACACTTTTGTATAGCCTGAACATTATACAAGTATCTGACACATGGTGGGAGATGAGAGTCATGACAGGGATATAAAACACAATGACACAGCTCTGCTCCTTTACCTAATCAATAAAACACATAGCCAGCTCTGCTTATCTTGTCCGTAGCTTGTAGAGTAAGCCTCTGCACACTGCTGCTGGCTGGCAGGAAATACCTGTCTCTGAGCTGGTCTTGTAATACATGGGGAAGGGCAAGGATCAGAGAGCACTGCAGTGAACAGACTAGAGAAGCTATTCATAGGGAGGAATCCAACCATAGTCAGAAGATTTAAGGTTGTATCTAGGGAAACCAAAATTTTAAACACCAGGTTGGAATTATATTTGTGGATTGCTGTATTTTTGTTAATAATAGTGAGTTAGAGAATGTGTTATTTTGTTATGCTGAGTGTATTTAAGAATCTTGTCTTCATGGGAATACCCCTTTATACAAGATCCAAATTGGAACACAATTTAGATATTTATGTTTGTTTGTGTCCTCTATTTCATAGTTTATATGGTTGAAAAAAGACACATGTCCAACCAAGGAAGGGTAGGGATTGCATGAGGAAGCGATTAAGGGGAAAAAAATAACCATCAATGTTATTTAGGTGTAAAAGTTATTTAGGCCCTTCTTGAAGCTATCTGCTGTCCCTACTGTGACCAGGGCCTGAGGCAGGCTATTCCACAGATTGACAGTTCTCATAGTAAAAAAGCCCTGTAGCCTCTGGTGATTAGAACTTGTTTTCTCCAGACAGAGACAGTGCCCCCTCATCTTTTGATTTGATTTAATCTGGAACAACTTCCCACCATATTTTTTGTATGGACCATTCATCTAAGTGCTTCTTTTGATAACTTGTAGTGAGAAATTGCATTGTGACCTGTAATTTTTCCAGCAATAATAGAAAACCCCATGGGGGCTGGGGCAAGCCAAAAACAAATGTCGTTGACCTGTTGCAGTGGTCTTGTGACCTCTGATACTTCTGGCCATGCTGGCAGTATGTATGTGGCAACAGTGATGTGCGAACTGAGAGATTGGATGGGGAATTGGTGAGGGTCTGACTGTTGAGACCTCCACAATCGGGAGAACGAGCACCCACAGCAATCTGGAAAATGGGGATCATGTTCTCACTAATGGGTGGAGTGACATGATGAGCATGTGCCTTGCTGCTCCATTCACTGTCTATGTGAGTTTATAGCCATTCTATGGAGTGCCCAGCAGTTAGAGCTTCCCAAATCATATTGTTATCCCCTATCCTGTAACTTCATACTTGGATACTTGGAAATAACCCTTTAACCTCTAGGTTTTAAAAATATGCTGACCATAATTTTTTCCTTTTGATATTCATTAGGAGGTAAATTTGCTTTCCTGTCTTGTTCACAGTTTGCTTAAGTACAAATAATATCTTGAGGACTGTAGGTGTAACCCTCTAAAACTGTAACAATATAAAAACTATGACCACTACAGCTTTAGTAAACACCTATATCTTGCTTTTATAATATATGCGACTTCATATAGAAGCACACAGATTATTATGAAATCCAAAAGAAAATATACTAGTAGCACATGCTTCTATAATACATGAAAGCTACATATGCCTGTTACAAATGGAAGTCTGCTGTGTCCCCAGTGATCTGCCAAATATGAGACATGAATCTTGATTGGCTTTCCATACACGTTCATATTACCGCTGTAGATCACCATCCAGTAGTGCAGTGAAGCTTTCTTCACTCTGTTCAGTCCCCAGATCTGATATATATATATACATACATTTGGGGGGTCCTGCTCTTAAATATGTATAAATATGGGGGTTATGTCACTTAGTTTTATAAGGTAAATATAGGGGGAACCGTGGAGTATAATTTAGCAGCACAGTGTCAGACATAGATCTGATTAAAGAGTAAATAGATTTTACTAAACTTTGGAAGATTTACCTAAACTTTCCCTAAATACATTAGAATAAATTTAGCATAGATAGAAAGGGGGTATGTTTGGATGGGGGCCTTTTTGTGGCTGGCAGTTACTCTTTAAATGCTGGTATATATTTATGTGTGCAGTACATACATTTCTGGTATATTCTAGTAAGTGAATCAAAAATTATATCTAAATCTCAATCTGTACCATGTTTGATATTTTAGCTTTATAATGGAGATTAAAGTGTCAATGCATTTGTTATTGATTACATTTTTGCACCTACATCACAACATTTTTAAAAAATCAGCATAGCACACATAGATTATTGAAACCTGTCACCAGCTAAAATGACATTCCTGGTGACAGGTTTTTTTAAGCATATCTGTTTTGACTACATAGACTATTTAGGGAAGACAGATATATGAAGCATTGGCTATCCACAATATGTAACTGTTTATATATAGCCTTGTCATTATTTGTCTTAAATTGTATTACTTGTATTAAATAATATACCTGTATGAAGTTGGACATGTTCAGAAACACTGAATGAATTTTTTTTTTTGTATAATATAGTTTATTGTGCTTGTGTGTTAATATCTCAGCTACATCACATTTCCACATCATATTCTCCACATAACATAAAGAAAACCTCAAACCCTGAAGTGAATTATTATCAGGGGAGACTTAGTAACAAGAAGTGGTAGTGTCAGACAAGACAAGAGACACATTAACATTACTGGGTTTACCGCGTGACTTGTCAATGCTTTGTTGGCTTGTTCTGTAAGGTAGGGCTTCATGTCCAACTATGCAAGTGAAGACATCTCCTTGCTTCCATTCATTTGCATTGACTGACAAATAACTGTACATAAAGTAGGTTCCATCTTCTTTCTTTATGGGAGTGGTGTTAAAATACTTTTTTATGTTGACCTTGTCATTCCCTTGTAGCCATTTAACAAAGGAATCCATGGGTTTAAATCCTGTTGCAAGGCATGTTAGTGAAACCATCTCGCCACGGGCTGTTTCCTCTGGAGCTGGTGGGAAGACATATATGGACGGTGGTTTTGGATCTGACACTAAAATTTAAAAATAAAATCAATATAACTTTTAAATCCAGCAACCAATGTTACTTTCAAAACTGAGACAAAACGCAACGGATGTGGAATGGACACAGATTATCAAAAGTTCCCTTGCCTTAAATTTGATACCAGGTAGTTGTCTACTGCTTGTCACCCTTACATGGTAGACTGATCATACTTCTTAAAGTTTTCTCATATGTATTGTTCAGTATTGCTGTTAGGTTAATAGGGGAACTACAGCAGCGTGTGTGCCTGTGTCTCAGTCTCCTCATGCACTATTTTCCTCCTCCACATATCCCTTACCTTCCCTGCCTGCTAAATGCACATGCAGTCACTCCCGGGACTCAGCATACGTTACTTACAGGGCGCCTGGTAATGTGAAACAAAATTTTATAATGTAGTGGTAGTATTCAAAATGCCTACAGATGCATTTATGAAATCTGCATAGCCTACATAGACTATTGGAACCTGTCATCAGCTAAAAATGACATTCCTGGTGACAGGTTTGCTTTAAGCAGATCTGTTTTGACTACATAAACTATTTAGGGAAGGCTCATATATGAAGCATTGATTATCCACAATATGTAACTGTGTGTGTATATCCTTGTCATTACTTGTCTTACCTTTAATTTTATAGATCTCCTTAGATTTTGGAGAGGGCAGCTCTTGATTATTAACAGTGCATGTGAAAGTCTCCCCACTTGTCCAGTCCTCACAACAAATGTCTATAGTACTTATAGCACTATATTTTCCATCGTTACCAAGGACAGAATCTTCCACAGTGAAATCTAGAGCACCACCTGTTTGCCTTGTCCAAGTAATATTCAGTTTATTCACAGTATTCATATTGTATACTTTGCAGGTGATCTTGGGTTTGCCAAGGATATAACAGTCTTCAAAGCTAGGAGGGATCAGTTCAATTTCTGGTGCAGAAGAGTCAGAATCTGCAAGAAGTGTGTGTTAGTAGGTGAGTTATTGAATAAAATGGTACATTTACAAGCAGTGCGTCAATATATTAAATATATGTTTATGTAAAGGTGGCAATTTGGTCTTATTACTGTAATACGTGTTAACTTCAATTTTAAGGGTGACTGTGGACACTGCTTTAAAATTTAATTTATGTTAAAAGTTTTGATTCATGTGATCTGTAACACAAATGTTAGACTTATTCCTAAAGTTCTCAAATTTCCTGACATGTACATGGAGACCTTTGCTACATCCTTCTGCAAACTGTTATAAGATGCATTTGAATCTGTAGTATAATTATGTTTCTGCACAATAGCTTCAAGGTCCTCAACACTGCGGTATGGTTTGGCCCCCAGAATAAGAAGCAAAATGGGACATATAAGTTTTTATATTAACTATAAACTATGAATTAACACATGTGGAATTATATACTTAACAAAAAAAGTGTCAAACAACTGACAATATGTCTTATATTCTAGGTTCTTAAAGTAACCACCTTCTGCTCTGATTACTGCTTTGCACACTTTTGGCATTCTCTTGATGAGCTTCAAGAGGTAGTCACCAGAAAAGGTTTTCACATCAGAGGTGTGCCCTATCAAGTTTAATAAGAGGGATTTCTTGCCTTATAAAAGGGGTTGGGACCATCAGTTGTGTTGTGCAGAAGTCAGGTGGATACACAGCTGATAGTCAGTGAAAAACAAGTGGCCATCATTACTTTAAGAAATGAAGGTCAGTCAGTCCAAAAAATTTGGAAAACTTTGAAAGTGCCCCCAAGTGCAGTTGCAAAAACCATCAAGCGCTAAAAAAGAAACTGGCTCACGTGAGGACCACCCCAGGAAAGGAAGACCAAGAGTCATCTCTGCTACGGAGCATAAGTTCATCCGAGTCACCAGCCTCAGAAAGCACAGGTTAACATCAGCTCAGATTAGAGGCACATCTCTACAACAACTGTTAAGAAGAGACTGTGTGCAGCAGCTTTCATGGTAAAATAGCTGCTAAGAAAACCACTGCTAAGGACAGGCAACAAGCACAAGATACTTGTTTGGGCTAAAGAACACAAGGAATGGACATTAGACCAGTGGAAATCTGTGCTTTGGTCTGATGAGTCCAAATGTGAGATCTTTGGTTCCAACCAATGCGTCTTTGTGCAACGCAGAAAAGGTGAATAAATGGACTCTACATGCCTGGTTCCGACAGTGAAGCATGGAGGAGGAGGTGTGATGGTGTGGGGGTGCGTTTCTGGTGACACTATTGGAGATTTATTAAAAGTTGAAGCTATACTAAACCAACATGGTTACCACAACAACTTACAACATGTTATTCCATCCTGTTTGCGTTTAGGTGGAGCATCATTTATTTTTCAACAGGATAATGACTCCAAACACACCTCCAGGCTGTATAAGGGCTGTTTGACCAAGAAGGAGAGTGTGGAGTTACTACTCCAGATAACCTGGCCTCCACAGTCACCAGACCTGAGCCCAATTGAGATGGTGTGGGGTGAGCTGGATGGCAGAGTGAAGGCAAAAGGGCCAACAAGTGCTAAGCATCTCTGGGAACTCTTTCAAGACTATTGGAAGACTATTTCAGGTGACTAACTCTTGAAGCTCATCAAAAGAATTCCAAGGGTGTGCAAAGCAGTAATCAAAGCAAAGGGTGGCTACTTTGAAGAACCTAGAATATAAGACATATTTTCAGCTGCTTTACACTTTTTTGTTAAGTATATAATTCCACATGTGTTAACTCACAGTTTTGATGCCTACAGTGTGAATCTACAATTTTTATAGTCATGAAAATACAGAAAAGCCTTGGGTCTGCAGCTCTGTGGATGGAGAAGTCCCCTGAAAAGAACAGTGAGGTACACATGCTCCTTGATCACTATCAGTCCATCAATTGTGATTCTGCATAAACACTGTCTCTCTCTCTGCATCTCAAGCTGTATCTCACAGACTCCTTCCTCCTTTGCTGCCACCTCCCCCAGCCTCTGCTCCCAGGACACTATATTCACACACAGACCAGACTATGCACTTCATGTAACTATTTCACTGCTTGTTTCTACTACTTATTCAATGCCAAATGTTCTTCCATGTAATGAAAGCTTCCTTTATGAATATACGATGTAGAGCTTAGTAGATTTAATTTCTTAAATATCACTTTATTTGCTGCTAAGTTACTTCTTAGAAAGCATAACGCATCATGGGAACTATTACAGGATATAATTAATTAAGCTTTAGGCCAATGACAGTAAGTTCAGGTGCAGTTTTTTTCTTCATAAGATAAGCCCTTTAATGGAGTATTCCGGGAATATGAAACCTGATGCAAAAACACATAATGCTATAAATAAATAAATGAATACATCAAAACTAGGTGGCATTATCTTCAAGATGGCATCCACAGGATACTACAACTCCCATGATCCTTCAGTAACAGCTACTCCCTCTTATGCTCTGCCCCAGTGATGATCTAACAGACTGTCCTGCTCTGTTACCATAGTAATGATTTGAGTAACTGCCATTACTGCACATTACATCACTGAGATGACATCTTACCACAATAATGGCCATACTGGATGCACTGCAAGCAACCTAATGCAGGACATATAATGTTGACATGTGACCAGCAGCCATCATCTGTCCTGTGTCTCCACTACAGGGGCAAAGTCACAGAACTGATTAAAGGGTTATCAGCATTTTAAATCTTCATTATAGTGTATATCCACAGACATTTTCTGCTAAAGGGAGCAAATAACAACTCATTACATATTATTATATTTTAATGACCCATGTGAATATTAATTATGCTTATTCCTGGAATACCCCTTTAAGGTTTCTTTACAAATTTTCCACAAATGTGGATTTCATGTAATATTTTTGTACATTTTTAACAGCTTTTATCCTAAAGAGTGGAATCCATGATGAAACCCTACAGCATAAATTGACACACTTTTTCCATTTTTCTTCTAAGAAGAATTCAGCAGTTTGAATTTTACAGGATATTTACTAAATTAGAACATTCCCTTTATATTCCTTTTATGTATTTTTACAATTCTTCTTTTCAACCTATCAACCTGCTATGTAATTATTTACCTTCCCAAAAGCTTCTGGTAAAGCACCATAAACAATTCTACCTGTAAATAGAGTCTTCCCAGATGCATAGAAATCCTATGTAGGCACTATTGTTATTCATCAGATTGGTCATTTTAATTGAAAATAATATTGCTGTTAGTTGAACATTACCTTGACAATTTTTGACACTAGCTGTGGTAGTTGTATTAGTGGCACTGTGTGTAACTATGCATGAATAGCGATTCCCTCTATTCCATTGTCCATTCAGAACTGGAAGGCGGCTGGTAGCAGTGAACGTCCCATCTGCTGTTCTTAAAGGTTCTGCCGAAGTTGAGTGGGCAGTCACATCTTCTTTTTCATTCACTAGCCATTTTAGCTGTATCTTTTCTGGGTGAAAATTGGAGATGAGACAAACCAGGTCCCTTGTACTATTTGTATTCACATTTTCCTCCGCATCTTCAGCTGTGCATGGTGAATGCTGAAGAAGTTGTACCTCTGGTTTGATACATGGTAGCACTGTAGATGAAACAAAAGAAATAAGAATCAATCATAAAGTTACAAAAAAAAATAATTATTCAAAACATTCAAACACATTCTTCCTTACCTCTTAAAGTCTTCTCCTGCATTGTGCCTGAGGAGGAGTGGATGACATTACATTCATAAGTGCCATTCCTCCACTCCGAGGCCTGGATGGTGAGCTGCGTACTCATCATATAGAGACCCTCTGTAATACTGTACATAGGACCAGTTGTTGCTATGCCAGAGGTGATGTTGCCCCCATTCCACTTTATAGCTACTTTTTCTGGCATGAAACCAGTCACAAGACAACCCATTGTCACTTGTGTGTCAAGATCAACATGGTCACAACATGGAATAAGCGGAAAGACTTTTGGTGCAGATAGTGTTTCTGTAGGGTGGAAACAAAAGAATTTTAAATGGCAGAAAGTTCAACTGAATATAAAAACACAGAATTTTCTGGTAACATCACTACTCAGTATCTAGTGTATATACAGTCAATATAAAGTTTAAAGAATAAGAGGATTAAATCAATATGTGACCTACAGAAAACAAGTAAAGGAAAATCAAAATAAAACATGGACACTAACTCATAGATACAGGCATTGCATTTCTAAGTGAAATGTAAATGTCCCTTGTGACCACATCCTTACTCGATCCCTTGAAGGAAATCTACCATTAAAATCCATCATGATAAGCCAGGGACATTACTCATAGATCCAAACACCATGACTGTGGTAATCATCTTATATTTGTTATCCATGGCCTCCTTCATCCCAAAATCAAATTATGCTAATGAGCCTGAAACTGCGGATTCACAGGCATTTAGACTGTCTGCCCCTGCCCCTATGCTCCTGCTCAGCACTGCCCCCTCTCTCTGCCAGATGTAATCATACTGCAGCAGAGGAAGTTTTTGGGGAAGTCCTTCTTCCACACTGTAACAGCAGCTGAATCTGCAGCACTGAGGGGCTCTGGGAACCGGCCCAGTAGCCTTTCAGGCTCTTTAGCATAATTTGATTTTAAAAGGAAGAAGACCATTTATAACAAATATAAGTATATTACCATAGTCATAGTGCCTGGATCTATGGGCAAGTGTTTATTCATGCTTGATTTTGATGGTAGTTTTTATTTAATAATGGATTATGATGGCTAAAACACCCAAGAAGTTTTAAAACGGGATCTGCAAATTGGCAAAGTCTTGTGAAACAATGTTACAGGATGGGGAATAATAAAAAGTATTTATCACTGCTTGGTATAAAGGTATAATAACTAAGAGATGGGGCTTTTTTCCCCCACATTCCATTGAATAATCTTAGCTGTAGAGGTTGTAAACATCTAGTATACAGAAATGCGCATATATTTAGAATATAGGAAAGAGAAACATTGTAAATGTATTACTTCTCGACTGTATGTATGTTTGGGAAAAATTCTGAATAAAAATTTACATAATAAAAAAAATAAATAAAAAAAATAACTAAGAGATGTTTCAGGCTGGGTACACCGTGCCATTCTCCAGGCATTCATTCAACTATAGTTACTATACATATGTCTCTTAAACTTCGCACACCATATTTCAATAGAGTTCTAATTCATACCAACAATATACAAATATGTTATAGAGCAATATTTTGCCACTAGTGTAAAAGGTCCTTAACTACCAAGAACTGTACATGTACGGTGCAACTTATTTAAAGATTGGATGTGGTGATCATTTTTCTAATATACTTCATTAACAAATTCTGCAGGTGTTTGGATTTTTAAGCAAAACCTTCCTCATATATGTTCTTGGGAGGGTGGTGATCACTGACAACCAAGGGGAAGGCATATAAGTTGTATAGCGGGACTAAAAAATCTGTACAAAATACCAGGTGGAAAAAAACACAGAAAATACAGAAAAATATACTCAAATAATTCACATAAATTTACCAAATCACAACTTATGAGAAAAGGCGTACAAAAGGTTGATATCAGGGTCAGTATGAGCAGCAATCCATATTATAAGATGTCAATTCTCCATGAGTGTGTTATCACCCATTAAACTGTATAGACAGTTAATCATTGAGTTAATCATTCCTTCATTCAGTTTGTTTTTATTCATTTCATGGGTAGATGTCCTACTAAAGAAATAATTTCTGTGGCTGACTAGCTGACGTATAAGCATTTGACTAATCTGCTGAATGGTGCCAAGTGCCTGGAATAAGGATACATACAAATGCTTAGTCAACTGATCATTGGCCTAAAGAAGAGACATCATCTGAACCTCCTGGGGGTACATTAATCATTGTCCGTTGCAAGGTGTCTCACCCCTCCACCGTGCCGGATGCGCTGGCCCTCACAGCCACAATTCGTTCTTCCATCAATTTGTGCCAATTCAGTCTAGGTTTGTGTATTTTGCACTTATTTGTGCTTATTTTAATCTAATTTATGTGTAGTATTTGTTTTCCTTGTTAAAGTGCATAGATCTAAGGATGACACACATATGCACAGGATAGCAAAGGGAATAACTTTCTGATTGGTTAACAATATACTAATTGTACACAGATCTTAATACAGTACACAAAACACCAACTTCAAACAGAAACAAAGCGGAAATAGGAACGGCGCTAGACGAAAAAAGTTTATGTCAGTCCCATGCAAAAAAAAAGTATTTCTCAAATAGGTATTTTTCTCTG
The DNA here is from genome assembly GCF_040894005.1 of Engystomops pustulosus. NCBI lineage: Eukaryota > Metazoa > Chordata > Amphibia > Anura > Leptodactylidae > Engystomops > Engystomops pustulosus. Next base: position 101,957,678 of record NC_092411.1, on the reverse strand, counting down.
GTATCAATGTTCCTGCGAATAATTAGGGAACAAAAGATCAGATCTAACCACAATACCTCCCTGTGAGAAACCAGAGAAGAAAGGATTCACAATGTTTGCTTCACAGAATGGCAACGAACACCAACGGCTGAATCTCTTCCTTGTAATCCCAGCCTTGGTGCATCTGCATCAGGATACCTCCAGGAAACAAGGATCCACTTGGAAAGATCCGATTTGTCGGGTGTGCCGTACTGTTTCTCACCGGGAGCTATTGTGATTATATCTGATCTTTTGTTCCCTAATTATTTGGAGGAACGTTAATTGCAGAGGACAATATCTATTTGAGAAAAACTTTCTGCTTGAACCTGACTGCTTGAGCCCACAGATCCAGAACCATTATAAGTGGGTGCAGCTGTTCTATTCTTTATACATGGAACTGCCATACTGCGCTGCTCCATACTTTTTGTATGCTATAGAATGTTTTTATTGTACACCCATGATTGACCCAACAATCAGTAAGCTATGTTTCTGATAGATAACTTAATACCAGATCAAAATATAATCAAAATAACAAACGGTATCATGAAATCCAACATATCTGATCATTTATTTTGATCCAATATCTGCTGTTGGAAGAGTCTTGGGTAACCCCTCACTCATTAGTTTGTAACCATAAATCTAGGCAACTTCAGTATGTAGTGCTTACATCCTGTAATCTGTGCAGGCTGTGTGTAGGCACTTTAAGGCCTCATACAAACATGTATGCATAACAGGCTGCAAACATATGCAGGGTGGGACAAGGCCTCCCCCATGATGTCCACAGGAAATGAGTGGCCGTGTCACAATCTGGAGAAAGGAATAGGACCTGTTCTATAGTTTGCGGCATGACCTTGACCATAAATCTTAATAGTGGCCCACAAACACTGTTGTGTACATGAGGCCTAATAATTTCCATTATGCTCTATATAATCTAACAGTAGAGCAATTTATTGCTAAAAAACAGTTCCCAGTGTTCATGTAATGAAGAAAAATGCCCAACATGCAACGATAAAGTATAAAAAATTGCAAGATACACAATACATTCTTATTGATAGCAATATCATAGCAACTGATCTCTAGTGATTAATAGCACCAGAAAGTGCAGCCCTAGTTATAAAGACATCTTTCTGACTTATGTGAATGGAAGCCCATTAATATCAATGCAGTTCTATGGACAGCAGTGTCATGATTATCTTTATTTTTGAAGTGTAAAGAAAAATCTAGGTATAGCCCTAGCCTATCAACAGTGAAAGGATAATAGTATAAATTATTCAACTGTACCTTTCTGTTGAATGCTTACCATACCTTTTTAATTTATTTGTATATATAGTCTTAAAGGGGTTTTCCCATTTCAGCAAACAAATGTTATTGCATGAATAATAAAAAGTTATATCATTTTCCAATATACTTCCTGTATCAATTCCTCACAGTTTCCTGGATCTGTGCTTGCTCTTCTCATTCTATAGAAAGCTTCATTGTTTATTTCAAGTGGACAGAAAACTGACCATGGTGACACATGTGTGCAGCTCATTATATCACACAGCTCTGATTACTTTCTGATACTAAAAAACCCTTGCACCTGTGTGACCATGGTCAGATTTCTGTCCAAGGGAAGTAAACAATTAAGCTTTCTATAGAATGACAGCAAGCAGAGATCTAGAAAACTATAAAGAATTGATACAGAAAGTATATTGGAAAATTGTATACTGTATATACTCGTGTATAAGCCGAGTTTTTCAGCACAAAAAATGTGCTGAAAAACGTCCCCTCGGGTTATACACGAGTCACAACGAGTTAAAAAATACTTAAAAAATAATAAACTTATATACTCACCCTCCGGTGGCCCCGATCTGCAGCGCTGCTCCCCCGATGTCCTCTTCTGCAGCGCTGCTCCCCCGATGTCCTCTTCTGGCTTCCCGGCGCCTGTTCTGCCTCCTGTAAATCGCGGGAGACAGCAATGGCGGCGCCCAGCGCGATGTACAGAAAACGGGCGCGGAAGCCAGAAGAGGACATCGGGGGAGCAGCGCTGCAGATCGGGGCCACCGGAGGGTGAGTATATAAGTTTATTATTTTTTTAATGCTGGGCTGGGCTGTATACTACTGGGGGCAGGCTGGGCAGTGCTGTATACTACTGGGGGCAAGCTGGGCAGTGCTGTATACTACTGGGGGCAAGCTGGGCAGTGCTGTATACTACTGGGGGCAAGCTGGGCAGTGCTGTATACTACTGGGGGCAAGCTGGGCAGTGCTGTATACTACTGGGGGCAAGCTGGGCAGTGCTGTATACTACTGGGGGCAGGCTGGGCAGTGCTGTATACTACTGGGGGCAAGCTGGGCAGTGCTGTATACTACTGGGGGCAAGCTGGGCAGTGCTGTATACTACTGGGGGCAAGCTGGGCAGTGCTGTATACTACTGGGGGCAGGCTGGGGTGGCTGTATACTACTGGGGGCAGGCTGGGGTGGCTGTATACTACTGGGGGCAGGCTGGGATGGCTGTATACTACTGGGGGCAGGCTGTATACTATAGGGGGCTGGCTGGCTATATACTGGCGGGGGGGTCTGTGACCAATCCATTTCCCACCCTCGGCTTATACTCGAGTCAATAGGTTTTCCCAGTTTTTGGTGGTAAAATTAGGGGTCTCGGCTTATACTCGGGTCGGCTTATACTCGAGTATATACAGTAATTTTTTTCATAATACAAACAATAACATTCATTTGCCGAAATGGGAATACTCCTTTAAATGATCAAATACTTTTTCTTCTTTGATCAAATACGTTTTGCTTTCTAAACAATGGAAACATTTGTAGATAAACAGGCTACCAGTACCAGGTATCTAAACACAGTACCAGGACCATGTGTCTAAATACACTGTTAGATCCTGGTGTCCAAAACATACTTCTGATACCAGTTACCTAAGTACACTACCAGTACCAGGTGTGTAAACACAGTACCAGCTATCTGAACATAATGCTAGTGCCAGGTAGATAACCCCACTACCAGTAGCAGGTATCTAAACACACAACCAGAACCAGGTAGCATAACTCACTACTGGTACCAAGTAGCTAAACACGCTAACAATATCAGGTATCCATACTTACTAAAGGTACCAGGTCGTCAAACCAACTATGAGGTAGCTAGACCCAATCCCAGTAGAGGTAGCTAAACACACTACAAGAACCTGATAGCTTAACCCACTACCAGCATTAGGTAGTTCACCATACTATCAGTACAGGTAACGAAACATGCTACTCATACCAGGTAGCTAAACACATTACCAGTATCAGCAAGTGAAATCTTCTACTAGCACCAGGTAGCCAAACCCACTAGCAGTACCAGGTAGCTAAACCCACTACCAGAACTAGGCATCAAAACACACTACCAATACCAGGAGGTTACACGTGCTACCAGAGCTAGATAGCTAAGCCCACTAGTAGTAACAAATATCTAAACACACTTCATAACTAGGTATCTTAATCCAAGTTCCAGGTAGTTAACCCCACTACCTGTACAGGTAGCTAACTCCACTACCTGTACAGGTAGCTAACCCCACTACCTGTACAGGTAGCTAACCCCACTACCTGTACAGGTAGCTAACCCCACTACCCGTACAGGTAGCTAAACGCACTACCCGTACAGGTAGCTAACCCCACTACTCGTACAGATAGCTAACCCCACTACCCGTACAGGTAGTTAAACGCACTACCCGTACAGCTAGATAAACGCACTACCCATACAGCTAGCTAAACCCACTACCAATACCAAGAAGCTAAACATGCTACCAGAACTAGATAGGTAAACCCACTAGCAGAACCAGATATCTAAACACACTACCAGGTCTCCTTGCTCGATGCCAGCACCAGGTAGCTAACCCCTCTATCAGTACCAGGTAGCTAACCATACTACAAGTATAGGTATCTAAACAAGAAAGTAATACCAGGCAGCTAAACATGCTACCACAACTAGTTAAACCTACTAGCAGTAACAGCTAGCTAAATACACTACCAGAACTGGTTATTGTAACAGACTGGTTAAATATATATTTAAACACACTACCAGTTATCTTCACCAGTACTGGTAGATAAAGCCACTACCAGCACCAGGTAGCTAAACCCTGTATCAGCACCAGGTAGCTAAACCCTGTATCAGCACCAGGTAGCTAAACCCGCTACCAGCATCAGCTGGCTAAACCTACTACCCTAACCAGGTAGCTAAACCTTCTATCAGTACCTGGTAGCTAACCATACTATGAGTACAGGGAGCTAAACACTACTAATACCAGGCAGCTAGACATGCTATCAGAACTGGATAAACCCACTAACAGTAACAGGTAGCTAAATACACTACCAAAACCAGGTATCTTAACCGACTGGCCATACCAGGTAACTTAGCCATACTGCCAGTACCAGGTAGCTAAATATGCTATAAGCATTGGGTATCTAAATCTACTACTAGCCCCAGCTAGCTAAACCCACTAAATGCTAGCAGAACTAGATAAAACTTGTATAAAAATTCAGTAACAGGTAGCTAAACCCACTATTAATACCAGGTAGCTAAACCCACTACCTGTATCAGGTATCTAAATTTAGTATTATGATCAGGTAACTAAACACACTACCCAAATCAAGGTAGTTAAATCTGCTACCAGCACCAGGTATTTAAACATGATACAGAACTAGATAGCTAAACCCACCACCATTACTAGGTAGCCAAATGCTTTCCCAGTACCAGGTCTCTGAATCCTCTACCTGTTCCAGGTACACAGCCAATACCAGGTAGCTAAACCCAGTACCAGGTAGCTAAACCCAGTACCAGTACCAGGTAGCTAAACCCACTACCGTTGCCAGGTAGCTTACACACTACCAGTAGCAGGCAGCTAAACCTACCACCATTATTAGGTAGCTAAACCCCAGTTCTAGATAACTAAACCCATTATGAGCACCAGGTAACTAAACCCACCACCATTGCCAGGAAGCTAGTTACTAGGTATCTAAACACTCAACCAATACCAGGTAGCTAAACCCTTTACCAGTTCCAGGTACAGTGAACCCTTGGATTATGAGCAAAATTTGTTCCCGGAACATGTTTGTAATCCAAAGCACTCATATATAAAATTGAAACCCAGACAAAGCGTTCCAGATACCATAAATATTGTAATGTGTAGTACACCCCTTTATTTCTTCTACTTCTTCTATATTGTGTTTTACAATTTTGTGAGAGAGGGAGGTACAGTACAGCACGTAATGTTATTAATTTTATTTATATAACAAATTAAAAATTTTGTAAAATACAAGCTTGACTTGCAATAATCTTGCAGACCAGGTTACTCGTAATCCAAGGTTCCACTGTATTTGAGTACACTACCAGTATCAGGTAGCTAAACACAGTACCATACAGCACAACACCAGTACCAGCTACAGTATACAAACCCAATACCAGTACCAGGTATCTATATAAACTACAAAAACCAGGTATCTGATCCTCACCCACATCCAGATTTAAATACACTACCAGGACCAGGCAGCTAAACAGAGTATTATGTAGCTCAGCAACAGTTACAGGGGCAGTATTCAAAACCACTTCCAGTACCAGGTAGCCAAGCACACTACCAGTACCAGGTATCTAAGTCCATTACCAGTGCTAGGTAACCAAGCATACCAGCAGTACCAGGTATCCAAACACAATACTTGTACCAGGTAGTATAACATTCTCCCTGCAATGGGTATCTATAACACAAGCAATGCCAGGAACCTAAATCCAATACCAGGTATTTTCCTGCCAGTAATATACTATGTATAATATGCTGATTATGTAAGTATGGCATTAAGTGAAAGAAAAATAACCTAACATTAGATGTCCTTCTCTTACCTACTCACTGATGGGATATGGCCTCAATGATGTGTCCGTGACCTCTGTGTCCTCCTCATGTCACCCATTTGTCATTGTCTTTAATAATCAATTCATTACTCACTTAGTCCCATAGGAATAATGATGGAAACTCCTCTTCAATTGACTAAGCCTCTGGAGGTTACAGTGCATAGATGATTGAGCAGCATAGATGTGTTGCTTCCTGTTATATGATAAACAATCACATGTTAGTTCAAAATAAGTGAACGTCTAGTGTCATCATTGATAAACAACATCTGTAAATCTGTGGATTTAGTGTTCTGTCTCCATAATGTCCATATTTTTTAATAAAATGTACAGAATATAAATTATATTTGATTTAATTTTTTCTGTTTTTGCAGGTTATAGCTGAAACTTCGCCAGATCCTGGCTGGTATAGACTTCCATTCCATTGCCAGTGATGTTTTAATCAGTGGGAACTTTTGTTGCCCTTGTCTTACTAAATTGGCCTCAATGACTACACTACCGCTCAAAGTTTGGGGTCACCCAGACAATTTTGTGCTTTCCATGACAAATCATGCTTTTATTTTTCAAATGAGTTGCAAAATGAATAGAAAATATAGTCCAGACATTACCAGGTAATCTGTAGAAATTTAACCCCATGCTTCCAGAAGCCCCTCCCACAAGTTTGATGGACACTTTTTGTGTTCCATATGGTCAAGCTGCTCCCACAACAGCTCAATGAGGTTGAGATCTGGTGACTGGGCTGGCCACTGCATTACAGATAGAATACAAGCTGCCTGCTTCTTCCCTAAATAGTTAATGCATAATTTGGAGGTCTTCATTGCATCATTGTCCTGTTGTATGATCAAATTGGCTCCAATCAAGCGGTGTGCACAGGGTATGGCGTTGCAAAATTGAGTTATAGCCTTCCTTATTCAAAATCCCTTTGACCTTGTACAAATCTCCCACTTTACCAGCACCAAAGCAACCCCAGACCATCACATTACCTCCACCATGCTTGACAGATGGCATCAGGCATCTTCCAGCATTTTTTCAGTTGTTCTGCATCTCACAAATGTTCTTGTTCTTCTGTGTGATCCAAACACCTCAAACTTTCTCTGTTCATAATATTTTTTTGTCCAATCTTTCTCTGTCCAATGTCTATGTTATTTTGCCCAAATTAATCTTTTTCCTATATTAGCCATCTCAGATATGGCTAGAGGTTGACAGTGGCGTTTGGCGGGTACTATTTAATGAAGCTGCCAATTGCGGACCTGTGAGACATCGGTTTCTCAAACTAGAAACTGTAATGTACTTGTCTCTAAATTGTGCAGTGGGGCCTCATACTTCTCTGATTAAAGCATGTTTGTGTTCTCCACTGAAGGGAGTAGTACACACCGTTGTAGGAAGTTTTTTGGCAATTTGTCGCATGAAATGGCCTTAATTTCTAAGTACAAGAATAGACTGTCGAGTTTGACATGAAAGTTCTTTTTTTCAGGTCATTGAACAAACAAATGTGATGCTCCAGATTTTCAACCAGCTCAAAGGATGGTCAGTCTTATAGCTTCTCTAATCAGTCAAACTGTTTTCAGCTGTGCTAGCATACTTAAACAAGAGTTTTCAAGGGTTTTCTAAACATCCATTAGCCTTCTTACACAGTTAACCACAATATACCATTAAACCACTGGTGTGGTGGTTATTGGAATTTGGCCTATATACACCTATGTAGATATTGCATTAAAAAACAGACATTCAGCTAGAATAGTCTTTTAACACATTAACAATGTATAGATTTTATTTATGATTCCATTCATGTTAGCTTCATTGAAAGAAAATAAGGAAATGTCTAAGTCACCCCAAAGGAGTAGTGTATATTATACACATATGTCCAGTATTCAGAAGATCATCTACTAATGGAAAAAGCCACCAACTAGGCCAGGACAATTTGACAAGGTTTTGTCAAATATTTTAGTCGACTTCAGTTATCTCTGAGTCTGCCAGGAACAAACCTTAACTTTTTACAATTAAAAATCTTGACATGACTTAGGGCTCTTTCACATCCATGGTTCAGGCGGAAGGCCTTACAGAGCCATTGTTTTCTATGGTTGTTTTTACATCTCAGTTGTTCATCCATTGTCCATGAAAGGAGTAATAAAACACGTCCTATTTTTTTTCACGGATGCGGATCATGGAAGGCAATAGAAGTCTATGGGTCTGTACAAAAAACTGATGACAGTTAGTTTTTTTCACTGATAATGCTTGAGATACATGGGTTGCAGATACAGGTTCAGAAAATGGAGCTCCAGGCATAGGTTCAGGCTATGGGGTTCCAGATTCAGGATACACAGGGTAAAATACTGGTTACAGTTCTATGGAGTTGAGGGTACATGCTCAGGCTGTATATAGGCTCAGATGCAGGTTCCAGTTCAGACTGGGATTAAGGGTATGGTTCAGGGTTCAGGTCCAGACAGTAGTAGCAGAAGGAATTACCACCCCGGAGTGAACTGAGCCATGGGGGTATATACAGCCCCTGGATGCCATCCCCAGCAGCTGACTGGCTAGCCCCTGCATCCTTCAACAAAGAACTGAGTCTAACACAGAACTCCAGAATGAAACCAGCAAACTCTCCAGGGATCAGCTCCTGGCAAGGGAGCCCTGGGTGTGGATCCACAGTTCTGAACTCAGAGTCCATTATACAGGCCTTTCTTTAACATATACAAAGTACTAGTCCAGTCCCTTAATGTACTTGTTGCTTACACATGACCAAGAGACTATAGCAAATTTAAAGGGACAGATAAAAACTTTGGAAGCCAAATTGACTAACTTTGATCAAGTCTCTTTGGTCCAACCTTTTCAGGTTCATCTTAAAGATATGATTGATAGATTGGAGAAGGAAGTAATTCAAGGAAAAAAGGACAAAATGCATTGGGACAAGATGGATTTTTGATAAGATGAGAGCCTTTAGTTGGATACATAAAGGTAACAGGAGACATAATAGGATCAGGAATACCAGGAGCTCCACCACGTTATTTTTTTATCTTGGGACATCAGCCATGTGGAAGAAAAGTCAGACAGGGTAAGTGCCAGCCCTCAGCAACAGAGAAATCACAAAAAAAAGCGGCTCCAAACACGGGAACTGGTCCCCCTCTTACAAACGGAACACCAGGGGCAGGAGAATGAGGGTGGTGACCTACAGATCATTAATTTATCGGATTACCAACTGAGACTTCGATGTCAGTATTAAGCAAAGCCTATCCTTTTCTCCGACACAGTTTCTTGACAAATTTCAATTTCTCAAGGATGTCTTTTTATATTGCAGTCAATTGATTTTTAAGGTTCTCTATCATCAACCCAGTCTGGCTGACACCGTTGTGGGCAATGATCGCAGGGTATTTCAGAACCTTTTAGAACTCCTACAAGAAAATGACAGTAAGCAAAGTTCAGGTAGGCATTCTTTTTCTGTTGCCCTGCCTTCACAGAGCACTGCAAACCAAGGGCTAGTTCCATCGGTACAGCTGTTTTTCAACATCATAGTACAGGAGATCAATTCCGATTAATTTAGACCGATATAAGAGCCAGAACTTGTCTTCAGCAGAACGAAAAGCCCTTCTTAATCTGCAAAAAAACATGCCTTCATAATCCAGGAGGCAAATAAGGGTGGCAATGTGGTACTGTGGCCAGTAGAGATGTATTTATCAGAAGCAAAAAGCTAACTGAACAATTGGACTTGCTACTTGCCTCTGCCATCTAATCCTATGGATATTTTTAAGAGCAAAATGGATAAACTTTTGGATCTGGCCCTTAATTATGGTATTATGAACAATGAACAACAGAAATACTTAACTGTCACTCACCCGGTGGTACCCACCTTTTTTTTTTAAAGCCAAGGGTTCATTAATCTGTGTCTACACAACCAGGCCGCCCTATTGAGGCTGTAATAGGGAGTTTGTGTGATCAAGCCTGTACATATATTGACTTATTTCTCCAGCTGATAGTGGTCTCTCTCTTCCATCTTTTGTTAGAGACTCCATCCACCTCATCACCAAATTGGAAGGCTTCTCTGTACCACCCCATACTTACATTGTCACTTTAGATGTTTAGGTATTGTACACTAAAATTGCCCACCATCCTGGCCTCCAGGCAACCACTTTTTTTCTATACCCACAAATCACCATCGTACACCAATATCTTTCTTTGGTGGTGAGAGAAGACTAGAGATGAGTGAGCACTAAAATGCTCGGGTGCTCGTTATTCGAGACAAACTTTTCCCGATGCTTGAGTGCTCGTCTCGAATAACGAACCCCATTGAAGTCAATGGGAGACTCGAGCATTTTTCAAGGGGACCAAGGGTCTACACATGGAAGCTTGGCCAAACACCTGGAAACCTCAGAAAATGATGGAAACACCACAGAAATGGACAGGAAACAGCAGGGGCAGCATGCATGGATGCCTCTGAGGCTGCTTAATTGCACCATTATGCCAAAATTATGGGCAACAGCATGGCGATGACAGAGTGACCGAATGAGGCTAGATAGCATCTAAAACATCCAATAATTGACCCTGACACTATAGAAGATGGCATGCAGAGGCAGCGTCAGCAGCGGCAGGCTAGAGAGTGGCATGGCGACATACCCCAAATGGACTCAGGCTTCAAACCAATTAAAAAAATTCCTTTTGGCGAAGATGACGTGTAGCACTATATGTATCAGAATTTGGCCTGGTTATGGTCGGCAGAGAGGAACCAAAGGAGGTGAGCAAGAAGCGCTGAAATGATTTCCTATGTGAACAAAAGGTTGACGGTATATTTAGTCGATAACACAGCATGGTGGCGACATAGTGACCAAGTTCCATAACGTATCTGGTGAAACACCCAAAAAATGAGCCTGACACAGCTCGTTTGATAAGGGGACGACATGTGGAGGCAGCCATGGAGACGACTTCCATAATTAAGAGCGACAGTATGGGGCATCCATATTGCGCTGCTATGATTGAAACTTCAGGTCTCCAGCATGGCGGCGACAGATGCGCTGAGTTCCATTATGTATCTGGTGAAACACCTGAAAATTCTGCCTGACACAGCTCGTTTGATAAGGGGATGATGTGCTGTATTTCCTCTCACGCTCCAGCATCCGGGGTATAGAAAGCAGGGGCAGTATGCATGGATGCCTCTGAGGCTGCCTAATCTTGGGATAGAGCTGACGGTCCGCTGGCAGGCGAGCTTTCGCCTGTCCAAGCCCCTGTCTCTTGGCTCCTCCCCACCCAAAATGGGCCTGGGGGCCAGAAGCGTTTACTTTGAAAAAATTATAATTTTCAAAGCAGACGGGGTCGTTTGAATATTTCATCTAGGAATAATGAAATAGCATAGCGGTTCTATTTTTAATTGTTTTTTCGGAAATGGTTCCATGATTAAGAGCGACAGTATGGGGCATGCATATTGCGCTGCTATGATTGAAACTTCAGGTCTCCAGCATGGAGGCGACAGATGGGCCGAGATCCATTATGTATCTGGTGAAACACCCGAAAATTCTGCCTGACACAGCTCGTTTGATAAGGGGACGATGTATGGAGGCAGTAAAGTAGTAGTAGATTAAAGGTGCTGCAGTTAAAACTATGCTAGTTGGATCTTGGGATGGAGCTGGCGATCCGCTGCCAGGCGAGCTTTCTCCTGTCCAAGCCCCTGCCTCTCGGCTCCTCCCCACCCAAAATGGGCCTGGGTGCCAGAAGCGTTTACTTTGAAAAAATTATAATTTTCAAAGCAGGCCGGGGCTACAAACAGCACTTCTAAGAACCTTTTGTATAAGATCAAGCGACTTTGGGAGGCAGCTGTGGAGATGATGTGTGGAGGTAGCAATGGAGACAACGTGTGGAGGCAACTATAAAGGAGGAGGAGTGCATACATTATTCAGGTTGAGCTTCTTTCACCTGGTGGAGAATGGAAATCCTGAGAAATCCAGGCTTTATTCATCTTGATAAGCGTCAGCCTGTCAGCGCTTTCAGTCGACAGGCGTGTACGCTTATCGGTGATAATGCCACCAGCTGCACTGAAAACCCGCTCAGACAACACAAAAGCGGCAGGGCAGGCAAGAACCTCCAAGGCGTACAGCGCCAGTTTGTGCCACATGTCCAGCTTTGAAACCCAGTAGTTGTAGGGAGCTGTATGATCATTTAGGACGATGGTATGGTCAGCTACGTACTCCCTCACCATCTTTCTGTAAAGATCAGCCCTACTCTGCCGAGACTGGGGACAGGTGACAGTGTCTTGCTGGGGTGACATAAAACTGGCAAAGGCCTTGTAAAGCGTACCCCTGCCAGTGCTGGACAAACTGCCTGCTCGCCTACTCTCCCTCGCTACTTGTCCCGCAGAAGTACGCACTCTGCCGCTAGCGCTGTCAGAAGGGAAATACTGTTTCAGCTTGTGCACCAGGGCCTGCTGGTATTCATGCATTCTCACACTCCTTTCCTCTCCAGGGATGAGAGTGGAAAGATTTTGCTTGTACCCTGGGTCCAGGAGAGTGAATACCCAGTAATCGGTGCTGGAATAAATTCTTTGAACGCGAGGGTCACGGGATAGGCAGCCTAGCATGAAATCTGCCATATGCGCCAGAGTCCCAACGCGCAAGAATTCACTCCCCTCACTGGCCTCCAACTCTTCAACTCCTCCAACTCCTCTTCTTCTGCCCATACACGCTGAACAGTGAAGGACTGAACAATGGTCCCCTCTTCTGTCTCGCCAACATTCTCCTCCTCTTCCTCCTCATCCTCCTCCACCTCCTCCGATATGCGCTGAGAAACAGACCTAAGGGTGCATTGACTATCAACAAGGGAACCTTCTTCCCCCGTCTCTTGTGACGAGCGCAAAGCTTCCGACTTCATGCTGACCAGAGAGTTTTTCAACAGGCCAAGCAGCGGGATGGTGAGGCTGATGATGGCGGCATCGCCACTGACCATCTGTGTTGACTCCTCGAAGTTACTCAGCACCTGACAGATATCAGACATCCACGTCCACTCCTCATTGTAGACATGAGGAAGCTGACTGACCTGACTACCAGTTCTGGTGGAAGTTGACATCTGGCAGTCTACAATCGCTCTGCGCTGCTGGTAAACACTGGATAACATGGTTAATGTTGAATTCCACCTCGTGGGCACGTCGCACAACAGTAGGTGAGCGGGCAGTTGGAGGCGGCGCTGCTCTGCCCTGAGAGTGGCAGCATCTGTGCTGGACTTCCTGAAATGCGCACAGATGCGGCGCACCTTCGTGAGCAAATCAGACAGATTGGGGTATGTCTTGAGGAAACGCTGAACTATGAGATTTAACACATGGGCCAGGCATGTCACATGTGTCAGTCTGCCGAGTTGCAGAGCCGCCACCAGGTTACGCCCGTTGTCACACACAACCATGCCTGGCTTCAGGTTCAGCGGTGCCAGCCACAGATCAGTCAGATGCCCTGTAATAGCTCTTGGGTGGTGTGCATTTTATCGCCTAGGCTCAGCAGTTTGAGCACCGCCTGCTGTCGCTTAGCGACGGCACTGCTGCTGTGCCTAGAGCTACCGACTGATGGCGCCATGCCCACGGATGGAGGAGGAGGTGGAGGAGGGGTGGGAGGAGGAGGAGGCATAGTAGGCCTTTGAGACCTGGACCGAGGTAGGCCCCGCAATCCTCGGCGTCGGCAGTATATGACCAGCCCCAGGGTCAGACTCGCTCCCAGCCTCCACCAAGTTAACCCAATGTGCCGTCAGCGATATATAGTGGCCCTGCCCGGCAGCACTCGTACACGTGTCCGTGGTCAGGTGGACCTTGTCAGAAACGGCGTTGGTCAGGGCACGGATGATGTTCTCTGACACGTGCTTGTGCAGGGCTGGGAAGGCACATCGGGAAAAGTAGTGGCGGCTGGGGACCGAATACCGAGGGGCGGCCGCCGCCATTAGGTTTCGAAAGGCCTCGGTCTCTACCAGCCTATAGCGCAGCATCTCCAGGCTAAGCAGTTTGGAGATGTGGACGTTGAGGGCTTGGGCGTGTGGGTGGGTTGCACTATACTTCCTTTTGCGCTAGCGTTTGGGGTATGGAAAGCTAAACGCTGGTGGATGCTGTGGAGGATCGTGGAGCCGAAGATGGGGTTTTCGCACGGGAGGTGTTTGGGCCAGGGTCCTGGGCAGGGGGCTGACTAGCAGATGACACAGGGGAAGGAGCAGTGGTGTGCCCGGCCGGAGGTGAACGGGCTTGGTGCCATTGAGTGGGGTGTTTAGCATTCATATGCCTGCGCATACTGGTGGTAGTTAAGCTAGTAGTGGTGGAACCCCTGCTGATCCTGGTTTGGCACAGGTTGCACACCACAGTCCGTCGGTCATCCGGTGTTTCTTTAAAGAACCTCCAGACTTCACAACCAGAGCCTTACTGCAAGTCAGGAGGAACGCTGCACCAAGGCTCCAGTGGCAACCACAACCAGGCAGCATAAGTTGGCAACAGTGGAGCACCACAACACTGTCAGCACTGCAATGGCACCCCTCGTGTAGTATCCCCTACACATGTCTGTCTAGTCTGTGTCTATGTGTTATTGTGACTGGTATATTTTTGTACCATATTCCCCATATGTAATGTATTGTGGTCATGCAACCAAAGAACTAGCAACATGTAAGAAAGCACCTATCAAAGTATTTATGTATTTGTATTGTTAATCCTGTGTCTAACTGTGTAACAATTGCAGGGAACCCTATGTACAAAATAATTTCACCCCAGGGGATCAATAAAGTTGTATTGCATTGTATTGTATACTAACATTGCTTTTGTCCATGTTGATTCAAGAAATAGCATATGGTCAAATTCATTTTTATGGGCTTATACACATCGCCATGGTTTCCACAGCCCTGTGTGTATACTGAATGCCCATGTCACAAAATTCTGCATTTGTGGCTTGTGAAGTCTTTTCTGCAGTCATTGGCATTGAACCATTGATCCGGTTTTTGTGCCATGAAATATACATGTTCATGTGTATGAAGGCTGAAGGAGTAAAGTACTACTGTTTAAACTTGTTTAAATGTTAGATTTTGCCTGGGTATTGATTATTGCTTAAAGTAGTACTTGACATAAAATGTGTATGCTTTTACCTAAAATGCATTAGAGCACAATATGTTTCTCTATAGAAAACTATAGAGATGAGCAAATCGATTCAAACGAAGTGGAATTCATTTAGAATTTCAGGAAAACTTCGGTTCTGCATGAATCAGAAGTTTACAGTGATTTGTGGGAACAAAGTGTTTTTCCCCTTTTATTAGCAAAATGGCCGCAAGCACAACGTGTTACATGGGTCAGAGAACTCTGGGAAGAAAAAAGGAACTCCCTCGATCACATGTACAATCAGCAACCGGCAGGCTTATGTGATGTCACAGCCCTATAAAAACAGACGCCCATCTGCAATTCCGTCATTTCACACTGCATGTGCTGTCTCTAGCGTCTAGCTGCTTGTACTCAGTAGCTGATGGAGTGATTTTTGCTCAAAGTCCAGGGTGTCCGTTTTGAGGAATCTTTATACCCCAAATATTAATTATTTTTTGTTTTTAAAGTTGATATCAAGAAATCCGTGTCAAATCAACATAGTTGCTGAAGTGATTTTTTTCTCAAATCCAGGGTGTACGTTTTTAGGGTTATGTATTCCCCATATTTCAATTCTTTTTTGTTGCTAAAGTAGATATCAAGAAATCCGTGTCTGGATTCTAACTACCTGCCTCAGCCACTATTCTGATGCTGTCACCCACCTGATGCCACACATTTGCTACCAGTTGCCATCTGCCTCCCACGATCTTTACCAGGGACTGGAATTGTCACCCACCTCCATACTTTGACATTGTGCCACTTTCTGACCTATTGCAGCTGCCAGCACTTCCACACTCTGTCATTGTGCCACACTGTGGCCTACCATGTTGCTGCCACCACAAGAATTTGTCATTGTGCCACTCTCTGGCCTCATTCTGCTGCTGTTGCCCACCTCCACACTCTGTCATTGTGCCACACTGTGGCCTACCATGTTTCTGCCACCACCAGAATTTGTCATTGTGCCACTCTCTGGCCTCATGCTGCTGCTATTGCTGCCGCCCACCTACACACACTGTGATTGTGCCATTCTCTGACCTCCTGCTGCTGCCATCTCCACACTCTGTCATTGTGCCACTCTGTGGCCTACCATGTTGCTGCCACCTCCAGAATTTGTCATTGTGCCACTCTCTGACCTCCTGCTGCTGAATAGAAGAGTGAAGTGATTCTAAGAGCGGCGGCTGTCATGTGCGTGTCATACTAAAACACAGCATCGTTTGAAGACCAAACCACGCTCCCTATGAATATTTGAGCATGGCACAACGTTCTAAAACACTACAAGCTCTATAACAATACCTGTTTTTTAATGTGATTTGACATGATTCTATCCGGATCGAATTGAATTTTGTCGGAAAATTCGGCAAACTCAGCAAATCAAATTTTTTAAAAATTTGCCCATCTCTAGACATCTACTTTGCATTTTTCTAAGCGTCAAATGGACTGCATCTTAGTAACTACACAATACAATTAAAAATCGTCAAGTAAAGAAAAAATATTTTATTAAAATGCAGAAGCATCAATATTGGCATGACAGCAAAGCAAAGCAAGTCTAAAACATTCACATTCTAAAACAACATCATTGTATTTATGCTACTGAAAATAAGAAAGAGACAACTATGTATTAGCTGTATTCATATAAAAATAAATGTGATACTATTTTGGAGAGATCTCCATGTATAAGGGTTCTCATAGATCCTATGTGTGTACATGTTCTATTGCATTCTATTTATATAAAGGAAGTTTACCAACTCTCAAATCCAGATACATAAATCCATGTATGAAAAAGTCATCACAAGGTGATAGCATTTGGGTATTTCGGATAAGCTCTTTATCCTTTATTAATGGTTTTGAATAAGTATAAAAAGCTTATCTGAATCGCGTAGGCCAATGGTAAACTTCCTTTATGTATCTTTGATCTCAATTAACAAATTCATTCAGTTGAAATCTCAAATCACCTTACAAGCAAATAAAACTGCATTGATCATAGGCTTTCTTATTTTCACAGTTATTTGGAATTACAGAGAAAGATTTTGTTTCTTTGTATGCTGCCCATTAATGCTCAATACCACCCAACAGCACCCATACACAATCTCCCATGGAAATAAGTGCAGAATGAATAAACAGTTGCCCGAGCAGGCAGTGCACCAAATAGATAATTTGGCTGAAGATGAAAATACAGGCAGTCCCCGGGTTATGTACAAAATAGGTTCCATAGGATTGTTCTTACGGTAAGTTGAATTTGTATGTAAGTTGGAACTGTATGTTTTATAATTGTAGCTCCAGTCCAAAAATTTTTTTTGCCCCAGTGATAATTGAAGTTTCAAAATTTTTTGCTGTAATGGGACCAAGGATTATCAATAAAGCTTCATTACAGACACCTTACACCTGATCATTGCAGTCTGAGACTATAGTAAAGCATCCAGAGAGCTTCACCAGAGGTCACAATGGGCAGAGGGGTCTGTCTTTAACTAGGGGTCATCTGTAAATCGGGTCTCCTTAAGTAGGGGATCGTCTGTAGTAGGATTGGGAAGTCTACAGTATAATGTATGTATAATGTGTAATGTTTTTACTTTGATGAAACACTGAAAAATAAGATTTCAAGAAATCTTGGTTGCAGTGTAAATGATACAATTGAAAGTGTGAGAGACACAGCTTTCCCTGCATGTGCACTTATCAGACTTTATCTTCATTGTTAAGTGGCGCATGGTCTTCATTAATGTGGCACAACTTTTTTTTTGTACACCTTTAGAGCGTGCCAAGCAATTCTGTCATGTCACAGTAATAAATGTGCCGCACGTTCTGAATCTACACGGAGCGCCACTTTAGGTGAAGAATTTTGTGGCAAAGTAAGACAGAAAACTAGTATTAGGGCAGGCACCAGCACAGGGCATACATGGGCAAGTGCTGGGGCCCAGAGCTGGTAGGTAGGGCCCACATAAGTAATCCATTGGGGAGAGGGGGGCCTACTGAAACCTGAAGCCGGCCCTGACTGGTGGAAACACTTTAGTATATGTGGGCCTTTGTCTGCCAGCCAAACTGCAGTACAGGCATTGTAACAGTTATTACAGTATTGGCGTTGCAGTTTGGCCGGCAGACAGGGAACGTTGCATCATATTTCTGCCCATCCTGTGCAAGGTCTGCAGAACGTGGGATCGGACCAACTTATGGGCCACTTTTCCACAGGCAGTTGGCCTATATATTTGCTTATTGTTATTAATCCCCTGATGCCCAAGAGTAGCATCAATTGGTCAGTTAAAAACTACAGTATCTATGCCAGCTGGGAGGACAGTGTGATTTTCTTTTTCCCTATATCTTCCTTAAAAGCAGAGAGACCTTCATTCTACAATCAGAGGGGATGAGCTGTCATATTGTATAGCATAACTTACTGTTTGTGGCCTTCCCTGTGCAGAGTATCTATGTTACATTCCATGAAGTTACATCATTCAGAAATGTTGGTGCCTGAGATGGTGACACATACCAAGAGGCAACAGAGTGGCAAGTAATATACAGGTAGGACACTATGACAACTGAATAAGGTAATAGTATTGGGATTATATATATATATATATATATATATATATATATATATATATATATATGGTTAAAGGGACATATTTAAAGAATTAAAATCTCATTTTGGGGAGCAATAATTGACACATAAAAGACATAATTTATGGATACTATAAACTAGAAAGAAGAAAGAAGAATGTGCCGTATGACAATACAAGAGTAAACCTTTATTCAAATACAAAACAAAGCAAATCTCCTGGCATAGGGATGATAGAAAACATAAAAACATTTAAAAATGTACCAAGTACATATCAAACCAGGTAAGGCAGTCCAACAAACCATTTCCTCCACCGACAAAAAGGAGGTATAAGAACCACCCTTGATGGTATATAGGTCAAACAAATAATATCTTAGTAGGCACACAATACAAGCTCTAATATAGGTAATACAGTAGTAGAAATATAACAATGGTCTAAAAAGCAATGTGCTATCCCTATTGTATTAGAGGCAAGTCAGAGAGAGCGTATATGTGAAGTGTCCATACATTACGAGTCAGTAAGACAGGTCAGGAGGCTGTGTGGGACAAAGTCCCATGCTGTCCACAGTCAGGGTGGTTCGGTTGGTGGATTGGAAAGGGAGGGCTCCCACGCGTTCCGTCCCCAAATGGAGACTTCCTCAGGGGTTGAAGTTACTATACTATAAACGCAATATATTTCTCTTTAGGGCTCATCCTTTGAGGAGAGGGGATTGATATTCAAACTCTTCATATTACTTATTTCTTGTTACTTGACCTATAAGAAAGGTATTGTCTTGTTAGAGGGTCCTTGTAAAATACATACATTACAAATGTAAAATAATTTTTGTAAACTTTTTTGAATTGATTAAATACACTTAAATTGATTAAATAGAGAGACATTCTTGATAATGAAGATGCAGAAGAGTCCTGGAGCAATATGCAGGCTTTTCATCACATTCAGGGTCAGTTTTGTTACTACAATGCACATCACAAAATATGAAAATACTAGGCTAGTAGTAAAAGCCTGGGCCAGACTTACCAACAGTTTGAGCCACTGTGAAAAATCTGCCTTATTTTGAGATTGTCTTAGTATATGCATTAAATTTTGTATCTTTTTAAATTAATTTAAAACATTTTAGAGATTGTGCTATTTACATAGTGTATACAGGTTCTCTTACCTGATGGCTTGAAGAGGACCTGTCACCCATAAATCGGGCACTAGGAGTTGCTTTCTATAGTAAGCAGCTCCTAGTGCTTAAACAAACACCGCAGTGTTAGAAGGATAGCGTTACCGGAAACCTCTGGTAACGCTAACACTGCGCCGGAGTACAATGTAAACGTTGGACCGCTTGCCAAGCAATCCGATGTATTCATGAGGGGGCGGGGTTGGGCGTGGTTAGGGGAGGTGACTGCCGCATGATGCGCGGCAGTCAACGCCGGCCTATGGAGCGAGCACGGTGGTCCAGGGAAGAGGCAGCACCCCGGAATACGTCGGACAGCTTTGCGAGTGGTCCGACGTTTACATTGTACTCCACTGCAGTGTTAGATAGCGTTATCAGAGGCTACTCTTCTAACACTGCAGCGTTTGTTTAAGCACTAGGAGCTGCTTACTTTAGTAAGCAGCTCCTAGTGCCCGATTTATGGGTGACAGGTAGAGATGAGCGAGCACTAAAATGCTCGGGTACTCGTTATTCGAGACGAACTTTTCCCGATGCTCGAGTGCTCGTTTCGAGTAACGAGCCCCATTGAAGTCAATGGGAGACTCGAGCATTTTTCAAGGGGACCAAGGCTCTGCACAGGGAAGCTTGGCCAAACACCTGGGAACCTCAGAAAAGGATGGAAACAGCAGGGGCAGCATGCATGGATGCCTCTGAGGCTGCTTAAATGCACCATTATGCCAAAATTATGGGCAACAGCATGGCCATGACAGAGTGACAGAATGAAGCTAGATAGCATCTAAAACATCCAATAATTGACCCTGACACTATAGGGGACGGCATGCAGAGGCAGCGGCAGCAGCGGAAGGCTAGAGAGTGGCATGGCGACATACCCTAAATGGACTCAGGCTTCAAACCAATGGGTAGCAGAGAGGAACCAAAGGAGGTGAGCAAGAAGCGCTCAAATAATATTGGTACATGATAAAAGTTTGCCAGTATATTTTGTGGATTACACAGCAGGGTGGCAACAAAGTTAACATGGAAGCCATGAAAACAATCCAAAATTCTGCCTGACACAGCTCGTTTGATAAGGGGACGATGTATGGAGGCAGTGAACTAGTAGTAGATTAAAGGTGCTGCAGTTAAAACTATGTTAGTTGGTTCTTGGCATGGAGCTGGCGCTCCGCTGCCAGGCGAGCTTTCGCCAATCCAAGCCCCTGTCTCTAGGCTACTCCCCAAACAGCACTTCTAAGAACCTTTCGGATAAGATCAAGTGTAGTAGCGTTCTTATAAGTTTGGGATATGGCGGGTGAGGGGAATGTAAACATCTGCGCAAGAAGCGCTGAAATAATATACGTAAATGAAAAAAGTTTTCCAGTATATTTTGTGGCTTACACAGCAGGGTGGCGACAAAGTTAACAAGTTTGATGTGGAATGCCCTGCAATAGCTCTTGGGCGGTGTGCCTTTTATCACCTAGGCTCAGCAGTTTGAGCACCGCCTGCTGTCGCTTAGCAACGGCACTGCTGCTGTGCCTAGAGCTACCGACTGATGGCGCCATGCCCACGGATGGTAATTCGGAGGAGGAGGAGGTGGAGGAGGGGTGGGAGGATTTGGAGGTATAGTAGGCCTTTGAGACCTGGACCGAGGTAGGCCCCGCAATCCTCTGCGTCGGCAGTATATGACCAGCCCCAGGGTCAGACTCGGTCCCAGCCTGCACCAAGTTAAGTGTAGTAGCGTTCTTATAAGTTTGGGATATGGCGGGTGAGGGGAATGTAAACAGATGCGCAAGAAGCGCATGATGCGCATGGAGCTGGCGCTCCGCTGCTAGGTGAGCTTTCGCCAATCCAAGCCCCTGTCTCTAGGCTACTCCCCAAACAGCACTTCTAAGAACCTTTTGTATAAGATCAAGTGTAGTAGCGTTCTTATAAGTTTAGGATATGGCGGGTGAGGGGAATGTAAACAGATGCGCAAGAAGCGCTGAAATAATATCCGTAAATGGTAAAAGTTTGCCAGTGTATTTTGTGGATAACACAGCAGGGTGGCGACAAAGTTAACAACTTTGATGTGGAATCCATGAAAACAACCCAAATTTCGGCCTGACAAACCTCGTTTGATAAAGGGACGATGTATGGAGGCAGCTATATGGACGACTTTTGGAGGTAGCAATGGAGACAACGTGTGGAGGCTGCTATGGAGACAATTCAATTTGGATAGTGCCTGTATGTGGCAGTCCAAAAAATTTTTCAAACCAGAGGAGCAGGTAGGTGGCCCTCCAGAAAAATGGAATAGATTGAGTGCCTGTATGTGGCAGTCCAAAAAATTTTTCAAACCAGAGGAGCAGGTAGGTGGCCCTCCAGAAAAATGAAATACATTGAGTGCCTGTATGTGGCAGTCCAAAAAAGTTTTCAAACCAGAGGAGCAGGTAGGTGGCCCTCCAGAAAAATGGAATAGATTGAGTGCCTGTATGTGGCAGTCCAAAAAAGTTTTTAAACCAGAGGAGCAGGTAGGTGGCCCTCCAGAAAAATGGAATAGATTGAGTGCCTGTATGTGGCAGTCCAAAAAAGTTTTCAAACCAGAGGAGCAGGTAGGTGGCCCTCCAGAAAAATGGAATAGATTGAGTGCCTGTATGTGGCAGCCCAAAAAATTTTTCAAACCAGAGGAGCAGGTAGGTGGCCCTCCAGAAAAATGGAATAGATTGAGTGCCTGTATGTGGCAGTCCAAAAAAGTTTTTAAACCAGAGGAGCAGGTAGGTGGCCCTCCAGAAAAATGGAATAGATTGAGTGCCTGTATGTGGCAGTCCAAAAAAGTTTTTAAACCAGAGGAGCAGGTAGGTGGCCCTCCAGAAAAATGGAATAGATTGAGTGCCTGTATGTGGCAGTCCCAAAAAATTGTTTAAAACAGAGGACCGGAAAGGTGGCCCTCCAGAAAAATTGAATAGATTGAGTGCCTGTATGTGGCACTCCCAAAAATTGTTTAAAACAGAGGACCGTGTCGGTGGCCCTCCAGAAAAATTAAATGCATAAAGTACTATACCTAGAGCCAGTGGGCCCTGTCAAAAAACAGACAGTTTCCTCTGCTTTACTGTAGAAAGAGGAGGAGAAGGAGGAAAATGAGGAGGAGGAGGAGTGGATAAATTATTCAGGTTGAGCTTCCTTCACCTGCTGGAGATTTGAAATTAGGAGAAATCCATGCTTTATTCATCTTGATAAGCGTCAGCCTGTCAGCGCTGTCAGTCGACAGGCGTGTACGCTTATCGGTGATGATGCCACCAGCTGCACTGAAAACCCGCTCTGACAAGACGCTAGCGGCAGGGCAGGCAAGAACCTCCAAGGCGTAGAGCGCCAGTTCGTGCCACATGTCCAGCTTTGAAACCCAGTAGTTGTAGGGAGCTGTGTGATCATTTAGGACGATGGTATGGTCAGCTACGTACTCCCTCACCATCTTTCTGTAAAGATCAGCCCTACTCTGCCGAGACTGGGGACAGGTGACAGTGTCTTGCTGGGGTGACATAAAGCTGGCAAAAGCCTTGTAAAGCGTACCCTTGCCAGTGCTGGACAAGCTGCCTGCTCTCCTACTCTCCCTCGCTACTTGTCCCGCAGAACTACGCACTCTGCCGCTAGCGCTGTCAGAAGGGAAATACTGTTTCAGCTTGTGCACCAGGGCCTGCTGGTATTCATGCATTCTCACACTCCTTTCCTCTCCAGGGATGAGAGTGGAAAGATTTTGCTTGTACCGTGGGTCCAGGAGAGTGAACACCCAGTAATCGGTGCTGGAATAAATTCTTTGAACGCGAGGGTCACGGGATAGGCAGCCTAGCATGAAATCTGCCATATGCGCCAGAGTACCAACGCGTAAGAATTCACTCCCCTCACTGGCCTGACTGTCCATTTCCTCCTCCTCCAACTCCTCCAACTCCTCTTCTTCTGCCCATACACGCTCAACAGTGTAGGACTCAACAATGGTCCCCTCTTGTGTCTCGCCAACATTCTCCTCCTCTTCCTCCTCATCCTCCTCCACCTCCACCTCCTCCGATATGCGCTGAGAAACAGACCTAAGGGTGCTTTGGCTATCAACAAGGGAATCTTCTTCCCCTGTCTCTTGTGAGGAGCGCAAAGCTTCCGACTTCATGCTGACCAGAGAGTTTTTCAACAGGCCAAGCAGCGGGATGGTGAGGCTGATGATGGCGGCATCGCCACTGACCATCTGTGTTGACTCCTCAAAGTTACTCAGCACCTGACAGATATCAGACATCCACGTCCACTCCTCATTGTAGACTTGAGGAAGCTGACTGACCTGACTACCAGTTCTGGTGGAAGTTGACATCTGGCAGTCTACAATCGCTCGGCGCTGCTGGTAAACTCTGGATAACATGGTCAGTGTTGAATTCCACCTCGTGGGCACGTCGCACAACAGTCGGTGAGCGGGCAGTTGGAGGCGGCGCTGCGCTGCCCTGAGAGTGGCAGCATCTGTGCTGGACTTCCTGAAATGCGCACAGATGCGGCGCACCTTCGTGAGCAAATCAGACAGATTGGGGTATGTCTTGAGGAAACGCTGAACTATCAGATTTAACACATGGGCCAGGCATGGCACATGTGTCAGTCTGCCGAGTTGCAGAGCCGCCACCAGGTTACGGCCGTTGTCACACACAACCATGCCTGGCTTCAGGTTCAGCGGTGCCAGCCACAGATCAGTCTGCGCCGTGATGCCCTGTAATAGTTCTTGGGCGGTGTGCCTTTTATCGCCTAGGCTCAGCAGTTTGAGCACCGCCTGCTGTCGCTTAGCGACGGCACTGCTGCTGTGCCTAGAGCTACCGACTGATGGCGCCATGCCCACGGATGGTCGTTCGGAGGAGGAGGTGGAGGAGGGGTGGGAGGAGGAGGAGGCATAGTAGGCCTCAAACACCTGGACCGAGGTAGGCCCCGCAATCCTTGGCGTCGGCAGTATATGACCAGCCGCAGGGTCACACTCGGTCCCAGCCTCCACCAAGTTAACCCAATGTGCCGTCAGAGATATATAGTGGCCCTGCCCGGCAGCACTCGTCCACGTGTCCGTGGTCAGGTGGACCTTGTCAGAAACGGCGTTGGTCAGGGCACGGATTATGTTGTCTGACACGTGCTGGTGCAGGGCTGGGACGGCACATCGGGAAAAGTAGTGGCGGCTGGGGACCGAATACCGAGGGGCGGCCGCCGCCATGAGGCTGCGAAAGGCCTCGGTCTCTACTAGCCTATAGGGCAGCATCTCCAGGCTTAGCAATCTGGAGATGTGCACATTAAGGGCTTGGGCGTGCGGGTGGGTTGCACTATATTTGCGTTTCCGCTCCAGCGTCTGGGGTATGGAGAGCTGAACGCTGGTGGATGCTGTGGAGGATCGTGGAGGTGACGATGGGGTTTTTGTGGCAGGGTCCTGGGCAGGGGGCTGACTATCAGCTGACACAGGGGAAGGAGCAGTGGTGTGCACGGCCGGAGGTGAACGCGCTTGTTGCCACTGAGTGGGGTGTTTAGCATTCATATGCCTGCGCATACTGGTGGTAGTTAAGCTAGTAGTGGTGGAACCCCTGCTGATCCTGGTTTGGCAAATGTGGCACACCACAGTCCGTCGGTCATCCGGTGTTTCCTTAAAGAACCTCCAGACTTCTGAAAATCTAGCCCTCGCCGCAGGAGCCCTCGCAACGGGAGCTTCACTAGTTGACACATTTGGCGCTGATGCACCAGCTCTGGCCCTGCCTCTCCGTCTGGCCCCACCACTGCCTCTTCCAACCTGTTCTGGTCGAGGACTCTCCTCCGTCTCAGAAGCACTGTGTTCACCCGGCCTCTCAACCCAGCTTGGGTCTGTCACCTCATCATCCTCCGATCCCTCAGTCTGCTCCCCCCTCGGACTTCCTGCCCTGACAACAACTTCCCCACTGTCTGACAACCGTGTCTCCTCATCGTCGGACACCTCTTTACACACTTCTTCCACTACGTCAACAAGGTCATCATCACCCACAGACTGCGACTGGTGGAAAACCTGGGCATCGGAAAATTGCTCATCAGCAACCGGACAAGTGGTTTGTGACTGTGGGAAGGGTCCAGAAAACAGTTCCTCAGAGTATGCCGGTTCAAATGGCAAATTTTGCTGGGAGGGGGCAGACTGGGGGGGAGGAGGCTGAGGTGCAGGAGCTGGAGGAGTGCCGATTTCGATGACATGGGTGGACTGCGTGGAAGACTGACTGGTGGACAAATTGCTCGAAGCATTGTCGGCAATCCACGACATCACCTGTTCGCACTGTTCTGGCCTCAACAGTGCTCTACCACGATTCCCAGTAACTTCAGACATGAACCTAGGGAGTGTAGCTCTGCGGCGTTCCCCTGCTCCCTCATAAGCAGGTGGTGTCTCACCCCGCCCAGGACCACGGCCTCTGACCCCTGCAGTAGTTGGATGCCCACGTCCCCGCCCTCGTCCTCTACCCCTAGCCCTCGGGTTAAACATTTTGAAAATGAGAGTTATAACTTGTATTTTTTTTTTAACTTTTTTTTTTTTTTTTGTTTTTTTTTTTGTGTTTTTTAGTTTTTAAAACCAAACGATGCTATCCTATTGCTATGGCTATTTTCTAGCCAAGTATTACAGCACACTACTATGCCAGATGAGATGACGCTGAGTTATGAAAAAAATAAACGTAAAATAAAAAAGGAAATGGCAGACTGTGCCTAGTTGAAATACAACCCCGGGCCCTAATAAATTTTCCCACTTCGGTCTTTGCGATGGATATGTGCGTCACTAAAACACAGTGGTCGCAAGTCTGACTCCAAATTGCTCCCAATTTGATAGTAGATGCACTGCAGCAAGTACAGCCACCAGCAGATCAACCAGAAATCAAATATATATAACGCTACTGTAGGCGTAATTAAGACGTTTGTATTCTCCTATGGCTATTTTCTAGCCAAGTATTACAGCACACTACTATGCCAGATGAGATGACGCTGAGTTATGAAAAAAATAAACGTAAAATAAAAAGAAACTGGCAGACTGTGCCTAATTGAAATACAACCCCGGGCCCTAATAAATTTTCCCACTTCGGTCTTTGCGATGGATATGTGCGTCACTAAAACACAGTGGTCGCAAGTCTGACTCCAAATTGCTCCCAATTTGATAGTAGATGCACTGCAGCAAGTACAGCCACCAGCAGATCAACCAGAAATCAAATATATATAACGCTACTGTAGGCGTAATTAAGACGTTTGTATTCTCCTATGGCTATTTTCTAGCCAAGTATTACAGCACACTACTATGCCAGATGAGATGACGCTGAGTTATGAAAAAAATAAACGTAAAATAAAAAGAAACTGGCAGACTGTGCCTAATTGAAATACAACCCCGGGCCCTAATAAATTTTCCCACTTCGGTCTTTGCGATGGATATGTGCGTCACTAAAACACAGTGGTCGCAAGTCTGACTCCAAATTGCTCCCAATTTGATAGTAGATGCACTGCAGCAAGTACAGCCACCAGCAGATCAACCAGAAATCAAATATATATAACGCTACTGTAGGCGTAATTAAGACGTTTGTATTCTCCTATGGCTATTTTCTAGCCAAGTATTACAGCACACTACTATGCCAGATGAGATGACGCTGAGTTATGAAAAAAATAAACGTAAAATAAAAAGAAACTGGCAGACTGTGCCTAATTGAAATACAACCCCGGGCCCTAATAAATTTTCCCACTTCGGTCTTTGCGATGGATATGTGCGTCACTAAAGCACAGTGGTCGCAAGTCTGACTCCAAATTGCTCCCAATTTGATAGTAGATGCACTGCAGCAAGTACAGCCACCAGCAGATCAACCAGAAATCAAATATATATAACGCTACTGTAGGCGTAATTAAGACGTTTGTATTCTCCTATGGCTATTTTCTAGCCAAGTATTACAGCACACTACTATGCCAGATGAGATGACGCTGAGTTATGAAAAAAATAAACGTAAAATAAAAAGAAACTGGCAGACTGTGCCTAATTGAAATACAACCCCGGGCCCTAATAAATTTTCCCACTTCGGTCTTTGCGATGGATATGTGCGTCACTAAAACACAGTGGTCGCAAGTCTGACTCCAAATTGCTCCCAATTTGATAGTAGATGCACTGCAGCAAGTACAGCCACCAGCAGATCAACCAGAAATCAAATATATATAACGCTACTGTAGGCGTAATTAAGACGTTTGTATTCTCCTATGGCTATTTTCTAGCCAAGTATTACAGCACACTACTATGCCAGATGAGATGACGCTGAGTTATGAAAAAAATAAACGTAAAATAAAAAGAAACTGGCAGACTGTGCCTAATTCTACTCAAACCCCTAATAAATTTTCCCACTTTGGTGTTTGAGGTGGATATGTGTGTCACTAAGAGCTAAACACAACGGTAGCAAGTCCCCCTGCTAATTCCTCACAATATGGTACTAGCTGCAAATAAAAAAAAAAAAAAAGTATAACGTTATTGTAGCCCTAAGAAGGGCTGTTGGGTTCTTTGAGAATCACTCCTGCCTAACAGTAAGCTAATAGAACACCCTAACGCTTTCCCTGACCAGCAGCAGCTCTCTCCCTAGCGGCATCCAGACAGAGAATGATCCGAGCAGCGCGGGCAGCGGCTAGTCTATCCCAGGGTCACCTGATCTGGCCAGCCAACCACTGATATCTACGTGTAAGGGTACCACGTCATGCTGGGTGGAGTGCAGAGTCTCCTGGCTTGTGATTGGCTCTGTTTCTGGCCGCCAAAAAGCAAAACGGCGGGAGCTGCCATTTTCTCGAGCGGGCGAAATACTCGTCCGAGCAACGAGCAGTTACGAGTACGCTAATGCTCGATCGAGCATCAAGCTCGGACGAGTATGTTCGCTCATCTCTAGTGACAGGTCCTCTTCAATTCTAAAACAGCTCGTTTGTTAAAGGGAATTTGTCACCAGGTTTTACCTCACTAAATAACAAGTCACCTCAGGTAGTGCATGAAATATCCATTCTAGAATTCCCTCTTTTATGTGAAATCTCTTCCTATAAAAAATCCCCCCCCCCCCCCAATGTCAGGCAAATATGACTCTCCTCATCCCATTTTTACATGAGATGAATCAGGTTTAGTGGTTGCAGTGGTAGTGTCACTTCAGATTTGATTCTATGGTACCTAGAAACATGTTTTTTGTGTCACATTAACCCCTTAAGGACGTGGGGTTTTTCCACTTCATACACCTTTCATAGCTCTGCTGCTTATATCTCCGTCCCAGAACGTGAAGGGGACAAGAATCTCATATTTCTGGATCTATGAACTTTTGGACATGCAGACAGTAGAAAATAGGTGGGAACAAGATATTTATCTGCAGCTATCCATCTATGTCTTTAGCTACCTGGATCTCTGGTTCTGTAGCTCACAAAGCGTTAAGCCACATGTGATCTGAAAGGTGAGATTATTTTCTATAATATGTCACCAAAAGCATGTTTCTAGGTGCTATAGAACATAAGGCAGGTGGTTCTGAAGTGACTGTTGTACCCCTGCAACCATTAAACTTAAATTAAACACTTTGGGGCAGATTTATCAAGCTGTCTGAAAGTCAGAATATTTCCAGTTGCCCATGGCAACCAATCACAGCTCAGCTTTCATTTCACCAGTGCTCATGAATATTTTAAAGGGGAGCTGTGATTGGTTGCCATGGGCAATTGGAAATATTCTGACTTTCAGACTGCTTGATAAATCTGCCCCTTTATCTCATGTGAAAATGAGGGGAGAAGAGTCACATTTGCCTGACTTTGGGGAGATTTTTTTATAGGTAAATGGGTAAAATTTCACATAAGAGAGAGAAGTCTAGAACATTTCTTTAAAATGAAAACATGTTTCTAGGTAACATAGAACCACAGGTATGGGCTTCTAAAGTGAAACTTCCCTGAAACTTGACTCATCTCATGTGAAAATGGGATGAGAAGAGTCATTTTTGACTGACTTTTGGGGAGATTTTTTTTATAGGAAGAGATTTCACATACATTTCACAGACATTTCATACCCTACATGAGGGTGCTGGTAGTTTAGTGGGGTAAAAGCTGGTGAAAGCTGTCAGGGGAGTCAGCTGTTCGCCGATGGATAACTCACTAACTAAGGCTATATTCACACTGCTATATTCACACAGCCGATATACGCCCCCCATTGACGGCAATGGGCGCACAGCACACTGCAGGAGCGGTATGGTGCGGCACCGTACCGCTCCGCACCCCTTGAAAAGATAGGACATGTCCTATATTTACTCGGCATATGGCGCCGGATGCCATATATCTCTATGGAGAGGGGCGGGGGTGAGCCGTGTGCCTGCCGTGCTACGGTACGGCGGGCAACGGCAGTGTGAATACGGCCTAAATATGACATATACCGTGTATTCCTACACAATATATATAGTAAATATAGCAGAATGTAGTATTGGATTTATACAGCAGGAGTACTGGAAGAATGATTGTGAATCACTTGTCCTTGTATTGAAATTATTACAAAACATTTCTGGCATTGTGTATTCTATATAATGGTTCACTACATTCTTAAAAAGTAATATTATCCATTTCATGTACCTTGACAAATGTGACAAAGCCACTGTAGATCAATGTTACCAAGAACAGAGCAATAAATGTAGACGTTGTTGTCCACACATTGTTGATTTCTTCCAGCTCCCCAAGTTCTTCACCACCATCGTCATCATAAAGATTACGGATATCTGCAGGTGAGTTTACATCTGTAAATGGAGAATAAAAGTTACATGTCTTTTGCAAAAAGTGGGAAGAAGATCAGCCTTGAAGTGAAGAGTATGTTTTTTTTTTTTTTAAATTATATAATACCAAAATCTTCCCTTCTTAGAGTTTCCAAGGAGAGGTATTTGACATTATATAACTTCTGCCAGCTCTCTAGGTTGCAATAAAGTCTCAATTCACACCAACATAGTTTTTGAATCTCACACAGATACATTAATTTTTATGTGAAACAACTGTCTGAGCTGAAAAACTCTGACGAGGTCCTATTCCTGCCCATTTTTACACCTTGGACTGTCTTTAGCATAGTCAAGGCTGGCATTAGGGGGCGGCAAACTGGGCATTTGCCCAGGGCCACCTGTCCCAAAGGGGCCCCCTGCATGTGGATTTTTGTGGGCAGAGGATGTATTGCTCCTTTAATACCCCTTGTTTGAATGCACTGTCTAGTTATCTATCTCCTTATAATTTCCTCTCTATTTCCTATCTATATACCTTCTACCTATTATCTATTCATCAATCAATCTATCTTCTATCATCTATCTATAATCTACTTAATATTTCTGCATCTATAAATTTACATCATCTTTCATATTTATCTTCTAGCATCAATCTCCCTCCTATAACATTCTCCTACAGTCCCATATTACAGATACTTTCCTACTACTGTGTGTAACTGAAAAGTGATATTATTGTGCTAATGGAGCCTCTTACTGAATGTGACTTATTAGTCTTATTTTGGGGCACCACTTTTAGTTTTGCTCAGGGCCCCACTTTGTCTAAAACCGTCCCATTGTAGTGAGCATGTGAGCAGACATCAGACACCAATGATATACACCCCATAAACAATGAACTGCAAAACCTCACATTGTACATTTTTGCACAAAACACAGGTTTTATAATCTTTGACGTTGTATTATAGGTAGCCAGTAGGAAATGCACATTACACAAGTAACACAAGAGATAATACCATTAAGGTAAATCAAACTACAATCAGACTACATTAAAATCCCTCCTGTCTCTCACTTTAGGAACAAGGCTTATTTTGGCCTTCAGTAGTTGTTTTCGTTTTATCGTGTTAGAATACGTGGGCTTGTTTTTTTGCGGTCGGCGCTGCATTTTCCAATGGCTTCATGGAGTAAAATGGCATAAAATTAAAAATGTATAAACCCTTTCCTGGAGAGAATCAGAACAAAGCAACTCTTCTGCTACTATTTTTTTTTTATCAAACATTTACAATACAAAAAAAAGAAAGGTTGAGTGGTTAAGGAGACAAGTTTTTTTATATTCTACTACTTTAGAAAATAAATGCCCCTTTTTGGTGAAAACTCATATGTTTATGTGTTAGAGCTTGTTTATTGCAGGATAAGATAATGTTTTAATTGGTCTTATTTTGGGGTTCATATGACTTTTTGATCGCTTGTTATTACAATATTTTTGGCGTTAAGAAGCACTAAAATTAACATTTGGGGAAAGTTTTTTTGTATTTATACTTCTTATGTCCTTCACAGCTTCGGTTTAATAGCATAATATCCTCATTTCCATGGTCATTACAATCGTGGCAATACTTGTTTTGTGTATTTTTTTTTATTATTTAGTTGTTGAAACAATTAATACATTTTTATGGGGAAAGGGGCTATTTTTATTATTATTTTTGACATTTTTAAAATTATTTTTGTAAACTGAATTAGTGGTTAAAACTGAGATCTTCTGTGTAACAGCTGCTGTAATGCTGCCAATCGTGCTGCTACTTTCAGGGTGCAGTCCACGTCGTGTCTAATGCATGCGTTTCAAAACTCATTGCACTAGCTGGAGAGAGATTTGCCTAATTAAACAGCTGTTAACATTTGAGTTTTGTAAACGCAAGTGCTAACAGCTGTTTAATTAGGCAAATCTTTCTTTTTTAACGTATGTGCTAGATGCAACCCTTACATTGCCATCTCGATCAAACATGACGAGAATGCTCGTTCTAATGTGGCAAGTACCTGCTAATTTGGACGAGCCTTCTCATCCTCTGTCATTTACTTGTTAAAAGAAAATGACTCCACTGCATGGAAATGTTTTATTGAGAAATCATTATAATAATCTGAAACAATTTGGAAAAAAGCCTATTGATTCAGATCACAATCTAGAAGTCACAACAAGTCATAAGATTGAATAGTGTATAATTTAATGTGTAGTGAGTAACATTTATACATAGATTTACATATTTTACCATTTGGTCTGCTGATGTTTGATCTGCTGTAATATTTAGATGGAAAATGAGCCACCAAGCATGCATAGCTCATTCCTCCCAGCCACTGCTCCTTTACGATGGGTAACTGACTGACATAGGAGCACACGTGGTTATCTGGATCACAGAAAACTTCCTTCACATGAGGAAAGTCTTGCTTGATTGTAGTATCATTCATCTTCCAAGTCACAAAAAGATCTTGTGGATAAAATCCATTCACCAGACAAATCAATGTTAGATATTCATCTTTTGTTCTTTCATTGACAGGGGGCAATAGATAGACCTTTGGCAGTTTTATCATACTGGGGTCTGTTAAAATAAGCAAATATAATTTATGTACTAAATGCTAAAAATTTTAAAATATACTTCAGAATAACGTAATGCCTAATGTTCATCAATCCTATATATAACACCACATCAAGATTATGGTTACATTTGTGTGACCCGGGCTTTGCACTGGTTCACATAATGATATAAGGCAAAAGATAAATTATTCAAGTCGTTTAACTTATTCCTGCTTACCCATTAAGTAAACACCATGTCTGTGTTCCCTATTATTAAATACTATGCAGCCCTAATAGAGAAAGATATTCTGTGTGACAGCTGTTTGGATTGGAGCTTTACATGTATTATATTGAGCCATTCATCTAAATAACCACTATGTGACATCACATATGTCCTGCAGCAGCTATGCTAGGGACAATGTTTTTGATGGCCATGACTTCCTTCAATATAATCACTTTGACTCCTGGAACAGAACCTGGGGTGATCAGCTAATTTCCCTAGTAACTAAATACTAGTGCTGCTCACTCACTCCTCAGCTCTGAGCCTCCACCTTTGTGCTCCCTCCTGCTCCTTAACTGACACAGGAACAGAGCTCACAGCCTGGTCAGCTAACATCAGTGGGGTGAGGGAGCAGTTGTACAGGAACAGAAAGGTGGGGGCTGAGAACTGATGAGTGAGCATCACAGACAAGTTACATGTTTTTTTTTTAAATGCATCCAAACCAAAACAAACCCTGGGACTCAGAATAGGATTCTGTCAAGGTGCAATGTAAGTTAAAACACACAATTATATTGTGATGCAAATGCTCAGAAAAGGCAGGAAGGCAGATTTACAATTCTGCAACCTGTCTTTAGTGAAAATGAGGTCTTTGGTGACAGGTTCTCTTTAAAACATGGCTTCTGCAACAACTTTAGTGAAAAGTCATATGTCCAGCTTGGTGTATCTATAAGTTTCCCTAATGACACTTACCAGTGGTATTATAAAATTCTTCATTGCAAAATTGTGTCGAACTTGTTTTCAATTCTGCTAATGGGATTTGTATTGTAACTTGTACTGATTCTGTATCCTTATACAGCATCTGTTCATCTTTTCTCTGACTGGATGTAAGTATTTCGGTCTTATCGAGTAGCCAGTTCATATCATTCGTTCTAATACTGGTTCTACAATGGACGGTGATATTTTCAAAAAGAAGCATCTCATTGAAGGATGGTTTCTGTATATTAGGTTCTGGTGTTATGAATGGAAAAAAAATATATTTTAAAACCTGCAATTACTCCATGTAACGTTATAATATATTAACAAACGGCTAGGTTTACCTGATGTCATGGGAATAGCACTGATGTTCTTTATGATATACACATCTGAAGAGATGTGGGCTACAAGGCAGGAGTAAGTTGTGCCTTTTATCCACTCGCTCTTGAGTATTAAGAGTTGACTTATGGCTGAGCATTGTTTTACATTGTGGTTACAGTTGACTTGACTGACGTTGGAAACCTCCTCTTTGGCTAAAGAATCATTGATCTTCCAGATTACAAAGAGATCTTCTGGATAAAAGTCTACCACCAAACAGGTCAACAACAGAAAGTCGTTCATTGCTGTTGCTTGGTCAGGAGGCAGCAGATGCATGGTCGGAACCTTCATATCATCTACATTTTTAAAAAAATTAAAATTTTTAATGTTCCAAAAAACAATAATACAATTGCTAATAAATCACATCAAGATAATGTGATGTGCAAAATAATATATTACACTTACACTATAAAAAGATATAATAATTCCAAGCATTTCATATACAGGCAGTCCCGGGGTTACGCACAGGATAGGTTCTCTAGGTTTGTTCTGAAGTTGAATTTGTATGTAAGTCGGAACTCTATATTTTATAATTGTAACCCCAGTCAAAATATTTTTGGTCTCTGACAATTGGATTTTAGAAATGTTGGGTTGTCATAAGAACCAGGATTAACAATAAAACTCAATTACACCTGTTATAGCTGATTATTGTAGCCTAGGGTTAAATTACAGTAAATTACCAACATCCAGAGGTCGTTTGTAACTAGGGGTCTTCTGTAAGTTGGGTGTTCTTAAGTATGGGACCGCCTGTAGTAGCTATGCAGTTCTAGTGACTATAGTTGATATTATATAGACCCAACATTGCCAGATTCAGACAATGATGGTAAAAAGCTAGTATTTGGTAAGTAGACGTACCTATCCTCCTGACAATGGTCAGCTGTTGTTGCAGACTCTCCTGAGGTGGATTAAGTTTACAGGAGAAAGTTATGTCTTCCTTCCATTCTGTCAAGCTGATTGCTATTGTGCTTTGTATCCATGTTGTGTTGTGAAGTTTAATATGACTTTTTTTGCTTGCTGCTTTTCTGGATTTATCGTTCACAATCCACTGTATATCAGCAAGTACCATATTGGTTCTACAGGAAACGGTTCCTTCTTTAGCAAGAAAGAGGTCCCTAAAGGATGGCTTGAGTATATCGCCATCAGGCACTAAGGAGAAAACACAATATTATATAACACATGGATTACTTAAGTTACCTGGGTATGGATGACACATTATACAAATTGGCCCCCATTTACTAAGAAAGTGTACTATTTTTGCAGTTTACCTGTGTAGTGTGCAGCGTGCACCAGATTCAGGATTTCTGGTCCCAGTTCTTCATGAATCTGGTGCCCTATGACTGCTTCGACAGTGTGGCGCACTTTTTTAAAAAGCACATGGATGTGCGACACACTTCTATCGGACTTTGCATGATAAATCTGGTCGCACGGTCCGACTAAACGAACGCCCATGAAGTCGCATGAAGCATAGTACAGACTCACCACAAAACAATTGGCGCAGGCACTTCTTAAATGCCTTCTTTGTATTAAACAACTTCTTTATGGTTGTGTTCATATTGTGAAGTAGGAATGATGATCGTCATTAACCCTGGTTATGTAAATTGGCTTATGACATGGGTTCAGTTCAGTATTAGCCCATGTCTAAATGTTATTTGTGAATTTACAACAGTTATTGAGATATATGGAGTGGTGTGGAGTTTTTTTGAGATTTGTTATAATGTGAACAGTAGCTTAATAATAATAATAATTCTTTATTTATATATCGTATATCGTATTTGTATATCATTTGCCAGATCAGTCCCTGTCCCCAATGGGGCTCACAATCTAATCAACCCACCAGTATGTTTTGGAGTGTGGGAGGAAAACGCATTCTGTGATTATTTATAACTGTTTCCTTCACACCTATCATTGTATTCAAAATACTTTTACCCCTGAGGAAGTCACCAGCAGGAGATGGAACGCATTGGGAGCACCACCTCCTACCTACATGCTATCTACCCCATACTGATGCATTGATATATATATATTTTTTTTTTGATTGTTTTTGTGATTGTGTAGTTATTTACTTTAGTCTCTAGGCCCTACACATGAACTTTGCAGTGGTTGGAATTCTTCATGTTGCACCCACTTTTATTATATTACTCATGGGGGTCGTTTTAGAGATACCTTATAAGTGTAGGAGGTGTGTGGTTGTTTAACCCTACCTGTATGTACTTTGGTATCATAAGTATTTATTGTCGTCATAATGCGCATGAAGTGTTGTACTGCTCCTCTTTTGTATTCATTTCTAAATTGTATTTTACACAGCATCAATACAGATTAGAGTGTTTTACTTGGTGACAGCTTCATATGTTGGATTGGATTTATGTAATTAACGGAATCGCTGTGTTACTCGCCGCTGTGGCTTATTTTTGGTTGGTTATTCATGTCTAAATGTTGCAGAATTGCTGCATATTTCTGTTGCATATTTTGCTGTGTAAATTTTCAGTAATTTATAATATTCTCCTTGAAAACTCCACTCTCTATTAACCCCTTAACGCTCTGCGCCGTAGCTCTACTACGCAGAGGTATAGGGAATGTATGAAGAGGGCTCAAGGGCTTGTTGCATATTGCAGCAAACCCCCACTGCTAATAACCGCGGTTGGTGCTTGCACCGATCGCGGCTATTAATCCTTTCGTTGCCGCCGGCAAAGTCGCTGGCGGCATTTAAAGGACGGCGGCGCGCGGGCGGTTGCCATGGTAGGCTATCTGGCATCTGCAGATTAGTTACAATGAGCCTCCGTGATCTGACCATCTAGGGTTAATGTAAAGTTTAAAAAATAAAAATAAAAAATAAAATATTAAAAATTCAAATCACCCCCCTTTCGCTAGAACTGATATAAAACATAATAAACTGTAAAAATCACAGACACATTAGGTATCGCCGCATCCCAAAATGCCCGATCTATCAAAATATAAAAACGGTTACGGCCGGCGGTGACCTCCGAGACGGGAAATGGCGCCCAAATGTCCGAAATGCGACTTTTACACCTTTTTACATCACATAAAAAATGAAATAAAAAATGATCAAAATATCGCAGACCTAAAAATGGTGCAATGCAAAAAATGACATCTCACACAGCTCCGTGCGCCAAAGTCTGAAAAAGTTTTTAGCTTCAGAAGATGGCAAAATTTTATTTTTTCTTTTTTGTACACATTTGTTTAATTTTTGAAAAAAATGTATTAAACCACAATAAAACCTATATAAATTTGGTATCACCACGATCGCACCGAACCAATGAATAAAGCTGAGGTGTTATTTTGAGTGCACAGTCAAAGTCGTAAAAACTACGAGCCCACAAGAACAATTTTTCCACATTTGGAATTTTTTTTCAGCTTCGCAGTACACGGCATGTTAAAATAAATAACATTACGGAAAGTAAAATTTGTTACGCACAAAATAAGCCCTCACACAGGTCTGTACACGTAAAAATTAAAAAGTTATGGATTTTTGAAGGTGGAGAGCGAGAAATGAGCGAAAAAACCCTGCGTCCTTAAGGGGTTAAATCTAAGGCCCCTTTCACGCAAACGTTTTCTTCTCCCTAGGTCCGATTATTAGGGCTTTTAGGTCAGTTTTTTCTTTGTGTTTTGCACAAATATCATTGTCTTCTTTCATCTATTTAAACTTTGTAATTGCCATTTAATGATTTTCTGGACATCTTTGTTGTATCTTAGCAACAAAGCATCTAAGCATGCAAAAATGCAAAGTAGCCTTTCCATTTTTATCCCCTTAAGGAAGCATCCATTTTGTCGCTCAGCGTTTTCTTTGTAATCTGACATGCGCCATTTAAATGGTTGTAATTTTTGAACTCTTAAATTACCAATATGATTTTTAGATAGTTTCTTCATCTTGTTTTGTACCCTTTCATGACCCGTGACGTAACAGCAAATCACGGGTCGGCCGTGGGTGAATGAAGAGGGCTCATGGGATGAGCCCTCGCCATAGCCGGTAAGTCTTTGCTGCATATTGCTAGCACCAATTGCGGGTGTTAACCTGCACATTGCCTGCATATTGTCGGCGGCTTCAAAAAGATGGCGGCTCATGGGCGCATGGGCCGCCATCTTGCCGCAGATCGTGGCTCCCCGTGACGTCATCGGGGAGTGGCAATCCATCACCATGACAGCCTTGGGTCTTCCAAGGAACCGAGGCTGTCTCGTTTTTACCCTTTCATTACAATGTGCTATCAGCACATTGTAATGAATGAGGAGGAAAATCCCCATATACTGCCATACTGTAGTATGGCAGTATATGGTAGGATCAATCGGACAACCAAGGGTTAAAGTACCCTAGGGAGTATGAAAAATAGTAAAAGTAAAAATTTAAAAAAGTTAATAAAAAATTATAATGAAAAAAACAAAAAATTCAAATCACCCCCCTTTCCCTTGAACTGATATAAATATAAATAAACAGTGAAAATCACTAACACATTAGGTATCGCCGTATCCGAAAATGCTCGTTCTACGAAAGTATAATAATGTTTTTTCACTGCATTTAACCTCGTAACGTAAAATAGCGACAAAAACTTTTTTGCCATTTTGAAAAATATTTAAAAAATCAATAAAAAGTGATCAAAAGGTCGTACAGTTCTAAATATGGTAGCATTGAAAACTTCATCAGAAGTCACAAAAAATGATACCACCCACAGATCCATACACCAAAGTATGGAAAAGTTATTGGCGCCAGAAGATGGCAAAATAATTTCTAATTTTTGTGAATGTATGAAAACATTATAAAACCTATACAAATTTGTCATCCCCGTGATGGCAAAATAATTGCTAATTTTTGTAAATGAATGAAAACATTATAAAACCTATACAAATTTGTCATCCCCGTTATCGCACCGACCCAAACAATAAAGTAGACATGTCATTTGGGGTGCACAGTGAAAGCCGTAAAATCCAAGCCCACAAGAAAACGGTGCAATGCGTTTTTTCACCATTTTCACAGCATTTTTATTTTTTTTCTGCTTCTCAGTACACGGCAGGGAATAATTAATACAATCTCTATGAAGTGCAATTTGTTACGCAGAAAATAAGGCATCACACAGCTCTTTACATGAAAAGATAAAAAAGTTATATATTTTTGATTGTGGTGAGTCAAAAATGAAAATGAAAAAAAAAAAAAATTTGCCATTTTCAAAATTCTAAATGATCTCATTTTCAAACAGATAATTTTACAACCCAAATAAGTTGCTAACTAACGTTTCCCATATGTTCGCTTTATATTTTATTTTTATGTCACACAGCTTATAAATTGTTTTTAATATGCTTTGAAATATATAATATTAAAAACCTCCTATATATTATTCCATTTTCATATCTTCACCCTTCAAACAATTAGAAACAGCTTTTACGGTAGGAAGACTGTTAACCCTCTGAGATCTTCTTAGTAATTAATACAAAATGGAGATAAAGTTTAGAATGGTCCGATTATTTTCAATCATATGTTTAATTAGGCCTAAAATTTACATGTTCACAAAAGACTAAAAGAGAAAACCCATCTTAAAATTTTTTTATGCAACCCTGCCGAGTATAAAGACATAAGGGCCATGCATTTGCCAGTTTGGCCGTACAGAATTTAGTGTTTTTAATTGGTTCATGGGTGGTATTTCTGTTAATATTGCCATGTGAAGGCTTATTTTTATAAGATGAGATGCATTTTTCAGTGTTACTAATTTGGGCTGGCTATGCCCTATTGATGAAAATGTATTAACTTTTTTGTGGCGGACTGAGAAAAAACTTCAATTTTGTAAATTATTTTTGACCTTTTTGTTGATGTTCACCTTATACCCTAAGAAACATGTTATCTTTATTCTACGGGTCAGCATGATTATGGTGATACCAAAAGTCCACGTTTAACAAATTTTGTAGAATAAAACCTAATGTGGGGAAAAAATCTAGCACTTTTGATTTTTGGTCTATGAAGTTGGTTGAGTTCTTATTTTTGGCGGGACATGTTGTACATTACAACAGTACCATTTTTGCATTAATATATTATTTCTAAAACAGTAAACAATACAGTGACAATATGATCGGTCAAGGGATCACAACCAGGAGAGCGTGCAGGCGTATAAGAAATGCACATAACCAGTGAAAACAAAAACCCTAGTAGTACCATAGTAGTGGTACTCTACAATCCCTCCCACCAACCACCATCCACTCTCACAGACATAATCCAAAAAAAAAAAAACTTTTCCCCTGATGAAGTCACTTCGTGTGACGTAACGTGTGGGGTGAATTCTTACACCTCCTGGGTGAGTTAGGTGTTCATTACCCCTTGCGCATTTCTTTGTCTGTTTATTGACTGACACACTTTGCGAACCTTTTCATCTGACAGGTTGTATAGAGAGGGTTTTTAGTATATACCTATCTATCCTCTTGACTTGTGATGTATCTCATCTGTTTACATTATTGTTTACAAATATTGTTTACATAAACACCGCTTGAATTTGTTACAGCCAGAGGGCTGGTGATTGTATTGTTTTCACCTCACTGAGTCTTTGCAGTGTATACCAGTAAACTTTTTAAGTGTTTTTATCTATTTTTTGGTCTCTTGTTCTGTGTATGTATTCTAATAAAGATTTTTAACAATTCATGGTCGTTATGACACTTCTTCTTGTTCTTGTTACAATCCCATCTGGTCTAACACAACGTTGAGCCACCCCAGCTGAGACTATTAAAAGCCTTTACCAAGTCTATGGCTATGATTGCTGGGGACGGGTGAGGTGCACATTTGCTTTTACGGTATCTAAGATGGACAACAATTTGCAAATGTTGGTGACCACTGAGCGGCCTTTTACAAATCCTACTGCGAGGGATGGACTAGGTGGGGAAGGAAATCCGCCAGTCTGTTAGCCATTATTTTGGCCAGTATCTTCAGATCTAAATTAAGTAAAGATATTGGCCTATAAGAGGCCGGGCTAGGGGTCCTTAACCTCTTTTTGGATGACCTTGATGTTATCATCCTGTGGGTTCAATAATGTTTTTCTTTTCTTGTATGGGTCATTATGGACATGGGGATACTTTATTATTAAGGTTTGTATGGTTATTTTTTTTACATTTTTTATGTTATATGTATATGTTGTATGTACAGGGGCTTTTTTAAATTAATTTATTAGTTTATATTTTTATTTAAAAAGTTTTTTTTTAACTTTCTTTTAACTTTTTTACTTGCCCCACTATGGAACACACAACAAGCAATCATTCATTGAATCCCATACACATGTTGCAATTTCAGCTGGTGTCTGATGCCTACTGGAATAGTTGCAGGATTATCACTGTGATAAATTCCGCAGCCATTCCGATACATGGGAGATAGCCTTACAGTAATGTGTCTTATAATGAACCATAGACATCATGACTATAGACAGGTTTTTATATAACAGAGAAGCTTCTTATGAAATGACAACAAGTTAAAATCTAGAGAATTTTGAGGAAAACAGAAAATACATTTCAACTTTTTACTATACAAAAAAATAACATTTATCTGTTGAAACTGGTCAATCCCTTTCAAGATGTGAAATGTATCATTTTTTTTTATAAAACAAAAAGAGAACAAAAATATACTTGCTTTACTTCTTAATATATCATTACAGATTCTTCTACTACTACTATGTACCCATAAACGCTTATTTTCCTTTAACACATACCAATTTCTTTAGATACCTCTGCTGGTATAGACGTGCAAGGCCGTTTCACCACACATGTCACTGTGTTAATCCCTTTCCATTCATCCTGGGATACTGTAAATGTTGCTGTATATGTATTCTTTAAAGTATTATCAACTCCGAAGGATGGAATTTTCGTTGTTAAGATCTTGTTAAGTTTTAAAGACACCTGACTCACATCCAGATTGCTAATCCGTACTGAACATTTTATTTTAGCATTGCCGTTCAGTAAATCTTCATTGGAAGGCAATGTCAAGTCTACCACAGGCTCCTCAAAACTGCTTTGACAAGCTATAAAATAAAGAAGGACATAATTGTAATTAGAAATATGGAAAACAAGGATTTAGGCTGGAAGCACCAAAAAATAGAAAATGGGCATGTGCTATCCTTTTTTTTTGTTAATGGACAGCACATGGCTACACTTTATGCTATTCTTTTTTATCAATTGGTGACCACAGAGGATAAAGTCTTCTATTAGAACAAAGCTAAGATTTTTGGTAAAAAAATAGCGCTAAAAAGTATCAGTTTTAATTATTTAATGTAATCTTAATAAAACTAAAAAGTAATATGATCACCCAATACAATTTACCTACCTGAACATTTAGTGATATTTTGAAGATAATGCAGACCTTGGTGAGAAACACTGCATGTATAAAAATCCTTTTCAATCCATTTTACACTTATTTCACTCTTTCCAAAGTACATGTCATTTTTGTTCAACATGGCAGTGAAGTCCTCGCCTTCGTTTGAAAGTATTTTCCCATTATTTAACCACACAACAGAAGCATCTTGTGGCCAGAAATCAGAGACTAAGCAAATTAATGTTGAAGTTCCTTTAATCTCCTTCTCACAGGATGCCATCACTTGAACGTTGGGGGAACTTATCTCTCTGGGAGTGTAAGCTAACAGAAATAAAATATAAATACAGAATTATATCAGACCATACAAAAATATAGAACAGGGGTCCCCAAACTTTTTACATAGGGGGCCGTTCATTGTCCCTCTCAGACCGTTGGAGGGCCGGATAAATAGCAGTACATGTGACCGCATCTGTAATACACTGCCCCCCCCCAATTAATTATTTAATACACTGCACCCCCTTGTGAACTATTTTATATACTGGCCCAATGAATTAATTAATTGGGTCAATTAATTATTAATATACTGGGACCCCTCTCCATTAATTATTGAATATGCTGCCCCCCTATTAATTACTAGACAGTCCCTCATAATTAATTATTACCTATACCCCCACCATTAATTATTTCCTATGCTGCCCCTCCACCATTAGTTATTTTATATGTCCCCCACTGCACCATTAGTTATTTTATATACCCCCCCCACCATTAGTTATTTTATATGTCCCCCCCCACCATTAGTTATTTTATATGCCCCCCCAACATTAGTTATTTTATATGCCCCCCGCACCATTAGTTATTTTATATGCCCCCCCGCACCATTAGTTATTTTATATGCCCCCCCCCACCATTAGTTATTTTATATGCCCCCCACCATTAGTTATTATTTTTTTTATTTGCCCCCACCATTAGTTA
The DNA here is from genome assembly GCF_040894005.1 of Engystomops pustulosus. NCBI lineage: Eukaryota > Metazoa > Chordata > Amphibia > Anura > Leptodactylidae > Engystomops > Engystomops pustulosus. The sequence goes on along the minus strand of NC_092411.1, from coordinate 101,914,183 downwards.
TTTTATATGTCCCCCCCCCACCATTAGTTATTTTATATGTCCCCCCCCACCATTAGTTATTTTATATGCCCCCCCCCACCATTAGTTATTTTATATGTCCCCCCACCATTAGTTATTTTATATGTCCCCCCACCATTAGTTATTTTATATGTCCCCCCACCATTAGTTATTTTATATGATGCTCCCATAATGAATTATTTCATATATTAGGGCCCCCAGCTGGCACAATGTTTTTACTGCTGTTTAAAAAAAAATTTTTAAATCCTATACTCACCTCTGGCTCCCGCGTCTTCTTTCTTCTTGCGGCTGCCGGACAGGAAAAGGTGCGCGGGCGCGTGATGACGTCATCACGCGGCCGCGCATGCAGGTTCAAAGAGCGATGTGCGCCGGGGTGGTTTTCCGGCCACATCGCTCCACCTGCAATAATAGTGCTCGAGCGGCCGTTTCCGGCCGCATCGAGCACTATACTGTGACGGGCAGGAGCTTCCTGTCTGGACGGACGGAAGTCCCTGCCTGACTGCTGGAGGGCTGCCGGGGGCCGCATAGAAACGGTCCGCGGGCCGCATGTGGCCCGCGGGCCGTAGTTTGGGGACCCCTGATATAGAACAATGCACCTCACCAGGAACTCTATGGTATGTGCTTTAGCTACCTCCTTGGTAATTGTGGGGTAAATCACAAACAGTGAACACCATTCCCAATACTGAGTATGACACATTATAACTGGAGATTATTTAAATGTGTAAGAACACTTTCAACCTTAATGTGTTTTTTCTTTTAAATAAGCTTTTATTGGGCTGCTAAACTATAATATTTTCAGTTATATTCTTTTCAGTATGTCAAGAAAGTTTGCCTACTTCACCAAAGTGTTATGCCAAGTATTATAACCAAATTTATATATGTTATTCCCCTTAAAAAAAAAAACAGAATGATGGGCATATGGTGCTGCTCACCATTTCCTTTCTAGAGTTATGGCAGTTTTTATGCTGATGCTACTTGTCAGAAATCTTCCATAGAAGTAGAAATGAGCGGACCCAAACTTGAAGTTCAACGTTCAGGTTGCTCTGACTAATCCAGACAAAACCCAGACATGTTGTGTGATAGGCCAAAGAGCAGCCAATCCGGCAACTGCCCTGAAGCTGAGTTAAATTTAGGCTGTCCACAGTTCCCATGAAGCCTTTTTATCTATCATTAAGTAATTTAGCGGTATATCTACAAGTAAATATACTGAACACTGCATAGTGTATATGTACAGAACTATACAGTGATTAGTCTGACAGTTTTTGTCACATGGAGAAGCACTGAGCATGTAATAAGTAATAGAAACCAGCTGTGAAACAGTTACATGAAGTGTTTTAGTCTGTGCTGTGTACGCAAGAAGGATTAACAGCTTCCCTGATTTGTAGAAATTGTGTGGAGAGCAGAGGTGGTGGAGACAGACTGGGATGGGGGGACTGATAGGAAACAGTGGAACCCATTTACTTCACTATTCTTTTCAAGAGACTTATGCACAGATCAGTGCATACACAGCATTCCGACTACTCACCAAGTACTCACCAAGAGCATCATAAACCCTCCCATTTCTCCCTCCAGAGTGGGCAGGGAGTAACAGCTTTTCCCCTCTGTGAAATTGTATATTTATCCTTTTTGTAAACATAGGACAGTCTCACAGGGATAATCAGCATTGCCAGGGGAGACAGCTACCAAGCACCCTTTCATGCACATGTGTGCCCCCTCTGGCAGGATCCACTCTTCTTGTAGCTTCTTATGCCCTTGTTTGTAAGAAATAAAAGTTTAATATTTATGTAAATGAGTCAGAGAAGCTGCAGGCTCCATTGACAGCTATGGGGCATGGAGCACTTCTGGTTCATTTGCATATATTTTTTTTACTTTTTTGTGTAAAAACAATGTCCTAAGAAGCTAAAAGAAGAACAGAGCCTGCCAGAGGGGGCACACACCAATATGTCAGTGTGCTTGGTTTACAATCCTTCAGCTTAGTGGTAGATGTCCTTTAAAGTGTTCCAAAGTTATAACTTTTTATAATGAAGGCTTGGTCCTAAAGCCCTAAAATGGCTTAATCCTGAAGGGGCTAAATACCTACAATTTGTTGGAACCTAGATGAGGATTCTTTTGGCAGCTGCATGGCCATTTAGGTTACAAGACCACAATGTCCTTCAAGATTTCACTTTTTCTACGTAGAAAGCCATTGTTGCTTTGGTCTTTTGCTCTGGCTCATGCACAGGTTTATAAATAGGGGACCCTCTTTACGGTTTTCCATAATAAAGCATATGGGCAATGGTTGCTCTTATAGACAACCCTTTTAATCATACCTAGTAACAGAGACTAGATGCATTTCCTAAACCTAAAATAGAACCACCTGCAGGTATAAATATTAATTGACACAATTGGGGCACATTTACTTCCCCGGTCCGGAAGAGTTTCCCGAAAGTGCATTGTCCGACGACAATGCACTGTGCCGCGATTCAATAAGATTGTGTGCCTGATTTCCTAAATGTGTTGCTTCCCCGATCAGGTCTGCCGAAGTTCACCATCTTCCTCCCGGTGCATGTAAGTGCATTTCTTGCGACACAATTTTTAAGTTAAAGTTTAAAGTTAAGTTTGTCCGCCCCCGATTTGTGCCACATGAAAGCCGGTACAATTGCGCCAAAATCCGATCGAGTGTGACACAATCGCCGGCTAAATACCATTCCCAGCGGCGCGATCCCCGAAAGCGGCAGAAAACCCAACGGAAATGTGATCCGCGGACCCTTAGTGAATAAGCCCCAATATATCTAGTACACTTACCAATGTCTTTTGATACTTTCGTTTTGATGAAAGGGCAAGCTGATTTTGTCACCACACAAGAGACTTTTTTTACAGATTTCCAACGATCTTGGGTGACACTTATTATAGTTTTTCCGTCCTTATTCTCATTACTGTCTTCATTGTTAAAATATAAGGAGGTTTTATATGGATCTGGATTGCTACCCAACACAGAACAACTAACTCTGCCATTGTCTTGCATCAAATCTTCATTAGAAGGTAATTCCAGGTTGACATCTGGTTTTACAAAACTTCCTGGAATGAAATATATATGATAGGGATTTCACAAACATATTCATTTCTTAGTGTTTTTTTGCTGTAATTAAGGAACTTAATTAGATTATATTCATATTAAACCAATCCCCATTTCATGCATAAGCATATGAGCTTTCTCCATACAGGGCAGGTGTCTGCTGTCTTATTGTTAAAAAGAGTCTAAACATCCAAATCAGTTTCCTTTCCTTTTACTTGGTAAAATCTCCAGGAGGTCTCCAAAGGTGGGGAACTTTGTAATTGCAGCTGGGACCATTGCCTGGGAGGGCAACGGTTACCATGTCTATTGTCTATAACTAATGATATGCTGTGTTCTTATTGTAAAACAATCTGGAAGCTGATTAGAGAGTTCCGCCACCTCACTAGGGGAGTATAAAAACCCCTTGTGGGTAGAAGCACATGTTTCCTTGATCTATGTTAGTCAGATCACACTACCAGGAAGCAGAGGTGTCTCAGGCCAGCTGCCTGACCTTGGGCAAGACAGGAGACTAAGCCCCGGAGCAAAGGTCCATTGTCCAGACTCGGCTCCATCTACCAGCCCAGCCTGAAGATATTATCAGGCTGTGAGCAATCCTTTCTTCCAGCTTTCCAGCCTGCTGAACCTGCTGTTGGTGTTGGGCCGTTGCCTGCCATTGGAGTTCAAATAAAGAACTGAAAGTTGGTTTGCACAACGTGCCTCTGTGTGATCCCTGGATTCACCATCACGGGCTCCCCATCCTCCATCACCCAGGGATCCCTATATAAATCTTAGGGGTTGCCCCAGGGAGAAGCTTGTTCCATCAGCTTCTCCCTCCACTTTTCTTCCACACCGCCTACTAGAGACCTACCAGGCTGTAGGCCCGTCCTCTGGTCCCAATACCAAGCACCGTGACCATAGCGTGCCCAAGGCCACCTAGGCCAGCCACTCGGGTATTCTGGACCCTGGCTGTCTACAGCCACCAAAAAAAAGGCTAGGTCCCGTGGGGGGTGTTGCACTTGGTTTATAAGTCAACAAGTTCTAGGAAAACAAAGATTTGGCTTCTGTAAGGCATGTGAATATATAACAGGTAAAATCTTTACAGTGTGCCTACATTAAAAAAGAATTCATTAGCTATACAACCACATGGGTTTTTATATAGCTACATACCCTTACCTTAAAAACAATTTTGGGAAAAAAAATGACCAATTGCAAAGATGTATTTTGGTACATGTTGGAAACCAGAGAGGAAGAGACACCAATTACCAAATACAAATGCTGCCATCATTAGTGATGAGCGAACCCATTCAGGTTTGGGTTTGAGTTTGGTTAAACTTTGAACAAAAGCTCAGTTCGGGTACTAGTTGCTCCTACAGTATACTTCAATACTACAATGTTGCAGTATGGTGAACTGCCTACTGATCAGTAACAGTGTACCACCAACACACTGTTACAGACTCTAGACCGTCATGGTTGCAGCAAACATCCACTAGTAACAACAGTGATCAATGCTGCCAACATTACAGATTTCGTAGAATAACAGGCCTGGAGTCTCGTACAGGCTCCCTCCTGTACCCATGATTGTTTACCTGAACAAGGGTTTTTCAACAACTTTTCTACATGTAAACCTACAAATAAATTGTCAGTAATGTGGTATATAACATATATAATGTGGTATATAATTGTGACTTTTGCAATACATATACATTTTTATAATAATCAATGCTTGTGTCTTCTTACCTGAACATATGCTAATATTATGCAGGATGATTTCTCCTTTATTGTTCACCCTACAAGTGTACGTGTCTCCATCTTTCCAACTTTTTCTGCTGACATTTGTCTTTATTATTCCAGAAAACAAATCATCTTCTCCTTTAAGAACTTTAAATTCACTTACTTGGGATACATGTTTTTCAAAATTTCTGAGCCAATCTACTTTGATTTCTTTATGTGAAAAATCAGACACATAACAGACTAGAGGAATGTTTGCCTCTAGGTTATCATCAAAAGGGGGCACCAAAATCTCAATGTTGGGATCTTTGGTATGGCCCATGCAATCTGAAACTGAATAAAATACAATTTACTGTGATAGAACTATATAAACATTTGGGGTCACCTAATCTATAAAAATATTATGTAATATTCTGCATATAGTAACAGGAGCTTTGTTTTCCTTCTTCTGGAGTGTTAACCTACTTTAGAATCTGTCACACTATTATTTCCTACCATAAAATTTTCATTAAGAGGAAATCTACCGTCAAATTCAAAAACTAGATCATAGATCCAGGAACTTCTAAAATCAACTTTTAAAATATGCTGATGGCCCAAAATGGCTCTGGGGAGTATTACCATAGCCCCTCCAGGCTGCAGCTTCACAGACTGTTACAGTGTCTCTCCCTCCATCCTGCACCTTCAGCACACACTGTGCGGCTCATTTACTAAGGGTCTGAACGCCGCACTTTCGTTGGGTTTCCCGAATATTTCTGATTTGCGCCGAATTGCCCCGGGATTTTGGGGCACGCGATTGGATTGTGTCGCAACGGCGCCAGCTTTCACGCAACAGAAATCGGGGGCGTGGAAAAACTGCGGAATTTAGAAAAGAATTTGTGTCGCAAGATCAGCACTTACATGCACCGGGACGAAGAAGGTGAACTCTGGCGGACCTCGGCACAGCTTCGACACCTGCTGGATATCGGGCGGACGACCTTAGTGAATCCCGGCAGACCTGAATTTAGCGTCAGACAAGGCGCCGCGGGATCGCGACTGAACCGGGTAAGTTAATCTGCCCCACTGTGTGCTTAAACTTCCTCTGCTGTGGTGAGATTACATGAGGCAGAGGGAGGGGGAAGTTTTGAGGGAGCAGGAGGAGACAGTGTAACAGCCTGTAAAGCTGTAGCTTGGAGGGGCTCTGGAAATGATCCTCAGAGACCTTCTAGTTCATATACATAATTATAAAAGTTTTAGAAGGGAGGGAGCATGGATAAGAAATATAAGAAGATTACCACATTCACTGTGCCGGAATGTATAAGTAGGTGCCCCTGGTTTATCATGATGGATTTTGATGGTAGATTTCCTTTAACTGTGATTAAAAAGATGTAATGGAGTGACATGCAATTAACGGAATCAGCGCATGACATGGGGAGAAATTTTAAGCAGCATTCAAGGGTTAGGTTAAGATCAGAATTGGGAGGGAGGTGATGTATAGAGAGGGACTAGTGTAGTAGGGGAGGTTTTACAGTGTATTTATGTATAACACTACACGTGTGTGAGCCAGTCTATTTCCGGACTTTGAGGAGAAAAGGCCAAATATTCCCGCCCACCCGCCTTAAACTGGGGTTTTAGAAGAGGGAAGGGATTATTTATGGTCACCTAGTTGCATTGGCAGAGTTAGCAGGGGTTTTCGGGGGCAAAAAGAGGTGTTGAGAGGGGTGAACTGGCATGATGGACTGTCCAGTCCCCCGCGTTGGTTATTTACAGAGAGAGGTGGTGAATTCCTGGAAGCAAGGGTCTCAGGAGGTGGTGAAGTCTCCAGTTTGGGTCCCTGGTTAGGCACAGATATGGCTAGGGGCAAGCGAGACTTGATAGTTTTGATTGATTTGTTCTTTAACAATTAAGCAAATGCCCTCTAGAACCCCTTTTAGGTTAATGTAATGTGAGTTTAGGTGGGTGGTGGCTAACACAGCGTTAAATTTTATGTCCCAGAATCATTCCACTTAGCATTTATTATGAGATGATCAGTGCATGTACATGTCTAGAATTTAGACATCCAATCCATATGTTGGAGGAAAGAACGATCAATTTCAAAATGCCTAATTGGTTACTTCTCAGGTCAAATGGCTGATACATGTGTTTGGTCAAACTTACACCCAACTACTTGTAAAAAAAACTCAGCTAAGATGAGTGTGCTTGTGTATGGAAGGATTTGGAGCATGACTTTGATTTCCTTTAGGCACAGGAGGTCCAATTGTGTAGGGGGCACAATTGGTCAACGTATGTTAAAGTGAATGCATTGGAGTGCCATCATGTATAGTAGATAGAGACATAGATAGAGACATAGGGGGCTCTCGGGTGATAATAGTCTCTTTAAATAGGAGTATAGGGGGGATATAGGGTGCCAGCGTAGATACTACTACTGTATACTGCAAAATGTTTGTTTATAATAAAGTGACAATTTCAGTATACCCATTGTCACAATTAATAATCATCAATAAACTATAGTTGTCAATATGATTACTTAGAAGCAGGCAATTTGGGATGACTGGACCTTTATTTGGGGGGGGGGGGGGAGTATTCAGCTTTAGTGCCTAGGGTACTGGGAATTGGAAATATGGCTCCGGGTTGGAAGGATAGTAGGTGTCTTCATGTGCATTCACCTAGAGTCTATATACTAAAGATATATACAAATATTTAAACAAATGATAATACTGGATCAAAGTTTACCCTGCATACAGGAAGGTAAACTTTGATGTAACTTATCTTTTCTTTGGTAAAAGCCAGCTTTACTATAAAAACTCTTCGGCAATGTGTACATTATTCTTTGTGGGGACATGGGGGAGCCAGAAAAAGGGCTCCTAATGACAGGTTCCCTTTAAAGAAATAAAAGCACCATAATCCCTGTGTTATTTTTGTTAAAATGACTAAGGAACCCGAATGGTAATATTATTTTGATGTCACTTTGCAAATTCAAAACAATTTAATTTTAAAAATTAATAAAATAAAAACTAAATAAAATAAAACTATAAAACTAAAATAAATAAAATAAAACTAAAAAAAAGCATGTGCCATTAATTTTCATCCATATACTTAGTTGCTGCTTTTATTGTAGCTCAAAACTAAATTCATATTTTGCAATATTCAGTGCTGCACATTAAGGTAACTCAATGGATGCAGAGAGCTTAAAGGGAACCCGTCACCACTATTTTCACAAATACAGCTAGTGACAGGTTCCTATAGAGCTCTAATAACTATGTGACACCCTGCTTGTAGCTAAAAATTATGCCCCTGAGATTCCCATATATTCAACTTTATAGTTTTATCTGGTAACTAAGCATGGCTACATGTAGTCCAGGTGGGCGTGGCCTCCTCGGGCTGAATCCAGCAGCTCCTCCCCATGCCTATCTCTGTATGCTGCTATAATGTCATGTGACCAGGGTGACATCATCGCAGGTCCTATAGCTTTTGTAGCATTAGGAACTGTACACTAAGCATATATGTCATGAAATCACAGCATGTTTTATGACATGAAATCACAGCAGCCTGCATGGAGAGGAGTAGAAGTCCATGGAGGCTCCTGTGATGGTTTAATGTGGTCAGATATGTACATGGGGTATAGTTTTCATATTAAGTAGCTCAAGGACCTTGGATGATGTCACCCTGGTCACATGACATTAGGCCACGCCCCCGTGGACTTGCTCCAAAGCTGCATAGAAACCAGGCAAGATTATAACTCTGATTTTATGGGGATCTGAGGGGAACCATTTTTAGCTAAAAGCAGGGTGTCAGATAGTTATTAGAGCTCTATAGGAACCTGCCACTACCTGTATTTGTGAAAATAGTGGTGACGGGTTCCCTTTAAGCTGATTTCTATTCTAGTTGGGAACATATGAAATAACAGCCCTGGCAATCTATATCTGGTTATTATTACAGCCAGTGGTTGCCTAGGACCTATTTAGTGACCTTAACCTAAAGCTCTGTATAACAGTGGTTAATGATTATGTTAGATTTCTCCTCTGTGCACTATTGACTTCAATTACACAGGCTTACAGTAGGGCCAAAAACTATAAGTCCCCATGCTTAGAGCAGATTAGGGCGACTTGCAGTTCCCCATTCTGCAGATTGTGGGGCGGTCAAACAGCTGAGACCCACACAATTATATATTTATCGGGGGGGGGGGTTAACTTTATCAAAAACGGATTCAACGCTGATCGATGGGGGTCTCAGTGATGAGTCCCCACAGACACGTGAAAACAAGGGGTCTGATGGGGTCCCAGGTACTTCAGTCCAACCCCTTATCACTCCAGGAGATTAATGAAGCTGATTGTCGTACATGACCGTTCTGCTCCATTCATCTCTTTGGATATGATGGAGCAATTCCCGCCGGCTCCATTGAGATGTATGTATGGAGCAGAACGGTCATGCACAGCCCTCTGCATCATTAATCTCCATTAATCTGAGATACCTTGAGACCCCATCGGACCCCTCGTTTTCTTGATCTGTGGATAGGGCCTAACTTGAATTTGTGGGAAAACTCCTTTAATGACACAACCCGTTTCATCACTTGTACATAGTGTTGCTTCTGTAAATATCAATATCATTAGGTTGAAAGGTAGGCATGATTGTATAGATCATGTTCAGGTCGAACAGATAATTGTGCCGTAAAATACATGTGGATAAGATTTTCAAAACCCTCCCAGATATTTTCTAGACACAGAATATAAACATCTTTCAAATCTACAGTATGTTTAATATGCTGTAGAAAAGTTGCAGATTTCTACTGCCATTTTTACCCTTTCCATGTACTGTATAGGGCAATGTGTAATGCAATATGTGTGTAATGCCACTAAAGGTTGAAACCTAGGAGGAGAAAACCATTGGGCAGATATTATTGTTGGATAGTGAAGGTAAGGGGGTTAGGGTTGAGGAAAGAGATTGTTGAAGGTATTGTTGGTGGTATGGGGGTGGGGAGCCATTATTTTGTCTGCACCCAATAATAGCATGCTACACATGCTGTTCCGTGCGTTTATGCTATCTCTGTAGATTAAGCTTATATAATGATGAATAAACATACTTGTGACTTGTCTTTTTTTTTCTTTAGCAGTGCAGGTTAATGACTTTTGCATCAGCTTTGCATTTTCGATGGTGATAAAGCTGCTCATTACATTATTTGTATATTTTATTAACTTTGATTTTTTATTGTCCTGATTCCAATCGATTTGGGCAGGAAGTGTCGTAGCACCCTTTAAAAGGCAGCCGACAGTTACAGTTGGGTTATCCTTAAGCACGTCACAGCATGGAATCAACGGCAGCAGTATCCCATCCGTTTGCTCACCTAGAAATTAAAATATAGAATAATGAATATGTCTCAAGATATTTAATTAGGAAGCTTGTGATATGAACAACATTTTCTACACAGAATATAAAAATTTAATACAGTTATATTGCAAATGGTAATTATTTATGATTGTTGTAGCTCATCTCTGATTAGGCTACATGCACACAAATGTGTGTTTCAACATCTAGCACACATCCCTATATCTTTTGAGTGTCTCACACACATTTTCTACAGCTGACTAGCTCACACAGTCTTTTTCTATTGTCAACGGTACCCGAGAGTAACACACCTGCCAGTGCCACAAACAAAGAACCGCGGGACATTTGTGTGCAGGTGGACTAAAAGGGAACTTTTAACCCGCAAGTCCTTACTGACAAATGGTGTAGTGTCCCAAATTCCCATGTATGGGCTCTTCTGATGGGTGCATTAAAAAAAAAATCAAATGTTTATCCTCAGCTCAGTCCAGAGCTCTTGGTGCCCGTTCATTGCAGCATGTGATGTTGGCATAGTACACCCTAACTTGAAGCAACATGAGAGCCTGCGCCAAGATCTTCAAAAGTGTGTCCAATTAGCTTGATTGTCTGTTCTTTTCCATTGCACAACTCTCATACAAGTCGAATTGGGACCTGTAATTGTTTTAGGGTCCCAAATGCTTCTCGAATCAGCTGTCCATTGACCCCCTTCCTACAGCTGTCTGTACGAGTGTTTCCACTTATACACAGCCGCTTTCCATTCAAATATATGGAGGGACAAAAGTATCTAAGCTTATAGACACTGTGTGATATGGCTTTTGTGAACACAGTATGTTATTTACTTTGGTAACAATTACATTGGGTCATGTATGTCTTTCTTTTCTATTTGTGAAAAGAAATCGTGCTTGTTAATTTTTTTTAGAAAGCTTCTGTTCTCTATTAGCCATGTTTGGGAGGGGTGTTTGACATTTGGCATGAGGTTGCTAATAAATATCATCATATGGCGTGGAAAGAGGGTGGTGGGATTCTTGTGGATCCTGAATGACGTGCAAACACTCCAGCAGAATACTGTGGAATTTGTAGTATTAGCTGTGTGTGCACAAGCTCTAGTAGACATTAGACATTTGGTATTTTCTTGTGGGCCAAATATAATTGGGCCAGGGTTCTCTGGCTAAGTGGATTCATCAGACTAACTGTCTTTTTTTGAGAATTTACATATTCCTTCTCTATCCAGTTTAAAGGCTCACTCAACTAGGGCTTTGGCAGCTTCTTGGGTTGATATTCTTCTATTGATCATAATTGTAAGCCTACCATTCTTCTAAGAGGCATAACATTTAATTTTTATGTTGACTGAGCTGTGTAAGGACTTATTTTTCGAAGGACCTGTTGTAGTTTTTATTTGTATCATGGTGGGGTAATGGTGATATTTTGAAGTCTTTTTGTTTGGTTGCATGTGAAATCATATTTTTTTTTAAATGTTTTTTTAAAGTGTCTACCGTGTAGATTCCGTAATGATTTTATTTTAATGTACAGGTTGTTATAAATATGCTAATACCAAATATGTGGTTTTATGGGGACTGTTATTGTTTTTTAACATTTTTCAGAAACTTTTTTTTCAGGTTCTTACAGATCGCCATGGAGGGATAAGCAGGAAACCTCTATAGACATCAAAATGACAACAAAAAAGTTGAACAGTCAGGGTCATGACTACCAGCGACTATCCCACTAAACCCTTATATTCCACAGAGTAATAGGTTTGCCAGTCTTTGGACCCTCTCTCTATAAGCTCTTCTTTTAGGAATGTGGAGCTCAAAACTGGATCCCATATTTCCAGTCTTAAAAGGGAATCATAAGAAATCAATAGGGCGTGATATGATATAACTATGTTAATACACCCAAATATTACAGCCTGTCATTCAGTTCTACAAATTAGCTCAATTGTAACCAGAATAACCAAGTCTTTCTCTTATTCTGTAGTCCAGTTGTATTTCTAGTTTTATTATGTTTAGTGTATATGCAGCACTACTCTAAAGCGATCACCTCCTCCTTCTTAATCTGGCTTGTGGTTTATGGCACATGTCTGCTCACACAAAAGTATGCATGGAGTGTAACTCCCTATAATTCATCCTACCATATGTCATTTTCAATAAAAATATATATACCGTATTTTTCGGACTATAAGGCGCACCGGATTATAAGGCGCACCATCAATAAATGCCTGCTAAAACCTCTAGGTTCATATATAAGGTGCACCGTATTATAAGACGCACCTGATTGTAAGGATGAATGACCAGCAGGTGGCAGACCTGTGCACAGTTCAAGGCAGCTGTAGTCTGGAAGTACAATTCATATATAAGGTGCACTGGACTATAAGGCACACCTTTGATTTCTGAGGAAATCAAAGGATTTTTTGTGCACCTTATAGTCCGAAAATGTACTGTCTATATAAAGAAATCAAAGTCCTGGTACTTATATCTGGTTTTTGTGAGACTATGCCTATGAAGCCTTTACCAACATCCACCATACATGTATAGTTTAAATAAAATCCCAGCCTCTGAAGGCTTCCTTTTATTGTTATCTGGGGAACCATTTCTATATTCCAGCCCCCCTGTAGATTTCTGATGGCTCCCAAGCATGTGGTTTGCCTATATTTGAGTCACAAATGCACAGGACTGCATGACTATTCACAGAAGCAACAAAAAAAAAAAATATTACTCAAGAATACTAACCATGATAACATAATGCTAAAATATATAGTTTATACAGAGACATAAAGCTATTGCATGGCATTGTGATGTTAAGGCTTTTCTTGGGAAATAAAATCATTCACCAAGTCATTGGTTCACTTTAACTGTTCATACTGTTTTTGCAGGAATCATTCAAAACAATACTTTATGTTTGACTATTTATTTTCAAAAGCCAAAACTCTAGAAAATACTTGTATACGATAAAATGTCTTTTATGTAAACCATACCCAAACCCTAGCATAAAAAGTACATACAAACTACATTTAGCCCTTGCAGCTTTAAATATATACCCAATGTGCCAATAGTCAATTCATGCCAGGGTGTTAACCACCAATCAAACATATATAAAAAAATATTGTTTAATAAAAGGGAAATGGACAGGAGGGTAAATGGCAGATTTAAAATGTTACATTTATTAAATTATTTTAAATAAGTAAATGCTCACACGAACTATATATAATTTAGCATAAGATAAGAAAAATTAACACTTTATTGTGCTGTCTAATTTTAAACATATACTACCCTTAATATTGCAGGGATAGTATAGAGGGTGCTACACTATGATGGTCAGGAATGGTCTTGTGGATAGTATTTGAATAGTGTTTATATGACACTGAGGGGCACATGTACCATAGTTTCATCTCTCTGAGGTGAATTTTAGAGACATTTGGCGGCTCTTTTTTTTGCACATTATGTATGATCCTGTCTTTTTACTTGTGAGACATGTTCGGTTTTTCCTATCCTGGCAGGCGCATATTTTGGCTTCTTTTTGAGACTTTTGTAACAAATGTCTCAAATCCACATAGACACAAGCCACGTGAGGGGGTTATATACAGGAGTGGACACAAGCCTTGTGAGGGGGTTATATACAGGAGAGGATACAAGCCACATGAGTGGGTTATATACAAGAGAGGATACAAGCCACGTGAGGGGGTTATATGCAGGAGTGGACACTACTGTTAATTTGGGATTTAACATGTTGCATTTTTAATGCATTTTGAAACCTATTACAACAGCGGAGGAGAGGTGATTTTCCTAATTACATTACTGTTAATATTTGAATGTACAAAACGCATAGTAAACGCAATGTTAACACATGCATTAATGCAGCATTTATATTGAGTTTTGTAAACACAAATGTTAACAGTAATGAAATAAGGCAAATCACCTCTCCTCAGCTGTTGTAATTAGTTTCAAAATGCATTAAAAACACAATTAAACAGCTACGTGTGACCTCAACCTTAGAAGTAACCAATTAAAAAAAAAAAAAAAGGGAAATAATTCCAATTTACATGTTAAAATCGGGTCCATGAAAAAAAAAAACTTCCTTTGCACCTGCCGTGGACCAGGTGCAGAATTGCGCAAAAAATGGCCAAAAACTGCAAAGGTCGCACGGAACATCTGGAAAACAATGATACATGAGGCACGCTGCACAAAGGTGCAGACAATGCGTAATTGAAAAAGAACAGAGTTAAAAGTCACAAAAATGGCATAAGTCGCTAAAATTTGACAATTTGCCTAGCTGTAACTATGATACATGTGCTCCTAAAAGATCATGTTTCCAGCAGTGCCTTGTTAATAATATGTACTGTATCATATAAAGATGTAACCATTGCGGTATAGGGTTTACATGTTGATCACTTCTGATTGTAGACGAAAAGAGCAGAGATAAACATAATATTGGTATTCCAATAATAACTGTCTGCTTCGGTACTCAAATTCTGGCAGTATACGTTGACAGTTGTCTTATATAACATTTACATAGGTGTTAATGGTGAGTACCAATATTATTGAGACCTAGTCTTGATAAGCTCACGGTGGCGACATTCGGCAAGCCTTTCTTCAAAACACATCACTATGGCACTACTGTACATATATTGTGTTGAATTTCTTTCTAAAAAAAAATAAAAATATGGAAAAAACCTGAGGGCACCACGTCACATCACGGGTGGCAGGATTCCGGTAGGATGTGATGCTAGTGGGCAGGACTTATGTTGTTACTTTGTATCTATGTGTGTCTATCTAAGCTTTGTATCATGGTTGATGAAGGCTTTTGATACGAGCTGAAAAACACGTTTCCTAGTGTACCTGTGTTAATATTCTGTAAGTTTACTATAATAAACGATTGAACTGATGAAGATTGCTAGTGACGGGATCTTTGTTGGATATATTACTGTGGCACCGCTCACCCACGGAGTGCCGTCTACCTGTTAAAATTGCACATACATCCCAGGCTGGGATATGCGCTTTCCACCATACAAAGTAAGTATTATATGTGAAGGTGATGCACATCTAACTCTGATCAGAAATATGTGCAGATTTCTAAGCACAAATTTCCAGCCACACAAGAGTCCTCTCCGCAGATAATACTCATTCAAAACAATAGTCATGCTTGACCTTTTCTACAAAGTAACATAACTTGAGTTAAAGCTACTCCATAAACACATATTGATGCACAGACTATCCTTAAACGTACCCTCCAATGTGTATTTCTCTTACCCTACAGAACCCTACAGCTGTTGACTCTGCTTTGTCTTCAAGTCACGTCGGCTAAACGGCCGTTGGGTTCTGAAGGGCAAAAGAAATACACATTGGAGGGGAAGTTTAGGGATAGTCTGTGGATCAATATGTGTTTATAGTGTTGCTTTGACAAAAGCTACATTACTTTGTAGAAAAGTTCAAGCACGTCTATTGTTCTGACCAAGTATTTTGTTTGTCTGGAAAGTGGTGCTCAGAGACCTGCACATACTCCCAATCAGAGACATATAATACTTACTTTATATGGTGGACAGCACACATCCCACCCTGGGATATGTAGTGCTGACTGTGCTTTGATGACAGGCTTGCCAAACATAGGGGCTGTGGAGATTATGAAGTCTATGTCTCAATAATATCGGCACTGGCCAATTAGCTAACTCCTATGTGGATGTATAACAAAACTGTCAATGCACCCTTCCAGAATTTGAGTACTGTAGCAGACAGTTATTATTGAAATGCCAACATTACGTTTATCTCTGCTCTTTGCTTCTACAGTCAGAAGTGGTCAACATGTAAACCCTATCCGGCAACGGTTACATCTTTATTTGATATCATACATATCATTAACAAGGCAATGTTGCAAGCATGATCTATTAGTGTCATATTAACAATATTATTTAAATATTATCCACAAGACCATCATATTGTAGCACCCTCCATAATATCCTTACAATAATAAAGGCATTGCATGTTTAAAATATGACATGGTCTTTACATACACAGTTTTTCATTTTCCTTATATTGACATAATAGTTATTATACAGTTTGTGTGAGCATTTACTTATTTTGAATAAATTATCAAAAGTTACATCTAAACCTGCCACTTATCCTCCTGTCCCTCATAAATTTAGCCTTTCAACCAGTGCAGTGCTTAAGGTTAGTCTAAAGACAAGGATCACAAACAAGCCTTAAAGGAAGAAAATGTTTCACATATACTAAGAAAGAACAAAAGAAAGCAATGTCATTTAAATGTTAAAGTAAAAAATGTTTATTGCACTTATTTCATTATATTTACAATAACAGTAAAAAGCACAGTAACATGTGGCTTCAACAATGCTATGTAGTATACATGCTGAGAGGTGAAAGTATTTACAAAGCTTGAGTAAAAAAGTTTTTTTTAATATGGTATTCCAAGACTGAGCTAAGGATCTCTTTGAAACAGAACAGAATCATCTTCCAACGATATCATTTTACCTATAGGCATAAAAAAGGGAAGAAAAAAGGGATAGTGTTATAAAGAGTAACACAAAGTTGTTCCTTATAAACATGCAGTCAGTTGCACTCAGTCTCCCTATGTATGTTTATTTATCATTATTATTATCTATCTGTAGTATTTCTGGCAATACACGCTGGGTTTTTTTGGGTGTAAAAAAGTCGGAAAAAAATTGCATAGAGGGATTTTGCACTTTTCATTGCTTAAAAAGTCACACATGACTATTTCCGCCACTTCACTATACTGGTGTAAACATAGAACTATTACTAGCGCAACGCTGTGCACAGCCATAGTCCCTCATGTGCTGCAAATTTTTGTGCATTTTGCGCCATTTTTGCAACTTTTTGAAGGAAAATTTCAGATATAAGTAGAGCATAAAACATTTATTAAAGGGCTAAGCCACTTTAATGAATCTAATGAGCAGTGAAGCTCCAAAGACAGGCATAGAACTGTTCCAAGGGGCCGCCTAATGATAACTCTCCCATTAGGAAGCCATCAGCTAACATACACATATGCAAGCCGGCTGAGCTTGCAGGTGTTTATAATGGACACCAAAACATAAGCCGCTGCTTGATACCTGTGACTGCAACTTATGCCCCTATGAATAAAGGGATCAGGCAAGTTGCAGTTCAACATTTGTTTATTTCTTTTAAATAAATGACTAATTTTTAATGTATAAAATATATCAAGAAAATAAATTCATGGTCCAGCAGAGTTGCAAACACAAATCCTCCTTTATTGTAAAAACACCATATATACTAGACAATTATGATGAGCAACTTCAGCCGACCTGTTTCAGACATTGTACCTGTCCTTGGTCATGGCTGAAGGCGGGTACACTGAAATGCGTTGGCTCAGGGTGCACACCACAGTTGTATTGTATATGTGATGTTTCTACAATAAAGGAGGATTTATGTTTGCAGCTCGGCTGGGCCATGAATTTATTCTCTTGTACCAAGCCCATGTGCTCATCCAGAGGGGTGGCCCGTGCCTTACTGGACAAGATTAGTAATGAGGTTTGTCCATTTTAAGTAATTAAATGGTATAATTTTATAATGAAGAGTTATGTAATTTTCTTTAAAACTTGTATATAAACTCTACTTGCTGTCATTCCAGGATTACTTCCAGTAGTTAATAAAATTCTGGGGGAGATTGGGAGAAGTATCTGAGAGCTTAATTGTTCTAGTTACCTATGGCAACCAATCAGAGCTCAGCTTTAATATTAGAAACAGCTGTGATAAAATTAAAAATAATAAAAATATCCATTTTTTTACACAATGAAAATATAAATAATGAAAATATAACATATATTTTCTGAATACATTTCTCATAATATTCTACATCCATACCTAACCTCCAGTGGAAACAAACCAGTCCATATCGTGTGATGTCAAACAGGTGCACTGCTTGTTACAGCTGCAGAGAGTAATTAGAGCCTTATCCTGTAACAAGCGGTGCACCTGTGTGACATCCCATGATATGGACTGGTTAGGCTTGGATGTAGAATGTTATGAGGAATTTATTCAGACACTAGTAGAATATGATATATTAACATTATTTTATGTTTTACTGTGTAAAAATGTGTATTTTCATAATACAAACAATAATATTTAGTTTCTAAAAGCTTATAATGTACTTACACGGATAGCTATATTACCACAATATCAATAATCACTGATTCTACAGTATTTTATAAGGGAACCTGTCATCAGAATTTTGATTATTAAACTATTATTCCCAGGAAGATATGGTTCTTGAAAATATTGAATTACATATTGAATTAATTTGTAAAGCCAACCCCTATTGTACCAAACAGTATTTCAAACAGGGTGGCAGCATCAAGCTAACAGTCAAAACACCAAAACTACCAGTACCCACTTGACTTTAACAAAAGTCAGTGATTTCTTATTTTGTCTTCACTGGTTTTCAATAGGAAGCTCATTTATTCTCATATTGATAATATATATATATATATATATATATATATATATATATATATATATATATATATATATAAAAATGAGACTTCCATAAGCTTTTTAAATAATTAAGCCTGATAAACCAGGGACACTTACTCATAGATCCAGGCACTGTGACCATGGTAATCTTCTTATGTTGGTTATCCATGTTCTCCTTTCTTCTAAAATCAACTTATAAAGTTATTTTAATGAGTCTGAAGGGCTCAGGAGGGTGTTTCCAGAGCCCCTCAGTGCTGTAGTTTTACAATCTATTACAATGAGCAGAGTAGGTCTCTCCTACACATGCACTTCCTGCTGCTGCCTGATTACACGGGCAGATGGAGGAGAGAGCAAGGGGAGACAAAGACATGTTCTGCTCATTGTAACAAGAAGTGAAAAGACAGTACTCAGGGATTCTGGTAATGCCCTTGGAGCCCTTCAGGTTAATTAGCATAACTATAAAGTTGATTTTGGTAGGAAGGAGGCTATGGATAACAAATCTAAGATGCTTATAAGAGTCATGGTGCATGGATTTATGAGTAAGTGTCCCTGGTTTACCATGATGGTTTTTGATAGTAGATTTCCTATAAATCACATATTAACATGTTCTGTAAACAAATGGAAGCCTTAGATTTTCCCTTAATGTGTGTTATTTGACGTCATGACATTAACTCCAGTCTACTCTCCAGTTTCCACAAATCGCACCTTGAACAAAGTTACAGTAGCACTGTAGAAGAGACTCAGAAGGAAGAGCACTATGAACGTGGAGGCTGTGGTCCACAGGTTATCAATATCATCATCTTCCTCTATGTAAAGTATAAGGGCTGTGATAAAAATATAAACATTAATACTAATTAGAATATAACCTAAAACAAGTAGAAACACAATAAACACAGACAGTGGGACATTTACTGATCTGCATTCTAAACACACACAAGATACATTCTTTTCACACATATCACTTCACATCTCAAGAACAGCCCTGAGATGAGCCCTGATGAATGTGTAGGTAACTGAAAAACCGATACTGTAAACCTGACAATTTTTGGCCACTAGTGCTAATGATAATACTATTATTAATAATAATAGTAATAAGGTGAATTTTGTGAACAGCCATACATGGTTATTAAGCTTAGTTACAGTATGGACTAGTGATGGGGTCATGCCTATTGTCTCTTAAAGCTTCCGTTTTTTCTTCCAATTCATTATTTTGTGTACTTTGTTAACGTATTTCTATGCAGTGTTTTGAAAAAGGCTTATTTTATTATGAAGCCAATACTTTCCTACAGATAAACTGAACAACACTTATTATCATAACACCCGTTATGGGTGCCATGGATTCATTCACTCATCAAGGGTGATGCCATCATTTGTAGCATGTCTGATATTTACTATTAGATTTACAGCTACATTGTAAACCAATAAACAAATTACTTTTTAATTAATACCCCGTAGGTATTTAAGATAAATAAATCTACCAGGTCATACTGATATTCAGTTAGTTGGAATTGAATATCTTGACTAAGTTATGATCCCAGTTTACAATAAAAAGCACCAGGTGTATATCTATTACATAGTTGTAGTGCCAGTATTGTTTTTTTTTTTTTTTTAATTTCTCTATATTTAGTTTTAGTTTAGTTATTTAGTTTTTTCTCGCAATTTTCTTAAAAAATGGTCCTTACTCCATCACTTTGCATAAGCCTCATAACTGATGCATATGAATTGGGTATATTCTGTACATGCGAAATGTATTGGGTATATGTACATTTTATATAGGTGAATACATAAACCAGTAGGTCACTATAAATGACCTTGATACATTTGTTAATGTATTGGTAAATTAAATTGGTAGTTTTTGTGTAGGACAGATCACTAAATATCAGAATGTATCAAAACTGTCCTACTGTATTAGGTTAAGGTGCTTTATTTGTTGTCCTTAGAAACTAAAACCCCAACTACAGTTGTATATGTGTGTTTATTAGTAGATTGGCTGTGTTGATACACAGTCAACTACTGATCTTCCAGATATTAAGTATGAATCTAAGCCATAATCCTATTCTTCTTGTAGAACCAATATATTAATGGCTAAATGTTGTGTACCATTAATGCAGTTCCTATTCAGTTGTTTGAAAATGTTATATTTTTATCCTAATAATTTCCTTAAATGTAATTCCTAATTTGAGTATTACATGTATGCATGTAATTTATGTGAAATTTGTTTTTAAATATTTACATGTAAAATATATTGAGTTAAAGATTAGTTAGATCAAAATAAACACTTACAAAAGTCACTTTTTTAAAGATCAGTACAGTTTCTGGTCCAATTGGTGGTTAACTTTTTGCCATGGATATATTTTTCCGTGGAACTATATACACTTCTGAAATGATCCTTGAGTTTTATTGACCTAGCAACTATAAATGTATATCA
The DNA here is from genome assembly GCF_040894005.1 of Engystomops pustulosus. Lineage (NCBI taxonomy): Eukaryota > Metazoa > Chordata > Amphibia > Anura > Leptodactylidae > Engystomops > Engystomops pustulosus. The sequence continues at coordinate 101,893,227 of NC_092411.1, read as the reverse complement.
TGTTTTATATTTATATTATATGGGTTATCCAAAAGGTCAAAATGGATATGTAAAAAAGAACTGTTAAGTATGTTTGTATATATTATTGGACTTATGTATCTTAATTCATGGAAATTAAAATATAAAATGTGTGGATGAATGTAACTTTGGCTATGAATGGAAGAACATATACCAATTGTGTAAGTCTAATCTCTGCTCTTAACTACACAAGAAATACAACTGCACACACTCCACACATAAAAACCAACATTTTATATATTTTTTTTATTTCTAATTTTCAATATGCAGACAGAGTTCAATGACGTTAATGTACAAAAAAGACTAACAAACAACAGGAAGACACATCTTCCTCCTTCTCATTCCATACATGACATAGGGAATAACAGGAGGCCGAGCTATCAGCTCTTATTATAGGGACTGTTAACAGGTATCAGACATAAAGAGTGACACATTCACATTAGTTGGTTTACCAATAGTTTTGTCAATGCTCTTCTGGATAGCCTGTTGTTTTAATGATTCATGAGCAACCAGGCAGGTATAAGATCTTCCAGAACTCCAATCCTCAAAATTTACAGTTAGTGTGCTATAAATTAGGTAAGTTTTCTTGGAAGAATAAGAAGGCTCCTCCATAGGTTGAGTAGTCATGAAATTTCTATCTTGTACTTCATCGTTGCTTGTCCACATGACAAATATGTCTTTTGGAAAAAATCCCCTAACCAAACATGTCAGTGTGACCTTTTCTTTGCGATTTAGCTCATCTTGATGAGGTGGGTAAAGTAAAACTGTAGGTTTCATAGGCTCTTGGCCTATAAAGTAAAACACATTAGTTAGTTAGAATTATTGTATCATCAATGTAAACAAATGTTTGACATTTATGTTTTGACAGTATTATTTATACATAGTTTGGCATATGCATCAAGGAATGTAAGTTTCCCATAAGCTCATCACACATGTTATACTGCTTTGATTAACACCAATGATCAGAGAAATCTTCAATTTTAGTTACAGGCGGGTGTCAACTATAATATACAGCTGAGAACCACAGATTCTGGCACCAGCTCCACTTGGGAGGGGGTAATACTACTTCTTGGGTTGGCAAGTCATGTGCATTATTATTATGTTATACTTCGGGAAGGGGTTAACCACCTTCTAGTTGGTATACATAGGGGTTTCTTTTAATACAAATCATGCTTACTAATCAATAAACTTTGTTAAATAATATAAATGTTATATAGCCTAAAAACTAAAGGACATAGCACATGTACAGATCAAAGGGAGTCTATCATCTCTACCACCTACAGAAATGCTCTGTGATATTAAACATACTTTTTATTATTTGTGTCCATTATGCCCTTTCTGAGATACCCCTAATTTACCAAATTACCAAATAGGTAATCAGCATATGTCTTAAAAATATATCTCAGAAAAGGCATAATTGACAGAAATAAAAAAAGGGATTGTTACCAGTGGTGTAACTTGAAGCTGATGGGCCCCAGTGCAAAGTCTGTGCCAGGGCCTGAATATAATGTATGGTTTATAGTACTACTCTTCTCATATGGGAAAGTGAGACCTTATGGGCCCCCAAAGTCTCTTGGGCCCGGTTGCGGCTGCACCCTCTGCACCCCCTCAAGTTACGCCCCTGATTGTTACATTTATTGTGCACTTCCCTACAGCATGCTGCCTACAGATTTTAATGCTTCAGGAGCATTTCCGACGGGCGTGTTATGCTGCTCCAGCGTCGCTCTATGGGCGGTGCTGGATCTGTGACGGCAGCTGCTGGATTTTGGGGGTTCCGGACGCTTCTGGTCATGCGCCATTCAAGACGCCGTGATCAGTAATTATTTCCACCTGTATTTGCTCTTTAAATGCGCCTTTAAACAAGTTTATTATGAATTTTCTTGTGGTTGATATTTTTTGGTCACTTATTATCCTAAGATAGTTTAATTAAACAATACATTTCTTAACTAAATTTGAGATGAGCTAAGTGACATTTAGATACTGGTCTCACACTGTTTGTGTTTCTTAATTATTGTTAAAGTCCAATATAATACATTGATTTATCTCTGTAGGACTTATGGATGACCCAAATAGAGAAACTATACAACAGTTGCATGTTTGTACTGCATATAGTAGATTAGAGTGATCATTTGCTAAGCTTTTACCTCTTGGCCTTAAAAAGTGGCAATTAGGACATTTGCAAAATTTAGGGGCCAAACTTTTTATTTTCAACTACCTACTGCAGTTTCTAAAAGTGAGTGGGAAACTAGACATCTTAAAAAGGTGAGGCCACATTGCTATTTAGTAATGTTTCATTGTTAAAGGACATCTACCACCTGGATGAAGGATTGTAAAACAAGCACACTGACATACTTGGCCTTAAAAAGTGGCAATTAGGACATTTGCAAAATTTAGGGGCCAAACTTTTTATTTTCAACTACCTACTGCAGTTTCTAAAAGTGAGTGGGAAACTAGACATCTTAAAAAGGTGAGGCCACATTTCTCAATTGATACCATTAAAAGTTGAACAAAATGTTCAAGTCCCACTCTGACAAAAGAGCGATGTGGAAAATGGAGTAACTTTTAAGGATAGACTTAAAGGGTTATTCGCATTCACATTTAATTTATTACATCTGCCATGTGTATACATTTCTTTATTTGCAGGTTATTATGAAAAATGTACATCTGAAAATAATTCTCCATAAATGTAGTCATGTTGTCCCTTAGAAATGAAATAGTAATTTTAGATACGACCACCACTATCGAGGCCCTTGACCACTGATTCAGCACTCATTACCACAAGATGGTTGTGGGACATGCAGTAATTCCTATTTCATATCCCAAAAAAATTTTTCTTTGTGCATACACTCTAGCAGTGGTGGTTATATCCAAGGACAGCTGTTTCTAAGGGACCGTAAGGTACATTCATGTGAAAACATCTTCATACGGGTCCATTTTTTAATAACATCCAACTGACAAAATGTATTTATATGACAGATTAATTAAATCAATTGTTAACGTCCAGATACACCAGATTTATTAAACAGTTGATAATTTTGCGACATATGTCAATGCAGAAAAACTGAATTAAAAGTCACATGATAATAAATGCCTTCCGAAGTATTTTAAAAACAAAAATAATTACCATTATCTTTAGCCAAGATTTCTTTTCTTGGAGATGCTAATTCATTATGGTTCACTACGCACTCAAATGTATTTTTCAACCAGTCATCAGCACACACTGTAGCAATGGCCTTGACCGAATATACACCGTTCTGCCAGACAGCGTTTTCAACAACAATGTCCTTAATCTTGGTCCTAGTTTCTCTTTCATACCAGGAAACTTCTAATCCATCCTCAGTTACCATATTGGAGATTATGCAGGTGAGCTTGGCCTTTTTATCCAGATATATGGTTTCGTAGGATGGCGGAACAACGGTGACCTGGATAACACCGGATGATGGTGGAATTTCTGAAAATATTTGAAAAATCCTACGATTAAATCAGTTTTTTATGCTATTTAGTAATGTTTCATTGTTAAAGGACATCTACCACCTGGATGAAGGATTGTAAAACAAGCACACTGACATACTGGCAGGAGATGCTCTTCTTCAATGCCTTCAATGCCCTTCTTCAATGCCTTCAATGCCCTTCTTCTTATTTTTACAAAAAAGCCTTTAAAATTATGCAAATGATCCTAAGGGGCTCCAGACTCCATAGGTGTTAATGAAGCCAGGAGCCCCTCAGGCTCGTTTGCAGAATTTTTAAAGCCTTTTTTCTTAAAACAAGGGCATAAAAACCTTAAATAAGAGCAGAACCTGCCAGAGGGGCACACACCGGTTTTTCAGTGTGCTTGGTTTACAATCCTTCATCCTGGTGGTAGATGTCCTTTAAGAGCTTATTCTATTTTATACTATTGCATAGTATAATGCATCATTTTTTATAACAGTTTGAAAATTCACTTACCACAAGTTTCAGATTTACTCAAATTCTTAATTTCATGAAAGCCAGTTGCAGGATGGTCAACAACACATGAGTATACATTGTTTTCATTCCAGTCATTCTTGGATACTGTGATATAAGAGCTTACTATATATTTTTGATTAGCAGTTAAACTGGCTTTATCTGTCAAGGTATTGAGGGTTGTCTCCATGTGGTTTTTGAGCCATTTCACTTTGATATTTTCTGGGTAAAAGTCACTGATGACGCATACAACTGTGCTATTCCCATACCAATTAAGGTCCTCTTTTACAGGAGCATGCATGGTAACAACTGGCTTTGCGTCTTTTATTGCTGCTGAAATAAACAAATTTAGTACATGTGTCAATGCGATATGCTATTTTTTATAATATTACAATGTAATTTATACAAGGCATAATAATAACAGTTATAATATATATATATATATATATATATATATATATATATATATATACATATATATATATATATATTTTTTTTTTTTTAATTTTGAGTTAATTAATATTCTTTGGTAAACATTTCTTATAGAGGAAGGGGCCCATTTTTTTCTACTGTCCAGATATTCAGCTACAGTAGTTTAATGACCATAATGAGATCTTAGATGGTGCCATTAAATTTCATGTTATCACATAGAAAAATTATATTCTATAAATATAAATTAATATACAGTATTGCACTACAATTGTTCAACCATCTGGGCCAAAAAATATGCTACAGTCACAATTTTACATTGTGGCTTTCAAGAAGTTGGGAAGTGATGTCAAACTGTGTATAGTAAGGCACTGTCTATTGTCACAGCAAATGGTCTCATACACTAAATATAATGAAATAAAATGATATGCTGATACAAAATTGATGTTTTAAATAGCAATAAATAATGATAAGTTATGTAAAATAAATCTAGGAAACAATAAACCTGCTTACCTTCATTCATAAGTTTCAAGGCCTTGCTGGTAAGTGAATGTGTTGCCACACAGTAATATGGATCTTGTTTGTCCCAGCTGTCGGTGGAAACTTTTATGTGGGTGCTAGACACATAGGTGCCACTGGTTTGCAGTACTGAATTGAAGGCCTTGAAGCCATTGGTAAAGCTGTTATTGGACTTGTCGCTCCAGCTGAAGTTAATAGTTGGTGGAATATAATCTTTGGCCAAGCAACCAATTGTGACCGTGGAGTCCAGAGACTTTCCACAAGAAATGAGTGGAAAGAGAGATGGTGCCTGCTCTGCAGCTGAGAATACAAGCAGAAGGTGGGAGCAATGAGTTTTTGGTTAGGAGGTGAAGTTCAGCAAAGCTAAGAGAAGGCTTGAAATGAGCTTCAGTTAAAGTTAGTTGTACATTGAGAGTTAGTAATAAGGATGGAACTACACAGTCAAGGAAAGGAAAGAGATTAGAGTTCTATTCCTCAGTAAGTATAATGTATTCTCATGACCAAAACATATGCACTGCACCAGATGAAAGGCTAAAATTATTGAGATACTATAATCAACTTATTGTATTGTTATGAAATATACCATTAAAATAAATTTCACTCCATAGACAATTCCTTGTAATCTCATTCTTAAGAACATGAAGTTATGTTTTCACCACTTATGTTGCTAAATAAGAAGTAGTGCCTATATTATTAGTATTAATTAGCAGGCCATTACTTTTGTCCTCCAATTGAATTTGCTTAGATGCTTAGATTGCTTCTATATGCATATATATTGCCGATATGATGCACTCTGTATGTAATACACAGTATCATAGCTAAGAAACCAATAGACAAAAGTGTACTTACTTGGTTTTACAAGGTAGAGTATGATTATATAGTCTAAAAGCCATGGCACTCTATAAGGAATACTTAGATATGTAATATGTGGATCGGACTATGTTCTCATTGTAGTTCAATGATAATAAGTGGACCATATATCTCTATGGACTACAGTCCAAAACAACATAACAGAGTATGAAGCGTCACTTAACTTTATCTTAGAAATGAGGTTGCTAAAAAATGTTATTAAATATTAACACGTAATATAAAATTCATCTGGATGGTTAGAGTAGCAGTAGAGTTAGAGAATATATTTGTGGAAATGGATTTCAGTGGAATAGATGAATCTCTGGAACCAGACATATTTAACAATACATTCATGTTTGAGCCTTACTTTACCCATTGCACTTTCTCTCGAATCATATGATTACTTCTACTAATTTGAAGCAATAATACTTGCTCAGATCTAAAACGTGATATATTCCAAATGAGCATTCTTATGAGTTTCTGCATAGTACTACATTTCCACCGAAGATTCTGCTCCATTACAATAACTATTCTGTGAATTCTGCAGAATCCATATACTTTACAGGTTTTCACATTTCATTGATTAACTGAATTTATGTTTGTGATATCGTATCCTTAATCATGTCTTATTGTTTCCATGTTAATAATATAATAATGTATTTTTATACATTTACCAAACAACATTATAGTAGCTGTGTATGGACTGCTTTCTACACCACTATACTGTATCCCTATGCTTTTTACCAAGCTACAATGTATCCTCTATATTTCCTACCAAGTTATGCTATACTCGCTATGCTTTCTTTGTACTTATACTGCACCTGCTATGCCTTCTACTGAGCTATAATGTATCCTCTATATATTTTCTACCAAGCTATCCTGTACTTACAATGCTTTCTTTGTACCTATACTGCACCTGCTATGCCTTCTACTGAGCTATAATGTATCCTCTATATATTTTCTACCAAGCTATCCTGTACTTACAATGCTTTCTTTGTACCTATACTGCACCTGCTATGCCTTCTACTGAGCTATAATGTAGCCACTATACATTCTACCAAGCTGTACTGTAGCTTTCTACCAAGCTATAACATATCCACTATAAGTATGACTGAGCTGTAGTGTTCTCACTATGCTTTCTACCAAGCTTTAATGTACTTTCAATGCTGTCTATTATACCAAACTATACTGTAAATGCTGTTTTGTACCGTTTTATACTGTACCGGCCATGCTATCTCACAAGTTGTACTGTACCCACTTTGCTTTCTAACAGTCTATACTGTACATTCAATGCTTCCTACCCAGCTATACTGTACCCAATATGCTTTCCACTGAGCTGTACTGTACCCATTGTTTCCTATAGAGCTATACTGTATATGCTATGCTTTCTATACAGCTATACTATAACCACTATGTTTCCTAGTACATGATATTAATATACATACTATGCTTTCTATACAGCTATACTGTAACCACTATGTTTCCTTGTACACAATAATATACATGCTATGCTTTCTACACAGCTATACTATAACCATTATATTTCCTAGTAACCTAAAATATACATGCTATGCTTTCTACTAGTAAATTCTGTACCTGCTAGGCTTTCTACAAAGCTGTTTCCTACTGAGCTTTACTATAAACACTATCCATTCTACTGAGCTATACTGTATATACTATTCATTCTACTGAGCTATACTGTATAAACTATCCATTCTACTGAGCTATACTGTATATGCTATCCATTCTACTGAGCTATACTGTATATACTATCCATTCTACTGAGCTATACTGTATATACTATCCATTCTACTGAGCTATACTGTATATGCTATCCATTCTACTGAGCTATACTGTACATGCTATCCATTCTACTGAGCTATACTGTATATACTATCCATTCTACTGAGCTATACTGTATACACTATCCATTCTACTGAGCTATACTATATATACTATCCATTCTACTGAGCTATACTGTATATACTATCCATTCTACTGAGCTTTACTATAAACACTATCCATTCTACTGAGCTATACTGTATATGCTATCCATTCTACTGAGCTATACTGTACATGCTATCCCTTCTACTGAGCTATACTATACACACTATCCATTCTACTGAGCTATACTGTATACACTATCCATTCTACTGAGCTATACTGTATATACTATCCATTCTACTGAGCTATACTGTATATGCTATCCATTCTACTGAGCTATACTGTACATGCTATCCATTCTACTGAGCTATACTGTATATACTATCCATTCTACTGAGCTATACTGTATACACTATCCATTCTACTGAGCTATACTATATATACTATCCATTCTACTGAGCTATACTGTATATACTATCCATTCTACTGAGCTTTACTATAAACACTATCCATTCTACTGAGCTATACTGTATATGCTATCCATTCTACTGAGCTATACTGTACATGCTATCCCTTCTACTGAGCTATACTATACACACTATCCATTCTACTGAGCTATACTGTATACACTATCCATTCTACTGAGCTATACTGTATATGCTATCCATTCTACTGAGCTATACTGTACATGCTATCCCTTCTACTGAGCTATACTATACACACTATCCATTCTACTAAGCTATACTGTATATGCTATCCCTTCTACTGAGCTATACTATACACACTATCCATTCTACTAAGCTATACGGTATATGCTATCCATTCTACTGAGCTATACTGTACATGCTATCCCTTCTACTGAGCTATACTATACACACTATCCATTCTACTGAGCTATACTGTATATACTATCCATTCTACTGAGCTATACTGTACACACTATCCATTCTACTGAGCTATACTGTATATACTATCCATTCTACTGAGCTATACTGTACATGCTATCCCTTCTACTGAGCTATACTGTATAAACTATCCATTCTACTGAGCTATACTATACACACTATCCATTCTACTGAGCTATACTGTACATGCTATCCCTTCTACTGAGCTATACTATACACACTATCCATTCTACTGAGCTATACTGTACATGCTATCCCTTCTACTGAGCTATACTATACACACTATCCATTCTACTGAGCTATACTATACACACTATCCATTCTACTGAGCTATACTGTATATACTATCCATTCTACTGAGCTATACTATACACACTATCCATTCTACTGAGCTATACTATATATACTATCCATTCGACTGAGCTATACTGTATATACTATCCATTCTACTGAGCTATACTATATATACTATCCATTCGACTGAGCTATACTGTATATACTATCCATTCTACTGAGCTATACTATACACACTATCCATTCTACTGAGCTATACTGTATACACTATCCATTCTACTGAGCTATACTGTATACACTATCCATTCTACTGAGCTATACTGTATATACTATCCATTCTACTGAGCTATACTGTATACACTATCCATTCTACTGAGCTATACTGTATATACTATCCATTCTACTGAGCTATACTATACACACTATCCATTCTACTGAGCTATACTATACACACTATCCATTCGACTGAGCTATACTATATATACTATCCATTCGACTGAGCTATACTGTACATACTATCCATTCTACTGAGCTATACTATACACACTATCCATTCTACTGAGCTATACTGTATACACTATCCATTCTACTGAGCTATACTGTATATACTATCCATTCTACTGAGCTATACTGTATATACTATCCATTCTACTGAGCTATACTGTATACACTATCCATTCTACTGAGCTATACTGTATATACTATCCATTCTACTGAGCTATACTATACACACTATCCATTCTACTGAGCTATACTGTATATACTATCCATTCTACTGAGCTATACTATACACACTATCCATTCTACTGAGCTATACTGTATACACTATCCATTCTACTGAGCTATACTGTATATACTATCCATTCTACTGAGCTATACTATACACACTATCCATTCTACTGAGCTATACTGTATACACTATCCATTCTACTGAGCTATACTGTATATACTATCCATTCTACTGAGCTATACTGTATGTACTATCCATTCTACTGAGCTATACTGTATACACTATCCATTCTACTGAGCTATACTGTATATGCTATCCATTCTACTGAGCTATACTGTATACACTATCCATTCTACTGAGCTATACTGTATATGCTATCCATTCTACTGAGCTATACTGTACATGCTATCCATTCTACTGAGCTATACTATACACACTATCCATTCTACTGAGCTATACTGTATATACTATCCATTCTACTGAGCTATACTGTATACACTATCCATTCTACTGAGCTATACTGTATATGCTATCCATTCTACTGAGCTATACTGTATACACTATCCATTCTACTGAGCTATACTGTATATGCTATCCATTCTACTGAGCTATACTGTAACTGTTATGCTTTATACTAAGCTATACTGTACCTGCTATGAATGCTACTGGGCTATACTGTAACCGATATGCTTTCTAATAAACTATACTGTGAAGGCTATTCTTTCTACAAAGCTGTACTATATTTGCTATGTACTGTAACTGCTATGCTTTCTACTGGGCTATACTGTATCTGCAAAGTTTATTGAACTATATTGTATCTGCTATATTTTCTGATGAGCTATACTGTATAGAATCTTTTATGTTTTCTACTGAGCTATGGTATGCTGTACCTATTCTTCTAAACCAATTCCCTTGTGGTTTTTGTTTAGGATTAATGTACCAAAATACTAAGATACTGTAAATTGAACATTGATATAATGTCCAATATTTTGCTTGTGTCCTGCTATGCTACAATATACCTACCATTCCTCTACTTTTCTGAACCATATATGCTTCTTGTGAAGTTATACAGTACTATATGTGCTATGTTTTCTGTTTTAATGGTGTGCCTTATATGGACCTGCTGTGTACCAAGTAGTCCTCTATATGCTGTGGTTTGTTGCTAGCTATTCTGTAGCTTCTGTGCTTTTAGCTAGCTATCCTGTACCTGCTGTGCTTTTTAGCTAGCTATCCTGTACCTGCTGTGCTTTTTAGCTAGCTATCCTGTACCTGCTGTGCTTTGTAGCTAGCTATCCTGTACCTGCTGTGCTTTGTAGCTAGCTATCCTGTACCTGCTGTGATTTGTAGCTAGCTATCCTATACCTGCTGTGCTTTGTAGCTAGCTATCCTGTACCCGCGGTGCTTTGTAGCTAGCTATCCTGTACATGCTGTGCTTTGTAGCTAGCTATCCTGTACCTGCTGCGCTTTGTAGCTAGCTATCCTGTACCGTCTGTGCTTTGTAGCTAGCTATCCTGTACCTGCTGTGATTTGTAATTAGCTATCCTGTACCTGCTGTGCTTTGTGGCTAGCTATCCTGTACCTGCTGTGCTTTGTAGCTAGCTATCCTGTACCGGCTGTGCTTTGTAGCTAGCTATCCAGTACCAGCTGTGCTTTGTAGCTAGCTATGCTGTACCTGCTGTGCTTTGTAGCTAGCTATCCTGTACCTGCTGTGCTTTGTAGCTAGCTACCCTGTACCGTCTGTGCTTTGTAGCTAGCTATCCTGTACCTGCTGTGCTTTGTAGCTAGCTATCCTGTACCTGCTGTGCTTTGTAGCTAGCTACCCTGTACCTGCTGTGCTTTGTAGCTAGCTATTCTGTACCTGCTGTGCTTTGTAGCTAGCTATCCTCTACCTGCTGTGCTTTGTAGCTAGCTATCCTCTACCTGCTGTAGTTTGTAGCTAGTTGTCCTGTACCTGGTGTAGTTTGTAGCTAGTTGTCCTGTACCTGCTGGGATTTTCTGCTATGTATTCTGTACCTCCTGTGCTTTGTAGCTAGCTATCCTGTACCTGCTGTGCTTTGTAGCTAGCTATCCTGTACCTGCTGTGCTTTGTAGCTAAGTATCCTCTACCTGCTGTAGTTTGTAGCTAGTTTTCCTGTACCTGCTGTAGTTTTTAGCTAGCTATCCTGTACCTGCTATGCTTTGTAACTAGTTGTCCTGTACCTGCCGTGCTTTGTAGCTAGCTATCCTATACCTACTGTGCTTTTTAGCTAGCTATCCTGTACCTGCTTGTGCTTTGTAGCTAGCTATCGTGTAACTGCAATGGTTTGTAGCTAGTTATCATGTACCTGCTGTGATTTATAGCTAGTTATCCTGTACCTGCTGTGATTTATAGCTAGTTATCCTGTACCTGCTGTGCTTTGTAGCTAGTTGTCCTGTACCTGCTGTGCTTTGTAGCTAGCTATCCTATACCTGCTGTGCTTTATAGCTAGCTATCCTGTACCTGCTGTGATTTGTAGCTAGCTATCCTGTACCTGCTGTGATTTGTAGATAGCTATCCTATACCTGCTGTGCTTTGTAGCTAGCCATCCTATATCTGCTGTGCTTTGTTGCTAGCTATCCTGTACCCGCTGTGCTTTGTTGCTAGCTATCCTGTACCTGCTGTGCTCTGTAGCTAGCTGCCGTGTACCTGCTGTGCTTTGTAGCTAGCTATCCTGTACCTGCTGTACTTTGTAACTAGCTCTCCTGTACCTTCTGGGATTTGCTGCTACGTATTCTCTACCTGCTGTAGTTTGTAGCTAGCTACCCTGTATCTGCTGTGGTTTGTAGCTAGCTACCCTGTACCGACTATGCTTTGTAGCTAGCTACCCTGTACCTGCTGTGCTTTGTAGCTAGCCATCCTGTACTTGCTGTGCTTTGCAGCTAGCTATCCTCTACCTGCTGTGCTTTGTAGCTAGCTATCCTGTACCTGCTGTGCTGTGCATCCAGCAGTCCTCTGCTTGTTGTGCTTTGTTGCTAGCTATCCTCTACCTGCTGTAATTTGTAGCTAGTTATCCTATACCTGCTGTTCTTTGTAGCTAGCTACCCTGTACCTGCTGTGCTTTGTAGCTAGCTACCCTGTACCTGCTGTGCTTTGTAGCTAGCTATCCTGTACCTACTGTGCTTTGTAGCTAGCTATGCTATACATGCTGTGCTTTGTAGCTAGCGATCCTGTACCTGTTGTGCTTTGTAGCTAGCTATCCTGTACCTGCTGTGCTTTGTAGCTAGCTATGCTGTACCTGCTGTGCTGTGTAGCTAGCTACCCGGTACCTGCTGTGCCTTGTAGCTAGCTATCCTGTACCTACTGTGCTTTCTAGCTTGATACCCTGTAACTGTTGTGCTTTGTGGCTAGCTACCCTGTACCTGCTGTGGTTTGCAGCTAGCTACCCTGTACCTTCTATGCTTTGTAGCTAGCTACCCTGTACCTGCTGTGCTTTGTAGCTAGCCATCCTGTACCTGCTATCCTCTACCTGCTCTGTTTTGTAGCTAGCTATCCTTTACCTGCTGTGCTGTGCATCCAGCAGTCCTCTGCTTGTTGTGCTTTGTTGCTAGCTGCTGTACCTGCTGTAATTTGTATCTAGCCATCCTATACCCATAGCTCCCAACCGTCCCGATTTTGACGGGACTTTCCCGTTTTTCGTACCCCTGCCCCGCGTCACGGGCAGCTATGATATTGTCACGGATTCTCCCCCCAGGTCCCGCTGTGTCCCGCTGCTGTGTCCGCATAGTAAATACTTTGAAAGTCTGAACTCACAGTACAGAATGGCTTCTACAGACATCGGGAGGGAATCCTTTTCAGAGAAGTGTCGGGCTTAGCGCAGAGCAGGGACCACGTCATCAGCTTCAGATCTGTCCATATATGGTCACTGCATCTCCTAGGGTTCTCCAGAGCAGACATCGGGCAGGGAATCCTTTTCAGAGAAGTGTCGGCTTAGTGGAGAGAGCAGGGACTACGTCATCAGCTCAGATCTCTATCTGTCCATATATGGTCTCCAGGTCTTCCCCAGACACAAGCTCTTTATATAATTAAATTACATAAAGTTTTGCCCAGGCTGAGATTCGAACCTGGGACCCTCTGCACCATAGACAGGAGCCTAACTAACTGAGCTATAAGCCCAGTGATACAGAGCTGAGGATTTCTGGTAAGTAAGACATGTTATCAGCCAGTGTTACATTGTGATACAGACTAATGCACTGATATATAGTGAGGGATCTTCTCAGAGATTATTATTGTAATTATTGAGACTATTATTATTATTATAAATTTTATTATTATGGAGATGATTATTAATAATGGTAAAAATAATAATAATCATCTCAATAATAATAATAATAATAATAATAGTCTCAATAATTACAATAATCTGAGAAGATCCCTCCCTATATACCAAGGCAGTATATAGTTCTTAGTTACCAAAATTCTCCACTTGTTAATCACTGAGGTTATAGCTCAGTGGGTTGAGGCGCTGTGTTATTATTGTACATGGACACTGCAGGTTCTGGGTTCAAATCCCAATGAGGATAATATTTTTATTTTTTTTTTTTTTAAATTATGATTTTTATTATTTTTAATATGGCTAAAATTTGGGGCGTGGCCAGGGAGTGATTGGGGGTGTGGCTTAGGGGGATCGCCGCGGCACGCTACGCGTGCCGCCATTTTGTCCCTCTTTCCTTTTCCCAAATGTTGGGAGGTATGCTATACCTGCTGTGCTTTGTAGCTAGATTTCCTGTACCTGCTGTGCTTTTTAGCTATCTACCTTGCACCTGTTATGGTGTGTAGCTAGCTATCCTATACCTGCTGTCTTTTGTAGCTAGCTATCCTATACCTGCTGTAGTTTGAAGCTAGCTATCCTATACCTGCTGTAATTTGTAGCTAGCTAACCTAAACCTGCTGTGCTTTGTAGCTAGCTATCCTATACCTGTGTTGATTTGTAGTTAGCTATCCTATACCTGCTGTGCTTTGTAGCTAGCTATCCTTTACCTGTTGTGCTTTGTAGCTAGCTATCCTGTACCTGCTGTGATTTGTAGCTAGCTATCCTATACCCGCAGTGGTTTGTAGCATGTTATCCTGTACCTGCTGCGCTTTGTAGCTAGCTATCCTGTACCTGCTGTGCTTTGTAGCTAGCTATCCTATGCCTGCTGTGCTTTGTAGCTAGCTATCCTGTGCCTGCTGTGCTTTGTAGCTAGCTATCCTGTGCCTGCTGTGCTTTGTAGCTAGCTATCCTGTGCCTGGTGTGCTTTGTAGCTAGCTATCCTGTACCGTCTGTGCTTTGTAGCTAGCTATCCTGTACCTGCTGTGATTTGTAGCTAGCTATTCTGTACCTGCTGTGCTTTGTAGCTAGCTATCCTGTACTTGCTGTGCTTTGTAGCTAGCTATCCTGTACCTGCTGTGCTTTGTAGCTAGCTATCCTGTACCTGCTGTGTTTGCAGCTAGCTATCCTATACCCGCAGTGGTTTGTAGCATGTTATCCTGTACCTGCTGTGCTTTGTAGCTAGCTATCCTGTACCTGCTGTGCTTTGTAGCTAGCTATCCTATGCCTGCTGTGCTTTGTAGCTAGCTATCCTGTACCCGCTGTGCTTTGTAGCTAGCTATCCCGTACCGTCTGTGCTTTGTAGCTAGCTATCCTGTACCTGCTGTGATTTGTAGCTAGCTATTCTGTACCTACTGTGCTTTGTAGCTAGCTATCCTGTACCTGCTGTGCTTTGTAGCTAGCTAGCCTGTACCGTCTGTGCTTTGTAACTAGCTATCCTGTACCTGCTGTGATTTGTAGCTAGCTATCCTATATCCGCAGTGGTTTGTAGCATCTTATCCTGTACTTGCTGTGCTTTGTAGCTAGCTATCCTATACCTGCTGTGCTTTGTAGCTAGCTATCCTGTACTTGTTGTGCTTTGTAGCTAGCTATCCTATACCTGCTGTGGTTTGTAGCTAGCTACCCTGTACCTGCTGTGCTTTGTAGCTAGCTATCCTATACCTGTTGTGCTTTGTAGCTAGCTATCCTGTACTTGCTGTGCTTTGTAGATAGCTGTCCTATACCTGCTGTGGTTTGTAGCTAGCTACCCTGTACCTGCTGTGCTTTGTAGCTAGCTATGCTGTACCTGCTGTGCTTTGTAGCTAGCTATCCTATACCTGCTGTGCTTTGTAGCTAGCTATCCTGTACTTGCTGTGCTTTGTAGCTAGCTATCCTATACCTGCTGTGGTTTGTAGCTAGCTATCCTGTACCTGCTGTGCTTTGTAGCTAGCTATCCTATACCTGCTGTGGTTTGTAGCTAGCCACCCTGTACCTGCTGTGCTTTGTAGCTAGCTATCCTATACCTGCTGTGCTTTGTAGCTAGCTATCCTGTACTTGCTGTGCTTTGTAGCTAGCTATCCTATACCTGCTGTGCTTTGTAGCTAGCTATGTTGTACCTGCTGTGCTTTGTAGCTAGCTATGTTGTACCTGCTGTGCTTTGTAGCTAGTTATCCTGTACCCGCTGTGCTTTGTAGCTAACTATCCTATACCAGCAGTGGTTTGTAGCTAGCTATCCTGTACCTGCTGTAGTTTGCAGCTAGCTATCCTGTACCTGCTGTGCTTTGTAGCTAGCTATCCTATACCTGCTGTGCTTTGTAGCTAGCTATCCTGTACCTGCTGTGCTTTGTAGCTAGTTATCCTGTACCTGCTGTGCTTTGTAGCTAACTATCCTATACCAGCAGTGGTTTGCAGCTAGCTGTCCTGTACCTACTGTAGTTTGTGGCTAGCTATCCTGTACCTGCTGTGCTTTGTAGCTAGCTATCCTGTACCTGTTGTACTTTGTAGCTAGCCATCCTATATCTGCTATGCTTTGTAGCTAGCTATCCTGTACCTGCCGTGATTTGTAGCTAGCTATCCTGTACCTGCTGTGCTTTGTAGCTAGCTATCCTGTACCTGCCGTGCTTTGTAGCATGTTATCCTGTACTGGCTGTACTTTGTAGCTAGCTATCATATCCTATAGCTGCTGTGGCTTGTAGCTAGCCATCCTGTACCTGCTGTGCTTTGTAGCTAGCTATCCTATACCTGCTGTGGTTTGTAGCTATGTCTTTTGATGGGACATATGGTACCTGCTATGGTTTCTACTTAGCTGTTCTGTACTTATCGCTTTTTATCTGAGCTATATTATATTAATAATATTATATTTTTATTAAGCTGTATGGTACCTGCTATGGGTTCTGTATCTATAGCTTTATACTGGTCATGATTTCTGCTGTTCTATACTTTTCTAGCTATGCTTTATGCTGTAATATGCCTAAACTATGCTGAACTTGCTAAGCTTTTAACTGACATAATATTGCTAAAACAGTCTATCAAGTATTCAGATATAAAATATCTATAAACTATACGATAGTTTAATGAATAAAAGCAGTATATATAAACAACTATGCAAAGGTAAAACTATGTAGAGCTGATACATGAAAAATAAACAGTAGATTTATTGCTTTTCATATGCTGTAACCAAACCCTATTGCTGTTAAATATCATAGTCTAAAAAAAAAATAATACAAATGACTGCTGACTAAAATCTAGCAATATCATTTATAAGACAGAATATTCTTATAAATAATACAAATGACTGCTGACTAAAATCTAGCAATATCATTTATAAGACAGAATATTCACAGAATACAATATAACATATTAAATTAAATAAATAAAGGATTAAATGCATAGCACCATTTAGGACAATAATGTGTTGTACTAAGTGATTAGTCGAAACATAAAGCTATAAAAAATATAGAAATGTTTCCAAAATCTCTTACCAGAGTTTTGATCCTTGCACTTTGTATATGAATATAATTGTAAAGTTTTGATCCTTATTAAAAATCTAAAATGCTCAAACTACTGCATGCATTTACAGATAATGAGAATGATATATAAAGATATATAATATATAAACATATATTAAATATATATATGTATATGGAATATAAATATGAATACGTTTTGATCCTTATTAAAAATCTGATCAAGATTGATGGATAGAATGATATATAAATGTATATGTACTTAATATTCATGTATTATATATATATGAATAGATCGAATATATATATATATATATTAGTTTTGGCTTGAGCAACTGAATATACAAAATGCTTTTGACTGTAAAACAATTAACTTATATTCTTGGTGGAGTTGTTTTACATTATGTATAGAATAAAGGTCTTCAAATGTTACATAAAATGTTATTAATGCACAGATTGTTGTATTGGTAAAAATTATTAAGATTAAAACATTAAATGCATCTATATATTAGATATATGTAGATACATTTTACCCAATTTTAATCTCTAAATGTTTGTTTTTTAAAGTTTTTTTTGAATGAACAAATATTGATTTGGATCATAAGAATAATAATAATAATAATATATTAGCTAATAGTATTATTTTAATTTTATATTGTTTAGAAAATATGTGTATACTCAATTGAGCTTTAGGAAAATTAATCTGCTAAAAATATAATCTGTGGTGATATTGTTTTTCTTGGAACCTGACAGCTGTGAGCAATAATTTATTCAAGTGTGACTTTCATGTCTACTTTTAGATTCTGGATCTTGCTAAGAACACATCTGGGGGTTTCAGTTACCACCCAAAACACCTGCTGGTTTCACTTCCCATTTCAAGGAACAGAAACTTGAAACTACAGTATGATAGAAAATCAGAGTTATAAGATAAATATCTAAAAAACTATTTTATATCTAAGTTAATTTAGCAATATTAAGAGTAATAAGAATAATTTAAAATTAATAAGTTGGTTGACATAAGTTTAAAATTTTGGCAAGTATTATTACATATTATTATAGTTTTCTATTTAAAATTTATTTTCATTTCAGACAGAAAATTAGTTAAGGAAAGGCTATCTTTTAAGGAAAAGAACATTTTACATTTACATATATTTTTTAAATTCTAATCATGTTTAAAACTTAAATTATTACATAATATTTGAATATTAAGTGAAAGGTTATTATTAATGAAGAAATGGATAAACATAAAAATAAATACCAACTTTTTCCCAATTTTAAAGTACTGGTATGAATCAGATATATAAATAAGTTTTTAGCCCCCTATTATTTATTTAGTTTTGTAAACAATTTATCTTCAGCAGAGATAGATTTAGGGTATAATAAGAAGTTTGACTCAATTTTCTAACTGAAATATTGTACTATGATCTGAACTAATCCATGGTTTTTACAACACAACTTATTTACAGGCATAGAAATCACAAACAGGTTATACAGAAAAAAATTAATTTGTAACATTTGGTTTAACATTGTTACCTATTATTGGAATTTACTGTATAAAACATAATCATTCTTACCTGATGTCACAGTGACCAAGGTTCCTGGTCCCCATACATCCATAGCATTGTAGCACAATAATGAAATTCTTAAATGACCCTATACAAAATTCTGTCTAGTGTACAGAATTGTAGTTTATCAACATATATTTATAATAAATGACATGTCTCCCAAAAAAGTACTAAGGACTAATTTAAAAAAACTGTACCATCTTTTTAAGTATTTTTTGAACATAAACTGAGATCTTTGTTACAAAGTTTTCACATAGAAAATGCCAAAATATCAAACTTCTTGAGCATTTTAGGAAACTTAAACAAGATATTAAAATTATATAAACTTAAGAAATCCATTTTTGCACTTTTAGTATTGCATATAAAAACAAGTAGTAATAGAATAAAAATCTTACCTGATGTTACTGTGACCATCTGTCCGGGTCCCCAAATATCAAAAGCCCAGCTCACTGTGTCACCATTAACTGGCAAACCATTACAAAAATTCCCCCAGGTTCCCAAACAACAGTCTAACAATCTATCATAAAAATTAATATACAAATATCATCCTTTTCAATCTGCAACTGTAACAACATAAATCCTGTTGTAGGTTTGAAACACATCATTTAAACCTATTTTCTGGGTTTTGGTTTTTAATAAATAAATAAAAATAAGGTGCAAAATCATCAAAATCTCAGAAAAATAAGAGTAGCAAAGTAAAATTTTCTTACCTGATGTTACGGTGACCATTTGACCAGGACCCCATATATCAAAGTAGTCACAGTGACACAAATGGCTGTTACTAGGTGCCAAATACTGTTTGATTTGCCCTTAAGTAACTACTTTTGGCAAATTGCTACTATATCGATAATTTGTAATTTTGCAACATAAAATTATAAACAGAAATTGGTCTCAAGAATGTAATGTATATAAAAATAGAACCAATGCAATCTACCAGAAATAAGCAGTCACAGTTTTTTCCCTAATTAGACAAGACTAATTTTTAATAGCACTCAGATCAGATTTTTAGGTAAAAAAACATAAATAGATAAATTAATTTACTGTACCTGATGTGACAGTTACAAATGTGCCTGGTCCCCACACGTCAAATCTGTTGTACACAATAACACAGTTTGCAACTCTCCTTTATTAGAACCTTTAAGGACTTGCATGTTTACTGCAATCTAAGAACATTTCATAATACTCCTGAGACATTAGCAGCAGCCGCTTCCCCCTCCCTAGTCTTTCTTACTGGGCTTTGACATGGAAGCTTAATACTCAAGAATGATGATTTGTTTTCTATTTCAATACTGACTGGGTGGGTTATCTATCTTCTCCGGTGTACAGCGTGGAACGGTGCCACAGTACCGCCGCAGGGTCGTCATTGCAGTCTGTGGGGACGTATATGTGGCCGCAAATTTGCGGCCGCATGTACGTCCCTCCAGACGGCCGTGTGAATAAACCCTAAGAATCAAAATCTGGTGGGGGCCCCCATTGAATGTAGTTTAGACAGGGTAGAGCAATCGCTATATACAGCCTCTCCAGTAATAACTATATACAGCTCCCAGTATTCATGATATACAGCCCCCCAACAATAACTATATACAGCTCCCAGTAATCAATATATACAACCCCCCAGCAATCACTGTATACAGCCCCAAGTAATCACTATATACAACCCCCCAGCAACCACTATATACAGCCCCCTAGTAATCACTATATACAGCCCCCCAGTAATCACTATATACAGCCCCCAGCAACCACTATATACAGCCCCCTAGTAATCACTATATACAGCCCCCCAGTAATCACTATATACAGCCTCCCAGCGCTCACTATATACAGCCCCCCAGCAATCACTATATGCAGTCCCCCAGAAATCACTGTATACAGCTCACCAGTAATCATTATATACAGCCCCCCAGCATTCACTATATACAGCTCCACAGTAATCTCTATATGCACCCCCAGCATTAACTATATATAGTCCTCCCAATATTACCTATATAGAGTCCCACAGCATTAAATATATACAGTTCCCCTATAACAACTATATACAACCCCCTATAACAGTGGTGGCGAACCTATGGCACGGGTGCCAGAGGTGGCACTCAGAGCCCTTTCTGTGGGCACTCAGGACATCACCCCAGCACAGAGTTCACCAAACAGGACCAAATATATCAAGTCTTCCTGCAGTCCTAGGCAACTTAAGAGATGCTGCTCTTAGCATTATTTTACATTGACACTCCATTGACTGTTTGGAACTGCTTGAAAAGTGAGAAGGTGTTGATAGAACTGCATTATCTTTGGAGGTCTTTCTGCTACAGCCACCATTCTTCCACCATTCTTCCACCATTCTTCCCTGGAGAGAAGCTACAATAATAGTCTGAATTTGCCCACCTTCTTTCAACTGTATTGGTGTCCTCAGGCGGCCAATACAATTGAAAGAAGTGGAACAGGTAACAGTAAGTTACTGCTTAAAATGCCATGTTGGCACTTCACGGTAAATAAGTGGATTTTGGTTGTAGTTTGGGCACTCGATCTCTAAAAGGTTCGCCATCACTGCCCTATAATAACTATATACATACACCCATAATAACTATATACAGACACCCATAATAACCAGTGGCGTAACTAGAAGCTGATGGGCCCCAGTGCAAAGTCTGTGCCAGGCCCCCAACTATAATGTATGGTTTATAGTAATATTCTTCTCATATGGGAAAGTGACACCATAAGCGCCCCCTAAACCTCTTGGGCCCAGGTGCGATCGCAACCTCTGCACCCCCTCAAGTTGCTCCCCTGATAATAACTATATACACCCCCCTCATAATAACTAACTGTATACAGTCCCCCTATGATAACTATATACCCCCCATAATAACTATATACACCCCCTATAATAACTAGCTATATACAGTCACCCTATTATAATTATATACACATCCTATAATAACTAACTATATACAATTGCCCTATAAAACCTATATACAGTCCAAGGTAAAATAATGAAATTATAGTTCATCTTCCTCCGTTCCCCTAATCCATGCCGACCTCATCGTCTCCCCTCACGTTGTCCCTCGAAGGTGTACCAAGATGGTGACGTCCAGCCGACAGGAAGCGCAGTGACGTGGCACTCTGCGCCGGCGCAATGACGTCACACATTGTGCCGGCGTCAGCAGCAGGGCGCTGCCATCTTGAGTTTCTCCGGACCGTCTAATGGCAGAGGATCAAGAGAAGAAAAAATCAGGCTGGAACCGCGCTGCTCGATATCCACAATGTTTAATTCAAAATTCAAGTAGACAACGTGTTTCGGAAGTGGAATGCCTCCTTCATCAGGTCCGAAAACACAGTTTCTCTAATTATAACAGGAAATAAATACAATAAAAATTCTAAAAGATAATATCAGTCTTGGACATAGAATTGATATATAGGCGGTCCCCTGGTTACATACAAGATAGGTTCTGTAGGTTTGTTGAATTTGTATGTAAGTTGGAACTGTATATTTTATCATTGTAATCCCAGCCAGAACTTTTTGGGGCTCTGTGAGAATTAAATTTTAAAAATGTTGGGTTGTCATAAGAATCAATATTAACACTAAAGCTTCATTACAGACACCTGTGATAACGGTTACAGCTGTTTATCATAGCCTAGGACTGAAGTACAATAAATTACCAACATCCAGAGGTCCGTTTGTAACTAGGGGTCGTATGTAAGTCGAGTGTTCTTAAATTACACTGTCAGTGTGGGGTATCTGTATAACGCACATTGCAATACCTTTTGGGGGCTCTAGTTTACAGCCAGATTTATGTGTCAAATCCACATAGTTTATAAACCACAGAAAGGTGGCAGGTGGAGCAGGCAGAGATGGCAGCACAGTAAGGGGATGTCGCTGCAGGGGTGACTCTGTGAGGCCAGAACTGCCGTTGTCATCTAGTGGCAGTGTGTTGATCAACAACCCAAAGGTTGTTGAATGGTTGACTAGGTCATCCAATTCCTCAAATATAACATCTGACAACCCCAGCCAAGAGTCCTTAGGTTCCTCTGATACAACAATTAGTTGGCATGGCCCAGGAGAAGGTCAGCGGCCCTCACCTGTCCTCAACCAGGCTCTGTCCTGTTCCTTTCCCTCAGCCAGAGAGCTACTAGGTGGTCTGGGCTCAGCGCCACTATTCAGCGAGGACGAAGTGTTTGAGGACAGTCAGCAGCTGCTTTGCAGTGAATTGGTGGGGCAGACTTCCGCTGCTTTCTGCAGTAGGCAGGCTGTGCATACTGACATCGGTGAGGAGAGTAGCAGTGACCGGGAAACGCAAATTGACGATGATGTAGCCGATCGCACTTGGGAGCCGGGTGTAGGAGGGGATTCATCATCGTCGGGCGAAGAGAGTGTCAGCTTGCGGATCAGGCAGCAAGTCGCTACTGTGGCTGTGAGTCAGCAGGGTGGCAGCAGTGCGAGGACGGGAGCCAAACATCCGCGGGGTACAAATCCCGATTCGCAGGCCCAAATAAGCAGTGGCACAGGGGCTCAGTGAGGCAGCGGTGGTAGTAGTCGCTCAGTGCAGAGTGTTGGCGGTAAAATTACCACCTCAGCGGTGTGGCAGTTTTTTGTAAAGACACCAGAGGATCTGAGCGTGGGTATATGTCGTATCTGCGGGCAGAAAGTGAAGCGTGGCCAGGGAGCTAACCTTGGCACCATGGCCCTGCGCCAACACATGCAGCATCACCATCCAATGGCCTGGGAGAAACGGGTGTCAGATGAGGTCCATCCTGCAGGTGCAGTAACAGCAGCAGCACCTCGTGGCACACATGCTGTTTCAGCAAGTCAAGGCTCCAGCACCTCTGCCGAAGGGAGCTGTTTGTCTTTGACATCATCTCCCGGTCCAGATGCTCCTTCTTCTCGCTACGCATGGCGCCAGCAGTCGTTGAGCGAGGCGATTACAAAAAGACAACTCTATGCGTCCAGCCATCCTAAGGTGCAGAAGCTGACCGTGCTCTTGTCGAAATTGTTGGTACTGCAGTCTCTCCCTTTCCAAGTCGTGGACACTGCACCCTTCAGAGAACTAATGGCTTGTGCCGAACCGAGGTGGAGAGTTCCAAGCCACAATTTTTTTTTCCAAAAAGACTGTGCCAGCCCTTCACCAATATGTACAACAGAAGGTGGGCCAGTCCTTGAGCTTATCAGTTCCTTCCAAGGTGCACGGATGTGTGGAGCTGTAATTATGGTCAGGGCCAGTATATGTCCTTCCTGCCCAGCCACACCAACAACTTCCACAAGAGACGGCACTTTCTCCTCCACGTTGTCAAACTGCTGCTCCTGCGCCAGTGTCCGCCTCCTCCTTCTCCACCACCACCTCCACAAGTGCTGCTCCATCATACCACATGTGCAGGGCACAGCGGTGTCACGCAGTTCTACACCTGGTTTGCCTGGGCGAACGAAGTCACACAGGGGAGGAACTGCTCCGCGTCATGCAAGAAGAAATCAATGTGTGGCTTTCTCCACGACAACTAAAAATCGGAACCATGGTGACAGACAATGGGAGGAACATGGTGTCCGTGCTGCACCGAGGAGGGATGGTCCATGTGCCCTACATGGCGCATGTGTTCAATCTGGTAGTCAACAAGTTCCTGAAGTCTTACACCCATCTGCAAGACATTCTAAAAATGGCCAGGACACTGTGCACGCACTTCAGCCATTCTTACAAAGCAAAGCACACCCTCCTCGAGTTGCAGCGCCAGAACGGCCTACCCCAACATAGTCTGATATGCGATGTTTCCACCCGTTGGAATTCCAGCCTCCATATGTTAGACCGCCTGTATGAACAGAGAAAAGCCATTAATGATTTTTTGATGATGCAAGCGCACCGTAGTACTCCCCTGTGTAACTTTGATGTCAGCCACTGGCAGCTCATGCGTGACACCTGCCGTTTGCTCAGGCCCTTTGAAGAGGCCACGTTATTTGTCAGTTGCCAGGACTGCGGGATGAATAACGTCATTCCACTGCTTCATGTCCTGGAACTCATGCTGCAAAATCTGTCTGGTCAGGGCACTGGAGAAGTGGAGACTACATCTCATGGCCACATGAGTCCGGTGGGGGCTGAACTGGAGGAGGAGGAGGATATTGGAGCACAAGCAGAGTCTGGAGGAGGTAGAAGACGAGGCAGATGACCCAGAAGCACCATGGCAGTATACTGTGGATATGGAGACCGGGAGTCCCTCAGAGTCACTTGCGCAGATGGCCCGCAGCATGCTGCTTTGCCTAACTTGTGACAGCCGAAAAGTCAACATCCGCCATAGGGATGACTTTTGGCTCTCCACCCTCTTGGACCCTCCCTACCGGTCCAAAATGGGTGACTTTTTTCCTGCTGCTGAGAGGAAGGAACAACCGGCATACTATGGATGCAGGGTGGGGGTGGAGGCGATCAGTTGCCATGACAGCCTTGGGTCTTCCAAAGACCGGATGATCTCTGGACGTAACCTATTCATTACACTGTAATGAATGAGGAGAAAAACTCCATATACTGCCAAACTGTAGTATGGCAGTATTTGGTAGGATAAATTAGACAACCTAGGGTTAAAGTACCCTAGGGCAGTGGTGGTGAACCTATGGCATGGGTGCCAGAGGTGGCACTCAGAGCCCTTTCTGTGGGCACTCAGGCCATCTCCCCAGGACAGAGTTCACCAAACAGGACCAAATCCACCAAATCTTCCTGCAGTCCCAGGCAACTTAAGAGATGCTGTCTCCACGCTATTTAATAAAGCGACACTTCATTGTCTGTTTGGAACTGCAAGACAAGTGAGAAGATGTTGACAGAAGTGCATTATCTTTGGAGGTCCTCCTGCTGGACCCACCATTCTTCTTCTACAGATACAACCTGGAGAGAGGCTACAATGAGAGTCTGAATTTGCCCTCCTTCTCTCCACTGTATTGGTGGCCTCAGGGGCTGATACGATTGAAAGATGTGGAAGAACAGGTAGCAATAAGTTACTGCTTAAAATGCCACGTTGGCACTTCACAGTAAATAAGTGGATTTTAGTTGTAGTTTTGGCACTTGGTCTCTAAAAGGTTCGCCATCACTGCCCTAGTGGGTCTGAAAAATAGTAAAAATTTTAAAAAAGTAAATAAAAAACTACACAAATGCATTTTTTCACCAATTTAACAGCGTTTGGAATTTTTTTCCACTTCCCAGTACATGGTAATGGAATATTAAATACCGTCACTATGAAGTGCAATTTGTTGAAAAACAAAAAAAGCAGAAAACAAGCCATTACACAGCTTTTAACATGTAAAAATAAAAAAGTTATAGATTTTTGATGGTGTGGAGTGAAAAATTCGAAATGCAAAAACAAAAAAGGGCCAGGTCATTAAGGGGCTAAACAGCTTTTAAAAATATTGACAAAAGTCAAAATAAATAATAGTGATATGATAGTATTTTATCAATTAACAATGTTGACCCCAACTATGTCCCTTTAGAGAATTTGCTGAATGGAAAATGTGAATGTGAACAAACCACAAATCAATAACCTAATACAACAAATGAATAAGCTTTATATCTGTAAGGAGGGGTGGCTTGGAGCACGGGGATGGACAGACTGAAACCATGAGCCCTACACTGAGAGCCCCAAAGCTGTCACCT
The DNA here is from genome assembly GCF_040894005.1 of Engystomops pustulosus. NCBI lineage: Eukaryota > Metazoa > Chordata > Amphibia > Anura > Leptodactylidae > Engystomops > Engystomops pustulosus. Next base: position 101,866,711 of record NC_092411.1, on the reverse strand, counting down.
GCCTACTTATTGGTCGCCAGTGGTGGGCAGTAACTGACACAAAACAAGACTGACAAACAAACCACACAGAAAGCAAGGTCAGAGGTCCAGGTCACAATGAGATAGCAAGTATAGTACAGAATCGGAGTCCAAAGGCGATAGTCGATAGTACAAACCTGAAATCAGTGGAGAAAGCACTGAGGGCTGATCAGAGCCTGTCCTGTCCTGGCCTTGAGTCTATCATAGTATAATAGTATAATAGTATATAGGGCTGGAAAAGTCCAACCTTTTAGAATTACATAAATGTTTTTTTTCCCCATAACCCGTGATATTTCTGCTCTCCAGAAAGTCATCCAGGCCTCTCTTGAACATGTACATAGAGTCCGCCATAACAACCTGAATGCCATTAAACCTCATCAACCATTTCTCTGCCCACTCCTCAAGCTTCCACAAATCCCCTTGTAATGCTAAACTATCAACCTCAGTATTAATTACTTTACACTGCCTAGTATTCCTAAGTCTGCAGTCAATATGGACTGCATACTGCATGTTTCAGGGCCAAGACCTTGGTTGTCTTCCTGTAACAGAGAAATCCCTATTCCTACCATCTGAGCTTGAAAGGCAAGAAGATTAATATGGAAATATAACAGACATGACTCCCAGAAAGTCTGGCTGGTTATAACGTAAGGAGGGATGGCTGGGAGCTCAGGGAAGGACAGACAGAGACATTAGGGCAAATATACTTACCTTGTCCTGTCGCGATCCCCGATTCGGACGTTCCGACGAAGATGAAGTCCGACGCGGTTCACTAAGCTCGTGCGCCTGATTTCCTGCATCCGTCGATTCCCTGCTGAGGTCCCCCGGAGTTCACCTTCTTCTTCCTGGTGCTTGTAACTGCGTGTTTTGCAACACAATTCAAAATGTTACATCCTGCACGTAGTCCGAATCCATTGGGTTGTCTGATGGCCCGCCCCCCCCGTTTCTGTCACGTGCACACAGAATCCGATCGTGTGCGGCAACATCCCCTGTTAAATGAGGCGCAAAACGGAAATCGTTGGGAAACTCGACGAAAATGCGCTCCGAGGACCCTTAGTAAATGAGCCCCATTGAGCCTTAAACTGATGCCCCCAAAGCTGTCACCTGCCTATTTAATAGTCGCCACTCTAAGCGGTGGGCAGTAACTGAAGGTTATCCCTCTCTAAACCACCGTGCAGACACAAAACAAGACTGACAAGAAACCACAAAGAAAGTAAGGTCAGAGATAGCAAATATAGTACAGAAACGGAATCCAAAAGCGATAGTCTATAGTACAAAGCTGAGATCAGATAACCAAAGTAAGCAATAGAATAGCAAAGCACAAGCGAGAAACAAGCGGTTGTCTGTTAAAACTTGATTTTATTGAAAAACTATTAAAACATAGACCTGTATGTCTTAATAGTTTTTCAATAAAATAAAGGGTCATTTATCTTAGAATTTTCCACTAGCCTAGCAAAGCTAGCCGTACAAGATTTTTTCAGTGTTGCGCCTGATATATCGTTAATATCCAGATGTGGATATATGAAAAAGCCGCAAATAAACTCCAGTCCTTATCAGGTGTAGGAAAAACTTTAGAAGGGGTATAAGATGAAATTGCGACTCGCCTGCCTGATATATCAACTTCTAAGATAAATCAAACACATGCAAAATCCAGAAAAACCAAGAAAAGACATTCATAAATGTCCTGACTAAATATATATGACCCACATAGAGTTTTAATTAACAGACAACCACAGATTTTTATTTGACAGTTTTCTGGAGAGACTATAGCCTTTAGTCTTAGTAAGCCTCTTAGTAATTCTGGCACAACATGCACAGGCGGTTGGGTGAATATTTTCATGCAAAACACCAGTCTTGATATATTCCTTCCAGTGTGTTGGAGGAGTACATGTAAATTGGATCAGTTGCAAGGCTAGCCTAGCTTTACCCATCCATAAGCATAAACAGGTTCAGGAGTGTGAATCCACACTCCAGATAAATGTAGAATTATCCAACAAGACAAATAGTAGAGCAACATTTCACCTTCTCATTGCAGACATTTAATATATTGTGACTGGAAATTGTGTAAATCTTTTTCATTGATTTAAATGGAACCTGTCATCAGGATTCCCCATTTTTCACCTAATGACAGGTTCCCATAGTCTTTTCGATATTAATTCCCAATCAGCTTTTATAATTAACATTACTGGTTCTACTCTTTTTTAAAAGTTGATAAAAGTATACCTGACTCCCGACCAGTAAAGAGGATCGAGTCTTGGCTGGTTTGTTACAAGGCCGCAGTCGCTGTGTCGTTATCAACATCTTCCTAATTCCATTGATAATGTGGGATATGGAATCATCCTTCATCCATCAATGGAGAGAGAAGGTCAACCAGCTTTATAGATTTGAAGAGTTGTCCAGCTTGGATACTAATACCAGACAGAAATTCCTTGAGACATGGACACCTTGGATGGTCACCCTTTATTTCATCTGATAAAATAAGCTACCTTACTACTACTCTTTTCCACATCCTACAGGTTGTTGGCTTTGGTACTTTATATTGCCCATTTTTCTGGCATTTCTTCTATTTTGTAATCAAACTGTATATCTTGTGTCTGTATTTTTGTTTTCTATGTAATCCCCTGTATCCTTCTCTACTCTCCCCCCACTTCACTTAATCTTTTCTCCTCCTAAGATATTACTTCTATTGTAATGAAGTTTCCCTGTTCAGCTTTGTGTGATCTGTTGTTCTATGTCGTAACCCATAATGTGTTGTTCAATATGCTCTAATACTAATATCTCTAAGTTGTAAAATGCTAACATCCCTATCTACTTCTTCTTTTAGGATAGTGGTATTTGTCTATACCTGGCCTGGTGAACTTAAACATTGGTTTGTCGCCTCATGAATAAAGACAATAGTAGTGGTATGTTTCAAGTTAAAGAGGTTTTCCCATGAAAGAAAATCCTCAAATTTCAATCCCCTAATCAGTATAAAATTCCAGTGTGTGGGCACCAGACACTTCATATTTCCTTTAGTGCTGTGTGCTGACAATGTGGTAAGCAGGGGCGCAACTTGAGGGGGTGCAGAGGGTGCGGTCGCACCTGGGCCCAAGATTTGTCAATTTACCATATTAGAAGTCCAGTACTTTACACCATACATTGTAGTCTGGGGCCTGGCACAGATTTTGCACTGGGGCCCATCAGCTTCAAGTTACGCCACTGGTGGTAGGATTGTCAGGGTACAGGTTTATACACTTTCCTTTAGCTTCTGAACATTCACTAGTATCTGACACATAGAAATATAGATGAGACAGATCAGATGAGAGATGATGAGATCCATGAGATGCATATTACATATGACATTATCAGCTCTACTATCACAGCCATAACATACATAGCTCTGATATATACCTCCCTCCCCCTCCCCTGGATAAAGACCTTATCTGCCTGTAGCTTTACTCTCCTCTCGCAGCTGCTGTTGTTTGCTGGCAGTAAGTCAGTGTGTGTCTGTGTGAGCTCGTCCTGGAGCTCGTCCTGGAGCGGAGTACAGCGACCAACAGAAGAACATGTCTGCTGACCCTAAAATCAGAAGATCCAGGGTCGTGTCTAGGGGCAACTGAAACACCAGGACTGATAGAGACAGATTGGAAATATATCTGTAAAATGCTGTATTTTTGTTAATAACAGTGAATTAGAGAATGTGTTCTTTTGTTATCCTGAGTATATTTAAGAAACTTGTCTTTGTGGGAATACCCCTTTAAGAATGATAGACTTTTCAGTATATTACCTGACATTGCAGAATAGCGATAAAAGTTGTTGGTGAGGCGAGAAAAAGTAATTTTCTCTTCTGAGTATTAGTGACAGATTAATAAACTCAGATGTAGGCAGTAATGAAAATAGGTGACATTTAGGCGGGTATACTGGATAAGGCACTTCAATCATAACAAGTAATAAAGATACATATAAGAATCTTGAGGGTCCAGTTTCCATAGGCTGAGACAGTCTGGTATGAGTGACACTTTTAAGACCAAGAGTTGCACTTTCAAACTTAGTCACATTTATTTACTTGTATGTGTTGCTGGCTAAAATGTTGCAAATTGTTTATGTAGCGTTTTTGTATGTAGCTGAGAATTACTTGATGGACATTACACAATGCCATACAGAAGTATTGACAACTATTGCAACTGAAGCTGTTTGCAGTGGTAAATATGATTTAAAACACTGTAAAAACCATATGTGGCAAAAAATATATTTTTATTGTTTTATTACAAAAAAAATTTCCAATCCTGTCCGTTTTTATATAACTGCATCTAGAAAAACTTGCGTCTTCTTTAGGCCTGGACCAGTGTAACCCTAAATAGAATAGTGTCAGTAGTACTGACACCCTAATATGCTAATTTGTCACTTTATTTATGCCCATCTGACAGCAGAAATCTAACAGTGTAAGACATTATAATCAGTTAAAACCAATACTGTAATACATACACACTGTGCGTCTCCATTCAGTCATACAGGGATACATGAAATAGGTTTTTGTACAGGGTTGTAACACAGTGAGCCCCCCCCCCCACACTCTGAAACAGAGCTGAACAATAACCTCATATGCATCTGCTTTCAGACATGAACCAAGACGGAGGAAACCAGAGTGTTTAAACCATAATGTTCTTCAACCCCTTCAGGACAAGGGTTTTTCACATTTTTGTTTTTCACTCACTTTCCACAAGCCATATCTTTTGTTTTATTTCAATTTACATGAGGGCTTGTTATCTGCGAGACAAGCTGGACTAGTGGCACCATTTAATATTCTGTGGAAAAATTAAAATTCAAAATATGGAATTTGGAATTAGCAAAAAACAAAAAAACACACTCATGTGACCAGGACTGGCACATAGCAGATTTGGTGCCAATATACAACAAAGAATCAAAAAATTATCCCAGAAACTACAGATTTATGAGTTTAACTTTGATTGTGGGGAAATATATACAGTATTTGAGGGGTTTGTCAGCATTATGGGTTTATGAGGGATTGGTTTTGTCAGACTAATCTGATTGGCCTCTATGAGGAGGTACGTTCTACACTGGAGCTGGGGAGGCTGTGGATGTTGTATATCTAGATTTTTCCAAGGCATTGTATTTATAAAAGGTTGGTACATAAAATGAGACTCTTAGGACTAGGCGAAAATCTGTGTATTTGGTGATAGAAAACAGAGGCTCGTCATTAATGGCACATTCTCAGATTGGGTCCAAGTTACTAGTAGGATGGGTACCACAGGTCAGTATTGAGGCCACTTGTTTTTAATATTTTTTATTAACCCCTTAAGGACGCAGGGTTTTTCCGCTCATTTCTCGCTCTCCAACTTCAAAAATCCATAACTTTTTCATTTTTACGTGTACAGACCTGTGTGAGGGCTTATTTTGTGCGTAACAAATTTTTCTTTTCCGTAATGTTATTTATTTTAACATGCCGTGTACTGCGAAGCTGAAAAAAAATTCCAAATGTGGAAAAACTGAAAAAAAACCGCACATGCGTCACGTTCTTGTGGGCTCACTTTTTTCGACTTTGACTGTGCACTCAAAATAACACCTCAGCTTTATTCTTTGGTTCGGTGCAATCGCGGTGATACCAAATTTATATAGGTTTTATTGTGTTTTAATACATTTTCAAAAATTAAACGAATGTGTACAAAAAAGAAAAAACATTTTTTGCCATCTTCTGACGCTAATAACTTTTTCATACTTTGGCGCACGGAGATGTGTTAGGTGTCATTTTTTGTGAAAAGAGCCGACGTTTTCATTGCTACCATTTTAAGGTCTGTACGACATTTTGATCATTTTTTATTTCATTTTTTATGTGATGTAAAAAGGTGTAAAAGTCGCATTTCGGACATTTGGGCGCCATTTCCCGCCTCGGAGGTCACCGCCGCCCGTAACCGTTTTTATATTTTGATAGATCGGGCATTTTGGGACGCGGCGATACCTAATATGTTTGTTATTTTTTACTGTTTATTATGTTTTATATCCGTTCTAGGGAAAGGGGAGTGATTTGAATTTTTCATATTTTATTAATTTTTTTTATTTTTTAAACTTTTTTTTTCACTATTTCTTAGACCATCTAGGGTACATTAACCCTAGATGGTCAGATCGTACCTACCATATACTGCAATACTTCTGTATTGCAATATATGGCATTTTTGCAGCACATTCATTACAATGAGCCACTGGCTCATTGTAACGAATCTGCAGATGCCAGATAGTCTCGGGTCAAACGAAGACCCAAGGCTACCATGGCAACCGATCGCGCCCCCCGATGACGTTCGGGGGCACGGCGATCGTAATAAAGATGGCGGCGCCCGCGCGCCGCCGTCTTTTAAACGCCGCCGTCGACTTTGCCGGCGGCGTTGAAAGGGTTAATAGCCGCGATCGGTGCAAGCACCGACCGTGGTTATTAGCGGTGGGGGTTTGCTGCAATATGCAACAACCCCCACCTCTGTATGAAGAGGACTCAGCCCGTGAGCCCCCTTCATACACTCCTTATACCTCTGCGCCGTAGAGCTACGGCGCAGAGCGTTAAGGGGTTAATTACCTCAGACAGTTTACACAGTAGAGCATACATTTTTGTAGATGATACTAAGCTGTGAAAAGTAATTAATACCGAGGCTAATAGTATAACATTGCAGTGGGATTTGTGGAAGCTGGAAGAATGGGCGGGAAAATGGCTGATGAGGTTTACTTATAAGTAGACACAGACGCAGCCATTTTGTAGATTAAGGCTCAGCCCCATTTTTTGTATTCTGACTTGCGCCGCTTTATATGGTTAGAACTTTTTAACACTGTTACATATTAAAGCGATTCATGTTGGATGATAAGTTTTTTGTTAATTTACAAAAAAAAAAGAAAAAATGATGAATTTTTTGAAAAATTTCCCTTTTTCGAAATTCGAAATCATTGTGTTTTCAGGCAGATAGATTTACCACCTAAATAAGTTGCTGAATAACATTTCCCATATATCTACTCTACATTTTTTATAATTTTTGAAATGTCTGGATAATTTATTTTGATGTCACACGGCCTACAAATCGAATATCAATTTTTCCATATTTTCAGAATTTGCTATTTTGCGGATACAGTTTTGAATTAAATTTTACATATTTAACATCAAAACCCCCTATATAATCAACCCATTTTCAAATCTGTACCCCTCAAACTATCATAAACAGCTTTTAGGAAGATTGTTAACCCCTTGAGATCTTCATAGTAATTGAATCAAAATGGAGGTGAAATTTACAATGGTCACATTTTGACAGTTATACATTTATTTAGCCCTAAAATTTACACATTTCCAAAAGATTAAAAGAGAAAACCCACCATACAATTTGTTCAGCAATTTCTCCTGAGTACAGAGACCCCCCACATGTGGCCATTACTTGTTTTATGGGGGCACAGCGAGGGGCAAAAGGGAAGGTGCGCCCTGCAGCTGCCAGGATTTTAGTTTCCTCATTGGACCTTTTGTAGGTTATAAAATATTTACTTTTTCGTTATTGGGGCCATGTGACGGCATATTTTTTTGCAGCATGAGATGCTTTTTCTAGTGTTACCATTTTGGGGTTGGTATCCCCTATTGTTGAAAATTTAGGAATATTTTTTGTGACGGCAGGAGTAGAAAAGCATGAATTCTGTACTGGATTTTTAACTTTTTCTTTTGGTGTTCACCGTATAGCCTAATAATCATGTTATCTTTAATCCATGGGTCAATACAATTACGGGGATACCATGCATGAATATTTTTTCTTACGTTTTACTAAATTTAGCAAATAAAACCATAATGTGGGAAAAAGCTATCATTTTTGCATTGCCGTCTTCCAAGTGGCATTACATTTTTAATGTTTTGGCTGTGGAGCTAGTTGATGGCTTGTCTTGCGGGACATGTATCCGCCGCTGAGAGCTAAGAGGTTAAAAGACAAGGACATGCAAAACAATATGTTTTGAAAAAGTTTGTTGTGTTTTGCTGGTTCCCCAAAAAACAAATCTATAATTATTACATGAAAAACTTTTACTCCTGATGGCAATCTATTACACGAAACAGCGTTGTTGTCAGTACCAACTTCAGTCAATTGTAGAACTTTACATTTCTAGTCTTATTCTCTACATCCAGTTAGTTTTACTAAACAGATGATTCCTATATGGTTTTTGTTGTTGAATGTGCCACTGTGGTAGTTATAGTCACAGTGATGAGGCTTTTTACAAAAACCAATGTGAGGTGGTTTATAGCTGCTCCATTACATGTAATGGTTCATAGAAGCAGCTGGAGAAAGTTCAAAATGTAGTATTTGTGGTCACAGTCCATTTCCTTACAGCAGGCAGAAAGTTGACATAGCCACATCCTAGTCTTATTTCCTGCAGATGCCCAAATAAAACACAGTGGAAGTACATCAGTAGGAAAGTTTAACCGGTTAAGGACCGGGCCCTTTCCTGTTTTTTCATGTCCATTTTTCACTCCCCACCTTCAAAAATCTATAACTTTTTTATTTTTACACGTAAAGAGCTGTGTGACGGCTTGTTTTCTGCGTAACAAATTGCACTTCATAATGATGGTATTAAATATTCCATGCCATGTACTCGGAAGCGGGAAAAAAATTCCAAATGCAATGAAAATGGTGAAAAAACACATTTGCGCCATTTTCTTGTGGGCTTGGATATTACGTCTTTCACTGAGCGCCCCAAATGACATGTCTACTTTATTCTTTGGGTCGGTACGATTAAGGGGATACCAAATTTGTATAGGTTTTATAATGATTTCATACATTTACAAAAATTAAAACCTCCTGTACAAAAAAAATTTTTTTGATTTTGCCAACTTCTGGCGCTAATAACTTTTTTATACTTTAGTGTACGGAGCTGTGCGTGGTGTCATTTTTTGCGAAATTTGATAATATTTTCAATGATATCATTTTTAGGACTGTACGACCTTTTGATCACTTTTTATAGATTTTTTTAGATTTTTCAAAATGGCAAAAAAGTGCCATTTTCGACTTTGGGCGCTATTTTCCGTTACGGGGTTAAACGCATTGAAAAACCGTTATCATATTTTGATAGATCGGGCATTTTCGGACGCGTTGATACCTGATGTGTTTATGATTTTTACTGTTTATTTATATTTATGTCAGTTCTAGGGAAAGGGGGGTGATTTGAAATTTTAGGTTTTTTTATTATAATTTTTTTTTTTAAACTTTTTTTTATTTTTATTTATACTATTTTTCAGACTCCCTAGGGTACTTTAACCCTAGGTTGTCTGATTGATCCTATCATATACTGCCATACTACAGTATGGCAGTATATGGGGATTTTCTTCCTCATTCATTACAATGTGCTATCAGCACATTGTAATGAAGGGGTTAAAACGAAATAGCCTCGGGTCTTCAGAAGACCCGAGGCTACCATGGAGACGGATCGCCGCCCCCCGATGACGTCACGGGGAGCGGCGATCCCAGGTAAGATGGCGGCGCCCATGCGCCGCTATCTGTTTGAGGCTGCCGGCAGCTTTGCCGGCAGCCCACGCTGTAAAAACACCCGCGTTCGGTGCTAGCACCGATCGCGGATGTTACCGGTAAGCCTTTGCTGCAATATGCAGCAAAGACTTACCGGCTATGGAGAGGGCTCAGCCCGTGAGCCCTCTCCATGCAGCGCGACGCGACCGCCGCCGTGAATACACGGCGGGCGGTCGCGAACCGGTTAATCTTTGTAACAATTACCATTAACATATAGCATACTAGGGTTATTACTAAGTTATCAATATAGTCCAATATATGGACTGGACTTCTAATTCTGTACATGTTTTTTCTTGCAGAGAAAGTTAAAGGGAACCTGTCAGGGTGTTTTGGGACACTAAACCACCCACAGGTCATAGTGGACCGTTGGTTTAGTGTCCCAATTTGCCCTTTAGCAAGTCCCTTTGTGGACACTATAAAACAAAACCATTTTACTTACCTAGTGATTGGTCCAATGAGCCTCATGCCTGCACAGTACTTTAATGAAGCTAAGCAGTACACCCTGGCTTTATTGCGCCGAAGCAGTCACCACACAGTGAAGCTGGGGTGTAGTACGCTGCCCTTACTGTGGAACTGCACCAGTGCGGGGAGCATCGGAACAGGGTAACTATAAAGAGGGACTTGCTAAAAGGTTATTTTAGATATTAAACCACCAGTCCATATGGAGCTGTGGGTGGTTTAGTGTCCCAAATTGCCCTGACTTGTCCTCTATTATTTTGATCCTGGCTGTTGCAGGGTGGACCCTGCTGTCAATTAGAGCTATAGCAGGAGAACAAATTTATTATATATAAAAGGGGTACATTGCTCTGGACATTGCTACCTAGTCCCGCCCGTTACTTGTGTCGACAGCGTGACATCACAATTGACAAGCAGGACCAGACAGCGAAGTACAGAGCAGGGGGCATGCATACAGTACAGACCAATAGTTTGCACACACTTTCTCATTCAAAGAGTTTTCTGTATTTCATGACTATAGATTAACACATGTGGAATTATATACTTAACAAAAAAAAGTGAACAACTGAAAATGTAAGTAGCCAGCTTTTGCTTTAATTACTGCTTTGCACATTCTTGGCATTCTCTTGATGAGCTTCAAGAGGTAGTCACCTGAAATGGTCTTCCAACAGTCTTGAAGGAATTCCCAGAGATGCTTAGCACTTGTTGGCCCTTTTGCCTTCACTCTGCGGTCCAGCTCACCCCAAACCATTGGGTTTAGGTCTGGTGACTGGCGTATAACCCAATCACTCTCCTTCTTAGTCAAACAGCCCTTACACAGACTGGAGGTGTGTTTAGGGTCATTGTCCTGTTGAAAAGCAAATAATGGTCCAACTAAATGCAAACCGGATGGAATAGCATGCCACTGCAAGATGCTGACCATGCTGGTTAACCCCTTAACGCCCTGGCCTTTTTTTGTTTTTTCATTTCCATTTTTCACTCTTCACTTTCAAAAATCTTTAAAATAAACTTTTTTATTTTTACACGTAAAGAGCTCTGTGATGGCTTGTTTTCTGTTTAACAAATTGCACTTCATAGTGATGGTATTTACTATTCCATGCCATGTACTGGGAAGCGGGAAAATTCCAAATGCAGTGAAAACGGTGAAAAACTGCATTTGCGCCGTTTTCTTGTGGGCTTGGATTTTACCGTTTTCATTGTGTGCATGTCTACTTTATTCTTTGGGTCAGTACGATTAGGGGGGGTACCAAATTTGTATAGGTTTTATAATGTTTTCATACATTTACAAAAATTAAAACCTCCTGTACAAATTTTAATTTTTTTTTGCCATCTTCTGGCCCCAATAATTTTTTCATACTTCAGTATATGGAGCTGTGGGTGTTGCCATTTTTTGTGAATTTTGATGACGTTTTCATTGCTATCATTTTTAGGACCTTTTGATCACTTTTTATTGACTTTTTTATATTTTTCAAAATGGCAAAAAAGTGGCATTTTTGACTTTGGGTGCTATTTTCTATTACGGGTTAAACGCAGTGAAAAAACTTTATTATATTTTGATAGATTGGGCATTTTCGGATGTGGCGATATCTAATGTGTTTATGATTTTTATTGTTTATTTTTATACCAGTTCTAGGGAAAGGGGGGTGATTTGAATTTTTAGGTTTTTTTATTATATTTTTTTTTAACTTTTCTTTATTTTTCTTTTTTACTATTTTTTTGGACTCCCTAGGGAACATTAAGCCTAGGTTGTCTGATCGATCCTATCATATACTGCCATACTATTGTATGGCAGTATATGGGGATTTTCCTTCTTATTCATTACAATGTGTTGATAGCACATTGTAATGATAGGGTTAAAACGAGACAGCTTCGAGTCGGAAGACGATGATGTCACGGGGAGAAACGATCCTCGGCAAGGGCGCCGCCATCTATTTGAAGCCGCCGTTGGTGATCGGCGGGAAAACAGCTTGGTGTTAGCAAGCTTCTTTCATGGAAGGAGGAAAACAGCACAAATTGAAAGCTAGGAATAGAAAAGTGAGTTGACAATTTTGACACAGTTAAAAAATCCCTCATGATAAATTACAATTAAAATGCAAACTGGAATAACAGAATTAACAAGAACAGAGAGCTAACTTTAATAAATGACCCCAATAGCGTGTTGATCCAGTAGAAGGCAAAAAGAACCCTACAAGACTGATGCCAATTGGCATAAATTAGGGAAACATTTCTACCTGACCTTAATATGGCAGCCAGAATACTCCCTGGATTAACATCAAATTACCAAAATGTTTTATTAATATTAATATGTTTGCTCCCTAGAACATGTACAAAGTCTCCACCATCACAAAATCCTGTGGCAATTCCTTAGTCTCACTGCTCTGACAATAAAGAATACATTTCTATATCGATACATAGAGGATGCCACCTTGTCTTCATACTGTCCATTCAGATATTTGTGCATTTAATGAGGAACTTCTATCCAAAAGGGTAAAAAGATGGAACACTTCACATATTTTGTGGAGACATAATTTGACATGATTTGTGCGGAAATGCGGAAAGTCGTCACATAAATTAGTCTTTTATGCACATTGCATCATTGATTGTTATACAAAGCCACCACATTTTATGTATAGTAACAATCTTTTCCTCATTGTGTTGGTTGTGAAGGTTTAGAAAATAGAAACTACTTCTAAAAATATATTGACTAGGTTTTTGCATCAGTGTATGTCACTGTGCTGTACCCTCTATATTGCACTGTAATTCAGACTCATACAAAAACCTAATAGAATGTGGTTTCTCTGAGATTCTTTAGATCCCGCTCGCACACTCTCCCTGCCTGGTAACAGAAGGATGAATAGTGATTATTATATGGTGAGTCTTATTTATGAGAACAGACAATAATCTACAAAATAAATATGGATGACTGATGATAACATAACAATATTTCAAATCCTTACATAAAATATATGTTCTCATTTGTAATTATCTTCTCTAAAATACAGCTTTTATTGAAATATTATAAAATTAAACTACTATACCTCATTATCCACGGTCTCCACTAGGCTGATAAATAGGTGGAATAGAAATGGATATTAGAAGTTTTTGATCATTTGATTATTACAGTTTCACGTCAGTATTTAATCTCACAGTGTTGAAGGCTTGTACAAAAACTACTGCCGCATTGAAATAGTCAGAGCCATATGTTGTCATATTTCTCTAGCTTTTGTAGAATTCATACTAGCGCCTGGCTAACCACAAGCCGATTTAGCATTGACCTCCACAGAGTACATTCTTATGTTTCTTCCTGTGTGCTGGCTATAAATAAAGACACAATTTCCTACTCTGGTGTTTGCTCATCCTCTGGAAACGCGAAAAGTATATTTTGCTCTTCAGTCTTCACATTAGGACCGTCCATTTATCAACACAAACCCATTAATTTATTTATTAAATATGTCTGAGAGCAAAATGTTTGAGTTATTCATGGGGACCAATCAAAGTTTAGCTTTCTCACAGCAGTTTATAAAATGAAGGCTGAGCTCTGGTTTGGGACCCAGGAGCGGAGGGTCTCCAGCATTATTAGGGTGCTCTGTGAGTCTTCAACATTATAAGGGCCTCCAGTAGTATTATTAGGATACAAGACAATCCTGCAATGCACATAATATGTTTTGCAAGATCTGTAAGCTCCGCATATTATAGGTTCTAGGAATACTCAAGCCGATCTGCTGATTCAGAAGATCTTGATCAGTTGACAGAAAGATAGAGCTTTCTGCAGTTGGATAGCCGGCAGAAAGGAACAAACATGGTAAGAGATGCATTTTCAATCAGTTGAGAAAATGTTTCCACTAATATTATTTTCGCAGCTCTTGTAAGGGCTCTGTTTTTTCTGCACTGTGCTCATCCCTCTGCTGTAGAAGCTGTTTTAGAATTTTAATTGGATGCTTAGAGCCAGGGCAGGATTATAGGGATGGTATCTGAGCACCCCGCCATCCTGCCTGCCCTGTCTCCTGCCACATAAGGATCAGAAGACATATATTGGAAAGAAAACACATACTCGATGTCTTAGAGTATAAGGGTGCACAAGCAGGCTACTACACCGTGTTTATAGACTTTATTCTATATGTCAGAAGAGACTTAAAAGCAATTGTGAATGAGACAGTGAGGAGGCTGAAACTTGTGTGATTTATAGACCCCCCAATATATCTGAGGAAATAGAGGGTCACCTATACAAACAGATGGAGTGGGCTGTACAGGAGGGAACAGTAGTGATCATGGGAGACCCTAACTTTTCAAATATAAATTGGGGTCAGGGCTCTTCTTTATCTGAGAAGGGGAGACTTTTTATCAACTGTCTGCAGGATAATTTTATGGTGCAGCTTGTAGAAGATCCCACAAGAGGTGATGCATTGTTGGACTTTGTGATTTCTAACAATGCGGAAATTGTCCAAAATGTCAGTATCCGGGAACCCCTTGGGAACAGCGATCATAATATAATTATTTTCCTTTTAAACAGTAAAAAGCAAAAACATATGGGAAAATCGAAAACATTGAATTTTAAGAAGGCTAATTTCCCGAAATTCAGGGCTGCACTACAGGATATAGACTGAGATCAGATACTGTCACATGATGATACTAATGTTAAATGGGAGACATTAAAATCTATCCTGGGTCATTATACTTCTAAATTAGTTCCTATATGTAACAAGTATAGACGGGCTAGATTACCCTGCGTGACTTATAGCTACAGTTAAAAGGGCAATTAATGATAAAAAAGGCCATTGAAAAAATATATAAATCTGACGGGTCACCAGAGGCTTTCAATACTTACAAAACAATTAGTGAAATCCGTAAGAAGGAAATAAAATCAGCCAAAATACAAACTGAAAGACAGGTGGCTAAAGATAGCAAAACAAATCCTAAGAAATTTTTTAATATATCAATGCAAATAAAAATGGGTCAGAGCAGGTTGGACCCCTATATTCTTAAAAAGGGGGCATTGGTGACTAGAGACCAAGAGAAGGCATAGGTTCTTAATTGTTTTTTTTTTTTAGCTACGTTTATACAATAGAAGAAAGAACTTCTGATGTGGGTGGTGCCAGTGCGGGTCATACATCCTATAATATGGTAAACTGGCTGAATGTAGACATGATCCAATCTAATCTACCCCAGTGTTCTTTAAGAATTCAGTTCTGTTATTGCTGTGCCACTGTATAAAATCTTCAGAGATTCCCTAATGACTGGTGTGGTGCCAAGTGACTAGCGTAAGGCAAATGTTGTGCCAATATTTAAAAAAAGGCTCTAGAACATTGGCAGGCAATTACAGGCCTGTAAGCTTAACTGTAATTGTGGGAAAATATTGGAAGGATTAGTCAAAGACTATATACTGGAGTATGTGACATCAAATAGTATAATAAGTGACAGCCAGCATTGGTTTACTAAGGATAGAAGTTGTCAGACTAACCTGATCTTCTTCTATGAAGAGGTGAGCAGATGGCTGGACAGAGGAGCCGCTGTAGATATCGTTTTCTTGGACTTTGCAAAGGCATTTAAAAAAGGGCCCTCATAGACGCCTGATGGGTAAAATAAGGTCTGGTGGTTTGGCAGGAATCATTTGCAATTGGATTGAATTTGGCTGAAGGATTGTATCCAGAGAGTTGTGGTCAACAATTCCGACTCAGAATGGTCACTCAGAAACGCAGAAAGTTATGAGTGGTGTACTCCAGGGTTCTGTGCTTGGCCCACTAGTATTTAATTTATTTGTTAATGATAAAGAGGTAGGAATTAATAGCACTGTGTCTTTTCCTGAAGATGACACCAAGCTGTGTAGTGTAATACAGTTAATGGATGTTCAAAGGCTGCCGGGTGACTTGGACAAACTGAGTGTTTGGTCATCCACTTGGCAAATGAGGTTCAATGTGGATAAATGTAAGGTTATGCACCTGGGGGCTAATAATCCTCATGCAACATATGTCCTTGGGAGTTTAAATCTGGGAGAGTCCCTCGTTGAGAAGGACCTGGGCTACTAGTAGATAGTAAATTAAACAACAGCAAGCAATGTCAATCAGCTGCCTCTAAAGCCAGCAAGATCTTCTCATGTATCAAAAGTGGTATTTTACATAGGGATGTAAAATTACTATTGTACAAGGCATTGGTTCGGCCTCACCTGGAATATGCCGTTCAGTTTTGGGAACTGGTCCAGGATACCCTGGAGCTGCAAAGGGTACAACGAGCCACAAAAATGATAAGGGGTATGGAGGGTCTCAGTTATGAGGAAAGATTAAAACAACTATATAGATAGTTTGGAAAAGAGACGACTAAGAGGGAGTATGATTAATTTATATACATATTTATATTTTTAAAAATTGGTATATTTTTATATACAAAAAATATGATGGAAAGTTGTTCCAGATTAAATCAAATCAAAAGACAAGGCGACACTGTCTCCGACTAGAGAAAACAAGGTTTAATCACCAGAGGTTTTTTTACAATGAGAATCTGTGGATAAGCCTGCCTCAGGTGCTGGTCACAGTAGGGACAGCAGAGAGCTTCAAGAAGGGTCTAGATGCCTTCTTACACCTAAATTACATTGATTACATTACATTATGTTATATAGAATTGTTTCCCCTAAATCCTGTCCTCATCCAATCCCTTCCCTTCCTTGGTTGAACTTGATGGACATGTGTCTTTTTTTCAACCATATAAACTATGATATTATGATAAGCTTTCTGCAAAAGGGGATGAGACGGGGAGATTAGTATAAATCATTTACCATCACGGATACTAATGGCAGATGTCCTTTAACCAGTTAAGGACCGGGCCTTTATCATTTCCATTTTTCACTCCCCACGTTCAAAAATCTATAACTTTTTTATTTTTACACGTAAAGAGCTGTGTGATGGCTTGTTTTCTGCGTAACAAATTGCACTTCATAGTGATGGTATTGAATATTCCATGCCATGTACTGGGAAGCAGGAAAAAAATTCCGAATGCAGTGAAAAAGGTGAAAAAACGCATTTGCGTCATTTTCTTGTGGGCTTGGATATTACGGCTTTCACTGAGTGCCCCAAATGACAGGTCTACTTTATTATTTGGGTTGGTACAATTACGGAAATACTAAATTTGTATAGGTTTTATAATGTTTTCATACATTTACAAAAATTAAAACCTCCTGTACAAAAATTATTTTTTTGATTTTGCCATCTTCTGGCGCTAATAACTTTTTTATACTTTGTTGTACGGAGCTGTGGGTGATTTCATTTTTTGCAACATTTGATAATATTTTAAATTATATCATTCTTAGGACTGTACGACCTTTTGATCACTTTTTATAGATTTTTTAAATATTTTTCAAAATGGCAAAAAGTGCCATGTCAGGTTCGCTAGGGAGATTGCTGGGACTTCTGGTTCTTCTGGTGGTACCAGCAGCGTTCTCCGAACCCCGGCGCGTATCCGCGCAAACTCCACCTCTCGTCCTGGGCAGCGGCTGCTAAGATCTCGCGCTGTCTAGGAGTGGCTGGGACTTTGAACCTCTGCTTGGTGCCTGCTTGTTTCTGCACCATGAGGGGTTAATTCCCAGATGCTGTCCAGCACCTATCAGGTTCTGGAGGTGGAGTTCTGGCTGCATAAATTGCAGCTTCACTAGTCACCTGTGCCAGTGTTTGAAAATTCCTTTCTCCACTCGCTGCTCTAGGTTGTATTGCTCAGTATCTTTATCTGTATTGTTGTTACCTCGGCTAGTTTTTGACTTTGACTCTTTGCTTACTGATTTTGCTATTGACGTACCCTCTCGTTGTGATTCCGGCTTGTTTACCATTCTTTTGTGTTTTATGTTGTCAGTCTGTTTGTGTTTTCCTTCCCACACTTATTCCAGCGTATCTCGAAGTCTTCAAGTAGTCGCCCCACGGTTTAGCGTGGGGGGGCTATAGGAAGGGACAGAGGTTGGGGCAAGCTCAGGGCTCACTATCCCCTGTCTTTTGTGTACCAATCTTAACAGAAACACTGGCCACACATAGGTCTGCATCCTGTATCCAACCTGCTACATTCTCTCCTCCCATGGAGCCTTTGTCAGCTGTGGTCACTCAGGTCCAGACCCTAACTCAGTTTGTTCACGATCTAGCCTCCCGTCTCCAAATTCAGGAATCTATGCAGGTTCCGCGGCAGACATCACCGCAGGATCCACTGCCACCCACACCTGAACCTAAGGTTCCTCTCCCTGACTTGTTTTTTGGTGACCGTAAGAAATTTTTTTTTATATTTCGGGAGGGCTGTAAACTTTATTTTTCCTTACGTCCTCGTTCATCGGGCACAGAGATTCAAAGGGTGGGCGTGGTAATTTCCCTGCTGCGTGGGGATCCGCAAAATTGGGCCTTTTCTCTCCCACCTGACTCTCCATCCCGTTCTTCTCTTGACGCTTTTTTTTCTGCTTTAGGCCAGATTTATGACGAACCTGACCGCCGAGCACTTGCAGTTTCCCACCTTAGATCTCTGTGTCAGGGAAAACGGACAGCAGAAGATTATTGTGCCCAGTTCAGACAGTATGTGACTGACTCGCAATGGAATGACTGCGCCCTAAAAGACCAATTTATGTCCGGACTGTCAGACCGAGTACAGGACTTAGTCTTAGCTTATGCCGAGCCTCAGACATTAGATGATGCTATGACTCTGGTCATCCGAGTTGATCGTCGCCTAAGATCCAGGCGATCACCTCGGGTGTCCTCTGACTGTCAGCCAGCGGCCAGTCTGTCTCCAGGTAGTCCAGAATTGGAATCCATGGAGCTGGATAGCATCTCTCCTGCACAGCGGAAGCAACATCGACTGAGACGTCATCTTTGTTTCTACTGTGGAAGTCCTGATCATCTGGTCAACACCTGTTCCAAGAGGCAGCAGCAGGAAAACTTCCGCTCCTAAGCAGTAGTCGGGGGGACTGCTTAGGAGCTCAGGTACTCCCAATTGTGTCTAGAATGTATTTACCTTGTACGGTTAAGTTTCAGTCTGTTTCCTGCACTGGTCGCGCCTTTTTGGATTCAGGTGCTGCGTCTAATTTAATCGATTATAAGTTTGTCTCTCAGTTTTGCATGTCATTGATTCCATTGTCCACTCCTATCCAGATGTCGGGTGCGGATTTGACCCCTCTACAGGCAGGGTTGATCAAATTCAGAACCCCGCAGATAAAGCTTATGGTAGGAGCTATGCATGAAGAGTGGTGTTCTTTCCTAGTTATGGAAAACTTGTCTGAAAATGTCATTCTTGGTCTACCCTGGCTCCGGATCCATAATCCGGTAATTAATTGGGAAACTCTGGAGCTGGTTCATTGGGGTCCTCACTGTAAGGATCACCTGTCCAAAGTTTCATTATGTACAGTAGTGGCGGAAGATCAGAGTCTTCCAGGTTTTCTCTCTGATTACTCAGATGTGTTTTCAAAACCCTTGTCTCAAGTCCTTCCTCCTCACAGGGAGTTTGATTGTAAAATTGACCTTCTTGCTGATGCTAGATTGCCAAAGGGTCGTATATATAACCTGTCAGTACCAGAACGGGAGGCACTGAAGAGTTATATTGATGAGAGTTTGGCAATCGGACATATCCGTCCCTCTGAGTCGCCCACTGGGGCCGGGTTCTTTTTTGTTGAGAAAAAAGATGGTGGTTTAAGGCCGTGTATTGATTATCGAGAATTAAATAAGATAACGGTAAAAAACTCAGGTCCTCTCCCCTTGATCCCGGATCTCTTAAATCAGGTTTCTGGGGCCCAAGTTTTCTCTAAATTAGATCTCAGAGGGGCTTATAACCTGATTCGGATCCGAGAAGGGGATGAGTGGAAAACCGCATTTAATACACCTTTGGGGCACTTTGAATACCTGGTTATGCCCTTTGGTTTGAGTAATGCCCCAGCGGTTTTTCAAGGGTTTATGAACTCCATCTTTCATGATTACATCGGTGTGTTTATGGTGGTATATCTAGACGATATTTTGATTTTCTCTCCTGATATGGTTTCTCACCAGCAACATCTCCGCCAAGTACTTACCAGGTTGCGCAAAAACCACCTCTTCGCTAAGCTGGAAAAGTGTGTTTTTTGCGTCCAGAAGGTTTCCTTCTTAGGTTATGTTGTGACTCCCTCTGATGTACAGATGGTTCCGAGTAAGGTTCAGGCGCTCACGGACTGGGTTCGGCCTACCAATCTTAAGGCCCTACAACGTTTTTTAGGTTTCGCTGACTATTATCGGAACTTTATTAAGAGCTTTTCCGTGATCGCCAAACCCCTCACGGATCTGACCCGTAAGGGTGCTGATCCGAACAATTGGTCCCCTGCCGCTTACTCAGCGTTTGAAACTCTAAAAGCGGCATTCTCGTCAGCCCCGGTTTTGGTTCAACCTGACCTCTCTCTACCGTTTGTTGTGGAGGTTGATGCCTCCGAGGTAGGAGTAGGTGCAGTGTTGTCTCAGGGGTCTTCCACTCTCACCAGACTTAGGCCCTGTGCATATTTCTCTAGAAAATTTTCTTCTTGTGAGAGGAATTATGATATTGGTAATCGAGAGCTCCTTGCCATTAAGTGGGCATTTGAAGTCTGGCGACACTTTTTGGAGGGAGCTCTTCATCCGATAACTGTGCTCACGGATCATAAGAACTTAGTATATTTGGATACTGCTAAGCGCTTGAACTCACGTCAGGCTAGGTGGGCCTTGTTTTTCTCTCGCTTTAATTTTGTGGTCACCTACCGACCTGGGTCAAAAAATGTGAAGGCTGATGCCTTGTCCCGTAGCTTCGGGACTCCTGAGCTTCCAGAGACTACGGACAGTAATATTTTGTCTCCAGGGGTTGTGCTGGCAGCTGTCTCCTCCCACCTCTCCTCTCAAATTTTAGCAGGACAAAGATCTGCACCTAAAGACCTTCCGGAAGGCAAATTATTTGTTCCTCCTTCTTGTCGTTTGAGAGTGTTGGAGGAGACGCATTGCTCGGTATTGGCTGGTCATCCGGGAATGCGGAGTACCTTGGATCTCTTAAAGAGAAGTTACTGGTGGCCTCACATGACTAAGGATGTGCACGCATTTGTCCAAGCCTGTCAGGTCTGTGCGCGAGGAAAGACTCCCAGGAGACGTCCTGAGGGGCCTCTTCTTCCGCTTCCAGTTCCCACCAGGCCATGGTCTAAAGTGTCTATGGACTTCGTCACTGATCTGCCAGCATCTCAAGGCTGTTCAGTGGTTTGGGTGGTAGTGGACCGTTTCTCTAAAATGGGACACTTTGTTCCATTAAAAAAGTTGCCTTCAGCTGAAGAATTGGCTGAATTGTTTATACAGAATATTGTACGCCTCCATGGTATACCAGATGATATTGTGTCAGATAGGGGCGTACAATTTGTTTCCAAATTTTGGCGAGCATTTTGTTCTAGACTGGAAGTTAATTTGTCGTTCTCGTCGGCGTTTCACCCTGAGTCTAATGGTCAGTCTGAGAGAATGAATCAGGAGATGATTCAATATCTGCGACTCTTTGTCTCGGACAGTCAGGACCAGTGGGTGAAATTCCTTCCGTTGGCAGAATTTGCTATTAATAACCACTGTAGTTCGTCCACACAGGTATCTCCGTTTTTCTGCAATTATGGTTTTCATCCACGTTTTTCTTTTTCATCTGTGCCTGTCTCTAATATTCCTCGAGCGGAAGCTATTACATCCAAGTTGCGCTCGCTCTGGTCACAAGTTCGGGAGAATATTCAGAGGGCACAAAATTCTATGGTCCAACAAACTGAAAGAAGGCGCACTAAATCTGATACGTTTGTGGTGGGGGATAAAGTGTGGTTATCAACAAAAAACCTTAAATTGAAGGTCCCCTCTTTGAAGTTTGTGCCCAGGTTTGTGGGTCCGTTTGTTGTTACTCATATTGTTAACCCGGTTTCCTTCAAGATTACACTTCCAGCAGGGTGGCGGGTCCATAACACCTTCCATAAGAGTCTTCTGAAGCGCTATGTTGAGCCTGTTTTGCCTCTTTCTGACCCTCCTTCTCCATCTATTGTGGAGGGGAATCTGGAATTTGAGGTGGAAAAGGTGGTGAATTCCAGATGGGTAGGTAACTCCCTGCAGTACCTGGTCCATTGGAAAGGTTTTGGTCCTGAGGATAGGTCTTGGGTTCCGGCTAGAGATGTTCATGCTCCACGGTTACTCAGGTTATTTCATCAGGCCTACCCTCAGAAGCCATCTTTAAGATCTAGGGGTCCGAAGGCCCCCCGTCAGGGGGGGGGGTACTGTCAGGTTCGCTAGGGAGATTGCTGGGACTTCTGGTTCTTCTGGTGGTACCAGCAGCGTTCTCCGAACCCCGGCGCGTATCCGCGCAAACTCCACCTCTCGTCCTGGGCAGCGGCTGCTAAGATCTCGCGCTGTCTAGGAGTGGCTGGGACTTTGAAACTCTGCTTGGTGCCTGGTTGTTTCTGCACCATGAGGGGTTAATTCCCAGATGCTGTCCAGCACCTATCAGGTTCTGGAGGTGGAGTTCTGGCTGCATAAATTGCAGCTTCACTAGTCACCTGTGCCAGTGTTTGAAAATTCCTTTCTCCACTCGCTGCTCTAGGTTGTATTGCTCAGTATCTTTATCTGTATTGTTGTTACCTCGGCTAGTTTTTGACTTTGACTATTTGCTTACTGATTTTGCTATTGACGTACCCTCTCGTTGTGACTCCGGCTAGTTTACCATTCTTTTGTGTTTTATGTTGTCAGTCTGTTTGTGTTTTCCTTCCCACACTTATTCCAGCGTATCTCGAAGTCTTCAAGTAGTCGCCCCACGGTTTAGCGTGGGGGGGCTATAGGAAGGGACAGAGGTTGGGGCAAGCTCAGGGCTCACTATCCCCTGTCTTTTGTGTACCAATCTTAACATGCCATTTTTGACTTTGGGCACTATTTTCCATTACGGGGTTAAACATATTGAAAAACCGTTAATATATTTTGATAGATCGGGCATTTTCGGACGCGCCGATACCTAATGTGTTTATGATTTATACTGTTTATTTATATTCATGTCAGTTCTAGCGAAAGGGGGGTGATTTAAATTTTTAGGGTTTTTTAATTATAATTTTTTTTTAAAAAAACTTTTTTTTATTTTTACTATTTTTCAGACTCCCTAGGGTACTTTAACCCTAGGTTGTCTGATCAATCCTATAATATACTGCCATACTACAGTATATATATATGGGGATTTTCCTCCTCATTCATTACAATGTGCTATCAGCACATTGTAATGAAGGGGTTAAAACAAAATAGCCTCGGGTCTTCGGAAGACCCGAGGCTACCATGGAGACGTATCGCCCCTCCCCGATGACGTCGCGGGGAGCGACGATCCTAGGCAAGATGGCGGCGCATGGGCGGGCGGTCGTGAACCAGTTAAAGGTTTTTGCCCATGAAAGAAAGTTCTCCAATTTTAATCCCCTACTAATGCTTACACAATAAAGATAATGTTTAACCCTCTTACTTTGCAATTTTACTCTGTTTTATTGCCGATTTAGCTCTTATAACTTAGTGTAATACAGGGAGAGGGACTGGAGGCAGAGAGCACTGCAGTGTGCAGATAAGCAAATCTATTCATGCTAAGAATTTGACCATAGTCAGAAGATTATTGTTTGTATCCAGAGGCAACCAAAATTATATAGACCAAAACTGAGAGAGAAAGGTTGGAATTATATCTGTGAAATGCTGTATTTTTGTTAATAACAGTGAATTAGAGAATGTGTTATTTTGTTATCCTGAGTACATTTAAAAATCTTGTCTTTGTGGGTCATTAATATTGTAGTAGTTTCAGTATTTTCTTTTTGCTTAGTATTTTCTTTTTGATGTAAAATAAAATCCGTAAAGGAAAATGTACTGTTCAATATGATCACAATAGTGAAAGAAGTCAGTAAAATCTGGCCAGTGTAAACAAACATTTAATCTATTATAACAGCTATTACACACTCAGAAGAGGTTGGTTTCCATAGAAGACTTTAGCATGGGGTTCCCACACACACGTTTATACAATAGCACATATTTATACACTCATATTTAGACACATTTATATACTTATATAAACGCATATAGGGGATAGTTTATCTTAAAGAGAACCCGTCAGGCAAAATAACCCCCTAATCTAAATATATTTTCATAAACTGTCATTACAAAGCATTGATGCTATCCCTTCATCGTCCCTCTACATGCCTGTAAACTTAAGCAATGAGGTCCTAAAGCTGTATGCAAATTACCTGTGAAATGTCCAATGAGTCATTAGCATATTCAAGCTGTCCAGCGTATTCATGAGTGGGAGGCACAGCCACACCCCCATTGCTTAATTGACAGCCTGTATAATGGTGTAATGGCTCCTCCATGTGCTTGCTAGTGGCCACACCCCCTGCAGCCTGTGTGTGTGTGTATGTATAGGAGAAAATCCAACAGCGAGGAAGCAGCACTCCAAGTTTCAATAGTGGTATTTATTCACACCAGTGGAAAAAGATACAACGTTTCAGCTATCTCGATGTAGCCATTTTCAAGTATACCAAACAATGTTACAGGGCGGGTTTATATCCCCCGCAGGATGTGACATCATCAGTGATAGGCAATATGACCAAACAAATACATTTTAACCCATTGCGGGTGTGCTCAAACATCAAATGTGTTCCATGTGTATATACATCCATGTGCATAATTTGCATAATACTATTCAACAAGCTACCCGGCGTACCACCAGTTATTCACAATAAATCACACAGCGCATGTCCGAAGACGTTGCTAGGTAATCCGACTCTTTTTTAGAGCCGGGAGAGTCCCGCCTGAAAGGCGGAGGAGAAACATCAGGCGTGGTGGGAAGCGCCACAGAAAGCAGCCCAGTGACACGAAGTGCAAAGAACTTGAAATCCATCAACCAGAAGAAATGAACAAGATCTCTAGAGACTTGGTGGTAAATATATCATCCCATACATTATCTGATGCACAATTGAAATTGTTGAACAAAGGTTTATCTTTTTGTCCGACTGGGGACACTGATTGGTTGAAATTCGAGGGCGAGATTGCACGATTTCTCCGATCAGTCAAACTCAAAGTGTGGTTTTTCCAGCAACAACCTCTAGTCGAGACCACTAATGTAAATGTATCTAAGCCTGAATTATGTTTACGAGATTTAGGTCTTTTCAACAAAAGTGATTTTGTACCTTTTGTTAATTCAAGTGCCGTTGAGACGTTCACCTCACTGGTTAAGAGTGATATCCAGGCTCTTCAGATAGGGGACGGGTTAACCCCTCATCCTAAAATACGGAATAATTTATCTAAATCTGCTAGGATGGCCCTACGTGATCTCATCCATGACGACAAATTGGTGATCAAACCGGCCGACAAAGGCGGAGCAATTGTCGTCATGGACAGAGATAGTTACACGCATGAGATACAACGCCAACTAGCAGATAGCGCTGTGTATAAAAGGTTACCTGAAAATCCATTACCATGGATATCTAAGAGATTGAGGATATTGGTGGATAATGCATATGCCAATGACATAATTGACAAGGCCACACATAAATTTCTATTACCAGAAAAACCAGTCACTCCGATTCTATACTGCCTACCCAAAATCCACAAAAGGCTCGAGGACCCCCCTGGTAGGCCCATCGTATCGGGGAGGAACTCTATCTTATCTCCTGCAGCCATGCTTGTGGAGAAATCTTTACACAACCTGGCCACATCATCTAGGTCTTATATTCGGGATACTTCCGATTTTTTGATTAAAATACAGGACATTGAGATCCCACCAGATGCTATTTTAGCATCGTTTGATGTGTCCAGCTTGTACACTAGTATTAGCCATGACCGAGGAATACTTGCAGTAGAAAAGGCTTTAGCCCTAACTGACTCCTCAAAATGTTGCCAGAGGTTTATTGTGGATTTACTTGAAATCATACTGTCATGTAACCACTTTTTATTTGGTAATGACTATTTTTTACAGTTAAGAGGCACGGCGATGGGGGCCAATATGGCCCCCACATATGCCAACATTTTTATGGCAGACCTGGAGGAAACGTTGATATATACCTCCCCACTTTATGTACATGTACTGAAGTGGGTTAGGTTTATCGACGATATTTTCTTAATCTGGGTAGGTGATACTGAAACCTTCCTGACCTTTTTTGAGTATCTGAACCAAGTGGACCCGGACATCAAGTTCACTAAATCTTTCTCCCAGTCCAACATTCAGTTTTTGGACACGAATGTCTACATTGAAGGTAATAGATTAAAAACGGACCTATTCGTTAAGAGCACTGACCGCAATAACCTGCTTAGATTTGAAAGTGCACATCCCAGACGCACACTTGACTCCCTTCCGTACAGCCAGATGGTACGGGTACGTAGAATTGTGGACGATCCGAGTCGACTGAGCGACAGACTTACTGAAATGTCTGAGAAATTTATCACTCGGGGATATCCCACACAAACAGTCAGACGGCATAGAGATAGAGCAGAAAAACTTGACAAATTATCCCTTCTGACACCAAAGGTGAAGGACGGTAGTACACGGGATAGAATACCGTTTGTGACGACTTTTGGTCCGCATAGCCAAAGTGTAGCAGGGATAGTACGGAGACATTGGCCAATTCTATCCCATTTTTATAGAGATATTGGAGAATTCCAAGCACCTCCTCTTTTTTCTTACAAACGTTCAAAAAATTTGAAAGATCGATTGGTTAAGGGGGATCTTGGTTCGATTGACAACAAGAGTAATTTGGCATCCGCTCTAAAGCCTGGATGCTTCCCTTGTATGAGCTGCGAGAACTGCAGCTACATGATTAAAGGTGAGGTCTTCACCAACCCAGTGAATGGCAGGAGATACAACATCAAACATCATCTTACTTGCAGATCTGACCATGTGATCTATGTTCTGTTGTGCCCCTGCCCAAAAGTGTATGTGGGAGAAACGACTACAGAATGTAGATTGAGGTTACACAATCATAGGTCGACCATCAACACCCTAAAGCTTGAGTTACCAGTACCTAAACATTTTAGTGACTGTGGCCACACTATTCACCAACTGAGATTTTGTATTATTGATCATGTACCCCAACTTAGGAGAGGAGGGGACAGACGCAAGATTTTACTTAAACGTGAAACAGAATGGATTCACAGACTGAACTCGTTGCAACCAGTAGGTCTGAACCTGGACTTCAATACTAACACCTTGATTTGAGTGTGCCCTAAATGCCCACTAAGCATATTGATGACACATAGGATGATGTAAGGAAACGTTTATTTGGACTAATATATTTTTGACCTTTCTTTCTTTTTTTACTTAGATCACCATTCACATGGAGTTGTTTAAACAACCGCACCCGAGTGTTTACCACCAGCTACTATGGACACTTTTTCAAGATTGATTATTTGATACTCACATCACAAGGAATCTGATGAGAAAAAAATTTTTTTCGATGTGGCCATCCACAAAGTCTTGACGCCTTGGTACCGACAGTTTACAGTTGTGTTCAGTCTAGTATACTCTATAAGAGCATGAATTATTGTAATTAAACATTTCTCATTTAAATTCTGAACACAACATATTGAATAGACATGGTCAATGCACACCACTGACCTGCACACCAACCAGATGAAAGCGCTTACCCACCTCTAGGTTGAGCTCGGACCCGTCAGATGTTTGCTCGCGAGAGTATGGTGGATTCATGAGTAGTAGACAGCGCTGTGAGACGAGTTGATCGTGGCGGTATGAGATCCCGCAACGCGGTCACATGATCCCAGCTGGTCACCTCAGGATCCCCTCCTACATCGGCACAAGGTCTGTCATTACCGATGAGTGTGGGTCTATCAGTCGCTACTGGGGACTGTACAGGTTAGTGTGCTATTATGCGATCGGCCCTTTGTTTGAGTCGGATTACCTAGCAACGTCTTCGGACATGCGCTGTGTGATTTATTGTGAATAACTGGTGGTACGCCGGGTAGCTTGTTGAATAGTATTATGCAAATTATGCACATGGATGTATATACACATGGAACACATTTGATGTTTGAGCACACCCGCAATGGGTTAAAATGTATTTGTTTGGTCATATTGCCTATCACTGATGATGTCACATCCTGCGGGGGATATAAACCCGCCCTGTAACATTGTTTGGTATACTTGAAAATGGCTACATCGAGATAGCTGAAACGTTGTATCTTTTTCCACTGGTGTGAATAAATACCACTATTGAAACTTGGAGTGCTGCTTCCTCGCTGTTGGATTTACTTGTGTAAGGGTCTTTTCGAGCCAAAGTCCCTGAAGCGTGCACCCACACGGATCTCAATCCAATATACCACTGTGCCACTCCTTCAACTTCTTTACTTTGTGCCTTTGTATGTATAGGAGAGATACAACAGATCCAGGATGCAGCCATGTTATAGCAGAACATGTCAGATTCATGTGTAGCTGATGTCTGTGTCATTCACATATGTAAGGGAGGATGCAGCATGTCAGCAGGTAAAGTACAGACCCCAGCAATGCTTTACTATACATTACACACAGACATGAGCAGGGGGAGGAGAGGGGAGGGGTAACAGGGGTGACATCCCTGCCTAGGACCATGTGACCAGCCTCATTTACATAATAAAGAAAATATGATTTTACAATGATTAATGTATGAATTTACTAGATAAAGCCTGGGATGGAATCCTTATGAGCTGCTCCAACAGATAGAGGTGAAAAAAATAGTGACAGGGACCTGATGACAGGTGTCCTTTAAGCTATTATTTTCCTTTTGCAACTTTTCTGGCATATTTAAAACGTTGCACAAAACTTTACGACTTTTTCAACCGCCCAGCAAAGTTCACCCCAACCTTCTTTTTTTAGTGTTGTTTCTGTTTTGTATGTCTGTGAAACATTTGTGACAGAATTAACCCCTAGGCGCACCAGGACGTTATAGTACGTCCCCGGGGCTAGATGCTTAGCGCACGGGGACGTTCTATAACGTCCTGCTTCTGGCACCGGCTCACGAACGGAGCCGGTACCAGAAGCAGCGGCTGTCAGCTGTCTAGTACAGCTGACAGCCTGCGCTAACACCCGCGATCGGAGCCGGCTCCGATCGCGGGTGTTAACCCCTTACACGCCGCGGTCAAACATGACCGCGGCGTGTAAGGGTGTTTGCGCTGTGGATCGGATCCCCCGTGCCGCTTACCGGGGGATCCGATCCACTTCTGGGCAGCTCCGGGGACTGGAATGTGCCCCGGAGCTGCCCGGTTTCCATGGCAGTCAGACCCCTTCCGGGTCTGACTGTAAACTGTCTGAGCATGCGCAAGCTTGCTCAGACAGTTTACACTGCTCTACAATAAAATAGTATTGTAGAGCAGTGTATTGGACTTAAACCAGTGATCAGAGCATCACTGGTTTAAGTTCAAGTATGTAGAAGTAAAAATATGAAAAAACAGTTAACACTACACATTATAATAAATAAAAAATAAATACATAAAAATATAAGCCCCTAAAATGTCACTTTCCCATAAAAACACTTAATAAAGTATAAAAAACACAAAAACACAAAAAACCCCGCATATTTGGTATTGCCGCGTCCGTAACAATCTGTATAATAAAACAGAATCGTTACTGGACCCGCACGGTACACGCCGTAGAAAAAAAAACGCAAAAACGTTCCGAAAAAAGGTAATTTTTAATTAACACCCTATAAAAAAATGCTCTAAAAAGTAATTTAAAAAATGTTATGCACTCCAAAATAAGCCCACTAAAAAGAACAACTCTTCTCGCAAAAAATAAGCCCCTAACTAGATTTGTCAGCCGAAAAATAAAAAAGTTATGCATATGAAAAGATGATGATGCTAAAATGAACAAGATTTTCTCCAAATTGGTTTTTATTCAGTACAATTGAATAAAATACACAAAACCCCCACATATTTGGTATCCCTGCGTCCGTAACAATCTGCATAATAAAACAGAATCGTTATTAGATCTGCAAAGTTAACCCTGTAAAAAACAAAACAAAAAAAGCTCCAGAAAAAAGATCATTTTCAATTAATACCCTATAAAAATGCTCTAAAAAGGGATTTAAAAAATGTTATGCACTCTAAAATAAGACCACTAAAAAGAACAATCCTTCTCGCAAAAAATAAGCCCTTAAACAGATTTGTGAGGCGAAAAATAAAAAAGTTATGCATATGAAAGACGGTGATGCTAAAAGTAACAACATTTTTGCCAAATTACTTTTTATGCACTAAAAATGGGGAAAAAATAAAAAATCTATATAAATGAGGTCTTTTTGTAATCGTGGCGACCCATAGAATAAAAATAATATACTATTTTTATGGTATGGTAAACAGCCAAAAAAAAACCCCCATAAAAATCTTCCTGAAAAGTGATGATTTTCATTTCCTCCACCAACAAAGAGTTAATAAAATCTCACCAATTAGCCTATAGATTCCCCCAAATTACGTACCAGAAAAGTGCATCTCATGTGGCAAAAGAAATAAGCCCCTATAGGTCCACATTAAAAAAAGAAAAAAATTATAGCCTGTACAATGTGACAATGCAAATCTGATCTGGATGGCGCCTCCTTCCCTTCTATGCCCGGCCGTGCGCCCATACAGCAGGTTACCACCACATATAGAGTATCCGTGTACTCGGGAGAGATTGGGTAACAAACTTTGTGGAGCCTTTATTCATTTAATCCATTGTAAATGTTTAATTTTCCACCCAAAATGAGTGTATTGTGAAAAAATATTACAATTTGCAGACTGCACCTCCATTTTGTTTTAACCCCTTTAAAACACGTAAAGCGTTAACAAACTTCTTAAAAGTGGTTTTTCATACGTTGAGGTGTGTAGTTTCCACAATGGGGTATTTTACGAGTCCCACTATTATTTAGGCCTCTCAGTGTCAATTAGAAGTTGAGCAGGTCCATCTAATACAGGTTTTGGTGATTTTACAAAAAATTTGAAAAATGATACCTAAATTCTGAGCCTCATAACATTCTAGTAAAATATGTGGAATCTTAAAAAACCATGCCAACATAAAGCAGACATTTGGGAAATGTAAGTTATGAATTTATTTGGGAGCTATGACTATCTGCATCAAAAGTAGAGAATTTAGAACATTGAAAATAAAGAATTTTTCCAAATTTTTGCCAAATTTAGTTTTTTTTCATAACTAAACACAAAAGATATCATCCAAATTTTTAAACTAATTTGAAGTACAATGTGTCACGAGAAAACAATCTCAAAATCCCCTGCATATCTCATAGCGTTCCAAAACTATAACCACTTATAGTGACACAGGTCAGATTTGAAGAATGGGGCCGCGTCCTTAAGGCCAAAATAGGCTGTGTCCCCTAGGGGTTAAAGAAAAGAGAAAAATATTTTTGGAAGATTGGTGAGAGCCCTCCATTTCTTAACACAATTCTTTTATACATGCTTTTAGTAAGTTTAGTTTCAGTTTTTTATGTAGCCACTTTAAATTATGCCTAGAAAGGGGCACTGCCTCAGACATTGTATAATTCTATAATGAGTTTTAGTAGTAGGATATTTCACTGTGGCTACCCCAGTTATAAAACACAGTGATATTTACTCGTACAAAATGTATTATTCAACAATTTTCTCCACCAGATAGTTTGCTACAAACCACATCCTTTTATTTGGGAAGCCAGACATCTGGCTTTTTGATAAATCAATAGTCACATGTCATGATGTCATACATTCTATAGCCTTCAAGCAATGTAAATATATTTTCAGAAAGTGCTTATTCGTGTGCGCAACTGTGAAAAAAAAAATCAATCATTGAAAAATAACTGTTTTTTAGGAAAGGAATCTTCTCAAAGAAGTGGTCTTCTGGATTACACTTTGGTCTTATTATTGTTAAAGATTTGTTACCAAATGTTACCCGTCACACCATTAATACTTGCTGGTAAAGGGTTAAGCCCTCCTCATATGACCTAAAATTATCTGCCATTGAGACACTGTACCTTATATACAGCTGTTTTTCTGATATGCAAATGAGTGGACTGAGTAGTCCACTTCAGAAGATAAGAGTCAAGTTTTCTCTTGGCAGCCAGGGAACCACACCTCTGTATTTTGACTGATAGCTCTGCGTCTCCTCAAATTTTTGACAGAATTGACAGGAAGTCTTCTCTCTGTCCTTACCAGAATGCTGTTCCCCACACTTACATGAAGAATTTAGAAGTGAGCGGGAAACGGCAGATCCTATTACCATTTCACCCACTCTGCATTGGGCGGGGCCAAGTGGTGGTGGGCAGAGCCATACGCAAGTGGGCGGACCAACATAGACAAAAGCAGAAAAAGTTTGGGGACAAATTTTACTGGTAGGAAGAGGCAGATTTAAGCTGGAAAGCCTACACTGCACTTATCAACAAAGGCAAAGTGGGGGTGCTCTATATGCCATGAATAAGAGTGTCGGATGACACTGGAAACACGTAGGCTAGCCAGGCTACCAACAACTTTATATAGCCAGCTGATGTTATGAGATACAGGCGGTATTGTGCATTTTAAGATGTATACAGGTGCTAGATTCACTTCCTACTTTTCAATTGGGGGTGCTCTTTATGCCAGGTTCCCTTTAAGTCTAGCCCTATAGTAAGGTAAGGTCAGCAAGGGTCAGGTCTGCTAAAATGTCTCTTTATTAAATACTTATAGATCCCATAAAAAAAATAATAATTCTGCAGTATCTTTTGTTACTAAGGTTCATGCACATTAACATGAAATTGGTACTTGTTTCAATGGATAGCACATGTTCCCATTCACTTCTATGGGCTCATGCCCACGGCTGTGAATTCCATAGCTCATTGCATAAAATTTTTGCCAGTCTATTATTGTCATCAGTGACAAATGTGCCACAAACAAAAGTTCATTGGACTGTTGTATGTGTGCTGAGAACTGCACTCATTCTCATTCTGTACTGTGACATCTATACCTTGCTATGGCCTGTATACATTTACCATGTCTTTATAATGGTCTCAATGTTGATAAATGTAATATACTGTAAAAACACAACTCTGACAAGGGAAATAGTAACACCTATACTGTAGTAGTTGTGCCTACTGATCATAGACAGAAAGAAGATTGGAAAAAACTTAAATGTCTTTAAATGGAAAATTTAATCTTTGGCATATCCATGTGATATGTATAAATAAATATGAAAAAGGAAGGAGGCTTTACTACGCCCATATGTAAAGTTATACCATAGTGCGCACTTGGTGGCATCACCCAAAAATTACGTTTTTGATCATCTGATCAAAAATCCGACACTGACTATATATACATATGTACAGTTAAACTTCTCTAGAAGATTACCCAAATGGTCTGTTCAAAGAGTTTTTGCTGTATCTTTCAATATATTTATTTCATAAATGCTATCTGTTTATATATATATATATATATATATATATATATATATATATATATGTATGTATGAATTTGCAGAAGAGGTAGCACTCCAAAAATAAAATATTGTTAAAGTTTATTTCAGGAGTGGATGCAATGTTTCGATATTAAACCTTCTTCAAGCATTTAACACCCAAACATTGCATCCAGCTATGGCATACAACAAGAGAAGTAGCAGCACTCCGTGTCCAAGTGAGGGTACAGCAACGTTTCAGCTAACTCATTGTAGCCATTTTCAAGCAGTCTTGAAAATGCTTGAAAATGGCTACAATGAGTTAGCTGAAACGTTGCTGTACCCTCACTTGGTGAATAAACACCTTTGAATTGGACACGGAGTGCTGCTACTTCTCTTGTTGTATGCTGTAATATAGCGGTCTAGGATCAGACACGCTGTAGCTTGCACCCATCGGGTTAAACCCTTACTTCTACTGTGCCGCCCACCCACACCACGGCATCCAGCTATGGAATACAATTTTTCATTTTATTTCTGGAGTTTTGCATCTTCTGTGGACTTAGATACTAATGGAATAATTGAAAAAGGAACCCTATGGCTTAGCGCCCTCCCTTAATTGGGTTTATGCTGTGCTCTCTAGATTTTCTTTGCGTGGTATCTATCTATTTATCGAAAAAATACAAAAAATGTCAGCACTACAATGGTTTGTGAATCAAAATAAGAGGTTTTATTGATACCTCATACAGGCAATGTTTCGGCTATAGTTCACAAGCCATTGGAGCGCTGCCATTATTTGTATTTGTTACGTCTCTGGAGAAGCATATCAGATAGCAACTTCTATATTGGACAGTACTGCTATTTATTTCTTTATATTATCTATCTATCTATAAATTAAACAAATGAAAGACCAATGCAGCACTGTGTCTGTTGTCCTTCAAATATTAGTTGCAACGCAGGCTCGGGCTTTGGCTCTGGCAAGTTTGAGAAAATGTACCTGTGCTTTATGAATTGTGCTTGAATTTCTGGAGTGATGCCTGCTTCTGTATACATATAACTATGAATTATACCTCATATGTATCTATGTTTCGATTTATCTATTTGGGGGGGGGGCATAATGGCTTGTATGCCAAAAACAGCCTCCCATGCCGCCATATATCTATCAGGAAGATGGAGCCTCTTTGTGAAATGGGGGTGGGGTGGACTTATTAGGGCTTGTACACTATGGCTTACATAAATTTTGCTCCTAGACCCCTCTGTGACCTAGAAATCAGGCTTGGTAAAATAATATTTTCTACCTAGGTAACAAGCATTTTCCTGTGGTAACGATTATATAACATATTATTAGCCCCTAGAAACACATATTTTCTGAAACTAACAAACATGTGACTTAGCATTAGCCCCTGGCAATGAGAATTTTCCCTAGGCAGCGAACATGTTACATAGTATTAGACCCAGGGCAACAAGCAAATACATTTTTGTTTTCTGCATCTATGGATACAGTGAATTTGGTCAGATTAATGGGCTTCTTCAAGTTTTTTTTATTAAATAAAATGCTTTTGAACCAGGGCGTATTTTGAAGTTTTTATGTAAATAAAATATTTATAAAAAAGGTGTATTCTTTTTTTCACCGTAAGTTGATTTTTACTTTAGTAATAGCAGTGTCTAATAGTTGGTTTCCATTACTAAGGACAGGGCTCAGTGTTGGACAGTAACGAATGCAAACACTTTCCTGTCTACTAAGAACAGCCAGGTACAACCCAGTATCCATCCATCTATAGAATGGCTGAATGCAGGAATTACTGGTCTGGGAACACTCAAAAGGTGTGGGTGCTCAGATCCCATGAATATCATTATGCAAAAATGAGTTAAAAGTTAAAAATAAAAAAAAATAAAAATGTAATGTGTTTTTCTATAACCAGCCAGTTAAAATAAAGCAGCAGCAAACTGACATTACTGATATGTGAGAGTTCATTTTTTATGGAGTTTACAGCCAAATAATAACCATCCTGCGCCGGTCCCAGTACCCGACCATCTATAAATGGACAGGTACTGGATTGGACCTGGCTCTTCTGGTACCAGGATAATGGTTAGGTGGTCAATGTTATCCTTTTTTACTGAATAACACTAAACCCTGGGCTTAGTAATGTTAGCGGTTTATTAGACAGCACCATTACTAAATTGTAATTAACAAAAAAAATCCCAATCTAATGGATTATAACTTCCATCTCCCTCTAGTCTTCCTACACAGATACATGCTTTATTCACCATCCCTGCTTGCTGTCATATTTTTGTGCTGTTCATCTGTTTGAAATCTGCAAGACCTGGTCATTTATGTCAAGCTGGCACATGCCATCTCTCTTATTAATCTTTACAGTCCTTTTTAATCTTCTTCAACTGATTTCTGTGGCTGCAATTCACTTTTTCTTTGCAAGGGCAGCATTCTCTCATATGTTTTGTGTTGTATTCAATTGTTTTACAACATGAATTAAGCCTTTCCCCTCTGCTTCAAATGTAGTTTTAGCAAGGCTTCTCAAGCCTTAGGATGCCTGATTGTACTATCTGAGTGTGATGCTATATTATCATAATGGTAATAATAAAAATGGTAATCTAGCAGAGAATAACTTCTCCCTTTCTTCTTCCTTCACAGGTTTTTTTGTGAATTCTGCACATGCTAGTCATCTAATGATTAGATGACTAGCATGTGCAGAATTCACAAAAAATTCACAGATTCTAACCTACCGTATAACAAAAGAGAAAATTATAGTTTTTTACTCTGACCGGAGATCCAGAAGTTTTCTATGTATTTTATTCTAATCAAATGTCAACCAACAGTCGCTACCTGGTATTTTCGCTGATGGTCTGCACACCTCTACAAATCCTCTGATAAAGATAGGTCACCATTCAGACCAATGGCATCGCGTTTTTTGTTCTTCCTCTATTGCTATTAATCTTGGTGACGAATCACTGGAAGAAGTACGTGTGTGGATAGTGTAGTACGTCTGTACAAGTTAAAATTTATTTCAAATCCAATAGACGCACAAAAGTAGTTAAAAAATGCACATATCACAAATGAAAGTGGGATGCCAGCTTCACAAGCCCGCCCGACCCTGGGTTCCGCCAACACGGCTTCTTCTGGGGCATTGCTGGCGTCCAATCCACGTCCCTTTTTTACATACATGTTTCCTTATCTCTCTTCATTAATATAAAATATTATTCAATACATCCCCATATAAAATATAACATTCATTAATCACCTCATAAGACCCATAATATAATGCTAACCTTATAGACGTTTCTCCAATTGTATAGTACTGCTGTCTCGTTTTAACCCTTTCATTACAATGTGCTATCAGCACATTGTAATGAATGAAGTAGTTGATGGCACTGTAGTATGGCAGTATATGGTAGGATCATTCAGACAACCTAGGGTTAAAGTACTCTAGGGGGTCTGAAAAATAGTAAAAGGAAAAAATTTTAAAAAGTTGAAAAAAATTATAAAAAACCCCAAAAATTTTTTAAAAAAACCTTTCCCTAGAACTGATATAAATATAAATGAACAGTAAAAATCATAAACACATCAGCTATCACCGCGGCCAAAAATGGACGATCTATCAAAATATAATAACGGTTTTTCACAGCATTTAACCCCGTAATGGAAAATAGAGCCCAAATCAAAAAGGGTACTCTTTTGTCATTTTGAAAAAAAAAATCAATAAAAAGTGATCAAAATTTCATACAGTCCGAAAAACTGTAGCATTGAAAACGTCATCAAAAGTCGCTAAAAATTACACCACCACAGCTCTTTACACCAAAGTATAAAAAAGTTATTAATGCCAGAAGATGGCAAAATCCCCCAAAAAATTTTGTACAGGAGGTTTTCACTATTTTTAAATGTATGAAAACATTATAAAACCTATATAAATTTGATGTCCCCATGATCGCACCAACCCAAATAATAAAGAAGAAGTTATGTCATTTGGGGCGCACAGTGAAAGTCGTAAATTTGAAGCCCACAAGAAAACGGTGCAAATGCGTTTTTTCACAGTTCTCACTTCATTTGGATATTTTTTCCCGCTTCCCAGTGCTTGGCATGGAGTAATAAATACCATCACTATGATGTGCAATTTGTTACGCAGAAAATAAGCCCTCACATAGCTCTTTACGTGAAAAATAAAAAAAAGTGATACATTTTTGAAAGTGGGGACTGAAAAATGGAAATGAAAAAACAAAAAAGGGCCAGGTCGTTGCTAGGGGTTAATAGTAGATACTGTCCCAACAAAAGAGGCATACTTGGGTGGCATCCTGGTGAACTCTCTTCACTGGTTGCTGCACTATTCACCAGGCAGAATGGTTACCATACTTAAAGGCTGCCTTTATATTGTATAGCTCTATAATGGGTTTTAGTAGTAGGATATTTCACTGTGGCTATCCCAGTATATACACAGTGATATTTACTTGTACAAAATGCATTGTTCAGCAATAACTAAAATGTTATAACATTACCACATCCTATATTCTTACGGGAAACCAGACATCTGGACTTTGATATTTTAACAAATTTCATGCTTCCTTTTTTCATATTATAATATTAAAAGGAAAGAAAAAACCTAAAACATTCTATAGCTTTCAAGCTATGCAAATGTAATCATAGAAAGTGCTCATTCATGTGTGTAACTGATATCCCTGGAGATCTAGGTCTCTAAGTACCCGTACTAGGGTTAATAAATACAAAAGTATCCTTTAGGTATGAAGATTCACTTGGACCAGAGGGGTAGCTAGAGTTTCAGCATATGGGGGGCAACACCCTCCCAAGTGGGCCCCCAACCCAGTTGTACCGGTATTCCACAATACAGTGACCATATAGTGGTATATACTGGTTCTCCTCAGCCCTCCTTATTAATAATCACATGACATAATGTAGTTACTTACAGGAGATCTCTCTGTTCACATTTCCTGTCTCTTCTATCTGTATTCTACCAGCGCCAGGTGGATTTGGGACACTAAGCCACCCACAGGTCATTATGGGGTGTTTATATTTAGCTAGATCTGAGTTTGATGAGCAGGGGCGTAACTTAAGAAGATGCCACGAGTTCAGTCACAACAGGGCCCGAGAGGTTTAGAGGGCCCAAAAGGTGTCACTTTCCTTTATGAGAAAACTACTACTACTACCATATATTATTGTGGGAAGGCCTGGTGCAGATTTTGCACTCGGGCCCATCAGCTTCAAGTTAGGCCACTGCCGATGAGGCACATAAAACTCACCTCTAGGCTCCTCCTCTCTCAATGCTACAACTAAGATGGAATAACAAATTGGCTTCATAGTTCATGCTGTGTACTACACCGACTTCATAGTGCATGATATATACCAACAACGTTTGTGCAGGGAAGCCAGGGTGTATTACTCCAGCTTCATAGTGCATGGTCCATACCTACAGTACTTTTGTAGTAGAGCCAGGGTGTACAACTCCGGCTTCATAGTAAATACTGCATATCTACAGCGCTTGTGTAGTAAAGCCAGGGTGTACAACTCCGGCTTCACTAGCAGCATTAAGAGCTCTGGACAGAGGTGAGTATAAGCATATGTTTGTTTTCGCAAAGCAGATATGAAGAGTAATCATACAGGGCAATTTGGAACATCAAACTACCAGTCCATACAGGTGGTTTAGTGGGTGGTTCCCTAAAATTTTACAACAATATTTATTCAGTGAAAGCAATCACTTTCATGTTACAAAGCTGTGCAGGACAGATATGAAAGAAAAATCTTCTATTTACATCCATCAACTTGGCTTTTTCATTACTACTACTGGTCTGTGCCCATTTACACAGGAGAGGAGTAGTAGTACTGATCTTTGCCCACATACAAAGGATAGAGGTAGTGGTACTGGGGTGTGCCCATATATACAGGACAGGAATAGTAGTACTGATCAGAGTCCATATATACAGGATAGAGGTAGTAGTACTGATCAGTGTCCATGTATACAGGATAGCAATAGTAGTACCGATTAGTACAATCCAAATGTACAGGATATGTCAGTGTAACACCTATACTGATCACAGACAGAATCGGATAAGAAAAAAAGTTCAATGACTTTAAAAGGAAACATGGTGATACCCAATATGTTGTGTTTTTTTTGGTGATTTTCCCTTTTTTATTTCATTTTTTTTTACTGTTTTATTTTGTCTCAGGGTGGGACATGAACATGAAAATGAATGATCATTTGTGATGGCTTTTTACATACGCTGACATTAGCACTGTTAGATTGAGCATTACGTACAAGCCTAACAGGCTGCTACTGAAGGCAGCCCTAGGGTCCATATCGGTTCGATGGCAACAATCAGCACCTCCGTGCCCTGCAGGGTGCTGATCATCGGGGCAATGCACTATAGACACCACATACTACTGAGATCCCCCGGGCTCAGCTTCTCAGCTTAACTCTAGGTCAAGGTGTGGGAAGTACCCTCATCCTATGACAGAGTTACGTCAAAGTGCAGGAAGGGGTTAAAGGAAATCATCCGTCAAAATCAAGCATGATAAACCAGGAATACTTACTCATAGATCCATGCACTGTGACTGTGATATGTAATTTTCTTGTATTTGTTAGCCATAGCTTCTTTCCTTTTAAAACAAACTTTTAAAAGTATGTTAGTGAGCCATAAGGGCTACCATTGCCCCTCATGTTGTAGCTACCTGGGTTTTTAGTATGAATGAAGAAGCACTTGCCCCCACTGTGTTCTAACTGTTGCTGACATTACAGGAAATTAAAGAGGATGGTAAGACTTATATCTGTTTCTGCACAGTGTAACAACAGTTTGTAAAGCCAAAGCACAGGGGGACTAGCTCCGCCTACCTGCAGACTGCACAGAGCTCACTCACTGATGCTCATTGAGACACAGAATCTGAGTTCCTGAGGCAGCAGCAGCAGCAGCCACAGAAGAAGCTACAAACTACACACAGCTAAGTTGTTTACCTGGGAAGGCACAGCAGATCTAGTGTGTTGTGGGATTAGCAGTGCTGAGTGTGTCATTATATGCAATAGGCATCTAATGGATCTCATCATCTCTCATCTGTCTCATCTCTCTATATGTGTGAGATAATAGTACAATGTTCAGAAGCCAGATGAAAGTGTGTAAAAACCACCTTGTCTGCTCCCAGAACTAGATGGATTATAATTAGAGATGAGCGAGCACTAAAATGCTCGGGTACTCGTTATTCAAGACAAACTTTTCCCAATGCTCGAGTGCTCGTTTCGAGTAACGAGCCCCATTGAAGTCAATGGGAGACTCGAGCATTTTTCAAGGGGACCAAGGCTCTGCACAGGGAAGCTTGGCCAAACACCTGGGAACCTCAGAAAAGGATGGAAACACCACGGAAATGGACAGGAAACAGCAGGGGCAGCATGCATGGATGCCTCTGAGGCTGCTTAATCGCACCATTATGCCAAAATTATGGGCAACAGCATGGCCATGACAGAGTGACAGAATGAAGCTAGATAGCATCTAAAACATCCAATAATTGACCCTGACACTATAGGGGACTTCATGCAGAGGCAGCGGCAGCAGCGGCAGGCTAGAGAGTGGCATGGCGACATACCCTAAATGGACTCAGGCTTCAAACCAATGGGTGGCAGAGAGGAACCAAAGGAGGTGAGCAAGAAGCGCTCAAATAATATCGGTACATGATAAAAGTTTGCCAGTATATTTTGTGGATTACACAGCAGGGTGGCGACAAAGTTAACATGGAAGCCATGAAAACAACCCAAAATTCTGCCTGACACAGCTCGTTTGATAAGGGGACCATGTATGGAGGCAGTGAACTAGTAGTAGATTAAAGGTGCTGCAGTTAAAACTATGTTAGTTGGATCTTGGCATGGAGCTGGCGCTCCGCTGCTAGGCGAGCTTTCGCCAATCCAAGCCCCTGTCTCTAGGCTACTCCCCAAACAGCACTTCTAAGAACCTTTTGTATAAGATCAAGTGTAATAGCGTTCTTATAAGTTTAGGATATGGCGGGTGAGGGGAATGGAAACAGATGCGCAAGAAGCGCTGAAATAATATTGGTAAATGATAAAAGTTTGCCAGTATATTTTGTGGATTACACAGCAGGGTGGCGACAAAGTTAACAAGTTTGTTGTGGAAGCCATGAAAACAACCCAAAATTCTGCCTGACACAGCTCGTTTGATAAGGGGACCATGTATGCCTACAGTTCATGCCAGACGCTGCTCTGGCTGCCAGTCTCCTTTCGAATACAGTTTAAAATAATAACCCTCATCCATAAAGCTCTGTATAATGCTGCACCCCCCTACCTCTCCTCTCTTATCTCAGTCTATCGCCCAACCCGTGCTCTTAGATCCGCCAGTGATCTTAGATCAACCTCTACCCTAGTGCGGACCTCCCACTCGCGTCTCCAAGACTTCTCTAGAGCTGCACCAATTCTATGGAATGCTCTGCCCCGGACTATCAGACTAATACCTAACCTCCAAAGTTTCAAACGTGCTCTTAAAACCCATTTCTTTAGGCAAGCCTATAACACTCATTAACTGCATGAAGTTTTAACTCTTCTACTAACCCGTCCTGTGTCGTCCTCCCATCTGTTATCCAGCAACCAACAGGCACCAGACTTCTATGCAGTCCCATTCACCCTGGACCTGGTGACGGCTGAGTGGTTCAAGCGACAGCAATTCCATTTATTATATTTTGTTCTATTCCCTAAGAAGAATGGCTTGACCATTAAAAATTCTTTTACCTCGTGTTACCCCATCATCTTCATAAACCGTAAGCTCTGGCGAGCAGGGACCTCACTCCTGTTGTTCCATACAAATGTTGTGCTCTGTTACATTACATTTGTATTTGTTTCCTATGATTTGTAAAGCGCTACGGAATATGATGGCGCTATATAAATAAAGATTATTATTATTATTATTATGGAGGCAGTGAACTAGTAGTAGATTAAAGGTGCTGCACTTAAAACTATGTTAGTTGTATCTTGGGATGGAGCTGGCGCTCCGCTTCCAGGCGAGCTTTCGCTAATCCAAGCCCCTGTCTCTAGGCTACTCCCCACACAGCACTTCTAAGAACCTTTTGTATAAGATCAAGTGTAGTAGCGTTCTTATAAATTTGGGATATGGCGAGAGAGGGGAATGTAAACAGATGCGCAAGAAGCGCTGAAATAATATCGGTAAATGATAAAAGTTTGCCAGTATCTTTTCTGGATTACACAGCAGGGTGGCGAGAAAGTTAACAAGTTTGATGTGGAATGCCCTGTAATAGCTCTTGGGCGGTGTGCCTTTTATCGGCTAGGCTCAGCAGTTTGAGCACCGCCTGCTGTCGCTTAGCGACGGCACTGCTGCTGTGCCTAGAGCTACCGACTGATGGCGCCAT
The DNA here is from genome assembly GCF_040894005.1 of Engystomops pustulosus. NCBI lineage: Eukaryota > Metazoa > Chordata > Amphibia > Anura > Leptodactylidae > Engystomops > Engystomops pustulosus. The sequence continues at coordinate 101,824,018 of NC_092411.1, read as the reverse complement.
GGCCACGGATGGTAATTCGGAGGAGGAGGAGGTGGAGGAGGGGTGGGAGGAGGAGGAGGTATAGTAGGCCTTTGAGACCTGGACCGAGGTAGGCCCCGCAATCCTCTGCGTCGGCAGTAAATCACCAGCCCCAGGGTCAGACTCGGTCCCAGCGTGCACCAAGTTAAGTGTAGTAGCGTTCTTATAAGTTTGGGATATGGCGGGTGAGGGGAATGTAAACAGATGCGCAAGAAGCGCTGAAATAATATTGGTAAATGATAAAAGTTTGCCAGTATATTTTGTGGATAACACAGCAGGGTGGCGACAAAGTTAACAAGATTGTTGTGGAAGCCATGAAAACAACCCAAAATTCTGCCTGACAAAGCTCGTTTGATAAGGGGACCATGTATGGAGGCAGTGAACTAGTAGTAGATTAAAGGTGCTGCAGTTAAAACTATGTTAGTTGGATCTTGGCATGGAGCTGGCGCTCCGCTGCCAGGCGCGCTTTCGCCAATCCAAGCCCGTGTCTCTAGGCTACTCCCCAAACAGCACTTCTAAGAACCTTTTGTATAAGATCAAGTGTAGTAGCGTTCTTATAAGTTTAGGATATGGCGGGTGAGGGGAATGTAAACAGAAGCGCAAGAAGCGCTGAAATAATATTGGTAAATGATAAAAGTTTGCCAGTATATTTTGTGGATAACACAGCTGGGTGGCGACAAAGTTAACAACTTTGATGTGGAATCCATGAAAACAACCCAAATTTCTGCCTGACACACCTCGTTTGATAAAGGGACGATGTATGGAGGCAGCTATATGGACGACTTTTGGAGGAAGCAATGGAGACAACGTGTGGAGGCTGCTATGGAGACAATTTAATTTGGATAGTGCCTGTATGTGGCAGTCCAAAAAAGTTTTCAAACCAGAGGAGCAGGTAGGTGGCCCTCCAGAAAAATGGAATAGATTGAGTGCCTGTATGTGGCAGTCCAAAAAAGTTTTCAAACCAGAGGAGCAGGTAGGTGGCCCTCCAGAAAAATGGAATAGATTGAGTGCCTGTATGTGGCAGTCCAAAAAAGTTTTCAAACCAGAGGAGCAGGTAGGTGGCCCTCCAGAAAAATGGAATAGATTGAGTGCCTGTATGTGGCAGTCCAAAAAAGTTTTCAAACCAGAGGAGCAGGTAGGTGGCCCTCCAGAAAAATGGAATAGATTGAGTGCCTGTATGTGGCAGTCCAAAAAAGTTTTCAAACCAGAGGAGCAGGTAGGTGGCCCTCCAGAAAAATGGAATAGATTGAGTGCCTGTATGTGGCAGTCCAAAAAAGTTTTCAAACCAGAGGAGCAGGTAGGTGGCCCTCCAGAAAAATTGAATAGATTGAGTGCCTGTATGTGGCACTCCCAAAAATTGTTTAAAACAGAGGACCGGGTCGGTGGCCCTCCAGAAAAATTAAATGCATAAAGTACTATAGGTAGAGCCAGTGGACCCTGTCAAAAAATAGCCAGTTTCCTCTGCTTTACTGTACAAAGAGCAGGAGAAGGAGGAAAATGAGGAGGAGGAGGAGGAGTGGATAAATTATTCAGGTTGAGCTTCCTTCACCTGCTGGAGATTGGAAATTAGGAAAAATCCATGCTTTATTCATCTTGATAAGCGTCAGCCTGTCAGCGCTGTCAGTCGACAGGCGTGTACGCTTATCGGTGATGATGCCACCAGCTGCACTGAAAACCCGCTCGGACAAGACGCTAGCGGCAGGGCAGGCAAGAACCTCCAAGGCGTACAGCGCCAGTTCGTGCCACATGTCCAGCTTTGAAACCCAGTAGTTGTAGGGAGCTGTGTGATCATTTAGGACGATGGTATGGTCAGCTACGTACTCCCTCACCATCTTTCTGTAAAGATCAGCCCTACTCTGCCGAGACTGGGGACAGGTGACAGTGTCTTGCTGGGGTGACATAAAGCTGGCAAAAGCCTTGTAAAGCGTACCCTTGCCAGTGCTGGACAAGCTGCCTGCTCGCCTACTCTCCCTCGCTACTTGTCCCGCAGAACTACGCACTCTGCCGCTAGCGCTGTCAGAAGGGAAATACTGTTTCAGCTTGTGCACCAGGGCCTGCTGGTATTCATGCATTCTCACACTCCTTTCCTCTCCAGGGATGAGAGTGGAAAGATTTTGCTTGTACCATGGGTCCAGGAGAGTGAACACCCAGTAATCGGTGCTGGAATAAATTCTTTGAACGCGAGGGTCACGGGATAGGCAGCCTAGCATGAAATCTGCCATATGCGCCAGAGTACCAACGCGTAAGAATTCGCTCCCCTCACTGGCCTGACTGTCCATATCCTCCTCCTCCAACTCCTCCAATTCCTCTTCTTCTGCCCATACACGCTCAACAGTGAAGGACTCAACAATGGTCCCCTCTTGTGTCTCGCCAACATTCTCCTCCTCTTCCTCCTCATCCTCCTCCACCTCCTCCGATATGCGCTGAGAAACAGACGTAAGGGTGCTTTGGCTATCAACAAGGGAATCTTCTTCCCCCGTCTCTTGTGAGGAGCGCAAAGCTTCCGACTTCATGCTGACCAGAGAGTTTTTCAACAGGCCAAGCAGCGGGATGGTGAGGCTGATGATGGCGGCATCGCCACTGACCATCTGTGTTGACTCCTCAAAGTTACTCAGCACCTGACAGATATCAGACATCCACGTCCACTCCTCATTGTAGACTTGAGGAAGCTGACTGACCTGACTACCAGTTCTGGTGGAAGTTGACATCTGGCAGTCTACAATCGCTCGGCGCTGCTGGTAAACTCTGGATAACATGGTCAGTGTTGAATTCCACCTCGTGGGCACGTCGCACAACAGTCGGTGAGCGGGCAGTTGGAGGCGGCGCTGCGCTGCCCTGAGAGTGGCAGCATCTGTGCTGGACTTCCTGAAATGCGCACAGATGCGGCGCACCTTCGTGAGCAAATCAGACAGATTGGGGTTTGTCTTGAGGAAACGCTGAACTATCAGATTTAACACATGGGCCAGGCATGGCACATGTGTCAGTCTGCCGAGTTGCAGAGCCGCCACCAGGTTACGGCCGTTGTCACACACAACCATGCCTGGCTTCAGGTTCAGCGGTGCCAGCCACAGATCAGTCTGCGCCGTGATGCCCTGTAATAGTTCTTGGGCGGTGTGCCTTTTATCGCCTAGGCTCAGCAGTTTGAGCACCGCCTGCTGTCGCTTAGCGACGGCACTGCTGCTGTGCCTAGAGCTACCGACTGATGGCGCCATGCCCACGGATGGTCGTTCGGAGGAGGAGGTGGAGGAGGGGTGGGAGGAGGAGGAGGCATAGTAGGCCTCAAACACCTGGACCGAGGTAGGCCCCGCAATCCTCGGCGTCGGCAGTATATGAACAGCCGCAGGGTCACACTCGGTCCCAGCCTCCACCAAGTTAACCCAATGTGCCGTCAGAGATATATATTGGCCCTGCCCGGCAGCACTCGTCCACGTGTCCGTGGTCAGGTGGACCTTGTCAGAAACGGCGTTGGTCAGGGCACGGATTATGTTGTCTGACACGTGCTGGTGCAGGGCTGGGACGGCACATCGGGAAAAGTAGTGGCGGCTGGGGACCGAATACCGAGGGGCGGCCGCCGCCATGAGGCTGCGAAAGGCCTCGGTCTCTACTAGCCTATAGGGCAGCATCTCCAGGCTTAGCAATCTGGAGATGTGCACATTAAGGGCTTGGGCGTGCGGGTGGGTTGCACTATATTTGCGTTTCCGCTCCAGCGTCTGGGGTATGGAGAGCTGAACGCTGGTGGATGCTGTGGAGGATCGTGGAGGCGACGATGGGGTTTTTGTGGCAGGGTCCTGGGCAGGGGGCTGACTATCAGCTGACACAGAGGAAGGAGCAGTGGTGTGCACGGCCGGAGGTGAACGCGCTTGTTGCCACTGAGTGGGGTGTTTAGCATTCATATGCCTGCGCATACTGGTGGTAGTTAAGCTAGTTGTGGTGGAACCCCTGCTGATCCTGGTTCGGCAAATGTGGCACACCACAGTCCGTCGGTCATCCGGTGTTTCCTTAAAGAACCTCCAGACTTCTGAAAATCTAGCCCTCGCCGCAGGAGCCCTCGCCACGGGAGCTTCACTAGTTGACACATTTGGCGCTGATGCACCAGCTCTGGCCCTGCCTCTCCGTCTGGCCCCACCACTGCCTCTTCCAACCTGTTCTGGTTGAGGACTCTCCTCCGTCTCAGAAGCACTGTGTTCACCCGGCCTCTCAACCCAGCTTGGGTCTGTCACCTCATCATCCTCCGATCCCTTAGTCTGCTCCCCCCTCGGACTTCCTGCCCTGACAACAACTTCCCCACTGTCTGACAACCGTGTCTCCTCATCGTCGGACACCTCTTTACACACTTCTTCCAGTACGTCAACAAGGTCATCATCACCCACAGACTGCGACTGGTGGAAAACCTGGGCATCGGAAAATTGCTCATCAGCAACCGGACAAGTGGTTTGTGACTGTGGGAAGGGTCCAGAAAACAGTTCCTCAGAGTATGCCGGTTCAAATGGCAAATTTTGCTGGGAGGGGGCAGACTGGGGGGGAGGAGGCTGAGGTGCAGGAGCTGGAGGAGTGCCGATTTCGGTGACATGGGTGGACTGCGTGGAAGACTGACTGGTGGACAAATTGCTCGAAGCATTGTCGGCAATCCACGACATCACCTGTTCGCACTGTTCTGGCCTCAACAGTGCTCTACCACGAGTCCCAGTAACTTCAGACATGAACCTAGGGAGTGTAGCTCTGCGGCGTTCCCCTGCTCCCTCATAAGCAGGTGGTGTCTCACCCCGCCCAGGACCACGGCCTCTGACCCCTGCAGTAGTTGGACGCCCACGTCCCCGCCCTCGTCCTCTACCCCTAGCCCTCGCGTTAAACATTTTGAAAATGAGAGTTATAACTTGAATTTTTTTTTAACTTTTTTTTTTGTTTTTTGTTTTTTTTTTGTGTTTTTTAGTTTTTAAAACCAAACGATGCTATCCTATTGCTATGGCTATTTTATAGCCAAGTATGAAAGCACACTGCTATGCCAGATGAGATGACGCTGAGTTATGAAAAAAATAAACGTAAAATAAAAAAGGAAATGGCAGACTGTGCCTAATTGAAATACAACCCCGGGCCCTAATAAATTTTCCCACTTCGGTCTTTGCGATGGATATGTGCGTCACTAAAACACAGTGGTCGCAAGTCTGACTCCAAATTGCTCACAATTTACTAGTAGATGCACTGCAACAACTACAGCCACCAGCAGATCAACCAGAAATCAAATATATATAACGCTACTGTAGGCGTAATTAAGCCGTTTGTATTCTCCTATGGCTATTTTCTAGCCAAGTATTACAGCACACTACTATGCCAGATGAGATGACGCTGAGTTATGAAAAAAATAAACGTAAAATAAAAAAGGAAATGGCAGACTGTGCCTAATTGAAATACAACCCCGGGCCCTAATAAATTTTCCCACTTCGGTCTTTGCGATGGATATGTGCGTCACTAAAACACAGTGGTCGCAAGTCTGACTCCAAATTGCTCACAATTTACTAGTAGATGCACTGCAACAACTACAGCCACCAGCAGATCAACCAGAAATCAAATATATATAACGCTACTGTAGGCGTAATTAAGCCGTTTGTATTCTCCTATGGCTATTTTCTAGCCAAGTATTACAGCACACTACTATGCCAGATGAGATGACGCTGAGTTATGAAAAAAATAAACGTAAAATAAAAAAGGAAATGGCAGACTGTGCCTAATTGAAATACAACCCCGGGCCCTAATAAATTTTCCCACTTCGGTCTTTGCGATGGATATGTGCGTCACTAAAACACAGTGGTCGCAAGTCTGACTCCAAATTGCTCACAATTTACTAGTAGATGCACTGCAACAACTACAGCCACCAGCAGATCAACCAGAAATCAAATATATATAACGCTACTGTAGGCGTAATTAAGCCGTTTGTATTCTCCTATGGCTATTTTCTAGCCAAGTATTACAGCACACTACTATGCCAGATGAGATGACGCTGAGTTATGAAAAAAATAAACGTAAAATAAAAAAGGAAATGGCAGACTGTGCCTAATTGAAATACAACCCCGGGCCCTAATAAATTTTCCCACTTCGGTCTTTGCGATGGATATGTGCGTCACTAAAACACAGTGGTCGCAAGTCTGACTCCAAATTGCTCACAATTTGCTAGTAGATGCACTGCAACAACTACAGCCACCAGCAGATCAACCAGAAATCAAATATATATAACGCTACTGTAGGCGTAATTAAGCCGTTTGTATTCTCCTATGGCTATTTTCTAGCCAAGTATTACAGCACACTACTATGCCAGATGAGATGACACTGAGTTATTAAAACAATAAACGTAAAATAAAAAGAAACTGGCAGACTGTGCCTAATTCTACTCAAACCCCTAATAAATTTTCCCACTTTGGTGTTTGAGGTGGATATGTGTGTCACTAAGAGCTAAACACAACGGTAGCAAGTCCCCCTGCAAATTCCTCACAATATAGTACTAGCTGCAAATAAAAAAAAAAAAAATTATAACGTTATTGTAGCCCTAAGAAGGGCTGTTGGGTTCTTTTAGAATCACTCCTGCCTAACAGTAAGCTAATAGAACACCCTAACGCTTTCCCTGACCAGCAGCAGCTCTCTCCCTAGCGGCATCCAGACAGAGAATGATCCGAGCAGCGCGGGCAGCGGCTAGTCTATCCCAGGGTCACCTGATCTGGCCAGCCAACCACTGCTATCTACGTGTAAGGGTACCACGTCATGCTGGGTGGAGTGCAGAGTCTCCTGGCTTGTGATTGGCTCTGTTTCTGGCCGCCAAAAAGCAAAACGGCGGGAGCTGCCATTTTCTCGAGCGGGCGAAATACTCGTCCGAGCAACGAGCAGTTACGAGTACGCTAATGCTCGATCGAGCATCAAGCTCGGACGAGTATGTTCGCTCATCTCTAATTATAATGTGTCTGTTTAGAGAGTCCCCACCCACACCCTGGGATTTTGCACTGAACAGCCTAGAGAGTGATAGGAGCTAAAACAGCAATAAAACTGAGTAAAATTGTAAAGTAAGGGGTTAAAATGAACTTTATTGCAGTTTGAGAATTTTCTTTATTGTGTTAACATCACTAGGGGATTGAGAATTTTCTTTCATGGGAAAAACCCCTTCAGCATGGTGCCCTGTCTGAGAAAACGGATCCAAACATCTCATAAACTGGGGTGCTGGTGCAACACCGATGCCAACTCAGTGTGTTATGAAATAATGTTCCCAATAGATATAGTTCTGCCACAAAGATTGATCAGCTTTGTGAGGCCTCTGGTGTCTATAATCGATAATGCAGCAGTTTAATATCTGCCTGAGAAGGAATGTATAACTATGTGACCAATCAGATGCACTATTGTTATTGCATTGTACCGAGGTGCTTATTGGATGATACACCTGGGCTAGACACTCCCATGGGTCATATAAACCTTTGGTGTAGAAGGTTCTGGTCTCTTTCTTATGAGGTTTCTCCAGGGAGATCCCAGATACTGCTGAGGCACAGCTCTTCTCAGTACATGGCCTGCAGCCACAAGGCCACTGCAAACCTCCACCTTCAGGAGTCAGCACCATCCTGTTGCTGAAGCACAGACTTAAAGGTCGGCACTAACTTGTTCATGAATATTCGTGAATTCTTTATTGGTTCATGGTAAAAATAGCACAAAAATTAGTTACAAACTTGTACACATAAATAAAGTGGCGTTGCTTATCTGCCGCGTTTCAGACCCGACACTCTTTAGTCATAGATAGCGATTTGTCCCAAGCAAAATATACCCTATACACTGGAAAAGACCTCAATAAATTTTAGTCAGTGCAGGTGAGTGTATATTTCAGTGTATCCTAAAAAACGCACCGAGAACACATTAATGGAGTCACAAGGGTAATACCACCAAGGGCGCCCCATTAACTGACATGAGGGATGCCTACATCTACAAACGGCGTTGCCCCAGGGAGAAACATCTGATTCTTTCAACCTCTCCCTCCTTTCTCGTGCTTCCATCTGTCGGAGACGTGCCCGGCTGTGGACAAGGACTCTTTCCGCTGGTACCCAGCACTGTGACCGCAGATGAGCACTAGGCCGCGCTCCGCCAACCATTCTGGTACCTCAGGGATCCAGCTGCCCCCAAGCCAGAAAAAGGCTAGGCCCCAGTGGGGGATGTTGCTCTGGCATCTCCTAAAACAGGTTGCAAAACTGTTGCTCTTTACTTGCTATAGTCTTGTACGAATGAAGCTAGTGTTCATGCTGTATTCTGGTATCATGGTCTTGTCTTTGTCTCAGTGTTTGCACTTTGTCGGAGGAAGGTGTCTCATACCACTTAGGAAGGGGAGGGCAATCAGACAGGGAAAGCTGGGAAGGATGTTTAGCCTTAGGGCCCACTGTCTTTGTCTGTATCAGCAGTCCATTCTCTAAACCTGCATAACATTTGCAAGGTTTTAGTTATGGCATTTATTACTGTGGTAATCCCAACTACCATAATAGTAACACAGTAAATCTTATTCACACAAAATCATAATGTCAGCTATCTAGGAAATGCCTTTGCCAAACAAGAGTCTATCAAGATGTTTAGTCTGAACCATGTGCACCCAGTCATGACACACCACATCCACTTTTAATCTTTCCAATGGCATCTTTCTCCATTTATTTGAACACGTCCTCAAACGATTACAATAGCTCCCAAACAAAGGTAGTTCACAGTTCAAGGTCTTGAGCCTGTTAATGACACAGCGCCTTTCCATATCTTACCCATCTCCTTTCAAAAGCCAGAACTTTTTATTTTTTCAGTTTACTGGGTCATATGAGGGCTTGTTACCTGTGGGGATTATATCTCTGAAATTCTGTATTTTTGTTAATAACAGTGAATTTTAGAATATGTTATTTTGTTATCCTAAAAGGGGTATTCTCGTCTGGGCATTCACATTCAGTTTCACTAATCTTCCATATATAAACATAAACATATATAATGATAAATCTGAGTAGCTGGTTTTAGCACAGCCTATTGCTGACTTGGTCACTGTCTCTTGGTCCAGGTGGAATAGGCCTTGTCCACACCGGGACGGTGTCCCACAGGTAGAATAAAAGAAGAGGGAGAAGCCGTGGTAAAGTCAAAGTAGTTCTTCCAGGGATACTTACATGTGTATGCGTCTGTGATGGATCCTCAGGTAGGTGGTAGAAGAGATCCTAGCTGCAAGGGATCACATATAAGCAAAAGATGTAGAACATCAACTCACAGTTCCTTTATTCCAGAACACAGCAATGGCAACATGCCGAGGTAGAAGTCCAATCTGTCCAGGTTCAAGGTTGGATAATGTCTGGCAAAGTTAGGAACTACTTTTGTAGCAATTCTAGGCAAGCTCTGTTATGGATCAGAACTGCGGGCGGTGTGTTTTCTCACATGAAGGTCTCAGACTAATCTGGAACTTTCCAGCCACAGGGAGTCTAATATAAACTTTACCTGACGGGTGGAGAGCCCAGGCAGATATTGTGCAGCTATAATATCAGTTATGGTCAGCAAATAGCTTCCATACTAAGGAATGTATACATCATTATAGGCACTAGATATCTTATTAAAGGTAAATTTATTTAGAAACCACTTAGAGTGTAGGATCCAGTTGGCCATACTTCACCTACATCTTAAGGATATTTAAAGTGTAAAAGGTTTGTAAAGGTCCCATCCAGTCTACTGTTTCAAATAATTAAGTAGACTCATCAGGAGGAACATATGGTCACTCAATTGCGACAAAAATAATAAACAGGTAAAGCGGAGCCTTGATGGTAGGCCCCAGTGGAAGTGTGTAAATTACCAGCATCAGGAGAGTACACCAGGGATTACACAGAACAGAGTGCTCCTTCTGTAATTAGTAGTTGTTATTAAGTCGTCTGTCCTTTCGAGATTGCGCTTTTCTGAGATTTGCCCAGTTGAACAAACTAGAAACTAAAAACTGTCCTGGGTGGGAAAACCAAGCTCAATGGTCTTTAGGAGTAGGGGAGAGGTTTCATAATGAAAAGGAGTGGGAAAGTAGATTGGGACACAAGTTGTAAACCCATAGAAGTGTATAGAAGAAGGGGAAAAATTTGTTTATAGGGTTGAGGAATAAGTGGTCATAGCAAATAGGAATGAGGGACATACGCTAACAACCCTTAGAGGTAAATATCACATCTGTGGGATTACAAATTATAAATAATAATAAATTTGTTTTTCTTCTGCATCTTTGTTAACACTAACCTGATTTCAACATAATGGTGCACCTTTAACATGGGGATTGAGACACAGTTCTTGATAAATGTGGCGCACGCTCCAACTGTGCACCAGAACGCCCCTTTATGTGCAGAAATCTGTCTTGTCAGGTATAGTGTAGTCGTGACACAAATGAGTCGTTTATGACCTATATGTGGCGCTAACACTACTTAAAGGGGGTTTCCCATGAAAGTAAGCTCTCAAATTTGAATCCCCTAGTAATGTTTACACAATAAATACCATTTTTAACCCCCTTAATTTACAATTTTACTCAGTTTTATTGCCGTTTTAGCTTCTATAGCACAGTGATGGTTATTGCGAAATTCCAGATTGTGGGCTTGGACTCTGAGCATCTAAGCAGACACAATGGAGCACATTTACTTACTCGGTCCAGAGGAGTTCCCGTAAATGCATTGTCCGCGACAATGCACTGTGCCACGATTCAATAAGATTGTGCACCTGATTTCCTGAATGTCACCCGGTCTCCCGGTGTATGCCAGTGCATGTAGTGCGACACAATTTTTAATTTAATTTCCACGGTTTGTCCGAATCCCTCGGATCATCCAACAGCCCGGCCCCCGATTTGTGTCGCATGAAAGCCGGCAAGATGTCGGCAAAATCTGATCACGCGTGACACAATCGCCTGCTAAATACCTTTCCCAGTGGCGCAATCCCCGAAAACTTATGTGCTGACATAATGGTTAGATTATCAGAGTACAGGTTTATATACACTTTCATTTAGCTTCTAAACATTACTAGTATCTGACACATAGAAAAAGAGAGATGTGACAGATCAGAGATGCGATACATGAAATGGATATAACACACAAAGACACAATGTCAGCTCTATTACATCTCAGCTACACACACACACAGTCAGGTCTGTCTGATTTAGTTTCTTCAAGATGTTGCTTGCCGGCAGGAAGTCCCTTTGAGTGTCTCTGTGTGAACTCGTCGTGGAATGCAAGGAAGAGGGGTGATGCAGAGAAACTGCAATGTGAAACAAGAGAATCTATTCATGAGAAGAATCTGCCATACCCGACCCTAAGACAGAAAATTTACGGTCAGATCCTGGGTCAACCAAATTTGTATTCTCCAAGACTGATAGAGACATGTTGGAATTATATCTGTAAAATGCAGTATTTTTGATAATAATCATGAAGTAGAGAATGTGTTATTTTGTTGTCCTAAGTATATTTAACCAGTTAAGGACTGGGCCCTTTCCTGCTTTTTCACTCCCCAACTTCAAAAATCTATAACTTTTTTATTTTTACACGTAAAGAGCTATGTGATGGCTTGTTTTCTGAGTAACAAATTACACTTCATAGTGATGGTATTAAATATTCCCTGCCTTGTACTCGGAAGCGGGAAAAAATTCCAAATGCAGTGAAAATGGTGAAAAAACGCATTTGAGCCATTTTCTTGTGGGCTTGGATATTACGTCTTTCACTGAGCGCCCCAAATGACATACTACTTTATTCTTTGGGTTGGTACGATTAAGGGGATACCAAATTTGTATAGGTTTTATAATGTTTTCATACATTTACAAAAATTAAAACCTCCTGTACAAAAATGATTTTTTTGATTTTGCCAACTTCTGGCGCTAATAATTTTTTTATACTTTGGTGTACGGAGCTATGGGTGGTGTCATTTTTTGCGAAATTTGATAATATTTTCAATGATATAATTTTTAGAACTGTATGGCCTTTTTATCACTTTTTATAGATTTTTTTATATTTTTCAAAATGGCAAAAAAGTGGCATTTTCGTCTTTGGACGATATTTTCCGTTACGGGGTTAAACGCATTGAAAAACCGTTAATATATTTTGATAGATCGGGCATTTTCGGACGCGGGAAAGGGGGGTGATTTGAATTTTTACGTTTTTTTATTATCATTTTCATTGTTTTATTAGCCCGTGAGTCCTCTCCATGCAGCGCGGCGGGTGGGCGCAAAGCAGTTAAGAATCTTGTCCTAATCAGAAAAACCACTTTAAATACATGTGCAAGAATGTTGCACATAAAAGGACGTGCAAAGTCTGACAGAAAACTGGTGCAAGGTCCTTAGTAAATGTGCCCCAAACAAATCATGAAAATTATAACTGTAATTATGTATACCTTGTATATGAAATAGCCTCTTATTTACAACACTATAGTGGTATTTTCTAAATAGTTGTGGCTAATTTTTATTACATCTAGCTTTTATAAGGATGATTCATGATAAGTCATTATACATTATTTTTATTGTAAAGTAAATATATGAATCCAGTTGAGTTACTGAGTGTCCAAAGTTTGCATTGTTGTGAATTATTATCACACCTTTTTATAACAGAACCCAAAGAAATGTATCATGGGTGTTGTAAATGTGTGGCAGGATGCATGCATTTGACTGGTATATTCAATGGTATTCATGCCAAGTTTTTGTTATAACATCTGTTAATGTGGGAGCTCCAGCTAGCGTATAGCCACAGTAAGAAACACTCATACAAAAACTGCCTACATAAAATCTAAGAGAGGTCTGTTTGCTTTTAGAAACCTTATTAGATCACATTATGCTAAGTTAAAGCTGTTTTGACTATATGAAGCAGCAGACGGTGTCCTGAAGCATTCCTGGAAATTATTGTAACTATGCCTTTGTGTGTTACATAGTACAACCTCAACACAAAATTGGTGCAAACTCTTCATAAATACATGTGCAAGCTAAAAAGACCTTTTTAGTGCAAACATAGACAGCGGGTCAAGGTTGGGGCACATTTTTGCAATGATGGTTCAAAAACTGTGGGGGGGGGGCATACTTTCGATCTAAAAACTCTCTGAAATGTCTCCCCCACATTTATTGGGGTTTAGACCATTTTTTTCCAACTTGGACGAAATGGTCTCAGATAAAGGGGCGTAGCTTCACTGTAAATAGTCGGTGTGGCTGAAAAATAATTATTTGGCACATAAAACTAGACCAATTAATAAATAGTACAAAGTATGACTTGACCATTTTAAACTACACCAGATTTACCAACCAGCAGCAGAAACAGGGAAAAAACTGGAGCAGCAGAAGACTGTCTCCGGTCTACTCTCTGATAGTTTTGATAAATCTCTCCTTGTATTTCTGTGCAAGGCAGACATTGCTTAACAGTGGATCAAATCTGGAGAGTTACACCTTGTTCTAATGTTAAGTAGTTAAAATGGGGTCTCACTGTGGGCTTTTGAAGCCAGGATATGATTGTAAAACTAGTGTAGGTGAAATATAAATTTGGTATATATAGTATAAATATTGAGTACAAATTTAAGCTATTTGCTCTTAGAATTCAAGGTAAGAAATAGATTTGGCCAAAGTATACATTTAAGATATTTGCCCTTAAAATTAAAGGTACATTTTGTCTGAAGGTGAAGGAACGGTTAAACACATTAGCAGTAGTAGATCACAAATGCCATTTTTTACAGTACTAGTTTTCTAAAGAAACAGAAGAATTTCATGTATTCTCTACATTAACACTAGATGGTGCGCTTGACCAATCAAAAGAAAAATGTCGAAACAGAAGATGATTTAGAATGAAAGAGAAACTAAATGAAGTCATGTTCTTAAATCAACAATATCTCTTTCATTGGATAACATTTGTCAGCATTTATATTAAAATAACATTTTATTAGAAAGTAATACAAGGCAGTTGTGAAAAAATAAAAATGATTAACTGCCTCCGTGTCACCTTTAGGATACAGATTATTTTTAAAATATCTACCATGTGTTTTAAAAAAGGAGAAACACTTCTCAGAAATTGTTGGAAGTTTCTCTCAAGTATGGCAATACCTCAGAAGTGGATGTTCACCACTGTATGGGCCCACAACTGGGCACAGAACGGAAGGCAGACTGGGCCTTTGGAGGGCAGATTTTGATTACATTGTTTTCAGGTGCCATGACACATTTAAAAACTTCCTCTAGTACCAGAACAGTCATTATCAACCCTACAATTACACTTTCTTGGAAACTACACCACACATTTTTTCATAAAAGGTATTGGCATTGGCTCACGTCAGTTAGAAATTAATTTTTTTTCAAAAATATGTTTGCTTTTGCCCCCAATTTTTTTTATTTACCATATATACTCAAGTATAAGCCTAGTTTTTCAGCACAAAAAAAATGTGCTGAAAACCCAAACTCGGCTTATACTCGACTAAAAAATATAGGTTTTACCAGGTTTTTGTGGTAAAATTAGGGGCCTCGGCTTATACTTGTATCGGCTTATACTCAAGTATATTCGGTACTTTTAGAAAGAAGAAAATGCACCTCATAGTTATTACCCAGTTTTGCTCAAATGCAGAAATACCCAGACATGATCAGAAACTGCTGTACTGGAGCACAGTGGGTCTGAGAAAGGAAAGCACCAATTGGCTTCTGGATGGCAGATTTTTACCAGAATAAATTTCAGATGCTATATTGCAGTGGTGGCGAACCTATGGCACGGGTGCCAGAGGTGGCATTCCGAGCCCTTTTTGAGGGCACTCGGGCCATCACCCCACACACCAGACAGGACTCAAAGAATCTTCCTGCAGTTCCAAGCAACTTAAAAGATGCTGCTTTCAGTCACATATTAAAGTAATACTTACTTGGGAATGTAGGAAGGGAGAATGTGTAGACGGGGCCGAATTATCTTTGGAGGACCTTCTGCTGGCCCCACGATTCTCTGTGTGCAGAGGGACACTGGAAAGAAGCTAAAATTATGCAAATTTTCCAACTTGTCTTCAGGAGGCCAACATGATCGAACGTTGTTGAGGAACATGGAGCAATAATAAGTTACTGCTTTAATTTTTGGTTGGCACCTCGCAATAAATGGGGTTTTGGGTTGCAGTTTGGGCACTCGGCCGCTAAAAGGTTCGCCATCACTGCTATATTGTATTTGTGGAGACCCTGAGATACCATAAGAGTGGAAACCTCCAAAGTGTGACCCCATTTTGGAAACTAAACCCCTCAAGGAATTCATCAAGGGATAAAGGTATTTTGATGCCACAAATACTTTCCAAAATGTAAAGTGCAGTGGCCAAATACAGTGTACAGGCATTCCCCAACTTAAGAACACCCGACTTACAGATGACCCATAGTTATAGACGGACCTCTCTGCCCCCTGTGACCTTTGATGGACCTCTCTCGGTGCTTTACTTTAGTCCCAGGCTGCAATGATCAGCTCTATGGTGTCTGTAATGAAGCTATATTGATAATCATTGTTCCCGCAACAGCAAAAGTTTTTTTAAAGTCCAATTGTCACAGGGACAACATTTTTTGCCTGGAGTTGCAACTATAAAATATACTACTTCTGATTTACATACAAATTCAACTTAATTCACCAGATTTTGACCACCCTATGTATCAATGCCTGCTGATAAAGTCCTTCCCACATCACCTAAAATTAGCTGCCAGTCAGACACTGTACCTTAATTACAGATGTTCTTCTGATATGCAAATTAGCTTTTGTAACTCATGTCTGGTCTTTGTGACTCTTCTTTCTCCCTTGCTGCCAGTTAACCACACCCCATTATTCTAACTGACAGCAATGTGTCTCTTCAAATCACTGCTCTGCCTCCTTGTACTTGGGGACCGTCTGCTAATATTCAGCTACAGACATATAAAGCTCTATGTACAGATGGAAATATTGTGTCAATTTATTTAAGCTGTGAGGGATAAATTTCTCTACACATGCCATTTTGTTCCAACCGGATGCCATCTTGTCTTAGCCAGGGGTCATGATTCAAACATCACAAATTACTTCGCTATTGTTTACCTTGACTTTTTGTAGCTTCTCTGTTTGAAGTCCATGTTGTGACTTATACAAATCTAACACAAAGACAATTAGTATGAATATTCTGTTTACATGAGAACAAGGCCTCTGGAAAAAAGGTGCATGGTTCATCAACATTTTGGGAGAATCTCTTAAAGAGGAGGTTTTGGTATATTCAAGCTGGCCTATAGCATTGCAGTATTTTATCACCTTTTCACGTCCTATGCAGATGGTTTTCTATGTTTTATATAATAAAGATTGTGAGTCTGCATTTTCCAAGAGACTGGAGTGTGTGTCTTAGTATCTGCTCTCATCCCGATACTGTTAGCCATTTTGGTTTTAGCCAGTGTCTGCCCCCTTGTATATAGCCAGCAGCCCAGTGCCCCCTAGTATATAGCCAGTGCCTGCCCCCCAGTATATAGGCAGTGCTAACCCCGCAGTATATAGCCAGTGCTTGCCCCATAGTATACAGCCAGTGCTGCCCCCCAGTATATAGCCAGTGCCCTCCCCCAGTATATAGCTAGTGTCTGCCCCCCAGTATTTAGCCAGTGCCTGTTCCCAGTACTCACCTTTCGGGCACGCCTGCATGTCCTCTTCTTTCTTCTGCTCTGGCTCCGTTTTCAGCTCCCTGCACGGTCCGTTGCATACACCAGCTTGCTGATATCATAGTGTGTGCCGATTGCGGCGCACACACCATGTGGACAAACGGCTGACGTCATAGTTTGTGTGACAGGACCAACAGGGAGCCGAAGATGGAGCTGAAAACAAAAGTGGACCTGTGTGGTTCTAAAAAGGCAGCCCTCCCAATAAAGTGAAAAAAGTGAGAAATTTATTTCACCTCATGCAACGTTTCAGCTTCAGTCAGCCTTGTTTAAGCACAGTGCTTGAGAAAGGCTGACTGAAGCTGAAACATTGTACAAGGTGAAATAAGTTGCTCACTTTATTTGGAGGGCTGCCTTTTTATTTTGAAAACGCATCCGTTTTTGGCTGTTTTTGACCGTTTTCCATGCTTTTGGCTGTTTACAACATATTTATCTATTAAGATATAATATGGGATATATGTCCCCCATAGATGGCAATGGGTGCACGGCCCAGTACGGGAGCGGTACAGTACTGTTCTGTACCCTGTGAAAAGATAGTACATGTCTTATCTTTCCCCAGAACACGACGCCGTGCCCCATGTTTCTCTACAGAGAGGGGCAGAGGTGAGCAGCTGCCGCCTGCTCTCCCTGGCGCCGTGTGCCCACCGTCCTACGGTATGGCGGGCATACGTTAATGTGAATGTAGCCTTAGGCTTAAGGATAGCACCCTATCCATTTATTTTTTATTGTGCTGCTGTTTTTTTTCCATTATTTTTCTTCATTTTTGCACTTTTTTTTTTTAATATACATATATAAATTTAATAAAACAAAAAAACATTTTCACCATAGATACATACACACACACATAAGCTGAGCCTTATATACTGTACTATATATATATTTATGTATACATATATAATTAAAAGAAAAATGGCAGCACTCCAATATTTATACACTCACCGGCCACTTTATTAGGTACATCTGTCCAACTGCTCGTTAACACTTAATTTCTAATCAGCCAATCACATGGCGGCAACTCAGTGCATTTAGGCATGTAGACATGGTCAAGACAATCTCCTGCAGTTCAAACTGAGCACCAGTATGGGGAAGAAAGGTGATTTGAGTGCCTTTGAACGTGGCATGATTGTTGGTGCAAGAAGGGCTGGTCTGAGTATTTCAGAAACTGCTGATCTACTGGGATTTTCACGCACAACCATCTCTAGGGTTTACAGAGAATGGTTCGAAAAAGAAAAAACATCCAGTGAGCGGCAGTTCTGTGGGCGGAAATGCCTTGTTGATGCCAGAGGAGAATGGGCAGACTGGTTCGAGCTGATAGAAAGGCAACAGTGACTCAAATCGCCACCCGTTACAACCAAGATGGCAGAAGAGCATCTCTGAACGCACAGTATGTCGAACTTTGAAGCAGATGGGCTACAGCAGCAGAAGACCACACCGGGTGCCACTCCTTTCAGCTAAGAACAGGAAACTGAGGCTAAATTTTGCACAAGCTCATCGAAATTGGACAGTAGAAGATTGGAAAAACGTTGCCTGGTCTGATGAGTCTTGATTTCTGCTGCGACATTTGGATGGTAGGGTCAGAATTTGGCGTCAACAACATGAAAGCATGGATCCATCCTGCCTTGTATCAACGGTTCAGGCTGGTGGTGGTGGTGTCGGTGTCATGGTGTGGGGAATATTTTCTTGGCACTCTTTGGGCCCCTTGGTACCAATTGAGCATCGTTGCTACGCCACAGCCTACCTGAGTATTGTTGCTGACCATGTCCATCCCTTTATGACCACAATGTACCCAACATCTGATGGCTACTTTCAGCAGGATAATGCGCCATGTCATAAAGCTGGAATCATCTCAGACTGGTTTCTTGAACATGACAATGAGTTCACTGTACTCAAATGGCCTCCACAGTCACCAGATCTCAATCCAATAGAGCATCTTTGGGATGTGGTGGAACGGGAGATTCGCATCATGGATGTGCAGCCAACAAATCTGCGGCAACTGTGTGATGCCATCATGTCAATATGGACCAAAATCTCTGAGGAATGCTTCCAGCACCTTGTTGAATCTATGCCACGAAGAATTGAGGCAGTTCTGAAGGCAAAAGGGGGTCCAACCCGTTACTAGCATGGTGTACCTAATAAAGTGGCCGGTGAGTGTATATATAATATATATATACATACCTCCCAACCGTCCCGTTTTGGGCGGGACAGTCCCGTTTTTTAACCCTTGTCCCGCCTGCACGGACCGTTAAGTGAAAGTCCCGTTTTTTTTTTGCATTTTCGCGGATTTTTCCGTTTTGTCCCGCCCCCGTCCTGCTCAGGATACAGAGAAGCCAGGGGGCGGGGTGCAGCGTCCTCCTCCTCTCCAGCTCCCGGGCTGTCTGCTGCAGAGCCGGCACCTCCCCCATCCCCTCCCCTGGGAGGCAGAGCCCTCCCTGTCCTCAGGCTGCCACTTGCAGGCACATGGATGGATGGATGGATGGAGCAGTGCAGAGTGTCATATTCTCTGCACTGCCCCTGCACAGCAGCCCCAGGGGATCAGCCTCCGTGCAGGCAGGAGCTCTCCAGCTCTGCTACATCAATAGCTCCCTGCCCCCACCTCCTCCTGCTCCTCACTGAAGTTCGTCTGATGAAGCAGAGCCGAGTGTGTGCAGCTGCTGCAGTGTGGTAACAGGTACTCTACAGTGACTGCAGGCAGCAGCTAAAGGGTTAAACACTTTCCTCCATAGACCCCCTGCCCCCATCCCTAATCCCCCTAGTGCCCTTCTATTCTGCTTTTATTGTACCATATACTTAACCCCTTAAGGACGCAGGGTTTTTCCTCTCATTTATCGCTGTCCAACTTCAAAAATCCATAACTTTTTCATGTTTCCGTGTACAGACCTGGGTGAGGGCTTATTTTGTGGGTAACAAATTTTACTTTCCCGTAATGTTATTTATTTTAACATGCCGTGTACTGCGAAGCTGCAAAAAATTCCAAATGTGGAAATTTTTTTTTAAAAAACTGCACGTGTCACGTTCTTGTGGGCTCAGTTTTTTCGACTTTGACTGTGAACTCAAAATAACACCTCAGCTTTATTCTTTGGTTCGGTGCGATCGCGTTGATACCGGATTTATAGGTTTTATTGTGTTTTAATACATTTTCAAAAATTAAACGAATGTGTGCAAAAAAAAAAAAAAAAATTTTGCCATCTTCTGACGCTAATAACTTTTTCATATTTCGGTGCACGGAGCTGGGGGTGGGGTCATTTTTGGCGAAATGAGCCGACGTTTTCATTGCTACCATTTTGAGGTCTGTGCGACATTTTGATCATTTTTAATTTCATTTTTTATGTGATGTAAAAAGGTGTAAAAGTCGCATTTCGGACATTTGGGCGCCATTTCCCGCCTCGGAGGTCACCGCCGCCCGTAACCGTTTTTATATTTTGATAGATCGGGCATTTTGGGACGCGGCGATACCTAATATGTCTGATTTTTACTGTTTGTTATGTTTTATATCCGTTCTAGGGAAAGGGAGGTGATTAGAATTTTTAATATTTTATAAATTTTTTTTATTTTTAAAACCTGTTTTTTCTTTTTTTTCCACTATTTCTTAGACCCTCTAGGGTACATTAACCCTAGATCAGTGATGGCGAACCTTTTAGAGACCGAGTGCCCAAACTGCAACCCAAAACCTAATTACTTATCGCAAAGTGCCAGTACGTCAATTTAACCATAAAACTGACGGTTTAGTTTAGAATCAATTTACACAGGACTGTCTGAGCTCGGATTCCAGCAGTCCTATACACACTGAAACGCCACTTTTACACCATTTTACATCACATAAAAGAGTAATAAAAAGTTATCAAAAAGGTCACGCAGTCCTCAAAATGGTAGCAATGAAAACAACGGCTCATAAAGCAAAAAAACCCAAACCTCCCCAGCTCCGTGCACTAAAGTTATTAGCGCCACAAGATGGCGAAACTATTTTCTTTTTCGTACACTGTTTTAATTTTTGAAAAAGTATTAAAACACAATAAAACCTACAAATCGGGTATTTTCTGTGAGTTTACCGAACCAAAGAATAAAGGAGACAAATGATTTGGAGCGCACAGCGAAAGTATTAAAATCTACAGCTTCCCAGTACACGACATGGAATAATAAATGAGAAGTAAAATATGTTACGCAAAAAATAAGCCCTCACACAGGTATAAATATATAAATGCACATATAAATATATAATATAATATGCATATACATAAATACATACATAGAAATACATATGTTACTTACTCTTTGGTTGTCCAAGGTGGCGGCCATGCTGGCGGGCAGAAGTTCAGGTGTCTGTTGTTCCGGGGGGTCAGTAGGGTAGATGGGCAGAGGGTGGGCGACCAGAGTTAGGGCTGGGGGGGGGGGGGTAATGCAGCATCTGGAGTTCGGGGCAATGGGGTTATGAGGCATGAGTTCCAGGGGAGGGGGTGATGCAGGGCAGTGACCGGAGTTGAGGGGGGGGGGGGTAGTGAGAGCGGCCGGAGTTCGTGCAGGCAAATTGCAGTAGTGGGCGGAGTTTGGGCGGGGGGGGTAGGGGTGCGATAGCGGGCTGGGGTTCGGGCGCAGGGGCTTGTGGTAGCGGCGCAGTAAGTTTCGGGCCGGTTGCTTAGGGGAGGGGAGGGGCGGGAGTGGGCAGGAAATCAGCCTCCTGCTGATCTATGCCCCGTGGATGCGCTGAGTTAAAAAAAAAAAACTCACCTCGTTCCTCCGGCTGATCACTGCAGCGCAAACGGATTAAGGTGCCCAGCGCTGGCAGCATAATGACATCATTTCGCTGCCAGCGCTGGGACGCTTCCCGTCCTGTGCGCTGATGTGATCGTAGTGACAGAGCAGGAAGTGTCAGCACCCTGCTCTGTGATGGCTGTTAGCAGTATCGGAGCGCAGCTCCGATACTGCTAGCAGCCACGACAACCAGGTGTGGACAGTGGTTGTCCGCATCTGGCAGTGGTTAGGAGGATGGGGCGCGTGCCAGCAGTGAGGGCTCTGCGTGCCCTCTCTGGCACGCGTGCCATAGGTTCGCCATCGCTGC
Source organism: Engystomops pustulosus (assembly GCF_040894005.1). Taxonomy (NCBI): domain Eukaryota; kingdom Metazoa; phylum Chordata; class Amphibia; order Anura; family Leptodactylidae; genus Engystomops; species Engystomops pustulosus. The sequence continues at coordinate 101,802,329 of NC_092411.1, read as the reverse complement.
CCTAGATGGTCAGATCGCTCCTACCATATACTGCAATACTTCTGGCTCATTGTAACGAATCTGCAGAAGCCATGTATCCTCGTGTCAAAAGAAGACCCGAGGCTACCATGGCAAACGATCGCCGCCCCCCGATGACGTTCGGGGGCACAGCGATTCTAAAAAAGACTTTGCCGGCGACAATGACCGACTGCGGTTATTAGCGGTGGGGGTTTTCTGCAACATGCAAAACCCCCCACCTTGTATGAAGAGGACTCAGCCCGTGAGCCCTCTTCATACACTCCTTATACTCTCTGCGTCGTAGAGCTACGGCGCAGAGCGTTAAGGGGTTAAAAGGGTTTTCCCACAAATACAAGTTAGGCCCTATCCATAGGACAGGGCTTAACCTGCTGATGTGTGGGGGTTTCAGTGATGTGACCCCCATAGATCATGAAAACGCGGGGTCTGTTGGGGTCCACATAAGGTCCATGTCATCGCTCTATGACAGTAATGGAGCAGAATGGTCATACACGGCCGTCTGCTCCATTACTCTGACGGAACGATTTTTGCGTTTCCATATTTCACTCCCCACTTTCAAAAATCAATAACTTTTTTATTTTTCCACGTACAGAGCTGTGTGAGGCCTGTTTCTGCGTAACAAATTATACTTCCTAGTGACAGTATTAAATATTCCAGGCCCTGTACTGGGAAGCGGGAAGGAAAATATCAAATGTGGTTTTTATGGCTTTCACTGCGCGCTCCATAGGACCCCTCCCCTTTACTGCGCTCCATAGGACCCCCCCCTAGACAACGAGCATTTCCCCCTGCTAGACAACGAGCATGTCTATCCCTGACCCCTAGACAACGAGCATGTCCCCCCCAAGACAACGAGAATGCCCCCCCCTAGACAACGAGCATGTCCCCCCCAGACAACGAACATTCCCCCCCCCCTAGACAACGAGCATGTCTCCCCCCGACTCCTAGACAACGAGCATGTCCCCCCCCTAGACAACGAGCATTCCCCCCCCCCCTAGACAACGAGCATGTCTACCCCTGACCCCTAGACAACGAGCATGTCCTCCCCTGTGGCTGCGTGCCCTTTTTTGTGTGTAGGTTTTTTTGATTTTTGTCTTCCAGGACCGTGCCTGCTGTGGACTGCTTCGGATTCGAAGGATTACGTCGATGACCGACATTTCTAACAAATAAAATGGTCAACGAGGGTGTGTCTGCGTTTTTTGTCCAATAAAATTTTCTGAAAACGGTGTGATTATTTATTTTTTTGCGACACTCTTCATAGTTTGCCATAGTAGTGGTGCCGGCTAGGTGACGGTGCTCATTACTAAGGACTGGCCTTAGTGTTTGCCTTAATTTTTTTGGCAAATTCACACTAACGCCCATACCATTACCCCGGTACCCACCGCCACCAGGGGTGCCGGGAAGAGCTGGGTACAAACCAGTACCTGACCGTCTATAGATGGTCAGGTAGTGGGGCGGCTGCAGGCTGTTATTGTTGCGCTGGAATAGCCCCCTAACAGTGGCCTATCCCAGCTCAGTAATGGCAGGCTGCTGCTGCTTTTTTGTATCAGGCTGATTTGAACAATAGGGGCACCCCATGCCGTTTTTCCCCCCATTTTTTTGTAAAAATGGGGGAAACAGCCTGGGAGCCCCCTTTAAAGGGGGAACCCCACGCATATTTTTGTCAAAAATTTGAAGAAAAAACGGCATGGGGCTCCCCCTATTTTTCAAATCAGCCTGATACAAAAAAGCAGCATCTATAGACGGTCAGGTACTGGTTTGTACCCAGCTCTTCCCGGCACCCCTGGTGGCGGTGGGTACCGGGGTAATGGTATGGGCGTTAGTGTGAATTTGCCAAAAAAATTAAGGCAAACACTAAGGCCAGCCCTTAGTAATGAGCACCGTCACCTAGCCGGCACCACTACTACGGCAAACTATGAAGAGTGTCGCAAAAAAATAAATAATCACACTGTTTTCAGAAAATTTTATTGAACAAAAAACGCAGACACACCCTCGTTGACCATTTTATTTGTTAGAAATGTCGGTCATCGACGTAATCCTTCGAATCCGAAGCAGTCCACAGCAGGCACGGTCCTGGAAGACAAAAATAACACAAACACACAAAAAAGGGCACGCAGCCACAGGGGAGGACATGCTCGTTGTCTAGGGGGGGGGACATGCTCGTTGTCTAGGGGGGGGCATGCTCGTTGTCTAGGGGGGGACATGCTCGTTGTCTAGGTGGGGGTACATTCTCGTTGTCTAGGTGGGGGTACATGCTCGTTGTCTAGGGGGGGCATGCTCGTTGTCTAGGTGGGGGCATGCTCGTTGTCTAGGAGGGGACATGCTCGTTGTCTAGGGGGGGCATGCTCGTTGTCTAGGGGGGGCATGCTCGTTGTCTGGGGGGGACATGCTCGTTGTCTAGGGGGGGGGGGCATGCTCGTTGTCTGGGGGCGGACATGCCCGTTGTCTGGGGGGGACATGCTCGTTGTTTGGGGGGGACATGCTCGTTGTCTAGGGGGGGACATGCTCGTTGTCTAGGGGGGGGCATGCTCGTTGTCTGGGGGCGGACATGCTCGTTGTCTAGGGGAGGACATGCTCGTTGTCTGGGGGGGGCATGCTCGTTGTCTAGGGGAGGACATGCTCATTGTCTAGGAGGGCATGCTCGTTGTCTGGGGGGGGCATGCTCGTTGTCTAGGGGAGGACATGCTCGTTGTCTAGGAGGGCATGCTCGTTGTCTGGGGGGGGACATGCTCGTTGTCTGGGGTGAGTGGAATATGCCCCCCAATTATATACATAAATATACATTGGTGCCAGTGGATGCGTTGAAGGTATGAGCAGTGGCGTGGCCAGGGGGTGTGGTTAGGGGGCGTGGCTAGGGTGTGGCTTAAAAAAATTGCCATTTTGTCCCTCTTTCTCCTCCACAAAAGTTGGGAGGTATGTATATATATATATATATATATATATATATATATATATATATATATAATACATAAACACATACATGTCTAAGTGTAGCAGATACATCTCTGTGTTTAGGCCCATAAAGACTTGTTCACACACATGTTACAACATCAAGTGTACTCCTTTATCAACTCAGTCTTGCAGTTGGTCACATGATCATGACATCATCTAAGGTCATTTATCCCACTAGGCATTAGTAGCTGCCTTCCAATTCATGTGACACATCACATGACATCATCAAAGGTCCTTTAAACACTAAGATTTAGCAGGGTATACTAATAATGAAGTATCCACCGTTAGCATCTTGACTTCATTATGGTTCTTTTCTCTTTAGAATGTAGTATCTCCTTATGTTCATGTACAAACTTCACAAGCAGAACGGCGCCGACTCTTCCCGCACACGTGACTAATCACATGATGATGACATCATCAAAGGCCCTTTAGCTCATTAGGATTTTGCCGTTTCTGATCACATGATGATGACATCATCAAAGGTCCTATAGACCACAGGCATCTTTCCTCGGAAGTGCTGTGCTGTGAGTTCTGTATCATTGTACGGGGATATATTGGTGCAATGGAGGCGGGGACTTCGGTAAGTAGTTGTAGGTCATGTGTAGGTGTTCAGGGTGCCGACCCCTGTCCTGCAGGCGCTGTATGTGCAGGTGTAGCCGTGGCTGCTTTCTATAACATTGCTGGCTACTTCCTGTACTCGTCTTTCTTATATATACTACAATGTTATGCCTTATAAAGCACGGGCCTTCCCCCTGCTCCAGCACAAGCACAGCATAGCCTGCAGGATCTGATGCTTGCAGCATGGCTGTGTACAGTCAATCCACATTGTGTGCCTAAGGGTGTATTCACATGTGGCAGATTTGTTGCAGGAAATGGTCTCTTATTGACCTAAATAGAGTGTGCAGAACCCCCCTCATGTATGGACTGCACCTCCAGTCACCCTTCACATGCTGCTTTATGGATGTAATAGACATTCTGGGATAATGGGTCCTAGATGGTCCTCAACTACTTCCATCAGACACACTGTACTATATGCTAGAAGTAATAGATCAAATGACCTAAAATGTGTTGATATTTATATCTGAATTCTTCCAGGGGATCTTTTATTGATCACCCCTTCTTAGAATAGTGAATCCCACAGTGTGGTCCAACAGCCTCACTGAACTACTCTTTGAAGAGAGATTTGGATGAGCTCTGTTTTAGAATATTTGATTATACCCTTAAATTTTCTGCTGTGTTTTCTATAGAGTGCTGAAATAACTGTTATTGTTAAAAATTGTATTACTATTTTTTTTTTTTTGGGGGGGGGGGGTGGAGGATTTCGCTCTGCAGAAAATTGTGACAGCTTAGCTTAAAACCTATTATAAAATATTTATCTCTATGTTGGTCAAGAGGAAAAGTGTTTCACATTTTATATGAGATATTTTTGCATCTTTTTCAGGATTCTGTTTATCCACCCTTTAAACGCCCACATGACGATGACTTAATAACAATGGGAGAGAAAAGATTTTGCCCTGTGAATATTGACATAATCAAGAAAGAAATCAAAGATGAGGATGAAAGTGACTGCTGTGAGGAGGCTTGGTTGAAAGGCTTTGCTCTTTACGGTGATGATGTCACACAGTCCAGCAGTTCACATGAGGCTGATATGAGCTTGAACGCATTTGCTGAAGAAGTGCTAGATTCCAACACAAGCTATCATTGCCCAATGGATGAAAATACTACAAAATTTTTTGATGTTGATAAGCCTTTTCAGCCATCTGCAGAACTTGTCCCTCCTCAGTGTTTTGGGACCCGGAAGCTAAGGTTTCAGAGTGCGTGGTATACAGATTTCCCTTGGCTACATTATAGTCCCCTGTTGAAAGGTGTTCTATGTTTTACCTGTGGAAAAGCGGAAAGCATGGGACTTCTAGGTTCTTCGAGAAGAAGAGATTCTGTATTTACAGCTGTGGGGTTTTCTAATTGGAAAAAAGCTCGGGAAAAGTTTGGGTCTCACCAGAAGTCTAAAAGCCACGAGTTTGCCACTTGGAAATTAATGCATGCCTTACAAAACCAGAAAAGAGAAGCTGCTTTGGAACAGCAAAGAAAAGTTAGACAAGCTATCCCAACGCTTTGCCTGAACCAATTGATATCTTCGGTCCGGTTTCTGATTCATAGAGGCCATACATTCCAAACCCATGAATCAATTGAAGAAAGTTTGTTTGAACTTTTAAAATTTTTGGGTCAAGATAATGAAACTTTCAAATACTGGCTCATGACTAATCAGAATTTTACTAGCCCAGAAATCCAACATGAAATCATAGGCCTTATGAGCAATGAGATCACATCTTCAATCACAAGAGAAGTAAGTCAAGGCTCCATGTACTACTCTATAATAATAGACAACATCCAGAATCCCGAGTCTCTTCAGCTCAGCCTCTTTTTACGATACTTGGATTCAGATATGCATCCGCAAGAGGAATTTATTGGTTTTGTTGATCCCATGGAAGAAACAGGTACTTCTGCTGCAAATCTCATTTTAGATATCCTTGATCGACATTCTTTGCCTATTGATCTTCTAAGAGGAATTGCATTTGAGGGATCACCAGTCACATCTCCTTCCCATATGGAGTCACAAGCTTTACTGAAACAGAAACAACCTTTGGCAAGATTTGTCCATTGTGGGGCTCCTTGTGGGAGTTTTTTGGCGAGAAATGCTACTCATGAAAGTCAGATTTTGCAGCAGGCATTATATTCTGTAAATGATCTGTGTAAATTATTCAGCAAAACATCAAAGTTTAAATACTTATTTGCTGAGGTGACCTCCAATGTCACATGTCATACAAGGGTCCTATGCTCCTCCAAGTGGCATGTTAACTTGGGACTGATAAATACTGTTATTCAGCACTATGGATTGATCATAGAAGGGCTTAGAGATATGCAAACCCATGGAGGGGTGTCTGGAGTGAGATCTCATGTGTTGTTCCGAGAGTTTATCGAAGGGAACACTCTGGCGAGCTTACTTATCATGAGGGCAATAATGGAGTCGTTAAATATTCTCAACATTAATTTTGATGATCAGAACAGGCTAATGTTGAACACCTTGAAAAAAGTCAAGATGGTCAAAGAAATCCTGACAAGGGTACGCCAAGAAGCTCCTGTCTTGGATTTTATCAAACAAGCAGAGGATTTAATTGTCAAGCTTAATCTGTCTCCTATATATGTTCCACAGCCCAGACTGCTGGGGGCCCAGAATACAGAAATGGTTCAACCACAGATGCCTCTTTCTAAGGAGGAATTTTTGAAAGCTGAGTATTTCAAATTGATTGATGCCATCATTTCTCAGCTGGATAACCAGTTCTTCCAACAAGGCTTTATGGAATATTGCATCCTGGAAGATGTTCTGCTTGCGGCAGGCAAAGGCGAATCTGACAGTGTAATTGAGCAAAAACTTGGGGTCCTTTCTAAATACCCAGAATTCAATGTCCGGATGCTAAAGGTTCAGTTAGAAATGTTTGCTCACAAAAACAGTTACAGTTCTTTATCGGAAGCCGTAAGCCTTTACAAGTCAGTGAGTCCAGAAGTAAAGGAATTTTTCAATGAGCTGGGTAAATTTTTAAAACTGTTACTTATAATCCCAGTAAGTACCGTGGAAAGTGATCAGATCTGTGGCCCTTTTCAAAGACTGAAAACTTTATTAAAATTTACAACCACAGAGACCCGCTCAAATGATGTGGCTATATGCTACGTGAATGAGACCCGGCTGGATAACTTGTGTTTAGAAACTATTGCACACAACTTTGTTTATGGATCTAATTAGCGGAAATACTCATTTAGCCGTGCCTGGAAAGGGCCATTATTACATAATTGCTGCATATTACTAAGACTATTATACTTTTAGGTCACAAGGCCCCACAGACATAATATTCTGCAACACTTTTCCATTCAAGGGCCAGAGCAAGCCCTTTGATTCTTAGGACTGTAGGTGTTGGAAGTGCCTAACATGGCAGTTACAGGCCTTCCCTATTGATACATCATTTTTGGTATCTACTTTGAACTGGATAAAATCTTGTGGTAACTATTTTAAAGATTAAGTGCATTAGTTGTTGAATCAGCAGAAATTTGCAGTTGTGTTGCCTTCGTCAATATTTTTGGTTTGGTTTACAGCATCATAGTAATCATTGATGCCTTTATTTAGGCTTGTTGCTATCAGTAATATTTTGTGCGGTGGCCTTTTTATTAAATATATTATAGATATTTTGTTGACATAACATATGACCTAACTGGCCAAGTGGGCTTTCAACATCTGCACACAGCAGAGGTCAGCTATTCATTTTGACTCTGCTGGAGGAACCTATGTGGGGTATGGAGCTATCCTCTATAATATAATATAATAATAATCTTTATTTATATAACTCCATCATATTCTGCAGCGTTTTACAAATCATAGGAGACATATACAAATATAATATTACATTACAGAGTACAAACAGTCATATGGAACAATAGGAGGGATGGCTGGAAAGTATACTGAAGAAATACCCTTGCATGGTCACTCTATAGTACCACTCTCCATAACTAGGTATCGGTGAAACAAATGTTAGAAAGTTTAGTTACAGGCGGTCCTCTACTTGAGAACACCTGACTTATAGATGACCCCTAGTTAAAGACAGAGCTCTCTGCCCACTGTGATCTCTGGTGAAGCTCTCTGGAAGCTTTACTATAGTCCCAGACTGTAATGATCAGCTGTAAGATGTCTGTAATGAAGCTTTATTGATAACACTTGGTCCAATTACAGTAAAAAATTTTTACAATAGTCACTGGGACAATTTTTTTTGTTTTGGATCTACAATTATAAAATCTTCAGCTTCGACTTGCATACAAATTCAACTTAAGAACAAACCTATGGAACCTATCTTGTACTGCCTTATTTTGTGTCTACTTTATTTTATACATAGTAATTGTTTAGCTGACAGGTAAAGTCTATATCGGCAACAGTAAAATGCTAGTTCATGTAAATCTGTAGTGCAGTAATGTTTCTGTGCTTTTCCATGCAATTACTGTATTTGGGGCAAAAAAAGCATAAACATTTCTTAAATAATATTTTTGCGTGCTTGGAGTCCTATATTATGTGTAACATTTATTTTGTAAATACATTTACTTTGTAAAATATTGTGCTAATTACTATTGTACTAATGTATCATGCTCTAAATCTCATATAAAATCTTTTTTCCCATATAACATTTTTTTTTGATTGCAAGTGTCATGCTATGTTTGTGAAAGTAAATATTTATATTGAAGTTTGTGCTTAATGAATACAGCTTTTATACATACTGCACATGTATATATGTTAACCTGTGTTTAACGTTATAAAATTGCTAGATTTGAAATAGCCAAAAATTTGTTTGGAAAGTAGCCCATCAATGGAGCAACACGTATATATTTTTTAATCAAGTTTTTTTTGCTGTTATGACTATGTAGAACATTTTCAATTTCAAAAATCAAAACTTTTTCCAAATTTTCACCAAATATCCGCATCACATACCAACAAAATTTTTCAACTAACATGAAGTACAAAGGGTCATGAGAAAACAGTTTCAAAATCACTTTGGATATGTTAAAGCGTTCCAAATTTATAACCACTTATAGTGACACAGAGCAGATTTTAAAAAAATGGGCCGGTCAGGAAGGTGAAAAGTGGCTTTGGGGTTTAAGGCGTTGTTCCACAAACCAAGTTAGGCCCTATCCACAGGTGACACTGCTACATTTGCTACACTGCTACTTATTCTATACACCTCAACAGTGCCACCACTTGCAATGTGTGCAATCCTGCACACCAGGATTGCACACACATACCCAGGTACACACTTTTCTAGGTGCCGTACAGTTCACCTGGACACACACTGCCTGTCGCTACTGCTGGCACACAGACACTCCCAGTAAAAGAAAAAACAGAAAATTAAAAAGGGATAAAATAAAAAAACAGATCTCCTATTAATTGGATTGGCATATAGTTCCTTTGAGGAGAAACCAATGAAAAAACCTGGACAGCTCTGCAAATTCTAATCTGCATGACCTGACACTGATTGTATGCTGACATGTTGCTTTTGACTAAACACACCTAATATGCACCCTTGGTCATGTGAGAGGGGCATGGCTGCACCTGATGGAGGACCTGTCACTCCGCAGCGGTGTTTCAGAAGTTTCCGATAACACTATCATTGTAACAATGCTGCATTTGTTTTAGCACTAGGAGTATACGTCATATCATTTCACAAAAAATGGCACGTCACAAAGTTCCGTATGCCCAAGTATGAATAAGTTATTAGTGCCAGAAGAGGGTGAAATTAAGGGTTTTTTTAATTAATTTTTAATTTTTTTTGTACAAAAGGTTTGATTTTTTTTTTTTTTTTTTTTTTTTTTAAATGTCTTAAAGGGCACATGTTACCAGGGCGCTCATTTTCATTGAAGACAGGTTACAAAAGCCCATTACAGCTGCAGTGCAAATCTGCCTTTCTGCTTTGTCTAAGCATTTGCATTACAATATAATTGTATGTTATAACTTACCTTGCAACCTCATGGATCTCAAAATCTTTCATCTCTGATCTGTCTCATCTCTCTTTCCAAGTGTCAGACACTAGTAGAATGTTCAGAAGCTAAATGTGTATGTGTATTGAAACCTGGACCCTGATAATCTAAGCACATTGTCGGCTCTCAGAACTAGATAGATCATAATGTGTCTGCTTAGAGAGTCCCTGCCCACATTCTGGAATCCTAAAATGACCAACACTGAGTGATAGGAGCTAAAACATCAATAAAACTGAGTTAAATTGTATAGCAAGGGGTTAAAAAATATGTTGATTGTGTAAACATCTCAAATTTTGGGCAAACCCAGATGGGCACTGGGGAATCGGATAAACACAGATAAATACATAACAGGATCCTGAAGCACACAAGAAACTTGTGACTACAGGAGGAGTAACAGCATAGGAAGTCTGATTACAAGGAGTCATTTCACAAAAAAAAGGTGAGGAATGTGACATGATATCCAGGCGATTTTTCCATGTGGGGCTATGCACAGCGTGTTTATTGATTTAAAATGTTACAAAAAAAATCATGAAATCCAAGAGGGGATTGTTATCTGGAGACACATAAGAACATCATCTGCACCACAAAAGGAGTGATGTCATGTAGCCTCCACCATGTTGTAAAGAAGAAAAGAGCGCTAAACAAGAGAAATTTAAAAGTATCAGGAAATACTAGAAAGAAGGGGGAAATTAAGGAAAACTTCCTAGCCTGATCTAAACTTTAATGTAAATTTTTTGGTAGAGCCTATTGGGGCATGTTGTAGCCTCTATGGGCTGTGGGAGCAAAGGCTGCTCCACAGCCAGGACCTCCTTCCGCAACCTTGGCGGGCTCCTGTTACAGCTTGTGCTTGTGGGCTCCTCTTAGCTCCGCACGTGTGCAGTAGGTCCTGTTCGGTGTCAGCGGCAGAGCGCATGCACATATCATGGCAGCTGGCGGCACTGAAAGGACGCATGTGCATGCATACAGTATATACAGTGATGACCCATCACCACTTCCAGGTTCAGATACAGAGGCAGAGGGCGGATGTACGTTTTCCTAAGTGTTGTTTGCAGCTCCATATGCTTTCTGCCTTCAGCTGACAGGCTGAAGAGGGGCTCAATTCAGAGTCATACATTCAAACAGTCATATCTCCTGAAATGTGGCACCTTTAAATGAAAATCTTGGAAAATACAATTATTAATGAAAAAAATGCAGTGCATAGAAAATTTGAGGAAAATAAAAGCTTTGAAAGCCAAAACATGTATATCTAGTTTTTTGTGTATCCATTGCTCTTTTTACCACCAGTTTAATTTATTTTAAAACAACGGTATTATATAATATGCTCACTAGAGGTCATTGTATCTTTTTTCATTTATGAATATACTTTATTAACTGTAAACGTGCCATATGTTTTTATTTGATAAAAAAAAAAATGGCATTGGCAATTCATTTACCGTCGATGCATGGAATATGAACATGTGACCAGTGTCTACTTTCAATAAATATTTGGTACAATTATGTTGGTCATGTAGGTTTTATTTTTTAAATTGTTTGTTGTAAATAAATACATAACTAGAGATGAGCAGGTTGGGCTAAATTCAGTTTCAATGGATTTGTCCGAATTTTGCTCCATTTTTAAAAAATTTGCCCTGTGTCGTCATAGGAAGTTATATCTTTGTAACGCTTTAACATATCCAGGGGATTTTAAGATTGTTTTCTCGTCACACATTGTACTTCAAATTAATAGGAAAAGTTTGATATCTTTTGTGTTTAGTTATGAAAAAAATGGAAATTTGGCAAAAATGTAAAACAAAAAAACTTTATTTTCAAAGTTTTGAAAATGTTTTGTTTTTTCAAGCAGATGGTTGTAACACTCAAGTAACTTTATAACTAACATTTCCCAAATGTCTGCTTTATATTGGCATAGGGTTTTATGCATCTTCTCTCTTTTCTAGGTTGTTGGGAGGTTCAGAATTGTGGGTGCAATTTTTATGAAAATCGCCCAAACTTATATTTAAAGGCACCTGCTCAGCTTTAAGTGACTTTGAAAGGCCTAAATAACAGTAAAACCCTGTAAATAATGGTATTTAATTATTTTTTTTGTGTATCGGATCCACATTTCAGGTACATCCATTGAGTGGGGGGGGGGGGGGGTCAAATAGCTAATAATGAGATTTTATCTACTCTTTCTTGGTTAAAACGATAGTTAATACTTTTTTTTTAGCACCATGTAAGTTGTTTTCTCAAATCTCCTTTTCTTTTGCTTTACCCTGCTGGATAATAACGGGGTTGGATGAGACCTTAAATTAGAAGAAAAGCTTTAGGCCACAGCCAAGTCAGCCACTCCAGTCCTAGCTCTCATAGGCTCACACGTTCACCTGCACACCTTTACCTATACATGTGCTTGTCAGTTACCGGCATGGGTTGATTGCGCACTACTCTTACTTCACAAAAAGTAGGTTCTGGGTGTTTTTTCAATTTTTTTGTCCTTTGGATGTTATGATATAGAATATGGCGAATTACTTTCCATAAAAATTTCTGTACAGAAACAGCCACATATGAATACAGTATTCTCTAAGGCTGTAGCGCCACCTGTACATGAGTTTGTGTGTATGTTCTCCTTTAAGATGTTGCACCGTGGTGTGTTTATTTCTAGCACAATAATATTTCCCGGATTCTTCAGGTTTCACTTCAGTAAGTTTGAGATAAACTTCTCCTTTATTTGTGTCTCTTGTTAAAGTGATAAGCCCCAAATCAGACTGGCCATAAACTGTATTTCCATCATACCATATCACAGCCAGCTACTTTAGAGCTTTCTCTTGAGACTGTCTGACCCAATGTGCACTGTCCATATTAGAGCTGTCAGTGAGGGAGGCTCCGGTCACCTTACAGGTCAGTAACGGGTTCTCTCTTGGTTTCAAAACTCCAGCACCAGACTCCACCAAAGTGACTTCTGAAGTTATAACTTCGAAAACAAAGAAAATATTCTTAGACAATATCTCAGGAACATTATAATAATTCTTGACGTTCTGTGATATTGCTGCAATATAGGACTCACCTGGAACAGTTAAAGATACAGCCCATAGTAACCCAATGATGTTCTTCATATCTGTGCAACTCAGAAACTATAGAGAGAAACTGTGTTAAAGTTGTTCTTGGTAACCCTGAACACTGGGCATTTCTGCATGAGTCTGTGTTTAAAATTATATTTCTTTGAATACATTTGCATAACTGATTTTACATTTTCATGTCATCGCTATAGTCTAGTGAAAACACAAGGCAATATGTTAACCTAGCTTTGCTAAATTATAGTAAACAACTGTTTAATTTATTATGGAGAGGTAAGGTTAGTTTCATACAATAATTATCTCCTTATTGGCAACAATTTTTTTTTTTCAACTGAAAGGCATTGGCCATGGGAGCCAATATGCCCCCACCTACACTAATATACACTGCTCAAATAAATAAAGGAAACACATCTTAGATTTGAATTAAGTATTCTCCATGAATACTTTGTTCTGTACAAAGTTGAATGTGCTGACAACACAATCACCAAAAATCTTGAAAGGAAATCAAATTTATTAACCAATGGAAACCAGAAATTGGATTCACTCACAAAAATTTCAGTGGAAAAACACATTACAGGCTGATCCAACTTTGATGTAATGTCCATAAAACAAGACAAAATGTGGCTCAGTGTTGTTTGTGGCCTCTGCGTGCCTGTATGACCTCCCTACAATGCCTCGGCATGCTCCTGATGAGGTTGTGGACGATCTTCTGAGGGATCTTCTCCCAGACCTGGACCACCTTTGGTAGGTCAGCCAGGGGTTTTTACAGTGCAAATTATCCTATCAAATAATGGAATACTTAATGATGCTCCATGTCTGACCTAAAAGAGTCCATTGGGGTACAATCTGGTGAATCCCTTTAAAAAGATTCCCAATACTTCTGCCTACTCTAAATACATTTTATTTTAAACGCAAAGGTTTATTGGGTTTCTGTTGTGAAGCATGTTTGGTAAAAAAATCTTGACTCAAATGTGAACTTTTCTTGCTTTCTGTGCTGCAAAATCTGAGATTATTTCTTCATAAGGGATGTTTTGAAGAATATTTCTTTCCATACTTAGTAGGCACAAAGCATTCAAACGTTCATCTGACGTTGAAGAGCGCATATCATTCGTTACAGTAGCCCTTTTTGAAAATGCTCTTTCTGCACTAAAATTGGCAAAAGGAAGGGTAAGGAAAATGCCGAATGCAATTTCAACATTTGGAAAAACACATTCTAATTTATTATTTTGAATAATTTAAAGACATTTTATTATTATTATTATTTATTATTATTGAAATAGGTCAAAAATCCAAACATGTTATTCATTTTTTGATACTCCTTAAGGTGGTTCCTAAGACAAGTGTCCAGAAGATCAATAATAGATGTAAAATTTTCCACACACAGCTTTGTACGGCCACGTAAGGTAACTTCATGGTTTTGATTTTCATCGAAGGGTAGCTTGCGTTTCTATGGTCTTTTTCATTTTTGTACTGTTGGTCAATAGAGGGCGACAGGCTTTGAAGGCTGCTATCAATTTCATCAAATGAATCACAAAAGGAGTTTACATATTCGACAAGTGAGTTAAAGAGTTTGAAGGCAACAGATGGGTCTAGTGCTTTTTCTTGCAACTTTTTACTGGTTGTGTCAAACCTATCTAAAAATCTGTTCCAAAAGACAGCCATGAAATCAATTTCTCTTGACTTTATTTTCTGCACCAGAGTGTGTGCCTCATGTTTTGTAGAAACAACCTCACCATCCTGTGAAATCTTTGTTATTGATTTGTAATTTTTGTAAAGAACTTTAGAAGAAGTTGCTCTTGAAGACCATCGTGTATCACTAAGATTTTGTAGGGTAACTTTTCGACCAAATTCACAAACAAGACCAGAGCATATCATTTCCCATCTTTCAGTGGAGGAGGAACAAAAGTTGTACAGCAATTGCAAAAAAATTAAGAAAATCTGCAGCACTTGCACATTTTTTAACGGTGTTACTCCCCACAAGATTCAGTGAATGTGCTGCATAAAATATATAATGAATAAATTGTCACTCCTTTTTTAAAATGGCTTGTAAGCCTTCAAATTTTCCAGACATGTTGGATGCATTATCATAGTACTGCCCACATGCATTTCTTATATGCAGGACGAGAGTTTTCAGTTGTGCCAAAACTGCTGAGGAAATCTCCCTTCCTTTATGACCAACAGATGCCATAAATCCAATAAAACATTCCTGTACTTCAACATTTTGAGAAACATATCTCAAAATTATGGCAAGCTGATCAGAGTTTGAAGCAACTCGTGCACAGTCAACCAAAAAAGAAAAATAGATGGCTTTCTTTATTTCTTCTGTAATAACAGTAAGGACTTTCTTACTAATTTAGAATAATAATTTCTTCATATATAGTGGAAGACCGGAAATATGCCCTCTTCCTTGGTTTCCATGGTTTTCCAAATGATGAGCTAGAAATGGGTAAAAATTTGATAAACATTGTATAGCTACAAGAAAATTTCCATTTACATTGTCAGAAAGATTTTTGCCATATCCTCTGAGGGCAAGGCCTCTAGCACAGATACATTTTAAGGTCTCTACAATTCTTCTTAAAACCTCTCTCCAATACTCTTTTTGGTTCCGAAACTGGGAATTAAAAAGCATATCCACATAATTTTTTTTTCCAACTCTAAAAAACGAGTGTTGTATACTAAATATATGATTTTTACTTATTTTGTGAACCCTGATACCGCGATGTCCATGAGATCAGTCATTGTATCCACTTACAAATTTTTCTTTTGGGTCTCCAAAAAGACTACTAACAATAATTATCTTGCAAGTAGACTAGGAATATAGTAGCCACTTTCTTTTACGGATTTCACCATTTTTTGATTTGAAGGAAAATAAACTCAAACAGCAATGACAAGCTTTGTTATCCTTCTCTATTCGTTTAGATGGTTCAAAATTGAAATCAGATACATTTTGTTCTGGAATGGCAGATTTCATAACCCAATACTCTATAATAAATTATAGATTTTTGATTTCTTGGCCACAATGCAGGATCTATAAACCATTCTTGTGATGAGGCTTCATCCCCAGGAGAGGCACCGCAGAGCCTTTAAACTTGGAACCACACTGGGCACACCACTCGATGGCCTAGTAAACAATAATTAAAGTCTAGAAACCTTTTAAAGAAATTCACTCATCTTTTCTGCCTTTTCCTTTTGTTTATACCTTTTCATTGCTCCACTTTCATATCTTCTTTGCATTATGGATTCCTGAAAAGTTGTCAGCTTGTATGTATGTATGTTTCTCTATCTTTAGGAGACAAATTAATCTATCTTTTTAAAAACCTAAGAGAGGGTTTGCATGTGGTGCCAGGGTTGAACTTACAAATGCAACTCTAGCACCCTGTCTGATCCCATATGCGTTTGGGTGCTGGTAACTGATCACATGCCTTTCACTGCAGTGTCTTGCATTTAATGCGAGACACCGAGCGCTGGTTACTGATCGCATGTATTTCTCCAGACGTGCATATGTGATTGGGCTGAGCCCCACCACCGGTCACTAGAGTTGCATTTGTGGACTAAAGCCTTGAACCACGTGTGACCTCACTCTTAGGGCTCTTTTCTCATCTTAAATCATTGATTTTCACAGAATCCTGAGGGTGTGTTGATATGTGACATTTACAAGCACAATGCAAATGCTCGGGGGAGCAGATTTGTCCGATTGCAATTAAATCAAGCCTGACCCCTTGGCGTTTGCAAATGCATTGCAAATGCTACATGCGGCTGCACCCTAAAAGTGTAGGTAACCACATGACCTCTACAGCCATGTAGTAATCACAGGAGTGTTTATAGTCACATACAGCTGTAACATCACTGTTCTACCTTTTGTGGCCACATCAGTCATGTGAAGACCTACATCAATAGCCTAGCTAGAGGTGACTGTCAGCAGTGCAATAAATATCTTAAAAACAATGTAGAATTCTTTATAACTTAGCCCAGGCTAATTTACATAATAAAGAAAAGTTGATTTTAGAATGATTAATGTATGAATTGACTAGATAAAGGCTGGGATGGGATCTTTGTAAGCTGCTCCAACAGGTAGTGGAGACAGGATTAGTTACAGAGATCTGATGACAGGTTTTCTTTAAAATCAGAGATAGAACTATGATGCCAGGAGTCATATCCAGTGCACCGTGCACAGACTGTGGGATCTGACAAGTGCATAGGTCTGTTTCTTCAGCGATCCAGCGGCGTGTCCTCTGCGCTGGATTCGGGTCCGGCCGGGATTTATTAAGGTAGTTCCTTCGCCGTCCACCAGGTGGCGCTGCTGTGCTGAAAAGCATCTGAACGCGCTGGAATTCACCGAGGCCAGCTAAGTGAAGGTAGGCGCAAGCTTCGAGACACATTTTCCGTTTTTAAATGCGGCGGTTTTTCTGAATACGTCGGGTTTTCATTTGGCCACACCCCCCGATTTCCGTCGCGCGCATGCCGGCGCCGATGTGCCACAATCCGATCGCATGCGCCAAAATCCCGGGGCAATACAGGGGAAATCGGTGCAAATCAGAAATATTCGGGTAACACGTCGGGAAAACGCGAATCGGGCCCTTAGTAAATGACCCCCATTGTGTGCAGCTGGCCTAACTCAAATGGACTTTAGAGACAGATGAGGAAGAAAACTGTGCTGTATAGAGCCAAATGTGCAAAATGCACAAAGGGTAGATAATGTTTTACATTGGTGCTTAGTGACAACCATATACTGTGATTAATTTTTTTTTTTTGTAGGCGAGTAACAGTATAATTTGATATCTCAGCATTGTATTTTGTACGAATTAGAACTTGTGGTTTAGGAGTAATATGAAGACCACTTTTCCACAATTCCTACCATGCCCTTCCATCTTTTGTAGGATATACCGAGGATTGTGCCAGCAAAACCTGGAAAGACCCCATTTGGAGACAACTGCACCACAGGATAGTGGAGATTATAAGAAAATACAGATTAATAAAATACTGGGGGAGTTGTACCAATCTCTCTGTACCAGAATACTGGAGTTATTCATACCTAAAATGGCGTATGCTGCATTTATTGAGGGTTGTTTTAGACCATCTTTAGACAGTTTATCCAAAAAACACCACAGCCCCCACACAAGAGTCTTTGGCGTGTTGGTGTGGAACACTGAAGCCTTGGTATAAGGCGTGGAGATAAAAAAACACCTACACTCCATCTTGATCCCGACGGATGTCTTCTCTAAGCTAGAAGCACCAGGTTCACCTACAAAAGAAACGTATAATTATCAGATGTCAGCTGCTAAGGGCTGCTAATTATGTATTGTGTAAATTTTTGACATTAACCCCTTCCCGCCACAGCCCTTTTTTCGTTTTTGCGTTTTCATTTTTCACTCCCCACCGTCAAAAATCTATAACTTTTTTAATTTTCCATGTACAGAGCTGTGTAGTGGCTTATTTACATTTCAAAATGGTGGTATTTAATATTCCATGGCGTGTACTGGGAAGTGGGAAAAAAAATCCAAATGCAGTGAAATTGGTGAAAAAACGCATTTGCGCCATATTCTTGTGGGCTTGGATTTTACAGATTTCACTGTACGCCCCAAATGACATGTCTACTTTATTCTTTGGGTCGGTACGATTACGGGGATACCAAATTTGTATAGGTTTTATAATGTTTTCATACATTTACAAAAAATTAAAACCACCTGTACAAAAATTTTTTTTTAAGATTTTGTAATCTTCTGGTGCTAATAACTTTTTTATACTTTGGTATACAGAGCTTTAGTAAGGTGTCGTGTTTTGCGACTTTTGATGACGTTTTCAATGTTATCATTTTTAGGACTGTACAACCTTTTGATCCCTTTTTATCGAATTTTTAATATTTTTTAAATAGGCAAAAAAGTGCTATTTTTGAATTTGGGCACTATTTTCCGTAACAGGGTTAAACGCGAAAAACTTTATTATATTTTTATCTGGCATTTTCGGACACATCAATACCTAATGTCTTTTTGATTTTTACTGTTTATATATATCTGTTCTAGGGAAAGGGGGGGATTTGAATTTTTTTTCAAGCTAATTTTTTATTTTTACTATTTTTCAGACTCTCTAGGGTACTTGAACCTTAGGTTGTCTGAATGATCCTATCATATACTGCCATACTACAGTATGGCAGTATATGGGGATTTTCCTCCTCAATCATTACAATGTGCTGATAGAGTTAATGGGTTAACACAAAGCAGCCTTGGGCCTTTGGAAGACCCGAGGCTGTCATGGCGACGGATCGGCGCTCCCCGATGACGTCACGGGGAGCGACGATCCTCGGCAAGATGGCGGCGCCTATGTGCCGATCGGTGATCGACGGGAACACACCTGCGATCGGTGCTGGCACCGATCACGGGTGTTACCGGTAAGCCTTTGCTGCAATATGCAGCACAGACTTACTGGCTATGGAGAGGGCGCAGCCTGTGAGCCCTCTCCATGCACCTGCTCCCGGGATGTGACATAGTATTACGTCACATGTCCGTAAAGGGGTTATAGGAAATCTTTTGTTTTCATGCATTGTGAACCAAACACACCTTGAGAATGTTCTAGCTACACTGATGCAGAAACATTTCTTGTTTAATCCATGGTCAGAGTGGTTTTGCTTAAAAAACAATTATAAAATTTAGGACCTTGGGAAAGCTGGGTTGCATGCTGGCTGCTGTTCATAAAAACATCACACAGAGCTTCCTGAACTGGCCAGACAGGACTAATCAACGTGATCTGGTTGAATCATATACAGCAGCTGGGGGATGGTGCAGCAATTGATTACCTTTGCCTGTTAAGGACAACACAGTGATTACACTATTCTCTGAAGCAGTGCATAATTAGGGTAAGAGGAGAAGCGCTGAGCCAGCAAAAGCAGCGCCAGAGCCTCATTATCATAATATAATTTTATAATTGCTTTTTCAAAACATTCACTTCCGTGATTAAACAAGAAATGTTTCTGCATCAGTGTAGCCACAGCATTCTCAAGGTATGTTTGGTTCACACTGCATGAAATCAAATGACTAATTTTCATGAAAGGAAGGAAAATAAAATGGGATATCATAGTTTCAATTCTGAAAATTAGAAAATTACTTTATGTACATATCCTGAGTCCATCTGTTACACTGTGAGTCTCGAGCACAATAATATTTCCCAGATTCTTCAGGTTTCACTCCAGTGAGTTTCAAGTAAACTTCTCCTCTACTTGTGTCTCGTGTTAGAGTTATGCGCCCCTGGACAGACTGACCATAGTGGGTAGCTCCACTATGCCATATTCCCCCCAGCCACTCCAGGCCTTCCCCTTCAGACTGTTGTATCCATTGTACTGACCACATATTTGAGCTGTCAGTGAGAGAGGCTCCAGTCACTTTACATGTCAGCTCCAGGGTCGTTGTTGGCTTCACAGTCCTAGGTCCAGACTCCACCATAGTGATTTGTGCAGTGACACCTAAAAAGAAACCAAGTACATATATAACTTCTTATTGTGATTATTAGTGAGAATTCTATGATATCAGTGCACCACCTCACCCTGTAGTGTGCACCCAACATGGAGTAACCACAGGAGGGTCTGGATATGTGACATGACTAGTTATAGACACTGCAATCAGATGCTGTGAGTATGGGGTCTGCTCAGTGTATGATTCTATAAACTTTTCCTATATATGTACACAGAATCCAATATTTGAATATATTTACATATATGCATATTGCATAGTTTAGATCTACAAACAGTTTTTTTTTTATTGTTTATGCAATTTCACAAATTTTACATTTTCATAAATTTGGTTGCTGCTTTGAACCATACTTGTATTTGCAGCTTGATTCCACACACAAAATATATGCATCTGTCTGAAAAGAAATGTTGTTCCATTAATGTTGCTCACTTAGTAAATGTTTACAGCCCTTTTATTCTCAATGATTTTTAGATATTTTGTAACTCGCTATATAAGTTTTCTAATAAATCATTTTTGTGTTTGTTTCTCTCCCTATACATATATACATGCCTTACTTATATGCGTACAGTGGTGATTGAATGTTTGTGTTTGTGAGTCCAAGAAATCCATGTGATTACAATTTTGCATTCTCCTCTGTGCTGTATATCTAGCTGTCTAATATTCCTGCATTATTTATTATCAGAAAGGAGTTGTTACAGTACAGGAATAATCAATGTAATGTATAGGGATAATGTACACAGTGATGTCATGGTACGAGGGTAATGTCTCAGTACAGGGAAAATGTAATGCAATTGATTTCTATGTCTGTGTTGAAATAGGCCCTCTTGTTTGATAGGGTCCAAGGCTTCTCTACCATGACATTGACATTATTTCCAAGGGTATCTTCATTAATCAAAGTATTAAAAGATGTCTTAATGCAGGAATAATATCAGTGCAGTTTCTAGGTAATTTGTTGTACAGGGCGGATCTCAATTAATCCCAACCCCTGAGGTCATTAAAATATATACAATCCAATTTTAGCATAAACAGCCTCCCACCAAATGAAAGATATTAGAGACATGAATTTATGTATGGATTATAGTGTATGCTGCACTATCCCATAAACTTGGCTTAGACATGAACATGCTCCCCCTGAATTAATTCTAACATACACAGTGCCCCCCCCTTTAAAATGTACAGTATCTTTAAAATTATAATATTGTGCCTGTCAATTATTATTATAGCAATTTACATATATTCCTCACCAGAACAAATGTTAGTACATAAATACAGCACCAGTATGGAGTTCAATACTAGAACCAAGCTTGGTATAGAAACACAGCAGCAGGACCAATTTGCGATCCGTGTATACATATATAGTGTCCCAAATGATTTTACGTTTTTATGTAAAGAACCCTTTAATTTGCATGTATATAGTACCCCCATAATGAATCAATACATGCAGCCCCCCCCCCTTTTTAATTCATACAATGCACCCTGTAATAAATATAGATAGGCACTGTTTCCCCGGTATTAGCTATATATGTGATATGTGATGACGCATCTACATACACATAATTGATCACACAGTGTATACCACTAAGGCGTCAACCATGCAGGATGGGAGTTCTGCACTGGTAACCACAGGGAGAAAACTAAAGAATCCAAAGAATGAATATTCAAAACAGCAGCTTAAACTCATGATAAAAATCCCCCCCAGTATATAGGTATCCAGGACACTGTGCCCCCGTAGCAAATAGGTAGCCAACACACTGCATGCCTCCAAGTATATAGATATCCAACACACTGCACCCCACAGGATATAGGTATCCAGCACACTGCCCTCAATATATATGTATCCAGCACAGTGCACCCCCCAGCATATAGGCAGCAAGCACACTGCCCAGTACATTGATATCAATACAGTGATATCACATTACACCCATTATGCAAACAATGGCAATAATGTGAATGTCTGGTTGAATTGGGCCCCAAATTTACTGCTATACCCTGTAAGCTGCATATCTGGGTTATGCAAATGAATAATGGCTGTTATTCTGAAGGTTTTGGGATCAGCCATGTTTTAACAAATGTACTATATTTCATACCAGAAATGGTATAAATTAACCATTGATCTACACCCAGTCCAAGCTGACATAGATACTTTCGATCTACAAACTTCTAGACAAACTGACAGAAAGTGCATCAAATTATTTAGTGCTGGGAACCTCATTTTGCAACTTGCAGTTGTTAACCATAAAAGCCAACCTTTTGCGAAAGTTTTAATTATCTGTGGTAATGTTCCACAATTCTAAAAATATATTTTGCCAATTAGTTTATATATATGTTTGCAATTAATTTTTTATACTGTGTATATCTAGCACAATCATATTTTGACGTTTCTTTATGTCTCGCCCTATTGAGATTTATATAAACTTTACCATTATTTGTGTGTCTTGCTAGAGTTATACATCCCTGGAAAGACTAGCTTTTTACAACAATCTATAGCATCTGCTGGACCGAACTCTTACATGGAGATGTGCAGTGAAATATGGAAAGAAACTAAATAAATACTAACTTCTTATTGTGATCATAAGTAAGATTTCTAAGTATAAGTATACCACCTCACCCTGTAGTGTGCACACAGCATGGAGTAAGCGCAGGGGGTTCTGGATATGTGACATTACTTATTTTAGTGAAACTCCAAACAAAAACTATGGGGGTAATTATGAGTGCTTCTACAGAAGTTTTCTGGCTTAGAAGAACTGAAGTAAACACAAACTCTTATGCACTGCAAGACTTTGCTATTATTATCATGACTACGCCACTCTACACCATGTGGGCATGGAGGGGGCGTAGATGGGCACGGCTGCTGGTGAAGTAGGTGGGCATAGTTTGTTCCTGTCCATGCCTGCATACTTTTTTAAAAACCTGATAACTTTTATTTTATGTTCTGCAAAACGACGCCTCTTGATGTATATCAAGTGCCAGCGCATGAGCGTATGATAAATTCCCTCCTATGTGAGTATGGAGCCTGCTCAGTGAAAGATTCCCAGAGCGTCTTCTTTATCTAATTATCCAATATTGTAATATATTTACATAGGGTGTATTTTGGATCAACAAACTATTTTTTCTAATTATTTTTTATATTTCATAAATTTTACATTTTCACTAATGAGGTTACTACTTTCAACTATGCTTGTACACTATAAGTAAAACCTACAATAAAAGACCTCAGCTTGATGGTTATGCACAAAAAACAAATAACTTGAAACCATAATCAATAATGCATACTACTTTATTAAATTTTATACACCAATGGATAAACACACAATTAGAGATCGGCTTAACATTGCAGTCACATACATACACTACAAGATGAAAGGTTCTTACATGTCACTAGACATGAAACAGCACAACACAGGTTAAAATAACCACATAACATTACATAAGGGAAATGGTACATTATACCCTAGTGACAATACCAAATAGACACAGGCTAGACGGACATGTATAGGTATTACTACAGTAGGTCTGCCGATGTTGGTTTGGCAGAAGAGACACTTTTGCCAAGTACTGGTGCTTAACCTACCTGGTGCTGGCTACTAAGTACAGTGTTCCTCCTGACTTGCGGTAAGACACTGGTTGTGATCACTTACAATACATGTGCTCTGATGACGCCGTAACTGGACCTTGCGTGCCCTTATACAATATTAAATTGTATGAGTGGACGGAGGCCAATGCTCTGGCAGTTAACTGTTTAATGACCACCCATTGTAAATATATGGGTGCCAGTCATAAATCGGAGTATGGAAAGGGCTGCTGGGAACTGCCGCGGTTAGGTTCTGCAGTGACAGGTGAGAGCCTATTAAAGGTTCAAATAGCTGTCATTAGCAATTATATATTACAGTCTACCTGAGACAGGTTCATTAGTGCAATTAAAATAAGCACATAGTACTTTCACACCAGTCAAGTAATAGATTTATATTCAATATAGTTTATTTAAGAAGCAATGAAGTTCACATACCAAAATGCAAAAATACAAAAATACAAAAGATCGAGACTGTCAATTATAACAAATCAGTATCAAAATTGGCCACGCAGGGCCTAAACAGAGTAATCAATCAGATAGTGTCCGTCCGGCAATGTGACTACGTCACACTCCAATGTTTGTGGACAGATTCAGCTTGACATGTTAAAGACCCAGTAAGATATGTTCAGTACATGAGCAAAAATATGAGTATGTGAACTATAACACAATTGAAAAGTAGAGAACACAATAAGAACCTTATGGGCGCCCCGTTACGTTCTGTAGTGAATGGAAACCGTTAGCAGGTTCAGTTTTGGGTTAAAGGGCAAGGGTGGGCGAGAAGAGATAGGACTAGAAGGAAGGGGAAAGATAGGGGAAGGGATAAAGACACCACGGGGAAGGGGGGGACACATTATGACGGATCGGTATATAGCTGGGCGTATGCTGGAGTGTTCTTGAATAGAAACCAAGGCTGCCAAATGCGCGTAAACTTTTCCATTGACTGGTTCACCTCTGCGCTGAGTTCCTCCATGCGGCAAATATTTGAAAGCTCATGAATCCATGCTGTAAAAGGGGGAGTATTAGTAGATCTCCAATGCCGAGGTATAACCGCTCGGGCAGCTGTAAGAAAGAAACCTAAGAGGCCCTTTTTCTGCGTTCCTATTGTGCCTGGGAGGATAGATAGGAGACCGATTTTGGCTGAGGGGGAGATAGAGCGGCCAGAAACCAACCTGTAAGTTGAGAATACTCTTTCCCAAAAGGGTTTTAGACCTGTGCAGTCCCACCATATATGTAGCATCGTCCCACCCGGCTCGCCACATCTCCAACAGACGTCAGGGACGGTGGGGTAGAATGTGTGTAAGATTGCCGGGACTCGGTACCATCTAGTAATTATTTTAAAAAATTTTTCCTGAGCAGCGCATGCCGAGGAGAGTTTGTGAGTGAAGACATATATTTTCTGTTTGTCCTGTTGAGTAAATTCAGTACCTAAATCCCTTTGCCATTTGTCTATGTAACTAGGGTCTCCAGGATGTAGTTCCTCCTGTAAGATAACATATATTTGTGAGATTACATGTGTCGGAGGAGAGGGGGAGCTACATAGTTCCTCAAACGCAGTAAGAAGAGAGGAGAATGCTACCCGGTCCTCCTGGGCATGTATGTATGACTGCAGTTGTGAGTACTCTAACCATGGTATGCGGGAATTGGGATGTTGTGTGCATAAGTCAGCAAAGGAGGGGAGAGCCCCATTCGTTAAGATAGCGTGAAAGCGAGGATCTATGGATGACTGCCAGATTAGAAAGGAGTCCCTGCCGAATCCTGGGGGGAACTGTGGATTGTGGAACAAGGGAGTGAGTGGACCTTGACGTCGAGAGAGAAGACCCCTGCGGAGCAATCTCTGCCACAAAGTTATTGCAGCCCGGGCAAGGTGAGCATGTCTTCCCAGGTTCCGTAATGCATCACTGGGTACCCAGGGGAGGACCTTCAATGGAAGTGATGAGGCGAGTTGCTCTAAGGCGACCCACTGTTTAGTGCCAGAATGGTATTTCCAATCTAGAAAACGTTGGAGTACCGTTGCCCAGTGGTGAACCTGTAGGTCAGGGAGCCCGGCTCCACCTGCTGTTTTGGGGCGGGTTAAAATCTGCCACCCCACCCTGGGTCTGGATGAGCCCCAAACAAAGCGCAACATCGCCGACCGAAGTCGTCTGAAGAATGAAGATGGGGGGATCAGAGGGGCGCCCTGAAAGAGATATAAGAAGCGTGGCAAAATGTCCATTTTAAGGACGTTAATCCGCCCGAACCAAGACAGCCTCCTTTTTTCATAAGAAGCCAGGTCGGTCAGGGTACTGTTAAGCAGGGGTGTATAGTTAAGGGAATAGACCAGATCTGGGTCTGCTGGGATTTGTAGCCCTAGATATTTTATGGACCCGGAACGCCAGCGAAAGGGAAACTGTCCAGCGACCTGATGTGCTTCCGCTGAGGGCAGTGTAATGTTGAGAATTTCAGATTTAGTGTAATTTATTTTAAAGTTACACATGTGGCCGTATCGGTCAAACTCCTGTATTAGCGACGGGATGGAGATACAAGGTTGGGAAATGTACACTAGGAGATCGTCAGCGTACAGTGCGATCTTACACTGTGTGTCCCCCATGCTGATGCCATGAATATTTGGGTTGCTGTGTATTGCTACTGCTAAATGTTCCATAACAATGGCATACAGCAAGGGGGACAACGGGCATCCCTGTCTCGTGCCGTTGTGGATGGATAGGGGAGCGGACATGACCACGTTGATCCGTACCTGGGCAGAGGGTTTAGTGTAAAGTGCGGCAATTTTCCCCAGAAAACTAGAGCCCATACCCAATTGTCTGAGGGCAGTCTGCATGAAGCCCCAGTGGACCCTATCGAATGCCTTTTCGGCGTCAATGGAAAGTAGACATAAGGGGATTTTATTGGCTTTTACATGTGATATCAAATTTATAGTTTTGTTGAGGTTGTCTCGGGCCTCACGACCAAGGACAAACCCCACCTGGTCATTGTGGATAATAGATGGTAGCAAGGGACCTAACCTGTTCGCTAAGATTTTTGAGTATAGTTTCACATCCATATTAAGTAACGATATAGGCCTATAACTTCCCGGATTTGTGGGGTCTTTGCCAGGTTTTGGTAATACACTGATATTTGCTGATAACGATTGGGGTGCAAAGGGGACAATGTCCGATATGGAGTTAAATACCTTGGTTAAGAAAGGGGTCATGTATTCCCGTACAAGCTTATAAAAGGCTGGTGTAAATCCGTCGGACCCAGGGCTTTTCCCGGCGGGGGTGTCTCTTATAACAAGGTGTATTTCTCCCTCCTCAAAAGGTTGTTCCAGGGCCTCAATTACGTCATTAGACAGGGTGGGCAGGGCAGTTTCAGTTATATACGCGGCTATGCGATCAGCGTGTTGTCGATCATCCATGTCTGCGAGCTGGTTCTGTATATTGTACAGATCTGCATAATATGAACGAAACACGTCTAAGATGTCTGTGGGGTTGTGTGTTAAAGCACCATTTGGAGCATGTATTTTAGGTATAAAGGTCGCCATGCTACGCGGATGAAGCTAGCGACCGCCCACATTTGTCTGAGTGATCATATAGGTAACGGGAGAACTGTTCCCTATGCCGGAGATATGTCTGGTCAATCAGGGCGCGGAGGGATTCCCTCTTACCCGAGAGATCAGCCAATATCCCCGGGTCCAGGGAGTTTTTGTGACACGTTTCCAGGTCATTTATCTGTTGAAGAGATTTTAGCTGTTTTCTCCCTCTTTAATCTGGTACCATGCCTAATGAAAACTCCTCTAAACTCTCCCTTAAGCGTTTCCCATAGAAGGGGGAGGGGGGTGGAGTCTGTGTCATGTTCCCTTAAGAAGCGCTCCGCAGAGGTCCTCAACTCATCCACGCATAGGGGGTCTTTGAGTAGATTATCATTGAGTCTCCACGCCCAGGACCTGCGCAGTGAGTCTGGAGGGGAAATTGTAAAGAAGATGGGTGCATGGTCCGATAGGACTATATTCCCAATTGTAGCGATGGGGTGCCATCCCAATAGCTTATGTCTAACTAAGAAGGCGTCAATTCTGCTATACGTATGGTGGGCAGAAGAGAAATACGAGTAATCTCTGTCTGTCGGGTGTAATATCCGCCAAACATCAGTAAGACGAAGGGCAAAGAGATCACAGTGAAATTGGCGCATAAGGCGTGCTGAAGTATTAGTGTTCCCTGAAGAGGAGTCAACCCTGTGGTCCATGGTAAGATTCATGTCTCCACCTATTATTATTTCCCCCTCAGCAAACTCAGTCAGGGATCGTAGAATGGAGCGACTGGCAGGCAAGGGACGTGTGTTGGGTAAGTACCAGTTAGCTATAGTATAGACAGTGGAATGAATTCTCAGTTTAAGAAAAAGGTATCTTCCAAACGGATCTATTCTCACTTCTATAACTGAATGTGTCAAGGATCTATGTAAGCCTATAGATACCCCTTTAGCGCGCGCATCTGGGTTTGTGCTGTGATACCAATTAGTAAAATGTCTGTCCCGTATGTTTGGTACATGCCCTGTTTTAAAATGCGTCTCCTGTATAAGGAGAATCTGTACTCTCTGTTTATGCATCCCATAGGTAATCTGTGCTCTCTTCTGGGGAGTGTTAAACCCCCTTACATTATAGGATCCCACTTTTAAAGTGGCCATGAGAAGCGGCTGGGGGTAGAGTCTAATTTAAAATGGGTCACAGAGAGTGACAGATCTGGGAAGGGACTGGGGCTCACGAGACAGGAACACTAGGGTATGGCGGGGATGGGAAAAAGAAGGGGGGGGAGGTAAAGGTACACAAAGAATTAACACTCAATATAGTATAGAATACTTTAAGAAGCCGAACTCTCGTTAATCGAGGTTGCGGCAACACTAAGGCACAAAAGTAAAAGAATGGGGTATATAGAAAAATCATTTACGTTACGGTCAGGCCAGCTGAGCGCAACACCCCGGTAGGAGGTAGAATTTCCATAGAAGGTGCCCCCGGAAGGGCCCGGAGAGAACGGCATGTTTCTATGAAAACCCACCTAGCATGAGTAAACTGAAATGCAGTTACATTATATCACCCAACAAGGGGAGATGGGCATCAGTGACGTAATGTATATCATGGTAACTAGAACAAGAACAATAATACACAGAAAAACATGGATAGTACGATACCAGTCCCCGTAGAGATAAAGTTATATGGCAGCTTGACCACAAGAAAGAGCTGGGAGGCAAGACAATCCGCATTCTTCACGAGTCTGGGGCTGCCGGAGCAGGATCCTGGTGATTAAAGGAGCGTCTTCGTTGACGACGTCGCTGGTCTCTTTGTGGTCTTGGTAGTGGCCCCGGGGGGCCCTCGGATCTGAAGATAGGCCAGTCTTGGATCTCTGTGTCAGGTAGACCTAGGGCCACAGTAAAGCTTGGCAGATCTCCAGGATGGCGTAGAATGACCATTCTCCCGTTGTGCCTCACTTGGAGGCGGAAGGGGAAGCCCCAGGTGTATTGAAGGGCCTTCTGTCGGAGCATGTCCAGTACAGGTCGCAAAGACTTTCGTTTCAACAACGTCAGTCTGGAGAGGTCGGGTAGGAGTTGAATAGTAGATCCTTTGAACCGGGTTTCCCCTTGGTCTCTGGCACCGTTCATTATGGATTCCTTAAGCTGACCGGTGTACTCTGCAAATGATGTCTCGTGGCCTGTTGGGGTCTATTGATCTAGGGCCAAGGGATCTGTGGGCCCAGTCTAGTTCCACTGGAGAGTCTGCCGGGGCCTCGAGGATCATATTGAAGAGTTCTTGCAAAGTGGAATGGATCTCTGCTGTTTCAATAGACTCCGGAAGGCCTCTGACCCTAATGTTGTTGCGCTGTCCACGGTTTTCTAGGTCATCCAAATGATCCGATAAGAATTGAAGATGAGAAGACTGAGTGGACAACTGTGCTGAATGAGCTGCGAGCTGATCTTGTATATTACGCTGGGAAGACTCGACCGTTGAAACCCTCTCTTCTATATGATGCACTTCGTCCCTAATTGCGGACAGTTCAGTACTGTAGGATTGCTCTAATCTGGAGACGTATGCCTCCATATCCTCTCTCGTAGGGATGGCACGTATATGAGCTCTCAGGGCCCTGAGATCTGCCAGTGCTTCCATGTCTAAAGAAATTTTTGCAGGGTATACAGAGTCAGTGGTTACATGAAGCCTGTTGTCTTCAGGATGTGAGCTCTGTGAGTAAGGATCGGATAATGGACTCTGGTGATGCAATGGAGAGAGGTGTTGTGAAGGCTGGAGGGCCCCATCATGTAATGAACTCGTAGGCCACGC
Organism: Engystomops pustulosus; assembly: GCF_040894005.1. Lineage (NCBI taxonomy): Eukaryota > Metazoa > Chordata > Amphibia > Anura > Leptodactylidae > Engystomops > Engystomops pustulosus. The sequence goes on along the minus strand of NC_092411.1, from coordinate 101,772,422 downwards.
TATAGCGTGCGGATTTAGCCCAGGTGTAACAGAGGGCGATGGGGAATTCTGTGTGGATCCCCAGCGCAGGGAAGCCGCCAAAGATGAGCAGGGGGATACCGCTCTGGGGTAGGCCTGTTCCTCATGTTCCTTCCTAGGGGGCGGTATAGGAGCTGAACCTTGGCACTGTGGCAGGTGAGGGGCTCCTAGGGAGGCCGAGGGACCAGCGGAGTCACCAGGTGTGCTGTGGGTGTCATGGCCACTTACTGTGCTTGCTGATGTCCCAGGAAGGTGCCTCGAGGGGTGCAGGGCACTCACTGTTGCCTCTCCGGATCGTGGCATGTGTGCTGGTGGTGCGGGGCTGCCAGATGGGTCGCAGCTAACCCGTGCGCTGCCACGATCCTCTCCCGCGGCCGCCATCTTGGATCCGCCACGTGGGGGACTCGGTGTTTGGACGGGCTGCAGCAGTGCCGTTCCGCGGTCCCTCACCGGAGTATCGATGATGGACCTACTCGAGCCAGGAGTCGATGTGGTGGAGGCAGGCCCGGCGCCAGCACCCAGCTAACCCGGGCAAGTGCCGGGGCCCCGTGGTACTGGAGGGGCCCACTCGGGCCCCCGGATCAATTGTACCAGTGTCTCTATGAGACACTGGTACAATTGATCACCATCCGGATCGATCATTTTTCTGCCTCTATGCTGCGCTGGTCGGGAGCGCAGCATAGAAGCAGAATCTACAACTCACCTGTCCCAGTTCCCACGATGCGGCGCTCCGCAGGGTATGCGACGGCTCTGAAGCCGGCGCACATGATGACGTCATCGGGTCACGTGTGCCGGCTTCAGAGCTGGCGCGTACGGGAGGCCCAGGCCGAAGATTGCTGCAGGTGCTGCGCCGGGGGAACCAGGACAGGTAAAATACTTCTTTCCCGGAGGGGGGGTTTCAGTGTGTCCGCAGGGGGAGGGGGGAGGGATGGGGTCAGTGTGTATACAGGGGGAGAGGGGGGGTCAGTGTGTCCGCGGGGGGAGGGATGGGGTCACTGTGTATACAGGGGGAGAAGGGGGGTCAGTGTGTCAGCGGGGGGGTCATTGTGTCAGCAGGGGGAGGGGGGGTTCAGTGTGTCCGCAGGGGGGGGGTGAAGGGGTCAGTTTGTCCGCAGGGGGAGGTTGGGGGGGTCAGTGTGTCCGCAGGTGGAAGGGGGGGATGTCAGTGTGTCCGCAGGGGAGGGGGGGTGGTCAGTGTGTCCGCAGGGGAGGGGGGGTGGTCAGTGTGTGGGGAGGGGGGGAAAGTGTGGCCACTGGAGGGCGGCCCACGGAGGGGCCCACTAAGCCTCTGTCGCCCAGGGGCCCACTAAAACCTGGAGCCGGCCCTGGGTGGAGGTCCCAGAAGCTCTGCGCGGGGCCGGCAGGGACAGATCGATGAGGTCCGCAGCTTCGGCCGGGTGCGCGGGTGCAGGCTCCATTCCTCGTGCCGCTTGCAGGTAGGACGTGATGGGGTTTCGGGCTGCGGAGCGGGTTGAAGGGGTAGAGGTGACCCCAGCTCCTCTGCGTCTCTTAGCACGGTGGTATTTTGGAGGCAAAAAAAGTTGATTTATAGCCGATTCTCCAGGCCCGACATGGGAGCTCAGGAGGGAAGCAGCCTCACGCTTCCATGGCCAAACCACGCCCCCCCCAAGTAATAGATTTAAAGGGGTATTCCAGGAATAAGCATAATTAATATTAAAATGGGTCAACAAAATAAAAGTGTAAAAGTATGTAATTAGTTTTTATTAAAAATGTTTTCTTCCCTTAGCAGAGAAGTGTTGTGGACATACAGTATACTATGATGGAGAATTAAAATGCTACTTGACCTTTAATCAGTCCATTGATTTTGTCCCTATGGAGGAGACACAAGACAGAAGACGACCACTGGTCACATGTCCACATCGCATGCCCTGCACCTCCCTGGGCAGGTCGCGTGATCACCACTACTTTAGGCTGTAGTAGGTTGGTTGCAGTGCATCCAGTATGGCCAGTGTTGTGGTGAGATGTCATCTCAGTGAGGTAATGTGCAGTGATGGCAGTTACACATCATTACTGTGGTAACAGAGCAGGAAAGTCTGTTACATCATCACTGAGAGCAGAGCATAGGAGAAGGAGGAGTTACTGAGAACTGAAGGATCACAGGTATTGTAGTTGTAGATGGTGGCCATCTTGGAGATAACACTAGCTACTTTATAAAACACATAAAATTTTATGAATATTAAAAGCAAACTTTTTAACCCTTTGAGCACCTCGCTTGGATCTTACGGCTTTCACTGTGCACCCCAAATGACATGTCTACTTCATTCTTTGGGTCGGTACGATTACGGGGATAACAAATTTATATAGGTTTTATAATGTTTTCATACATTTAAAAAAATTAAAACCCACTGTACAAAATTTTTTTGGGGGATTTTGCCATCTTCGGGCGCTAATAACTTTTTTATACTTTGGTGTATGGAGCTGTGGGTGGTGTCGTTTTTTGTGAATTTTCATGACATTTACAATGTTATCACTCTTAGGACTGTACGACCTTTTGATCACTTTTTATAGAAATTTACATTTTTTTTTAAATGGCAAAAAAGTGCCATTTTCGACTTTGGGCGCGATTTTCCATTACGTGGTTAAACACAGTGAAAAACCGTTAGTATATTTTGATAGATCGGGCATTTTCGGATGCGGCGATACCTAATGTATTTAGGATTTTTACTGTTTATTTATATTTATATCAGTTCTAGGGAAAGTGGGGTGATTTGAGTTTTTAGGTTTTTTATTATATCTTTTTTTAAAAACTTTTTTTAATTTTAATTTTTATTATTTTTCAGACTCCCTAGGGTACTTTAACCCTAGGTTATCTGTACAATCCTATCATATACTGCCATACTACAGTATGGCAGTATATGGGGATTTTACTCCTTGCACATTGTAATGAATGGGTTAACCCGAAGTAGCCTCGGGTCCTCGTGAGACCCGAGGCTACCATGGCGATGGAGCGCCACTTCCCGATGAAGTCACGGGGAGCTACGATCCTCGGAAAGATGGCGTCGCCCATGCCGCTTTGCCGGCGGCGATCAGCGGGTAAACAAAGACAACAAAGAAAACAAAGAGTATGCAGCAAAGACTTAACGGCTATGGAGAGGGCTCAGCCCGTGAGCCCTCTCCAATCACCCGCGGCCGACCCGTGACGTGCTATTACGTCATGGGTCGTGAAAGGGTTAAACTCAATTTTGTGATTAATGGCATTGACTTTGGTTGTATTTATATACAGTATTTATAGCATTATAGGTTTTTGTTTCATAAATAATATTACCAGAATACCCCTTTAAGTTTTATTTTTATAAAAACACCAGACCACATTGTCTGACCCTGGGTTTTCGCTCACTTTAGGGTTCATGCTCCTTGCATTCTAACCAACACCTTTTATACATCTTAGTTGCATACATTTTACTTTACAATCTATACATTATATACAGTGCTGTATTTAGACTAGAAGCGGCCCTAAGCACCTACACCACTTGCACCCCCTATTGGTATTATCAGCCCCCTGCCTCCAGTACAATATTAAGCTAGCATGCCCATGTCCCAGTATATAACCTGCCAGCCCCTAGTATATAGCCTGCAAGCGCCCAGTATATAGCTTGCCAGCCCCCTCCCCAAAGTATATAGCCAGGCCCCAGTATATAGCCATCCAGCACCCAGTAGTATATATCCAGCCAGCCTGCCCCTAGAAGTATATATCCAGCCCCCAGTATACTGCCAACCCCTGCCCCAGTATATAGCCAGCCCCCAGTATACTGCTAGCACCTGCCTCAGTATATAGTCAGCCAGCCCCTGCCCCTAGTATATAATTAGCCCCAGTACACAACCAGCACCTGCCCCCGTAATATCCATCCTACCCACACCAGCATATAGCAAGCCCCCAGTAGTATATAGCCAGCCCCCAGTATGCTGCTAGAAACTGCCTCAGTATATAGCCAGCTTTTCCCTGCCCCTAGTATATAGCCAGCCCCAGTACACAGCCAGTCCCTGCCCCCTGTAATATCTATCCTACCCGCACCAGTATAAAGCCAGCCAGCCCCCAGTATACATCAATATCCTGCCCATAGTATAAAGCCAGTCAGCCCTTGTATATAGCCAGCCTGCTTATAATATATAGCCAGCCAGCCCCCAGTATACTGCAAGGACCTGCCCCAGTATATAGCCAGCCCCTGCCCCTAGTATATAGCCAGCCCCAGTACACAGCCAGCCCCTGCCCCAGTAATATCTAGCCTACCCTCCCCAGTATATAGCCATCCAGCCCCCAGTATACAGAAATACCCTGCCCATAGTATAAAGCCAGTCAGCTCTTGTATGTAGCCAGCCCCCAATACATAGCCAGCCCCTGCCTCCAGTATATAGGCAGCCAGGCCCCAATAGTATATGCATAGCCAACTCCCAGTATATAGGCAGCCAGCCCCTGCCCCAATATATAGCCTGCCAGTCCATAGTATACCTCCAGGCCCTTCCCCAGTATACAGCCAACCCCTGCCCCAGTATATATCCAGTCCAAAGTATACAGCCAGCACTTGCCACAGGATACAGCCTGCCAGTCCATTGTATATAGCCACCCTGTGCCCATGCCCTAGTAAAACTCCTAAACCTGAAAATGTAATCCATCCTTCATCTACCCTTTATCTTAGTTTACCCTCCAAACATTCATATTAACACTCCTATTTAAGTACAAAAATCTGAGGTCCATGACAGACCAATCAATCTTCCTGCTGACTAATTGGGGAACATTTATCATAGGATTCTCTTGACTTTCTGGTGTTAAAAAGTGACAAAAAATCATATGTTTTTTTAAATTTTTTACAAAATGATGAAAAATGTAATCTCAAGAAACAGAGAATATAACTTCCTGACAAAGATATAACTAATATTAAGTCTACATAATATGGGATCGTATTAAAAAACTTAACCACATTTATATTGTTCCCCACAGCAAATAGATCAAAGGTTATATGTTTTGTACCTGCCTGATAATAACGGTTTAGGTGACCATGGATCCTGGTTTAATCCCTTAATGGGTTAATCAGTTTATGTCCTCAGTCCATCTGTTATACTGTATGGATCTAGCACAATAATATTTCCCAGATTCTTCAGGTTTTGCTCCAGTGAGTTTGAAATAAACTTCTCCTTTACTTGTGTCTCTTCTTATAGAGGACGTTATTTAAATACATTTACATAAATCCCATAGAGGAGGACCTGGTCTTTATTAACTGGAGAGCTCAAGTCACATACGGCATTGACTTACATTGACGGCTATGTACTTATCTTTAGTTCTAAACCAACACTGGGAGAAAAAAAAGAACTGGACCGCACATCCACACACTATTGGCGCTAGGCTACATTTACAAAACAAGCTTGAGGTTCTTAGTTACATTTTGATCACGTTGTAAAGCCCACTAACCACTTCACGGTGACCTCGTTGTAGGGGGTCATTACACTATTAGATGCGGCATCATATGTCATCCACTGGAGCTGCGTCACAGCCCTGGCAGGGACCAACATCGAGTTGTCCACCAGCACCCATACTGGCAGGCGTAGCCCCCCATGGCTCCAGGCCCCAGCAACACCACACCACAGAAGCAGCAGGTGCCATGCAATACCATGCAATAGAGTCCTCTGGGACCCAGGGAAAAATTTATAATGGGGCCCCCACCATTTACAATACACTTGCAAGCATGAAAGATTAACCCTTTCACAACATGCCCTGTGCAGAAAGGACGTTTATAAACGTCTTGACGGTGACCAACTTCAAATGGCCATATCTCTGGAACATAGAAACATATATTTTATGTCATTTTAAGCAGAAGAATCTCCCTTTTAATATGACATAAGGAATGTGCATGGATGTTTAACAGAACAGGAGATATCCACCCTGGTTCTACAAAAAAAATGATTTTTTTGTACTGCTTTCTATTCCCAATTGTAAATTTAAGAATGGATGTCTCCAGTTCTCTTAAGCATCCATGCACAATCCCTACATCCATAGTATACAGCCAGCCCCTGCCCCCTGTATACAACTAGGCCCTGCCCCAGTATACAGCCAGCCCAAATCTATAGCCTGCCAGTTCATATCCACCTCGCCCCCCCAGCCCGCAACCCCACCTAACCACGCCCCCACAACAACCCTCTAGCCTCCCCCCTCGCAGCCCCCCCAAGCCATAACATCACCCGGATGCCTCACCCTCACCCTTAAAGCCTCCCCACAACACCCCACACAGCTCCCCTTTGAACCAACCCCTTCGGCCTCCCCCAGACCGCAACACCGAATAAGCCCCCCCCCCCTTGTGCTCCCTTTATTGTATTCAACATCACCCAAGGAGTATCTTTAATCTGTTTAAACGCCTAAACCTTAAAAAGTAATCGATCTTTAATCTAAAAAGTTTTTACTCTGACCAGTAGAACTCCAGAAATTACAACTACTTTCCTTTCTTTCCATAAAATGTTCAGAGATTCCTTTTTCAATGATGTAATTTTCCTTCACAATTTAGCATATGTAAAAGATCCTCCGACAAAAATAGACCTGTCACGGGTCTGGTAAGACCATCGCCGTTGCGATTAAGCCTCCTCGACTCCACCATTCTCCACAGCAGATCGCTGGAAGAGATTGCATACTATGCCTGTACAATTAAAATTTATTTATATAAAATGTACCCACAAAACACTTGGTAAAAATGTACATGTAAAATCAAAAAACGGGACGCCAGCTTCACATATCCGCCGGTCCCTGGGTTTCGCCAATCTCGGCTTCTTCTGGGGCGTTGCTGGGGTTCACTTGTAGTCCCTTTATAGTTTACCCTCCAAACGTTCATATTGACACTCCTATTTAAGTATAAAACTCTGAGGTAAAAAAAATCATGTTTTTTGTATTTTTATAAAATGATGAAAAATGTAATTTCAAAAAACAGAGATTATAACTACCTGATAAAGATATAGCCAATATTAAACAATTTACATAAGTCAATTATCTCTTTACTGTGTCCACATTATCAGTATCTTATTTCAGTCATAAGCAGCTATCAGTCTACATAATATGGGTTCTTATTCAAAAATCGAACCACATTTATATTGTTCCCCACTTCAGTAAATAGATCTTTTGTACCTGGCTGATATAACTGTTTAGGTGGCCATAGGTCCTGTGGGGGGGCTCCTTAATGGGTTAATCAGTTTATGCACATGTCCTCAGTCCATCTGTTGTACTGTGTGTATCTAGCACAATAATATTTCCCAGATTCTTCAGGTTTTGCTCCACTGAGTTTGAAATAAACTTCTCCTCTACTTGTGTCTCTTGATAAAATCAGTCTCCCTTGCAGAGACTGAGCATAATAAATGTCATTATCATAATATATTCCCCCCAGCCACTCCAGGCCTTTCCCTTCCGGCTGTCTGATCCAGTGTACACCAAACATGTCGGTGCTGTCAGTGAGGGAGGCTCCGGTCACCTTACAGGTCAGTACCAGGGTCTCTGTTGGCTTCACCATCGGGGGACCAGACTCCACCATAGAGATCTGTCCAGTGACACCTGGAAAGTAAACATATAAATAATCTCACTCCTCCTTCTGATTATTAGTAATGCTGTTATTACTAGAAGTTGTATAGTATAGTCAGGAAATCCGACTCACATTGTAGAACTGACATAACACAAAGTAACCAAAGGAGAATCTCCATGTTCTTACTGAGGAAATAGAACTAGTCACTAGTTACAGGCCGGTGCACACTTCCTGATCAGTGGATGCAGCTACGTCTTTTCTTATAGAGGACATTATTTAAATACATTTACATAAATCCCATAGAGGAGGACCTGGACTTTATTACCCGGAGAGCTCAAGTCACATACGGCAGGTGGTACTGACTTACATTGATGGCTGTGTACCGAGTATGACACAATGAATGTGATCACTCATTGTAGTGGGTCTCTATGCTATTGGGCAGGTGGTACTGACTTACATTGATGGCTGTGTACCGAGTGTGATACAATGAGTGTGATCAGTCATTGTAGTGGGTCTCTATGCTATTGGGCAGGTTGTACTGACTTACATTGATGGCTGTGTACCGAGTGTGATACAATGAATGTGATCACTCATTGTAGTGGGTCTCAATGCTATTGGGCAGCTGGTACTGACTTACATTGATGGCTGTGGACTTATCTTTAGTTCTAAACAGGGCCGCATCTGCCATGAGGCGAGATGAAAATCTCGCCTCAGGCGGCAGAATGCGGGTCCCTGTAAAGGGTGGCGAAATTCGCCGCTCTAAAGTGGGCGATTCGGGCGTCCATTAACGCCCGAATCGCCCACCAGCTAAATAAATCGCGCCTGTCTCTTTAGGGGAAGAGGGGGATGCAGTATATATTATATGGGGCCAGATTCATTTAAACTGGGGCGGGGGGGGGGGTATTGTGTATATTATATGGGGCCAGATACATTTAAACTGGGGTGGTGGGTGCTCTATATATTATATGGGACCAGAATAATTTTATACTGGCGGGCTGTATATATTGTATGAAGCCAGATTATTGTTTTCCTGGGGGGGTTATATATTTATATGGGTCCAGATTTCAGCTGGGGGACTGTATATGGGGTACAGTATATTACTAAGCTGGGAGGGGGCTGTATATGGGGTACAGTATATTACTAAGCTGGGAGGGGGCTATATATGGGGTACAGTATATTACTAAGCGGGGGCTGTATATGGGATACAGTATATTACTAAGCTGGGGGGCTGTATATGGGATACAGTATATTACTAAGCTGGGAGGCTGTATATGGGATACAGTATATTACTAAGCTGGGGGGGGGCTGTATATGGGATACAGTACATTACTAAGCTGGGAGCAGTATTTGGGATACAGTATATTACTAAGCTGGAGGGCTGTATATGGGATACAGTACATTACTAAGCTGGGGGGGCTGTATATAAGAGGGTGCTATATATTCACATTGGTCAGGGGAGCACTGTATGTAAAATCATGTAACATAATAACAGGGTGGGATATATTAGTTATAGGATACCATAGATTACTTTGCATAATTTAAACTAAATGTTGGGGGGTCTGTATTAATAAATTGGGGTGTTGTATATTGATTGGTGCTGTACATGCTATAATTCCAGTAGAATATATATAATGAAGGGATGTTTTATATGTGGGGAGAGTGCGGTCAGTTGTTTTGTGAGGGGTATATACTTTATACTGTAAGTGACTGTGGTATTTTTAGGGACGCCGGGTGAGATGCTGCACGGAGCTGAAGATATCTGCCTGTGAATTCAGCTGTGATACGTCATGGATTGGAGAACCCGGAATAAAGTCCTCCTGATGGAAGAGATTGTCATCTATAAGGTACTAGATGCCACTAATGACTCTCAGATCCTGTAGTCAGTCACACAGTGTCAGGGAGCTGTCTGTAGGGTTGTTAATTGTTAGTAAAGTTTTCAGCATTTACTTAACAGGGAGCGGGGGGGGGGGCAGCATTTTAATATTCGCCTCAGGCAGCAAATATGCTAGAATCGGCCCTGGTTCTAAACCAACACTGGGAGAGAAAAAAAAAGAACTGGACCGCTCATCCACACACTATACAATGATCTATTGCCGCTAGGCTACATTTACAAAACCAACTCAAGTCTCTAAGTTACATTTTGATCACATTGTAAAGCCCACTAACCACTTCACAGTGACCTCGTTGTAGTGGGTCTTTACGCTATTAGGTGCGGCATCACATGTCATCCCCTGGAGCTGCGGCACAGCACCAGCAGGGACCAAGACCGAGTTGTCCTCCAGCACCCATACTGGCAGGCGTAGCCCCCTATGGCTCCAGGCCCCCAGCAACACCACACCACAGAAGCAGCAGGTGCCATGCAATACCATGCAATACAGTCCTCTGGGACCCAGGGAAATATTTATAACAGGGCCCCCACCATTTACAATACACTTGCAAGCATGAAAGATTAACCCTTTCACAACATGCCCTGTGCAGAAAGGATGTTTTAAAAACGTCTTGACGGTGACCAACTTCAAACAGCCATATCTCTGGAACATAGAAACATATATTTTATGTCATTTTAAGCAGAAGAATCTCCCTTTTAATATGATATAAGGAATGTGCATGGATGTTTAACAGAACAGGAGATATTCACACTGGTTGTACAAAAAAAAGGATTTTTTTGTACTGCTTTCTATTCCCGATTGTAAATTTAAGAACGGATGTCTCCCGTTCTCTTAAGCATCCATGCACAATCCCTACATCCATAGTATACAGCCAGCCCCTGCCCCAGTATACAGCCTGTCAGTACATAGTATACAGCCAGCCCCTGCCCCCAGTATACAACTAGCCCTTTCCCCAGTATACAGCCAGCCCAAATCTATAGCCTGCCAGTCCATATCCACCTCGTCCCCCCCAGCCCGCAACCCCACCTAACCACGCCCCCACACCCACAACAACCCTCTAGCCTCCCCTCTCGCAGCCCCCCCCAAGCCCATAACACCACCCCCATGTCTCTCCCTCTCCTTCCATCTCCTTGTAGTTTGTAGCTTCTCTCTGCTCACCATCTCCTGGCAGGAAGTAATCAGTGAGTGTATCTGAGCTCCATGCAGGGGGCGGGGCTACAGGCACAGAGCAGAGACAGAGAAGAAACCTAATCTCCAGGATGGCGCCCGATCCCTAAGTCAGAAGTTACTGGGCCGTGTCTAGGGGAAACTGAAATTGTGTACAGCAGGACTGATAGAGACAGGTTGGACTTAAAGACAGGCAGACAGGCTGTATAGACAGGCAGAATATAGAAGAAGCTGCTGGAGGCTAAGTGCATGCACCCTCTGCATCTGTAGCTCAACCTTGGAATAATTGATGGAATAATGCTGGACATATTTAAAAAATATTTTGGTAAAAGTTACTACTTACTAAAAATAAATTTAATTTTCTTTTGAGGGAATTTCCAAACATTTTAAGTTACCCAGTACTGAGTTTTACAAATTTTTGCAAATTCGACATCTAATCAGTAGCACTAACCCCCAAAGAGGAAGTAAGGCGATGCAGTATGAACAATACTTTACATCCTCTGTAAGGAGGAAGAAGGGAGTATCCATAGCTTAATCTAGCACTATAAATTCTCGCCGCCAAAAAAAAAATGGCGCCCAGGGAGAAATGGGAAAAAGAACAATAACAACAGTTTACGGATGATCAATGGCACAAGGCCTATGAATTAGGTATCAAAGCATCTAGATGCCTAAACCATCTTTAAACTTCTCGTAAGCTGTTGTACAGATGGTACCTTACCCCATATAGGCTGGCCAAAATGTACCCAGGCTCTTCACAGGTGTTCTGGCGTTGTCACTCCGATATTGGGTCGTTACTACATATATGGTGGGCATGTAGAAAGCTGAAACCTCTATGGAGATCAGTTTTTGATCTACTTAAAAAGGTCCTGCTGCTTTTGTTGTATTTCTCTGTTGTTTATTGTTTTTAACTCAAATGTTTGAAAAGCATAATACATTTATATGTAGATAAGATACACCCCATCAACCCTCCCCTTCCCCCTTCCCTCCCCAGAACCAATTCACCCCACTACTCCCAATACCTAGTCCCAACCCACCCCCACCCCCTTTTTTTCCCTCCATCTAAGGAAATTTCTGGAGCAAAATGTTCTCTTTTGTTAAATGAATGATCATTGATACTTGAATGCTCATTTGTGTACTTATATTTGCAATGTAAAATATACAATCAATAAACAAAGGTCCTGCTGTTCCCCCCTCCATGGGGCCCCCAGGTTGCTTTACTGAATCTGGAGCTAGACTCCCTGAAGAGGGAAGATAGATATGTGGCATTTCACATCCTTACGGTAACTAGGGTCAATGTAGCCAGAAGGTGGAAATCAATAGAGGTCCTTAATACATCAGCTATCACTCAAGAAGTGAGGTAATGGAATGTTTAGTTAGCAGTAGTTTAGGACTGTTAACCCACCACTCCAAAATATGGGCTAAGTGGGAAGACTTTCGAGAGCAAAGATCTACTGCTTGAGGCAGCTAGTATCAAAGGACCCAATGCTCTTAACACCCTTCAGATCTACTGTGTACAATATAGAAAGGTGTTCTGCATCTTGGCCTAGAAGCCTTATAAATTTTTTATAGTATGGAGAATGCCTGATCAATGTTTGACTTTTCTATGTTATTCCCAGTTACTCTCTCTGTATAGGTATACACTTGTAATTCGGTGCACTTGAGCATTTTATAGTAAGGACAGTATCCCATGCTTGGGTTTGCTGTTCCCACCATTTGTACTCAATAAAGAATTTATGATTAAAACAACCCCAAACTTTATTGTTAAAATGACAAAAAGCGTATTTTTTCATGTTCGGAGCCGACACCATATAGAACGAGTGTCAGTTGTATATTGGAGCTGACTCCCTTACTCCGATCACAATTGTTAACCCCTTACACGCCGCGGTCACACATGACCGCGGCGTGTAAGGGGCTTTTCATGTGGGCGCTTACCAGGGGGGTCCAATCCTCCATCAGTCTGCCAGTGCCCTGGGGCTGAACGATCTCTTCTGGGAGCCGGGTCATGCGCAGCATGCACAGCGTATTACATTACACAGTGCAATACTGTGTATTGCAAAGTTAGCTCTATTTGAGCTTGAACAAGAAGATCACTTGGTCAAGCTAACATGTCAGTAAAAATCAAAAAAGTTAAAACAATAAAGTTTTTTTTAAATAAAATTAAATAATAAAAGAAAGTAAAAGTCCACCAAACACCATAATTCTTTATAAACAACTAATAAAGTACAAAAAAATAGTACCGTATATTCCGGCGTATAAAACGACCTGGTGTATAAGACGACCCCCCTACTTTCCTGTTAAAATATAGAGTTTAGGATATATTCGCCGTATAAGACTACCCCTTTTCCAACGCATACAAAACACCGGTAAAAATTTAAGAAAAAACTGATTTGAATTTAACATGGTCCTTTTTTTAAATTAAATTCTTATGACATGCAGGTATATAGCAGGAAAACTGTCGCTCATAAACATAAGGCATACAACACAAAACATTACCATCGTCCATTTTACTGTAAATGTTACCATACTGTACCTTAAATTTTTATTTTATTAAATATTCCATGCCATGTATTCCAAATGCAATGAAAATGGTGAAAAAACGCATTTGCGCCATTTTCTTGTGGGCTTGGATATTACGTCTTTCAGTGAGCTCCCCAAATGACATGCCTACTTTATTCTTTGGGTCGGTACGATTAAGGGGATACCAAATTTGTATAGGTTTTATAATGTTTTCATACATTTACAAAAATGAAAACCTCCTGTACAAAAATTATTTTTTTGATTTTGCCAACTTCTGGCGCTAATAACTTTTTTATACTTTGGTGTACGGAGCTGTGGGTGATGTCATGTTTTGCGAAATTTGATAATATTTTCAATGATATCATTGTTAGGATTGTACGACCTTTTGATCACTTTTTATAGATTTTTTTATATTTTTTAAAATGGCAAAAAAGTGCCATTTTCGACTTTGGGCACTATTTTCCGTTACGGGGTTAAACGCATTGAAAAACCGTTATAATATTTTGATAGATCGGGCATTTTCGGACGTGTCGATACCTGATGTGTTTATGATTTTTACTGTTTATTTATATTTATGTCAGTTCTAGGGAAAGGGGGGTGATTTGAAATTTTAGGTTTTTTTTATTATAATTTTTTTTTTTAACTTTTTTTATTTTTATTTATACTATTTTTCAGACTCCCTAGGGCACTTTAACCCTAGGCTGTCTGATCGATCCTACCATATACTGCCATACTACAGTATGGCAGTATATGGGGATTTTCCTCATTCATTACAATGTGCTATCAGCACATTGTAATGAAGGGGTTAAAACGAAATAGCCTCAGGTCTTCGGAGGACCCGAGGCTACCATGGAGACGGATCGCCGCCCCCGATGAAGTCACGGGGAGCGGCGATCCCAGGTAAGATGGCGGCGCCCATGCGCCGCTATCTTTTTGAGGCTGCCGGCAGCTTTGCCGGCAGCCAACGCTGTGAAAACACCCGCGATCAGTGCTAGCACCAATCGCGGGTGTTACCGGTAAGCCTTTGCTGCAATATGCAGCAAAAACTTACCGGCTATGGAGAGGGCTCAGCCAGTGAGCCCTCTCCATGCAGCGCGACCCGACCGCCGCCGTGAATACACGGCGGGCGGTCGCGATTACTGGCGTATAAGACGACCCCAGACAAGACAGAAGATTTTTCTGTCTTCAAAAGTCGTCTTATACACCGGAATATACGGTAAATAACAAAAAAAAGCAAAATGTGTATATTGGTATCGCCGCATCCGTAACAATCTCTACAGTAAATCATAATTGGAAAAACTTGCCAAAAATTTTAATTTTTTTATCAAATCTATTTACTAAGGTTACCTGTTCTAAAAGGTAATCATAAAAAGTTACAAGCACCAAAATGGTTCCATTGAAAAGTACAACACAGATTATAATGGTCTGATACTGAGACTGATATCTCCGCAACCATGCAGGCTATAAAGAAAATTCAAAGTGCCCCTGATCTCCACATGTGTGCTGTGGTGAATTGTCTTCTTTAATAAGAGGCCCCAACTTAAAAGGTATAGTGAAGGGATTTTTTATTGATCCTTTGGTGATTTTGTAAGAGGAAGGAAGGTAATAATTATTTGATCCCTTGCTGATTTTATAATTTTGCCACTAACAAAGACATAAACAATTTTTAAATTTTAAGGGTAGGATAATTTTAACATTGAAATATAAAATCTCAGAAAAGCTAATATAGGCACATGTCAGCGAGATACAGCACCAGCAATGCTTGCAAGGGTAAGCTGACTTCATAGAGGGGATGGAATTCGATTTGTAGGCTGATGTGATCCAGGAGCAGACCTTTATATTGAATTTGAATCCCAGCCCCGGGACTTCATGTGGGGCGTTGGCTGGGAGCCAGGTACTGTACTATAATGAGTGTCAGAGACAGTCACTAGAATGAGAGCATCAGAGATGGACAGCTGGAATGAGAGTGTCAGGGACAGACAGTCGCTGGAATGAGAGTCTCAGGGACAGACAGTCTCTCGAATGAGAATGTCAGGGACAGACAGTCGTTTTCAATGCTGCCATTTTTTGGACTATTTTTTTTTATCACTTTTTATAGATTTTTAAAATATTTTTTAAAATGGCAAAAAAGTGCCATTTTCGACTTAGGGTGCTATTTTCTGCTACGGGGTTAAATGCAGTTAAAAAACGTTATTATTTTTTGATAGATCAGGCATTTACAGACGTGGCGATACCTAATGTGTTTATGATTTTTACTGTTTATTTATATTTATATCAGTTCTAGTCCCTTAAGGATGCAGGGTTTTTTCGCTCATTTCTCGCTCTCCAACTTCAAAAATCCATAACTTTTTCATTTTTACGTGTACAGACCTGTGTGAGGGCTTATTTTGTGCGTAACAAATTTTACTTTCCCGTAATGTTATTTATTTTAACATGCCGTGTACTGCGAAGCTGAAAACAAATTCCAAATGTGGAAAAAAAAAATGCACTTGTGTCACGGAATGAGAGTGTCAGGGACAGACAGTCGCTGGAATGAGAGTCTCAGGGACAGACAGTCTCTCGAATGAGAATGTCAGGGACAGACAGTCGCTGGAATGAGATTGTCAAACGGACAGCCGCTGGAATGAGAGCGTCAGAGACGGACAGCCGCTTGAATGAGAGCGTCAGAGACGGACATTTGATGGAATGAGAGTGTCAAAGTTTATTCTGGCGCTAATAACTTTTTCATACTTTGATGTAGGAGCTGTGGGTGGTGCAATTTTTTGTGAATTTTGATGGCGTTTTCAATGCTGCCATTTTTTGGACTATTTTTTTTTATCACTTTTTATAGATTTTTAAAATATTTTTTAAAATGGCAAAAAAGTGCCATTTTCGACTTAGGGTGCTATTTTCTGCTACGGGGTTAAATGCAGTTAAAAAACGTTATTATTTTTTGATAGATCAGGCATTTACAGACGTGGCGATACCTAATGTGTTTATGATTTTTACTGTTTATTTATATTTATATCAGTTCTAGTCCCTTAAGGATGCAGGGTTTTTTCGCTCATTTCTCGCTCTCCAACTTCAAAAATCCATAACTTTTTCATTTTTACGTGTACAGACCTGTGTGAGGGCTTATTTTGTGCGTAACAAATTTTACTTTCCCGTAATGTTATTTATTTTAACATGCCGTGTACTGCGAAGCTGAAAACAAATTCCAAATGTGGAAAAAAAAATGCACTTGTGTCACGTTCTTGTGGGCTCAGTTTTTACGACTTTCACTCTTCACTCTAAATAACACCTCTGCTTTATTCTTCTTCATTGTGTTTTAATACATTTTCAAAAATTAAACGAATATGTACGAAAAAGGAAAAAAAAAATTTGCCATCTTCTGACGCTAATAACTTTTTCATTCTTTGGTGCACGGAGCTGAGTGAGGCGTCATTTTTTGCAAAATGAGCCAACTTTTTCATTGCTACCATTTTGAGGACTGTGCAACATTTTGATCACTTTTCATTACATTATTTATGTCATGTAAAAAGGTGTAAAAGTCGCATTTCAGACATTTGGGAGCCATTTCCCATTTCGGAGGTCACCGCCGTCAATAACCGTTTTTATATTTTGATAGATCGGGCATTTTGGGATGCGGTGATACCTAATGTGTTTGTGATTTTTACTGTTTATTATATTTTATATCAGTTCTAGGGAAAGGGGGTGATTTGAACTTTTAATATTTTATAAATTCATATTTTATTAATTTTTTGACTTTTTTTCTCTTAATTTTTCTCACTATTTCTTAGACCATCTAGGGTGCATTAACCCTAGATAGTCAGATCGTTCCTACCATATACTGCAATACTTCTGTATTGCAATATATGGCATTTTTGCAGCTCATTCATTACAATGAGCCACTGGCTCATTGTAACGAATCTGCAGAAGCCATTAAGCCTCGGGTCAAACGAAGACCCGAGGCTACCATGGCAACCGATCGCCGCCCCCTGATGACGTTCGGGGGCCCGGCGATCGGAATAAAGATGGCGGCGTCTGCGCGCCGGCGTCTTTTAAATGCCGCCGGCTGCAATCAAAGGGTTAATAGCCGCAATTGGTGCAAGCACCGACCGCGGTTATTAGCGGTGGGGGTTTGCTGCAATATGCAACAACCCCCACGTTTGTATGAAGAGGACTCAGCCCGTGAGCCCTCTTCATACATTCCCTATACCTCTGCGCCGTAGAGCTACGGCGCAGAGCGTTAAGGGGAAGGGGGGGGGGTGATTTGAATTTTTTAATTATAATTTTAATATACCTTTTCTTTATTTTTATTTTTACTATTTTTTTGACTCCCTAAAGTACATTAACCCTAGGTTGTCTGATTGATCCTAACATATATACTGCCATATTACAGTATGGCAGTATATGAGGATTTTCCTCCTCATTCTTGAATAGCACATTGTACTGAAAGGGTTAAAACGAGACAGCCTCGGGTCTTCGGAAGACCCGAGGCTGTCATGGCGATGGATCAACGCAATATGCAGCAAAGACTTACCGGCTATGGAGAGGACTCAGCCCGGGACCCGAGGAGTGCGGTACTAGTACGAAGCACGTCGGTAAGGGGTTAAAGGAAATTTGGCAAAAAAAAATTATAAATATTCTTCATTTTCAAAGTTCAAAATTTTCTGCTTTCCAGGCAGATAGTAACAGTACTGGTAACTTCATAGCAATTGTCTTCTTTATATCGGCATGGCTATTTATGCATTTTTTTTCTTTTTTTCTCAGTTGTTAAAAGGTTCAAAATCTTGGGTGCAATTTTTCCCATTTTTATGAAAATTTACAGAATCTGTATTTAAAGGCAGCTTTAAGCTTTCTATTTTTTTCATCAACTTGTTCTGCAAATAAGTTATAAGTAACTTTTACATCATCACACGCCTGTTATCTGTAGTGTCACCTCTTCATCCTCATAGAATGTAATCTCTTATGTCACCCCCTCATCCTCATAGACTGTAAGCTCTGGTGTCACCCCCTCATCCTCATAGACTGGAAGCTCTTGTGTCACCTCCTCATGCTCATAGACTGAGTGTCACAATCTCAGGGGAATAGTCCCCTAGGACTAAGTCAGTGGACTCCCTGGACCACCGCCGGGGATAACAATACTATCCGCAACCCGGGAGCGCAGTCTAAGTGAACTCCTGGTCTTTGCCAGAGCCCGCCGCAAAGCGGGATGGTCTTGCTGCGGCGGGGAGTCACCAGGTCGCTCCGCGGGTGCGACTAGTGGTCCAGCCTTCCTGTGGTCCCCGTGTCCCTACCTTTGCTGCCACCACGGGAAGACTGGACCACTGGAAGGCTGGACCACGGATGGCTGGCAGGACCATGGATGGCTGGCAGGACAATGGATGGCTGGCAGGACCTCGGATAGCTGGCAGGACCTCGGATGGCTGGCAGGATCTTGGATGGCTTGCAGGACCTCGGAAGGCTACTGGATTACCGGACTGCCACAGGATACCAGGACCGCCACAGGATACCAGGACCGCCACAGGACACCAGGACCGCCACAGGAAACCAGGACCACCGCAGGACACCAGGAACCCCACAGGACACCAGGAACACGAGAACACCATGGAACACGGGAATCACAAAATACGCGCCTGGAAACGCTCGGGAATACAGAGGGCTTTCTCTTTAGTAACAGGACATGAAGATCCGGCAGGGGATGCTGGGAGTCGCTAGGCTATATAGCAGAGCCTTGATGCCAGCACCAATAGGGAGGACGCTAGTCCTTTAAATTCCTGAAGAGCCAGGCGCACGCGCCCTAGCATCGGGAGCACGCAGCCTCGGCAGGTAGTAGGAGCGTGGCCTCGGAGGTCTTGTGTCACCCCCTCATCATAGACTGTAAGCTCTTGTGACACCCCTTCACCCTAATAGACTGTAAGCTCTTGTGTTACCCCCTCATTCTCATAGACTGTAAGCTCTTGTGTTACCCCCTCATCCTCATAGACCGTAAGCTCTTGTGTCACCCCATCATCCTCAAAGACTATAAGTTCTTGTGTCACCCTTTCAAGTTGAAGCAATTGGCAGTCCAAGTTTTCTTTACTTGGGCCCATTTTTAGAGCGTCAATCCCCAAAAATATAAGTGGTCAGTGTTTCCACCGTGTCTCAAGTGTTTGTGTTTTAATTTGCACCAAATATGTAATTGCCAAACTACAGGATATTACTGACACTCCAGACACACATCTAGCAAGTCTAGATGTTGAAGCGTTATACAGCAATATACAACACCATTTGGGGACACAAGTTGTATCATCTTTCCTGAACGCAAAATGAATATCATAAACATAACAACTTCACAGTCACTTTACTCACTTTTTCGTTGACACACAATTATTTTACTGTTTGGTGGTACCTTTTACCACCAGTTGAAGGGTACCGCCATGGGGAACGTTTGTGCACCCACATACGTGAACCTTTTTCTTAGGTGCTGGGAAGATAATTTTGTTTTTGCAGACCACCGAACACATATTATTCTGGGGTTGGTAAATACTGAACAACACATAAACTTTTTGGATCTAATGATCACCAAAGACACAATGGGGAATCTACACACCACTATTTACCGGAAAGAAACCTCTATGATTAATTTCTTAAACTGGAAAAGAGGCCAGTGGGACACTACTTAAGGGATTGATTTGTGCTCTCGATTCATCAGTAAAGGATATCTGAAAAATGTGCTACACAGAGGGTAGACACAGAGGGTAGACACAGAGGGTAGACACAGAGGGTAGAGATGCCCTTTTGACTATCAATGAAAAAAGACCTGAGAAACGGATAATACGCTGTATTGGCACCTTTGATGCTTATACTGATGAAGTTATGAATATGCTATGAGATTTTTGGCCTCTTCTGATGGAGGATAAGGATTGGAAGGATGTGATTATTTCAACCCCCAGTATTACCTATCGCGGGGGGGAAATCTCAGGGATGTCTTGGTACACAGCCACCTGCCAGATAAAGCATGTGGGAGTTCTTGGCTTCAGAACAAATTAAAAGGATCACATCCATGTGGCTCGTGTACCTACTGCAAATATGTCCCAAGGAAGAAGACATTTTTAAATCCAGCAAACAATAAAACTTATGATATCCGTAAATATATTAATTGTAAAACAACTGGAGTTATTTACATGGCACAACTGTCCAAAGATTTATGTGGGCAAGACGGTGCAGAAATTCAGTAGGAGTATTTCAGCATATCTGAGCACCACTAGGACAGGGAAGGAAACCTCCTTGGCAAAACACATACGCTGAAGACATGGTGGAAACACTGGCCACTTACGTTTTTGTCCGGGATTGATGCTCTAAAAATGGGCCAAAGAAAAGGAAACCTGGACCGCCATTTGCTTCAACTTGAAATATCAATTGCAAAGCCTCAGTTCTAAGGGACTAAATGAAGGCTTTACTTTCTGACCATTCATATAATGTTGATTTCCATGGGGACTGTGACCTATACTTTTTGGTCATTATTTTGTTGTCAGTAGAAAAAAGTATATACAGCACATATGTATGTTCTCTCCTTGTTTGCGTGGGTTTCCTCCGGGTCCTCCGGTCCACACTCCAAAACATACTGGTAGGTTGATTAGATTGTGAGCCCCATTGGGGACAGGGACCGATTTGGCAAACTCTGTGCAGTGCTGCGTAATCTTTGTTCACTATATAAATAAAGAATTATTATTATTATATTATTCACAGTAGCTGTTCATTTTTCTGCTTAGAGAGTCCCTGCCCACACCCTGGAATTTTACAGAATTTTAAAGAAAAAGAGGGATATCACGGAACGTCACTTCCGGTAGTGCGATCAAAGGTAAATTATGCGCATGTGCAAGTTGTTATGCGCTGCCAAGCTACATTCAGCTCATCCTCCCCCCACTTGCCCTCAGAGTTCGACCTCCCCTTTTTTTGTCCCTTTTTTTTCCCCTCCCCTCCCTCTCTTCCCCCCATTCCCGATTTTTTCTCTTCCTTGGCAGCTCCCTTATCGTATTTTGCACATACTTCACTATTACCTACCTGGCACTATGGCACTTTATGCTAATAATTGGCACGTTTGGGCGTTTTGAATAATGTTTAACGCCTCTCTTTCCGTCACTTCACGTCCTTGGATTTTCACTGACGGCCGGGTGGAACGCATAGCGCCACAACCGGTCACGCGATGCGCATACTATTGTAACTTGTTTATTGGATGCAGCTGCTAGAGGTCGGACTCTGAGGGTAAGCACCCTTTATAAACATTCTCCCCCCATTTGCACATTACCCCTGAGGAAGCCTGCATAGACAGGCGAAACGCGTGGGGATTGCTCTCTGCCCCCCCTATCCCTAAACTGGACACTTGCGATATTGAGGTAATTATGACTCTATTGGAGGTGATACATCCTTTTCACTTCTTTTTTTTGATCAAAACGTTTTTATTAACGGTTTTACATTTTATAACATAAATTTGCACACCGACAGCACTTACATATACAACGTAGATACACAAGGACAAAAAGACACTGAGCCAGCAAAACATCTGGCTTAATACACACAATATAACCCATAAACCCCCCCCCCCCAGCTGGGCGCAGCCAGCTGTCCCCCCCCCTCCCCTCCAGTCCGGTGCCTTTCCCACCCTCGTCTAGCCGCCAACAAATATTTGACCAATATCTAGGTCATTTATGATGATATCCCGAATATCATTAGATATTTAAGAGACCCTACTATTCGCTAATATATACGTTAGACCTTGCCTAATGGACAGTAATGCTCCCGACGGTAGGCCCGGATGATCTAACCATTGCCCCCAAATGCTTTCAAATCTTTTTATTGCCTTTCGTTTCAGATAAACCCCATACTCCAAGCGGATAATATTGTTCATTCTGTTCTTATATTCCCTGAGGGTGGGTGGTGTGCGCCTGATCCAGTGGAACAATATCTCCTTGCGTGCCTGATATAATGCTCTCTGTACCCCTATCGTTGCAGAAGTGTCCTGCAGCTGTTCAGGTAATATGCCCAGGAGACACAGTTTAGGGTCAGGCGCTAATTGAATTTGGAACACCTGATGTAGCAATTCTAAAACCCCTTTCCAGTAGTCCTCCAGTTCTCCACATTCCCACAGCATATGTAACAGATGCGCCTCCGGCTGTTCACACCTTGGGCATTTAGAGTCAGCTCTTACCCCATATCTATGCAGAATGAACGGAGTTCTGTATACCCTGTAGATCATATATATTTGGGAAATGCGTTGTCCCTCACTGGGAGACAGCAGAGGGACCACTTCCAAAGCGTTTCTCCATTCGTCATCACCTATGGGGCCCACATCAACCTCCCATTTACCACGCGAGTCATACGGGAATCGGTCCAAATATTTTCCCACCAGCCAGGAATATACAAATGAGATCATACCAGCTGTATCCTCCCTCTCTAGTATATATGTCATCAGTATGCTAGAACGGATAGGAATTTCTTCATCCCCAAATTGCGCATTCAGCGCATGGCGTAACTGCAAGTATTGGTAGAAATGCCTATTTGCAATGCCAAAGTCCTCACTTATTTGCTCAAAGGACTTAAGTTTTCCCTCCTGCAATACTTGTGACAGCATTACTATCCCTTGTCTTTCCCATGGGGAGAAGCCCTCTAAGCGGAATGTTTCCGGCAGATTAGGATTGCGCCATAACGGACTGTGTTTTGTCGCCCCACTAAATTGTATAAGGTCCTTAAAGGTTTTCCATACCTTATTCATTAGTTGTAGTGTAGGAAGTGTTGCATTATGTACCTTTTGAAAACCCGCTTCTAAAGCCATCGCCGGAACTGGGTATCTAGACCATCGGCAGATCAACTTGCCCGTAACTCCCCAACCTTCCTGTTTCCCCCATCCCTTAAAGTGCTGTAGTTGTGAACTTATGAAGTACATCCAGGGGTTTGGCAAGGCCAACCCCCCTGCATATTTCGTCCTCTGGAGGAACTCATAGCGTATACGGGGGGATTTTTGTCTCCACACCAGGGCTCTGAAAATTGACAGGATATTTTGAAAATATCGTTGAGGTATCCAAATTGGAGTGTTATGTATAATGTATAGAACTTGGGGCATAAAAATCATTTTAATTAGATTCCCCCTACCAATAGGAGACATAGGTAACTTACACCACGTGGTTGTCTTACTCCTGAGCCTAGCAATAATGGGGTCCAAGTTGTTAGCTAGGTAGTCCATTGGTTTAGCTGTTACCTGTACTCCCAAATATTTAAAGGAGCTAACTACCTGTAGTTGGGCCATTTCCTGCCTAATCTCAGGGGCTATTTCAGTAAGAGGCAGAACCGCTGACTTATCCCAATTTATCTGAAATCCGGAATATGTCCCAAAATTTTTTATTAGTGTCATGAGGGGTGTGATAGAACTTTCCAAACAGCCGAGGTATAATAGAAGATCATCAGCGTATAATGAAATACGTTCTTCTCTAGAGGCTCCCGGGAATCCCACCACATGTGGAGAGGAGCGCACGAGGCATGCCAGTGGCTCCACTGCTATCGCAAACAACAGGGGTGAGAGCGGACACCCCTGTCTGGTACCTCTCCCTAGGCTAAAACTGTCAGTTATGTCCCCGTTAATTCTCAGCCTCGCCTTAGGTTTGGAATACAACAGCCTGATCCATTTTATGAACTCGGGGCCAAAGCCCATTCGTTCAAGTACGGCCCATAAATATTCCCACTCGACGCTGTCAAAGGCCTTGGCAGCGTCGAGCGAGAGGACCGCGCCCCCCCCCCTTTCCTAGCTATCTGAGCCTGCAAATTCAAGTACAGTCTCCTTATGTTAATTGCAGTTGATCTATTTGGCATAAAGCCAGACTGATCCTCATCAATCAACCCTGAGATGACCTTTGTGAGACGGATGGCCAGAGCTTTCGCTAAAATTTTGACATCAGTCGAGAGTAGGGAGATTGGCCTATACGACTCAGGGAGTTTAGGGTCTTTACCCTGTTTGGGTATCAGGACAATAATGGCCTCTCGCATAGATTCTGTTAATTCCCCTTTCTCCCTAGTATCCATTAAAGTCTCAAACAATTTGGGCAACAGAAAATCCTTATATTTCTTAAATACTTCTCCTGGCAGGCCATCTACCCCCGGGGCTTTCTCATTGGGAAAAGTAGCCAGCGCTGTCTCCAACTCTTCAAGAGACAAAGGCTGTTCTAGCGCGTCCCGGCTTTCTGTCGACAATCGTGGCATAGCCACAGTATCTAATAATGACCCCATATCCCTACCCTCTGGCGGTAACCTGGTCTCATATAATTTGTTGTAGAAGTCCTTCATCACCCTGCTAATACCCACGTTATTGTCATAAATTACGCCATCGGACCCGATTAATTCTTTGATAAACGGGGAGCCACCCTGACTTTTTACTATGGTAGCTAAAAGGTGTCCCGCACTCTCTCCTTGTTCGAAATATTTCTGTTTCATAAAGAAACGTTTATTATCAGCTACCTGCAACATATGGTCTTCTAGTAGTTTTTGAGCTTCTTTCCAGTTCTGAGCATTCTGCGGTGTAGGGGTAGTAATATAATCCTTTTCAGTAGCTACTACTCTATTCTGCAGGGCCACCGACAATTCCCGCCCTCTGGCCTTATGTCTATTAATATGTGTTTTATATAGCTCTCTAATGTGGCCTTTCAAGGCTTCCCATGTGAATGACTGGGATGCAGTCCCCACATTCATATTGTAAAATTCTTCCATAGGAGTGACCAGTCCACCCCCACTATCCACCAATTGAATCCAGAACGGATTTAGCTTCCAGAAGCCCCATCGAGATCTATTGGCAGCGCCTATGTCCAGGCGTACCAGTAGCGGTGAATGGTCTGAAATAGATCTAGGTAAATATTCCACCCTACCTACCAAGGGCAGCAAGGTCGGGGTACCTAAAGGGATATCAATGCGGGAGAGTGTACCGAAAGAGCTAGAATAACAGGAATATTGTAGTGCACGCGGATTTCTCACCCGCCATACATCACACCACCCAACTTCTTCTATGAGTTTGGCCAAATTAGTGGGACCTGACTGGTATCCGTCTCCAACTGCCCGGAATCTATCAAGAATCGGGTTTAGACAATTATTGTAATCTCCTATGACTAATACCGGCACCGGAGGCAATCCAGTGATAAAATTAATAAGTTTCTTAAGGACTTCACAGGTATACGGAGGGGGTATGTATATAAATGCAATAATCAAGTGTATTCGGTATACTGAGCAGTACAGGCAGACAAACCGGCCATCAGGGTCAATGAGGGGTTTGAAACATTCAAAAGGGATAGATTTGGGAATCAATACGCTAACCCCTCTAGCATGAGTGGAATATGTAGAGTGAAAGGATTGGGCTATCCATGTTCTATTCATTAAATGCGTATTTTCTGCTATAAAGTGTGTTTCAAGCAGCCCAATAATTGCTGGTCTATGACTCTTGGCTTCAGCCAGCACTGCATATCTTTTGTTTGCATCCCCCAGGCCTCTGATATTCCATGCGATAACATTCACTTGCTCAGCCATGATCTGCATAAACAAATGGGCTAAAGTATATTTCACCAATTCTTCTCTGCGGCTGTATAATACTCCCCACTAAAAGACACCGGACTGGCCCTCCCTCCCCACCATACCAACCCCAAATACAAATAATAACAAGCATAAAGACTATGATTAACATTCTTCTCAAAGGAGAAGTAAGGGCAAAACAAAAACCCGCCCCTGACCTCCGCACTTAGAAAAATATATAAAACCGAGATCTAAGTGAAATGTTCCACGCTTCCTGCAACGTATAATGAAAAGGGAAAAAAAAACAATACCGTCCTTCATTCAACCGCCGCTCAGCCGTCTTCAGCCCTGTGTGCACGGATTCTTCCCTCAGCGTTATCAAGCCATTGGACCGCTGCATGCGGTGTTTCAAACATGTGCACCTCTCCCAGAGCTACTACTCGCAATCTGGCTGGGAAAATCATTGCATATGGTATTTGTAGGTTGTGTAGCCTCCTTTTGATATCAAGAAAGTGAGCACGTCGCTTTTGCACACCTGCAGAGAAATCTGGAAAAATGGAGATCCTCTTTCCCTCAATGTTGAGCTCTTCATGATCTCTTGCTTTCCTCAGTATATTATCACGGTCACGGAAATGTAGAATTTTAATCAGGATCGGACGTGGAGGTGCCCCCGGAGGAGGTGGTCGTGTTGGCACCCTGTGTGCTCTTTCTATTGCAAATAAATGAGATAATGTCCCGTCAGGAAATTTCTCTTTTATCCAGGCTTCAAAGAAATCCACTGGCCGGTTGCCTTCCGCTCTTTCGGGCACCCCCACCAGACGGAGATTATTTCGCCGTAGCCTATTCTCAATATCCTCCGATTTATCCATAAGCATAGATACATTATTTCTCATTTTCTGCAGATCATGCTTAACTGGGGTCAGTTGGTCTTCTATCTCACTAACCCGATCTTCCACTGCATGTACTCTGTCATTTACTCTGCGGATATCATGGCGAATAATTGAGATGTCCTCCGTTAAACTGCCAAAATTGGAGTTCATGGTAAGTAATGCAGAGCCACAGTGAGATATGGCAGAAAAAAGATCTTTTAAGGTAGGCTCTTCAGGGGTAATTTGCAAGCTTTGTAGGGCCACATCCTGATTGCATGACAGAGGCCCTCTGGGGATATATGGCTGTTTGCCAGCTATGGCTTCCTGTTCCATCCCCTGCTGTTCTGCCACTGCCTCTGGAGGATCTGTGATCCGGGCAGGATCATCCCCCCCATCTGGGGAACACTGGGGCTCAGGTACCTCTTTATTTATTGTCCTCTGGTCTGCCGCCGATCTGGCATATTTTTCAAGTCGGGCCGCCACATCCTGCGCTCTGACTGAGTTCGCGCCGCCATTTTTCTTCTGCGGCGTGGCTAGGCCGCTTCTCCCGCCATCCTTCTCCTTTGCCGTTCTGCCCCCCCGAGTCATGGCAGTCTCTCCCCTGCAGCTCCGGCCCCTTAGGATGTGGGTTGCGATGTTCGCTGAGTGCCAGCGGCGGTGAAGGCAGGATAAATGCCGGATTCGTTGCAGGAGCTCCGGAGCGCACGTCTGCTCACATGGACAGTCAGGCCACGCCCCCCTTTTCACTTCTAAGTACTCTTATTTCTTTATGTCTGATTATCTCTGATATAGTCTAAGTAATTTATGCTACCATGCTAATTGTACGTCTTTGATATACCTCTAGTGGATTCATCCACCATCAGGATAGTGGGGTCTGTTTAGCACTCAGTTGTGCTTTTTAAATGTTTTTAATATATTTTTGTGACTTAATAAAAATTCCAATTTATATATCTTTAAAAACCGAAGTGGATATCCCTCTTTTTCTTTCAAGTTTGATAAATGATACTATACTGGGTGTCTCTTTATTCTTTTGTAGTTTAGACCCACTTACAATAATATGCTTCATGGAATTTTACACTTACCATCACTGAGTAATAGGAGCTAAAACAGCAATAA
Source organism: Engystomops pustulosus (assembly GCF_040894005.1). Lineage (NCBI taxonomy): Eukaryota > Metazoa > Chordata > Amphibia > Anura > Leptodactylidae > Engystomops > Engystomops pustulosus. The sequence continues at coordinate 101,744,828 of NC_092411.1, read as the reverse complement.
AACTAAGTAAAATTTTAAGGGTTAAAATTATCTTTATTGTGTTAACACCACTAGGGGATTGAAATGTAAGAATTTTCTTGCATGGGAACACCCCTTTAAGATCTAGGAGTGCCCCCCTCATGTTGGGTACTGGCCTAGATGCTTTTGTTATTGCGATACCCTAGGTGCCTTTCCATGACTTACAAGTTTCTTCCCCTCAGTCTATATCTAGGTAGTTCAAATCGCTCATGATAAATATTTAACTGTATAGAGAGGTATTAGCAACTGGGCATTCACATTTAATTTAATTCATCCATCATATATACATTTCTTCAATTTTATGTAAATGTACTGGTTGAACATCATTTCCCATAAATGTAGCAATGCTGTCCATTAGAAATGAACAACACGGGCTGAAGTGATTGCAAAAGGAAACAAATAGCTTTTGCATATGAAATAGATGGGAGTTACTGCTGGAGCCACAGCCGCCCTGTGGTAATGAGCGCTAAATCCAGGTGGTCAGGCATCTCCATAGCGCATGCATGACCACCAAAGGCGGAGTGTGGCGATGCTCATATATTCAAGGAAAGCTATCTTGTTCTAAGTGAAGTTATCTGCACACAGATACATTTCTTTAACCCCTTAATAACCAGGAGATTTTTCATTTTTGCGTTTCCATTTTTCACTCCCCACCTTCAAAAATAGAGATGGCTGTACCCCTTGTTTGTGCCTAATTTTTTTACCTTTGTAGGGAGATGTCTTCATTTTAGGTGCTTGCAAGTGCCATTTGTATGTCAGAGGAGCTTGGCAATGGAGATTGAAAATGGCTTCCCCAGAGGAAAAGACTCAAGTTGGAAGCCACCAGAAACTAAGAGGCAAACTTGCATAATATGGAACACTGCGCGTGTCATAGCTAAGCTCCTTGGAGACTTTGACTATGACATCATAAGGGCCAGGTTCTGCTGTGACAGTCTTACTGCTCATTCAAGCTTTGGAGCTCTTCAAGGAAGCATCAGAAGATGGTTTGTGCTACACTTGTCATCTGAGGGTTCAAGGACACCCCAGGAGGAGTAATAGGTCATGTCAAAAATGGTAGTCAGAGGCAGATTTATAGCAGAACATAATACTAAAAGCACAAAAGTCACATTAAGTTTAATGCTAGGTACAAAATGACCATAAGATTGAGGTTAGTGGCCTCTTCCCCCTAAATTATCCCCTTTCCTACCACACATATTTTTGTTATTGATGCCTATTACCCAAAGGACAAGTCACAATCCAGACATCCACCCTCTGTGCCCACCCTTCTCAATGCAAAGAATCAACAACCCAAGATACTTGTTTCCACTGCTAAACACCATTCTTTTCTTTTTGTTTTTCTTATTTTTCCTTTTTTTTTAAAAAAGTATACAATATCACAATTATTATCAATAGAGACATAAATCCCAAAATTGCAACATGAAACATTTCAGATCCTTTTGAATTCACAAAATTTCACATAAATCACATTTTCACTAGAAACACATATCCAAATAAACTTATACCCTTTAATACTTTGGACCCAAATAACCATAATTAGTTTATTTTTAAATGTTTATAGTTAATAGGATCCCTACATGTCCCTTATTATTTAATACATTTATATTCAACACTTACCCACCCCAAGAATCCCCTACCCATAACCCCCCCCAAAAAAGAAAATACCCTACATCTCTCTCTCCCACACCCCCTCTAACAATGATTCTCACTCCCTCCCAGCATCAATGTCTCTTCCCTACAAAACTTATCATCAATCCATAGCTGCCAATCTCTCCTTATTTTCTCCAAGCCCGATCCACCTCTCAACATATTAGCAAAGCCTTTGGCTAATATAGTGTTGTTCACCACTCTCTGCCACATCCCTATTGTCAAACTATCTATGACTGTCCATTTCCTTATCAGGCAAAACCTTGCCACAAATAGTAATTTAATCAAGACATGATGTCTAACTTTCTTACAATCTACTACTTCCAATATACCGTATATACTCGAATATAAGCCGACCCGAGTATAAGCCGAGGTACCCGCCTTTACCACAAAAAAACTGGAAAAACTTATTGACTCTAGTATAAGCTGAGGGTGGGAAATGCTGCAGCTACTGGTAAATTAAAAAAATTAAAATAGAGACCAATAAAATTACAGACATCAGTAGGATAAGTGTTGTTGAATATTTATTTCAAAGAAAAACAGTAAACTAGCTCTGTAAGTGGAAAAGCACGTCAACAAAAGCAATTATCAACAATAACTCAGCAACCAAGCTAAAACACAAAGTTTACTATCCTTCATAACTGGATTCCTCTTCAAGATCTGTATCTGCAACCAGAGCTTCAGAATTAGCTGATGTGAGGATATCTGAATAGACATTGTCATCATCACTGAGTTCACAGTCATCACCATCGCTGCTGTCATTCTCATACAATGCGCTGTGTCCGATGTCATCCATAGCATTACTATTGCCACATTTCTTGAAGGCACGTTGTACCATGTCCTCAGGAATATCTTCCCATGCATCACAAACCCACTTTGCTATTAGTTCTATGTCAGGCTTCATCAGATTTCCAACTTTGGTCAGTCGGCCTTGTCCAGATGACATCCATTCATGCCACAGCTTTCTCACACGGTCTTTGAATGGTTTGTTTAAGCACACATCTAAGGGCTGCAATACAGATGTAAGCCCACCTGGAATGATGGCCAAAGTAACTTGAGAAGACTTTGCCAGTTTTTTTATGTCGTCACACATGTGGGCTCTGAACATATCCCAAGCTAGCAATGATATTTTTTTCTGTAAGGCTGCTCCTGGTCGTGCATTCCAGATTTCTTCAAGCCATTTTTTTGTGCCGTCTTCATCCATCCAACCTTTAACATGTGCACGTACCGTAATTCGTGGTGGGAATTTGACCTTTTTAGGCAAAGTCTTTCTTTTAAAAATAATGACAGGCCGCAGCTTTGTTCCATTAGCCAAACATGACAGAACAACTGTGAAATGTTTTTTTTCGTTTCCTGTGGTTCTCAGTAAAATAGTTTTTTGTCCTAAACTTGCCACAGTTCTGTTGCTTGGAAGATTAAATGTCATAGGAGTTTCATCCATATTTCCAATATCTCCCAGGTCATAGTTATGAATCCTTCTTTGTTTTAAGATGAATGAATGGAATGACATCACTTTTTCATCAAGATCTTTTGGCAACTTCTGTGATATCTTTGTTCTTTGCTGCAAACATAGGCCAAACCTATTCATGAAGCGGGTACACCATCCTGGTGATGCAACAAAATTTTCAATGCCTGGTGCTTTTAATTTGTCATCTTTAGCCAATTGTAGGGCACGCAAGCGAATTCCCATGTGTGCCCTTTTTGACGACCCTCATAACCCATTTATTCAATTCAGTCTCTAGAGCTCCATATGGAGCAGCGGAGGTCTGCGGGGGTGGGAGTGTCGGCCGGGGGCCGGAAGCACATAGCTGGGCAGAGCACTGGAGTGGCGGAAACACGGATCGGCGGCAGCGGGTGTCAGGCGCATGGTGCGGGGAACTCGTTGCCGGCCGGGGGGAGTGGGAGCACGGTGCCGCCCCCCTCGTCAAGCAGGAGGCGCGCCACCTGAGGCGAGATGCTCAACTAGCCTCATGGCAGGTGCGCCACTACGTATGACCTGCGTTTTTGACTTGTTCCAGGTTTAGAAGTACTGGGATCCATTTCTAATGGGAGAAAAGAAAGACTTTAAACAAGAATGCCATTGGTATGTTCAAATTCTAGACTGTGATGACATGACTGTTTGCCTGTACAGGTTGATGTATGGAAGCATACTCATTGATTAAAAAAAGCCCATTTTCGCCTTTTTCTTGTAGGCTCTGTTTTTATGGCTTTCAATGTGTCCTCCAAATGATACTCAGAGGCAGATAAAGCTGCCATAGGCCCTGGGCTGTATGAATATTATAGCGCCTACAAGTCCGGAATCACTTCCTACATATGGTACTAGCATCAGGTTTTTAGGGAATGGAAGATATGTCCCTTCTTCCTGCTTTCAAATTGACAGTTTCAGGACCTTTGGAGGACCTTAAAAGGTCCTGAAATGTCTCTTGTGTACATGTGTATTGAGAGCAGGAACAGATGTACGAGGATTTCATGGGTGAAGGTCCTTCTCAGTATAATTTTGGTGTATTGAGCTGTGTTAGGTGTCAGTCGTTGCGTGATGAGATGTCGTTTTTAGGAACTGTATGACCTTTTGATCACTTTTTATTACAAATTTGCCTGTGGCAAATCTGTGCCAGCACCAACCATGAATCTTTCCGCTGGCTCAATGGTGTATATATGTGTGTATATATGTATGATATATATATTTTTATGGACAAGGGGGGTTAAAAAGAATAGGAAATTGCTTCACGCACCAAAAATATGGTATATTATGGAGTTAAGATAGACACTGCACAGCTCCTTCAGACAGCCTAAGAGGATACACTGAGAGAAAGAGGCTGGCACATAGCATGACCTGTGACCTCACATGACATTGATCTGATTGGAGGATCTGTTTTATGACAGCAGCAGTTGTCCAATCCCTTCCCCACCCTGACTAAGCTCAGCCCTCACAGACTGTAACAAATAAATATATAATATTGTGACACCCTAGGTGAAATATTGTGAATTTAAAAACACTGCTGCCATTTATCGTATAGTATGCAGCCGCCAAAGACTCTGCTCCCTAATAGGAGGAGCCAAGGACGCCGAAGATCGGGAGCCGCGGAGTATGGAGCAGCGCCTGCATACTTTGTTGCCCAGTATGCAGCCGCCAAAGAAGCAAGGACAGCGAGCACCCCCCATCCGCGGCTGCATAATTCAGTGCCCAGTACTGAGCACCAGGGAGCCGCGGCTGCATACTTCTCCTATAGTATGCAGTCGCTGACCACTCTGCTCCCTAACACGGAGGTACCACGAAGCCAAAGACCGGGAGCAGCGGAGTATGGAGTAGTGGCTGCAGCCGCCGACAATCTGCAGACACCGAGCACCAGGGAGCCGCGGCTGCATACTTCTTCTATAGTATGCAGCCGCAGAACACCCCTTACCTTCTGCTGGAGCACACCAACACCCCTGGTAAGACAAAAATTACATTGAGTAATTACATTGACTTGTGTATAAGCTGAGTCGGGATTTTTCAGCTCAAGAACTAAGCTGAAAATCTCGGCTTATACACGAGTATATACGGTACCCAAGTCTGAAGTAAAACTGGGATGCCTACCTCCAAAATCCTTTCAATATTTTCCAATACCTCCCTCCAAAATGTCCTAATCTTCGGGCAGAACCACAACATATGTATGTCATCTGCTTTTTCCAAACCACACTTATTACAGCAAAAAATCCTTCTCCGAATCTAGAAAGGATTTTCGGGGGAATAATATATGCGATTTAAGATAAATAATTGCGATAGACGCTGGGCTGGCATTCTATGGACCCGTTTCACATCCATAAATACCCTTTTCCAAATTATTTCCTCAAAAATGCCCACCTCTCAGTCCATTTATCTAGTATTCTCACAAGATTATTATGATGGCAAAAGCCATAAGATCTTCTTGCTCTTAACTTTAGAACCCAACAGTCCCTGGAGGAAATCAAGGATTGGATGAGGATTAGAGATGAGCGAGCACTAAAATGCTCAAGTGCTTGTTACTCGAGTCAAACTTTTTCCGATGCTCGAGTGCTCGTTTCAAATAACTAACCCCATTGAAGTCAATGGGAAACTCAAGCATTTTTCAATGGGACCAAGGCTCTGCACAGGGAATCTTGGCCAAACACCTGGAAACCTCAGAAAATGATGGAAACACCACGGAAATGGACAGGAAACAGCAGGGGCAGCATGCATGGATGCCTCTGAGGCTGCTTAATCGCACCATTATGCCAAAGTTATGGGCAACAGCATGGCGATGACAGAGTGACCGAATGAGGCTAGATAGCATCTAAAACATCCAATAATTGAACCTGACACTATAGGGGACGGCATGCAGAGGCAGCGGCAGCAGTGGCAGGCTAGAGAGTGGCATGGCGACATACCCCAAATGGACTCAGGCTTCAAACCAATTTAAAAAATTCCTTTTGAAGAGGATAACGTGTAGCACTGTATGCATCAGTATTTTGCCTGTTTAAGGCGGCAGAGAGGAACCAAAGGAGTTGAGCAAGAAGCGCTGAAATGATTTACTATGTGAACAAAAGGTTGACGGTATATTTAGTCGATAACACAGCATGGTGCCGATATAGTGACCAAGTTCCATAACGTATCTGGTGAAACACCCGAAAAATGAGCCTGACACAGCTTGTTTGCTAAGGGGACGACATGTGGAGGGAGCCATGGAGACGACTTCCTTGATTAAGAGCGACAGTATTGGGCAGCCATATTGCGCTGCTATGATTGAAACTTCAGGTCTCCAGCATGGCGGCGACAGATGGGCCGAGTTCCATTATGTATCTGGTGAAACACCTGAAAATTCTGCCTGACACAGCTCGTTTGATAAGGGGTTGATGTGCTGTATTTCCTCTTGCGCTCCAGCGTCTGGGGTATAGACAGTTGAACGTTGCACATGGAGACATTGGAGGACGCTGTGGAGATCGTGGAGGCGAAATGGACAGGGAACAGCAGGGGCAGCATGAATGGATGCCTCTGAGGCTGCCTAATCTTGGGATGGAACAGTGGTCCGCTGCCAGGCAAGCTTTGGCCTATCCAAGCCCCTGTCTCTCGGCTCCTCCCCACCCAAAATGGGCCTGGGGGCCAGAAGCGTTTACTTTGAAAAAATTATAATTTTCAAAGCATGCGGGGGCTACAAACAGCACTTCTAAGAACCTTTTGTATGAGATCAAGTGTAGTACTGTTCTTATAAGTAATTGGCCTGTTTATGGCGGGGGAGGGGAACGTAAACAGATGCTCAAGTAGCGCTGAAATAATATCTGTAAATGATAAAAGATTGGCAGTGTATTTTTTGGATAACACAGCACGGTGGCGATAAAGTTAACAAGTTTGATGTGGAAGCTGTGAAAACAACCCAAAATTCTGCCTGACACAGCTCATTTGCTAAGGGGACGATGTATGGAGGCAGCTATGTGGACGACTTTTGGAGGCAGCTATGGAGATGACATGTGGAGGTAGCAATGGAGACAACGTGTGGAGGCAGCTATAAAGACGACGCGTGGAGGCTGCTATGGAGACAATTAAATTTGGATAGTGCCTGTATGTGGCAGTCCAAAAAAGTTGTCAAACCAGAGGAGCGGGTAGTTGGCCCTCCAGAAAAATTAAATGGATTGAGTGCCTGTATGTGGCAGTCCAAAAAGGTTTTCAAACCAGAGGAGCGGGTAGGTGGCCCTCCAGAAAAATTAAATACATAGAGTACCTGTATGTGGCACTCCCAAAAATTGTTTAAAACAGAGGATCGGGTAGGTGGCCTTCCATAAAAATTAAATACATAGAGTACTATAGCTAGAGCCAGTTGGCCCTGGCAAAAAATATCCAGTTTCCTCTGCTTTAGTGTACAAAGAAGAGGAGAAGGAGGAGAATGAGGAGGAGGAGTGCATACACTATTCAGGTTGAGTTGCTTTTACCTGGTGGAGAATGGAAATCCTGAGAAATCCAGGCTTTATTCATCTTGATAAGCGTCACCCTGTCAGCGCTGTCAGTCGACAGTGCGTGTACGCACTGAAAACCCGCTCTGCCAACACGCTAGCGGCGGGGCAGGCAAGAACCTCCAAGGCATACAGCACCAGTTCGGGCCACATGTCCAGCTTTGAAACCCAGTAGTTGTAGGGAGCTGTGTGATCATTTAGGACGATGGTATGGTCAGCTACGTACTCCCTCACCATCTTTCTGTAAAGATCAGCCCTACTCTGCCAAAACTGGGGACAGGTGACAGTGTTTTGCTGGGGTGACATAAAACTAGCAAAGGCCTTGTAATGCGTACCCCTGCCAGTGCTGGACAAGCTGCCTGCTTGCCTACTCTCCCTCGCTACTTGTCCCGCAGAAGTACGCCCTCTGCCGTTAGCGCTGTCAGAAGGGAAATACTGTTTCAGCTCGTGCACCAGGGCCTGCTGGTATTCATGCATTCTCACACTCCTTTCCTCTACAGGGATGAGAATGGAAAGATTTTGCTTGTACCGTGGGTCCAGGAGAGTGAATACCCAGTAATCAGTGCCGGAATAAATTCTTCGAACGCAAGGGTCACGGGATAGGCAGCCTAGCATGAAATCTGCCATATGCGCCAGAGTCCCAACGCGCAAGAATTCACTCCCCTCACTGGCCTGACTCTCCATTTCCTTCTCCTCCTCAACAAGGGAATCTTCTTCCCCCGTCTCTTGTGACGAGCGCAAAGCTTCTGACTTCATGCTGACCTGAGAGTTTTTCAACAGGCCAAGCAGCGGGATGGTGAGGCTGATGATGGCGGCATCGCCACTGACCATCTGTGTTGACTCCTCAAAGTTACTCAGCACCTGACAGATATCAGACATCCACGTCTACTCCTCATTGTAGACTTGAGGAAGCTGACTGACCTGACTACCGGTTCTGGTGGAAGTTGACATCTGGCAGTCTACAATCGCTGTGCGCTGCTGATAAACCCTGGATAACATGGTTAATGTTGAATTCCACCTCGTGGGCACGTCGCACAACAGTCGGTGAGCGGGCAGTTGGAGGCAGCATCTGTGCTGGACTTCCTGATATGCGCACAGATGCGGCGCACCTTCGTGAGCAAATCAGACAGATTGGGGTATGTCTTGAGGAACCGCTGAACTATGAGATTTAACACATGGGCCAGGCATGGCACATGTGTCAGTCTGCCGAGTTGCAGAGCCGCCACCAGGTTATGGCCGTTGTCACACACAACCATGCCTGGCTTCAGGTTCAGTGGTGCCAGCCACAGATCAGTCTGCGCTGTGATGCCCTGTAATAGCTCTTGGGCGGTGTGCCTTTTATCGCCTAGGCTCAGCAGTTTGAGCACTGCCTGCTGTCGCTTAGTGACGGCACTGCTGCTGTGCCTAGAGCTACCGACTGATGGCGCCATGCCCACGGATGGTAATTCGGAGGAGGAGGAGGTGGAGGAGGGGTGGGAGGAGGAGGAGGCATAGTAGGCCTGAGAGACCTGGACCGAGGTAGGCCCCGCAATCCTCGGCGTCGGCAGTATATGAGCAGCCCCAGGGTCAGACTCGGTCTCAGCCTCCACCAAGTTAACCCAATGTGCCGTCAGCGATATATAGTGGCCCTGCCCGGCAGCACTCGTCCACGTGTCCGTGGTCAGGTGGACCTTGTCAGAAACGGCGTTGGTTCAGGGCTGGGACGGCACATCGGGGAAAGTAGTGGCAGCTGGGGACCGAATACCGAGGGGCGGCCGCTGCCATGAGGTTGCGAAAAGCCTCGGTCTCTACCAGCCTATAGGGCAGCATCTCCAGGCTGAGTAATTTGGAGATTTGGACGTTGAGGGCTTGGGCATGTGGGTGGTTTGCAATGTATTTCCTCTTGCGCTCTACCTTCTGGGGTATAGAGAGCTGGACGCTGCGCATGTAGACATTGGTGGAGGCTGTGGAGGATCGTGTGCAGGGGTCCTGGGCAGGGGGCTGACTAGCAGAGGCAGCAAATGACACAGGGGAAGGAGCAGTGGTGTACCCGGCCGGAGGTGAATGGCCTTGGTTCCTTTCAGTGGGGTGTTTAGCATTCATATGCCTGCGCATACTCGTGGTGGTTAAACTAGTAGTGGTGGAACCCCTGCTGATCCTGGTGTGGCACAGGTTGCACACCACAGTCCATTGGTCATCCGGTGTTTCTTTAAGAACCTCCAGACTTCAGAAAATCTAGCCCTTGCCACGGAAGCTTCATTACGTGAAATATTTGGCGCTGATGCACCAGCTCTGGCCCTGCCTCTCTGTCTGGCCCCACCACTGCCTCTTCCAACCTTTTCTGGTATAGGACTCGCCTCCGTCTCACAAGCACTGTGTTCACCCGGCCTATCAACCCAGCTTGGGTCTGTCACCTCATCATCCTCCGATCCCTCAGTCTTCTCCCCTCTCGGACTTCCTGCCCTGACAACAACTTCACCACTGTCTGACAACCGTGTCTCCTCATCGTCCGACACCTCTTTACACACTTCTTCCACTACGTCAAGAAGGCCATCATGACCCACAGACTGGGACCGGTGGAAAACCTGGACATCGGGAAAGAGCTCAGCAGCAACCGGACAAGTGGTTTGTGACTCTGGGAAGGGTCCAGAAAACTGTTCCGGTTCAAATGCCAAACTTTCCTGGGAGGGGGCAGACTGGGGGGAAGGAGGTTGAGGTGGAGGAGCTGAAGGAGTGCTCACTTGGGTAACATGGGTGGACTGCGTGGAAGACTGAGTGGACAAATGGCTAGAAGCATTTTTCGCAATCCACGACATCACTTGTTCGCACTGTCCTGGCCTCAACAGGACTCTACCACGAGTCCCAGTAACTTGAGACATGAAGCTAGGGAGTGTAGCTCTGCAGCGTTCCCCTGCTCCCTCCTCAGCAGGTGGTGTCTCACCCCACCCAGGACCACGGCCTCTGACCCCTGCAGTAGTTGGACGCCCACGCCCTCGTCCTCTACCCCTAGCCCTCGGGTTCAACATTTTCAAAATTAAAGTCTATTATATAGACAAAACAGAAATATAAACTGTAAATTTTTTTGGTGTGTTTTTTTGTTTTTATGTGGGTGTTTTGTATTTTTTTTCTTTTTTTCTTTTTTTGCGTTTTTTTAATTTTTTTATAAAACAAAACGTGCAGAAGAAATCACACAGCAACCACAGAAGATGATGATTGCTGTGGCTAGTTTCTAACCTACACTGACAGCACACAATAGGATTTTGTGCTGTGCCTGTGCCTTTCAGTTTTGGAAAAAAAAGAAAAAATCGTCAGACTGTGCCTAATTCAATCAAACCTCTAATAAATTGGGTGTTTGAGATGGATATGTGTGTCACTAAGAGCTAAATAGAACGTTTGCAAGTCTCCCTGCAAACTCGTCACAATATGGTACTAGCTGCACTACTAGGGCCAGCAAGCCCAACCACAAGCAAATAAAAAAAAATAAAATAGAACGCTATTCTAGCCCTAACAAGGGCTGTTGGGTTCTTGTAGAATCACTCCTGCCTAACACTAATCTAATAGAACACCCTAACGCTATCCCTGACCAGCAGCAGCTTTCTCCCTAACGGCATCCAGACAGAGAATGCTCCAAGCAGCGCGGACAGGGGCTAGTATATTCCAGGGTCACCTGATCAGGCCAGCCAACCATTGCTATTGACATGTAAGTGAACCACGTGATGCTGGGTGTAGTGCAGAGTCTCCTGGCTTGTGATTGGCTCTGTTTCTGGCCACCAAAAATCTAAACGCCGCGAGATGACTTTTTTTCAAGCGGGCGAAATACTCGCCCGAGCACCGAGCAGTTGCGAGTATGCTAATGCTCGAACGAGCATCAAGCTCGGACAAGTATGTTCGCTCATCTCTAATGAGGATCCTCCACACAGCCCACCAAATTTTCCAGTGCTCCCCACCAGTGTTTTAACTGTAAATATGTGTAATAACCAGATCCATGTATCCCAAATTCATCCTGTAATTGCTGGAAGGATTTAAGAGCTCCATTACTGAGAATTTGTTTAACATATTTTACATTCCTATCCAGCCAAGGTCTAGCATTGATGTCAGACACTTTCCATAGCTTATTGCCCCAGATAGGGGTGAAAATTGTGAATCCCATGATATTAAATTTAGCCTTTAAATCTTTCACAAATTCCTGCCATAAGATTCAAAGTGTGCATTGAACTATCTTTTTTATGACACTTCCAGATCCCGGTCTCGAGCATTTCTAAGACATTATATCTGTACTGTTTTAACTGAAAGTTAGTCAGTTGCCAAGGGGAGGTTGTCCCAGACTAAGATGTACTTTGTTTGAGAGATAATAAAATAGACTTTCAGGTCCGGTAAACCAAAACCACCCCTCTCGTACGGTTGTTTAAGTACTTCCATCTTAAGGCGAGGTTGATTACTTCGCCAAACCAGTTCGGCCAATAGGCTTTCAATAATCTTGAAAATCTTGTTTGAAATCATCACCAGGGCATACAGTAGCCTGGGAAGCATTATCATCTTAACAACCGCAATTCTACCAATCATATTCAGCGGAAGTTTCTTCCACACCTGGACTCTCTTCCTTAGATCAGCTATGATTGGTAGAATATTTTTACCAACAAAATCCAATAAGTTTTCTGAGATATGAATTTTACCGTCTTACCCTTATCGTAAGTGACCAATTCCTGAGGGGGGGTATACTTTTGCTATATCTAGGGGCATTCAGGCCGATTTATGCCAATTAATACATAATCCAGGGAATTTCCAGAATTCCCCAAATACCTGGAAAACTCTTTCAATTGACCTGTATTCCCCCAAATACAACAAAACATCATCAGCATATAATGATATTTTTTTTCATGCGTTCCCTCATATCTGAATCCGTCGATGTCACAATTTTGTCTTATTTTACATGGAAGGGGCTCCATGGCGATTGCAGACAGGAGTGGAGAAAGTGGGCAAACTTGTCGGGGGCCTCTACATAGTCCAAAAGATCTAGAGACATTTCCATTTATCAACCCATTTTATCCATCGTTTGCCATAAGAAGTTCCATTCCAGGGTATCAAATGCCCTTGAGGCATCCAGGAATATCAGGGAGCACTGACAGGGGTTGGATGGCATAATTGGCATGTTTAAAAAAAGCCTACGAAGATTGTCCAACGTCGAGCCACCTGGCATAAAGCCATTTTGGTCCGCGTGTACCACCTCCCTAATCACTCCCTTTAACCTTTCAGATAAAACCTTGGCAAGTAACTTGTTGTCAACATTAATAAGGGAGATGGGACGGTAGGCCTCAACCTTACGTATGTCTTTATCTGGTTTTGGTATCAATACAATTAATGCCTCTCTCATTGAGGTAGGGAGAACCCCCTTCTCTAGGGAGTGATTCCAAACCTGAACCAGGTGCCCCAGCTATTTTTCCTTATATAAATCGTAAAATTGAAAAGGTATGCCATCCATTCCCGGAGTGCTACCCCCCGATATCCCGGCTAGCACCTGCCGGACCTCCTCCACTCTAATCTCAATATCTTGGGCATTTTTCTACACCGTGGACACCTGTGGAATTATACAGTCTCCCAGGAACTCTGCAAATTCTTTTTGTGAGGAGGAGTTTAAGGATGAGTAAAGGTCCTTTGTAAAGATTTCCATAATCTCCCCAGCGACGGTCGTGAATCCACCTCCAGGTTTCTCAATACCCATAATGTGAGCCTTCTCCCTATTATCTGTAACTAAATTAGCGAGCATTTTTCTATTTCCATTTTTCCTGAATACATCCTTTCCTGGCCTGTGCTGCACCTCCACAATCCACAAAAAAAAAAAATCAGAATAAACATTTCATGGGATTATCAAAAAAGACTGTCTTGTCTTTCCAGATCACTCGCAGTAAAGCTGGGAAAAGCATAGAATATTAGATTTCCTTCTGTCGGAGCCTATTCTTAACTTCAAAAAAACTATTCCTTTTCTTTTGAGTGTCGACCGCGAAATCCTGAAAGAACCTGACTAGATGACCCTCGAATTCAGTTTTCCCGAGTATGGGGTGAGGCATAGCACCGGGAATGGGGGGTTTACTCAGAATCCTATGAGCTCTTTCTGTATATAAAGGAGAGGATGTGAATCCTTCTCCACTGGTCCCGTTTACCCAATCCTGCAAGAATTTAATAGCGTCACCCCCCTTAGCTCCTTCGGGGAAGCCCAAACATCTTAGATTGGCTCGATATGACCTATTTTCTAAATCAGTAAGTTTCCTTTTTTGTTCCTCAAACCCGGATTTGATTGTTTTCATCTAAAGGCCAAAGACCGGGAGCCGTGGAGCATGGAGTAGCGGTTGCAGCCGCCGACAATCTGCAGACACCGAGCACCAGGGAGCCGCGGCTGCATACTTCTTCTATAGTATGCAGCCGCAGAACACCCCTTCCCTTCTGCTGGAGCACACCAACGGCCCTGGTAAGACAAAAATTACATTGAGTAATTACATTGACTCGTGTATTACATTGACTCATTTCCACTGTATCTAATCGTTCCCCATGTTTATGTACATTTGCTCTTAGAGAAACCATTTCTTCTATAAATTGACCGATTTCATTAGTCAAAGCCATTATAGATCCCTTACACAGCATGATAGCTTCAAAAATCTCAGTAAAAGTGGGGGCTCTTCCTCCCTCAGCCCTTTACCGGGTGCTGGTGTATTTCTATAGTATCTACCGGCCCTCTCACCTCAACCTCATAAGAAATTCCTTGGTCTATGGGGTTTTCAAGTGCTAAGGTTTGGCTACTTACAGGGGAAATAGATGGTAGCCTGCATGTTTTCCTCAATCGGCCGGGTCACCTCCTTATGTGGGGAGACCGGGTCCTGCTGAGGCCCACTCAAGCCTACTCGTTTCTCTAAAAGCTTGGGTGACACTGCATATTTATCTAGATTTTTTACAGCATTTTCTCTCATTTTCTGAACCACTTTTTTAGGTGTTTTACTTGGGGAGGATACGGGGGTGTCCCCCTTTTCTTTGTCCCGGGTCTAGTCATCTTAACTCGTTATTAGCCAGAAAAGAAGAAAAAAGAAAAAAAAAAAAACGGGGAAAGAAAGTATAAATCGACCAAGCAAAAAAAAAGCATACGACCTGATGGAGAAGATCCTCATCTGGAACCAGGAGCGTCAATCCAAGCGAGTCCAACAGAGAACGAGTAGGTGAGAAGAAGCAGAAGAAGCTAATAGCCCCCCGCTGGGGATGGGAGGAGCATGTGAGCGGACGTGATGTGACACCTTTCCCTTGGTACGGAGCGTGCCTCACAAACCAGCGCTTTACTGTCGGCTGTGGAGTGGAGGCAAAGCGATCTCCCCGGACATCGGGATTCTGTCTCCCTTTTGGACCTCGTGGCGGACCGCTGACGCTTTTGTAGAAGGGGGGAAGTGACACACAGGAACAGTTGGTGCTTTGCTGAGGCTGACTTATGACGGGGATCTTGTGGGAGTCTGTTAAACACCATTCTTTATTAATCCAACTAAAAGTCACACTTTTTCATTGGAATCAAAGACCTACGTCTAGTGGTAGCATGGACCTGGATGTAAGACCTGCTTCATGAAGTGCTTTTATGTTCTCTACATCCAACCAATTGTGTCATTGTCCTCTTTTGTCCCAAGTTAAATCATTTTAAGTAGGTTTATCCATGCTTCATATATATAAACTTCTAGGAAAATTCCCAAGTTTTTAGCAACTTCTGTAGCATCAATGTCAATGTAGTTATGACTTATGCAAACTGAAAAATTAATATTAAAGAGCATTAATAGAGATGGCTGTACCCCTTGTTTGTGCCTAACCTTTTTACCTTTGTAGGGAGTTGTTTTAATTTTAGGTGCTTGCAAGTGCCATTTGTGTGTCAGAGAAGCTTGGCAATGGAGATTAAAAATGGCTTTCCCAAAGTAAAAGACTCAAGTTGGAAGCCACCAGAAGAAACTGTGAGGCTAACTTGCATAAAATGGAACACTGCGCGTGTCATAGTTAAGCTCCTTGGAAACTTTGACTATGACATCATAAGGGCCAGGTTCTGCTGTGACAGTCTTACTGCTCAATCAAGCTTTGGAGCTCTTCAAGGAAGCATCAGAAGATGGTTTGTGCTACACTTGTCATCTGAGGGTTCAAGGACACCCTAGGAGAAGTAAAACATCATGTCAAAAATGATAGTCAGAGGCATATTTATAGAAGAACATAATACTAAAAGCACAAAAGTCACATTAAGTTTAATGCAATGTACTAAATGACCAAAAAAGTGAGGTTAGTGGCCTCTTCCCCGTAAATTATCCCCTTTCTTACCACACATATTTATGTTTTTGATGCATATTACACAGAGGACAAGTCACAATCTAGACATCCTCTCCCCGTGCCCACCTTTCTCAATGGAAAGAAGCATCAGCCCAAGATACTTGTTTACACTGCTAAACACCATTCTGTAATAATCCAACCAAAAGTTTTTCTCTTTCATTGGAATCAAAGACCTACGTCTAGTGGAAGCATAGACCTGGATGTAAGACCTGCTTCATGAAGTGCATTTATGTTCTCTACATTCAACCAATTGTGTCATTGTCCTCTTTTGCCCTAAGTTAAATCCTTTTAAGTAGGTTTATCCATTCTTCATTTATATAAACTTGTAGGAAAATTCCCAAGAATTTAGCAACATCTGAAGCATCAACATGAATATAGCTATGACTCATGCAAACTGAAAAATTAATATTAAAAAGCATTAATAGATATGGCTGTACCCCTTGTTTGTGCCTTACCTTTTTACCTTTGTAGAGAGTTGTCTTCATTTTAGGTGCTTGCAGGTGCCATTTGTGTGTCAGAGAAGCTTGGCAATGGAGATTGAAAATGGCTTCCCCAGAGGAAAAGACTCAAGTTGGAAGCCACGAGAAGAAACTAAGAGGCAAACTTGTATAAAATGGAACACTGCGCGTGTCATAGTTAAGCTCCTTAGAAACTTTGACTATGACATCATAAGAGCCAGGTTCTGCTTTGACAGTCTTACTGCTCATTCAAGCTTTAAAGCTCTTCAAGGAAGCATCAGAAGATGGTTTGTGCTACACTTGTCATCTGAGGGTTCACGGACACCACAGGAGAAGTAAAACATCATGTCAAAAATTGTAGTCAGAGGCAGATTTAAAGCTAATAGCAGAACGTAATAATAAAAGCACAAAAGTCCCATTAAGTTAAATGCAAGGTACTAAATGACCAAAAGAGTGAGGTTAGTGGCCTCTTCCCCCTAAATTATCCCCTTTCTTACCACACATATTTTTGTTTTTGATGCATATTACCCAGAGGACAAGTCACAATCCAGACATCCACTCCCTGTGCCCACCTTTCTCAATGCAAAGAAGCATCAGCCCAAGATGCTTGTTTCCACTGCTAAACACCATTCTGTAATAATCCAACTAAAAGTCACACTTTTTAATTGAAATCAAAGACCTACGTCTAGTGGAAGCATGGACCTGGATGTAAGACCTGCTTCATGACGTGCTTTTATGTTCTCTACATCCAACCAATTGTGTTATTGTCCTCTTTTGGCCTAAGTTAAATACTTTTAAGTAGATTTATCCATGCTTCATTTGTATAAACTTTTAGGAAAATTCCAAAGTTTTTAGCAACATCTGTAGCATCAATGTCAATGTAGATATGACTTATGCAAACTGAAAAATTAATATTAAAGAGCATTAATAGAGATGGCTGTACCCCTTGTTTGTGCCTAACCTTTTTACCTTTGTAGAGTGTTCTTTTCATTTTAGGTGCTTGCAAGTGCCATTTGTGTGTCAGAGAAACTTGGCAATGGAGATTGAAAATGGCTCAAAGTAAAAGACTCAAGTTGGAAGCCACCAGAAGAAACTGTGAGGCAAACTTGCATAAAATGGAACACTGCGCGTGTCATAGTTAAGCTCCTTGGAGACTTTGACTATGACATCATAAGGGCCAGGTTCTGCTGTGACAGTCTTACTGCTCATTCAAGCTTTGGAGCTCTTCAAGGAAGCATCAGAAGATGGTTTGTGCTACACTTGTAATCTGAGGGATCACGGACACCGCAGGAGGAGTAATAGGTCATGTCAAAAATGGTAGACAGAGGCAGATATAAAGCTTAAAGCAGAACATAATACTAAAAGCAGAAAAGTCACATTAAGTTTAATGCAAGGTACAAAATGACCATAAGATTGAGGTTAGTGGCCTTTTCCCCCTAAATAATCCTCTTTCTTATCACACATATTTATGTTTTTGATGCATATTATCCAGAGCACAAGTCACAATCCGGACATCCTCTCCCCGTGACCACCTTGCTCAATGCAAAGAATCAACAACCCAAGATGCTTGTTTCCACTGCTAAACACCATTCTTTATTAATCCAACTAAAAGTCAAAGTTTTACATTGGAATTAAAGACCTATGTCTAGTGTAAGCATGGACCTGGATGTAAGACATGCTCCATGAAGTGCTTTTATGTTCTCTACAATTGTGTCATTGCCCTAAGTTAAATCCTTTTAAGTAGGTTTATCCATGCTTCATTTATATAAACTTCTAGGAAAATTCCCAAGTTTTTAGCAACATCTGTAGCATCAACGTCAATGTAGTTATGACACATGCAAACTGAAAAATTTCTAATAAAAAGAACTAATAGAGATGGCTGTGCCCCTTGTTTGTGTCTAACCTTTTTACCTTTGTAGAAAGTTGTCTTCATTTTAGGTGCTTGCAAGTGCCATTTGAGTGTCAGAGAAGCTTGGCAATGGAGATTGAAAATGGCTTCCCCAAAGGAAAAGACTCAAGTTGGAAGCCACCAGAAGAAACTAAGAGGCTAACTTGCATAGAATGGAACAGTATGGATGCTTATCCATTGCTCTGTTGCTACTCGACCCTAATTATGCAGTGCTCTAAAGAATGATGTAATTACCGTGTTGTCTCTGACATGCAGATGTAATCAATTGTTGCACCATCCCACAGTTGGTATATATGAGTGATTCATCTTACGTTGATTAGTTCTGTCTGGACAGTTCAGGAAGCTCCATGTGAAGTGCTTATGCATGGCAGGCAGTCTTCACCCAGCGTTCCCATGGCCCTGAATTTTATAATTGTTTTTTTAGCAAAACCACTCAGATCTGGGATTGAACAAGAATGCTTAAAAAAGAATTCTCAAGGTATGTTTGGTTCACCATGCATGAAATCTAATGGTAGATTTCCTTTAAATAGTACCCGCCAAATGCCAGTATTAACCTCTACAATGAAGAGGCGACTCTACGATGCTGGCCATCAGGGCTGAGTGACAAAGAACAAGCCATATCTGAGATGGCTAATAAAAGGAAAATATTAATATGGGAAAAAGAACACAGACATTTGACAAAGGAAGATTGGAAAAAAGTGTTAGGGACAGACAAATCTAAGTTTGAGGTGTTTGGATCACACACAAGAACATTTGTGAAATGCAGAACAACTGAAAAGATGCTGGAAGACGCCTGACCCCATCTGTCGCACATGGTGGAGGTAATGTGATGTTCTGGGGTAAAGTGGGTGATTTGTACAAGGTCAAAGGGATTTTGAATAAGGAAGGCTATTTATCCATTTTGCAACGCCATACCCTGTGGACAGCGCTTGATTGGAGCCAATTTCATCCTACAACAGGACAATGACCGAAAGCACACCTCCAAATTATGCATGAACTATTTAGGGAAGAAGCAGGCAGCTGGTATTCTATCTGTAATGTAGTGGCCAGCCCAGTCACCAGATCTCAACCTCATTGAGCTGTTGTAGGAGCAGCTTGACCGTATGGTACACAAAAAGTGTCCATTAAGCCAAACCGACTTGTGGGAGGGGCTTCTGGAAGCATGGAATGCCAAAGGTCTGGAATGCTGTATTTGCAACTAAGGGAACATTCTTTGGTAAAAGCAAAGTTTGAAGGGAAAAATTATTATTTCACATATTCTGGCGCTAATAACTTTTTCATACTTTAGGGTACTGAGCTGTGTGTGGTGTCACTTTTAGCGAGATGAACTGACATTTTCAATGCTACCATTTTGAGGAGTGTTAGGGCTTTTTATTACTTTTACAACATTTTTTAAATATTGCAAAATGGCAAGAAAGTGGCATTTTCAACTTTTCATTTATGGGGTTAACCCCTTCCTGCCGCGGCCCTTTTTCGATTTTGCGTTTTCATTTTTCACTCCCCACATTCAAAAATCTGTAACTTTTTTATTTTTCCATGTACAGAGCTGTGTGATGGTTTATTTTCTGCGTAACAAATTACACTTCAAAATGGTTGTACTTAATATTTCATGCCGTGTACCGGGAAGCGGGAAAAAAATTCCAAATGCAGTGACATTGGTAAAAAAAACGCATTTGTGCCGTATTCTTGTGGGCTTGGATTTTACGGATTTCACTGTGCACCCCAAATTACATGTCTACTTTATTCTTTGGGTCGGTACGATTACGGGGATACCAAATTTGTATAGGTTTTATAATGTTTTCATACATTTAAAAAAATTAAAACCTCCTGTACAAAATTTTTTTAAAGAAAAAGCTGTGGGGGCCTAATTTCATATATCAAAAAGTACCATAGAAAAGGCCAAAAAATTACACCATCCCTGTTTCTTCAAAATCAAAATACAAATTGGTGTGGGCATATAAAATATAACTTTTAATATAAATATTAAAAAATGCTAACAAACCTATCACATAAAATACGACAAAACATGCTGACCACGGTCTAGTTATTGGTACGTCTAGGGGGTACAATGACCATCACAATATGATGCAAACACAAACAGCATAAGGTATATAGACTCAAATTGTTGTAGGATGATTATAGACAACCTGTAGAGAGAGAATATCCAAATGCAAACACATACAGCATCAAATCTATAGACTCAAGATGGGGAAATACAATGAAAGAGAAAGAAAATTGTAAAGATCTCACCCATCCCGTGGTAGGACAAGACGAGGGTGGTGGATGCTGGGTCACAGGCACATCATGGTCAGGAAAGGATGAATAAACTGCCCCTAATTAACCCTCTACTCCACTCGCCCTATACACCCACATATAGCTCCCGTCCTGACAAGGACAGTCCCAGGTTATCCCTAATATATAGAATAACCCTGGTAAGCCCTATGGGTGTTAGAATCCAAAAGCGTTCCCGACGCGTTTCCAGTGCCACAACCAGTGGAACTTTCTTCAGGGGAAAAGAAATTATTCGTTCATAGTCCTGCTGCAGAGAACCTGACAATGGTCAGCAATCATGGATAAGCAGTGGCCCAATCCATTCCTGTAGCTCTTCGTGAGACCCAAAGCTACCATGGCGACGGATCGACGCTCCCCGATGACGTCACGGGGAGCGACGATCCACGGAAAGATGGCGGCGCCTGCGCTGATCAGCGGTAAAACACCCGCGGGTGTTACCGGTAAGCCTTTGCTGCAATATGCAGCAAAGACTTACCGGTTATGGAGAGGGCTCGGCCCGCGAGCCCTCTCCATGTACCGGGACCCGACATGTGACGTAGTACTACGTCACACGTCGGTAAGGGGTTAAACGCCCATGTATAACTGTTATTGTTATCGTTACTGTATATTTTGATAGATCAGAAATTTTGGGAGGCAGCCATACCTAAAATCTTAATGATTTTTACTGTTTATTTATTTTTATATCAGTTCCATGGAAAGGGGTTGACTTTAATTTATTTATTTTTTTTAATATTTTTCAGACCCCCTATGGTACTTTAACCCTAGGTTGTCTGATTGATACTATCATATACTGCCATACTACAGTATGGCAGTATATGGGGATTTTGCACATCATCTATTGCAATGTACAAATCACACATTGTAATAGATCAGCTAAAATCTTTGTATGACCCAAGGCTGTCATGCTCACAGATCGCTTCTCCCTTATGATGCCACAGAGAGCGACAATCTAAGCTAATAGGGGTGCTGG
Source organism: Engystomops pustulosus (assembly GCF_040894005.1). Lineage (NCBI taxonomy): Eukaryota > Metazoa > Chordata > Amphibia > Anura > Leptodactylidae > Engystomops > Engystomops pustulosus. The sequence continues at coordinate 101,723,281 of NC_092411.1, read as the reverse complement.
CACACACCTCCAGCTTCTTAATGCCGTTGGCAGCTTTGCCTGTGCTGATCGTGCTACCACCGATTAGGTGTTATTCAGGCCCGGCGCCAGCACCCGGCTAACCCGGGCAAGTGCCGGGGCCCCGGGGTACTGGAGGGGCCCACGGATCTCCCCGGGTCAGCAGGACATCTGCCCCGCTGCCCGGGAGATTCCTTTCCTCTCTCATTGCGATCTGTGTCCTCCGGACACAGATCGCGATGAGAGCATTTGCACTCAGTGCTGAAGGCTGAAGGACCTTTGATGATGTCATGGTCACATGACATGCTGGGGAAAGCAGTAACAACACGGAGAGAGCTGCATCAGGTGAGGGGGAGACATGACAGGGGCCAGGGAGGGGGTCAGTGTGTATACAGGAGGGGGTCAGTGTGTATACAGGAGGGGGTCAGTGTGTATACAGGAGGGGGTCAGTGTGTATACAGGAGGAGGGGGGCAGTGTGTATACAGGAGGAGGGGGGCAGTGTGTATACAAGAGGGGGTCAGTGTGTATACAGGAGGGGGTCAGTGTGTATACAGGAGGGGGTCAGTGTGTATACAGGAGGAGGGGGGCAGTGTGTATACAAGAGGGGGTCAGTGTGTATACAGGAGGGGGGCAGTGTGTATACAGGAGGGGGTCAGTGTGTATACAGGAGGGGGGCAGTGTGTATACAGGAGGGGGTCAGTGTGTATACAGGAGGGGGGGGGCAGTGTGTATACAAGAGGGGGTCAGTGTGTATACAGGAGGGGGTCAGTGTGTATACAGGAGGGGGGCAGTGTGTATACAGGAGGGGGGCAGTGTGTATACAGGAGGGGGTCAGTGTGTATACAGGAGGAGGGGGGCAGTGTGTATACAAGAGGGGGTCAGTGTGTATACAGGAGGGGGTCAGTGTGTATACAGGAGGGGGTCAGTGTGTATACAGGGGGCAGTGTGTATACAGGAGGGGGGGCAGTGTGTATACAGGAGGGGGGGCAGTGTGTATACAGGAGGGGAGGCAGTGTGTATACAGGAGGAGGAGGGGGCAGTGTGTATACAGGAGGAGGGGGGCAGTGTGTATACAGGAGGAGGGGGGCAGTGTGTATACAGGGGGCAGTGTGTATACAGGAGGGGGGGCAGTGTGTATACAAGAGGCAGTGTGTATACAGGAGGGGAGGCAGTGTGTATACAGGAGGAGGGGGGCAGTGTGTATACAGGAGGAGGGGGGCAGTGTGTATACAGGGGGCAGTGTGTATACAGGAGGGGGGGCAGTGTGTATACAAGAGGCAGTGTGTATACAGGAGGGGAGGCAGTGTGTATACAGGAGGAGGGGGGCAGTGTGTATACAGGGGGCAGTGTGTATACAGGAGGGGGGGGCAGTGTGTATACAAGAGGCAGTGTGTATACAGGAGGGGGGCAGTGTGTATACAGGAGGAGGGGGGCAGTGTGTATACAGGGGGCAGTGTGTATACAGGAGGGGGGCAGTGTGTATACAAGAGGCAGTGTGTATACAGGAGGAGGTGGGCAGTGTGTATACAGGAAGGGGGGCAGTGTGTATACAGGAGGGGGCAGTGTGTATACAGGAGGGGGCAGTGTGTATACAGGGGGAGGGGAGGAATGTGTACACGGGGATGGGGGGGGCAGTGTGACTACTGGAGGGCGGCCCATAAAGGGGCCCACTAGGGCTCTGTCGCCCAGGGGCCCACTAAAACCTGGAGCCGGCCCTGGTGTTATTAATGGGTGTATGTAACAAACACCCACCTTGTATGGAGAGGGCTCAGCCCTTGAGCAAACTTCATACAACAGCAGGTGATGTTTGATGTACTAATATGTCACACTTCAGTAAAGGGTGAATAACATGCAATTGAAGAAATGATACATATGAATTAAATCAAATGTATGTGCCCATATGTGAAAATCCCCTAAAGGCCCCGTCTATCTGGATTAACAGTAAATCTTCTGCGACCTTCATTATACTTGGAGCCTTGTAACCAACCTTTATTAATAATCTTTTTATTCTCTTTTCCTCCCCTTATATTCACGCATCCATCTTGTTGTATACCATCCCATCATGCATGCATTTTATGACATATGAAAAAAATACACATGTCATAATGCAACTTTACAAAACCACTTTCCATATATATTAGTTTATGCACATGTCCTCAATCCATCTGTTGTACTGTGTGTATCTAGCACAATAATATTTCCCAGATTCTTCAGGTTTCACTCCAGTGAGTTTGAGATAGACTTCTCCTCTACTTGTGTCTCTTGTAAGTGTTATACGTCCCTGGAAAAACTGACTATAAGCTACATTATTGTTGTAACATATTCTTCCTAACCACTGCAGGCCTTTTCCTTCAGGTTGACTGACCCACTCCACACAGTACATGTTGGTGCTGTCAGTGAGGGAGGCCCCGGTCACTTTACAGGTCACGTCCAGAGTCTCGGTTGGCTTCACAGTCCTAGGACCAGACTCTTTCATAGAGATTTGTGCAGTGACATCTGCAAAAAGGAAAAAAAAGTTAGTCTCTAAATTTTTGAAGTTTATTTTCTTACTGATGCTAAATGCAACCCACTTTGTAAAGACAATACAGCACTAAGTAACCACAGAAGTGTCTTCATGTCTGTCCTGAGACCTCTAAGGGATGTCTTCTCAGTATCTCTGTATACTGATTCTGCTCTGTAGATTTTTGGGTCTACCCTCTATTTAAATCCAATATCAATGGAATATATTTACATATTCAAAAACTGCTCTTTACATGACAAATCGTCTCTGAGAAATTAATGATAGATATTACTGTGAACATCCAACAATCAACTCCAACTTTCTTAGGGACCAAAAGTAATAAAATAAATTATAAGAATAGATTATTTTTGGCTAGAATAGAAAATTGTACTGTATTAGAAGAAAGTGACAATTAAAATGCCTCTTTTAGGGCAGTGACATCTGAAGCCGAATCCTAGTTACCATGAGCAAATTATGTAAAATAATATCTTACAGCTGTCATTAGTTGGTTAAATCAGTTTACTCCCGCAACACTAGGTGTACAGCCCAGAGATGATGCTGCCGCTGGGGCTGAACTAGTGTTTCACAAGCCAGAGTATACCCCCAGTCTAGACTATACCGAAAGTTAGTGGTCTAGGATACATTATACCCATGGTATATTCTGGCCCAGGCCAATTTATACATCAGAGCATAATCTTTTTATATCTCTGAGGCCTGTGACAACCTGGGTGTCCACAGTGATGGCTGTGAATGGCACCTGTGCCATAGGTTCACCACTATTGCCTTAGGTCTTATTATACCCCATATCAGTAGCATTGTGTTAAATTTTACAAAATTTTGTTGGCGATTCAGCAATGGTAAGTAAAGTGAGAAACCTAACTGATTAAAGCTAAAACACCAAACACGTAACTATGACTGTTGGCTGAGTTCCTGCATTTAGGTTTTCTGAAGTAGTTTTGGAATCCTAAACCAGTATATCATAATGGATAAGAACACATAAATGAGAGGTGCTACTCCTGGTTTGGACATAAAAAATGCTTCTAAAAACCTGAACGTGGGAAAAGAGTGCATCTGAGGATAAAACCTAAAGAGGTATTCCCCTTTGATGCACCACAGCTTGAGTAAAGGGCATGAGGAAGAGAGGGCCCACAATGTGACGGGGAGGAGAGGTGCCACAATAAAAAGGGGAGGAAGAGAGGGGGCTTCAATGTGAGAGGGGTTGAAATCCCAGGAAAGCTTGGGCATTATAAGTGGCGAGGTGGGTAAATAGAAGGGCTCACTAATTAGGGGTGGGGGCGAAAGTATATGGTGTGAAGATAATTTCCAATAGATTTAGCAATGTTGCCCCTTAAAAACAAGACAATTGTCCTTGGATATAACCAGGGCCGCATCTGCCATGAGGCGAGATGAAAATCTCGCCTCAGACGGCAGAATGCGGGTCCCTGTAAAGGGCGGCGAAATTTGCCGCTCTAAAGTGGACGATTCGGGCGTCCATTAACGCCTGAATCGCCCACCAGCTATAATAAATCGCGCCTGTCTCTTTAAGACACAGGCGCGATTTATACGCGGAGCGACGCAGCGCCTTTCCGGCAGCTGCGTCGCTCCGTTCTAAGCAGTGACACACGCGCCTGTGTCACTGTGCGGAGCCGCGGCTCACAGGAGAGCCGCGTGAAGACCGGAGCTGCGCGCCGAGGGAGCAGCTGCCTGCAGGTGAGTATGAGTTTCTTATTTTTCATGTACTTTCATTAAATGTGGGGAGGTTTCATGTTATACTGGGAGGGGGGGTACTATATAGGGCTAGAAAACGTTTGATATTTGGGGGGGGGGGGCGCTATAGATATCATATGGGGCCATAATTATTTTATACTGGGGGGGGGGGTGCTATATATATTATTTGGGGCCATAATTATTTTATACTAGGGGGGGGATGCTATATGTATTATTTGGGGCCATAATTATTTTATACTAGGGGGGGATGCTACATATATTATTTGGGGCCATAATTATTTTATACTAGGGGGGGGGGATGCTATATGTATTATTTGGGGCCATAATTATTTTATACTAGGGGGGGATGCTACATATATTATTTGGGGCCATAATTATTTTATAATGGGGGGGGGGTGCTATATGTATTATTTGGGGCCATAATTATTTTATACTAGGGGGGGGGGGTGGTGCCATATATATTATTTGGGGCCATAATTATTTTATACTGGGGGGATGCTATATATTATATATCACTATATTACTAAGCTGGGAGGCTGTATATGGGATACAGTATATTACTAAGCTGGGTGAATGTATATGGGATACAGTATATTACTAAGCTGGGAGGGGGCTGTATCTGGGATACAGTATATTACTAAGCTGCAGTGGCTGTATATGGGATACAGTATATGACTAAGCTGCATGGGCTGTATATGGGATACAGTATATTACTAAGCTGGGTGGATGTATATGGGATACAGTATAATACTAAGCTGGGAGGGCTGTGTATGGGATACAGTATATTACTAAGCTGGGAGGGGGCTGTATATGGGATACAGTATATTACTAAGCTGGGAGGCTGTATATGGGATACAGTATATTACTAAGCTGGGAGGGGGCTGTATATGGGGTACAGTATATTACTAAGCTGGGAGGATGTTTATGGGATACAATATATTACTAAGCTAGGAGGGGACTGTATATCAGGTACAGCATATTACTAAGCTGGGAGGGGACTGTATATCGGGTACAGCATATTACTAAGCTGGGGGGATGTATATGGGATACAGTATATTACTAAGCTGGGGGATGTATATGGGATACAGTATATTACTAAGCTGGGGGGATGTATATGGGATACAGTATATTACTAAGCTGGGGGGGCTGTATATGGGATACAGTATATTACTAAGCTGGGGGGATGTATATGGGATACAGTATATTACTAAGCTGGGGGGCTGTATATGGGATACAGTATATTACTAAGCTGGGGGGCTGTATATGGGATACAGTATATTACTAAGCTGAGGGGGCTGTATATGGGATACAGTATATTACTAAGCTGGGGGGCTGTATATGGGATACAGTATATTACTAAGCTGGGGGGCTGTATATGGGATACAGTATATTACTAAGCTGGGGGGATGTATATGGGATACAGTATATTACTAAGCTGGGGGGCTGTATATGGGGTACAGTATATTACTAGGCTGGGGGGCTGTATATGGGATACAGTATATTACTAAGCTGGGGGGGCTGTATATGGGATACAGTATATTACTAAGCTGGGGGGGCTGTATATGGGATACAGTATATTACTAAGCGGGGGGGCTGTATATGGGATACAGTATATTACTAAGCTGGGAGGGGACTGTATATCGGGTACAGCATATTACTAAGCTGGGGGGATGTATATGGGATACAGTATATTACTAAGCTGGGGGCCTGTATATGGGGTACAGTATATTACTAAGCTGGGAGGGGACTGTATATCGGGTACAGCATATTACTAAGCTGGGGGGATATATATGGAATACAGAATATTACTAAGCTGGGAGGGGACTGTATATGTGGGGCAAGATTTTATTTAAGCTGTATGGGAGCTGTATATAATTTAATTGGGGGGGGGGTGAATAACGAGGCCTTTAAATATATGAGAGCAGGGATATATAAAAATAAATGTATTATATATATATATATATATATATATATATATATATTCATTAGGGGGTGCTATATATTTATTAGTTATAGGATACAGATTACTTTGCATCATGTAAACCAAATGTTGGGGGGGGGGTCTGTAATAATAAATTGGGGGTGTTGTATATTGATTGGTGCTTAGCATGCTATAATTCCAGTAGACTAATATATATATATATATATATATATATATATATATATATATATATATATAATGAAGGGATGTGTTATATGTGGGGAGAGTGCGGTCAGTTGTGTTGTGAGGGGTATATATTATTTAGGAGCACAGTGTTGTTTTCCAGGAGACTTTATACTGTAAGTGACTGTGGTATATTTAGGGACGCCGGGTGGAGATGCTGCACGGAGCTGAAGATATCTGGCCATGAATTCACCTGTGATACGTCATGAATAAAGTTCTACTGATGGAAGAGATTGTCATCTATAAGGTACTAGATGCCACTAATGACTCTCAGATCCTGTAGTCAGTCACACAGTGTCAGGGAGCTGTCTGTAGGGTTGTTAATTGTTAGTAAAGTTTAAGGATTTACTTAACAGGGAGCGTGGGGGGGGGGGAAGCATTTTAATATTCGCCTCGGGCAGCAAATATGCTAGAATCGGCCCTGGATATAACCACCTCTTAGTGTTCATTACCACAAGATGAGTACTGGATATGCAGTAATTTCTGGCTATTTCATATGCAAAAACAATTTATTTCTTTCAGCGATCACTCAAGTGTTGTATCCAAAGACAGCTGTCCTCCAATGTCCTCCAAAGGAACATGACAACATTTATGGGAAATTATCTTTCCACAGTTTTATTGGGATGTTTTATTTAATACATTTAATTAAAGAAATTTATGTAAAAACTGGGGTTTTTCAAATCCAATGTTCAATGATTTTCATGGATGTCTTACAGAACCAATGGTTTTTCACATTGGGGCTCATTTACTAAGGCCCCTTCCACACTTGCGTTGCAGATAGCGTCAGAGTCTGATCAGGGTGCGATCAGGGTTTGGTCAGTGAAAAACGCACATTTTGCATCAGAGTGCAATCAGTTTTCAGTCAGAGTTTGTTCAGTGTCTCAGTTTTTCATGCGCATTTTCAATGCAATTTCAACGCAATTTCAATGTGTTTTATACGCGCAGGTAATGCACATGAAAGGACTCAGGGCTGAGCTCTATCTTTTCTATGGCAATTGATGCGTGAAAAACGCAAAGTCTGAAATGCAAAATGCAAGTCTGAAAAGACCCATTGATTACAATGGGTCAGAGTGCAATGCAAGTTCTTCGCGTCAAAAGCACACGCAGAAAACTCGTGTGAAAAACGCAAGTGTGAAAGGGGCCTAAGGCCCCTTCCACACTTGCGTTGCAGATCACGTCAGATTTGATCAGGGTGCGATCAGGGTTTGGTCAGTGAAAAACTGACATTTTTCATCAGAGTTTAATCAGTTTTCAGTCAGAGTTTGTTCAGTGTGTCAGTTTTTGGACTCAGGACTGAACTCTATCTTTTCTATGACAATTGATGCGTGAAATGGACTCAGGACTGAGCTCTATCTTTTCTATGACAATTGATGCGTGAAAAACGCATTGCACTTGCGTGTGTTTCAGAGTGCAATGTGTTTTTGATACATCTCCATAGACTTCTATGGTGCATTTTTCATGCGTGTGACTTGCAAAAGTAGAGCATGTCGAGATTTAAACCCGCGTTAAAAAAAACGCATGTGTGCGTGAAAAAAAATGCAAGTGTGAAAAAGCCTATTGACTACAAAGCCCATTTTTTTCCAAAGATTAGATTTCTGTATGAATAGAATTGGTCTACACAATGTTGCTCCGACTGTCCTGGTATTTGTATATAATTACCTCTACCACTTTAGAACACATATTTTTCATCAAAAGATCATATCTTGTTTTCTTCATTTTATTTTTTTAAATTTTTTTCATTTTCCATCTCCCCTCCTCTCTCTAAGCTCTGGGATGAATGAAACCATATATTAAAAATTTAAGTGAAGTAGAAATGATTCTGATTCATGATAAGGGATTCCATATGTATGCATTGGCTGTGTGAAAGGCTGCAACCTCATAAAAAAAATGGGAGGGGAGTTATTATCTTTTCCCTACTTCCACGCAACAGGATGAAGGAGGGGCTACACCAATACATACGCAACATCTCGTCCTGTGATAGCTCCCTGCCTACTCAGGGACTTCTAGCATTGCCTACTACCAGGTTAGCCCCTTACTAGTACAGCCTGTCACCCCTATCATGGTAGCCCTGCATTACATATGTGAAGAAGTGGGGTGTTATAGGGAACCATTTTTGACTGGTGAGATTACACGTGAATACAGTTTAAGCCTCGGGAACCCTTGGAAGTATGGAATTCCATGTCAATGTTGTTCACCTAATACTTAGGCCAAAATGATCTGCCTTTAATCTGGGATAGAAATTGAGACCAAACTGACAATTCTGCCCTATGTGCAGCCGTACAACCGGATTAAATGAAAAGGAATGCCAGCCGTAGCCATAGCCAGATGTTAATAAAAATTCTGCCCATATTGATTTTTGTTGTAAATGCCAGTTTACCTAAGAAAGACAATAAGCTTGGCAGCATGTGCATGTTCTTTTGGCATTTAGAGGACATATACCATCAGATTTACTGACAATAGAATGCCCTAACTCACTTGTTCGTTATGGTCTTTAGGGGATGGCAACATTTTTGATAAGTCTTGAAATCTCTTCAGATACCCTCTACATGGGTGAAATAGATTTTTTTTTACTTTAACCTCTATTCATTGATGGGGAACTGTACTGGGTTATTTCCAGTAGTTTTAAAGACATGAACAAAGTATCCATAATTAGCCAATCCATTTAATCCATTCAAGATATTTTTTGTAGGGACCATGTACACATACAATATTAAAGGCTGAACCCATGACAATCTGCAGATACATTTTCACGTCATGTTTTTGGACCCATCTACTGTCACATATGTAAAACTGAAACTTATGATAAAGGCCAAGATACTAGTGTAAAAATGGCAGAAATCTAAACCACTCCCTATAATTACCATATATGCAGGTCCGCAGTCCATCTGTTACACTGTGAGTCTCGAGCACAATAATATTTCCCAGATTCTTCAGGTTTTGCTCCAGTGAGTTTGAAGTAAACTTCTCCTTTACTTGTGTCTCTTGTGAGTGTTACACGTCCCTGGACCGATAGGCCATAATTTATATGATTATTAAAACATATTCTACCTAACCACTCCAGGCCTCTCCCTTCAGGCTGTCGGACCCAGTGTACACAGTGCATGTTGGTGCTGTCAGTGAAGGAGGCTCCGGTCACTTTACAGGTCATGTCTAGAGTTTGTGTTGGTTTCACAATCCAGGGACCAGACTCCAGCATAGAGATTTGAGATGTGACACCTGTATTAAAAAAATGTAAAAAGCAATAACATAAAGGGAAAAGTTCTAAGATATTTTCTTAGATATAATTGTGTATAATAAAATTATTCTTTAACACAACCCACATTGAAGTGACAGTACAATACTGAGTAACCAAAGGAGAGTCTTCATGTCAGCTCTGGATTTCTCTACAGAGCTTCAGAATGGGTGTGCAGTGATGACACTCAGTGGAAATTTCCTAAACAGTGATCTCTATTTAACCTCAGTGTTACCTGCATACATTTACATATATTTTACATATATTATGCGCAATAAGAGAAAATAAAAACCAGCTGCAGTAGCCTTTATGTCTGTGTCTCTGTCTCCTTTCCTCAACACTAGCTCCCTCTGCCTAGGGGAAAAATTTGCATTTCTGCTGTCTGATGTCAACTCTAGAAAGATGCTCCCCCCCCCCCCCAATTTTTAATCACATATGATTTTACAGTTTTCACTATGCAATCAAAGTGACAAATGTCCTTTATTCTTCAAGTCAGTACAGTAATTATTAGAAAATTAATACAGATTTTTTAAATTAAAAAAAAAAGAATTTTCAGACCCCCTAGGGTACTTTAACCCTAGGTTGTCTGATTGATCCTATGATGCCCATGATGGTGTAGTGTGGAGCGGATGCAACACAGGGACATTGCAAGTAACTAGGCATTCAAATTCAATGTCAAAATAACTTCAGTATTCCTCAAAGGACACATATTTTCAGTTTTTATATAAAAAATATTTTGGATTATTTTTACTTTCCTTGGCAAAATTTATTTTAGTCTCTGTCTTTGCTGGCTTTATTTGTTTTTCACAAAATTTATTTTCTTTCTCTATGAGGCCTCATGCATGCGATCCTATGAAGTTCCATAAGCCTTCTATTGAGCCTGTCGATGGTGCATTTATTTTCAATTACTATCAGTAGTGTAAGTGTTGCTCATTTGCTGATATCAGCCGGACCACAAATAACAGCACACAGTCCTTTCGCTTGCAGTCCACAGGCAAACACAGCTGTGTGTATGAGGCCTAATCCTGTAAAGATGAACTGATACTTTTATGTTTTAGTCATTTAAATGCTTTATCTTTATTTATTTCCTTATCTTATAGAGAACCTGTCATGCAAATTAATCTGCCCAAAATAAATACTTCATTAAAAACTATGGTGAAAAAACATTGCCCTTATCCCTAAATGGTTCCTTTCCATGGCTGCGATGTTAAAAAAATCAGTTTTTAACTTCTCTCGGACTGCCCGCTGACTTTAGACGTCAGGGGGCGCAGGTCCGGAGTCTTCATCAATGTCTTAAGACGTCTCTGCAGTTTTCTGCTGCTCCTGCACTAATTGCGGGAGCAGGACCCGGTCTCCGGGTGTCGGAGGCACCCGGGGACCCTAGGGAGAAGCGGTTCGTTACCACTTCTCCGCTCCTCCGTGCATCGCGCTGAATGAGGGTGATGTATAGAGGAGCTGAGCTGGCGCGGCCACTGGCTCCATAGACTTGGTGGTCATGTGACCTCCGGGTCTAAGGCCGGCGGTAATCATGGCGTTTTGAACCAGTTTTTGGGACGTTTTTCTTAAAAATGGCACAAAAACAGGTTCAAAACGCCACGTGTGCCGCCGGCCTAAAGGGGTTAATCAGAGCTGCTGGGTCTAGTTAGACCCAGTACAGCTCTGATACGAATTTACAGTGACAGGTGGGCGTTCCACTGTAAATTAGGCTCTTATAGATGCCTCAGATACAGGGGAAAACTTGTAAAAGAAAAAAAAAAGTGAAAATGTAGAAAAAAAAGCCCCCCGGGGGTCTTTTATGACCTCATGGGGGACATATAAAGTAAAAGCACACACACACAAAATATTAACCTGTTCACACTCCGCATCCGATATATTGGACGCTGAGCGCAGTGACATTATATCGGACGCAAGCGCTACTTGCACTTTGGCACCTCGGTGGGTGGTGTCGGCATCCGACAACCCTCCGATGACATCACGTCTATCTATCGTCGCCATTGACCAATCAATACAGAGTGGCCAATGACAGCGATCTATGATGATTTTTGGGCAGATCTTACTAGCCCAATGCTCTCCAACATCGCTATTTTGTGATTGGTGGAGTTGGAGAGAGTTTTCCTAGTGATCTGTTCCTTTACTGTACCCCAAAACACACAATTAGGGTGGAGGATGAGTAGGAGTAGCATGGAGGAGGAGTTGTAGTAGCGTGGGGGAGCAGGCGTAGCGTGGAGGAGCAGGCGTAGTGGGGAGGAGCAGGCGTGGTGTGCAGGAGCAGGCGGAGTTGGAGTAGCATGGAGGAGTAGGCATTTTGTGGAGGAGAAAGCATTTTGTGGAGGAGCAGGCGTGGAGTAGAGGAGCAGGCATTGTGTGGAGGAGTAGGCGTTGTTCTGTGTAGGTTGTGTACTATCCCCCCCTCATGTCGCAGAAGACATATACTGACTTGGAAGTATATAATTATATGGCCTCCGATATGGAGTCTGCTAGCGGGGACGAGTGTGGGGATGTTTTATTTGTCCATCTTGTCCTCACAAAGCGACTCCGCTGCCTCTGTACAAGGTACCAGTACAGAAGCCCCAAAGGCGGACCGTATTTTGGATTTGTTGGACCAGTGGATTTGTTGGACCAGGTACTTCAGCCATACAATGCCAAGCAGAAGTTGAGGGTTTGGTACAAGAAGCTGTCCGTGCACATCATGCAGATGGTGCCGGACAGAGGGGAACTTTACTGTAATTTTAAGAGGTGGTAGTCAAGCAGTCTATATTTAGAGACCAGGAAGGGTGGAGTGCTAGTACACCTGGAAGCGAGGCCACAACACAGATTGTACCAGTGCAGCACTTACCAGGAGAAGTTCCCCAAACTGCCAGTAAGGGAGGACACAGAAGAGGTGCAGGGTGTGCTCCAAAAGGGGCATAAAAAACAAACAATATACCATTGTGGCCTTTTCCCCCGAGAAACCAGGGTTATGTATGAAGGAGTGTTTCAGAATTTACCACACGTCCCTGTATATATAATTGTACCCTGATGCACACAGCTCACACAGCTTATACATCATGCCGCATGCCCCACCTTCCCTGCATCATTATTTTTGGAGTGTTTGTCTCCCGCGGCAGGAACTGGGCACAAGATGACAAAATGGATAATTTGTACTATGCAATATCCATTATGCATCATCCTTGGGGTCCACCTGTGAGGTTAAAATGCTCACTACAACCCTAGATTTTAATTTGTGGAAGGGTGTAGTTTTGAAATAGGTTCCGTTCTCAGGAGTTTCTACTGTACTGATCTGTAAGGGCATCTACAAATGTTTTATGGTACCATAAAAGGGTTGCCCTTTCCTAAAATGGGGTCACTACTCGGGGGTTTCTATTGTACTGGTACCTCAGGTGCATCCCAACACCAGTCTAGTGTAAAGGGTGCTCCAAAAGCTAGATTTTGCTTGTCCCTTCTCAGGCCTGACGTTTCCCCAGCCTGTAGACTATTGCCACACATGGGGTGTTACAATACTCGTAATAACCCACAGAATGATTTTTGGGGTGTTTATCCACAGTGGCATGGGTTGGGCTGATTTAATTTGTCACTACAATAACACATTTGAGAAAACAATGCAATTTTTACACTGACCCATTCATTTTGTATTACATTTGGCCCAGCATCTCAGGGGTTAAAATGTTCATACAACCGTAGATAAATTCTTTGAGGGGTGCCGTTTCCTAAAATGGAGTCACTACTCGTGGGTTTCTATTGTACTGGTACCTCAGGGTACCAGTACCTCGGCTCATTCCCTTCTTAGCCCTGCTGTGTACCCAGCCTGTCAATTATTGGCACATGTGTGGTATTGCCGTACTCAGGACAACCCATAGAATGATTTTTGTGGTGTCTGTCTAAAGTACCATGGGTTGGGCACAATGTATGAGGCACTAATATGACATTTTTGAGATAAAAAAAATTAAAATACAGTAAAATTTTTACTCTGCACCATTTACTTTGCATTAGATTTTGACCGGCATGTTGAGGGTTAAAATGCTCACCACAAGCCCAGAATTCTTTGAGGGGTCTAGTTTCCAAAATGGTATAATTTTTTGGGTCTTTCTATTGCACTGGTACCTCACAGGCCCTGTGAACATGACATGGCACTCCAAATTCAGACATGTGAAAACGCAGATCCAAAAGCAAAATTTTGCTCCTTCCCTTCTCAGCCCTGCTGTGTGCCCAGACAGTCAATTATTGGCACATGTGTGGTATTGCTGTACTTGGGACAACCCGCAGAATAATTTTTGTGGCGCTTGTCTAAAGTACCATGGGTTGGGCACAACATATGAGGCACTAAAATGACATTTTTGAGATAAAAACACAATTTTTACTCTGCACCATTTACTTTGCATTATATTTTGATGAGCATGTAGGGGGTTAAAAAGCTCACCATAACCCCAGATAAATTCTTTAAGGGGTCTAGTTTCCTAAATGGTGACGTTTGTGGAGGGTTTCTATTGTACTGTTACTTCAGGGGCTCTTCAAGTACACTGTGGCACCACAAAACATTTGTAGCCAAATAGGCCAGCAAAAACCCAATAGCATGAACACTGTTCTGGACATCGCTGTTTGACGAAACAGCAGTTGACATCCACATGTCTGGTATTGCTGTACACGGAAGAAGCAGAGCAAAAATTTTGGGATATATATTTACCTCAAATTCCTTCTGAATGTGTCCATTTTAGGGCTAAATGAGAATAATCTTATTAAAAAATTGAAATTTCTAAATTTTCACTCCATTTTTGTTCACTTCCAGAGAAAGAATTAAAGAGTTAACAGACATCTAAAATGCTGATTTGAATAGGTTGAGATGTTAGGTTCATAAAATGGTGTTACTTGTGGGGTATATAATACATAAGCCTTTATAGGGCACTTCCAAACTGAATTGGTCACCAAAAATTTTGCATTTTTCAAATCTCTTGAAAATCTGAGAAGTTGCTACTAAAACTTGAAACCTTCTCAAATCCGTAAAATTAAATGGAAACATAAAACAAATTATGGAAATAAAAATAAAAGGTTTCCAATGGCAAAAGGTTTCTACAAAAAAAAAATTGTGGTATGACTTTTTGTCTAAAAGGTAGAACAATTGAAACTTTGAAAATTGTATTTTTTTCAAATTTTTCCTAAATTTTTTAATTTTTACCCCCCCAAAAAAGAACTGATCACCGAAATGACACTAATAACATAAAGTTATTACCACAGGAAGAGACACATTTTTAAAAAAGGGACTGAGCCTTAACTTACAAACAGGCTGCGTCATTTAGGAGTTAAACTTGTATGCAACTCACCATGGGTGAATCCAGTGACACTACTTGAGTCTTATAAAGCCCTGCATCTCCATGAGTTACTTGAATTGTCTTGCCTTCTTTTTCCTGATTCACAGGATATGATATTCTGCTGTATCGAGAGCTCTGTTACATCATTGGGCTCTTAAAGTCTCTTGACCAGGACGACATTGGCAAAGGTCTTGTTACATCTGCAACATCTAGACCCTGTATGTATCTGATCACATGAAATCACAGCATGCCTCCGTAGAGGATGGGGAGAAGTAGAAATCCATGGAGTATGGGGAGGAGTAGTCCACGGAGGCATGCGGTGATTTTATGTGATCAGATATATGCATGGTGAGATAAGAGATGGAAGGGGCCAGTCGAGCAGGACAAGCCTTTTCTTTTAAAGGAAATATAATATAAAGATTTATGTAAGGGATGTAAAAGAGTCCTAGTCAATAGGACTCTATACAAACTTGTCATCAGCTCTATATGTTAAAATATAGTTTACTAAATTTTACGAAACCATTTTCGATATATTAGTTTACGCACATGTCCATCTGTTGTAGGGTGTGTGTCGAGCACAATAATATTTCCCAGATTCTTCAGGTTTCACTCCAGTGAGTTGAGATAAACTTCTCCTCTACTTGTATCTCTTGTAAGTGTTACACACGTCCCTGTAAAAACTGACTATAAGCTACACTATTTTCATAACATATTCTTCCTAACCATTCCAGGCCTTTTCCTTCAAGTTGTCTGACCCACACCACACAGTGCATGTTGGTGCTGTCAGTGAGGGAGGCCCCGGTCACTTTACAGGTCACGTCCAGAGTCTCGGTTGGCTTCACAGTCCTAGGGCCAGACACTTTCATAGAGATTTGTGCAGTGACATCTGCAAAAAGGAAAAAAAAGTCAGTCTCTAAATTTTTGAAGTTTATTCTCTTACAGAGACTTAAATGTGACCCACTTTGTAAAGACAATACAGCTGTTACGTCTTTGCCTGTATCGTCTTCTGTCCGCGGTATGCGGCTTAGAAGGCGTTGAGGTTGTTCAGTGTTCCTGTGTGTGAACTGGGACTGAAATTGCTGCAGGGTTGATTGTTGCACCACACCCGCTTCCCTGCAGTCTAGCAACAGTTAACCTGCTGTGAATGACAGATCTCTCCTCCAGTCACCTTGAGGGGAGGTTCCCCAGTCACCTATATTACTTCCCAGCACAGGTTCCCCAGCGCTGGTAATACTCGTATTTTCAGCTCCCCAGTCCTTTCAGCGTTTTGTTCTTATATTTACTTCTCTGGCATTCTGACTTTGGCTTTCTGATTCTGCTTATATATTGCTCTCTCCGTTGTGACCCGGTTTACCTGACTTCGCTACCTGTGTGTATTGTTTGTTTGTCGTGTTCTTTGTCTGCACTGTGGCCTAGGAAGGGATCGTCTTCGTGGTTGTCCCGTATCAATAGGATACCGGAGGCAAGTAGGCAGGTGACAGCATTGGGGGGCTCAGACTTAGGGCTCACTGTCTGGTTTGTTGCCCCTGAATCCCCGAGCCATCATTACAACAGCATTAAGTAACCACAGCAGTGTCTTCATGTTTGTCCGGAGACCTCTAAGGGATGTCTTCTCAGTATCTCTGTATACTGATTCTGCTCTGTAGATTTTTGAGCTACCTTCTATTTAAATCCAATATCAATGGAATATATTTACATATTCAAAAACCAAACTTTATATGACAAATGGTCTCTGAGAAATTACTGATAGACATTCCTGTGAACATCTGACAATCAACTCCAGCTTTTTTTAGGGACCAAAAATAATAAAATAAATTGTAAGAATAGATTATTTTTGGCTAGGATAGAAAATTGTACTGTATTAAAAGAAAGTGACAATTAAAATGCCTCTTTTAGGGCAGTGACTTCTTTGAAGCCAATTCCTAGTTACCATGAGCAAATGATGTAAATTAGCCAATAATATCTTACAGCGTCATTAGTTGGTTAAATCAGTTTTCTCCCGCAACACTAGGTGTACAGCCCAGAGATGATGCTGCCGCTGGGGCTGAACTAGTGTTTCACAAGCCAGAGTATACCCCCAGTCCAGACTATACCGAAAGTTAGTGGTCTAGCATAGATTATACCCATGGTATATTTTGGCCTGGGACAATTTATACATCAGAGCATAATCTTTTTATATCTCTGAGGCCTGTGATGGGGTGACAACCATGGTGTCCACAGAGATGGCTGTGAATGGCACCTGTGCCATAGGTTAACCACTATTGCCTTAGGTCATATTATACCCCATATCAGTAGCATTCCCAAAGAGCTGTTTGCCATCGTTGAGCCCTGTTGCCTGAGCCCATCTGCAAACTCCATATCCAAGGTAGAAACTTCTCTAACCTGTGAGCATTTTCACTTTCTGTTTTGTATTGGGCAGGTTTGTTGTTGGAGTACCACTATTTTATCAGCAGGTGACAATAGTGTCTCACCATGCAGTGCTACAGGATCCATCTGCTCTACAGTAGAGATTAGTTTTTGCGTAAATTCAATTTGTGGAAGCTATGGCATATTTTCCTGGTATTTGTATATAATTACCTCTACCACTTTAAAACACATATTTTTCATCAAAAGATCATATCTTGTTTTCTTCATTTTATTTTTTTCAATTTTTTTCATTTTCCATCTCCCCTCCTCTCTCTAAGCTCTGGGATGAATGAAAGCATATATTAAAATGATTCTGATTCATGATAAGGGATTTCATTTCTATGCATTAAGCACCTGGCTGTGTGGAAGTCTGCAACCTCATTAAAAAAAATGTGAGAGGGGTGATTATCTTTTCCCTACTTCCACGCAACAGGATAAAGGAGGGGCTACATCAATACCTATG
This sequence comes from Engystomops pustulosus, assembly GCF_040894005.1. Classification (NCBI taxonomy): domain Eukaryota; kingdom Metazoa; phylum Chordata; class Amphibia; order Anura; family Leptodactylidae; genus Engystomops; species Engystomops pustulosus. The sequence goes on along the minus strand of NC_092411.1, from coordinate 101,705,487 downwards.
CAACATCTCGTCCTGTGATAGCTCCCTGCCTACCCTGACTTCTAGCATTGCCTACTACCAGGTTAGCCCCTTACTAGTACAGCCTGTCACCCCTATCATGGTAGCCCTGCATTACACATGTGAGGAAGGGGGGTGTAATAGGGAACCATTTTAGACTGGTGAGATTACACGTGAATACAGTTTAAGCCTCGGGAACCCCTGGAAGTATGGAACTCCATGTCAATGTTGTTCACCTAATACTCAGGCCAAAATGATCTGCCTTTAAACTGGGATAGAAATTGAGACCAAACTGACAATTCTGCTCTATGTGCAGCCGTACAACCGGATTAAATGAAAAGGAATGCTAGCCGTAGCCATAGCCAGATGTCAACAAAAATTCTGCCCATATTGATTTTTGTTGTAAATGCCAGTTTACCTAAGAAAGACAATCAACTTGGCAGCATGCGCATGTGCTTTTGGCATTTAAAGGACATATACCATCAGATTTACTGATAATAGAATGCCCTAACTTACTTGTTTGTTATTACTTTAACCTCTATTCATTGATGGGGAGCTGTACTTGGTTATCTCCAGTAGTTCTAAAGACATGAACAAAGTATCCATAATTAGCCAATCCATTTAATCCATTCAAGATATTTTTTGTAGGGACCATGTACACATACAATATTATAGGCTGAACCCATGACAATCTGCAGATACATTTTCATGTCATGTTTTTGGACCCATCTACTGTCACATATGTAAAACTGAAACTTATGATAAAGGCCAAGATACTAGTGTAAAAATGGCAGAAATCTAAACCACTCCCTATAATTACCATATATGCAGGTCCGCAGTCCATCTGTTACACTGTGAGTCTCGAGCACAATAATATTTCCCAGATTCTTTAGGTTTCACTCCAGTGAGTTTTTAGTAAACTTCTCCTTTACTTGTGTCTCTTGTGAGAGTTACACGTCCTTGTACCGATTGCCCATAATTTATTTCATTATTATAACATATTCTACCTAACCACTCCAGGCCTTTCCCTTCAGGTTTTCCGACCCAGTGTACACAGTGCATATTAGTTCTATCAGTGAGGGAGGCTCCGGTCATTTTACAGGTCATGTCCAGAGTTTGTGTTGGTTTCACAATCCTGAGACCAGATTCCAGCATAGAGATTTGCGATGTGACACCTGCAAAAAAAAAAAAGGTAAAAAGCAAAAACATAAACTGAAAAGTTCTGAGATAATTTCTCATTGTGCATAATTATATAATGCCTTAAAATACGACCCACATTGCATTGACAGTACAACACTGAGTAACCAAAGGAGAACCTTCATGACAGGATTGGAATCTATAGATTCTTAGAATGGGTGCACAGTAATGCCGCTCAGTGGAATTTTCCTTGACACTGATCTCTAGTTAAGCTCAGTGTTATGCACATAAATTTACATATATTTTGCTATGTCCAATAAAATAACACTGAAAAAGTATGAAATGTAAAAATAAGTCAGTAGTGGTGTGGTATCAAACCTTAGCTTCAATATTTATGTAAACTAAGGTGATAACTAGAGATGAGCGAACATGCTCGTCCGAGTTTGATGCTCGTTCGAGCATTAGCGTACTCGAAACTGCTCGTTGCTCGGACGAATACTTCGCCCGCTCGAGAAAATGGCAGCTCCCGCCGTTTTGCTTTTTGGCGGCCAGAAACAGAGCCAATCACAAGCCAGAAGACTCTGCACTCCACCCAGCATGACGTGGTACCCTTACACGTCGATAGCAGTGGTTGGCTGGCCAGATCAGGTGACCCTGGGATAGACTAGCCGCTGCCCGCGCTGCTCGGATCATTCTGTGTCTGGATGCCGCTAGGGAGAGAGCTGCTGCTGGTCAGGGAAAGCGTTAGGGTGTTCTATTAGCTTACTGTTAGGCAGGAGTGATTCTCCAAGAACCCAACAGCCCTTCTTAGGGCTACAATAACGTTCTACTTTTTTTTTTTTTATTTGCATCTAGTACCATTTTGTGAGGAATTAGCAGGGGGACTTGCTACCGTTGTGTTTAAACACCAAAGTGGGAAAATTTAGTAGGGGTTGGATTTCAATTAGGCACAGTCTGCCATTTGTCCTTTTTTATTTTACGTTTATTTTGTTTAATAACTCAGCGTCATCTCATCTGGCATAGTAGTGTGCTTTCATACTTGGCTAGAAAATAGCCATAGGAGAATCCAAACGGCTTACGCCTACAGTAGCGTTATATATTTGATTTCTGGTTGATCTGCTGGTGGCTGTACTTGCTGCAGTGCATCTAGTAGCCAATTGTGAGCAATTTCTAGTGAGACTTGCGACCGCTGTGTTTTGCGCTTAGTGACGCACATATCCATTGCAAAGACCGAAGTGGGAAAATTTAGTAGGGGTTGGATTTCAATTAGGCACAGTCTGCCATTTGTCCTTTTTTATTTTACGTTTATTTTGTTTAATAACTCAGCGTCATCTCATCTGGCATAGTAGTGTGCTTTCATACTTGGCTAGAAAATAGCCATAGGAGAATCCAAACGGCTTATGCCTACAGTAGCGTTATATATTTGATTTCTGGTTGATCTGCTGGTGGCTGTACTTGCTGCAGTGCATCTAGTAGCCAATTGTGAGCAATTTGTAGTGAGACTTGCGACCGCTGTGTTTTGCGCTTAGTGACGCACATATCCATTGCAAAGACCGAAGTGGGAAAATTTAGTAGGGGTTGGATTTCAATTAGGCACAGTCTGCCATTTGTCCTTTTTTATTTTACGTTTATTTTGTTTAATAACTCAGCGTCATCTCATCTGGCATAGTAGTGTGCTTTCATACTTGGCTAGAAAATAGCCATAGGAGAATCCAAACGGCTTACGCCTACAGTAGCGTTATATATTTGATTTCTGGTTGATCTGCTGGTGGCTGTACTTGCTGCAGTGCATCTAGTAGCCAATTGTGAGCAATTTGTAGTGAGACTTGCGACCGCTGTGTTTTGCGCTTAGTGACGCACATATCCATTGCAAAGACCGAAGTGGGAAAATTTAGTAGGGGTTGGATTTCAATTAGGCACAGTCTGCCATTTGTCCTTTTTTATTTTACGTTTATTTTGTTTAATAACTCAGCGTCATCTCATCTGGCATAGTAGTGTGCTTTCATACTTGGCTAGAAAATAGCCATAGGAGAATCCAAACGGCTTACGCCTACAGTAGCGTTATATATTTGATTTCTGGTTGATCTGCTGGTGGCTGTACTTGCTGCAGTGCATCTAGTAGCCAATTGTGAGCAATTTGTAGTGAGACTTGCGACCGCTGTGTTTTGCGCTTAGTGACGCACATATCCATTGCAAAGACCGAAGTGGGAAAATTTAGTAGGGGTTGGATTTCAATTAGGCACAGTCTGCCATTTGTCCTTTTTTATTTTACGTTTATTTTGTTTAATAACTCAGCGTCATCTCATCTGGCATAGTAGTGTGCTTTCATACTTGGCTAGAAAATAGCCATAGGAGAATCCAAACGGCTTACGCCTACAGTAGCGTTATATATTTGATTTCTGGTTGATCTGCTGGTGGCTGTACTTGCTGCAGTGCATCTAGTAGCCAATTGTGAGCAATTTGTAGTGAGACTTGCGACCGCTGTGTTTTGCGCTTAGTGACGCACATATCCATTGCAAAGACCGAAGTGGGAAAATTTAGTAGGGGTTGGATTTCAATTAGGCACAGTCTGCCATTTGTCCTTTTTTATTTTACGTTTATTTTGTTTAATAACTCAGCGTCATCTCATCTGGCATAGTAGTGTGCTTTCATACTTGGCTAGAAAATAGCCATAGGAGAATCCAAACGGCTTACGCCTACAGTAGCGTTATATATTTGATTTCTGGTTGATCTGCTGGTGGCTGTACTTGCTGCAGTGCATCTAGTAGCCAATTGTGAGCAATTTGTAGTGAGACTTGCGACCGCTGTGTTTTGCGCTTAGTGACGCACATATCCATTGCAAAGCCCGAAGTGGGAAAATTTAGTAGGGGTTGGATTTCAATTAGGCACAGTCTGCCATTTGTCCTTTTTTATTTTACGTTTATTTTGTTTAATAACTCAGCGTCATCTCATCTGGCATAGTAGTGTGCTTTCATACTTGGCTAGAAAATAGCCATAGGAGAATCCAAACGGCTTACGCCTACAGTAGCGTTATATATTTGATTTCTGGTTGATCTGCTGGTGGCTGTACTTGCTGCAGTGCATCTAGTAGCCAATTGTGAGCAATTTGTAGTGAGACTTGCGACCGCTGTGTTTTGCGCTTAGTGACGCACATATCCATTGCAAAGACCGAAGTGGGAAAATTTAGTAGGGGTTGGATTTCAATTAGGCACAGTCTGCCATTTGTCCTTTTTTATTTTACGTTTATTTTGTTTAATAACTCAGTGTCATCTCATCTGGCATAGTAGTGTGCTTTCATACTTGGCTAGAAAATAGCCATAGCAATAGGATAGCATCGTTTGGTTTTAAAAACTCAAAAACACAAAAAAAAAAAAAAACACAAAAAAAAGTTTAAAAAAAATTAAAGCTATAACTCTCATTTTAAAAATGTTTAACCCGAGGGCTAGGGGTAGAGGACGAGGGCGGGGACGTGGGCGTCCAACTACTGCAGGGGTCAGAGGCCGTGGTCCTGGCCGGGGTGAGACACCACCTGCTTATGAGGGAGCAGGGGAACGCCGCAGAGCTACACTCCCTAGGTTCATGTCTGAAGTTACTGGGACTCGTGGTAGAGCACTGTTGAGGCCAGAACAGTGCGAACAGGTGATGTCGTGGATTGCTGACAATGCTTCGAGCAATTTGTCCACCAGTCAGTCTTCCACGCAGTCCACCCATGTCACCGAAATCGCCACTCCTCCAGCTCCTGCACCTCAGCCTCCTCACCCCCAGTCTGCCCCCTCCCAGGAAAATTTGGCATTTGAACCGGCATACTCTGAGGAACTGTTTTCTGGACCCTTCCCACAGTCACAAACCACTTGTCCGGTTGCTGCTGAGCAATTTTCCGATGCCCAGGTTTTCCACCAGTCACAGTCTGTGGGTGATGATGACCTTCTTGACGTAGTGGAAGTGTGTAAAGAGGTGTCCGACGATGAGGAGACACGGTTGTCAGACAGTGGGGAAGTTGTTGTCAGGGCAGGAAGTCCGAGGGGGGAGCAGACTGAGGGATCGGAGGATGATGAGGTGACAGACCCAAGCTGGGTTGAGAGGCCGGGTGAACACAGTGCTTCTGAGACGGAGGAGAGTCCTCGACCAGAACAGGTTGGAAGAGGCAGTGGTGGGGCCAGACGGAGAGGCAGGGCCAGAGCTGGTGCATCAGCGCCAAATGTGTCAACTAGTGAAGCTCCCGTGGCGAGGGCTCTTGCGGCGAGGGCTAGATCTTCAGAAGTCTGGAGGTTCTTTAAGGAAACACCGGATGACCGACGGACTGTGGTGTGCAACATTTGCCAAACCAGGCTCAGCAGGGGTTCCACCACTACTAGCTTAACTACCACCAGTATGCGCAGGCATATGAATGCTAAACACCCCACTCAGTGGCACCAAGCCCGTTCACCTCCGGCCGTGCACACCACTGCTCCTTCCCCTGTGTCAGCTGATAGTCAGCCCCCTGCCCAGGACCCTGCCACAAAAACCCCATCGTCGCCTCCACGATCCTCCACAGCATCCACCAGCGTTCAGCTCTCCATACCCCAGACGCTGGAGCGGAAACGCAAATATAGTGCAACCCACCCGCACGCCCAAGCCCTTAATGTGCACATCTCCAGATTGCTTAGCCTGGAGATGCTGCCCTATAGGCTAGTAGAGACTGAGGCCTTTCGCAACCTCATGGCGGCGGCCGCCCCTCGGTATTCGGTCCCCAGCCGCCACTACTTTTCCCGATGTGCCGTCCCAGCCCTGCACCAGCACGTGTCAGACAACATCACCCGTGCCCTGACCAACGCCGTTTCTGACAAGGTCCACCTGACCACGGACACGTGGACGAGTGCTGCCGGGCAGGGCCACTATATATCGCTGACGGCACATTGGGTTAACTTGGTGGAGGCTGGGACCGAGTCTGACCCTGGGGCTGGTCATATACTGCCGACGCCGAGGATTGCGGGGCCTACCTCGGTCCAGGTGTTTCAGGCCTACTATGCCTCCTCCTCCTCCCACCCCTCCTCCACCTCCTCCTCCGAACTACCATCCGTGGGCACGGCGCCATCAGTCGGTAGCTCTAGGCACAGCAGCAGTGCCGTTGCTAAGCGACAGCAGGCGGTGCTCAAACTGCTGAGCCTAGGCGATAAAAGGCACACCGCCCAAGAGCTATTACAGGGCATCACGGCGCAGACTGATCTGTGGCTGGCACCGCTGAACCTGAAGCCAGGCATGGTTGTGTGTGACAACGGCCGTAACCTGGTGGCGGCTCTGCAACTCGGCAGACTGACACATGTGCCATGCCTGGCCCATGTGTTAAATCTGATAGTTCAGCGTTTCCTCAAGACATACCCCAATCTGTCTGATTTGCTCACGAAGGTGCGCCGCATCTGTGCGCATTTCAGGAAGTCCAGCACAGATGCTGCCACTCTCAGGGCAGCGCAGCGCCGCCTCCAACTGCCCGCTCACCGACTGTTGTGCGACGTGCCCACGAGGTGGAATTCAACACTGACCATGTTATCCAGAGTTTACCAGCAGCGCCGAGCCATTGTAGACTGCCAGATGTCAACTTCCACCAGAACTGGTAGTCAGGTCAGTCAGCTTCCTCAAGTCTACAATGAGGAGTGGACGTGGATGTCTGATATCTGTCAGGTGCTGAGTAACTTTGAGGAGTCAACACAGATGGTCAGTGGCGATGCCGCCATCATCAGCCTCACCATCCCGCTGCTTGGCCTGTTGAAAAACTCTCTGATCAGCATGAAGTCGGAAGCTTTGCGCTCCTCACAAGAGACGGGGGAAGAAGATTCCCTTGTTGATAGCCAAAGCACCCTTAGGTCTGTTTCTCAGCGCATATCGGAGGAGGTGGAGGAGGATGAGGAGGAAGAGGAGGAGAATGTTGGCGAGACACAAGAGGGGACCATTGTTGAGTCCTCCACTGTTCAGCGTGTATGGGCAGAAGAAGAGGAGTTGGAGGAGTTGGAGGAGGAGGAAATGGACAGTCAGGCCAGTGAGGGGAGTGAATTCTTACGCGTTGGTACTCTGGCGCATATGGCAGATTTCATGCTAGGCTGCCTATCCCGTGACCCTCGCGTTCAAAGAATTTATTCCAGCACCGATTACTGGGTGTTCACTCTCCTGGACCCACGGTACAAGCAAAATCTTTCCACTCTCATCCCTGGAGAGGAAAGGAGTGTGAGAATGCATGAATACCAGCAGGCCCTGGTTCACAAGCTGAAACAGTATTTCCCTTCTGACAGCGCTAGCGGCAGAGTGCGTAGTTCTGCGGGACAAGTAGCGAGGGAGAGTAGGCGAGCAGGCAGCTTGTCCAGCACTGGCAAGGGTACGCTTTACAAGGCTTTTGCCAGCTTTATGTCACCCCAGCAAGACACTGTCACCTCTCCCCAGTCTCGGCAGAGTAGGGCTGATCTTTACAGAAAGATGGTGAGGGAGTACGTAGCTGACCATACCATCGTCCTAAATGATCACACAGCTCCCTACAACTACTGGGTTTCAAAGCTGGACATGTGGCACGGACTGGCGCTGTACGCCTTGGAGGTTCTTGCCTGCCCTGCCGCTAGCGTCTTGTCCGAGCGGGTTTTCAGTGCAGCTGGTGGCATCATCACCGATAAGCGTACACGCCTGTCGACTGACAGCGCTGACAGGCTGACGCTTATTAAGATGAATAAAGCCTGGATTTCTCCTAATTTCCAATCTCCACCAGGTGAAGGAAGCTCAACCTGAATAATTTATCCACTCCTCCTCCTCCTCATTTTCCTCCTTCTCCTCCTCTTTGTACAGTAAAGCAGAGGAAACTGGCTATTTTTTGACAGGGCCCACTGGCTCTAGCTATAGTACTTTATGCATTTAATTTTTATGGAGGGCCACCGACCCGGTCCTCTGTTTTAAACAATTTTTGGGAGTGCCACATACAGGCACTCAATCTATTCCATTTTTCTGGAGGGCCACCTACCTGCTCCTCTGGTTTGAAAACTTTTTTGGACTGCCACATACAGGCACTCAATCTATTCCATTTTACTGGAGGGCCACCTACCTGCTCCTCTGGTTTGAAAACTTTTTTGGACTGCCACATACAGGCACTCAATCTATTCCATTTTTCTGGAGGGCCACCTACCTGCTCCTCTGGTTTGAAAACTTTTTTGGACTGCCACATACAGGCACTCAATCTATTCCATTTTTATGGAGGGCCACCTACCTGCTCCTCTGGTTTGAAAACTTTTTTGGACTGCCACATACAGGCACTCAATCTATTCCATTTTACTGGAGGGCCACCTACCTGCTCCTCTGGTTTGAAAACTTTTTTGGACTGCCACATACAGGCACTCAATCTATTCCATTTTTCTGGAGGGCCACCTACCTGCTCCTCTGGTTTGAAAACTTTTTTGGACTGCCACATACAGGCACTCAATCTATTCCATTTTTATGGAGGGCCACCTACCTGCTCCTCTGGTTTGAAAACTTTTTTGGACTGCCACATACAGGCACTCAATCTATTCCATTTTACTGGAGGGCCACCTACCTGCTCCTCTGGTTTGAAAACTTTTTTGGACTGCCACATACAGGCACTCAATCTATTCCATTTTTATGGAGGGCCACCTACCTGCTCCTCTGGTTTGAAAACTTTTTTGGACTGCCACATACAGGCACTATCCAAATTGAATTGTCTCCATAGCAGCCTCCACACGTTGTCTCCATTGCTACCTCCAAAAGTCGTCCATATAGCTGCCTCCATACATCGTCCCTTTATCAAACGAGGTGTGTCAGGCCGAAATTTGGGTTGTTTTCATGGATTCCACATCAAAGTTGTTAACTTTGTCGCCACCCTGCTGTGTTATCCACAAAATACACTGGCAAACTTTTACCATTTACGGATATTATTTCAGCGCTTCTTGCGCATCTGTTTACATTCCCCTCACCCGCCATATCCTAAACTTATAAGAACGCTACTACACTTGATCTTATACAAAAGGTTCTTAGAAGTGCTGTTTGGGGAGTAGCCTAGAGACAGGGGCTTGGATTGGCGAAAGCTCGCCTGGCAGCGGAGCGCCAGCTCCATGCCAAGATCCAACTAACATAGTTTTAACTGCAGCACCTTTAATCTACTACTAGTTCACTGCCTCCATACATGGTCCCCTTATCAAACGAGCTGTGTCAGGCAGAATTTTGGATTGTTTTCATGGCTTCCATGTTAACTTTGTCGCCACCCTGCTGTGTAATCCACAAAATATACTGGCAAACTTTTATCATGTACCGATATTATTTGAGCGCTTCTTGCTCACCTCCTTTGGTCCCTCTCTGCCACCCATTGGTTTGAAGCCTGAGTCCATTTAGGGTATGTCGCCATGACACTCTCTAGCCTGCCACTGCTGCCGCTGCCTCTGCATGCCGTCCCCTATAGTGTCATGGTCAATTATTGCATGTTTTAGATGCTATCTAGCCTCATTCGGTCACTCTGTCATGGCCATGCTGTTCCCCATAGTTTTGGCATAATGGTGCGATTAAGCAGCCTCAGAGGCATCCATGCATGCTGCCCCTGCTGTTTCCTGTCCATTTCCGTGGTGTTTCCATCCTTTTCTGAGGTTCCCAGGTGTTTGGCCAAGCTTCCCTGTGCAGAGCCTTGGTCCCCTTGAAAAATGCTCGAGTCTCCCATTGACTTCAATGGGGCTCGTTACTCGAAACGAGCACTCGAGCATCGGGAAAAGTTTGTCTCGGATAACGAGTACCCGAGCATTTTAGTGCTCGCTCATCTCTAGTGATAACTCTTCAAATATGATAATCACTTTATTTCTCTCCATATTGTCAGAAAAATTGACACAATCTACAAGATGTATCCTAGCATATTGTGCAGGGAAATGCATTACACAGATCATGCCAATTGGTAGTCAAAAGGAAAATTCTTTCATTAAAACCACTGCAGGATCATAATCATGTGTGTCTTGTGTTGTATCACTTTAAGTTGGTTTATCTTGAGCCTAATTTACACTAAAACTCTTGCTACCACTTGGAATTGAGATCATACATCTTACTGCTTCGCTACACCCACTTACTTAAAGAGGACCTGTCACTTGTAAAAACAGTATTAGGAGATGCTTACTAAAGTAAGCAGTTCCTAGCGCAGTGGTGGTGAACCTATGGCACGGGTGCCAGAGGTGCCACTCGGAGCCCTTTCTGTGGGCACCCAGCACAGAATTTACCAGAAAGGTCTCAAGGCTTCCTCCTGCAGTCCACGACATGCCACGCTCAGTGCTATTTTAAAGTGACACTTACTTGGCTGCCAGGACTAAAGGAGGAGCGGGAAGGTGTGGACATAGATGGATTATCATTGGAGCTCCTGCTTTGGGTCCCCTGATCAGGGTCGGACTGGGGTGCCTGGGGCCCACCAGTGAAATTGATTTTGGGGGCCCACCTACTACTACAAAGAAATATTCTGGGATAAGGGAATTTCTAAGCACTAGCGGGGCAGTGCAGTAAAGGATAAGCTAAGCCCTTTCTCCCTCCCTCTCTGCTAGTGGTCGGCTCTTGGTTTGTATACAGGGGCTGCAGTTGTGATGTTATCTCAGGGAAATAATGTTAGGGATAGTTGTCCTGGGCTTTCTGCTGCTGGCTGGGCTGTGGTTAGAGATAGTATAAGAGTTACCCCTGGTTTCCCGGGCTTTCTGCTGATAACTGGGCTATGGTTAGGGATGTAAGTGTTCGCACTGCACCAACCTTCCAATAAGGAAGTGCTGAAAACCTTTAGAAGAATTGATGACAATAACCCTACTCTGGCGCCCCTGCACCACATAGACAAGTCACACCTGGCTCTCTGACCTGTCTCACACTAGAAGGTTAGTCAGTGACTACAATACTGATCTGAAAAAGGAAGAAGTAGGATCTTGTACAGGTGACTTGTCTTCTCCTTCACATCCAGAATCGTCGTAAAATCTGGTTGCAGATGTGTTCAGCTCTGGGAAGCAGATCCCCCTCACTGCACCCCTAAAAATACCACAGTTACTTACAGTATAATGTGACCTGGATAAAACAATGTCCCACACTGTACTTCTAAAGAATCTACATAAGAAACCCCTCTGTGCCCCCAGCTTATCAAAAATTACATTGTTACCCCCAAATATATTACTATGCTACAGTTTGTGAATAAATAATACTGTACCATTAAAAAGTATGTATGGTACTGTATATAATAATCTATTTAATTATTATTTAATTATTTTTTTACTAGTACGTTTTTATACCGTAACTAATTATTATTATACATATAATCCCCTCCAAATTATAAATAAGCATATAGCATCCCTTCAATTATACATTTCTACAACTTGCCTCCTATTTATTCATTTACACACAGTATCTGCACATTATTTATTATTCTATTACCACCGTATATAATCGAGTATAAGCCAAGACCCCTAATTTTAACACAAAAAAAATGGAAAAACCTATTGACTTGAGTATAAGCCGAGGGTGGAAAATGCATTGGTCACAGCCTCTCCAGTATATAGCAAGCCAGCCCCTGTAGTGTATATCCTGCCAGCTCCCTGTAGTGTATAGCCTGCCAGCCCCCTGTAGTGTATAGCCTGCCAACCTCCTGTAGTGTATAGCCTGCCAACCCCCTGTTGTATACAGCCTGCCAGCCCCCTGTAGTATACAGCCTGCCAGCCCCCCTGTAGTATACAGATTGCCAGTTCCCCTGTAGAATACAGCCAGCCAGCCCCCTGAGGTATACAGCCTGCCAGCCCCCCTGTAGTATACAGCCTGCCATCCCCCCTAAAGTATACAGCCTGTCAGCCCCCCTGTAGTATGCAGCCTGCCAGCCCCCCTGTGGTAAACAGCCTGCCAGCCCCCCTGAAGTATACAGCCTGCTAGACCCCTGAAATATACAGCCTGCTAGACCCCCTATAGTATACAGCCTGCCAGCCCCCCTGTATTATACAGCCTGCCAGCCCCCCTGAAATATACAGCCTGCCAGCCCTCCTGTAGTATACAGCCTGCCAGCCCCCCTGAAGTATACAGTCTGCCAGCCACCCATAAAAATTAAATTAATGTCCTGTGAATTAAAAAAAACAACAACAACTTCATGCTCACCTGTCTTCTATCTTCTCTCCTCTTCTGGCTGCGCGGGATCGAGTCGCGGTGACGTCATCACAACGCGTCTCTGGCTCCCAGCACTGTAGTCAGCTGGTAGAAGCAGGAGATGCGGTGTAATGACGTCACCATGTCTCCTGCTATTTGTAGTGAAGAACGGAGCCTTGGCCTCGATCTGTTTCCGGAAAGGACGCAGAAAGAAGTGAGAGAGGGGTGAGGGCCCGGGCAGTGGGAAAAGAGTCCCACTGACCTGTGGCACAGGTGAAAAGATCCGGGGCACGAGCCCTGGATGTTTTAGCCTAGCGACGCCCCTGGCTGCAGTTATGGTACCATAGTAATAGTACTATTACAGCCACTGGCAGGGGCCTCCGATGGATCCGATTGGAGGCCCCTGCCATAGTGCTAGGTATTGGGGCTCAAGGGGGATTCCCGCCGCCCCCCCCCCCCCCCCCGACGGGCCAGACCGAGCCTGCCCCTTATTCTTCCTCTTCAGGGGACCCTGGAGGGAAGCTACAATCCAAATGTCTCCTGCTTTCTATTGTATTGGTGTCCTCAGGATGCCAATATGATTGAAACTTGTGATACAGCAGACATCAATAGGTTACTGCTTAAATTGTCGTGTTGGCTCTTTGCGACATAAAAGTGGGTTTTGGTTGTAGTTTGGGCACTCTGTATCTAAAAGATTCGCCATCACTGCCTTATATGTTGGATTAATATAGTAATTTTCACATTTTTATGTTACCATACATACTCGAGTATGTATAAGCTGACCTGAGTAGAAGTCGGGGCACCTAATTTTAGCACCAAAAACTGGGTAAGCCTATTGACTTGAGTATAAGCCTAGGGTGGAAAATACATTGGTCACAGCCTCCCAGTATATAGCCAGCAGGACCCCTGTAGTATATAGCTAGGCCCCTGTAGTATATAGCCAGCCCCCTGTAGTATATAGCCAGCCCCCTCTAGTATATAGCCAGCCCCCTGTAGTGTATAGCCAGTCCTCTGTAGTATATAGCCAGCCAGTCCCTTTTATTATATAGCTATCCCCCTTTAGTATATAGCTAGACAGCCCCCTTTAGTATATAGCCTGCCAACCCCTTTAGTATATCGCCAGTCCACTTTAGTATATAGCCTGCTAGCTCCATTTAGTATATAGCATGCCAGACCCCTTTAGTATATAGTCAGTCCCCTTTAGTATATAGCCTGCCAGTCTCCTTTAGTATATGCCTGCCAGTCTCCTTTAGTATATAGCCAGTCCCATTTATTATATAGCCATCCACCCCTTTAGTATATAGCCAGCCCCATGTAGTAAAATGCCAGCCCTGTGTAGTATATAGCCAGCAACTGTGTACTACATACACAGCCTCCTTTAGTATATAGACAGCCCTCTTTAGTATAGAGCTAGCCATTCCCCAGTTTGTGCAGCACAAAAAAAAATACTCACCTTTCTGACGCCGCAGACAGGTCCTCGGCTTCCTTCAGCAACGGGTCAAGGTCCGTGCAAGTGGCCCAGCTGGCGTAAACTATGACGTATTCTATAGTGAGACTATACTATTCTCCCCAAGTATATATTTAAAATCCCCTTTACAAAAACTCAACAGAATGTGACTTTTGCATTTAAACATAAACGGTGATCCCTTAAATATATACTATGCCCCTTCAATGTTTTAATTTAGTGCCTCCTCCTGATTAAATATGTATACTTTACCCATTCAATTATTATAAATGTATTTATTAGTGCCTCCTAATTCATTGACATATATGTAGTGCTGCCAATTTATTGTAGACGAAACAGCACCCCTTGAATTAGATAAAAACCTCCACCATCTTATAAACTACCCCTCTTAAATAAAATATATAGCTTTCCGAATTATTTGTATACAACACGTCCTAATCCCACATAGAGGTCCCCAAATTTGAAGTACAGCACTCCCCTAAGGCTAAGTTTACATTACTTCTAGTTTTGTCCTTAACCCTCTTCTTTTGCAAAAGATCATTTTACACTTAATACTGTTGGTATATGGAAACACTTCAGTCTTCCATTATTTCTCATAGACTTGCATACTTCGAAAGTCAATCTTCACCTATCTGCGAAATTATGGCACAGAAAAGTCCAATAATTGGTTGGTTGTGAAGGGGTTAATGGCGAATCACAGCTATTAATATGTTTTTATACATGTCCTCAGTCCATCTGTGCTTGTCTAGCACAATAATATTTCCCTGATTCTTCAGCTTTTGCTCCAGTGAGTTTGAGATAAACTTCTCCTTTATTTTTATCTTTTGAGAGTGTTAACCGACTTTGAACTGATGGATTGTAAGCTTTATAATCATCATAATCTACCCTGGCCAGCCACTCCAGGCCTTTCCCTTCCGGCTGTCTGATCCAATTTACACCATACATGTTGGTGCTGTCAGTGAGGGAGGCTCCGGTCACCTTACAGGTCAGTACCAGGGTCTCTGTTGGCTTCACCATCGGGGGACCAGACTCTACCATAGAGCTCTGTCCAGTGACACCTGGAAATGAAGAACAGCATACATTTAAGTTATCAAAGCCATACTCTCTATTTCTAGCACTATGATTTCACAAGCAAATGTTACTCACATTGTAGAATGGATATAACACACAGGAGTAACCACAGGAGATTTCTCATGTCTGCTCTGAGAGGAACTTTTTTCAAAATCCAAGTTGTTATTCTGCTCAGTGGACATATTTTGGTTTTATTTGGTTATGTTTTGTTTATATTTGGTTATATTATAATTATTTCAGGTTATATTTTCTCCATATAACCATGAATAATACTGCATATATTTACATACATAAATGCTGCTTTTATAACAAGACTGTAATCACTGAAGGATTATTATAATCATATCCTACAGTCAGGTACCAACCATGTTTCTATCATGTTAGGAAATGTTAAATGATGTTACACTTTCCATCTTGTCATTGCCAAGTGAGGCATATCAATGGAATTATTATACAGGTATTTACTTTGTTTTGAGACAAAGGAAATATTGCAACTTTCATGCTGCAATCATTTAATGGAATATGTGTTACACACACCCAGATCTCAAAATTAAATTAAATTGAACCTAATGAGTCACTTTGAACATCTCCCTCCATAGCTGTAGATTGCCTCTCTTTCCTCCTTTTTAGGGTGATGCCACACGTCATGTTTTTGGACCGTTTTAAAGCATCCATTTTCAGACCGTTAAAATACATTTTTAAATTTTTACCATGTGTTTGGCTGGTTTTAATCTGTTTAACAGCTGCCTACACTTCTAGAAATGAAGATAAACAGGTTTAAAGCAGCCAAAAACATGGTAAACATTCAAAAACGCATGCTTTATTACGGGCCAAAAATGTGACATGTTGCATCACTCTTAAGTTTTTACTAGGCATCTACCTCCTTGAAATACCTAGGTGTTGAATTGCATTCTGATTATCAGCCACCTTTCAGCTGAACTTTCTCTCATGGCTAGGCATAGTCCATGAGGAATGCTGCAGATGAACAAAGCAATATATTTCATAGCTTTGGCGGTGTGCAATTCAAAATTAATTTCCATTTAAGATTTTGTACTATTTTCAGACCCTTCAAGGCCCCCACGTGACTTGTGTGTCATGTGTGGGCTAAAAGGTGCTGCAACTGTAGCTTACTACACTTTATAGATCTAAAAGTATGGGTGGAATGGGTCTCCCTGACCTCTGAACTTACTAATTGGCTTTCCACATGTTCCACGATAATTGATTAGTGTAGGCATGGTTCAATAAAACCCTGGGTGTATCTGTATCAGTCTTTTACCACCATACATGGCAGACCTTCCAAGACTCAGGCCACTGAACTTTTAGAGTTCATCTACTGTAGGCCAAACTACTAATTTGTTGTAGGGATACTTGCATACATTCCCATGTCCTCCCTGTAGCTTCTTTCTGATTATTGGATACCTGGATTTACCTCCAGGAGTAGAAGCCACCTCACGAGTCACCCCAAGTTGTATACTGTATATTGTAATGGAATGATGATGCTAATGATAAATAGAAACCCATCAATATATGTACTCACATTTGAGTATATTATACAGATGTATATGTTGCACACTCCACTTTGTACAGCAATGGAAATGTACTGTGTATATACCTTTAATTGTTATATGTTTAATAAAGAAGGGGGGCCAGCTTACCAAAGTGAGAGCAGCAGCACGGGAGGATTATGGGAAGAAGAAGGGAGGAGTTAACGGTCAGTAGTTGCAGGATGATGTAAGAGGAGACAGGCAGGAGAGCCTGAGGCCGGCGCCACACAGGGCGCTTTGTCTGCGCTTGCAAACGCAAACGCAGACAAAGTCGCGCCCACCGGGGCGGGCCTCGGCCTCTATGGAAACGCCTGCGATCGGGAACGAGCCGCCGGTGTTTTGCGTTAATTTAACGCGAAACACCAGCGGCTCGTTCCCGATCGCAGGCGTTTCCATAGAAACGCCGATGCGATCGGGCCGAGGCCCGCCCCGGTGGGCGCGACTTTGTCTGCGTTTGCGTTTGCAAACGCAGACAAAAGCGCCACGTGTGGCGCCGGCCTGAGGAGCCAGGCCAAAGCTGAGGCTGAATGAGTTAGCACAGCTAGAAGAGTGTTATGCATGTGAGGAGCGCATTGACGAGCACATTAAGGAGGATAGCTCACCAAGGTGGCCAGTGTACAAGTGTACAAGAGTTGTTTCTTTGAGCGCCACCATCACCACAAGGCAAGTTATATACTCTTCTATTCATCCCCTGAGAGCCAGGGTTAAACATCACGCTGATCCACAACACCTATCTCTTAAGGGCTCAGGTCAGCAAATATCCCGACTGGCGTCACAAATAATTCCCTACAACTCCTCCCCCCCTTTTTCAGTAAGCACAGTGACGGCCCCTGGTCCCCCATTCCCCATTTAGAGAACCTCGGCCTAAGGGGACGATGTGCCACATATACATTGTGTCACAGTCAGTGGACTCCCTGGACCACCGCAGGAGATAACGATGCCAGCCGCAACCTGTGAGCGGAGTGTAAGTGGACTCCTGGTCTTTGCCAGAGCCTGCCGCAAAGTGGGATGGTCTTGCTGCGGCGGGGAGCCACCAAGTCGCTTCACGGGTGCGACTAGGCCCGCGGTGGCAGCCAAGGTAGAGACACATGGATCACGGGTAGGCAGGACCATGGGAAGGCAGGACCACGGAAATACAGGACCACGAGAAGGCAGGACCACGGGAGGACGGCTGGCAGGACCTCGGAAGGACGGCTGGCAGGACCTCGGAAGGACGGCTGGCAGGACCTCGGAAGGACGGCTGGCAGGACCTCGGAAGGACGGCTGGCAGGACCTCGGAAGGAAGGCTGGCAGGACCTCGGAAGGACAGCTGGCAGGACCTCGGAAGGAAGGCCGCAGGATAACCAGACCGCCACAGGATAACCGGACCACCACAGGATTATAGGACCACCACAGGCTTAAAATTAGTTGCCCTATGACATATCAAAAGTTTTTTGAAATGAAGGTTACTCTTTAAGGATCCTCCAATGCATCGACAGGATATCCTTGACCTGTTGATAATGGAATTCAAAGGTCCCTATAATGTGTGTTGGTGTTTGGGAGGTATCCCTTGTTCTAGGATCCAAAAGAGAGTCCCCATACTTACGATAGCCTTGTGATGGGCTTCTCCATTATCACGAAACCTTAAAGGGAACCCTTCACCACATTTTTCACAAATACAGGTAGTGACAGGTTCCCATAGAGCCCTAGCAACTAACTGACACCCTTGTTTTAGCTAAAATGATTCCTGTGGGATTCCTATATTTTCAATTTTATAGTTTTACCTGGTATCTAAGCTTGTCTACAGCGAGTCGAGGTGGGGGTGTGGCCTCCTAGGGCTCATTCCAGCAGCTCCTTCCCATCATATATCTGTATGCAGCTGTAATG
The DNA here is from genome assembly GCF_040894005.1 of Engystomops pustulosus. Classification (NCBI taxonomy): domain Eukaryota; kingdom Metazoa; phylum Chordata; class Amphibia; order Anura; family Leptodactylidae; genus Engystomops; species Engystomops pustulosus. The sequence goes on along the minus strand of NC_092411.1, from coordinate 101,687,313 downwards.
TCATGTGACCAGGGTGACATCTGCAACACCCTCGCCGATGCAATGGCGAGGTAGTGCTTGCGAATACGTCCCACCTGTAGGTAACACCACATTGCACTACATGGTCCTTATAGGATCAAAGGGGAAATTGCAGTGGTTAATCCTGCCTGGCAAGGCAGATGTTAATAGGTGATGTAATTTCTATTATCCAATGATATGTGTTGCATCCTGTCTCTGTGCACTGAGAGGTAATTGGAGGAGCAGCCACCACCTGACCAAAGGGAGGTAATAAAACCCCCTAGCCTGGAATGTTCTAGAGGAGAAAGAGAGAAATCTCTCTCAGGAGAGAGACCGGTCCTAGTCAGGCCCTCTGGGTCTGCAGGACGTAAGCAGAGAGTAGTTAGCTGAGCAGCAGCTCAGAGACTCTAGCATACCAGACCAGTGCAGGAAGAGCCTAGCCCCTGCCTGAAGTGGAAGCTAAGACTAGAGGTAGTGTAGTGAGGAAAAGGGGTATCATTCCTACCTTCAAGGGTGATACCTGAAGAGATCCAGGACCGAGCTGAAGCCTCCTCTAAGGACACAGCTGCCTCCCAGCCTGCCCTTACATCCAGGCTGGTGACCTACATCCTGCGGCTCCCTCCAAATACCTCTCCAGTACTCCATCTACCTGTTAAAGGCACGTTTGCTGAAGTTCCTGCGGTTCCAATAAAGAACTGTAAGTTGTTTTCTTCAACCTCTGCCTCCGTCTGGTCCCTGCTACTACAACTCCCATCATCACCGGCACCCTGTCCATCACCCAGAGACTCACACTCGGGACAGTAAGGGGTTGCCCCAGGGAGATCCGCTATAGCAGCCTCTCCCTCATCATTTCTTGCCAACACCACCCTGCTGGAGACCTGCCAGGCTGTAGGACAGCCCTCCGGTTCCCCCGTACCAAGCACCGTGACAATAGCGTGCTTAGGCCGCAACCGCCAGCCACTCCGGTACAGCGGGCCCCGGCTGACTCCAGGCCTCACCGCAAGGGCTAGGCCCCGGTGGGGGATGTTGCAAGTGGCGTCACGAACAGGATATAGACTTCTGTGCCTTATTACGGCATTAAAGACTTTCCTTTATTAAAAGACTGTGCTGCCTAACCCTGCTGCCATCCGGGTTTAGGCCTAAGGACTTGTACGTTTCTGGAATGAACTGTGTTATACTGCTGCCACGTGCGGTCGAGCGCCGCTCCCGCACTCCAGAGGTTAATCCTGGCAAGAACTGTACCAGCTCTGCTACATCCGGCGCTGCCGCGCCCGAAGATTTTTACCTCAGAAACTGTGGCGCAGCAAATAATTCCAGCCCGCCAAAACCTTCACTGGCGGGAAACCCAGATGACGCATCAAGCTCCACCCACGCGCAAAGCGCGCGAACCCCGCCTCCTGTGGCGCAGGAAAAATTAGAGCCCGCCACAGCTCTTGGCGGGAAGGACTCGGACTCCTCCCACTGGCTCGAGGCGGACTTCCTGCCCTGCCTCAGAGAAGCGCCAGAACTGGAGTGGACTTTGGACAGCGAGGACAACGCCATGTGGGGTCCTCCGCCTTTCCCTCCTGTGGAGCGTCCGGAGTTTTACGAGGTCCTAGAGACTATGGTGGTGGTCTCTGCGCAGCCTGTCCGAAGACCCTCTGCTGGACATCGGCTGCACCGAGGATTGACTCGGGCCTTCGTCACCAGGACATGCTACCAAACGGTGACGCGGTACCAAATCCCACCCGGGCGGTTCCTCGTCCCTATCCCGGCTACCATCCCGGTACCGCGGGTCCACGTGGAGGCGCCACGTGGGGAGGCCCCGACTCCTGCTGAGCCAACGCCTGGGCCTAGTGTGGCCGCTCCACCTGCTCCGAGGCCTACTACTCCTGCTGCGCGGCCTGCTAGCCCCGCTGTAGTGGTTCCTGACCCTCCGGTGGTTCCTGCTCCTGTTCCGGCACCTACCTGTCGTCCAAGGAGATCCGAACCTGAACCGGAGCCGCGAGCCCCAGCACCGAAACCTCCGCAGCCACAAGGCCGAGGTGAGGCCGCCCGTCGGCGACTCCGAGACGCTGTCTCGGACCAGCGACGCCGAGAGAAGGAGGCCCAGCGGTATATGGCCGGCCGATCTACAGCTGGAGCGTGGGTCGAGAAGAATCGCACCACCGGCATGGTCCGGTTCTTCGACAAGCGGAAGGGCTATGGCTTCGCCACCCAGGACTACACCGGACGGGAAGTATTTATACCCCGCCGGTCCGTCAAGAGGCCTGATCTGCCGGAGAGCCAGCACAACCTGAAGCCAGGCGAGTGCATTGAGTTCTCCCTACAAGAGGGACCCCGAGGACCTTGGGCGGCTGGTGTGATCCGGATCCCCGACTCCGATGAGGACCGTTACTTCCCGCAGGATGACTGGTATGAGGACGACGAGTGGCCGGAGTCTCCGAACACCTCTTCTTCCTCGGGTGCAAGTCCCCGGGCGGTCACCCACGTGAATGCCCCATCCACAGTAATTGTGAGTACGGGTCCCATTGCCATCCATGGGCCGGGCATGATACAGGGCGCCACCCCCACCGTTTCCCCTGCCGGGAGCATTGCCAGGTCCCACGGCTCTTCTGTGGGAGAAGACATCCCGGCTAGCGAACCTTGTCCGGAGGTTCCATCTAGGCCCACATCTCCCCTGGCTGGTTACCAATGGGGTGATGACCCGGCCCCGGAAGAACCGGAGCTGGAAGGAGCCGCGGCGCGGCCGCTGGGCTCTGTCTATTTCTTCATGGACCCCTCTGTGGTCCCTGGCTCAGTTGAGCCCCCGGCTGGAACAGCCGACACCCCGGGCGACAGCGCTCCTCCCCCTGAAGGTCCGGAGGATGTTGCTGCACCTGCAGTACCCACTACTGCCACCGGGTGTCCCCAGCCGGTACCTACTCCCGCTGAGGATGCACAGGATTCCCTGCAGGAGCTGGACCCTGTCTTTGCTGAACCCAGCGATACTGACTAATCCCTGAAGGGCTGTAGCCCACTTCAGGTACTGTACATATTGTGTATATTTTTGTCCTTTCCCCAAAGAGCCAGAGACTTTCCTGAGACTCTTACCCTTATTTATCTCAGTCAAGAGATTATACACTGTCATGTGCTATGATAGCACCCTTCCTCTGCCACAGCAGAGATTTCTTCAAAGGACTCTGTCCCTCTCCAAAAAGAGGAGACCCTTTGCTTCTTCATTGCACTTTTCCCCCACATCAAGGGCTGTACCCAGAAGATGGACTTTGTTGCTAGAGACCTTCTGTGAGACTTTTGCCAGATACTACAAGGGAAAAGTGGCTATTGATTATTATTTTGCACTTAATGCCTTTCCTTTTAGGTACGGACATTATGTTTGCACTTCCATGCCTTTCCTTTGCAGGAAAAGAGACATTTGCTATTCTGCTACCCTGAGTAGCCTACCTCTGTAACGTTTGTAACGTTTTAAGATGTGTACCCATTGAGCTCCTAAGCCAATGTGAGCTTACAATATGCTTGCACCCTGTCTATATGCCAGTAGTCTGCATTAACCTTTTCATAGGCTTTTCAGGTTGTAGTGTGGCTGTGTCGGACCGTCTTTCTATGTAAAACACTGACCGCTACCTGATCCCTCAAACTGAGGTTTGCACATGGGGGTAGTCCGTAAACTGCGGGTCTTTAGGGGACCGGGGGTGTTACACAGTTAGCACCTGGATGCCACTCATACATGGGTAAGGTTGTCAGTCAGGAGGTACTCGTGTCGCATATGCTAATGCAATGCAGATAGACACCATATAATTGCCGCCAGGGAAGAAGCGTTGATCAAACAAATATACAGGCCTTGGTGCAAGGAGTGGATTACAGGACATGACACCACACCTTTCCTACTGTACAGTTCGGTTTAATGGCGTCAGCGACCAACTGTCATACAGCTACATATTTTTGTCTTAGTCCGACACCAACCCAGGTGCCTGTCTCCAGGACCATGGGCGGTTTGTCCCTACACCTCACACAGCCTGCACTTCCCAGAAGTGCCCTTAGCCCCCTCTGTGCCCCAAAACAACTGTAGTCGAGCCGAGGGCGGCTCTTTCAATTGCCCCCGGGGTATGCAACACCCTCGCCGATGCAATGGCGAGGTAGTGCTTGCGAATACGTCCCACCTGTAGGTAACACCACATTGCACTACATGGTCCTTATAGGATCAAAGGGGAAATTGCAGTGGTTAATCCTGCCTGGCAAGGCAGATGTTAATAGGTGATGTAATTTCTATTATCCAATGATATGTGTTGCATCCTGTCTCTGTGCACTGAGAGGTAATTGGAGGAGCAGCCACCACCTGACCAAAGGGAGGTAATAAAACCCCCTAGCCTGGAATGTTCTAGAGGAGAAAGAGAGAAATCTCTCTCAGGAGAGAGACCGGTCCTAGTCAGGCCCTCTGGGTCTGCAGGACGTAAGCAGAGAGTAGTTAGCTGAGCAGCAGCTCAGAGACTCTAGCATACCAGACCAGTGCAGGAAGAGCCTAGCCCCTGCCTGAAGTGGAAGCTAAGACTAGAGGTAGTGTAGTGAGGAAAAGGGGTATCATTCCTACCTTCAAGGGTGATACCTGAAGAGATCCAGGACCGAGCTGAAGCCTCCTCTAAGGACACAGCTGCCTCCCAGCCTGCCCTTACATCCAGGCTGGTGACCTACATCCTGCGGCTCCCTCCAAATACCTCTCCAGTACTCCATCTACCTGTTAAAGGCACGTTTGCTGAAGTTCCTGCGGTTCCAATAAAGAACTGTAAGTTGTTTTCTTCAACCTCTGCCTCCGTCTGGTCCCTGCTACTACAACTCCCATCATCACCGGCACCCTGTCCATCACCCAGAGACTCACACTCGGGACAGTAAGGGGTTGCCCCAGGGAGATCCGCTATAGCAGCCTCTCCCTCATCATTTCTTGCCAACACCACCCTGCTGGAGACCTGCCAGGCTGTAGGACAGCCCTCCGGTTCCCCCGTACCAAGCACCGTGACAATAGCGTGCTTAGGCCGCAACCGCCAGCCACTCCGGTACAGCGGGCCCCGGCTGACTCCAGGCCTCACCGCAAGGGCTAGGTCCCGGTGGGGGATGTTGCACATCATTGCAGGTCCTTCAGCTTTTTATCATTAGAAATCTGTAGACCAAGCATATATCTCAAATCACAGCATATTGTATCACATTAAATCACAGCAGCCTGCATGGAGAAGAGTAGGAGTCCATGCAGGCTGGTGTGATTGTTTTATGTGGTCAAATATGTACATGGAGTATAGTTTGTTAATATTAAGTAGCTTAAAGACCTTTGATGATGTCACCCTGGTCACATGACATTAGGCCACGCCCCCTCGACACGCTCCAAAGATTCATAGATACCAGGCAAGACTATAACTCTGATTTAATGGGGATCTGAGGGAAACTACTTTTAGCTAAAAGCAGGGTGTCAGATAGTTACTAGAGCTCTATAGGAACCTGCCACTACCTGTATTTGTAAAAAACATGGTGACGGGTTCCCTTTAATCTTAAATCAGAAGCATCCAACAGATATTCCGCCTGAATATCCGCCAGACAAATTCCGCCTCAAACAAAGATATTGCCATGGGATACTCCGTTTGAGTGGTTTTGTATAAATGTACAATTTGGTTGTGTTGGTGGATATGTTGACTCAAAGGGGAACATTTATTAAGGGCTTTGCACCAGTTTTCTGTCTGACTTTTGTACAGTGCCGCAAAAATGTTAAAATCTTTATTATAAAAATAAATGTAATCTACTTATGGGGGATTGTTTGCTATATCAAGTGTGGCAGAGTGGTTGCCACTTGCAAATTTGAGTTTAAAGAGTTTGTTACCATTGGAAAAGCTGGATGGAAGTGGGAAAGCTGGGTGTTTTCCCTCTACTAAGCAGTAATTAGCAGACAGCTGGAACTGCAGCATAAGTACTTGGTGCTCACTTCCCCCAGTGGCTTCACCCTGAGGAAGAAATGGGTCAAGCTAAAGACCTGTGGCAGTTGTGGACTATAAACTGTGATGCTGTGAGATTTTTGGTGTGCCAGGTGCCTAGTGAGGTAAATTCGGGCCAAAGAGACTTATAATTTCTTGTTTCTGTTTTATATTGTGCTAAATATAACTGGCTGAGGTCAGAGGAACCAGAAATGTACAATCTGCACTGTGATCTTATTGCGTGCCAGACATATGGTGCCCGTCTACCCCAGGAGTCGACGGTCTCAGGCCTTATCCCTTACATAAGCAAAAGAAAATGGGGGACTGTGCTCAGCTGATTTACTTAGGGCAGACATTATAGGCCAAGTCCCTACAAAAATGATTTGGCCAGTCCTTAAAAATTGGAAGACTCTAGTCGGATATCACTAGCAGAGCACTGACATCAGACCAAGATCAGGTCAAAATCTGACCTTTTCATTGACAAAAAACATACAAGACTGGCCTTAGTCTTTGGCATCAGTACCACCTGTAATGGTCTCATAAATACATCAGTAAGAATTTTTTACACTGAAGAATCTGTTCAGCATTTCCTGCATTTTGCATGCTGTGCGTTCACCAGCACAGAAATATGTTGCTGTGTCCTCTCTTTCCAGAGATCTTACTTCTAAGTAGACTTCATTTTTACTTATGTCTCTTGACAAGGAAATTCTACTGCTGAATGAAGGATTGTAAGCTGAACCTTGGGCATAATTCAGATGAGCCAGAAATACCAATTTCTGTTCAGCATTTTGCCGTATGAAGTCAATAGCGTGGAGCTTACTTCCATCAGTAATTGGAACACCAGTCACCTTACAGGTCAACTTCATCGTCTGTGAAGGTTTAACTATAGAAGGCGCTGAGAAAGACAATGATATCTGAGAGAGGACACCTAGGAAGATGGAAAGACATGGTCAGTAATACTGCTTACACCAAAGACGGGGAAACATTCAGCTTTACTTACATGGCAGAGCTGAGATCACACACAAAACCAGAAGTGCAGAAGACATTGTCGTATAATGAGCTCGTTAATCTCCTTTACTATTTAGAGGAACAGTGGACTGAGTGTAATAAAGAACACAGTTTGGCTAATTTGCATATTCTTGCATAATAAATGAATGCAAGGATCATAAGTGCACAGCTTTGCAGATCTATACATATAGCATACACAATCTATGTACAAGTCTGAATGCAGTTTTTAACTGCAATGTCATAGCATGATCGGTGTATACATAATGTTTTATATTAATAGTCTTTATTAAAGTGTTAACATAGAATGAATGTATCCCTAGACTTTGGAGATCGACCACACCTCCGTCGAGATCTGACTGGGTGACAGCTTTATCTCACATTCAAAGGATGGAAGAGCTTAAAGGGGTTATGCCATGACGCAGTTTTTGTTTTTAATGCGCCCAGAGTGCTATAATTAGTTAGAAAAGATATTCATAATGGACATATTGTATATAATGACCTTTCAATTTGTTTTACTGATGCTTATTTAGCCCCTCTTCTATTCTATACATAAACCAATGGGGGAGGGGCCTAGGAGTTGAGTACGCAGCACTGAGAGAGGCAGTTTTACCACAAGTCCCAGACTGCTTTGCAGCGGCCTCTCTCTCATTGGCCTTCCCTCAGCTGTGTGCTCACTGCTTGCAGAGGCTCCTTCCACCTGCTGTGGTAAAATAGTTCCTGTAGTTACTGATAACCACCTCAGCAGGATTCCAGTAAACATGGTGTGTGTCCATATTATTCCCTCTACCAAAGCCCTAACACTCTATTCCCTGTCCTTTTTCATTCTTGTAAATAAGAAAACAAATGGTTATATAAACTCAATAACCTTTACCTCAGAAAATCTCATTACCTCAGAGATCTCATCTATAAATACTGTCTCCATGCTGCCCATAGCAACCAATCACAGCTCATCTATCATTTCTCCTGAGAAGTTTTAAAATGGAAGCTGAGCGCAGACTTGCTGCTATGGGCAATATAGAAAGGTTTTCTGTGAGAGTTTTTATAAATGAGCCTATTTTTCTATTCATCTCTCATATCTAAATATCTATCTCTCATATCTGTCCATGTCTATCCTTTTCTTTTCTATCTAACTATCTCTTTCTATCTATCTACCTATATTTTTATCTATTGTGTATCTTGTTTATATTTATCTACTAATATATACCTATAGCCTATCTCTCTCATACCTATTTATCTATTGTCTATATATCTCATATTTCTCTCCTTTCTCCTCACATATATCTATAAGCTATCTATCTGTATGATATCTATGGGGGATATTTATCAGGACCTCTGCGCCTCGCCTGAAATAATTGCAAACGCTAGCTTATTGCTAGCACTTGCGATTATTTGCCCTAATCCGCCACCTTCACGCAGTGGGGTGAAGGGGGGGGGTTGTGGCCGGCCGAGTAGAGCATATGATAAATATGCCCCTATGTATAAATCCTTTACCTATCATCTATTTTTCTATCATTCTATCTCATATCTATCCATCTATCTACCACAGCAGCACAAACAAGCAATATACATAGGTATCTCAATAGGTACAAAGTCAAAAACATTGAGGGGGGATTTATCAGAGCTTGTGTGACTGAAATCAAGCCTTGAATTAGGAGTAGTTCATGCATATGGATGAAAATTGTGCCTTTATGCTCTTATGCTACCTCCACATGTGCAAAGGCGAGCACTGCCAGCAGCTCAGTGGCCCAGCACACTATCCCTAATCTGCGCTTGTTTCTAGTGCAGGTCAAGGCACTTTTCTACATCAGGTTAGACCTTGTGAAGAAATGTGAAGAAATGTTGGCGGCACAACCCCAGTCAGATTCATCAGGATTTATCATATACACCTATCAATGCTTCACATCACACTTCTGTGTCCCTTTTTCACTCACACACAATTCTGTTCAATGAATAAAGAGAGAGAAAGGAATGCACGAAAAACGGCCAATCCATAAATTTCACAAAAAAAGCATTTATTTTTATTAATTCAAAAACAAGTGAACAAGTGCTATCACTACATAGCACTTGTTTCACTTTGTATCATTTTAGGCACTAGATAGCACTTGTTTCACTTTGTATCATTTTAGGCACTAGATAGCACTTGTTTCACTTTGTATCATTTTAGGCACTAGATAGCACTTGTTTCACTTTGTATCATTTTAGGCACTCAGGTACTTTGTTGCTGTTTCCTTTTGTATCATAAAAGAAACATGCTACTATTGGGCCCAGTACAATCAGTACCTCTTGTTACATGCTTCTTGTTGGGCTGTGTTTACAGGTGTGTTTTTAGGATTTATACTATATTTTGCATTCTAGATAATAGCATGCTTGATAATGTCTTTATGGAAAAGGTGAAACGTTGCTGTTTGATGGTGGAATAAAAATCTACTTTTTTTCCTTGGAGTGCTGCTTCCTCACTTGCTACAGCTGAATGGGGTTTGTGTCAGAACCTTTTTTAAGACCTGCACCCGCTTTACCTCTACATGTTGCCGCTCTACATCATTTGTTTTCTATCTTACACATCTATTACCACTTAGTTTACATCATGCCATATGCAATCATTTTTTGAAGGCAACAAGTCAAAATTATTACACGGATGATGAAGAATCTTTGACCATATCAGAAACTACAATTTCTTCTTTACAGGTAAATGAAAACATTTTTGAGTAATTTGTCATGTAAGTTTGATTATTAAATTAACTAAATGTCTATTCTTTTAACTACATCTTCAAGCTGTCTCAGCAAGGGGAATCAAGCGAGGAAGACCCTGGCCACGGTCCAGAATATGATGCGGTAATTGATATTTATGCTTCTTCATATGATGCTAGAGTTTAAAGGGGTTTTTTCCACGATTCAAAGTTAGGCCCTATCCACAGGATCGAGCCTAACTTGCTGATCCTGTGGATCGGACCTAACTCGATTTGTGGGAAAACCCCTTTAATAGCAGATTGTTAGATTCATAGCTCATTTTACTGAACAAGAAGCACACAATTTCATCTACTGTGCAGTGGTAGTGCTGGGCTATAGCAGGTTAGTGCCCATTTATTGAGATGGCTGCTGAGCTACAATACACATAGGAAAGGCCAATCTGCTTCCTGCACAAAAGCTGTTAAATTAGCAGATTAAAGGGGCTATGTGAGACACCACTACCCCCCAAAATTAATGCCATGCGTAGTGCATGTGCAGTGTGTGTTAAGTTTATGTGCATTGTGTACAGATTGGGGGTCATTTACTAAAGGCCCGAATTTTACCGTTTAGCGCCGATTTTCCCTGAATTGCCCCGGGTTTTCGGCGCACGCGATCGGATTGTGGCGCATCGGCGCCGGCATGCACGCGACAGAAATCGGGGGTCGTGGCCGTCGGAAAACCTGTCGGATTCGAAAAAAACGCCATATTTTTTTTAAAAAATGTGTCGCTTGACATGCAGTTACCTGCACCCAGGCTAGCTTGGTGAACTTCAGTGAACTCCGACGGACTTCAGCGCAGCAGCGACACCTGGTGGACAATCGGGCGCACTACCTTAGTGAATCGCCGGAAGACACGAACCAGCATCGGAGAACCCGTCGCTGGATCGCGAATGGACCAGGTGAGTAAATCTGCAGTGTATAGTATGTGTGTACAGAGTATGTGCAATATGTACAGAATATTTGCAGTGTGTACTGAGTGTATAATGTAGGTTCAGTGTGTGCTAAGTGTATGTGCAGTGTGTGCTGAGTTTATAGTATATGTACTGAGTTTATAGTATATGTGCAGTATGTACTGAGTTTATAGTATATGTGCAGTATGTACTGAGTTTATAGTATATGTGCAGTGTGTACTGAGCGCAGTGTATGCTAGGTGTGTGTGCAGTGTGTACTGAGTGTACAGTGCATGTGCAGTGTGTGCTAAGTGTATGCGCAGTGTGTACTGAGTGTATAGTGTATGCGCAGTGTGTACTGAGTGTATGCGCAGTGTGTACTGAGTGTATGCTCAGTGTGTACTGAGTGTAAGCGCAGTGTGTACTGAGTGTATGCGCAGTGTGTACTGAGTGTATGCGCAGTGTGTACTGAGTGTATGCGCAGTGTGTGCTAAGTGTATGTGCAGTGTGTACTGAGTGTATGTGCAGTGTGTGCTAAGTGTATGTGCAGTGTGTACTGAGTGTATGTGCAGTGTGTGCTAAGTGTATGTGCAGTGTGTACTGAGTGTATAGTGTGTGTGCAGTGTATGCTAAGTGTTGGTTCAGTGTGTACTGAGTGTATAGTGTATGTGCAGTGTGTATTGAGTGTATAGTGTATGTGCAGTGTGTATTGAGTGTATAGTGTGTGTGGAGTGTGTATTGAGTGTATAGTGTGTGTGCAGTGTGTACTGAGTGTATAGTGTATGTGCAGTGTATGCTAAGTGTGTGTTCAGTGTGTACTGAGTGTATAGAGTGTGTTCAGTGTGTACTGAGTGTATAGAGTGTGTTCAGTGTGTACTGAGTGTATAGAGTGTGTTCAGTGTGTACTGAGTGTATAGTGTGTGTTCAGTGTGTACTGAGTGTATAGTGTGTGTTCAGTGTGTACTGAGTGTACGGTGTGTGTGCAGTGTGTACTGAGTGTACGGTGTGTGTGCAGTGTGTACTGAGTGTACGGTGTGTGTGCAGTGTGTACTGAGTGTACGGTGTGTGTGCAGTGTGTACTGAGTGTACGGTGTATGTGCAGTGTGTACTGAGTGTACGGTGTATGTGCAGTGTGTACTGAGTGTACGGTGTATGTGCAGTGTGTACTGAGTGTACGGTGTATGTGCAGTGTGTACTGAGTGTACGGTGTATGTGCAATGTGTACTGAGTGTATAGTGTATGTGCAATGTATGCTAAGTGTGTGTTCAGTGTGTACTGAGTGTATAGTGTGTGTGTAGTGTGTACTGAGTGTACAGTGTATGTGCAGTGTGTACACACTGCAGTGAGTACACACTGCACATACACCGCACACTCAATGCACACTGCCCATACACAGCACACTCAATGCACACTGCCCATACACCGTACACTGGGTAACCACTGCCCATACACCGCACACTCAATGCACACTGCCCATACACCGCACACTCAGTGCACACTGCCCATACACCGTGCACTGGGTAACCACTGCCCATACACTGCCCATATTTGTAATACTGGAAATGTAATACTCCTCCTCGGCTAAAAATACTCCCCAAAAATAGGAGTATTATTACCTTTCTGGGAAAATTGTCTCTTCATATGGGAGAAAGATGCCTTATTGGCTTGTAATGTTCTTAGACCAGGTTGCAACACAACCTGATTGTGGAGCATAAAATTTCAAACAATTTTTATTAGGCAGATGTTTAGAAGCCAGTACAAACATCACAACAGTGATCATCTACACCATGAACTCACACTTTCATTTTACCCACAGAACCCTGTGTATGACTGGCAGTTGATCCTCAAAGCTACAGGGCTACAATTTAAATGATAATAAAAATCTATTTTTAATTTTTATTTATTTGTCTTTTTTAGGAACTACAGTGGCTAATATCAAGTCTATGTGATACACCTGACCAAGGGGATTCAGATAATGGACATTGCTTCCAAAATGATCCTCGTTGGGGCCCTGGGGAAGAAAGACCAGAACCAGAGGGGGATCCTGAAGGAAGACTTCTTGGCACAGCCTGGTGTTCCTGTACCCTTTGTCACACTATGCCAAGTGTATCTGAAAGTTTTTGTTGCAAAGAATCTGAGGAATTACACGAACTTCCATGTGTAAATGAAAAATGTATTACTGAAAATGCTGGCTTCATAGAGCAGTGTACTTTAAAAGAACACTTGCAAAGGTTTATCACCTTCCTCAGACCCCAACATCGCCATTATTATGACATAAATGATAACCGGTAAGTAATTATTATGGAATAAAATTATTTGTAGTTCTTTCAATATATGTTATGCTTATTATTTGATGTTTTAATACAATTTAATATTTTAACTTTTATTCTTCCACACAGAGCATTGCGTCTGGCCTCATATCGCTGTTTCACCATGTGGGTACATGGCATTTTGGGGAAACATAACAGAGTCCCTATTCCAGCATGTGTCATATGCAAAATCAGAGACCTTTACCCAGATCCAAATGGACAATACACAGGTTTCCAATATTACTTTGATGTTAATCCAGATTTATTTGATATGGACCTAAACTTCTGAGGCTGGTTTGATATGTTTTTGCATGACACTTTTATGTTAAAATTTTTAAATAAAATGTGTTAAGATTCTACATAAGTTTCTGTTTATTTATTTTATAGTCTCTTCTATTTTATACTCTTGTGGTGTTTCCAATATATATTTTAACCTATAGTGTAATAATATGCAAATTTATATTTAAAAATATTCTAGACCATATTTTAGCTGTAATTGTTAGTGAAGGGTAACAATTGTGATAACAAAGTGTGCAATATTGTTTAATAATAAAACTTTATTACCGGGTTGTGATCGGATACATGTCATATAAATATTCAAACATTTAGTAAGAATAGTTTTGGTTTGACTGGCAATCACAAAGAGGGTACATTACACCACAGGTGGTTGTCCACTCCTATGCTCTGTCCATTCAAAGGAAATCTACCATCAAAATCCATCATGATAAAATAAAGTCCACTTACTCATAGATCCAGGCACAGGGACTGTGGTAATCTTCCATCTAAAATGAACTTTTATATTTATGCCAACGATAGATGGGGATTTTTACAGAGCTCCTCCATGCTGTAGCTCCACAGGCTGTCACACTATAATATAATCCCTCAGCACTTCCCCCTTCCTTTGCCTGATGTAATATCACACAGTAGGAGGAGGGAAGTGCTCATTCACAGTGTAACAGCCTGTAAAGCTACAGCACAGAGGTTCTCTGGTAACTCCCGCAGGGACACTTATAGCTCATAATTATAAAAGTTGATATTAGAAGGTAGGAGACCACAGATAACAAATATAAGATGATTACCACAGTCACAGTGCCTGGATCTATGAGTAAGTGTTCCTGGTATATCATGATTAATTTTGATGGTAGATTTCCTTGTAAACGGAATGAGAGAAAATAGTTGACCTCTAAAAATCTGTAGATAGTGTATAAGTTTAGCAAAGCTGACACAATAGTCCTCAATAATTAGGAATATGTCACAGGCAACATTGTTTTAAAGGTCGACCGCTATATATTTTAAATAATAGTAAACAATTGAAAAAACATTTAGTACACTGGTATATAACAAGACAAAACCTAAATGTAGAACATAAAAATTGTGTCTGCACATAATTACAACCCAAGTGCAGGTGATAATAGTAAACTTTGCAATATATTTTGTAAAGGAAAAAATGTTCCAATTTTTGTGCCCCTTTCTTCTCCCATAGTGAGCATCTTAGTGAGTATCTTATAGCCTTCTCAACTCTGTTGACATAAACAATGACAAGAGGCAAAAGAACCACTTCCATTCCTTGAGAACATATGTATATGTCAGTGTATATGCACATTTTACAAGGATCATAGCAGTCTTCTCTCAACTCTGCAGCAGACTGGAGTGACAGTGGACCCTGCTCCCTCTGGATGGAGCAACGCCACCAACCAGCGGCACTCCTTAACCTGACAAACCTCCTGCACCATTAACAAGTGGGCAGCCCGCCACTCAAGCGGAGTGGTTAGGTTCAGCTGGCACACAGCATATCATCCAGTGACAAGTAAGGAGAACACGATCAGCAGAGATAGCTGCAGTGCTGGTTTAAAGGGCCAAGTACCACAGGGCATGTATGGTGGCTGCTGAGCCTCGGGCTCCATCCCCTCTGCCCCGTAACCAGCAAAAATGGGGTAGAGAAGATGACCAGGGGCCACAAACTGGCCGCACAATGACTGCCCTCTAAGGAGCGCCAAGTTGGTCATGTCGCATAATAATTTACGCCTATCAATGGACTCACACCACCTACAGTCCCCACATGTACCATCAATTAAAATGGACTAAACAAGCGCAATGCCCCCTCCACCAAACCTCGCAACCAACTGGAACCAATACCACCAGAAACATTATCTGAATGGGAGCACCAATGACCAGAAGTGACTGTGAACACCGATGCCACAACAAAAGCGCCAGCACAGGCCTTACGTCCACCCAAACCCCAGGCATCATTGAAGTGTTAAACCTCAAGTGCACTAGGGCACCATAACCTGGCTGCACACGGCACCTGATTCTGACTCTGGAATGTAAGTTCTTGTACCAGAAAGCCCAGAACTATCACCTCTGCACACCCCCCCCGCCCTATCCCAAATCTTCCATGCCTCCCCACCACCACGGTAACGTATCGCCCTGTATGGGAGTGATGCACTTTATCTATGAGCTCATGGTTGACAGCCAGCTTGATGCGCTGTCAACAGATGCGCAGGATGCGCAGGAGCAACAGACAGATGTAAGTTACAACAAGTATTGCCTTACGATCATATATGTCAATATTGTATGTATGTAACTAAGAACCTAAGCAAGAAGCAAATTAAATGTAGTCTTGCCATCCCAATGTAACGTGTATGTTACTGAACCTGTAGCCCTATCTGTTTGTAACAATTTGCCTGAACACTGTGTATAAAAGATAAACATTTGTATCGTATTGTATTATTAACCACTATAAATAAAGAGCAAACCGAAAATGTTAAATTAAACTTACATGTGAAAAAGTCTTATAAGGTACACACACTTATCCTACCCCTTACTGGAGTGGGGAGGGAATGGCAGGTCCCACTACCTGCCTACCCACCATTCCAAAAAAATAGGCCCCAATAGGTTGTTACTAAAGACCTCAACCAGTTAGGTTTCCTGAGGCTAAACAGATTGCCTGTTTTTTTTTCATCTTCGCAGATAAACACCCCATCCAGTATTATAAGATGAACACCCCATGCCATCTCCTAACGATGACTTCTAAAAACATATAAATCTATTACAACACATAAAATATATAATTTACACTATAATTATCATACAACAATAAATATATTAAAAACTATCATTGCATACAATAAAACAATTTAAAACCGTGATTTAAATTTTTGAATAAGCTCCTCTTTGCATGGCTTCTCCACTGGAGCAATATTTACAGGAAGAATTCCCCTTGCTGATTCCCAATGAAATAGTTTCTCTCCTGCCACAGCACCTAGGACATCATTGAGGATAGGTTTTAAAAATTCATTCGATTTTGGCTCGTATAATTTTTTCACAACCCATGATCGCCTGGCCTTGGAGTACTCCACTCTATATTTCTCTTTTTCTTCTCCATCAAAGCCCCTTGCTGTGGCCTGCCTTCGTCCTACATTATAGTTGTGATCTAATGCGGAGAGCTCAGTTCGGGCAACCATTGAATCATGATTATAATGAATTCTTTTAGGCCTGTATTTTAATGTTGTACTGTGAAAGATTTCTAAATTTCCTGTGTGGCAGAAAAATGTTAGATGACGAATATCACGCAGGAGGGTTGGATTATCGATAACACTTTTCAATCTTTCATGGGGGAGAGAATTTATTTTTAACCATTTGGTATCCTCAGGAAGTTGATCATGGTGACATTTTGGGTATAATGCATTATTAGGCCACTCGTGAACATTAACCACATGGTATTTTGCAGACTGCCACTGGGCAACAAGCATATTAGGATCCTTATTGCAATGCTTCGCACACCACCATAGATGATTCTTGACCGGTGCAACCCAATTTGCCAGTTCGTGACAGTTTTTTAATTTTGAGGCACATAAAATTTTTTGGCCAACAGATTTAGCAACGTGCCAGATGTCAAACTGGTGCAAAATATGACTGTACTCTTCTCTTATTAATTTTCTTATTCCCATGTGACGATCGGTAGCCACAATCCTCACATTCACATTTTCAGATAGTAAGTCCTCTAAAGTTTTTTGGAAGGCAATTTTTTCAAGGCAAACAGATGTAATTGGTGGAATTATTTGTTGCACATTAAAACCCACAATTTTGTTGGATTTTGCCTCTATCAGGGTATAAGTGCAGTATTTTGCGCAAAAGCCTGGACTGTCTGCCTGGCCATCACCCACTAGGCAGATAGGTGTATTTCTCAAGCTTTCTATTACTTTAGATTTTTCTGTTAGCCAATGATGGTGTATGGTAGGGAATAGAAATCGTCTTTGATATCTATAATATGTTGAATGAGATATCATACTGATATTTAGAATATTAAAAAAATTGCTTACTTTTAAAAAACTTGACCCACTTAAAATAACAGCGCTAGCCAGGGCAACATTGCCAATAGGAAACCGGTTGGAACTCGGCTGGCTATGCCACAATGTTGATACATGTCCACTTGTGCAGCGAGCATCAATAATAAGCATTGAACCTATTTTTTTAAAATGCACATGTGTAAGGCTAGAATGGCAGGATTTTGTAAACTGGCAAGGAATCAGTGACAACAGTTTGTGCAAACTGCTTTTAAAGATTATAAATTTTGGTTCATTTGCCAGGTCAGGTGAATCATAGATGATTTCTTCAAACTTTCCTTCCTCCATCAAATCGTCATCATCGGATGAAGATTCCTGGGAATCTTCGTCTTCTAGGTCAGAGTCTTCTAAATATAATGTATCATCTACCTCCTCTCTGCTCTCATCAATGCTGCTCCAAGAATCTGTATCTTCGGATATAGGTGGAAGATTTGAAAAGCTTGTGGTGACTTTTTCTGGTAATAATTAGAGATGAGCGAACACTAAAATGCTCGGGTACTCGTTATTCGAGACGAACTTTTCCCGATGCTCGAGTGCTCGTCTCGAATAACGAACCCCATTGAAGTCAATGGGAGACTCGAGCATTTTTCAAGGGGACCAAGGCTCTGCACAGGGAAGCTTGGCCAAACACCTGGGAACCTCAGAAAAGGATGGAAACACCACGGAAATGGACAGGAAACAGCAGGGGCAGCATGCATGGATGCCTCTGAGGCTGCTTAATCGCACCATTATGCCAAAATTATGGGCAACAGCATGGCCATGACAGAGTGACAGAATGAAGCTAGATAGCATCTAAAACATCCAATAATTGACCCTGACACTATAGGGGATGGCATGCAGAGGCAGCGGCAGCGGCAGCAGCGGCAGGCTAGAGAGTGTCATGGCAACATACCCTAAATGGACTCAGGCTTCAAACCAATGGGTGGCAGAGAGGAACCAAAGGAGGTGAGCAAGAAGCGCTCAAATAATATCGGTACATGATAAAAGTTTGCCAGTATATTTTGTGGATTACACAGCAGGGTGGCGACAAAGTTAACATGGAAGCCATGAAAACAATCCAAAATTCTGCCTGACACAGCTCGTTTGATAAGGGGACCATGTATGGAGGCAGTGAACTAGTAGTAGATTAAAGGTGCTGCAGTTAAAACTATGTTAGTTGGATCTTGGCATGGAGCTGGCGCTCCGCTGCCAGGCGAGCTTTCGCCAATCCAAGCCCCTGTCTATAGGCTACTCCCCAAACAGCACTTCTAAGAACCTTTTGTATAAGATCAAGTGTAGTAGCGTTCTTATAAGTTTAGGATATGGCGGGTGAGGGGAATGTAAACAGATGCGCAAGAAGCGCTGAAATAATATCCCTAAATGGTAAAAGTTTGCAAGTATATTTTGGGGATTACACAGCAGGGTGGCGACAAAGTTAACAACTTTGATGTGGAATGCCCTGTAATAGCTCTTGGGCGGTGTGCCTTTTATCGCCTAGGCTCAGCAGTTTCAGCACCGCCTGCTGTCGCTTAGCGACGGCACTGCTGCTGTGCCTAGAGCTACCGACTGATGGCGCCATGCCCACGGATGGTAATTCGGAGGAGGAGGAGGTGGAGGAGGGGTGGGAGGAGGTATAGTAGGCCTTTGAGACCTGGACCGAGGTAGGCCCCGCAATTCTCTGCGTCGGCAGTATATGACCAGCCCCAGGGTCAGACTCGGTCCCAGCCTGCACCAAGTTAAGTGTAGTAGCGTTCTTATAAGTTTGGGATATGGCGGGTGAGGGGAATGTAAACAGATGCGCAAGAAGCGCATGATGCGCATGGAGCTGGCGCTCCGCTGCCAGGCGAGCTTTCGCCAATTCAAGCCCCTGTCTCTAGGCTACTCCCCAAACAGCACTTCTAAGAACCTTTTGTATAAGATCAAGTGTAGTAGCGTTCTTATAAGTTTAGGATATGCCGGGTGAGGGGAATGTAAACAGATGCGCAAGAAGCGCATGATGCGCATGGAGCTGGCGCTCCGCTGCCAGGCGAGCTTTCGCCAATTCAAGCCCCTGTCTCTAGGCTACTCCCCAAACAGCACTTCTAAGAACCTTTTGTATAAGATCAAGTGTAGTAGCGTTCTTATAAGTTTAGGATATGCCGGGTGAGGGGAATGTAAACAGATGCGCAAGAAGCGCTGAAATAATATCCCTAAATGGTAAAAGTTTGCCAGTATATTTTGTGGATAACACAGCAGGGTGGCGACAAAGTTAACAACTTTGATGTGGAATCCATGAAAACAACCCAAATTTCTGCCTGACACACCTCGTTTGATAAAGGGACGATGTATGGAGGCAGCTATATGGACGACTTTTGGAGGTAGCAATGGAGACAACGTGTGGAGGCTGCTATGGAGACAATTTAATTTGGATAGTGCCTGTATGTGGCAGTCCCAAACATTTTTCAAACCAGAGGAGCAGGTAGGTGGCCCTCCAGTAAAATGGAATAGATTGAGTGCCTGTATGTGGCAGTCCCAAAAATGTTTCAAACCAGAGGAGCAGGTAGGTGGCCCTGCAGTAAAATGGAATAGATTGAGTGCCTGTATGTGGCAGTCCCAAAAATTTTTCAAACCAGAGGAGCAGGTAGGTGGCCCTCCAGTAAAATGGAATAGATTGAGTGCCTGTATGTGGCAGTCCCAAAAATGTTTCAAACCAGAGGAGCAGGTAGGTGGCCCTGCAGTAAAATGGAATAGATTGAGTGCCTGTATGTGGCAGTCCCAAAAATTTTTCAAACCAGAGGAGCAGGTAGGTGGCCCTCCAGTAAAATGGAATAGATTGAGTGCCTGTATGTGGCAGTCCCAAAAATGTTTCAAACCAGAGGAGCAGGTAGGTGGCCCTGCAGTAAAATGGAATAGATTGAGTGCCTGTATGTGGCAGTCCCAAAAATTTTTCAAACCAGAGGAGCAGGTAGGTGGCCCTCCAGTAAAATGGAATAGATTGAGTGCCTGTATGTGGCAGTCCCAAAAATGTTTCAAACCAGAGGAGCAGGTAGGTGGCCCTGCAGTAAAATGGAATAGATTGAGTGCCTGTATGTGGCACTCACAAAAATTGTTTCAAACAGAGGACCGGGTAGGTGGCCCTCCAGAAAAATTAAATGCATGAAGTACTATAGCAAGAGCCAGTGGGCCCTGTCAAAAAATAGCCATTTTCCTCTGCTTTACTGTACAAAGAGGAGGAGAAGGAGGAAAATGAGGAGGAGGAGGAGTGGATCAATTATTCAGGTTGAGCTTCCTTCACCTGGTGGAGATTGGAAATTCTGAGAAATCCAGCCTTTATTCATTTTAATAAGCGTCAGCCTGTCAGCGCTGTCAGTCGACAGGCGTGTACGCTTATCGGTGATGATGCCACCAGCTGCACTGAAAACCCGCTCGGACAAGACGCTAGCGGCAGGGCAGGCAAGAACCTCCAAGGCGTACAGCGCCAGTTCGTGCCACATGTCCAGCTTTGAAACCCAGTAGTTGTAGGGAGCTGTGTGATCATTTAGGACGATGGTATGGTCAGCTACGTACTCCCTCACCATCTTTCTGTAAAGATCAGCCCTACTCTGCCGAGACTGGGGACAGGTGACAGTGTCTTGCTGGGGTGACATAAAGCTGGCAAAAGCCTTGTAAAGCGTACCCTTGCCAGTGCTGGACAAGCTGCCTGCTCGCCTACTCTCCCTCGCTACTTGTCCCGCAGAACTACGCACTCTGCCGCTAGCGCTGTCAGAAGGGAAATACTGTTTCAGCTTGTGCACCAGGGCCTGCTGGTATTCATGCATTCTCACACTCCTTTCCTCTGCAGGGATGAGAGTGGAAAGATTTTGCTTGTACCGTGGGTCCAGGAGAGTGAACACCCAGTAATCGGTGCTGGAATAAATTCTTTGAACGCGAGGGTCACGGGATAGGCAGCCTAGCATGAAATCTGCCATATGCGCCAGAGTACCAACGCGTAAGAATTCACTCCCCTCACTGGCCTGACTGTCCATTTCCTCCTCCTCCAACTCCTCCAACTCCTCTTCTTCTGCCCATACACGCTGAACAGTAAAGGACTCAACAATGGTCCCCTCTTGTGTCTCGCCAACATTCTCCTCCTCTTCCTCCTCATCCTCCTCCACCTCCACCTCCTCCGATATGCGCTGAGAAACAGACCTGAGGGTGCTTTGGCTATCAACAAGGGAATATTCTTCCCCTGTCTCTTGTGACGAGCGCAAAGCTTCCGACTTCATGCTGACCAGAGAGTTTTTCAACAGGCCAAGCAGCGGGATGGTGAGGCTGATGATGGCGGCATCGCCACTGACCATCTGTGTTGACTCCTCAAAGTTACTCAGCACCTGACAGATATCAGACATCCACGTCCACTCCTCATTGTAGACTTGAGGAAGCTGACTGACCTGACTACCAGTTCTGGTGGAAGTTGACATCTGGCAGTCTACAATCGCTCGGCGCTGCTGGTAAACTCTGGATAACATGGTCAGTGTTGAATTCCACCTCGTGGGCACGTCGCACAACAGTCGGTGAGCGGGCAGTTGGAGGCGGCGCTGCGCTGCCCTGAGAGTGGCAGCATCTGGGCTGGACTTCCTGAAATGCGCACAGATGCGGCGCACCTTCGTGAGCAAATCAGACAGATTGGGGTATGTCTTGAGGAAACGCTGAACTATCAGATTTAACACATGGGCCAGGCATGGCACATGTGTCAGTCTGCCGAGTTGCAGAGCCGCCACCAGGTTACGGCCGTTGTCACACACAACCATTCCCGGCTTGAGGTTCAGCGGTGCCAGCCACAGATCAGTCTGCGCCGTGATGCCCTGTAATAGCTCTTGGGCGGTGTGCCTTTTGTCGCCTAGGCTCAGCAGTTTGAGCACCGCCTGCTGTCGCTTAGCGACGGCACTGCTGCTGTGCCTAGAGCTACCGACTGATGGCGCCGTGCCCACGGATGGTAGTTCGGAGGAGGAGGTGGAGGAGGGGTGGGAGGAGGAGGAGGCATAGTAGGCCTGAAACACCTGGACCGAGGTAGGCCCCGCAATCCTCGGCGTCGGCAGTATATGAGCAGCCCCAGGGTCAGACTCGGTCCCAGCCTCCACCAAGTTAACCCAATGTGCCGTCAGAGATATATAGTGGCCCTGCCCGGCAGCACTCGTCCACGTGTCCGTGGTCAGGTGGACCTTGTCAGAAACGGCGTTGGTCAGGGCACGGATTATGTTGTCTGACACGTGCTGGTGCAGGGCTGGGACGGCACATCGGGAAAAGTAGTGGCGGCTGGGGACCGAATACCGAGGGGCGGCCGCCGCCATGAGGTTGCGAAAGGCCTCGGTCTCTACTAGCCTATAGGGCAGCATCTCCAGGCTAAGCAATCTGGAGATGTGCACATTAAGGGCTTGGGCGTGCGGGTGGGTTGCACTATATTTGCGTTTCCGCTCCAGCGTCTGGGGTATGGAGAGCTGAACGCTGGTGGATGCTGTGGAGGATCGTGGAGGCGACGATGGGGTTTTTGTGGCAGGGTCCTGGGCAGGGGGCTGACTAGCAGCTGACACAGGGGAAGGAGCAGTGGTGTGCACGGCCGGAGGTGAACGGGCTTGTTGCCACTGAGTGGGGTGCTTAGCATTCATATGCCTGCGCATACTGGTGGTAGTTAAGCTAGTAGTGGTGGAACCCCTGCTGAGCCTGGTTTGGCAAATGTTGCACACCACAGTCCGTCGGTCATCCGGTGTTTCCTTAAAGAACCTCCACACTTCTGAAGATCTAGCCCTCGCCGCAAGAGCCCTCACCACGGGAGCTTCACTAGTTGACAGTGGCGCTGATGCACCAGCTCTGGCCCTGCCTCTCCGTCTGGCCCCACCACTGCCTCTTCCAACCTGTTCAGGTCGAGGACTCTCCTCCGTCTCAGAAGCACTGTGTTCACCCGGCCTCTCAACCCAGCTTGGGTCTGTCACCTCATCATCCTCCGATCCCTCAGTCTGCTCCCCCCTCGGACTTCCTGCCCTGACAACAACTTCCCCACTGTCTGACAACCGTGTCTCCTCATCGTCGGACACCTCTTTACACACTTCCACTACGTCAAGAAGGTCATCATCACCCACAGACTGTGACTGGTGGAAAACCTGGGCATCGGAAAATTGCTCAGCAGCAACCGGACAAGTGGTTTGTGACTGTGGGAAGGGTCCAGAAAACAGTTCCTCAGAGTATGCCGGTTCAAATGCCAAATTTTCCTGGGAGGGGGCAGACTGGGGGGGAGGAGGCTGAGGTGCAGGAGCTGGAGGAGTGGGGATTTCGGTGACATGGGTGGACTGCGTGGAAGACTGACTGGTGGTGGACAAATTGCTCGAAGCATTGTCAGCAATCCACGACATCACCTGTTCGCACTGTTCTGGCCTCAACAGTGCTCTACCACGAGTCCCAGTAACTTCAGACATGAACCTAGGGAGTGTAGCTCTGCGGCGTTCCCCTGCTCCCTCATCAGCAGGTGGTGTCTCACCCCGCCCAGGACCACGGCCTCTGACCCCTGCAGTAGTTGGACGCCCTCGTCCCCGCCCTCGTCCTCTACCCCTAGCCCTCGGGTTAAACATTTTTAAAATGAGAGTTATAACTTTTTTGTTTTTTTTACTTCTTTTTGTTTTTTTTGGTGTTTTTTTTTTTGTGTTTTTTTTTTTTTTTTGTGTTTTTTTTTTTTTTTTGAGTTTTTAAAACCAAACAATCCTATCCTATTGCTATGGCTATTTTCTAGCCAAGTATCAAAGGAAGCACACTACTATGCCAGATGAGATGACACTGAGTTATTGCCTAATAGAAATCCAACCCCTACTGAATTTTGCCACTTCGGCCTTTGCTATGGATATGTGCGCCACTAAGCGCAGAACACAGCGGTCGCAAGTCTCACTACAAATTGCTCAGAATTGGCAAGTACATGCACTGCAGAAACTACAGCCACCAGCAGATCAACCAGAAATCAAATATATAGAACGCTACTGTAGGCTTCAAGAAGCTGTTTGTATTCTCCTATGGCTATTTTCTAGCCAAGTATCAAAGGAAGCACACTACTATGCCAGATGAGATGACACTGAGTTATTGCCTAATAGAAATCCAACCCCTACTGAATTTTGCCACTTCGGCCTTTGCTATGGATATGTGCGCCACTAAGCGCAGAACACAGCGGTCGCAAGTCTCACTACAAATTGCTCAGAATTGGCAAGTACATGCACTGCAGAAACTACAGCCACCAGCAGATCAACCAGAAATCAAATATATAGAACGCTACTGTAGGCTTCAAGAAGCTGTTTGTATTCTCCTATGGCTATTTTCTAGCCAAGTATCAAAGGAAGCACACTACTATGCCAGATGAGATGACACTGAGTTATTGCCTAATAGAAATCCAACCCCTACTGAATTTTGCCACTTCGGCCTTTGCTATGGATATGTGCGCCACTAAGCGCAGAACACAGCGGTCGCAAGTCTCACTACAAATTGCTCAGAATTGGCAAGTACATGCACTGCAGAAACTACAGCCACCAGCAGATCAACCAGAAATCAAATATATAGAACGCTACTGTAGGCTTCAAGAAGCTGTTTGTATTCTCCTATGGCTATTTTCTAGCCAAGTATCAAAGGAAGCACACTACTATGCCAGATGAGATGACACTGAGTTATTGCCTAATAGAAATCCAACCCCTACTGAATTTTGCCACTTCGGCCTTTGCTATGGATATGTGCGCCACTAAGCGCAGAACACAGCGGTCGCAAGTCTCACTACAAATTGCTCAGAATTGGCAAGTACATGCACTGCAGAAACTACAGCCACCAGCAGATCAACCAGAAATCAAATATATAGAACGCTACTGTAGGCTTCAAGAAGCTGTTTGTATTCTCCTATGGCTATTTTCTAGCCAAGTATCAAAGGAAGCACACTACTATGCCAGATGAGATGACACTGAGTTATTGCCTAATAGAAATCCAACCCCTACTGAATTTTGCCACTTCGGCCTTTGCTATGGATATGTGCGCCACTAAGCGCAGAACACAGCGGTCGCAAGTCTCACTACAAATTGCTCAGAATTGGCAAGTACATGCACTGCAGAAACTACAGCCACCAGCAGATCAACCAGAAATCAAATATATAGAACGCTACTGTAGGCTTCAAGAAGCTGTTTGTATTCTCCTATGGCTATTTTCTAGCCAAGTATCAAAGGAAGCACACTACTATGCCAGATGAGATGACACTGAGTTATTGCCTAATAGAAATCCAACCCCTACTGAATTTTGCCACTTCGGTCTTTGCTATGGATATGTGTGCCACTAAGAGCTAAACACAACGGTAGCAAGTCCCCCTGCTAATTCCTCACAAAATGGTAAAAGATGCAAATTAAAATAAAAAAAGTAGAACGTTATTGTAGCCCTAAGAAGGGCTGTTGGGTTCTTTGAGAATCACTCCTGCCTAACAGTAAGCTAATAGAACACCCTAACGCTTTCCCTGACCAGCAGCAGCTCTCTCCCTAGCGGCATCCAGAGACAGAATGATCCGAGCAGCGCGGCCAGCGGCTAGTCTATCCCAGGGTCACCTGATCTGGCCAGCCAACCACTGCTATTGACGTGTAAGGGTACCACGTCATGCTGGGTGGAGTGCAGAGTCTCCTGGCTTGTGATTGGCTCTGTTTCTGGCCGCCAAAAAGCAAAACGGCGGGAGCTGCCATTTTCTCGAGCGGGCGAAGTATTCGTCCGAGTAACGAGCAGTTTCGAGTACCCTAATGCTCGACCGAGCATCAAGCTCGGACGAGCATGTTCGCTCATCTCTAGTAATAATTAGAGATGAGCGAACATGCTCGTCCGAGCTTGATGCTCGGTCGAGCATTAGGGTACTCGAAACTGCTCGTTACTCGGACGAATACTTCGCCCGCTCGAGAAAATGGCAGCTCCCGCCGTTTTGCTTTTTGGCGGCCAGAAACAGAGCCAATCACAAGCCAGGAGACTCTGCACTCCACCCAGCATGACGTGGTACCCTTACACGTCAATAGCAGTGGTTGGCTGGCCAGATCAGGTGACCCTGGGATAGACTAGCCGCTGGCCGCGCTGCTCGGATCATTCTGTCTCTGGATGCCGCTAGGGAGAGAGCTGCTGCTGGTCAGGGAAAGCGTTAGGGTGTTCTATTAGCTTACTGTTAGGCAGGAGTGATTCTCAAAGAACCCAACAGCCCTTCTTAGGGCTACAATAACGTTCTACTTTTTTTATTTTAATTTGCATCTTTTACCATTTTGTGAGGAATTAGCAGGGGGACTTGCTACCGTTGTGTTTAGCTCTTAGTGGCACACATATCCATAGCAAAGACCGAAGTGGGAAAATTCAGTAGGGGTTGGATTTCTATTAGGCAATAACTCAGTGTCATCTCATCTGGCATAGTAGTGTGCTTCCTTTGATACTTGGCTAGAAAATAGCCATAGGAGAATACAAACAGCTTCTTGAAGCCTACAGTAGCGTTCTATATATTTGATTTCTGGTTGATCTGCTGGTGGCTGTAGTTTCTGCAGTGCATGTACTTGCCAATTCTGAGCAATTTGTAGTGAGACTTGCGACCGCTGTGTTCTGCGCTTAGTGGCGCACATATCCATAGCAAAGGCCGAAGTGGCAAAATTCAGTAGGGGTTGGATTTCTATTAGGCAATAACTCAGTGTCATCTCATCTGGCATAGTAGTGTGCTTCCTTTGATACTTGGCTAGAAAATAGCCATAGGAGAATACAAACAGCTTCTTGAAGCCTACAGTAGCGTTCTATATATTTGATTTCTGGTTGATCTGCTGGTGGCTGTAGTTTCTGCAGTGCATGTACTTGCCAATTCTGAGCAATTTGTAGTGAGACTTGCGACCGCTGTGTTCTGCGCTTAGTGGCGCACATATCCATAGCAAAGGCCGAAGTGGCAAAATTCAGTAGGGGTTGGATTTCTATTAGGCAATAACTCAGTGTCATCTCATCTGGCATAGTAGTGTGCTTCCTTTGATACTTGGCTAGAAAATAGCCATAGGAGAATACAAACAGCTTCTTGAAGCCTACAGTAGCGTTCTATATATTTGATTTCTGGTTGATCTGCTGGTGGCTGTAGTTTCTGCAGTGCATGTACTTGCCAATTCTGAGCAATTTGTAGTGAGACTTGCGACCGCTGTGTTCTGCGCTTAGTGGCGCACATATCCATAGCAAAGGCCGAAGTGGCAAAATTCAGTAGGGGTTGGATTTCTATTAGGCAATAACTCAGTGTCATCTCATCTGGCATAGTAGTGTGCTTCCTTTGATACTTGGCTAGAAAATAGCCATAGGAGAATACAAACAGCTTCTTGAAGCCTACAGTAGCGTTCTATATATTTGATTTCTGGTTGATCTGCTGGTGGCTGTAGTTTCTGCAGTGCATGTACTTGCCAATTCTGAGCAATTTGTAGTGAGACTTGCGACCGCTGTGTTCTGCGCTTAGTGGCGCACATATCCATAGCAAAGGCCGAAGTGGCAAAATTCAGTAGGGGTTGGATTTCTATTAGGCAATAACTCAGTGTCATCTCATCTGGCATAGTAGTGTGCTTCCTTTGATACTTGGCTAGAAAATAGCCATAGGAGAATACAAACAGCTTCTTGAAGCCTACAGTAGCGTTCTATATATTTGATTTCTGGTTGATCTGCTGGTGGCTGTAGTTTCTGCAGTGCATGTACTTGCCAATTCTGAGCAATTTGTAGTGAGACTTGCGACCGCTGTGTTCTGCGCTTAGTGGCGCACATATCCATAGCAAAGGCCGAAGTGGCAAAATTCAGTAGGGGTTGGATTTCTATTAGGCAATAACTCAGTGTCATCTCATCTGGCATAGTAGTGTGCTTCCTTTGATACTTGGCTAGAAAATAGCCATAGGAGAATACAAACAGCTTCTTGAAGCCTACAGTAGCGTTCTATATATTTGATTTCTGGTTGATCTGCTGGTGGCTGTAGTTTCTGCAGTGCATGTACTTGCCAATTCTGAGCAATTTGTAGTGAGACTTGCGACCGCTGTGTTCTGCGCTTAGTGGCGCACATATCCATAGCAAAGGCCGAAGTGGCAAAATTCAGTAGGGGTTGGATTTCTATTAGGCAATAACTCAGTGTCATCTCATCTGGCATAGTAGTGTGCTTCCTTTGATACTTGGCTAGAAAATAGCCATAGGAGAATACAAACAGCTTCTTGAAGCCTACAGTAGCGTTCTATATATTTGATTTCTGGTTGATCTGCTGGTGGCTGTAGTTTCTGCAGTGCATGTACTTGCCAATTCTGAGCAATTTGTAGTGAGACTTGCGACCGCTGTGTTCTGCGCTTAGTGGCGCACATATCCATAGCAAAGGCCGAAGTGGCAAAATTCAGTAGGGGTTGGATTTCTATTAGGCAATAACTCAGTGTCATCTCATCTGGCATAGTAGTGTGCTTCCTTTGATACTTGGCTAGAAAATAGCCATAGCAATAGGATAGGATTGTTTGGTTTTAAAAACTCAAAAAAAACAAAAAACACAAAAAAAAAAAAAAAAAAAAAAAAAAACACCAAAAAAAACAAAAAGAAGTAAAAAAAACAAAAAAGTTATAACTCTCATTTTAAAAATGTTTAACCCGAGGGCTAGGGGTAGAGGACGAGGGCGGGGACGAGGGCGTCCAACTACTGCAGGGGTCAGAGGCCGTGGTCCTGGGCGGGGTGAGACACCACCTGCTGATGAGGGAGCAGGGGAACGCCGCAGAGCTACACTCCCTAGGTTCATGTCTGAAGTTACTGGGACTCGTGGTAGAGCACTGTTGAGGCCAGAACAGTGCGAACAGGTGATGTCGTGGATTGCTGACAATGCTTCGAGCAATTTGTCCACCACCAGTCAGTCTTCCACGCAGTCCACCCATGTCACCGAAATCCCCACTCCTCCAGCTCCTGCACCTCAGCCTCCTCCCCCCCAGTCTGCCCCCTCCCAGGAAAATTTGGCATTTGAACCGGCATACTCTGAGGAACTGTTTTCTGGACCCTTCCCACAGTCACAAACCACTTGTCCGGTTGCTGCTGAGCAATTTTCCGATGCCCAGGTTTTCCACCAGTCACAGTCTGTGGGTGATGATGACCTTCTTGACGTAGTGGAAGTGTGTAAAGAGGTGTCCGACGATGAGGAGACACGGTTGTCAGACAGTGGGGAAGTTGTTGTCAGGGCAGGAAGTCCGAGGGGGGAGCAGACTGAGGGATCGGAGGATGATGAGGTGACAGACCCAAGCTGGGTTGAGAGGCCGGGTGAACACAGTGCTTCTGAGACGGAGGAGAGTCCTCGACCTGAACAGGTTGGAAGAGGCAGTGGTGGGGCCAGACGGAGAGGCAGGGCCAGAGCTGGTGCATCAGCGCCACTGTCAACTAGTGAAGCTCCCGTGGTGAGGGCTCTTGCGGCGAGGGCTAGATCTTCAGAAGTGTGGAGGTTCTTTAAGGAAACACCGGATGACCGACGGACTGTGGTGTGCAACATTTGCCAAACCAGGCTCAGCAGGGGTTCCACCACTACTAGCTTAACTACCACCAGTATGCGCAGGCATATGAATGCTAAGCACCCCACTCAGTGGCAACAAGCCCGTTCACCTCCGGCCGTGCACACCACTGCTCCTTCCCCTGTGTCAGCTGCTAGTCAGCCCCCTGCCCAGGACCCTGGCACAAAAACCCCATCGTCGCCTCCACGATCCTCCACAGCATCCACCAGCGTTCAGCTCTCCATACCCCAGACGCTGGAGCGGAAACGCAAATATAGTGCAACCCACCCGCACGCCCAAGCCCTTAATGTGCACATCTCCAGATTGCTTAGCCTGGAGATGCTGCCCTATAGGCTAGTAGAGACCGAGGCCTTTCGCAACCTCATGGCGGCGGCCGCCCCTCGGTATTCGGTCCCCAGCCGCCACTACTTTTCCCGATGTGCCGTCCCAGCCCTGCACCAGCACGTGTCAGACAACATAATCCGTGCCCTGACCAACGCCGTTTCTGACAAGGTCCACCTGACCACGGACACGTGGACGAGTGCTGCCGGGCAGGGCCACTATATATCTCTGACGGCACATTGGGTTAACTTGGTGGAGGCTGGGACCGAGTCTGACCCTGGGGCTGCTCATATACTGCCGACGCCGAGGATTGCGGGGCCTACCTCGGTCCAGGTGTTTCAGGCCTACTATGCCTCCTCCTCCTCCCACCCCTCCTCCACCTCCTCCTCCGAACTACCATCCGTGGGCACGGCGCCATCAGTCGGTAGCTCTAGGCACAGCAGCAGTGCCGTCGCTAAGCGACAGCAGGCGGTGCTCAAACTGCTGAGCCTAGGCGACAAAAGGCACACCGCCCAAGAGCTATTACAGGGCATCACGGCGCAGACTGATCTGTGGCTGGCACCGCTGAACCTCAAGCCGGGAATGGTTGTGTGTGACAACGGCCGTAACCTGGTGGCGGCTCTGCAACTCGGCAGACTGACACATGTGCCATGCCTGGCCCATGTGTTAAATCTGATAGTTCAGCGTTTCCTCAAGACATACCCCAATCTGTCTGATTTGCTCACGAAGGTGCGCCGCATCTGTGCGCATTTCAGGAAGTCCAGCCCAGATGCTGCCACTCTCAGGGCAGCGCAGCGCCGCCTCCAACTGCCCGCTCACCGACTGTTGTGCGACGTGCCCACGAGGTGGAATTCAACACTGACCATGTTATCCAGAGTTTACCAGCAGCGCCGAGCGATTGTAGACTGCCAGATGTCAACTTCCACCAGAACTGGTAGTCAGGTCAGTCAGCTTCCTCAAGTCTACAATGAGGAGTGGACGTGGATGTCTGATATCTGTCAGGTGCTGAGTAACTTTGAGGAGTCAACACAGATGGTCAGTGGCGATGCCGCCATCATCAGCCTCACCATCCCGCTGCTTGGCCTGTTGAAAAACTCTCTGGTCAGCATGAAGTCGGAAGCTTTGCGCTCGTCACAAGAGACAGGGGAAGAATATTCCCTTGTTGATAGCCAAAGCACCCTCAGGTCTGTTTCTCAGCGCATATCGGAGGAGGTGGAGGTGGAGGAGGATGAGGAGGAAGAGGAGGAGAATGTTGGCGAGACACAAGAGGGGACCATTGTTGAGTCCTTTACTGTTCAGCGTGTATGGGCAGAAGAAGAGGAGTTGGAGGAGTTGGAGGAGGAGGAAATGGACAGTCAGGCCAGTGAGGGGAGTGAATTCTTACGCGTTGGTACTCTGGCGCATATGGCAGATTTCATGCTAGGCTGCCTATCCCGTGACCCTCGCGTTCAAAGAATTTATTCCAGCACCGATTACTGGGTGTTCACTCTCCTGGACCCACGGTACAAGCAAAATCTTTCCACTCTCATCCCTGCAGAGGAAAGGAGTGTGAGAATGCATGAATACCAGCAGGCCCTGGTGCACAAGCTGAAACAGTATTTCCCTTCTGACAGCGCTAGCGGCAGAGTGCGTAGTTCTGCGGGACAAGTAGCGAGGGAGAGTAGGCGAGCAGGCAGCTTGTCCAGCACTGGCAAGGGTACGCTTTACAAGGCTTTTGCCAGCTTTATGTCACCCCAGCAAGACACTGTCACCTGTCCCCAGTCTCGGCAGAGTAGGGCTGATCTTTACAGAAAGATGGTGAGGGAGTACGTAGCTGACCATACCATCGTCCTAAATGATCACACAGCTCCCTACAACTACTGGGTTTCAAAGCTGGACATGTGGCACGAACTGGCGCTGTACGCCTTGGAGGTTCTTGCCTGCCCTGCCGCTAGCGTCTTGTCCGAGCGGGTTTTCAGTGCAGCTGGTGGCATCATCACCGATAAGCGTACACGCCTGTCGACTGACAGCGCTGACAGGCTGACGCTTATTAAAATGAATAAAGGCTGGATTTCTCAGAATTTCCAATCTCCACCAGGTGAAGGAAGCTCAACCTGAATAATTGATCCACTCCTCCTCCTCCTCATTTTCCTCCTTCTCCTCCTCTTTGTACAGTAAAGCAGAGGAAAATGGCTATTTTTTGACAGGGCCCACTGGCTCTTGCTATAGTACTTCATGCATTTAATTTTTCTGGAGGGCCACCTACCCGGTCCTCTGTTTGAAACAATTTTTGTGAGTGCCACATACAGGCACTCAATCTATTCCATTTTACTGCAGGGCCACCTACCTGCTCCTCTGGTTTGAAACATTTTTGGGACTGCCACATACAGGCACTCAATCTATTCCATTTTACTGGAGGGCCACCTACCTGCTCCTCTGGTTTGAAAAATTTTTGGGACTGCCACATACAGGCACTCAATCTATTCCATTTTACTGCAGGGCCACCTACCTGCTCCTCTGGTTTGAAACATTTTTGGGACTGCCACATACAGGCACTCAATCTATTCCATTTTACTGGAGGGCCACCTACCTGCTCCTCTGGTTTGAAAAATTTTTGGGACTGCCACATACAGGCACTCAATCTATTCCATTTTACTGCAGGGCCACCTACCTGCTCCTCTGGTTTGAAACATTTTTGGGACTGCCACATACAGGCACTCAATCTATTCCATTTTACTGGAGGGCCACCTACCTGCTCCTCTGGTTTGAAAAATTTTTGGGACTGCCACATACAGGCACTCAATCTATTCCATTTTACTGCAGGGCCACCTACCTGCTCCTCTGGTTTGAAACATTTTTGGGACTGCCACATACAGGCACTCAATCTATTCCATTTTACTGGAGGGCCACCTACCTGCTCCTCTGGTTTGAAAAATGTTTGGGACTGCCACATACAGGCACTATCCAAATTAAATTGTCTCCATAGCAGCCTCCACACGTTGTCTCCATTGCTACCTCCAAAAGTCGTCCATATAGCTGCCTCCATACATCGTCCCTTTATCAAACGAGGTGTGTCAGGCAGAAATTTGGGTTGTTTTCATGGATTCCACATCAAAGTTGTTAACTTTGTCGCCACCCTGCTGTGTTATCCACAAAATATACTGGCAAACTTTTACCATTTAGGGATATTATTTCAGCGCTTCTTGCGCATCTGTTTACATTCCCCTCACCCGGCATATCCTAAACTTATAAGAACGCTACTACACTTGATCTTATACAAAAGGTTCTTAGAAGTGCTGTTTGGGGAGTAGCCTAGAGACAGGGGCTTGAATTGGCGAAAGCTCGCCTGGCAGCGGAGCGCCAGCTCCATGCGCATCATGCGCTTCTTGCGCATCTGTTTACATTCCCCTCACCCGGCATATCCTAAACTTATAAGAACGCTACTACACTTGATCTTATACAAAAGGTTCTTAGAAGTGCTGTTTGGGGAGTAGCCTAGAGACAGGGGCTTGAATTGGCGAAAGCTCGCCTGGCAGCGGAGCGCCAGCTCCATGCGCATCATGCGCTTCTTGCGCATCTGTTTACATTCCCCTCACCCGCCATATCCCAAACTTATAAGAACGCTACTACACTTAACTTGGTGCAGGCTGGGACCGAGTCTGACCCTGGGGCTGGTCATATACTGCCGACGCAGAGAATTGCGGGGCCTACCTCGGTCCAGGTCTCAAAGGCCTACTATACCTCCTCCCACCCCTCCTCCACCTCCTCCTCCTCCGAATTACCATCCGTGGGCATGGCGCCATCAGTCGGTAGCTCTAGGCACAGCAGCAGTGCCGTCGCTAAGCGACAGCAGGCGGTGCTGAAACTGCTGAGCCTAGGCGATAAAAGGCACACCGCCCAAGAGCTATTACAGGGCATTCCACATCAAAGTTGTTAACTTTGTCGCCACCCTGCTGTGTAATCCCCAAAATATACTTGCAAACTTTTACCATTTAGGGATATTATTTCAGCGCTTCTTGCGCATCTGTTTACATTCCCCTCACCCGCCATATCCTAAACTTATAAGAACGCTACTACACTTGATCTTATACAAAAGGTTCTTAGAAGTGCTGTTTGGGGAGTAGCCTATAGACAGGGGCTTGGATTGGCGAAAGCTCGCCTGGCAGCGGAGCGCCAGCTCCATGCCAAGATCCAACTAACATAGTTTTAACTGCAGCACCTTTAATCTACTACTAGTTCACTGCCTCCATACATGGTCCCCTTATCAAACGAGCTGTGTCAGGCAGAATTTTGGATTGTTTTCATGGCTTCCATGTTAACTTTGTCGCCACCCTGCTGTGTAATCCACAAAATATACTGGCAAACTTTTATCATGTACCGATATTATTTGAGCGCTTCTTGCTCACCTCCTTTGGTTCCTCTCTGCCACCCATTGGTTTGAAGCCTGAGTCCATTTAGGGTATGTTGCCATGACACTCTCTAGCCTGCCGCTGCTGCCGCTGCCGCTGCCTCTGCATGCCATCCCCTATAGTGTCAGGGTCAATTATTGGATGTTTTAGATGCTATCTAGCTTCATTCTGTCACTCTGTCATGGCCATGCTGTTGCCCATAATTTTGGCATAATGGTGCGATTAAGCAGCCTCAGAGGCATCCATGCATGCTGCCCCTGCTGTTTCCTGTCCATTTCCGTGGTGTTTCCATCCTTTTCTGAGGTTCCCAGGTGTTTGGCCAAGCTTCCCTGTGCAGAGCCTTGGTCCCCTTGAAAAATGCTCGAGTCTCCCATTGACTTCAATGGGGTTCGTTATTCGAGACGAGCACTCGAGCATCGGGAAAAGTTCGTCTCGAATAACGAGTACCCGAGCATTTTAGTGTTCGCTCATCTCTAGTAATAATGCATCCGATTTTTGTAAATCACACATACAAGCCTTTGAAATGCCTTTCTGGGGCATTGTCTGTGTAGATGCATCCTTTTTTCCATACGAAGGATCTGTCCCAACAGCACGGCATATTTTATGGAGAAACACATCGGTGTTTATACCAATATCTACCATGCCTTTTTCTGAATAACTTTTAGATGAGCGCTTGCGTTTTAAAGGTCTTTTATTGAAAGCATCATCATCTAACTCAGGTGACTTTTTTATTGGGAAAATTGATGGCACCGCATTTGGGCGCAGCCGACGTTTGGTATTCTCATGAAAATATTGGTCATCTGCAAAATGCTTAGAACACATGCGATATACATCATTTGCTTTGTTGGCATGTATTCTGTCAGCTAGTTCTTCTAGATTATGAAAATGCTCTGGTGCTTGAGAAAGCCAAAGTCTAATAGCGGTCTTCTCTTTAGGAAACGCATGCATAATGACATTTGCATTTTTTTGTTTCCATGTATGCTGACAGCCTTTAATTATACAGGAAGGCATTTTTGTAGACAAGTTTTAATACCTGGAACAATAATAAATCAAATTGACATTTTTAAATAAATAGTATAATTGTATTGCTAATATCGATATAGTTCAGGAATGTTTATTTAAATTTTTTTTTAAAATTAAACGTGAATAGTGCACAATGTGCCTTATTCATAAAAAATGTCTGAGAGCAAAACAGTAGCCATAGACAAGGATTCTTTAATGTAAGAGCAGTGAGATTATGGAACTCTCTGCCGCAGGAGGTTGTTATGGCGGATTCTATGTCAGGGCCGGATTATAGGCGGGGCTCGAGCCCCGGGGTCCCCGCCATCTCGTCCCCCCTAGGGGCCCCCACCAAATTGCACCTCCCCGGCCCTCCAGCCCCTGCATAAACTGCCCGGCCACTCATCCTACTGCATGGCGAGCCACCTGCCCTTCGGCACCACTCCGCCCCCCCTGCACAGGTGACTGCTTCCAGGCCCGCCTAAAAAAGCAACCCCACAAATCCCGCTCAACACTCTGCTCTGCTCACTCCCGGCTCA
Organism: Engystomops pustulosus; assembly: GCF_040894005.1. Taxonomy (NCBI): domain Eukaryota; kingdom Metazoa; phylum Chordata; class Amphibia; order Anura; family Leptodactylidae; genus Engystomops; species Engystomops pustulosus. Next base: position 101,651,369 of record NC_092411.1, on the reverse strand, counting down.
ACACCGCCTCCGGCTCCCAGCTCCCCGCTCCGCACGCTCCCGGCTCAACACCGCCTCCGGCTCCCCTCCCCCCGCTCAACCTCCCCCCCACTCCCCGCACGAACATTCACCGCCAACCCCCCTCCCCTTCCCAGCTAAACAAGCAACCGGGCGACTACCCACCCCCTTCCCCCCTGGCAAACAAGCACCGGCAAGACCCCCCACCCACCCAAACAGGTCACACGGTCACCCTAACAGGTAAGTATATACATATGTGTTTTTTTGTGTATATATATATGTATATACAGTGTATATGTGTATATATGTATATACTGTATATATATATATATATATGTATATACTGTGTATATGTGTATATATGTATATACTGTGTATTTATGTATCTACTGTATATATATGTATATACTGTGTATATATGCATCTACTGTGTATATACTGTGTATATATGCATCTACTGTGTATATACACGCATATATTTATATAAGCATATATGTGTGTACATTTATATATATGTGAATGATGTGGTTTTTGTATATACTGTGTATATGGAATGTATGTATATGCTCTATATACTGAATGTGTGTGTATTCCCCATATGTGTGTAAATGCTGTATATACTGAATGTGTGTGTATTTGCTGTATGTGTGTATATACTTTATGAGTTTGTTTATACTCTGTGTATTAGTTTATAAATGTATATGAGTGCATAAATGTGTGTGTATAAGTGTATACTTTTGTGTATATATGGGTGCAAGTATATGAGTTTAGAACTTTATGTGTGTGTCGGTATATGTAAATAAATGTGGGTAATTGTATAAACATGTCTGTATAAGGGTACATTCACAAGAACGTATGGGGGTGAGGCGGCTGTATGTAGCTGTGTTACTGCTGGGATAGTGGAAAGGAAGCAGGAGGACGTGTGTGTACGCTACACTTAGTGGGGGCCTCCACCAGATTTTGCGCCATGGGGCCCCCACCAACCTTAATCCGGCCCTGCTCTATGTACATGTTCAAGAGAGGCCTGGGTGACTTTCTGGAGAGAAAAAATATCAGGGGTTATGGGGCAAAACATTTGTTTAATTCTTATAGGTTGGACTTTATGGATGTGCATCGTTTTACAGCTTTATATACTATGATACTATGAAAACAGTTCAAAGCAACCAATCAGAGCTCAGCTTTAATTTTATAAACTGATGCAAGAAAATGAAAGCTTAGCTCTGATTGGTTGCCATGGACAATTGGAATAACTTTGCTCACAGACACTTTTAACCAATCTCCACCAAAGGGTTTGATTGTTATGATTACCATCATCTACATGATCACCTACATTTATTGAGAATATGTACAGAGGAGAAAATATGTATTATATACAGGTTTTCTCCCCTCAAAGAATGGAGATGCACACTTCAACTCAGAGACACATAATTCCCACAAAGTCAGGAGATTCAGGATTTATGTTGCATGTTTTTCATGATTCTGTCACTCCCTTCACTTCCCCGACAGAGGGCACCAACATTTTTCTGGTGCAACTTTAACATAGGACATGCCCTAATTTGTGCTGCAAGATGCCTAGTGCAGCTGTGCCACAAAAGAGCGCAATTGTGGTGCTGACACTTTGTGTGCAAACAGTTTGTACCTAAAAGAACATGCAAAGCCTGACTGAAAACTGGTGCAAGAACCTCTGTAAATGTGTCCCAACGGATCTAAGAACACCAGAATTCCTGCTGGTTGATAGCTGGTCAAATACAAATTTCATGCAATAAAATGCTAACTAAATATATATAAAACATACAATGATATTTTCAGAATTTTTAATTATATTTTGTCTCTTCAAGTTGAAGCATAATGGTGATAAATATAACAAACTCCAATCTTTCTAGGTGAGAAAACAGGCTTGTAGAGGTTCTGTGGTACCTGAGGTGTGTGTGTAGAGGTTCTGTGGCAGCTGAGGTGTGCGTGTAGAGGTTCTGTGGTACCTGAGGTGTGTGTGCAGAGGTTCTGTGGCAGCTGAGGTGTGCGTGTAGAGGTTCTGTGGTACCTGAGGTGTGTGTGCAGAGGTTCTGTGGCAGCTGAGGTGTGCGTGTAGAGGTTCTGTGGTACCTGAGGTGTGTGTGCAGAGGTTCTGTGGCAGCTGAGGTGTGTGTGTAGAGGTTCTGTGGCAGTTGAGGTGTGTGTGTAAAGGTTCTGTGGCAGCTAAGGTGTACGTTTAGAGGTTCTGTGCAGGGGCGTAACTACAGCGGTAGCAGCTATAGCGGCCGCTTTGGGGCCCGCAGTGTCAAAGGGCTCCGTCATCCGACCTGACACAATAAAGAATGGAGGATGTGCACCATTATATCTATATTGTACTGCACACGTCCAGCATAATCTGTGTATAACATATACTGTGATGTATATATGCAGTATCTGTGATGTGTATAAGGTGTCTGTATACACTGTATGTATGTTGCACATGGCACCTTATGTATGTGTATATGCACATGAGTGTATTTATATGTGATTGTAACTCCCAATGTGTGAGTATACTAATATGTATATGTATAATATGTATATGTATAAGTGGGAAGGAGGGCCCCGTGCAGTAGCCTGCTAGGGGGCCCTGTCTCTCCTAGTTGCGCCACTGGTTCTGTGGCAGCTGAGGTGTGTCTTTAGAGGTTCTAGGGCAGCTAAGGTATGTGTAGAGGTTCTGCAGCAGTTGAGGTGTCTATGAAGAGGTTCTACTTTATTACTTTATTACATTTACTTTATATTTCAAAAAAAAGTTTTATTTTATATAATTATTTATACAATAATATGTACATATTTACAATAACATTAACATGTATATATATATGTACACATACATATATTTACATTTATACATATACGTGTATATATACATATTTATATACATACTTACATACAAGATACATACATACACACACATATATAGTATATACATACACGCAAATCTATATATAAATATATATCGTGACGTGCGCCGGCATTGGCACACACTAAGATGTCAGCGAGTGGTACACTTTTTTTCCTAAAAGCATTATTTTGGAGGCAGGGGCTGCAGGCTATATACTACAAGGAGCTGGCGGGCTATACACTCCAGGGAGCTGGCAGGCTATACACTACAGGGAGCTGGCAGGCTATACACTACAGGAGGCTGGCAGGCTATATACTACAGGGGCCGGCAGGCTATACACTACAGGAGGCTGGCAGGCTATATACTACAGGGAGCTGGCGGGCTATACACTCCAGGGAGCTGGCAGGCTATACACTACAGGGAGCTGGCAGGCTATACAGTACAGGAGGCTGGCAGGCTATATACTACAGGGGGCTGGCAGGCTATACACTACAGGAGGCTGGCAGGCTATACACTACAGGGAGCTGGCAGGCTATACAGTACAGGAGGCTGGCAGGCTATATACTACAGGGGGCTGGCAGGCTATACACTACAGGGAGCTGGCAGGCTATACACTACAGGAGGCTGGCAGGCTATATACTACAGGTGGCTGGCAGGCTATACACTACAGGGGGCTGGCAGGCTATACAGTACAGGGGCCTGGCAGGCTATATACTACAGGGGGCTGGCAGGCTATACACTCCAGGAGGTTAGCAGGCTATACACTCCAGGAGGTTAGCAGGCTATATACTACTGGGGGCTGGCTGGCTATATACTAATGGGAGCTAGAAGGCTATATACTACAAGGGGGCTGGCAGGCTATACACTACTGGGGGCTGGCAGGCTATATTCATATATCTATCTTTCTCTCTTAGATATATGTATTCAGATATATATATATATATATATATATATATATATATATTCAGATAGAGATATATATCTATGTATTCATATACATAGATATATCTCTGAATACACACACACACACACACACATATATATATATATATATACATATATATATATATACATATATATCTATATATATATATATATATATATATATATATATATATATATATATATATGAATACATAGATATATCTATGTAAATCTGAATAGATATATATATCTATATAAATCTGAATATATATATATATACCGTATATATAAATATATCTGAATACACACATATATATATTCAGATTTATATATATATATATATATATATATATATATATATATTCAGATAGATATATATATATATATATATATATATATCTGTATTCAGATAGAGATATATATATATATATATATTTATTTATATATCTATATATCTATGTATATATGTGTGTATTCAGATAGATATATATATATATATGTGTGTGTGTGTGTGTGTGTATTCAGATAGAGATATATATATATATATATATGTATTCAGATATATATCTGAATATATATATATATATATATATATCTGAATACATATATTTATTAATATACATATATCAGAATATATATATATATATATACTGATATATATATATATATATATATATATATACTGATATATATATATATACTGATATATATTGATATATATACACTGATATATATATATATACTGATATATATTGATATATATATATACACTGATATATATATATATATACTGATATATATATATATATATACTGATATATATATATATATATATATATATATATATATATATATACTGATATATATATATATATACTGATATATATATATACTGATATATATATATATATACTGATATATATATACTGATATATATATATATATATATATATATATATACTGATATATATATATATACTGATATATATATATATATATATACTGATATATATACTGATATATATATATATATATACTGATATATATATATATATATATATATACTGATATATATATATATACTGATATATATATATATATATATACATACTGATATATATATATACATACTGATATATATATATATATACTGATATATATACTGATATATATATCAGTATATATATATATATATATATATATATATATTCTGATATATATATATATATATATATATATATATATATTCTGAGATATATATATATATATATTCTGAGATATATATATATATATATATATATATTCTGATATATATTCAGTAAGTGGTGTTTAGTGCTAGACTTTACTTTTACTTACTTAGTGAGTGATAAAACAAATGAAATATGTGGGTTAGATGGACTTTTGGGAACCGAGGGGCGTGAAGAGTAAAACTGCGTCACAGAGCAAGGGACACAGCAAACGCTCCTTGCTCCTGAGCAGTGAACTGGATCCTCATTCTGTGATGCGGCCGCGGATGAGTATGCAGCATGAAGCGGCTGCAGTCACGGCGCACACACAGAGTATTTGGCGCCGCTCAGAACGGATACGGCGCATGCGCAGAAGAGCGGCGCCATCTTTGAAAATAAGTCATTCTGCGCATGTTCGGCCATGCCGGGATGCCGACCAGGACGGAGACAGCCGCCGACAGGGGGTGCTACCACGGTCTTCACAGTCAATTATCACAGTAAGCCAGCATTATTTTTAATGAAGATGGTAGCCGAAAATATCATTTTTTATGCATGGTAATGTTTTAACAGTAGATTTATATGGTGGCATAACCCCTTTAAGGCTATAGATGAGGGTAGAGTGACAGTGTTCTATTCTACATGGTCCACATGGACGACCTTCAAGGACTCACCTGCTCTTGCTATATGGATCTCATCTGGGGTTACTCCTTGAGTGACTGCACAGATCACTATCCTTGAATACTATTAGTCTCACTATAACCTACACCTTTTACTCATGCTGAACCTGATGTAGTATGGGACTCGGCATATCTTTATTTCATCTGTTGTATGTATGCTTGTATGAATGTAGATGTGTTTGTTTAATGTATTGTTATTTAGTTTTGCTGCATTTCTATCATAACCTCAATTTGCAACCTACAGGTTATTCATTCCATAGTATGTAACCTTATGCTTTCTACGGCACACTACTCAGAGATGCGAATTAATGTATCAGATCATTATGTATGTGCCATAATGTTTTATTATTGTTATTACTGGACTATCCAAGTCACAAGTCCTGTATAATGTATTTTGTACGTTCAAAAAATGTTTATTGACCATAACATGGAATGAATGTAAAAATAAAGTTGTTTTCATTTTTTTGTAATTAAAACGGATAATGTTGTATCTAAGCTTAGTAAATACTATGTTATATCACCCTCTGGTGTGCATAGATATTAAAATCTTATGAAAGCGAGAGAGCCAGGAAGTAAAATGACTTCATGTTGTTTCCTTTTTCTATATAAACTAAGCATAGATACATTTTTGAAAGTTGCTATGGATACAGTGATAACTTTTATGGTGTTTTGGTGTAACCTGCATTCAGGAAAATATGACGCATAATGAGATTGTTATAGTTGTATTGATGCACAATGTCCCAGATTTATTAGATGTATTTAAGAAGTGTTGCGGCCGATGCAACACATCTATTCACTGAAAGGGGCTGTCCGATGTACAGTCGGACTGTGCGGCACATTGATCATGCAGTGTCTGTCATGCCTCATGTTAAAGGTGCATAAAAAAAAAATTGGTGCACTTTGTTGGAGAAGTGCAGAAGGCGCCAGAATAATGAAGAACGTGCGCTAGAAATCCTGAATCTGGTGCACTCTGCACACTCCACAGGAAGAAAGAGCAGAATCTCTTGATCTGCAAAACTGATAGATACCCCAAGTGACTGTAATCGCAGCAAAAGGTGGAGCTACAAAGTATTAACTTAAAGGGGCCGAATAATATTACATGCCCCACTTTTCAGTTTATTATTTTTTTTTTTTTTTACAAAAGTTTAAAATATCCAATAAATTTCAGTCCACTTTACAATTATATCCCACTTGTTCACCAAAAAATTACAATTTTATATCTTTATGTTTGAAGCCAAAAATGTGGCAAAAGTAAGAAAAGTGTAAGGGGGTGAATACTTTTGCAATGCACTGAATGTACTGCTCCTGTGACCTTTATTGTGCATTTGAATGATCTCTGGTTTGTGATTGTAATCTTTGTAATCTCTAGTACTTCTTTATCACTCCCCCTCACATTACTTAGTGTAGGGAATGTTGCCCAGTTGAGTGCTGTCATTTAGGGTGGCCGTAAAGTAGGCAGGAACAATATGAGGGGTTACATGTTGAGCTGAATATCTCTTCCCATCCTGCGAAAGTTGTACTATGCCTGCCTAGGTAACACAAAAGCAGGGTAGTTTCTAGCTCATTTGGGCGACAGGGTAAGTCTCAAAAAAGTGTACCACCCCAATGCAACAAATGAATAAAATATATATTTAATGTATAATAAGCTGACACTAGGGGATTGTTTAACAATTGCTTGAAAGCAATAAGATTGCAGTCATCGTACTAGTATTGTCTCTATAATGTGCAATTTACTTACTTGTATTTAATTTACTGAATCTTGTAAGATAGATGCTCATCATATATATCAATTAAAAAAGGAAGAGGAATAAAACCCATAATAAAACCTAAACAACAAATTACCTATGCACAAATGTAAGTGTCCAAATGTCAGTTGAGGCTACATGGGGTAATGGTAAGGTAAAACGGTATCACCCAAAATAACAGTAATAATCGAAGTACACCAAAATACAGAATATCAAATATTAGTCAATATTAGTTTGATATAACACCTTGAGATTCAAACATGTATTACAATAGGATTATTGGTATAAATGATAGTATAATTCCAGTAGGGATTAGCTATCTTAGACAGTATGGTCCTACTTCCGCATCTTGTAGTATTAATTTCACCATTTGTGGGTGGGTATTGGTTATTTTAATCTGATATTAATGTTTTTCAAAGATAATGATAAGGAAACAGCTTCACAAGATAAAAAATGTTTTTGTTGTCCCATCCTGGAAAACTTATTTGCATATTTTCCAGAAACCCCTAGTGGAGCATCATTGCCTAGAAGTCTCCACATGCCTGCAAAGTGGCCTTAATTGGCAAATTCCCCACAAGGAGAACTCTTACCCCTCACCCAAAAATGCTGAGGTCTGCAGCTTCTTGCCATCCTTAGTGCTGTGGTTCATTGCTGGTCAAATTCATTTGTGGTTCTCTTGGTTCATGATCTCTGGATTAGTTTAATTGACTGTTCCTCTTTAATGGCGATTTGGCTCTTGTATGGTGGACCGTTTACTACTACCCCTTATGTGTTTTTCCATTTGTTTTTCATGTTTTGTGGCACCTGGTTAGGGTGGACCCAGTAAGTAGGCGGGTGATAGTTTGGGGGGCTCTCTATCCCATCTGCCATTCATGTTTCCAGAGTCCTGTATTATAATTGTGCAATTACACCATGCAACCAGGACAGTATAATATGGTATCTTAAATAAGCTTTTAAGGGGCTTTTTTCCCCAAAACATTTTTTTAAAGTTTTATAAACATAACAACAAAAAGTATAATTGTGATTGCTGTTCAACTCTGCTTTTGCCCTGACATGCAGGTTGATGACAGTTGAAGATTTTGGTGCTTTATGTAGAGTTGCAAAACTTATTGCTGAGGTTTGGTGAGGTAGATTACCCCCTCACCCCAGGTTGCCCATTGCAGTAATTCCTCAGTAGAACAAGATCAGTGTACTGTTCCCAGTGAACCTTCTTATATGATTTAATTTTAATTGTTTTGGAAAAAAAACCTAAAATTTACAATAGCAATTATATGCAAGATCATTCTCAAGAATTGTAGTAATCATCAGAAGAATTAGGGGCCTCTAAATTATTTTCTTTATGTTCATGAGAAATCTTCAATGTAATGATCTTGAAAACTTTAACATCAATATGAATGTTATAATTACCATTCATTATAATTTTTTTTGCCTTCCTTTTTTTGCCTTCCTATTCACGCCTTCCAAAAGCCATAACTTTTTCTGTTAAAATGAGGGTTTATTTTTTAATTTTATATACATCATTTTTCTACATAAAATGGGGAAAATATATGTAAAATTAGAAACAAATGGCAAGCTCCCCACAGTTTTAAAACTATGTCACAGAACTTTTTTTCTATGCAGAGCTGTAGAAATGATCTTTATTTTGCAGAAAGAGCTGTATATTTTCATATACCGTATTTTCCGGACTATAAGGCACACTTAAAAGCCTTGGATTTCCTTGGAAATCCAAAGTGCGCCTTATAGTCCGGTGCGCCCTATATGAGGGCAGCGGACCCTACTTACATAGGTCCCCGCTACCGGAGACAGCAGATCTCCAGCGGGAACTGCAGACCACGCGGCACGAACAACTTCTGCCGCGTGGTCTGCAGTTCCCGCTGGAGATCTGCTGTCTCCGGTAGCGGGGACCTATGTAAGTAGGGTCCGCTGCCATCCTCCACCTCCCCCTCACCTTCCCCACTCACCTTCCCCGCGTCGCCGCGTCTCTTCTCGGCGTCGCGTCCCGTCGGGTCTCCGCTCCGCCCCCGGACCTCCGCCACGCCCCCGACCCTGCGCCTTATAGTCCGATGCGCCTTATATATGGAATTATTACATATATAAGGCGCATCGGACTGTTGCGCCTTATATTTTGGTGCGCCTAATGGCCCGGAAAATACGGTATTTATGGTTTAAATATTGATCACTGTTTTATAAATGTAGTACTTTGGCCACTTTCCGATGCAACCATTCCTTTTATGTATTTTTTTTTTATTTTATTTTTGCTTGCCAAAGCAGTGATTAGTCCCCAGATGTTATAAATATATATATATATTTTGCAGTTATTTTATATAGCAGGATTATGGTATTATGTAAATTTAATTCTATGGCAAAAAGAATTCCAGCACTTATGTGACTGATCAATCTGCAGTTTAGTAACAATAACCATGTTACCTAGCTTTTGTCTTCTGGTACATGGGGCTTCAAAAACCCCTCATCAGAGAAGAGCAGTTAATTGTTTGTTTGTTTTTTAACGTTTTGTCATTTTTTTTTTTTTTTAAGGATTTTGTATGATCTCTTTATTAGTTTTAATTGCTGTGTATCTTCTTGCACAATAATACACCCCAGTGTCTGCAGTCTGCATGTTAGTCATCTGGAGATAGACCTGCTTCTTGGAAGTGTCTCTTGTGATTGTGGTTCTGCTCTTCAGTGAATCAGTATAAGCAGTACCCCCGCCAGCCCATATTTCTCCAATCCATTCCAGTCCTTTCCCAGGAGCTTGTCTGATCCAGCTCATAGCATTACTGGTTAATTCAAACCCAGAGACTGTACAGGTCAGTGTGAGCTGCTGTGATGGTCTCACAAGTCCTGAACCTGACTCCTGTACTGTCTGAGAGAAGACACCTGTAACACAGAGAGTATATTAGAAAGGAAGGTTCATCTACATGTAATAATAATGATATACATGTGTTTCTGGTATATCTTACATATTGGAGAAAATAATAAGAAAAGTATAAGAACAGCCATGTCTGTCTGATCATCCGACTTTGTATTTGGAAATATTCTCTACGTCCTCTTATACTTATGAAATATCATCTGGTATTTGCATAGAAGGTTCCACCATGTGGTACAATCATATAAAGTCTGAACTCAAACATATGGTACTTCAACCAACTATACTTGCAATTCTACTAAAATATTATAATGTGATTCTAGCTCAGACTTTTTGGGGAAAAAAAAGACAGAAAGTAGACCACAAGAACATTTAGCGTAGAAATGCATTGGCCTTCCTCCAGCCCCTTGTCCCCCTTCCACCAATATATAGCCAGCCACCTGCCTCCAGTATATAGCCATCCCCCTGCCCCCCAGTATATATCCTGTCAGTCTTCTTCCTCCAGTATGCCCAGAACCTAAAAATAAAAACCATTCTCCCGTTCCGATTCCTCCCGGAGGGTCTCTTCTAGATTCTTGTGCGCTGGCAGTGACAAGTCCAGGCACGTGGCTGCGCACAAACACACTACGATGTCAGCAGGTGCCGGACTTCATAGTGTGTGCAAAGTCAGCGTGCACTAACCTATCGCTGCCTGCACACTGGAATTAAGAAGAGGACCTGCAAGAGGCATTGGAGAGGTGAGTATTGAGGTTTTTATTTTTATAAAAAGGCTTGTGTTCAAGTATATAAGTAACGTATACACATGCATTTTATCATGAGTTTCATCTGATACATTTGCACTGGGTTTCAAAATGGCATACCTTATGTGCACCCAGCTTTAGTTGTTAATTATCGGATTCTGTATGTAATCCGTATAATAAATTGTGGGTTCTGTAGTTGCTATAATTTATTTGGGAGACTATATAAATGTTATATATGTTTTATGTAGGGAATATTATGTTCAGTTGTGTTGAATAATATTGTTTATATTGTTTATAAAATGTTTAGGAACATGATCAATTATACTATAAGTGGATGGTGTGCTGCATGGACCTGATGGTGTAGATCGTATCCTGTAAGCTACTAATTGCCACCAGTGGGTGTGTGTCACTGACTGACTACTAGTATGTGAGGCTGTTCTCAGCATGTATAGTGTAAGAGAGCATGTGACACCATGCAAGGATGTTATCAATTGTTATTAATGTTCTCATCATATTCTCATCAGGATTTAAATGCTTTTTAAAGATAGATTTCCCTACAATGTATCAGGAAAAGGGGGGGGGGGGGGGAGTTACTGAATCTATTTACAAAAACTTTTTAAATGTATGCATTTTCATCTACATCATCATGGCAAATACTGTGATACATGAGTTGTAATCTTGGAAAAGATTAAACAGAATATCAGGGGAGACCTAAGTGCAATACTATTGAGAGTAGAGATGGATCGATCAACTGAATTAGCCAAACTAAATTTGGGATAAACGAGGAATCATATTATTCTTACACCATTTAGCTATCTTGACTTTCTTTTTTAAATATCCGCAATCCTGTCTCACATTTTCATTCTTTCCCTACATTGTTTTCTTTTATTTTCTCACTTAATCCTTTTCATCTATGCTTCTTTTTAACTGTACATCCCCTCTACCTTGCTGTGCTTTAGGTATAGCACACACACATTAATTCACCTCCTCTGTATACTGCTTCGAAGCTCCTAAATGGAACTTTTCACTTACTGCCTCTCATTTTTTTCCATTATCAATTTATTAAATGATATGATGACTGGGACAGTGACGGTTTTCCATTTCACATCAGTTTCAGATAGGAACCTCTGAATGTGGTCAATATACACTCGCCGTCCACTTTATTAGGTACACCATGCTAGTAACGGGTTGGACCCCCTTTTGCCTTCAGAACTGCCTCAATTCTTCATGGCATAGATTCAACAAGGTGCTGGAAGCATTTCTCAGAGATTTTGGTCCATTTTGACATGATGGCATCACACAGTTGCCGCAGATTTGTCGGCTGCACATCCATGATGCAAATCTCCCGTTCGACGTACTGTGTTTTCAGAGATGCTCTTCTGCCTACCTTGGTTGTAACGGGTGGCGATTTGAGTCAGTGTTGCCTTTCTATCAGCTCGAACCAGTCTGCCCATTCTCCTCTGACCTCAACAAGGCAATCTGCCCAAAATGTCTGTAATCCAGTTTGGCTAGTGGATCAAAGAGTGGTAGGATAAGGGTATGAGATACAAAAGGAAAAAACTCCGTATAAAATAGTAGCTTTATTTCATCCACATAAAAATCCAGACAGCAGGATCATGGAAACAGCAAAAAACCGACACGTTTCTACCTACCGTACTAAGTCATGGTTTGCATTTTTTAGGTTGTGCAACCAGCATTCTTATACCGGATGTGCAATCAACAGGCATCTGAATCAGTCGCACCTGAACTCTGATAATTATGTGTAAACTGGCCAGAGAATGCTCACGGCTCAACTTTCACAACTTAACACATAATTAAAAGTTAAATTAAATAAAAACGTCTTGCAAAAAACATTAGTTTTTTCTCATTTGTTATAATCTACCGTATATACTCGAGTATAAGCCGAGACCCATAATTTTACCACCAAAAACTGGGAAAACCTATTGACTCGAGTATAAGCCGAGGGTGGGAAATGCATTGGTCACAGACCCAGCCAAGTATATAGCCAGCCAGCCCCCTATAATATACAGCCTGCCCCCAGTAGTATACAGCCTGACCCAGCCTGCCCCCAGTTGTATACAGCCTGCCCCTAGTAGTATACAGCCACCCCAGCCTGTCCCCAGTGGTATACAGTCACCCCAGCCTGTCCCCAGCAGTATACAGCCACCCCAGCCTGCCCCCAGTAGTATACAGCCACCCCAACCTGCCCCCAGTAGTATACAGCCACCCCAGCCTGCCCCCAGTAGAATACAGCCACCCCAGCCTGCCCCCAGTAGTATACAGCCACCCCAGCCTGCCCCCAGTAGTATACAGCCATTCCAGCCTGCCCCCAGTAGTATACAGCCATTCCAGCCTGCCCCCAGTAGTATACAGCCATCCCAGCCTGCCCCCAGTAGTATACAGCCACCCCAGCCTGCCCCCAGTAGTATACAGCCACCCCAGCCTGCCCCCAGTAGTATACAGCCACCCCAGCCTGCCCCCAGTAGTATACAGCCTGCCCCCAGTAGTATACAGCCACCCCAGCCTGCCCCCAGTAGTATACAGCCACCCCAGCCTGCCCCCAGTAGTATACAGCCACCGCAGCCTGCTCCCAGTAGTATACAGCCACCCCAGCCTGCCCCCAGTAGTATACAGCCACCCCAGCCTGCCTCCAGTAGTATATAGCCTGCCCCCAGTAGTATACAGCCACCCCATCCTGCCCCCAGTTGTATACAGCCACCCCAGCCTGCCCCCAGTTGTATACAGCCACCCCAGCCTGCCCCCAGTAGTATACAGCCACCCCAGCCTGCCCCCAGTAGTATACAGCATGCCCCCAGTAATATACAGCCACCCCAGCCTGCCCCCCAGTAATATACAGCATGCCCCCAGTAGTATACAGTCAGTCCAGAATTTAAAAAAAAATAAACTATTTACTCACCCTCCGGTGTACCCGATGCGCAGCGCTGCTCCCCCAATGTCATTCCCGGCTCCTCTTCTTGCTTCCGCGCTGTCTTCTGTCTTCTTTAACATCGCGTTGGGCGCCGCAACTGTTCTCTCCCGTGCGGCGCGTCATATGACGCGCCGCTGCTGACTTCATACTAGGCACCGCACGGGAGAAGAACAATGGCGGCGCCCAACGCGATGTTAAAGAAGACAGAAGACGGCGCAGAAGCAAGAAGAGGAGCCGGGAAGCCAGAAGAGGAGCCGCGATGACATCGGGGGAGCAGCGCTGCGCATCGGGGCCACCGGAGGGTGAGTAAATAGTTTATTTTTTTTTTGTCCATTTTTAATTATTTTTTTTACACATATTGACTCGTGTATAAGCCGAGGGGACGTTTTTCAGCACATTTTTTGTGCTGAAAAACTCGGCTTATACACGAGTATATAAGGTATATATGTTTTATCACATCAGGACTCGCCTGGAACAAGGGCATATATAAACAAATCAGTGAAATATTTCAAAACACTTAATGCTAGGTCGCAGTTCACACTATGGGGCAGATGACATAAGCTGTATAGAATGGCATATTCTATATATGTTATATCGCATCAGGACTCGCCTAAACCAAGGACAAATGTATACAAATCAGTGAGAAATTTCAAAACACTTAATGCTAGGACACAGTTCACACTATAGGGCAGATGACATAAACTGTATAGAATGGCATATAATCTGTATATGTTATGTCGCATCAGGACAAGGGCACATATATGCAAATCAATAAAATATTTCAAAAAACGCTTAAAGCTTGGTCATTATTCACACTATAGAGCAGATAACAAGCTTAATAACACAAAATCAAATCTCTTCTGAGATTGAGACTCATTGGGGGTCATTTACATTTGCGTTTTCCCAACGTGTTACCCGAATATTTCCGATTTGCGCCAATTTTCCCTGAATTGCCCCAGGATTTTGGCGCACACGATCGGATTGTGGCGCATCGGCGCTGGCATGCACGCAACAGAAATCGGGGGCGTGGCCGAACAAAAACCATCGCATTTAAAAATAAAAATGTATCGTGAAAATTGCACTTACCTTCACCAGGTATAGGCCGGTGAATTTCAGGGCATTCCAGCGGACCTCCGGGAACTTCAGCGCAATGGAACCTCTCAATGGAACTTTTTCTATGCCCTTCCATACAAATGTAGAAACATCTTTATTGTGAATGCTACGAAAGTTTTGGGATGCGGCTGATACATGGACAGTGAGGCTGGATACATCTGAAAGGTGATGTCTTATCCTGTGCTTTAGAGGACATGTTGTGCAGTCTACATTCACTACATGCTATGAGGCATACAACATATGTTCCAGATACGTATCCAGCCTCACAGTCCATGTATCAGCCTCATCCCAACACTTTTTTGCTGTGTCTATGATTGTGATGCCTGGATTTTTATGTAGATGAAATAAAGCTACTATTTTATACGGATTTCCATGGACACGCTGGAGTTTTTTTCCTTTTGTATGCTGTTGAACCAAGAGCCTTTGGATTACTTCTCCGTGCACTGGGAAACCGAGAGCTTTGTGGGTGAGCTGGACGCTATTTTTTTTAAGGGTATCAGATAAGTTTACACCTCTCCAGACCATATGTCATGTGCATAGTATCAAAGGGATAATCTAATTTTAAAAAGGTTGGGGGAAGTTTGGTGTGTTTTTAGTTTCCCTCCTAAACTAAAACTAGGACACAAAGGGAAATCATAATCATCAAATAACTTGGACATAATTTGTAGTTATGAGGCCCCACTAACAGTATACAGTTAAGGGATTTTGCTTTACAGGCCACTTACATTTCAAAACTCTAGCTCTTTTATGTCAGATGACATAATACTCTGATTTTAAGTCTAGCCCCCCCAAATGCGGACATGCATCCGGAAGGATCGAAAATGTGTCAGATGTGTTTGTGAACTGCCCTTGACCAATGCTGGTTTTATGGCTTTCACTGTAATTTAAGAGATAAAGCATCATCCATTTCACAGAAGGATGGCAATGCGGACCATTTTATGCCTGCTAATGGAGAATGAGGTACCCAGTCAATTAAAGATGTTTTTTTTCCAGAACATTGCCTAAGGCAAAGATAATGTACCCATATTCAAGTGTCATTAAAATGTAAATTTTATTTTAATCAAAGTAAAAGATATTCCTAATATATTTAAAGTGAATAAACTCTTTTAACCCCTAGGCGCACCAGGACGTTATAGTACGTCCCCGGGGCTAGATGCTTAGCGCACGGGGACGTTCTATAACGTCCTGCTTCTGGCACCGGCTCACGAACGGAGCCGGTACCAGAAGCAGCGGCTGTCAGCTGTCTAGTACAGCTGACAGCCTGCGCTAACACCCGCGATCGGAGCCGGCTCCGATCGCGGGTGTTAACCCCTTACACGCCGCGGTCAAACATGACCGCGGCGTGTAAGGGTGTAAGCGCTGTGGATCGGATCCCCCGTGCCGCTTACCGGGGGATCCGATCCTCTGCCGGGCAGCTCCGAGGACTGGCATGTGCCCCGGAGCTGCCCGGTCTCCATGGCAGCCAGACCCCTTCCGGGTCTGGCTGTAAACTGTCTGAGCATGCGCAAGCTTGCTCAGACAGTTTACACTGCTCTACAATAAAATAGTATTGTAGAGCAGTGTATTGAACTTAAACCAGTGATCAGAGCATCACTGGTTTAAGTTCAAGTATGTATAAGTAAAAATATGCAAAAACAGTTAACACTACACATTATAATAAATAAAAAATTAATACATAAAAATATAA
Source organism: Engystomops pustulosus (assembly GCF_040894005.1). NCBI lineage: Eukaryota > Metazoa > Chordata > Amphibia > Anura > Leptodactylidae > Engystomops > Engystomops pustulosus. The sequence continues at coordinate 101,634,611 of NC_092411.1, read as the reverse complement.
GCCCCTAAAATGTCACTTTCCCATAAAAAAACTTAATAAAGTATAAAAAACATAAAAACACAAAAAAACCCCGCATATTTGGTATTGCCGCGTCCGTAACAATCTGCATAATAAAACAGAATTGTTACTGGACCCGCACGGTAAACGCCGGAGGAAAAAAACGCAAAAAACGTTCCGAAAAAAGATAATTTTTAATTAATACCCTATAAAAAATGCTCTAAAAAGTGATTTAAAAAATGTTATGCACTCCAAAATAAGCCCACTAAAAAGAACAACTGTTCTCGCAAAAAATAAGCCCCTAACAAGATTTATCTGCCAAAAAATAAAAAAGTTATGCATATAAAAAGATGGTGATGCTAAAATGAATAAGATTTTCTCCAAATTAGTTTTTATTCAGTACAATTGAATAAAATACACAAAACCCCCACATATTTGGTATCCCTGCGTCCGTAACAATCTGTATAATAAAACAGAATCGTTATTAGATCCGCAAAGTGAACCCCGTAAAAAACAACCTAAAAAAACTCTCTCTGATAAAGATGATTTTTTATTAATGCCCTTTAAAAATGCTCTAAAAAAGTGATTTTAAAAAGTTACGCAATCTAAAATAAGACCACTAAAAAGAGCTATCATTCTTGCAAAAAATAAGCCCTTAAACAGATTTTTGAGGTGAAAAATAAAAAAGTTATGCATATGTAAGTCGGTGATGCTAAAATTAACAACAATTTTGCCAAATTACTTTTTATTCAGTAAAAATGGGAAAAAATAAAAAAATATATATAAATGAAGTATTTTCATAAACGTGGCGACCCAAAGAATAAAAATAATATACTATTTTCATGGTATGGTTAACGGCCAAAAAAAAAAACACATAAAAATTTTCCTAAAAATTGATGATTTTCATTTCCTCCACCAACAAAGAGTTAATTAAATCTCACCAATTAGCTATAGATGCCCCAAAATTATATATTAGAAAAGTGCATCTCATGTGGCAAAAGAAATAAGCCCCTATAGGTCCTCATTAAAAAAAAGAAAAAAATTATAGCCTGTACAATGTGACAGCAAATCTGCTCCGGATGGCGCCTCCTTCCCTTCTATGCCCGGCCGTGCGCCCATACAGCAGGTTACCACCACATGTAGGGTATCGGTGTACTCGGGAGAAATTGCGTATCAAACTTTGTGGAGCCTTTTTTCATTTTATCCATTACAAATGTTTAATTTTCCACCCAAAATGAGTGTATTGTGAAAAAATATTACAATTTGCAGACTCCACCTCCATTTTGTTTTAACCCCTATAAAACACGTAAAGGGTTAACAAACTTCTTAAAAGTGGTTTTTCATACGTTGAGGGGTGTAGTTTCCACAAAGGGGTAATTTACGAGTCTCGCTATTATTTAGGCCTCTCAGTGTCAATTAGAAACTGTGCAGGTCCATCTAAATACAGGTTTTGGCGATTTTACAAAAAATGTGAAAAATGGCTCCCAAATTCTGAGCTTCATAACATTCTAGTAAAATATGTGGAATCTGAAAAAACCATGCCAACATAAAGCAGACATTTGGGAAATGTAAGTTATGAATTTATTTGGGTGCTATGACTTTCTGAATCAAAAGTAGAGAATTTAGAACGTTGAAAATAAAGAATTTTTCAACATTTTTGCCAAATTTTGTTTTTTTTCATAACTAAACGCAAAAGATTTCATCCAAATTTTTAAACTAATTTGAAGTACAATGTGTCACGAGAAAACAATCTCAAAATCCCCTGGATATCTCACAGCGTTCCAAAGCTATAACCACTTATAGTGACACAGGCCAGATTTGAAAAATGGGGCCGCGTCCTTTAGGCCAAAAGATGCTGTGTCCCGTAGGGGTTAAAAGACCCAATGATGTGTGGACTGTATTATTAAGGCCTTTCTGAAGAAATAGTAACTAGTAATTGTTTTACATTCAATATGCTGTAACATATTTCTTCATCTGCTGCTGTGTACCGCTAATTAAGCTGTTGGATACATTGTAACATATGTGTCTTTTACTGACACTAGATATCAGTGTTGTTGTGCTTCTGACTAAGGCTACATTCACACGAACGTATGGGGGACGTATATACGGCCGATATACGTCCCCCATACACTTCTATGGGCGCACGGCACCCTACGGGAGCGGTACGGTGCCGCACACGTGCGGCACCGTACCGTTCCGTACCCGGGAAAAAGATAGGACCTGTCCTATCTTTTCCTGTAATACGGCGCCGTGCGCCATAGGTTGCTATGGAGAGGGGCGGGGGTGAGCTGCGCTCACCTCCTCCTCCTCTCCCCGTACACTGCCGTTGCCCGCTACGGTACGGTACGGGCGGGCAACGGCAGTGTGAATATAGCCTAAGCCTGTATATTTCTAGGTTCGCTTTTTTCACAGCAGCCTTGTTTATAGTGGCCAATAGATATGTTTTGGCACTATGTGCCTGCTAGTGGCTAGCTCAGGTCTGCAGCTCTGAGCTGCCTATCTTTTTTCTATTGCTTAACTACGTTCCACACTTCATTGATATTAAAATCCAAAGCTATCAGCCCGCCAACATGTTTCGCCAGTTAGCCTGGCTTCCTCAGGGGTAATGGGCTATAGATATAGATGGTTGCATCATCATAACCATTATCTGAAACAACTCACATAAAAATGAGTCTCACTGGGGGAGGTGTATTTCATACTAGCATATAAACATCCCTCTCTGTGATGTCACCATCTGGGGGGTGGGGGGAAAACTCACCATCTATAAATGATGGGGCTATGCTGATGCTCATAGTCAGTCTTTGGGTGAACACTTCACTGGACATGGTGTACAAAAGTTCTTCTCTCAGCCAGATAATCTGCTATTTCCGTAGTAATGTTATTTTGTTTTATTCCCTTTTTATTTTACAACCCTTGATGTATGTAATGTGTATTCCTGGTAATAGTTTATCTCCAATTCTATGTTTTTATGTGTGCACTTTCTTTTGTCTATTAAACCCTCAAAATTGAAGAAGTCTCTGCTTGTAGCCTAATAGAACTTAAGTGCTCTGAAGAGATAGTGTTACTGATATCAATTGTTAAGTAATGTTGAAGCTAAATGGGTATTCTGTAGACAGGTGATTATTTGCCTTCTCACTTATAATGTAATGCGTAGAATAATAGGTGGTGGCAGCTAAAATGAGTAAGGTCAAGGGCTAGAAGAGTAAAATTTAGCATAAGGGCGCCATCCGGTGTAGGTTGATAGGGCTTTATGTACTAAATTTGAGGTGCACCACGTGACTTAACTCTAGATTGGAAGTTTGTCACAGTTTGGCGTAGTAGTGGGATAGTGTATTTTTTTTAAGTAACCCTTTCATTTACGGTTTGGAGGATTCCTGATAACAGAGCCCACAAGTGTGAGACTTGGTGCATTCATATTTGTCATACGTGCAAAACAGTCCCCCTACCCCTTTTTTTGTTTTCTATCTTTTGTTTGCAAGTTAGACCACTGCTAAGATGGCAGAGGTGTACAGAAACAAGGCTGATCTGCTGGCCCACTGTGTGGAGAGGGGACTAGAACCAATGAGCCAGGACATGACTGACCAGGGGCCTCCAGCTTGGCAGCAACAGGACCCCTAACTGTATGGACTTGTCTTTTTCTCTACTCCTCCACAGGTGTCTGTGATCCTGAGATAAGGATAAAGAAAGTGGGAGTATACAGAATGCAGTGCTCAGCAAGAAGCTGCACAAGCAGATTGGGAATTTTCCCAACAACGCAAAGCAGAGTGAGGGCATGAACTGCAGATACAGCTCCAACAACAACATGCTTCACAATCGCCCCAGGGTGAGTCAATGGACAATGTTTATTTTAGGCCCTGTCTGAATCATTTTCCTTTCCTGGGGAATGATGGAAATCTGGATGTCTTTCAACTAGGATTTGAAAGAGTCTGCTGGCAATTTCACCTGGACTTAAAAGGAAAGCACTAGAGGCTTCTGTAGCATGATTGTGAAGCCATCAAATAGGCCTTTACCTCATACCAGAGGTATAATGGGAGCATTTCAGGACTGTGAGGGTGCGGTAACACAGTCCATTCTTGGACCTTTTTAAACAGATTGAAGACTATGTGTTTGGCTGGTTTTAATCTGTTTCACGCAATTTCAAACGCATGATAAACATACAAGAACACATGCATATAAAAACGGACCAGGAACGCACCGTGTGACAGCACCCTAAGGCGTGCTGATGTGGCTAATTACACAGGGCATGCCAAACAATGGTCCTGGTTAGGGTTGTGACCACCCTAGATGATATGGATTATCTCATGACGATGAATCGGTTCATCCAACTTTAACTACACCAATAGTGAAATTGACAAAAAAACTGTTTTGCTGGTTTCTTATGGGCTCTTTTTTTTAATGAAATTTGCTCTGTGGTCTAAATTTCACAATCATTAATTTTTTGTGGTAGTATTTTCACTGAATTATCAAATTGATCTAGTTATATTAAGTTTGAATGTCTCTGACAAAATATGGCAATTCAGAACATGTTTTTTCAAAAAATTTACTTTTTTTTTTATACCATAACTTTTTCATACTTAACCCCTTACCGAAGTGTGACGTAATAGTACGTCACGTAATAGTAACACGTCAGGTGCGGGTGCATGGAGAGGGCTCACGGGCTGAGCCCTCTCCATAGCCGGTAAGTCTTTGCTGCATATTGCAGAAAACACTTACCAGTAACACCCGTCATCGCTGCTATCCTACATCGAAGATCAAGATAAAAGGGGAAAGAGAAGCAACCTTCATATCAAGGTTGCTTCAGAAACTATACTCCCCATGGCTATTCCTGATTTCACTGTGTAACCTGCGTCGGCGCAAGGGGAAGATGCCAGCCGAACACTAAGGTAAATAACGCCATATCAACGGTATATACTTATTTATCATAATACTATTTATAACATTAGGAGACTCCTTGAGACAGTGAACCATGATAATACATTGAAGGCAATGCTTGAAGTGGTAGCATGTTCAGCACTTTATTGTTATAGGCTGGTGTATCCCCCATATACTTGAGACCATTTTTAATTTATATGTATTTGTGCAATATGTGTTTAACACAATGAAAATAGTTATGTTTTTACTATAAGAGTGGTAAAGCTCCCTTTATATAGGTTTTGTAGGATTGTAAGTGGGAACAGGACGGAAGTAAAATTGGTGAAATTCTTTAAAACTCCCATGTACAGTTCATATATTCATCAAATACATAGCAAAAAAATAAATTATGAAAAAAAATTTAAAATGTTGAGGAATATTTAAATAATGTTTATGTGAACCCCAGTTCCCACAAACTTTTTTTTATTAGTATGCATGTTTTTGTCAAATACTCAAGTCTCATAAAACTGTCTAAAACCTTGACCTTTTCAGTACATGGCCCAAATGAAGCACGCTATCTAAATGTGAGGACCTTCTGCTACCACTTGGTGTGGTGAAAGGTACGTTGCACCTTTTGCTGCACATTAGAGGACTGAATCTGAAAAGAGGACTGCCACATGTTAACAAATTGCTTTCAGAATTGAGGCTTCTACTCAGTCCATCTTAAAAATGTATATTTGGTTACTTTTACACTGTAGCATGGGAGAGCATACAGCAGCTCATCGGAGGGATGAGCATGTTCCATCTTTTTCCCATGCACGATACAGTGGCACACATGGCTAATGGCGGGCTCTTTTACAAATCCTATTATGAGGTTCACTAATTACTGCTCGATTGGAGATCTGCGCATGCACAGCAGTTCCGGCATTGCTGCCGATGCATGTGCAGTGCTTTCGCCAACACTGATGCTCTGGCCACTCGCATGCGCAGGGCTCAGATAGAGCAGTGCACAGCGAGAGCAGAGTGAAGTGCATGCTTTGATTGCAGAGGTAACAGGGGCATGGAAAAGCCTTTGCTCCCACTGTGGAAAATTTGCATAGGTAGATAGTTTAAAGATAAATTAGGGTTTAGTAAGTTAATAGGAACCTACCACCAGATCTACTTTGATAGGTAGATTTCTGGTCATAGGTTTCCTTTCAAATGTGTAAGAAACTCTTGTATAAGAAAAAAAGTGTGGGCAACATTACCTTTTCTTGTGGCCTGGAGCTAGCCGGGGCCCAGAATACCGGAGTGGCTGGCTAGTGCATGGTGTATGGGGACCAGAGGGCTGACATACAGCCTGGCAGGTCTCTAGCAGGTTGTGTGTGCACTAAATATGGAGGGGGAGGCTGATGCAATGGTTTTTCCCTGGGGCAACCACTGAGGTGTCTGTAGTATGAATCCTTGGGTAAAGGATGGGGAAGCCCATGGTGGTAAGCAGCCTGGATCCAGAGATAAGATGGAGGCAACGTTGTGCAAATCAACTTACGGTTCTTTATTCAACAGCAGGCAACAGCCAAACAGTGACGGCAGATTTCAGCAGCAAAAGTGGCAAGCAGGAAGAGTCATGGAGAGTTGGTCCACAGGAAGGTTACAAAAAGCCTGGTAGTAGATTTGGGCCGGGCTGATACAGATGGAGCTGAGTCTGGTGGTGGACCTCAGCTCTGGGCTAAAGTCTTGAGACTTGCCCTGGGTGCTAGGCAATGGCCTGAGACATCTGTGATTCCTAGTAGTGGACACTGGCTGTAGTAGTCAGACCTTAAGGTCTGGTTCCCTCCTCGCTGTTCTCTACAGACTAAGACTTGACTCCAAGATGGAGTCTCTCACTCTCCTGCTCAGATAGGCAGACCATGTGCTCCTGCACACCAGGGGTCTATATACTCCCTGGGTCATGTGGTAGCACTCCTCCATTCAGCTTCCAGCTTGATTTACAAGAACATCATTGGACAGTAACATCTGTGTTAACTCTTGGCTTACCAGGCAGTGGCTACAGCTGCAGTTACTAAGTTCTCCTGTACCTAGAGAGGTCATCAGTCTCCCTAACAACTCCTGACATGAGGGCACTATTCCCAACTACCACTTTGCATATGTTAATTATAGGAACACAAAAGCCAAGCAGTAATGCAAATATAATTGTCTATTAGCCAGAAATAGTCCCAAAATAGACAGTGAAGTGAAGCATTTATACAAATACTATTGAAAAAATTCATTTTGGGTTTAATATATAAATCATTGCACAATATATATGGTATATATAATCTATAATTATAACATACACAAGGGTCCCCATAATCCACTTTCACATATATAATGACCCTACTCCATAGTAAATAACATCAATTGGCCCACATTTATCAAAACTAGTGCAAATTTCTATGTGCAGTTTGCCTGTAGAGGTTGCAGTGGAACAGATTTATGAGGAAGTTAGCGCTCCCTGCACTCATCTTGCAACTCTTTTTTTTTTTTTCTTTTGGTGCACATAGAGTGTGTGGCACAATTGTGTTGGACACCGCATGATAAATGTGGCGCATGTTCCGACTCTGTGTCGCAGCTGATACGGACACTTCTTATATCCATGTGCAAGTAGTTTGCACGTTCTTTCTAGTGCAAAGTCAGACACTATGTGTAGTTACCCCAAGAGTGTATTATATTAATGAAATATTATATACAATGAGCTCTCATCATTGATGTTGAGTGGCATTCACACAAAATACATTTTATTATACTATATGATAATATATGCTTCCCTTTATAACAAATTACATAAATAATTGGAGGATACCTGGAAAGGGGTAGCGGTGTAGTTTAAAGACCAGCCACGACTTGATGTATCGGGCACCATTCTTTTAAACTAAGTATTATCTATTTTTCGTTTTAATTGAATTCACAATGTTTTAAGCTTCTTAGACATCGTATTGGGGATGATTCACTATTATTATGAACATTTTAATATGATGGAAATTTCCTTATTTATATGTGTGTTTTTTTTTTAAAGATATTTATATGTACTCACAACTTGATAATTATTTAATAATGAAACCGCTTTTATTTATTTAATTATTTATCGATCTGATCAATGTGGTATATATTATTTGTTCTGGTTGTAAGAATTGCTCTCCCTATGCCTTCACGGTACCGGACTGAACCCTGACCCCCAGTTCATCACGTGACAGCTATCATGTCATTTCCGGGGTCCCGGTATTATGGTAATGTATTTAAAGCGCAGTTACCACTTGTTATGTTATGCCTGATGAAGGCTCCGGTCTGGAGCAGAAACGTGTCGCATCTATATATTTTTTTAATAAAGAAACTTATTGTTCAAACACATTGAGTTGTGTGAACTAAGACGAAGGAAGCGCCGGTTCAATATTCTATCATCCCTCGGGACTCATCTAAATTATATAAATAGTCTCCCATATTAAATTATAATAGATGGTGATCATTCCCCGCACATGATTCAGATGTGAATACCCTTGTAAGTAATGGGTGAGGGGCGTATATTTCAGTTTATGTCAAGATCATGGACAATAGATCATCATGAAAGTCATCATATTAGAGTTTTATCCAACAGGAAGATGATGACTATCATATGAAGATAAATGTAAGGTTATGCACTTGGGTCAAGGACAAAAAACTAAAACAATTATGTTCTTAAATAGTTGGTAAAACTGCAGCTGAAAAACACATGGGATTATTGGTGGATGGTAAACTTAATTTTAGTGACCAGAGCCAGGCAGCTGCTACTAAAGCAAATACAATTATTGGATGTATCAAGAGAGAAATAGATTCTCATGATAAGGACTTAGTTTTGCCCTTATACAAATCCCTGGTCCGGCCAAACATGGAATATTCTGTAAAGCTTTGGGAATAAGTGTATAAAAAGGACGGCTAGTGGGAGGCCTCAATACAATCTATACATATCTGAATGGGCAGTTTCTAATGATCCTTGTTTTACCTGGGCCTGAGGACAAGACAAGAGGTCATCCTCTTTTTTTTTTTTTATTTGTCTTTGTTTGAATAAGCACTGTATGATTTATAGGTTGGCCTTGATGGACCGACCTTTGACTTTTTATAGAGGTTTTTATTTGATAGATCAATGAAGACTCCTCAAAGTAAAGGCAATTCAGAAACTACACTCACTAAAATGTACTTCTAGGGGAACAGCTTGAGGGGTAACAAACTGCAGAAAGATAAAGAAATCCAGAAAAGTATGTGGGGAAAATGTAAAAGAGTAACATTTATTTGCTAAACCTGTAATACCCCATTATTATAGAGCTCATCTGAGTCCATGTTCTCTGCATTACAGTCGGGACTATTTTTCAATTTTTATTTTTGAACCTTGTGGTTTTGTATTTCCCTTTATGCAGATAGAAGATATTGTATGATCTCCTCTTTAGTTTATTGTAGTGTGACTCTCTCGCACAATAATAGACTCCAGTGTCTGCAGTCTGCATATTAGTCATCTGGAGATAGATCTGCTTCTTGGAAGTGTCTCTTGTGATTGTGATTCTGCTCTTCAGTTGATCATTATAAGCAGTACCCCCACTGCTAGTAATTCTTCCAATCCATTCCAGTCCTTTCCCAGGAGCTTGTCTGATCCAGTGCATATAGTTGCTGGTTACATCAAGTCCAGAACCTGTACATGTCAGTGTGAGCTGCTGTGATGGTCTCACAAGTCCTGAACCTGACTCCTGTACTGTCTGAGAGAAGACACCTGCAATACAGAGAGTATATCAGAAAGGAAGGGTGATCTACATACAATAATGATATACATGTATTTCTAGTTTTTCTTACATATTGGAGAAAATAATAATAATAGGAGTATAAGAAGAGCCATGTCTGTCTGATCAGTAATGAGACTTTGTGAGAAGAAATATTTTCTATGTCTTCTTATACTTTTGCAGTTGCATCAGGTATTTGCATACAGGGCACCACCATGTGGTAGGATCTATATAAAGACAACTCCCATGTGTTCTACATATATTTGACACAGCCTAATATTATTCATATCAATACAGCTAAATCTTGAGGCACATACCCCTTTTCCTACATTTTTTTCCTGTTTAGCATCATTCTTAAAAATTTAGTCCTTAAAGTGTCTAAAAACTGTCTAGAAGCCTTCGTAAATGTGGCTTAAGGTGTCTTAGATAGTTATTTGATGAACATTAAGACACATCTTAAAAACCTTAGAAATAATACCATCAAAATCCATCAATTTGTTGGCAATTTTTTTTTGTCTTGTGCATAAACTGTAAGAAATATAACCACTTTGCATTGGCACTATACGATTTTGCTTTGATACATAATAACTTCTTGGTATAACAAAATCATGTTTCTATAATCACAAACATAACAGAATGGCTAAATGTCATGCTTTTACCCCAGAACAAAAGAAGCCTCTATAATTTCCATAGTTCAGGCTTACAATGAACCAAGAAATCTGCTTAAAAATCTTCCTTACCCTCAATACAGAGGTGTAAATCTTAATTCTTCTAGGGATAGGGGATTTGCACTTTACAGATTTATAATTTGAAGCATTTTTTTCTAGGCAATACTACAATATATTGCAATACTTCTGTGCCACAGTTTACAGTTAACTTGTTAAGTGCTGTGGTCAAACCAACGGTGGCACCTAAACAGTGGTGCCACAGGGGTACTGCAACATTAACTTGGATCTGCACTCAATGTGACCACATTGGGAAGCATAGTAACTGCCATGACATACCCTTTGCCATGCATGACATAATATGTCAGTAGCATGCCCCCACAATAAATGACAAAACTCTGTGTGGGGGGGGGATTTAGCAATGTGCCTCAGGTTCCGCCAGTCTCTAGCTAGAAAACGCTTGTCTTTTGCTGTTCCAGATTTATCTCTGTGATGATTAAATCCGGTGCAGTATAAGTATACTTTTAGTTGGTCTAAATTGTGCGCAAGAATTTTGGGAGCACGGATGGATTCCTGCAAGCCACGCCCCTTTCTCACAAGGTCATGCCCATCGCCTGAAGGCCACCCCCTTAATCAGACAAGACGGGAAAGTGCCAAAAAAGTCTAAAAGCCTTGATAACTGTGGTGCAAAACCACCAGAATTATGGCGCAAGTGCATTTATAAATCCCCTTTTTATAAATAGCCTTTCATTTAATATTCATTTAATATTTTGCAGTGCAACTAGTGGTCTGCTAGTCTTCAAGGGGTTATAACTATTATGCCTATGTGATGGAAGATACCATTTAAGATTGGAGATGTAGGAAGGGCAAGTATAACACAGTCAAGTGGCTGTTGATTAAGAGTAGATGAAGCACCAACCTTGTGCAACACCCCTGCCAACGTGTAGGCAAAGGGGTAGTTGCGAATAGGGCCCTCTACCTGTCAGGATCCATCTGGTGAGCCTGCGCAACTCACCCAGGTAAAATGCTGGGAGATCTCAGGTAATCTGCAGCTGTAGCCTCTGCCTGGAAAGGTAATAAATGTGTGTAAGTTGTTATCCAATTATGTGGCTGTATTGTAAACTGGAGTGTGATTGGAGATGTGCTACCACCTGACCAGGAGGAGTATAAAACCCCTGTGCACAGGGAACACATGGTCCTCTTTGCCTGTCAGCAGTTCAGACCTCATGGTCTTATCACAGAGAGTCCAGTCTGCAGAGACAGAGTGAACCTTTAGTGCTGTCACAGAAACCAATCCCAGGAACTGAGTCAGGAGACTCTAATCCAGAGCTGCAACTTCCACAGTTTGGATACAGCTCCAACTCCATTATTCCAGGATGCATATACCATCAGACTGGTGCCCTATCCTGCGGATCCCTCTTCAAGACCACTCCAGTACCAGAATCCGAATCTGCTTTTTGACCGTTCTGGCCTGTTGCCTGCTGTTCAATAAAGAACCTTGAGTTGATTTGCACAACGTTGCCTCTGTCTAAGCACTGGATAAGGCTGTCTACCACCACGGGCTTCTCCATCCATTTCCCAGGGACCTATCTTAAAAACGCTCAGGGGTTGCCCTGGGGAGAAAGCAGTACATCAGCCTCTCCCTCCATATTTCTTGTACACACCACAAGCTGGAGACCTGCCAGGATGTAGGACAGTCCTTCAGTCCCCATACTAAGCACAGTGACATCAGCATGCCCTAGGCCGCAATCGCCAGCCACTCACTCCGGTATTCCGGGCCTCGACGCCTCTAGGCCCCCCAAAAAAGCCAAGGCCCCCAATGGGGGATTTTGAACTTGGATCTGCAAAATCATTTCAACTTGCAACCTAAACCTGCAATTAATTTTATGAGAAAGATGGAAGTTTTACTCTTTCGAACCCCTGATAAAACTACTGCAGGGAAAAGAGATGGCAGAAGTGGGTAATTTTTTTTGTCTAGTGGCAGAAGTGCCAGATGAGTATGGGCAATGGAGAAGATTTATAAATGCTTGTATGCTTGTTCCAGCATTAGTTATAGTGTATTTCTATAGGATTGTTTGGCAGTGCAGCCACTTGCTGGATATATCAGGACGATATTACTCAACCAATGCTACAGGCACATACTATACATAGGACGGATGACACACATGTGTCCCTCCTATAAATACATACTGAACCACTCTTAAATCAGCACTATAAAACCACAAAGAAAATCAAGAGTATTCAGGTCCAACAAATCAATACTTTATTCGAGAAAAATCCCATAAAATTAAATAACATACATAGTTAAAAACATCAGTGAGGACACTCCAGGGGCCAGGATATCAACATAATCGTGCATCCAAGTCTAATTATCCGATGCCCCGCTTCCGGGTCATATATAAAGACAAAGTGCAAAGATCAAAAGACAAACAAAACCCCGAACGATTATATTGAAACTGTCAGGACATATCAAGCAAAGCTCTTCTGACATCCGGCATGTAGAGGCATAAGTGTATTAAGAAGGCACAAGAGATAACGATATCTATCCACATCAAGGGGCGGTATCCTAAGACGCCTAAACTCAAAGGCATGTATCTTCGTATAGAGGCGGGCTACTGAGGGCCCGGTGGTGCCGCAGACCACCCCGGCAAGCAATGGGAGAGAAGATTGTCGTACCAGTAAATGAAGGAGACAGACAAAGCCTACATACTAAAAACAAAAAAATATATCAGGACGATGTAGCAGCCTAAAATATCTGGCGTGGCAGGGTGGCACAGCATTAAATTTCCCTTATGAGTGTAGCCTTTTCTTGGTGGCCTGGAGGCAGCCCGCGGCCAGAATACCAGGGTGGCTGGCTGTCCTAGAGCCTAGCAGGTCTCCAGCAGATGGTGTGTGCAAGAAATTTGGATGGAAAGGGTGATACAGTGGTTTCTCCCTGCGGTAACCCGAGGTGTCAGTAGGATGAGTCCCTGGGTGAAGGATGGGGAAACCCGTGGTGGAAAGCAGCCATATCCAGGGATCAGACGGAGGCAACGTTGTTCTTTAGTCAACAGCCAAATGATTAACAGCGGATTCGTCAAGCTGGAAGAGTCATGGAGAGCTGGTCCACAGGAAGGTTACATGCAGCCTAGTAGTAGCTTCAGGCTGGGCTGGTAGAACTGGAGCTGAGTCCTGGTGATGGATCTCTGCTCTGGGCTTAAGTTTCCGGACTTGCCCTAGGTGATCGGCAGGGGCCTCCCTGAGGATCCTCTAGTTCCTCATATCAGGACACTGGCTGTGGCATGTGCTGACATGTGCTGCTCCCTCTCACTGGACTCTGCAAACAGACTAAGCCCATGTGCTTCTTCCCCTTCAGGGGTTTATATACTCCCCTGGTCAGGTGGTAGCACTCCTTGAATCAGCTTCCTTTACAAGAATATAATTGGACAATGACATTAAGTATTGTTAACTGTTGCCTAACCAGGCAGTGGCTACAGCTGCAATTACTAAGTTCTCCAGAGACTTCCTAGAGAGATGATCAGTCTCCCTAACAGCCGCTGACATGGAGAGGGCACTATTCGCAACTATTACCTTGCCTTGGCAGGGGCGTTGCACATCTATCACCAGGATCAAGGATTGTAAACCAAGCACATTGACAGACTGGTGACATACTCTTTGACAGGATCCACTCTTCTTTAAGATTCCTATGCCCTTGGTCAACACCTATGGGACCTAAAGCCCCTCAACCTCATTTGCATAATTTTAAAAGCCTTTTTTTGTAAAAACCAGGACAGAATAAGCTAAAAGAAGAGCGGATACTACCAGAACAGTATGTCAGTGTGCTTGGTTTACAATTCTTCATCCTGGTGGTAGATGTCCTTTCACCTCTTACTGACATGTGACGTAGTATTACATCACATGCCAGCTGCTGGGGTATAGAGAGGACTCACGGGATAAGCCCTCTCCATTCAAGATGGGCGTTCGCTGCATATTGAGCATATGTTTGCTGCACATTAACAGGTATCGCCGCCGGGTATATTACAGTGTGTGGGGAGGGATGTAACTGTGTGTTGGGGCGTGATATTTCCATGAAATACATGTGATACGCAACAGGCACACGGTGATTTGCATGTACATAATGCAAAACAGCAGGTTCATGTTGCTGCTCGCATGCGTTTCACTGGATTCGCATATGTGATTGTGCCGAGACCCAGCCCAGGGCATTTGTATGTGGGGTGTTTACCTGTATCTGTCAAATTTAAGGCCTAGACAGGGGGGTACAACTAAAAAATTGAGGGATTGGCAGTAGAGGAGGATTTTTACCCTATACCCTTTAATGCTTTATAGACATCAGCTCTAAGATGGGAATATTATTGTGTAACAAAAATAGATATAAATGTGTGTTACATCCCCCCACACTTGGTTACATCAGCCCCACACAGTTATATCACCCCCCCGCACACACAGTTATATTCCACCTCACACACAGTTATATCCCCCCTCACTAGTGATGAAGTACGGCTCTCCTTAGTGAGCTGGCTCATTAGGCTCCGTTCACTTAGCAGAGCCAGCTCTTCTGGCGCCTGAACGGCTCCCTATTAAATATATAATTGACTGGCCTGCAGCTCCGTCACCCTACGCCACTCCACTTTTAAACCGATTGCTTCGGGTCTAAGGGGCGTGGTGAGCCAGTTAGGGGCGAGGTTAAGTGAGCCATCGGCTCACTCAGGCAAGCCGGCTCCCATCGCTCGCGAACAATAGCTCTCTCACAAACGACACATCACTACCCCTCACATAGTTATATCCACGACACACTTGGTTATATCCTCCCACACACTGTATAATTAAACTTAATAACTAGTAATACATACTTGGCTTCCCTCCTGGTTCTCCTCTTCTCGGTACTGCAGGGTGAGCTGTGTTGACATCACTACACAGCGTCTTCTGCTTGAAGTAGGGAAGGTGATGAAGAGATGTCATCACCCCCTGCTGCTTTGTCTGGGTACTGGAGCATTGTGCTTACTGCATGATGCTCCACTAAAGTTCACTGCCAGACAGCAGGATGAGTTCCCCATTTGTCAGGGGACATCCAGGGCCTCAGCGGGTGAACTGTGGAAGAAACATCAAGGAGAGGGTGCCTGTGGTCATCTGCAGTTGTGCTGCACTTATACCGGGCCTGGAGAGTGTGACCGCAATCGTTGCGCTCCTGCTACCAACCGATCTACTTTAATAGGTAGCATTAAAGCATAACATATCTTTACACTTAATCTTTTATATAAAAAAAAAGTTTATTGTAGGACCATAAAAGCCAAGCAGTCATGCAAATATAATTTTCCATTAACCAGATAACTTGTGTTAAACTGAGATGTAGTCCCAAAATACAGTGAAGGGAAGCATACTGGGTATTTTGTGTGGCATGAGTCCTAGTCTAAAATTTATACAAATACTACTGAAAAAAAAATAAAAAAATATATATATATTGTGCAGTGATTTATATATTAAACGCATAATGAATGTGTTTAACCCCTTAACGACTTGGCCTTTTTTAGTTTTTTCACTTCCATTTTTCACTCACCAACTTCAAAAATCTATAACTTTTTTATTTTTCCACATAAAGAGCTGTGTTATGGCTTATTTTCTGCGTAACAAATTGCACTTCGTAGTGACGGTATTTAATATTCTATGGTGTGTACTGGGAAGCGGGAAAGAAATTCCAAATGCAGTGAAAATGGTGAAAAACCACATTTGTGACGTTTTCTTGTGGGCTTGGATTTTACAGCTTTCACTCTGCGTCCCAAATGACATGTCTACTTTATTCTTTGGGTCGGTACGATCACGTGGATACCAAATTTGTATAGGTTTTATAATGTTTTCATACATTTAAAAAAATTAAAACCTCCTGTACAAAATATTTTTTTTTTATTTTGCCATCTTCTGGGGCCAATAACTTTTTCATACTTTGGTGTACGGAGCTGTGGATAGTGTCATTTTTTGCGAATTTTGATGCCGTTTTCATTACTATAATTTTTGGGACTGTGCGACCTTTTGATCACTTTTTATAAATTTTTATTATATTTTTCAAAATAGCAAAAAAATGCCATTTTCGACTTTGGACGCTATTTTCCGTTACGGGGTTAAACATAGTGAAAAAACATTATCATATTTTGATAGATCGGGCATTTTCGGACGTGGCGATACCTAATGTATTTATGATTTTTACTGTTTATTTATTTTTATATCAGTTCTAGGGAAAGGGGGGTGATTTGAATTTTTAGGTTTTTTTATTATAATTTTTTTTTTAAAACTTTTTTTTATTTTTACTTTTACTATTTTTCAGACTCCCTAGGGTACTCTAACCCTAGGTAGTCTGATCGATCCTATCATATACTGCCATACTACAGTATGGCAGTATATGTGGATTTTACTCCCCATGCATTACAATGTGCAATTAGCACATTGTAATGCATGGGTTAAAACGAAGTAGCCTCGGGTGTTCGGAACACCCGAGGTTACCATGGCGACGGATCGCCGCTCCCCGTGACGTCATCGGGGAGCAGCGATCCACGACAAGATGGCGGCGCCCATGCGGCGCCATCTCTTTGAAGCCGCCGGCAGCATTGCCGGCGGCGATCGCGGAGAAAACACCCGCGATCGGTGCTAGCACCGGTAAGCCTTTGCTGCAATATGCAGCAAAGACTTACCGGCTATGGAGAGGGCTCGGCCCGCGAGCCCTCTCAATGCACCGGGACCCGGCGCGCGCCGTACTATTACGTCACATGTCGGGAAGGGGTTAAAAAGCCTATGTCCCAAAAATAATGCTAACCTGAAAGGTTTTATTTCATAAAATAAGCAAACTAATAGGAGTCTTATACTATGACAGATTTATCACCCGGCATCAGATTCTTATATGAATCTTGTCTTTTCATAAATCCTCCTCCTGTACTTATTTACTTATTCATATTATCCACTAGAACTACTACTGCCCATGTGAATGTAGATTTATTTTATTCATCCTGTTATTATAGGGAAGGGGTTAAAAACCATAATGTACACAAGGGCCCCCAGAATTAACTTTAATGTATATAATGACCCTACTCCATAGTGAATACCATCAATTGGCCCACATTTATCAAAACTAGTGCAAATTTCTATGTGGCATTCCCTGCACTCCTCCTGCGACTTTCTTTTTTTATGCACCCTAGCATAGCGTGCAACACAATTCTGTTGGACACCGCATGATAAATGTGGCGCACGTTGCTACTCTGCACTGGAACGCTCATTAACGTGTAGAAATATGCGTCGCAGCTGACGCGGACACTTCTTAAATACATTTGCAAGCAGCAGAAAACTGGCGCAAAGGCTTTAATATGGGGAATATGTAATATAATACATTCTACATTCTTGGGGTAAATACACATTGGCCCACATTTATTAAAGTATAAATAGTTCCCCTTAATGAAATATAATATACAATGAGCTCTCACCATTGATGTTGAGTTGAGTGGCATTCACACAAAATGCATTATATTATAGTGTCTCTTTAATAAATGATAATATACCGATCGCAGGTGTTTTCACAGCGATGGCTGTCGGCAAAGCTGTCGGCAGCCTCAAAAAGATAGCGGCGCATGGGCGCCGCCATCTTACCTGGGATCGCCGCTCCCCGTGACGTCATCGGGGGCGGCGATCCGTCTCCATGGTAGCCTCGGGTCTTCTGAAGACCTGAGGCTATTTCGTTTTAACCCCTTCATTACAATGTGCTGATAGCACATTGTAATGAATGAGGAGGAAAATCCCCATATACTGCCATACTGTAGTATGGCAGTATATGATAGGATCGATCAGACAACCTAGGGTTAAAGTACCCTAGGGAGTCTGAAAAATAGTATAAATAAAAATAAAAAAAAAGTTTAAAACAAAAAAAATTATAATAAAAAACCCTAAAATTTCAAATCACCCCCCTTTCCCTAGAACTGACATAAATATAAATAAACAGTAAAAATCATAAACACATCAGGTATCGACGCGTCCGAAAATGCCCGATCTATCAAAATATGATAACGGTTTTTCAATGCGTTTAACCCCGTAACGGAAAATAGTGCCCAAAGCCATTTTGAAAAATATAAAAAAAAATCGATAAAAAGTGATCAAAAGGTCGTACAGTCCTAAAAATGATATCATTGAAAATATTATCAAATTTCGCAAAAAATTACACCACCCACAGCTCTGTACACCAAAGTATAAAAAAGTTATTAGCGCCAGAAGTTGGCAAAACCAAAAAAATAATTTTTGTACAGGTGGTTTTCATTTTTGTAAATGTATGAAAACATTATAAAACCTATACAAATTTGGTATCCCCTTAATCGTACCGACCCAAAGAATAAAGTAGACATGTCATTTGGGGCGCTCAGTGAAAGACGTAAGACGTAAAAGCCCATTTTCATTGCATTTGGAATTTTTTTCCCGCTTCTGAGTACATGGCATGGAATATTTAATAAAATAAAAATTTAAGGTACAGTATGGTAACATTTACAGTAAAATGGACGATGGTAATGTTGTTGTTGTATGCCTTATGTTTATGAGCGACAGTTTTCCTGCTATATACCTGCATGTCATAAGAATTTAAATTAAAAAAAGGACCATGTTAAATTCAAATCTGTTTTTTTTTTTTTTTTAATTTTTACCGCTGTTTTGTATGCGTTGGAAAAGGGGTAGTCTTATACGGCGAATATATCTTAAACTCTATATTTTAAACAGGAAAGTAGGGGGTCGTCTTATACGCCGGAATATACGGTACTTCCCTTTATAACAAATTACATATATAGTCTCCCATATTAAATTATAATAGATAGTGATCCTTCCCCATACATGATTCATATCTGAATACCCTTGCAAGTAATGGGTGAGGGGCGTATATTTTAGTTTGTCAAGATCATGGGTCATAAACCATCATGAAAGTCATCATATTAGAGTTTTATCCAACAGGAAGATGATGACTATCATATGAAGATAAATGTAAGGTTATGCACTTGGGTCAAGGACAAAAAAATTACAATTATGTTCTAAAATACTTGGTAAAACTGGAGCTGAAAAAGACTTGGGGGTATTGGTGGATGGGAAACAATGTTAGTGACCAGAGCCAGGCAGCTGCTGCTAAAGCAAATACAATTATGGGATGTATCAAGAGAGGAATATATTCTCATGATAAGGACATACCGTATTTTTCGGACTATAAGACGCTTCTTACTATAGGACGCACCCCAGATTTAGGCTTCCAAAAAAAGGAAAAATATATTTTACACCAATTAAAATATCCCTGTTGGTCGCTCTAAAGCACAGCACACACAAACATACATTTACACACTCAGCTCTGCATCATCCATCCACATACACACACAGCCCACCTATACATACACACAGAGCTCACCTATACATACACACACAGCTCACCTATATACACACACAGCCCACCTATACACACACAGCCCACCTATACACACACTCTGCCCACCTATACACACACTCTGCTCACCTGAACACACACACTCTGCTCACCTATACACACACACTCTGCTCACCTATACACACACACTCTGCTCACCTATACACACACACTCTGCTCACCTATACACACATACTTACCCCATTCCCCTTCTTCTTACCTTGTCCCAGGGCAACATGGCAGTATGAGACCTGTGGTGATGTAAGAATCATGTGATCAGTCACATGATTCTGACATCACCGCAGGTCCTGTAGGCCATCGGTGGCTCCTCTCTGGTAGATCGGCTGCAGCTCTGTATCAGAGCATCACCCGATCTCCATTACAGCGGTCAGGAGGGTCTGGCAGTGCTGGATCCTCCTGACCTTCGGTCTATAAGACGCAGGCACTTTTTAGCAAGATTTTTTCTTGCTAAAAAGTGCGTCTTATAGTTCAGAAAATACGGTAGTTTTGTCCTTCTACAAATCCCTGGTCAGGCCACACATGGAATATTGTGTGAAGCTTTGGGAATAAGTGTATAAA
Source organism: Engystomops pustulosus (assembly GCF_040894005.1). Classification (NCBI taxonomy): domain Eukaryota; kingdom Metazoa; phylum Chordata; class Amphibia; order Anura; family Leptodactylidae; genus Engystomops; species Engystomops pustulosus. Next base: position 101,614,338 of record NC_092411.1, on the reverse strand, counting down.
AAGGACGGCTAATGGGAGGCCTCAATACAATCCATACATATGTGAATGGGCAGTGCCGGGATCTTTCTAATGATCTTTGTTTTACCTGGGCCTGAGGACAAGATAAGAGGTCATCCTCTACTCCTAGAGAAGAGGCGGCTTTACCATCACCACAGACAGGGATTCTTTACTGTAAGAGACTATGGAACACTCTGCCACAAGTTGTTGTACGGCTGATAATTTGTACAGGTTCTAGAGGGGCCTAGATTCCTTTCCGGAGAGAAATAAAACCTTTGTAAATGAAACTTCGTATAGGAATAAAACTGGGTTAGGAGGGAATTTTTCCCTACTTTGGGCTTATTAGCAACAGCTTTGTACATTATCATTTATAGGTTGGCCTTGATGGACCTTTCTTCAGCTTTTATAGAGGTTTTTATTTGATAGATCAATGAAGACTCCTAAAAGTAAAGGCAATTCAGAAACTACACCCACTAAACTGTACTTCTAGGGGAACAGCTTGAGGGGTAACAAACTGCCGAAAGATAAAGAAATCCAGAAAAGTATGTGGGGAAAATGTAAAAGAGTAACATTTATTTGCTAAACCTGTAATACCCCATTATTATAGAGCTCATCTGAGTCCATGTTCTCTGCATTACAGTCGGGACTATTTTTCAACATTTATTTATGAACCTTGTGGTTTTGTATTTCCCTTTATGCAGATAGAGGATATTGTATAATCTCCTCATGAGTTTATTGTAGTGTGACGCTCTCGCACAATAATAGACCCCAGTGTCTGCAGTCTGCATATTAGTCATCTGGAGATAGACCTGCTTCTTGGAAGTGTCTCTTGTGATTGTGATTCTGCTCTTCAGTGAATCAGTATAAGCAGTACCCCCGGTGGTGTAAATTACTCCAATCCATTCCAGTCCTTTCCCAGGAGCTTGTCTGATCCAGTGCATATAGTAGCTGGTTAACTCAAACCCAGAGACTGTACAGGTCAGTGAGAGCTGCTGTGATGGTCTCACAAGTCCTGAACCTGACTCCTGTACTGTCTGAGAGAAGACACCTATAATACAGAGAGTATATTAGAAAGGAAGGGTGATCTACATATAATAATGATATACATGTGTTTCTGGTATATCTTACATATTGGAGAAAATAATAATAATAGCAGTATAAGAAGAGCCATGTCTGTCTGATCAGTAATGAGACTTTGTGAGAAGAAATATTTTCTATGTCTTCTTATACTTTTGCAGTTGCATCAGGTATTTGCATGCAGGGCACCACCATGTGGTAGGATCTATATAAAGACAACTCCCATGTGTTATACATATATTTGACACAGGAGACAGCCTAATATTATTCAAATCAATACAGCTAAATCTTGAGGCACATGCCCCCTTTTTTTTTTCTTGTTTAGCATCATTCTTGTAAATTTAGTCATGATGCCTTCATAAATGTGGCTTAAGATGTCTTAGATGATTATTTGATGAACATTAAGAAGCATCTTAAAAACCTTATAAATATATGCCAAAAAATTGCTGCATGGTATTGTTTCTACCTCTTGTGCATAAACTTTTAAAAATATAAAATCTTTGCATTGGCACTATACGATTTGATGTTTTGATACAACTTCTTCTTTGTATAACAAAATCACATTTCTATAACCAGAAACATAACAGAATGGCTAAATGTCATTCTTTTACCCCAGAACAAAATAAGTCTCTATAGTTTCCATAGTTCAGGCTTACAGTGAAATCTGCTAAAGCTCCTTAAAAATCTTCCTTACCCTCCATAAATCTGAAAACTTATTCCGGTATGACAAAGAGTAGGAGGTTGTGGAACGGCACCGTGTGAAAGGCCTTCACAAAGGGCCCGACATGGCCCTACGATGTAGGCAGAATGAAGAAGATGAAGCAGCACTCCTAAATTAGATGAAAAACGTGAAGATTTATTCCACCATAAGAGCGACGTTTCGCCTTATCTATAAAGGCATTCTCAAGGCATGCTATTATGGTGGAATAAATCTTCACGGTTTTCATCTATTTTGGAGTGCTGCTTCATCTTCTTCATTCTGCCTATTCCGGTATGATAATTTAACCCTTTACTGCCAATGCCCTTTTTCATCTTTACATTTACATTTTTCTCTCCCCCCACCTTCAAAAATCCATAACCTTTTTATTTTTTCCCTGTACAGAGCTGTATGAGGGCTTGTTTTCTGCCTAATTTCTATTGCCTAGTGTCAATATTTAATATTCCATTCTGCGTACAGGAAAGCTGGAAACAAGTTCCAAATGCGGTAAAATTGATCTGGATGTGTTTTTTCATTACAGCGCTCACTGTCTGGAATAATCGTTCTTGTACAGTTAGGGCCAGAAATATTTGGACAGTGACACAATTTTCACGAGTTGGGCTCTGCATGCCACCACATTGGATTTGAAATGAAACCTCTACAACAGATTTCAAGTGCAGATTGTAACGTTTAATTTGAAGGGTTGAACAAAAATATCTGATAGAAAATGTAGGAATTGTACACATTTCTTTACAAACAGTCCACATTTTAGGAGCTCAAAAGTAATTGGACAAATAAACATAACCCAAACAAAATATTTTTATTTTCAATATTTTGTTGCGAATCCTTTGGAGGCAATCACTGCCTTAAGTCTGGAACCCATGGACATCACCAAACGCTGGGTTTCCTCCATCTTTATGCTTTGCCAGGCCTTTACAGCCGCAGCCTTCAGGTCTTGCTTGTTTGTGGGTCTTTCAGTCTTAAGTCTGGATTTGAGCAAGTGAAATTCATGCTCAATTGGGTTAAGATCTGGTGATTGACTTGGCCATTGCAGAATGTTCCACTTTTTTGCACTTATGAACTCCTGGGTAGCTTTGGCTGTATGCTTGGGGTCATTGTCCATCTGTACTATGAAGCGCCGTCCGATCGACTTTGCAGCATTTGGCTGAATCTGGACTGAAAGTATATCCCGGTACACTTCAGAATTCATCCGGCTACTCTTGTCTGCTGTTATGTCATCAATAAACATAGGTGACCCAGTGCCATTGAAAGCCATGCATGCCCATGCCATCACGTTGCCTCCGCCATGTTTTACAGAGGATGTGGTGTGCCTTGGATCATGTGCCGTTACCTTTCTTCTCCAGACTTTTTTCTTCCCATCATTCTGGTACAGGTTGATCTTTGTCTCATCTGTTCTTAGAATACTTTTCCAGAACTGAGCTGGCTTCTTGAGGTGTTTTTCGGCAAATTTAACTCTGGCCTGTCTATTTTTGGAATTGATGAATGGTTTGCATCTAGATGTGAACCCTTTGTATTTACTGTCATGGAGTCTTCTCTTTACTGTTGACTTAGAGACAGGTACACCTACTTCACTGAGAGTGTTCTGGACTTCAGTTCATGTTGTGAACGGGTTCTTCTTCACCAAAGAAAGTAAACGGCGATCATCCACCACTGTTGTCATCCATGGACGCCCAGGCCTTTTTGAGTTCCCAAGCTCACCAGTCAATTCCTTTTTTCTCAGAATGTACCCGACTGTTGATTTTGCTACTCCAAGCATGTATGCTATCTCTCTGATGGATTTTTTCTTTTTTTTCAGCCTCAGGATGTTCTGCTTCACCTCAATTGAGAGTTCCTTTGACCGCATGTTGTCTGGTCACAGCAACAGCTTCCAAATGCAAAACCACACACCTGGAATCAACCCCAGACCTTTTAACTACTTCATTGATTACAGGTTAACGAGGGAGACACCTTCAGGGTGCAGTCACACGTTGCAGATAAAACTGCATCACAATTAGTTTTGTTTTTTTTTTAGGTGGTATTACTTATTTTAAGAGGTGAAAGACATCAAATCAACAGGTGAATGACATTTGTTGAACAGGTTTCTCTTTCAAAATCAAATTCACCCGTTCAGTTCATGTCTTTCACCTGTGAAATTGACAAAACTGCACCTAAAACCACCTCAAAGCTGATTTTGATGCAGTTTTAACTGCAATGTGTGACTGCACCCTAAGAGTTAATTGCAGCCCTTGGAGTCCATTGTCCAATTAGTTTTGGTCCCTTGAAAAAGAGGAGGCTATGCATTACAGAGCTATAATTCCTAAACCCTTTCTCTGATTTGGATGTGGAATTGTATTTCAGAACATGTTTTTGTAAACAGCTAAAATAACAAAACTTGTGTCACTGTCCAAATATTTCTGGCCCTAACTGTATTTGATAGATCTGCATTTTGGGATGTGGTGATACATACCATTTTTATGATTATGTTTGTTATGTTTTGTTATTGATTATAATTGCGTTCTAGGAACAGGGGGATTGGAACTTTAAGGATTTATAATTTTAAGCATTTTTTTCTAGGAAATTATACAATATACTGCAATACTTCTGTGCCACATGGGTACTGCAACATTAGCTTGGATCGGCACTCATTGTGACCACATTTAGACGCATAGTGATTGCCATGACAAAGGCTTTGCCATGCATAATATAATATGTCAGCAGCATATTATAACAAAACTCTTTGGGGGGATTAAACAATGTGCCTCAGGTTCCGCCACTCTAGCTGCAAAACGCTTGTCTTTTGCTGTGCCAGATTTATCAGATTTATCACTGTGATGATTAATTCTGGTGCAAACTGTGCGCCAGAATTTTGGGAGCATGGACAGTTTCCTGAAAGCCACGCCCCTTCTCACAAGGTCATGCCCATCACTCGAAGGCCACGCCCCCTTAATTGGACAAGACGGAAAGTGCCATAAAAAGGTCTAAAAGCCTTGATAACTATGGTGGAAGGCATTTTAGACAGCGATTTTGGCGCAAAACCACCAGAATTGTGGCGCAAGTGCATTTATAAATCCCCCCTTGTGTGTCAGAATATGGCAATGCAGAGACACTTTTTGCATTTCATTTCATATTCATTTAATATTTTGCAGTGCAACTTGTGAAAAACATAAGTGCAAAAATGGAAAAAGTCTTCTATTCTTCCAAGGTTATAACTATTATGTCTATGTGTTGTAAGACCCCTTTTAAGATCGGAGATGTAGGAAGGCCAAGTATAACACAGTCAAGTGGCTGTTGATTAAGAGTAGATGAAGCACAAGCCTTGTGCAACACCCCTGCCAATGTGTAGGCAAGGGGGTAGTTGTAAATAGGGCCCTCTACCACCAGATCCAACTGTTGAGCCTGCACAACTCACCCAGGGATAATGCAGGGAGATCTCAGGTAATCTGCAGCTGTAGCCTCTGCCTGGAAGGGTAATAGTTAAGTAAGTGTAAGATGTTATCCAATTATGTGGCTGTATTGTAAATTGGAGTGTGAATGGAGAGGTGCTACCACCTGACCTCAGAGCAGAGAGTCCCGTCTGCAGAGACCGAGTGAAGAGAGAGACAGTGCAGAGCACACCTTTACTGCTGTCACAAAAACTAATCCCAGGAACAGAGGAAACTCTAATCCAGAGCTGCAGCTTCCACAGTTTGGACACAGCTCCCTCTTCATTATTCCAGCCTGCATCCGAATCTGCTGTTTGTCTGTTTAGGCCCGTTACCTGCTACCTTTTGTTTAATAAAGAACCGTGAGTTGATTTGCACAACGTTGCCTCCGTCTGATCCCTGGATAAGGCTGTCTACCACCACGGCTTCCCCATCCATTACCCAGGGACCTATCTTACAGACACTCAGAGGTTGCCGCAGGGAGAAACCAGTACATAAGCCTCTCCCTCCTTATTTCTTGTACACACCCCCTGCTGGAGACCTGCCAGGCTGTAGGTCAGCCGTCCTGTCCCCATACCAAGCACCGTGACATCCGCATGCCCTAGGCCGCAATCGGCCTAGGGCAACCAGCAAAATCATTTCAACTTACAACCTAAACCTGCAATGAATTTTATGAGAAAGAAGAGAGTTTTACTCTTTCGAACCCCATTAGCTGATAAAACCAATGCAGGGAAGAGAGATGACATAAGTGGGTCATTTTTTTTGTCTAGTGGCAGAAGTGCCAGATGAGTATGGATAATGGAGTAGATTTCTAAATGCTTGTATACTCGTTCCGGCATTAGTTATAGTGTATTTCTATAGGATTTTGGCAGTGCAGCCATTTGCCGGATATATCAGGAAGATATAGCCGCCTAAAATATCTGGCGTGGCGGGGTGGCATGATGCAACACCATAGCATAAATTACCCTTATGAGTGTAGTAGTGAAAATTGACTTTAATACTTAAAGTACATCTGCAACATCCCCCACCGGGACATAGCCTTTTCTTGATGGCCTAGAGGCAGCCAGGGCTAGAATACCAGGGTGGCTGACTGATGCGGCCTAGGGCTCGCTGATGTCACGGTGCTTGGTATGGGCTGACCTACAGCCTGGCAGGTCTCCAGAAGGTGGTGTGTGCAAGAAATATGGAGGGAGAGGCTGATGCAGTGGTTTTTCCCTGGGGCAACCCCTGAGATGTCTGTAGTATGAGTCCCTGGGTGAAGGATGGGGAAGCCCATGGTCGTAAGCAGCCTTATCCAGAGATCAGACCAAGGCAACATTGTTGTTAATTCAACAGCAGACAACGGCCAAACGATTAACAGCAACTTAAACAGCAGATTCGGCAAGCTGAAAGCGGCATGGAGAGCTGGTCCACAGCTCCAGTTCTACTAGCCAAGCCTGAAGTTACTACCAGGCTGCATGTAACCTTCCTAAGTCCTGGTGATGGATCTTGGATCTGGGCTTAAGTCTCTGGACTTTCCTTGGTGCTAGGCAGGGGCCTGAGGCACCTGTAGTTCCTGATATCGGGACACTGGCTGTGGCAGCACTCACATATGCTGCGCCCTCTCACTGGACTCTGCTCACAAACTAAGTTCATGAGCTTCCGCCCAGCAGGTTTTTATATACTCCCCTGGTCAGGTGGTAGCACTCTTTGAATCGGCTTCCAGCTTGCTTTACAAGAATATAATTGGACAATAGCATTAATGATTGTTAACTGTTGCCTTACCAGGCAGTGGCTACAGCTGCAATTACTAAGTTCTCCAGTATTAAAAGACTTCCTAGAGAGGTGATCAATCTCCCTTACAGCTGTTTACATAGAGAGGACTCTACTCTGAACTAACACCTTGCCAATGCGTTGGCACATGTGTTGCACATCTAACTCCAGGAGCAAGGATTGTAAACCAAGCACATTGACATACTGGTGACATACTCTTTGACAGGATCCACTCTTCTGTAAAGAGAAAAAAGACTTTAAAAACTCTAGCAACATCTATGGAGCCTGGTGCCCCTCAACCTCATTTGCATAATTTTAAAAGCCTTTTTTTGTAAGAACTAGGGCAGAAGAAGCTAAAAGAAGAGTGGATCCTGCCAGACCAGTATGTCAGTGTGCTTGGTTTACAATCCTATATCCTGCTGGTAGATCTCTGTTAACCCCTTACTGACAGAAGACGTAGTATTACATCACATGCCAGCTGCCGGGGTATGGAGAGTGCTCACTGGATAAACCCCCTCCATGCAAGGTGGGTGTTTGCTTCATATTGAAGTCACATTAACAGGTATCACCGCGTCTGAAAATGTGCGATCTATGAAAATATAATAATGGTTTTTCACTGCGTTTAACCCTGTAACGGAAAATAAAAGCATTGGAAACGTCATCAAAAGTTGCAAAAAAATTACACCACCCACAGCTCCGTACACCGAAGTATGAAAAAGTTATTAGGGCCAGAAGATGGCAAAATAAAAAAAATTGTACACAAGTTTTTAATTTTTGTAAATTTTTTTACAACATTATAAAACCTATACAAATTTGTTATCCCTGTGATCGCACCGACCTAAAGAATAAAGTAGACATGACATTTGTGGCGTACCATGAAATCCGTTAAATCCAATCCCACAAAAAAAAGCGCAAATGCGGTTTTTCACCAATTTTACTGCATTTGGCATATTTTTTCCCGCTTCCCAGTACACGACATGGAATATTAAATACCATCACTACCATCATTTGTTACGTAGAAAACAAGCCATTACACAGCTCTTTACATGGAAAAATAAAAAGTTATAGATTTTTGAAGGTGGGGAGTGAAAAGTGAAAACGCAAAAACGGAAAAGGGCCTAGTTGGGAATGCGTTAAGTTGGGATGAGCTTAACATTAAATGTTTTGGTTTTCTTTATATTTCCTTTGTTTTCTTTTTTGTAATGAAGAGAACAATAATATAAATAAGCAGAAGGTGGATCTCCTCTGGAACACATCCGGTGAGCTTCACAGTCCGACCTAGTTTTCATTCATTTCATTCAAACCTAAGTTCTTAGGTTTTTTGCCTCTTTGTGGTTAGATATATTCCTTTATATGAATTTGGCATGATAATCTCATTAGTTATCTTTTATTGATGAATGACTGTCACAATAATCGACTCCAGTGTCTGCAGTCTGTATGTTAGTTATATGGAGAGAGACCCAGTGGCTTGACAAGAAGCTGCTGGGCTCAAGTGCAAAGGCTTTGCCAGGGCCCCCGACTATAATCTATGGTTTATAGTGCTAGTCTTCTCCTATGATAAAGTGACACATTATGGGCCCCCTAAGCCTCTTGGGCCCTGTTGCGACTGCATCCTCTGCACCACCTCAAGTTAGGCCGCTGGATATACTTGCTTCTTGGAAGTGTCTTTAGGGGCTGCAAGAATTGTAGACCCCTTCACAATGCACAATAATTAACCATTTCACTTAGTATTTTTTTTTTAACCAAACTATTATGACAGACCAAATACACTTTAATTGTTTCTCATTAAATTTACTTGCATATATCATTTTAAGTTATGCTATATCATGTTCACTGAAATTACTACAGTCAAGGCCAAAAGTTTTGCGAATGACACAAATATTATATTTTCGAATGATCTGTTGCCCTCTGGTTTTCATGTGTGTTTGTCAGATGTTTTTTATTACATATAAAAATACAAGTGCAATCATATTATGAGTAACAAAAGCTTTTATTGACAGTTAGAATGAGTTAATGCAGCAAGTCAATATTTGCAGTGTTGCCCCTTCTTCTTCAGGACTTCTGCAATTCTCCCTGGCAGCTCTCAATCAACTTCTGGACCAAATCCTGACTGATAGCAGTCCATTCTTGCACAATCAATGCTTGCATTTTGTCACAATTCCAGGCCATGGACCCAAAATCTCTGTTTTGTTCCCTGAGCCATTTAGTTATCACCTTGGCTTTATGGCAAGGTGCTCCATCATGCTGGAAAAGGCATTGTTGATCACCAAACTGCTCTTGGACGGTTGTGAGAAGTTGCTCTTGGAGGACATTCTGGTACCATTCTTTATTCATGGATGTTTTTTTAGGCAAGACTGTGAGAGAGCCGATTCCCTTGGCTGAGAAGCAACCCCACACATGGATGGTTGCAGGATGCTTTACAGTTGGCATGAGACAAGACTGCTGGTATCGCTCCCCTTGTCTTCTCCGAAACAAGCTGTTTTCCAGATGTTCCAAACAATCGGAAAGGGGATTCAACAGAGAAAATGGCTTTACCCCAGTCCTCAGCAGTCCACTACCTGTACCTTTTTGCAGAATATCAGTCTATCCCTGATGTTTTTTCTGAAGAGAAGTGGCTTCTTTGCTGCCCTCCTTGACACCAGGCCTAGCTCCAAGAGTCTCTGCCTCACAGTGCATGCAGATGCACTCACACCTGCCTGCTGCCATTCCTGAGCAAGCTCTGCACTACTGGTAGCCTGATCCCAAAGCTGAAACACTTTTAAGAGATGGTCCTGGCACTTGCTGGTCCTTCTTGAGTGCCCTGGAGCCTTTTTGGCAACAATGGAGCCGCTCTCCTAGAATTCCTTGATGATACGATAGATTGTTGACTGAGGTGCAATCTTTCTAGCTGCGATACTCTTGCCTGTTAGGCCAGTTTTGTGCAGTGCAATGATGACTGCACGTGTTTCTTTAGAGATAACCATGGTTAACAGAAGAGAAACAATGATGCCAAGCACCAGCCTATTTTTAAAGTGTCCAGTGGTGTGATTCTTACTTAATCATGACAGATTGATCTCCAGCCCTGTCCTCATCAACACCCACACCTGTGTTAATGGAGCAATCACTGAAACAATGTTAGCTGCTCCTTTTAAGGCAGGCCTGCAATTAAGTTGAAATATGTTTTGGGGGAAAAAGTTCCTTTTCTAGGCAAATATTGACTTTACAATGAATTGCTGTTGCCAGGCAAATTGCCATTATAAAACCTGATGCAGTAGACTTTGTAAAAATTAACACTTGTATCATTATCAAAACTTATGGCCATGACTGTAGTATCAATGAGCAGATCTAACTGTATTGTACCATTATATATTGCTAAATGATGCTGGTTCTTCAAACTATAGCAATATGCTTTTAAGTTGTATCCGCCCCTGACGCAGTTATGGGAGGGTATATAACTGTGCGTTGGGTATGATATAACACATGCGATCCACAACAGGCACCCAGTGATTTGCATGTACATAATGCACAACACCAGGTTCACGTTGCTGATCACATGCGTTTCAATGGATTTGCAGATGCGATCATGCCGAGACCCACAGTTATATCCCCCCCACACACACTCGGTTACCCGCCCCCCACTCGGATACACCCCCCACACACACACTCTGTTACATCCCCCCCCTCCCAACTCACATTTATAAACCCCCCCCCCCCCCCACTGGAAGAGCCCTCCACACACTGTATAATTAACCATAATAACCACTAATATATACTTGGCTTCCCTCCTAGATCTCATCTTCTTCTCCGTACTGCAGGGTGAGCTGTGTTGACATTACAACACGCCGTCTTCTGCTTGAAGCAGGGAAGATGATGTAGAGACGTCATCACCCCCTGCTGCTTCGGCTCGGTAGTGGAGCATCGTGCTTACTGCATGATGCTCCACTAAAGTTCACTGCCAGACAGCAGGAAGAGTTCCCAGTTAAACTGTGGAAGAAATGTCAGGGATCTATCGTCCTGGTCCTGGTTGCATTTACTGCTACCACCATCGTTACACCCCTGTCACCATCAGCTCTACTTTAGATTTCTGATAGTAGGTTTCCTTTTAAATGTATAAAGAAATAACATCTTTATTCTTCCTTCCTTTTTTTTTTTATCCAAAAGTATGTTAATTGTAGGAACCTAAAAGCAAAGCAGTAATGCAAATATAATTGTCCATTAGCCAGATAACTTGTGATAAACTATGAGAAGTAGTCCCAAAATAGACAGTGAAGTGAAGCATACTGGGTATGTTGTTTGGCATGAGTCCTAGTTTAAAATTTATACAAATACTACTGAAAATAAATGAGCTCTCATCATTGATGTTGAGTTGAGTGACATTCCAAAAAAATGCATTTTATTATAATATATGATAATATATGCTTCCCTTTATAACAAATTACATAAATAGTCTCCCATATTAAATTATAATAGATGGTGATCCTTCCCCGCACATGATTCATATCTGAATACCCTTGCAAGTAATGGGCGAGGGGCGTATATTTCAGTTTGTCATGATCATGAACCATAGACCATCATGAGTCATAAGTCATCATATTAGAGTTTTATCCAACAAGAAGATGATGACCATCACATGAAGATAAATGTAAGGTTATGCAATTGGGTCAAGGACAAAAAAAGTACAATTATGTTCTAAAATACTTGGTAAAATTGCAACTAAAAAAGACTTGGGGGTATTGGTGGATGGTAAACTTAATGTTAGTGACCAGAGCCAGGCAGCTGCTGCTAAAGCAAATAAAATTATGGGATGTATCATGAGAGAAATAGATTCATTGTTTTGCCCTTATACAAATGCCTGGTCAGGCCACACATGGAATATTATGTGAAGCTTTGGGAATGAGTGTATAAAAAGGACAGCTAAAGGGAGGCCACAATACAATCTATACATATCTGAATGGGCAGTGCCGGGATCTTCCTAATGATCTTTGTTTTACCTGGGCCTGAGGACAAGACAAGAGGTCATCTTCTCTTGGCATAGAGGAGGCGGCTTTACCATCACCACAGACAGGGATTCTTTACTGTAAGAGCAGTGAGAGACTATGGAACTCTCTGCCACAAGTTGTTGTACGGCTGATAATTTGTACATGTTCTAGAGGGGCCTGGGTGCCTTTCTGGAGAGCAATAAAACCTTTGTAAATGAAACTTTGTATAGGAATAAAACTTTTTATAAATCGTTTCTGTTGACCGAGGAGTTATCCTGACTACAAAATGTGGCGTTAGGAGGGAATTTTTCTAATTTTTGCATGTTAAACCCCATTATTACAAAGCACATCTGAGTCCATGTTCTCTGCATTACAGTCGGGATTATTTTTCAACATTTAGTTTTGAACCTCGTGGTTTTGTATTTCCCTTTATGCAGATAGAGGATATTGTATGATCTCCTCTTTAGTTTATTGTAGTGTGACTCTCTCGCACAATAATATACCCCAGTGTCTGCAGTCTGCATGTTAGTCATCTGGAGATAGACCTGCTTCTTGGAGTTGTCCTTTGTGATTGTGGTTCTGCTCTTCAGTTGATCAGTATAAGCAGTACCCCCGCTGTTAAGTATTCTTCCAATCCATTCCAGTCCTTTCCCAGGAGCTTGTTTGATCCAGCTTATATGATAGCTGGTTAACTCAAACCCAGAGACTGTGCAGGTCAGTGTGAGCTGCTGTGATGGTCTCACAAGTCCTGAACCTGACTCCTGTACTGTCTGAGAGAAGACACCTGTAATACAGAGAGTATATCATAATACAATGTTCATATACATGTAATAATGGTACAATTGTATGTTTTCTAGTTTATCTTACATATCGGAGCAAATAATAATAATAGGAGTATAAGAACAGCCATGTCTGTCTGATCAGTAATGAGACTTTGTGAGAAGAAATAGTTTCTATGTCTTCTTATACTTTTGCAGTTGCATCAGGTATTTGCATACAGGGGACCACCATGTGGTAGGATCTATATACAGACAACTCCCATGTGTTATACATATACTTGACACAAGACACAGCCTAATATTATTCAAACCAATACAGCTAAATCTTGAGGCACATACCCAAATTTTTTCTTGTTTAGCATCATTCTTGTAAATTTAGTCATTAAATGGCTCGTTTTTTGCGTAACAAATTGCACTTCATAGTGATCGCATTGAATATTCCATGCCATGTACTGGGAAGCGGGAAAAAAATTCCAAATGCAGTGAAAATGGTGAAAAAATGCATTTGTGTCGTATTCTTGTGGGCTTGGATATTACAGCTTTCACTTCACGCCACAAATGATGCATCTAATTTATTCTTTGGGTCAGTACGATTACAGGGATACCAAATTTGAATAGGTTTTATAATGTTTTCATACATTTACAAAAATTAAAACCTCATGAACAAAAATTTTTTTTTTATTTTGCCGTCTTCTTGTGCTTATAACTTTTCCATACTTCGTTGTATGGAGGTGAGGGTGGTGTCATCTTTTGCGACTTTTGATGATGTTTTCAATGATATTATTTTTAGGACTGTACGACCTTTTGATCACTTTTTATAGAATTGTAATTTTTTTTTAAATGGCAAAAAAGTGCCAGTTTTGACTTTGGACGCGATTTTCCGTTACGGGGTTAAACTCAGTGAAAAACCGTTATTATATTTTGATAGATCAGGCATTTTCAGACGCGGCGATACCTAATGTGTTTATGATTTTTACTGTTTATTTATATTTATATCAGTTCTAGAGAAAGGGGGGGGTGATTTGAATTTTTAGGTTTTTTTATTATAATTTTTTTTAAACTTTTTTTTTATTTTTATTTTTACTATTTTTCAGACTCTCTAGGGTACTTTAACCCTAGGTTGTCTGATCGATCCTACCATATACCGCCATACTACAGTATGGCAGTATATGGGGATTTTACTCCTCATACATTACAATGTGCTGATAGCACATTGTAATGAATGGGTTAACCCGAAGTAGCTTTGGGTCTTCGTGAGACCCGAAGCTACCATGGCGACGGATCACCGCTCCCCGATGACGTCACGGGGAGCGGCGATCCTCAGAAAGATGGCGGCGCCCATGCACCTTTGCCGGCGGCGATCGGCAAGAAAAACCCACGATCGGTGCCAGCACCGATCGCGGGTGTTACCGGTAAGCCTTTGCTGCAATATGCAGCATAGCCTTACCGGCTATGGAGAGGGCTCGCGGCGGGCGGTCGCGAACCGGTTAAAGTGTGTAAACAAGATGTCTTAGACAGTTATTTGATGAAAATTAAGACGCATCTTAAAAACCATGATAAATATGCCCAAAAAACTGCTGGATGGTATTGTTTCTATGTCTTGTGCATGAACGTTTAAAAATATAAACACTTTGCATTGGCACTATTACTATACGATGGTTTTTCAACAATTTTACTGCATTTGGAATTTTTTCCGCTTTCCAGTAGACGGCATGGAATATTAAATACCGTCACTATGAAGTGTATTTTGTTACGCAGTTGTATCCATCCCTTACGCAGTTGTATCCACCCCTCACGCAGTTGTATCCACCCCCAGGGGTGTACCAAACCTGTCTGCTGTCTGAGGCGAGCCATAGAGAGACTCACCCCCCCCCCCGCCCATGTATGTAATATATCAGAGAGTGTCAGGACCAGTTCCATTATATTGGTTTGGTGTGAAAATAAAGCAATGCAAAATGCATACAGTGCCGCCATGTAGTATAATATGCATACAGCATACCCCATGTAGTATAATATGCATACAGCATACCGCCATGTAGTATAAAATGCATACAGTGTACCGCCACGTATAAAATGCATACAGTGTACCTCCATGTAGCATAAAATGCATACAGTGTATCGCCATGCAGTATAAAATAGATACAGCGTACCCCCATGTAGTATAAGATAGATACAGCATACAGCAATGTAGTATAAGATAGATACAGCACACCGCCTTGTACTATAAGATATATACAGCGTACCTCCTTGTACTATAAGATGGATACAGCATACCGCCATGTAGTACGTCCATACATACATCCCTCATACGTTTGTGTGAATTCAGCGCCATCAAATTTGGCAGCACTTTACAAATACACACAATACAATAAATACATAGAGCATATACACACAAACATACAGCATATACATACACACATATACACTCATACAGCATACACAAACACACATAAATATATATACATATATAAATAGAAAAAAATAATAAAGTTAATAGATAAAGTTACTTGCTCTTTTGGTGTCCAGGTTGCAGTGCTGGCGGGTGGCTGTGGATGGTTGGGCGGCTGTTGCTATGTCGGCAGGCAGCAGTGCCAGCAGCAAACTTGGCGAGCGGCCGTGTGTGGCCGGGTGGCTATGTTGGCGGGCGGACGTGTGGGGCCGCGCTAGTAGCCAGGAGTCTGTGCCGGGTTGCATACTCAGGTGTCTCTATGTAGGCGGGTGGCCACATGTTTGCGTGTCAGCGGGCAGCCGAGAGGTCGCGCTGGCAGCCGGCCATCTATGTCGGCCGTGTCAGTGGGTAGCAGAGTGGCAGCGGCCGGTCGCGTTGCAGAGTCGGCGGGTGGCAGCTCCAGTGGGCAACCCGATGGCTATGTTGGAGGGAGGCCAGCCTGGTGGCCGTGCTGGTGGGCAGGAGTTTGTGTTGGGCGGGAGCGACGGTGTGCAGCCAGGTGGCTATGTCGGCAGCCGGCCGGGTGTCTGTGTCGGCAGGTGGTCGTGCCGGGTTGCAGCACAAGCGGGCGGGTGGGTGAGTCGACAAGTCCCCTTGTCCAGCAGGAGGCGCTCCCCTGTCCACCCCTCTCGCAGTTTAACTGCCTGTCGAGCTCTCATAGACCCCGGGGGTACGTGAAGTGGGGGCAGGACAAGTGGCATAACACGACACCTGATGCAAACTTTTGATAAGGGTCAACATATACATAAAATACCACATATTACACATATAGACTACACAGACGCATACCTCCATTCAATAAGATTTCATGACCAGCAGCGGCCTCTGCACCATATTCACACATTTGTAAACATACAAATAGTATATACACATATAGCATATATTCATCATATGTACACAGGCTTATTACATACAGACCCACGCACAGCATATACTCACCATACAAACACATATAGCATATACACGATATAAATAACATATATACACACACAGCATATGCATCCATGCAGCTTATACATATTCTCACACACAGACATTTACTTTCACACTAAGGCTATATTCACACTGACGTATGGGGGACGTATATACGGCCGATATTCGTCCCCCATAGACGGCAATGGGCGCCCGGCGCACACGTCCGGCGCCGTACCGCTCCGTACGGTCCTATCTTTACCCATAGTACGGCGCCGTGCGCCATAACTTCCTATGGAGAGGGGCAGGGGTGAGTTGCGCTTACCTCCTCCTCCTCTCCCCGTGCACTGCCGTTGCCCGCTACGGTACGGTACGGGCGGGCATCGGCAGTGTGAATATAGCCTTACATAGTCACTCAGCACAGTATCTGCTCATTCACATACAGCCACACACATACAGTACTAACCACTGATGTGACAGATGGCTTCTTGCCACCACTCAGGGCATCAATTGAGGAGGTATGTGGCACATGTTTCAGCAACATAGGAGAAAAAGAAAGAGAACACAGGAAGTGGCAAGAGTTTACAGCTCCCTGAATTCCATGGGCTCCACTGCCTTCATGCTGTGCCCCTCCCCTCTGCTCTGCACTTCCAGCATCATCTAGAAATGTCTTAAAGGCAAAATCTCAGTATAGTTTTCAGTTTGTTAATACCAGTTTTGATCTTATTGCATTAGTGTTACTTCACACTACCAGTATTTACAACAGTTGACTTACATTATCACTCTTAACCATCATTCACATTAATGTGTGCCCGCTGTGCCGTAGCACGGCAGGCACACTTTGGCGTCCGGGAGAAAAGGAGGTGGTGAGCGCTGCTCATCCCTGACCCTCTCCATAGTAATATATGGCACATGGTGCCGGATTCCGGCAAAAGGTAGGACATGTCCCATCTTTCTCCCGGCTACGGAACGGGACGGTGCCGCAAGTGTGCTGCACCAAATAGCTCCTGTATGGCGGCGTGCGCCCGTTGCCGTGTATGGGGGACGTATATACGTGCCCTATACGTTCGTGTGAATATAGCCTTAGACCTATACATTACTACATAAGTGCCATTGTTATGACTTCACCTTTACTCTCAAATAGTCTTTTAAATTGAGGAAAGCTGCAATTAAGGGACAGAAACGTGGCCATGATGCAGTTGCGATGGTAGTGATGAAGATGGAGCTGGTGCTGCCGGGAGAGGTTGTTTTCCGTCTCCATCTGCTCCAATTTCCTCTGGTGCAAGAAGATGCCCTATAATAATAAAAATAATCTTTATTTATATAGTGCCATCAAATTCCGTAGTGCTTTACAAATGATAGGGGACATATACAACTATATTACATTACAAAGAACAAACAGTCATATGGAACAATAGGAGTGAGGGCCCTGCTCACAAGAGCTTACAGACTATGAGGATGAGGGGGGTGACACAAGAGGTTGTATAATGGTCCAGCCATTCTTTATAAGGGAACAATATAAAATAATTTAATAAATATTTAATAAATAAAAATTCTGCTGCTTGAACCAGCCATCAGCCGCCATCTTATTTACAGGGTGAAAAAGACTGCAGAGAAGCCTGGAGCTTAGTAAATATCTGCTGTTTCATTAGTAAACGGGTAACATGCTTAAAAGAAGAGGGGACGGCACCAGAAGAGAGAGGGAGGTTGAAAATTTTAGTGAGGTGAGAAGTGACTGCTGGGGAGAGAGACTGTACCAGTTGCCGTGCTCCTGCCTGCCCCTCCACTTGCTCCCCCTCCAACTATCTGCCAGAAATTTTGGCAGGACAGAAATAATACTCTGTGTTGCTACAAGAATTATTTTTATTAGTCATCTTAAGGAGCAGTGCTTAGAATAAAGATATATTTCTGTTAACATTGCTGAGATCTTCCACGAAGTGTTAATAATTAAACCTACAATGGTACCTAAACACGCCACCAGACACCGGCATCATTATTTTGGAGGGGCCAGGGAGTATACATACTGTACAAGGTTTACTGATGAAAGTCGATTCACATAGAGCAGAAATGATGGCTGCCTATTAGAGATGAGCGAGCGCTAAAATGCTCGAGTGCTCGTTACTCGAGTCGAACTTTTCTCGATGCTATTATCTATTATTTTATTCTATTCTATTGTTTGTAGCAATGTACAAAGAATATGGTGCACATCAGTTGGCTCTTCACTGTATTGTCTGTCTTCACACATATGAAGAGGTGTGTTCTTCACAAGTTAGCAGAAGACATGAGTGCAGAAAGGTGTTCTTCACAATAGTATGTAAAGAACAATATGTGTGAAGAACACATTGCAGATGTTTCCATACATCTGCTAACTTATCAGAAGTATATTTGCATTGACTGCCATCAATTGCAAATGTGTGTATTACTGTGATGGTGTATTAACAATAAATGATCCTTAAGTGAAAGCTCGTTCTCGAGCAGGCGAAATACTCGTCAAAGCAACAAATAATCATTGCATGCTTCCACTTAATGGCCCTTTAACCCCTTCCCGACATTTGACGTAATAGTACTGCATCGCGGGAGGTGCGTTCCCGCAAAATGCAGTACTATTACGTCAAGCTTCTGGCTCCGGCTCCTGAAAGGAGCCGGCGCCAGAAGCTGCGGGTGTCGGCTATATATTATAGCTGACACCCGCCTCTAACACCCGCGATCGGAGATTTCTCCGATCGCGGGTGTTAACCCCTAACACGCCGCGGTCGCGCTGACCGCGGCGTGTTAGAGGCATTTAAAGTTACCTGAAGTTGAATCGGACCCCCCCGCGGCGCTTACCGGGGGGGTCCGCTGCTCCGATCGCAGCCCCAGGACTGCCGGTGCCCGGGGCTGCGAGATCTCCCTCCAGAAGCCGGGTCCGTGCCTCCTGGCAGGACCCGGCTGTAAGACACTGGGCATGCGCAGCATGCTCAGTGTCTTACATTACACAGTGCAATACATCTGTATTGCACTGTGTAACCTGTAAAAAAGCTTGAACAAGTGATCAGAAGATCACTTGTTCAAGCTTAGATGTCAGTAACAGTAAAAAAAGTAAAAATAAATAAATAAAGGTTTTTTACAATAAAAATAAATAATAAAAGAAAGTGAAAGTCCCCCCGAACACCACATTTCCCTTTACACAAGTAATAAAGTATAAAAAACACTAAATCACAAAAAAACCCCACTTATTTGGTATCGATGCATCCGTAACAATCTGTACAATAAATCCTAATCATAATTGGACCCGCTCGGTGAACGTGGTAAAAAAAAAAACCCAAAAACTTGCCAAAAATGAAAACTTTTTATCAAATTGCTTTACAAAAAATGTTCTAAAAAGTGATCCGAAAAAGTTACAAGCACCAAAATGATACCAATAAAAAGAGCAACTTGTCACGCAAAAAATAAGCTTACAACCAGCTCCGTAAACCAAAAAATACTATAATTATGCCGCTATAAAAATGGCAATACTAAAACAAATGCAATTTTTTCTATTCTAGTTTTCCTTCAATAAAATTGGACAAATAAAAATAAAACTATATAAATGAGGTATCACCGTAATCGTAGTGATCCGTAGAATAAAGATAATATATTATTGTTATGCTACAGTGAACACCCCCCCCCCCCAAAAATGCTAAAAATCCAAAAGAAGAATTGATGATTTTATTTTCCTCCACACGTAAAAAGTTAATAAAATTGCTTCAATAAGCTAAAAACCCACTAAAATTAAGTTTTTTTTACAGTGCATCTCGTCTCGCAAAAAATAAGCCCTTATTTGTCTAAATTGCTTATAAAATAAATAAAGATTGTATAGCCTATTCCCAACGAGCGTTGTTATAGAACGGCGGGTAGTGACTTTCCAACACCGGTCAGGGTAAGACGGCGGCTGTTCACTGATCGGGGTAAGACGGCGGCTGTTCCTGACAGCCATCCATCCTGCCCCATGGACCAGAAGGGTTACGTCCCCCCCACACACCCCCACTTTATTATTGCTGCTATTGGCTCATCAATTCAGATGAGCCAATAGCAGCGAATTTACTTATGACGTCAGTAATACCGGTCACCATGTCTGTAGACACGGTGATCGGGGCAGGGTGGCGGCTGTTCCTGACAGCCACCAATTTTGCCTTGCGGTCCAGAGGGGTTTTGTTGCCCCCCTCTGTCCATGTTTGCCGCTATTGGCTGGTCGATTTGGTCCAGCCAAAAGCAGCAATATTCGTCACAATGGGCATTGCTAGGGTGAATAAGAGCAACACTTGGCGATAATTTCCCTACGAAAAACGAAGATATGGTACAAAAGTGCTGGCCGTGCACATTGTACAGATTATGCTGTACAACTCTTACGAGCTGTTCCAATGTGCATGTCCTGTCGTATCATTTCTCCGTTTTCAAGAGGAAGATATTAGGAAACTAATATTGGGACAAGAAGGACGGGGCCCCAGTACCTCTGGTTTAGATGTTCCTGTGTTTTGCCAGGACAGCATTTTCCCGGTGAATTCTGCTGCTTCTAATGGTAGGATTCAATAAAGAGTCTGTTCCAAAAGAGAAGTTAGGATGGACACTATATACTAAAAGACCCATGACACCTCCAGAGTAACAAAAGTTTAGTTGGTCCCTTGATATATACTACCTCCTTATACACTAGACATTCACAATTCACGCCCAACCTATTGTGAATTAATTTTGGTAAAATGAAAAATTGTAACAACTGTTATGTCCCATTGCTCCCTATACCCCTCCATTATTTCATAAGGGGCGCCACATAACGGGCACTGAACTTTCCAGAAATAATTGAAATTTCCATCTTGGACTCCATTGCACATCATATTTGGAAACCACCTGTATGTTCAAAATGCTCATTTCACCACGTGTATTACACTACACCACATATTACACCTTGCTATATTCCCCAAGGGGTGTACATTCAACAATTAGGGTCACTTTTCGGGTTTTCCTCTGTTTTGGTACCACTACGGCTCTCCAAATGTATCCTGACACATGTGAAGGATTTCTTGCAAATTTGGCCTCTAAAAGACAAACATCCCTCTTTTCCTCTACTGTGCGCCCATAAAGCATTTTATATGCACATGTGGGGTACTTCTACACTCGGGAGAAATAGTTTTACACCTTTTTCGGGGTTATTTAATATATTATCCCTTGTGGCTTACATAAATTAGTGGTAAAGTGACATTTATAGGAAAATTTTCACCTTTTTAATGATTAGGGCCTAATTGGATCATTCACCTGTAGGGGCAAATACATATATTACACATTGCAAAATTCTCTAAGGGGTGTGCGTTCAAAAATTAGGGTCACTTTTCGGATTCTTCTCTGTTTTATACCACTAGGGTTCTCCAAATGCATGTCAAACATTTCTGTCAAATTTGGCTTCTAAAAGGCAAACATTCCCCTTTCCTTTTACTGTGCGCCCATACAACATTTTATATACACATGTGGGGTACTTCTACACTTGAGAGAAATAGGTTTACACATTTTGGGGGGTTATTACATTTTTTTATCCCTTGTGGCTATATAAAATTAGGAGTAAAATGACCTTTATAAGAAAATGTTCACCTTTTATCTATTTAAGTCCTAATTAAATCAAACACCTTTACAGACAAATACACATATTACACCTTGCTAAATTCTCTAAGGGGTGTGCTTTCCAAAATGGTGACACTTGTTGGGGTTCCCCTCTGTTTTGGTACCACTACGGCTCTCTAAATGCATCCTGACACATGTAAAGGATGTCTGTCAAATTTGGCTTCTAAAAGGCCAACGACCCTCTTTCCCTTCTGAGCTTCACTGCGTACCCATACAACATTTTATTTGCATGTGTGGGGCAATTTTATACTCGGGAGAAATGCTAGTACACATTTTTTGGGGTTGTTTCATCTTTAATGCCTTATGGGATACAAAAATTAGCCGTAAAAGTGACTTTTTTGGGAAAATGTTTACCTTTTTCCTTTTAGGGACCTAATTGAAGCAAACACCTGTAGGGGAAAATACACATATTACACCTTGCTGAATTCTCCAAAGGGTGCACTTTCCAAAATGGTGACACTTGTTGGGGTTCCCCTCTGTTTTGGTACCACTAGGGCTCTCCAAATGCATCCTGACACATGTAAGATGATTGTCAAATCTGGCTTCTAAAAGGCCAAAGCCCCTCTTTCCCTTCTGAGCCCTACTGTGTACCCATACAACACTTTATATGAAAAAGTGGTGCAGTTCTGTGCTTAGGAGAAATAGTTTTACACATCTATGGGGTTGTTTCATCTTTTATCCCTTGTGGCTAACAAAAATTTGGGGTAAAAGTGACTTTTTTTTAGAAAATTTTCACCTTTTTTCCCTTTTGGGGCCTAATTGAATCAAACACCTGTTGGGGAAAATACACAAATTACACATTGCTAAACTCTCCAAGGGGTGTACTTTCCAAAATGGTGTCTCATGTTGGGGCTTTCCTCTGTTTTGGTACCATTATGGCTCTCCAAATGCATCCTGACACATGAAAACTTTTTCAGCCATATTTGCCCTGCAAAAACAAAACAACGCTCTTTCCATTCCAAGTGCCCCCATGTGCCCGTACAGCAGGGTACAGTGACAAAATGGGTATTGGCATACTCAGGAGGAATTGCCCTCAACATTGTAAAATGCATTTTCCTTTTTAACCCATTGTGAAGGTGCAAATTTTAGTGTTCAATGAATCTATAGTAAGATAAAATTACATTTCTGTAATTTCACTTTCATTTATCTTTCACCCTCATGAAACGCTCATAGGGTTAACAAAATTCCCAAAGGTTGTTTTGAATATTTTGAGGGGTGTAGTTTCTAAAATGGTGTCATTTGTGGGGGTTTTCTGTCATGTGGGCCTTATAAAGTCACTTCTAACTAAATTGACCCTCCAAAAGTAGGTTTTGATGATTTTCGTGAAAATCTGAAAAATTGTACCTAAAGTTATAAACCTCCTAACATCCTAAATAAAGGAAAGGAGGATTGAAAAATGATGCCAAGTTAAAGCAGACATGTGGAAAATATTAGTTATCAAGTTATTTTAGTAATATGACCAACTTTCCAAAAAGTAAAAAATTTTGAATTTGGAAAACATTTTTTTTCAAAATTTTTGCCAAATTTCCATTTATTTCATAAATAAATTCTAAATATATTGATTAAATTTCTCAACCAGCATGAAGTACAATGTGTCACGAAAAAACAATCTCAAAATCAACTGGATATGTTAAAGCGTTCCGAAGTTATAACCACTTAAAAAGACACATGTCAGATTTTTAAAAATGGGCCGTGTCAGGAAGGTGAAAAGTGGCTTCAGCGTTAAGGGGTTAATGAATTTCATTATAAAAGTGCAGCGTAAACTTTTTACATTTTCCATTAATTTCATCTAAATGTCCAAATATCCTTAACTTAACGTAGTGTATTGTGGTGTATATTATAATTTTTTTACTAATATTTAAGCAGCCTTATACACTAAAAAGCAAAAGAGTAACAATGTATTGAACTTTTGATTTTTAGACTTCACCAGACACTACAGATTTTTATTTCATCTTGGCTATGTTAAACATAAATTTGCAGTTATTTAGCGTATACTTTGTAATGTAGACTTTTACCTTGTTACTGCATTATTACTATTTTGCTCCTGGTAGTAAAACAATATTTTTCTTCTTGCATCCACGCAAATTGGGATGTACATTACATGAGTGTAAAATAGTGTCCAGAAACAAGGTGAAAAAGCCTTTGCTTCAATTTAGTTGAATTTGGAAACAATGTAAGAAAATTAGAATATTGAAAACTAGTGATTTGGAGTGAAGTGGTGAAGTTAAAGGGGTATTCCCACAAGACAAGATTATTAAATGTATTCAGGGTAAGAAATTAACACATTCTCTAATTCACAGTTATTAACAAAAATACAGCATGTCACATATATAATTCCAACCTGTCTCTAATAGTCCTCGTGTACAGAATTTTTGTTGCCCCTGGATCCGACTCTGGATCTTCTGATTTTAGGATCAGCACACCTATAGCTCTCCTGTATGATGCTTTACTGAGCTGCTCCCTGCCTCTAACCTTCACCCTTGCATTCCGGCACAATCTCACACAGTGACTTCCTGTCTGCGCATTTGAGAAGAGTAAAGCTACATGTTACAGACAGATAAGAGCTTTATCCAGGGGAGGGAAGCACAGCAGATCTGACTGTGTATGTTGTGGCTGAGAAGTAGCAGAGCTGAGAACTGAAAACTTACAGTCTGAACTATCCCCCATCTCTCTTTCACCTGTCCAAACCTGGCTAGTAACCACTATAATCACACTGTCAGAAGCGCGCTAGATAAGATGGCACCACTCACTATCCGAAATTTTCAACACACACGCAGGAAACCTTGGCACACTGAACAAACTCGTTTCCTTTGGCAGTGCTCCAGTCGGGCACATCTGCAGACTTTCTACATTTATGCTAAAAACTTATAAGTCTGCCCTTCACCTTGCTAAGCAGGTCTATTTTAGCAATCTCATATCCTCTCTAACAACCCCGAAAGGCTCTTTGATACACTTCACTCCTTACTAACACCAAAAGTGCAGCCACTTGTCACAGACCTTGGGGCTGAAGATCTGGCCACCTACTTTAAGGATAAAATTGATTTGTATTCACCAAGAAATAATTGCTCAATCCACTCACCCCTCCAATCCCCTTCCCTCCGGTATCTGATCTTGTTCACTCTCTTCCTTTGAGCCAGTCACAGAGGAAGACGTGTCCAGGCTCCTTTCCTCTGCTCCACCCACTACCTGCATCAGTGACCCCATCCCCTCACATCTCGTACAGTCTCTCTCCACAGCAGTCACTTCTCACCTAACTAAAATTTTCAACCTCTCTCTTCTGGTGTCATCCCCTCTTCTTTCAAGCATACTGTTGTTACCGCTCTACTAAAGAAACCTTCACTGGACCCATCCAATGCTACTAACCAGAGACCAGTTTCTAACCTCCCTTTCATCTCCAAACTTCTGCAGTGCCTGGTCTATTCTCGACTAACCCGCTATCTCTCAGCTAACTCCCTCCTCGCCCCCCGGCAATGTGGTTTCCGCTCTATATATTCCACTGAAACTGCACTTTCTAAAGTCTCCAATGATCTCCTCACTGCAAAATCCAAAGATGACTATTCTCTCGTCATTCTCCTGGATCTCTCGGCAGCGTTCGATACTGTGGACCACCAGCTCCTCCTTAGGATGCTTAGCTCCATTGGCCTAAAGGACACTGCACTCTTCTGGTATATACTATACTATATACATCTGCACGTAACATCACCCCTGCCTTAATCCAGAACACTAGTGAATGTCCCTCTGTTGTCTCTAACATCATGTCCTCTCTCTTCTTGAAACTTAATCTTTCTAAGACTGAACTTCTTGTCTTTCCACCATCTACTAACCAACCCAACCTTGACCTCTAAATCTCGGTCTGTGAGATCACTATAGCAGCAGGCCTGCTGTCTTGGGGTTGTGCTGTACTCTGACCTCTCCTTTTCACCATATATTCAGTCTCTTGCTCGCTCTTACCGGATGCATCTCAGAAACATCTCCAGAATCTTATTCACTCTCTACTAGACTACTGTAACTCCCTACTAATCGGTCTCCCACTCGCTAAACTCTCTTCTCTTCAATCTATTCTTAATGCAGCAGCCAGGCTCATCTTTCAGACCAAACGCTATACGGATGCCTCCAGTTTGTGCCAATCACTGCACTGGCTGCCTGTCTCCTTCTGTATTCACTTTAAAATAATAACCCTAATCCACAAAGCTCTGAATAATGCTGCACCTCCCTATCTCTCTTCTCTCATCTCAGTCTGTCACCCTTCCCGTGCTCTTCGATCTGCCATTGACATTAGATTAATCTCTACCTTAATTCGAACCTCTCATGCACGTCTGCAGGACTTCTCCCGAGTTGCTCCAATTCTCTGGAATGCCCTTCTCCGGACTCTCAGACTAATACCCACCCTCCAAAGCTTCAAACGTGCTCTTAAAACCCATCTCTTTAGGCAAGCCTATCACACTCGCTAACAGCATGAAATGTCAACTCTCCCTTTACTAATCCATCCTATGTCCTATCTGCCGTCCGTTATTTGGCAAACAGCAGATAGTTACCAAGCTCCAGTCTTCTCTGCAGTCTTTTTCTCCTAGGACCCTGTAAATAGGCTGGTTCAAGCAGCAAATTTTTTACTTAGTAAATTATTTATTAAATTATTTTATATTGTTCCCCATATGACTGTTTTGTTCTGTAATGTAATATAGTTGTATATGTCCCCTATGATTTGTAAAGCGTTACAGAATTTGATGGCGCTATATAAATAAAGATTTCTTTAAGAAAGAATAAATACCCATCAGAATAAAATCAAGACTGGGTTCAAACTACATAGTGTGTCCAGCCAAATCCTGAGGGATCATACAGACCGATTAGGTCAATTAGTGTGTAGGGGAAAACTACTGGATCTTTAAGATCAACACTATGAGCCCCTACAGACCCAATGAGTCCCTTGAGAGAGTCTGACTTTAAAACTACCATCTCCAATATCATATTGGTTACTACAATGACCAACATCCATTCCAAAGCACCTTATCTTTTTGGTACACTGCATGGCATCCAGTCTGAAATTTCACAGTGATCTAGCTATGTAAAAATGAAGGAGGAGAAGGAGGAATGAATAAAGTTGGAAGAGGGGAGAAGGGAAGAGGGAGGAATTTTTTTTTTTTCAATAAAAATACAAAGCCTGATAAAAACACTGTCGTTTGGCTTGGCAGCCGTGTTCCCACCCAGTAAGCAGCATATTTCTAAATACTTCAATGCAATATATACCATTAGTCTTGCCTATCATTCTAAACCAGGGGTCTCAAACTTAATTTACCTGGGAGCCGCTGGAGGTAGATTCTGGGTAAGGCTTGACCGCATCAAGTTTTCCACAAAAAATGCGCTTAATAATGATATTTTGTAAGATTCAAATGTTTTTATTAACAGTTCTTTAACATTTAACTTTCAGAACATGAATGGACATAAACTGTTTGAACATGGCTTTATCTGCCTTCTTCTTGTTGCTAGAGATCTGACAGCGATTACTCTTGCATAGCCGAGCCACATTTGGCATAAGTGAGGAAGCAGTTGAGACCCTCAGCGCAGCTTGAAGATGAGCATCAGTAATTCTAGACCTGTACTTTGACTTATTGAAGTTCAAGGTAGAGAAAAGCTTTTCGCACAAGTATGTGCTCCCAAAAAGACACATGGTCTGCTTGAACATTCGGGAAAGCTCAGGGAAGCTGGGGGGCAATTCTCTTAAAAATTGCTCAAGTTTGTCTGCTTTGAGTTCAGAGTTACACTGCAGGTCAATGAGCTCTATTTGAAACACTGGAGGGGCATTTTGCACATCAAAGGAGAAGGGGTCTGCAAAAATTTGAAATGTGTCTCTGTGTCTCTTGAAGTTTGCAAATCTATAATCAAATTCCTCCTGTAGCCTCAAAATGACATCCACATACTCCTCATGACTGAATAGTGTGCCTTAATCAATGAGTGACTTGCATGCTGGGAAATGGCAAAGGTTTGTTTGAGAAAGCTGGTCTTTCCACAACATACGTTTTGTAGAGCATGCTTTCACGCTGTCATAGGCAGCATTGACAAGTTGCCCCTGGCCTTGTAACCTCTTATTCAGTACATTAAGCTGTGTGATATCAACCAAAAAAGCTAAGTCCATGAGCCATTTTGGATCACTTAGCAAAGGAACAGAATCCCCATCTTTCTCCATAAAAGCTTTCACTTTCGCTCTCAACTCAAAAAATCTCTTCAATACGTTTCCCCTGCTTAGCCAACGCACCTCGGTAAAGTAGAGCACATCCCCATATTATGAATCTATTTCATTCTGTGTTTTAAGCCCCTGGTTTGGTTAATGCATTTCACAACGAAAGACATCACGTTGTCAAACTTCAGGCATTTGCTGCAAAGGGCCTGCTGATGGATAATGCAGTGCAGATGTCAGGGAAATATCCCTTTATCTCGATGTGATATGTGGTTCCAAATCATTGTACACTACGAGCTGCTCGGTGAATCACTCAGACCTTCACATGTTTGAGAGAATTCCACTTTATTTAGGTTGCAGACAGTTTTTATAGGTTCTTGAGACAAAGGAGCCTACTGACCATACCCACATTCCAATAGCCAACAGCATGTAACTGAAAGATGATCTGTGTACGCGGGGGATGGTGCTATTCACAGGGATCTTTGTATATATACATGATAGAAGAACAGATTCAAAAATGGATTCTATTCCCTGACAATTCCTCCCTTTTTGTGAATAATTTCAGGTACTGCTCAGGTGGTACATTGACATATGCTAATCACACATCCAGGACTTATCTAACCCTTCACCTGCTTCCCTCCTGAGCATCCTGAACATTATATCACAACACAATTCATGTAAATCCATTGTAAAGGGCAGATCTGTACATCCTATTGGTGTATATCCTTATACATGTCACCCTACCAACCCCTGAGTACTACTAGACATGTTATACGGCGCACACTGTAGTAGGAGTGGTAGGAGTGATAATGTCCATAGCAGCATGGAGCTACACAGATTCATGTTCTGTAGTCTCTGGGTCCTGCACCATTCTTCAGCTGTCACTGTCTCGTTGTAGTTTCTACACGTGGATATGTCACAGGTACTTGGGATGACCCTTCAAAAGACTCTCAGGTGTCACATCAGGACCATCTCATCACCTGGGTGCAGGTCCTCTGCTCTAGCTACTTTAGGTTCTGGAACTGAAACAGATACTTGGTTATGCACCTAAGAAAAAAAATGTATCTGCAGGTTTTGGACACCCCACCAATTCTCTATGACATCTCTAGACAACCTTAGGGAAGTATATGTTCATCCATGGGGCAATTCTAAAAACAACCTCAGTAGGTGAAAAGACTTTTTAATCCCTAGAGCTCTCGTCAACTATATTACTGCCCCAATAGGGAGTTTTACTTTAGTCTGTAGAATAAGTGGAATAACATATTCCTCGATCCCTGGCTGTGGTCTTTACAGTTGCTTTAGTTACAGGATAGGGTTCAGATTACCCAGAAAAGAGGTCCACACACATAAGTACATGTTCGTAGCTACTTACCTTTGGTAGCTGTACTTAGCCAATCTACAACCTCTGGAAGGGGTAAAGCGGCTTTGGAGTGTATATATGAGGGTCTTCACTACTCTCCCTACATTGTAATAAGCACATATAAACTTGTGTAAATGGACAGTAGCAAAAGTGAATCTGAGTGATACTCAATACTTATCCACTACGGAGCATATAGAGTCTTAGACTGGTGTCTCACCCTGTGGGTGCACTGAACCATAATAGGGTAAAGGGCCCTTGGCAGACATTGCTTGTCACCTTTTTGCCATAGTCCTCCCTCCATCCATGGGGTCCCAGTGTTACTCCAGTCTTGCTTCCTCACCTGTGAAGCCGGTTTCTATATAGACAGGAGTATAGATAACCCTACTGGGCCAGCGAGGGTCACGGACTGTACTGATCCAGGCTCCTTTCCCCTAGGTTTTCTAGTAACCAGTATGGTCACTTCATGTATTAGAGCTTTAAAGGTTTTTCCTTCTAGTATGGACCTTTATGTAACACTAAGGCCTCTATCAGCTATTTCAAAGTCTCATAGTTGTTGATAACCTTACTATATGAAGTTAGGAATCATAAGGAATCCCAAAAGACTCACATTCTTCCCCTCTGCCACTTTACACCCCTCCATCAGTGCCTTCACCTCCGCCTCCTGTACAGACAGGTAGGTCAGGAGTGGTTCTGCTGCTGTTACCTCATGTTGTGTGACCGCTGCACATCTGATGTGGAATTAACCTCATTCCTGGTTTCTAAAGCCATCTACAAAAAAACTCAAAATGCAGATTAATGAGATATTCAGTTTTGACATTACAAAAAGGTAACTGGTTCATTAATCATTACGTTAATAGAAAATTTTAAATATAACCATACAACCCGTCTACCTCATGTCTCCCCCCCTTTGAATCTAGCGAAAGTAGTGGAGCTGGATTCAATGTAATACATCATAAAGAGGGCACATTGTAACCAAGGTTTCTAGTTATGAAGAGGTGAAATAGTAACAGGATAGTCCAAAACTACTACAGAAGCTTTATATACGTAGGCAGCAGTAGGATACAAAACCAAGAAGATCCAGGTTGTCATGTGACACACGATCAGCAGCTTCCGGTCTGTGTCCTCTCCTCTGAGGTGCTTGGCTTAAACTTAAATGAGAACAATAGAAAATGAGCAATATATTCCAGAAAAACACAGTTTTGGGACCAATGCCGATGTATCAATGCTGTATAATAGGAGACATACAGTATACAAATACCTTAGATCTTATTATAACCTATACAGTCATACTGGTGGCACATACTGGGCAGAAGCATCACTAGAGACAGTGACATAGGAGGCTTCTAGGGATGTTATAACTTCTGCCTAAAAAGCTCCTAATAATAATCTCAGTCATAGCTGCTGAATAGGACTAATAGTATGGGATCATAGGGAGGTTTTACTCCTGGTTATAACATTAAAATTAGATGTTGCACTGAATCAATCCCAAAATCTGCCATGTACCATGAGGGTTATCATGAACACATATTCTCATTGTTCCTTTCTTCTCTTAACATTCCAACATGTGCTCCCCCCCCCCCCCGTGTTCACTGAGACAGGGGGGGGCAGCCCCCTCCTTCTCCCTGTGGTGTCTGTAGTACTAGGTGTCCCAGCATGCCAAGAGAACAAAGAAAGAATCCAACACACCATTGTAACATCTATGATCACTGTATCATCCTACACAAATTGCAAAAACTTTTGACCACACCCTTCAAACTTTAGGTGTATTATAAAGTTTTACACTACATTTCTGATGTTTTTAAACATAAATCACAGGATTTCTCAGGTCCAAGCCTGCAATTAACAATGTCCACAATTGTGTGCTGTGCTTTCCTCACATCTGGTAACTCTGATGAAATACCATTTGCACTATACATGATATAGGCAAAACACATATTTATCTCTTTTCCATAATCTGCAGGACTGTAAAATGGAATAAACTCATAGAACATCTACAGTATCTGGCAAGGGTCAGCTCAGGGAATCCAGTTGGGACTGCACAACCGTCCAGGAGCTCTCCCCACAGAAGACCAAAATCCGTAACAAATATGTTACTACCCGGGTTTTTGGACCTTGTAGTTCTGAGAGGTGACTCTTAGATAAGCAGGCACAGTCTCCTACATTTATTCCCTGGGTACTATATCTTAGTTGTCTTCTAAAGTTACAGCAATACAGCTAAATACAGCTGAGCGGAGTGTGGGTGCAAATCCAAAGATCTTTAGGCAATGCATCATTCCCCATACCACTGGTCTATTAAAGTATATCAAAGTGAGAAACATCTGAACACTATGTCTTTGTCCTGTTGGAGCCCGCACTTTTTCTAATCTAGTCTTGACCGGATATATTCCAGTGTGGGGGTTGGGTCTAGGTGCCACATTGCATGCACATGTCTCCGCCAGTCTGTTTCTTTGTTTCCATACATCAATTCATCCACCATTTTCGGGTGGAGGCAGAACTTTTTCTGAATGTTGTCTTTTGTCTGTCCAACGTTTTTGTCCGTCATCGTCATAACACTCATACAACACACAATTTCCTATGGCTGCCTCTTTATAACCTCCTCTGGTCACTTCCTCTGTAACTTTCTTCTATCCACTTGCAATTTCCATCATATCATCATTATGCAACCAGCCTTTGTTCTTTTAAGAACCTTTCCATTTACCAACATACAAACAACCACCTTTTGGCATATACTTGTCCTTTTCCAACATTCTCTGACATCCTTTTACAGCCTCTTTTTTTTATCATTCAAGATCCGTACGTCTGGTTTCCCTCTGAATTGCCTCTCATCCTACCTAGCAATTTTTCCCATAATTTTCTATATATCTCTAGTGCCGGCACACACACGCAGTCACTCACTCTTCCATAGGGCAGTTTTAACCACTTCTAATTCTAAAAAATTTTTTTTCTTTTTTTTTTTTTTAAACCGTTTGCCCGTCAAGAAATGACTGCAGTCCCCTTCCTTGAAGCAGCTCTGGAACCTACCACACAAAATAAATTTATAAAGTCCGACTGTCCAAACTCAGTCTACTTTGTCTCAAGCGAATTACGTTCCAAAAAGCTGCTTGTCTAGGAGACTCTTTAGGTAGGGGCAATTCCTAGAATGTTGCGTTCTTAAAACCAGTACAGTACAGTATCACAATAGCGCTATCAAACACACATGTTCAAACTCACACAATACCCATATACACTACCACACATCACATCACAAATAAACTAACAAGATTCTTTGGACTGGGCAATATAGGCATGCAACTCACCGGACGTGGGGCCATCCAAACAAGGAGAGACAGAACAATTTGTAAGAAAAAAGCTTCTTACCTTTTTGTGCAGCTGCATGATCTGTCTGTCCTGAAAGGATGATCCCTAAATTCTCCGGTAGGCGTCATGCAAACCCATGTCGCTGTTCGAGCGCCATGTTTTGTCAGGGAAATATCCCTTTATCTCGATGTGATATGTGGTTCCAAATCATTGTACAGTACGAGCTGCTCGGTGAATCACTCAGACCTTCACATGTTTGAGAGAATTCCACTTTATTTAGGTTGCAGACAGTTTTTATAGGTTCTTGAGACAAAGGAGCCTACTGACCATACCCACATTCCAATAGCCAACAGCATGTAACTGAAAGATGATCTGTGTTCGCGGGGGATGGTGCTATTCACAGGGATATTTGTATATATACATGATAGAAGACCAGATTCAAAAATGGATTCTATTCCCTGACACAGAGCAATGACCTCCTCTAAACTTTCCTCTTCCTTTTTTTATTAACAAGTGCCACCAGTCCTTTTTTCCTCCCTATCATTGATGGCGCTGCATCAGTTGGTATTCCGACAAACTTCCTCCAAGGCAAACCAGCATTCTGAAAAGCATCACACAGCTGGTGAAATATTTCTTGAGCGGTGGTCTGGCCATGCATTGGAACTAGTGAGAGCAACTCCTCTGTGACTTCAAAATTGTCATCTCAGTGCAAACAAACAGAGTGACATGTTAAAGGTACCGACTCAATATATAGTTTTTGGAAAAATATCAAATATCTTTATTTAAATTCATACTACAGACAAGTTAAAAACATTTAAAGGAAACCTACCACTTGAAGTGGCAGGTTTCAGAAGAAAACACCGAGCACCAGCTCAGCCTGAGCCTCCCTGCGTCGGCTATACAGTTTAAAAAGTGTTTTAAACCGCGATACCGCGGTTTAAAACACTATCAAAAATAAGCACCAGCTCAGCCTGAGCTGGTGCTCGGTGTTTTCTTCTGAATCCTGCCACTTCAAGTGGTAGGTTTCCTTTAAAAGCACCAACATGTGCAAATTCATGTCCTATGTAATCAGTCAAATATGTGCAAAATGATGCAAGGATTACAATAGCAGCCACGTAGATATGTGCAAAGAATAAGCAGTGGTTGCTGTGAAACCCTTTCCCCTGTAATGCCCGCACTATGCAATCAATTTCCTAGTATAATATAAAGCATAAATAAATACAATCAAAGCTCTATATGCTGTGAAATGGCTAAATAAATGAAAAGATATCACCGGGATGACAGGAGGGGGGTTTGGCTCCCCACGCATTGCGCCACCTAGCCCTGTGGCTTCTTCAGGGGTGTATCAAAATTGTCATCAACACCCCGGACATAGATTGCAAGCTGGGCAGTGTCAGTGATGTCTGTGGTCTCATCAAGAGCGATTGAGTATACACTGAAACATTTTATTTTCTCACACAGTTGAAAGGTCAGAAATGCGCTCTGCCACGGTGTTGGAAGAAAGGCTGACGTTGCTAAACTGACCTTTCTTTTCTGGAGAGATAATACTTGCAGCCTGTAACATGCACTTTTTTATAAATTCCCCTTCTTTAAATGACTTTCCTGCTTTAGCAATCATCATACTAACTACGTAGCTGACTTCGACTGCTGCATCATTCTCTTTGGTTGCTTTCTTAAAGAAATCTTGTTGCCTCAGCAGACATGTCTTAGGTTTAGCAACCTGGTTGTTTCTCTCATCTTCCTGGTACTTTGCATACTCCTCAGCATGTCTAGTTGTGTAATGACGCTTCAAATTGTATTCTTTAGGCACTGCAACTTTCTCTGTGCAAATAAGACAAGTTGGGATGCCCTTGTGCTCAATAAAGAAATATTGCTTTTCCCACTTTTCTTGAAATTGTCTGTGCTCATCATCAACCTTTCTCTTCACTGCAGGCTTTGAGCAAGATATATTTGGGGCTGCGTCGCCAAAACTTAGGCCTATGGTGCCTTGAGATACCCACTTCAGGGCAAGGTGCTCTGGATGAGCGGCAATAGTTTCCCAGTCCCCCGAGCTGCCTAGCATGACCTTCGGCAACATTTAAACCTTATTTTTACTGACAGGAGTAACCAAATACCTTTAGGGTGGGCACCTGGTCTGGTTTATAAAAATAGCACTCCTCCACTCTGCTGTGCCCCCCTGTATATTTCTTGCCCTGTATGCTAATACTGAGCATCAAGGAGGAGGAGACGTCGGGGTTTCTCAATGGGCGTCTCCTTCTCCATGTGCCTCAATCCAATCACAGAGAGAGTCACAGCCAGGAAGAAAAAAACTCCTTGTCTGTGACACTCTTCGATGTGATTGGATCACAACACAGCCAGGGAGAAGGAGACGCCCATTGAGAAACAACTGCGTCTCCACCTCCCATGCAGGGCCTCCAATGGCAGAACGTCCGGTCGCTTGACTGGGAAGAAGAAAAAAAAGTGGGGCGGGGAGAGCGTGACTGACAGGCTCCCCAGCCTGTCAGTCACGCTCTCCCTGCCCCACTTTTTTTTTCTACCCAGCCTGCACTAGATTGAAAACAAAACTCCCGGTGAGAAGAAGCTGCTGTCATGGCGTCTCCCAGCGCAAGGAAAGCCCCGAGCTGGGAGACGTGTTTTCTCTATGAACGCGTCCTGTGCACCGAGGGGTCCCAAGCTCCTACCGCACTGAGCCCCCCCCCCCAGTACTTGCCTCTCCGTGTCCCTACCATCGAAGAAGATGAAGTCGCCGCTCTGACCGGCACCAAGTGCGTTCAGAGCGGCGACTTCATCTTCTTCAAGTACCGGAGGGAAGGGGATTAAGGTGCCTAAGTGCTTTTCCAGATGGGGGCCGCAAAATATTGTCACAAGTTTATGACCCCTGTTCTAAACGATGTGCCATTCCCACATGTTCATATGCTACACTCCCAATATACAAAACGTGAACACGCCTAACCAGCACAATAGGTTGGTACCTGAGTATTCCTTAGAACTCATTCCTAGCCCCTGTGTCCCTTTTTTTTTTTACCTGAAGCAAAATCTTTCAATGTGACCTCCCAATATGTTGTTTATAATGTGAATCCTGTTCCCTAATGTGGTTACTAATACATGCAATCTACTATACGTAACTAATCGTTTACATATTTATGCACTTACTAAATATGTACTTTCAGACAACATTATTCTCAGTACCATAAAATTTTATTTTCAGTACCGTACATATTACCTATGGAATGTACCTTTAGAAAATTTCATTTTTATGAATTTTATTTTTTATGTACCGTATATACTCGAGTATAAGCCGAGTTTTTCAGCACAAAAAATGTGCTGAAAAACACAAACTCGGTTTATACTCGAGTCAAAAAGCTCGACCAAAAAAAAAAACATTTAAACTCACCATTTCGGCGGCCGCGCGAGTCTTCTATGCGATCCCTCTGGCTGCGGCACCAGGTCAGTGCGATGTTACAGTCACTAACTTCAGAGGGATCGCATAGAAGACTCGTGCGGCCGCCGGAAAGGTGAGTTTAGATTTGTAATTTTTTTAAATTAACTGTCCAGCTCCATAACGGGCCGGGGATCCGCCTCCATAACGGGCCGGGGATCCGCCTCCATAACGGGCCGGGGATCCGCCTCCATAACGGGCCGGGGATCTGCCTCCATAACGGACCGGGAATCCGCCTCCATAACGGGCCGGGGATCCGCCTCCATAACGGGCCGGGAATCCGCCTCCATAACGGGCCGGGGATCCGCCTCCATAACCGGCCGGGGATCCGCCTCCATAACCGGCCGGGGATCCGGCTCTTTAAGAGGGCACAGGGGCTGGTGGCTAAATAGTTGGGCAGGGGCTGACAGGCTACAAATTGGGGCAGGGGCTGACAGGCTACAAATTGGGGCAGGGGCTGACAGGCTACATATTGGGGCAGGGGCTGACAGGCTACATATTGGGGCAGGGGCTGACAGGCTATATATTGGGGCAGGGGCTGACAGGCTATATATTGGGGCAGAGGCTGACAGGCTATATATTGGGGCAGAGGCTGACAGGCTATATATTGGGGCAGGGGCTGACAGGCTATATATTGGGGCAGAGGCTGACAGGCTATATATTGGGGCAGAGGCTGACAGGCTATATATTGGGGCAGAGGCTGACAGGCTATATATTGGGGCAGGGGCTGACAGACTATGTACTGGGGCAGGGGCTGACAGACTATGTACTAGTGGGGGCTGGCTGGCAGCTATATACTACAGGGGGCTGCTGGCTATATACTGCTGGGGGCTTGGTGGCTATATACTGGGGGGGTCTGTGACCAATGCATTTCCCACCCTCAGCTTATACTCGAGTCAATAGGTTTTCCCAGTTTTTTGTGGTAAAATTAGGGACCTCGGCTTATACTCGAGTATATACGGTAAATATATTTTGTATGTATCAGTATCCTTATATACACTATTTCTTTTATGTATTTTTTTAGTTTGTACATTGTGTCTTGGACCTGACGAAGGGAGGCTCCTGAAATGCATTGTCTGCCCACTGTTGAAAAATAAATATCATCGGACAAGCAAAACAGAATAGAGCATCCGTATATTCCTGGTATTTTCTTTTGGACGCTGCAACTCCAGAATTTTTTTTTTGACATTTCTATTATCTTTGTATATATTTTTTACCAATTGTATTTATTTGCCAAATTATAATTGTGCTGTGACATTTTTGCATTCCTGCATCAAAGCACTAAAGGGATCATGAAGTGTCTGCTTAGAGAGTCCCTGCCCTCACTCTGGAATTTTGCACTGACCATCACTGAGTGATAGGATCTAAAACAGCAATAAGAATAACATTATAAAGTAAAGGCTTAAAAATCTTTATTATGTAAACATCACTAGGGGATTGAAATTTTATAATTTTCTTTCATGGGCAAACCATGGGCTCTGCTGGGTGCAAATTTGGTCTTGATAAAACAAGTGAAGTTCTGCTAATGGATCTAGAAATTGGAATTGTCAAGTTTGGAGGAAGTTTGGGGCTGTTTCAAAGCCAAACCTGACTAATACC
Organism: Engystomops pustulosus; assembly: GCF_040894005.1. Taxonomy (NCBI): domain Eukaryota; kingdom Metazoa; phylum Chordata; class Amphibia; order Anura; family Leptodactylidae; genus Engystomops; species Engystomops pustulosus. Next base: position 101,576,800 of record NC_092411.1, on the reverse strand, counting down.
TGACTATAAGTGAGCATGAGTTTCTTAATGCAACCGAGATCTGGATATGAAAACGACTAGTTTTCTAGCAGGACCATGACCCAGAAAGATTTTTTTGAGTTTTGTAAAGAAATGGTTCAGTTAACTTGAAGTTGAGTTACAAGATTGGCCTCCACAGTCCCCTTGTCCACAGTATACAGCCTGCATCCCCTCATGAGGAATGCCCAGCTTATAAGAAAAAATGTTTACTTACCTTCCGATGCCCCCCCGCTTGCTGACATCATAGTGTGTGCCGCTGGCGGCGCACACACTAGGATGCCAGCAAGCCAATGATGTCACAGCTCGAGCAACGGCACTGCAAGGAGAGAGGGAGCTGGAGCAGGAACATTGATGGACAGAAGAGGACCTCCCGGGGGGGGGGGGGTTGCGTCGGAAGGTAAGTACACTTTTTTATTTTTTTTTAGCACATTTATTTGTGCAGAAAAACTCTGCTTGTACTCAAATATATATATTTGCTGAGCTCCTCTGAGCACTTGTGGTCTGCATCACAGTCAGGACAAGTTTTCATAAATGATTAACCTTGTGGTTTAGTATGTCCCTTCATGCAGATAGAAGATATTGTATGATCTCCTCTTTAGTTTATTGTAGTGTGTGTCTCTCGCACAATAATAGACTCCAGTGTCTGCAGTCTGCATGTTAGTCATCTGGAGAGAGATCTGCTTCTTGGAAGTGTCTCTTGTGATTGTGATTCTGCTCTTCAGTTGATCATTATAAGCAGTACCCCCACTGCTAGTAATTCTTCCAATCCATTCCAGTCCTTTCCCAGGAGCTTGTCTGATCCAATGCATATAGTTGCTGGTTACATCAAGTCCAGAACCTGCACAAGTCAGTGAGAGCTGCTGTGATGGTCTCACAAGTCCTGAACCTGACTCCTGTACTGTCTGAGAGAAGACACCTGGAATACAGAGAGTATATTAGAATACAATGTTCATATACATGTAATAATGGTATAGTTGTATGTTTTCTAGTTTGTCTTACATATCGGAGAAAATAATAAGAGTATAAGAACAGCCATGTCTGTCTGATCAGTAATGAAACAGATTAATGTGTATAAAAATTCTCTGTCCTCTTATACTTTTTAAGCATCTTCTGGTATTTGCATACAGGGCTCCACCATGTGGTAAAATCATATGAAGGCAACTTCCAAGTCCAATATATGTATTTGACATATTAACACATTAAAAAAACATATGAGAAGCAATAAAGTTTAGTTTATTCTAGAATATAGCTAAAAAATTCAGATTTCCACAAATCCAAGCTCCCTTTATTAGGACTCAGTTTTGGCAGATCTTAAGCCCATTGATATATATTCCCCAATTTGTTGCAACTAGTTTCTATGTCGTGTTTATGTACTTAAAAATATAATAATAATTCCTTATTTATATAGCGCACACACGTTATGCAGCGCTGCACAAAGCATGACAATTTGGTCCCTGTCCTCATGGGGCTCACAATCTAAAAACCTATAAGTATGTTTTGGAGTGTGGGAGGAAACCGGAGTACCCGGAGGAAACGGACGCAAACACGGAGAGAACATACAAACTCTTTGCAGATGTTGACCTGGGTGGAACTAGAACCCTGGACTCCAGCGCTGCAAGGCAGAAGTGCTACCCACTCAGCCACCGTGCTGTTAGAAACACTTTGCATTGGTACCTAATGAAATATGATTTACTGTATTGACATATACTTACCAATTGGGCGCACCAACTTTTAAGTTAAATGTCAGCTCTGTGGTAATAACTTTTCAACACTGTAACTTATCTAAGAGATTTTGAGATTATTTTCTTGTGACACATTGTAGTTTGTTACTAATATTAGTTTGCTGAGCAGTTAGGTTGTTTAGGTTAGGGGTAAATATTCAACAATTTAAAAAAAAAATTAAAATTACAATTTTTAGTGTCATACTGCAAATTATTTTTGTAGAAAACTTTGCCATTTGTATTTTTATTTACATTTTTTTACATTAACTTATTTTTTCTAATGCTATAAGGTTTATAGTTTTAGTAGATAGTTTTCAGATTTTCAAGATATTTGAAAAAGCTATATTTTTGGTGACTAATTTAGTTTGGAGGTGTCTTTTAGAGGCTTATGTACTATAAACCCCCACAAATAACACCATTTTAGGAACTAAACATCTCAATCAAATCAACATTTGGGAAGTCTGTTGACCCTTTAATTCTTTCTCAGGAATCATACAAAAATGTATTGGAAATTCTTACTTTTCAATTTTTTTATTTAAAATATTTTTATTTAGTCCTACAATGTATACAATTACAGGGTATTAGAGGGAAAGAAAGCGCCCTAAATTTTTAGACTGTGTTTTCTGATTATGGCAATACCTGACATGTGAATGTCAACTGCTGTTTCGGCACACAGTGATGTGCAGAAAGGAAATATTGGATTTTTGGCAGTGCAATTTGGCTACAAATGTTTTAAGGTGTCACAACGTACTTGAAAAGCCCTTAAAGTGCCAGTACACTAGAAAACCCCCAAAGATGAGTTTTGGAAACTACACCCCTCAAAGAATTTATCCAGGGTTGTGGTGAGCATTTTAACTCCCTGGTGCAGAGTAAAAATTGCATTTTTCTTCTCCTCAAATATGCCATTTTAGTGCCAAATATATTTTACCCCATTTCAAGCCTCTTTAGACAAACACCCCCAAAAATCATTATGTAGGTTGTCCCAGGTAAGGCAATACCCCATATGTGGCAATAATAGATAGCCTGGGAACACAGCAGGACTGAGAAGGAAAAGGCCAAAATGTATCTATTGGAGCTCCATTTTCACTAGTTTGGTTTTTGAGTGCCATATTGTGTACCCTGAGGTACCAGTATGATAAAGAAATCCAAGAAGTGACAACATTTTGGAAACTACAAAAATGCATATGTCAGTGCTCTACTCCATAACAAGCTCACAAATGCGTTTTTTCACCATTTTCACTGCATTTGGAATATTTTTTCCTGCTTCACAGTACATGGCATGGAATATTAAATACTGTCACTATGAAGTGCAATTTGTTACACAAAAAATAAGCAGTCACAGAGCTCTTTATGTGGAAAAATAAAAAAGTTATAGATTTCTGAAGGTGGTCAGTAAAAATGGAAGTGAAAAAACTAAAAAGGGCCAGGTCGTTAAGGAGTTAATAGAAATATGTACATGGGACATAAGGGGTTACATACATTTTTGGTTGGATATATTCACTTAAAGTAGACGGATAGGCTCCTTTTGCAGTGAACTCACGTGGCAGCATAAAAAATTCAATAACATTCTCCTGTTCCCTAAACTAGTTTATCATCCCAAACAGCCCACTCATGGATATTTTATGTACAGCCACCTGAAACCCTATAGATTCATTAGATACAGCCCCCTCACCCAGTGGATTCCTTATGTACAGCTTTATGTGGCCCCCCAGCAGCTCTGGGCCCAGGCACTTGCTCAGGCTTGCAGAGTGCTGGTGCCGGCCCTGCTCCTCTATACAGATAAGGGAAAGTGCTTGTTTTTAAGAAGCCCCTGCCTATCTTACTGATGAGTAGCAAGCTCTTCCTAGCTGTTTGTGTGTAATGGCTCCTGGACATATGACTCTGGACATGGACATGCAGTATACAAGGCATGGGCCTAGGCATGCCTACAGAGGAGATGGCATGCCTACAGAGGAGATGCTTGATTGGCTGCTTCAGCAGGTGCTTTTTCCCCAAACATGGACCTGTATCCAGAACTGCAACCTTTGTTCAGTCTCTGGGTCCATGGATACCAAACTAGCCAAATTTGGTAAAGATTTGAATTGTTCCCTCATCATTTGAGCAGACACTATGGGGCAAATTTACTAAGGGTCTGCAGCCGCGAATCCGTCGGGTTTTTCCCGAATATTTCCGCTTTGCGCTGTATTTCACGGGATTGTGGCGCACGCGATCGATTTTTGGCGCAATCGCGCTGCCTTTCGCGCAACAGAAATCGGGGGGCATGGCCACCGGACAACCCGAAGGATTCGGAAAAACCGCAGAATTTAAAAAGCCATTTGTGTCGCAAGATCAAGCACTCACATACACCAGAAAAAAGCAGGTGAACTTCGGCGGACCTCGGCGCAGCAGCGACACCTGGTGAATATCGGCGCACGGACCTTAGTGAATCCCGGCAGAACCCGAATCAGCGTCGGAGAACCCGCCGCTGGATCGCGACTGGACCGGGTAAGTAAATGTGCCCCTATGTGGTGGAATTTATTAAAACTGACATATTGAACCATTCTTAATCTTTTCCCCCTGCTAGCATTGATATACTAAGGCCCCTTCTACACTAGCGAGTGTGATGCGATGAACTCGCATCACACTCGCAACGCAAGCTGCCGGGAACGCACGGCCCGAACGCTGCACCGCGGGAGTGAACTGACATGCTGAGTTCACTCCCGCGGTGCAGCGTTCGGGCCGTGCGTTCCCGGCAGCTTGCGTTGCGAGTGTGATGCGAGTTCATCGCATCACACTCGCTAGTGTAGAAGGGGCCTAAGAGTCTGGAGCTGTGCTGTACCAGCAGAATGAAATCTCGACTAGTTTAGACCCATCAACCATTTTATCTGTAGTCTCCTCCAGTTTTCTGATGGCGACTATAATAAATACGACAAGACAGGGCATTCTCGCTCCCCTCTGTCCCCGCCTGCCCCGTTACATGCCTTGTTCAAAAGAAAACTGACAGACAAAGAATAGTGAATGCACCTGACTGTCTTCAAAGCATCTTCACTGTCAGAGTAATTGATAGTATCTCAATGTTGGGGGGAAAAGGCTTTATTTGCAATATTTTGTTTCCTTTACACCTTACAGGAGGAGGTGTACCCGTGTGACATAACAGGGTTAGGAGGTGTACCTGTGTGACATAACAGGATTATTAACCCCTAGGCGCACCAGGACGTTATAGTACGTCCCCGGGGCTAGATGCTTAGCGCACGGGGACGTTCTATAACGTCCTGCTTCTGGCACCGGCTCACGAACGGAGCCGGTACCAGAAGCAGCGGCTGTCAGCTGTCTAGTACAGCTGACAGCCTGCGCTAACACCCGCGATCGGAGCCGGCTCCGATCGCGGGTGTTAACCCCTTACACGCCGCGGTCAAACATGACCGCGGCGTGTAAGGGTGTTAGCGCTGTGGATCGGATCCCCCGTGCCGCTTACCGGGGGATCCGATCCTCTTCCGGGCAGCTCCGAGGACTGGCATGTGCCCCGGAGCTGCCCGGTCTCCATGGCAGCCAGACCCCTTCCGGGTCTGGCTGTAAACTGTCTGAGCATGCGCAAGCTTGCTCAGACAGTTTACACTGCTCTACAATAAAATAGTATTGTAGAGCAGTGTATTGAACTTAAACCAGTGATCAGAGCATCACTGGTTTAAGTTCAAGTATGTATAAGTAAAAATATGCAAAAACAGTTAACACTACACATTATAATAAATAAAAAATTAATACATAAAAATATAAGCCCCTAAAATGTCACTTTCCCATAAAAAAACTTAATAAAGTATAAAAAACATAAAAACACAAAAAAACCCCGCATATTTGGTATTGCCGCGTCCGTAACAATCTGCATAATAAAACAGAATTGTTACTGGACCCGCACGGTAAACGCCGGAAGAAAAAAACGCAAAAAACATTCCGAAAAAAGATAATTTTTAATTAATACCCTATAAAAAATGCTCTAAAAAGTGATTTAAAAAATGTTATGCACTCCAAAATAAGCCCACTAAAAAGAACAACTGTTCTCGCAAAAAATAAGCCCCTAACAAGATTTATCTGCCAAAAAATAAAAAAGTTATGCATATAAAAAGATGGTGATGCTAAAATGAATAAGATTTTCTCCAAATTAGTTTTTATTCAGTACAATTGAATAAAATACACAAAACCCCCACATATTTGGTATCCCTGCGTCCATAACAATCTGTATAATAAAACAGAATCGTTATTAGATCCGCAAAGTGAACCCCGTAAAAAACAACCTAAAAAAACTCTCTCTGATAAAGATGATTTTTTATTAATGCCCTTTAAAAATGCTCTAAAAAAGTGATTTTAAAAAGTTACGCAATCTAAAATAAGACCACTAAAAAGAGCTATCATTCTTGCAAAAAATAAGCCCTTAAACAGATTTTTGAGGTGAAAAATAAAAAAGTTATGCATATGAAAGACGGTGATGCTAAAATTAACAACAATTTTGCCAAATTACTTTTTATTCAGTAAAAATGGGAAAAAATAAAAAAATATATATAAATGAAGTATTTTCGTAATCGTGGCGACCCAAAGAATAAAAATAATATACTATTTTCATGGTATGGTTAACGGCCAAAAAAAAAACACATAAAAATTTTCCTAAAAATTGATGATTTTCATTTCCTCCACCAACAAAGAGTTAATTAAATCTCACCAATTAGCTATAGATGCCCCAAAATTATGTATTAGAAAAGTGCATCTCATGTGGCAAAAGAAATAAGCCCCTATAGGTCCACATTAAAAAAAGAAAAAAATTATAGCCTGTACAATGTGACATAGCAAATCTGATCTGGATGGCGCCTCCTTCCCTTCTATGCCCGGCCGTGCGCCCATACAGCAGGTTACCACCACATATAGGGTATCGGTGTACTCGGGAGAAATTGCGTATCAAACTTTGTGGAGCCTTTTTTCATTTTATCCATTACAAATGTTTAATTTTCCACCCAAAATGAGTGTATTGTGAAAAAATATTACAATTTGCAGACTCCACCTCCATTTTGTTTTAACCCCTATAAAACACGTAAAGGGTTAACAAACTTCTTAAAAGTGGTTTTTCATACGTTGAGGGGTGTAGTTTCCACAATGGGGTAATTTACGAGTCTCACTATTATTTAGGCCTCTCAGTGTCAATTAGAAACTGAGCAGGTCCATCTAAATACAGGTTTTGGCGATTTTACAAAAAATGTGAAAAATGGCACCCAAATTCTGAGCTTCATAACATTCTAGTAAAATATGTGGAATCTGAAAAAACCATGCCAACATAAAGCAGACATTTGGGAAATGTAAGTTATGAATTTATTTGGGTGCTATGACTTTCTGAATCAAAAGTAGAGAATTTAGAACGTTGAAAATAAAGAATTTTTCAAAATTTTTGCCAAATTTTGTTTTTTTTCATAACTAAACGCAAAAGATTTAATCCAAATTTTTAAACTAATTTGAAGTACAATGTGTCACGAGAAAACAATCTCAAAATCCCCTGGATATCTCACAGCGTTCCCACGCTATAACCACTTATAGTGACACAGGCCAGATTTGAAAAATGGGGCCGCGTCCTTTAGGCCAAAAGATGCTGTGTCCCGTAGGGGTTAACTATTTTCACCGGAAGTAAACAGTAAATGACAACAAGCAGAAATCTAGAAAAGCATGAAAAATAGATAAAGTTTATAGAAAAATGGTAGCACTTATTATTATAGAAACAATAATGTTAATTTGCTGAGCTCCTCTGAGCACTTGTAGTCTGCATCACAGTCAGGAAGAGTTTTCATAAATTATTAACCTTGTGGTTTAGTATGTCCCTTCATGCAGACAGCTGGATATTGTATGATCTCCTCTTTAGTTTATTGTAGTGTGACTGTCTCGCACAATAATACACCCCAGTGTCTGCAGTCTGCATGTTAGTCATCTGGAGATAGATCTGCTTCTTGGAAGTGTCTCTTGTGATTGTGGTTCTGCTCTTCAGTTGATCATTATAAGCAGTACCCCCGCTGTTATTTATTATTCCAATCCATTCCAGTCCTTTCCCAGGAGCTTGTCTGATCCAGCTTACATGATAGCTGGTTAACTCAAACCCAGAGACTGTACAGGTCAGTGAGAGCTGCTGTGATGGTCTCACAAGTCCTGAACCTGACTCCTGTACTGTCTGAGAGAAGACACCTGGAATACAGAGAGTATATCAGAATACAATGTTCATACACATGTAATAATGGTACAATTGTATGTTTTCTAGTTTGTCTTACATATTGGAGCAAATAATAAGAGTATAAGAACAGCCATGTCTGTCTGATCAGTAATGAGACAGATTATTGTTTAAAAAAATTCTCTGTCCTCTTATACTTATTAAGCATCTTCTGATATTTGCATACAGGGCTCCACCGTGTGGTAAGATCAAATAAACTTCCAAGTCCAATATATTTATTTGCCACAGGAATAAATTAAAAAAAAAAATATGTACATCAAACAATGTATACAAATTATCTATATACATGTAATATGCTTCATGTACACCCCTTTTTATGTTTATTATGAACAAAATCAATAAAAAGAAAGTTATAAAAAAAAAAAAAAACATGTAAGAAGCAATAAAGTTTAGTTTATTCTAGAATATAGCCGCAAAATTCTGATTTCCACAAAGCCAAGTTCCCTTTATTGGGACTAATTTTTGACAGATCTTAAGCACATTGATAACTATTCCCCAATTTGTTGTAACTTGAAGGACATAGTTTCTATATCATGTTTATGTACTTAAAAATATGTCTTAGAAACACTTTGAATAGGCACCTAATGAAAGAAGTATACGTCAACAGAGTAAATCATAAGTGTATAATGCAATTACATTTCTGAATTCATTTAACAGAATAGCCAAATGTCATACCGTGACCACAGAATGATCTCCTTAACCCCTTAATGACCAGGCCCTTTTTCTTCTTTCTTTTTCCCTGGTCAGACCGCACATGGAATATTGTGTACAGTTTTGGGCACCAGTATATAAAAAGGATATAGTAGAGCTGGAACGGGTGCAGAGGAGAGCAACCAAGATTATTAGGGGAATGGGAGGATTAGAATACGATGATAGATTACAAAATTTGGGATTATTCAGTTTACAAAAAAGACAACTGAGGGGAGACCTTATTACAATGTACAAATACCCGAACGGACAGTACAAGGATCTCTCCAAAGATCTTTTTATACCTAGGCCTGTGACCAGGACAAGGGGGCATCCTCTGCGCCTCTATGGCGATTCTACCATAGCCATAGACAAAGGTTCTTTACTGTAAGAGCAGTGAGACTATGGAACTCTCTGCCGCAGGAGGTTGTTATGGCGGACTTTATGTACATGTTCAAGAGAGGCCTGGATGACTTTCTGGAGAGAAAAAATATCACGGTTATGGGGATAAAACATTTATTTAATTCTTAAAGGTTGGACTTGATGGACTTGCGTCTTTTTACGGCCTTATATACTATGATACTATGACAATCTAACATTTTTAAAATGTTACTTAACCCCTTCCCGACGCGCGCCGTACTAGTACGGCGCGCGCCGGGTCCCGGTGCATGGAGAGGGCTCGCGGGCCGAGCCCTCTCCATAGCCGGTAAGTCTTTGCTGCATATTGCAGCAAAGGCTTACCGGTAACACCCGCGATCGGTGCTAGCACCGATCGCGGGTGTTTTCTCCGCGATCGCCGACGGCAATGCTGCCGGCGGCTTCAAAGAGATGGCGCCGCATGGGCGCCGCCATCTTGTTGTGGATCGCTGCTCCCCGATGACATCACGGGGAGCGGCGATCCGTCGCCATGGTAACCTCGGGTGTTCCGAACACCCGAGGCTACTTCGTTTTAACCCATGCATTACAATGTGCAATTAGCATGGGGAGTAAAATCCACATATACTCCCCCCTTTCCCTAGAACTGATATAAAAATAAATAAACAGTAAAAATCATAAACACATTAGGTATCGCCGCGTCTGAAAATGCCCGATCTATCAAAATATGATAATGTTTTTTCACTATGTTTAAACCCGTAACGGAAAATAGCGTCCAAAGTCGAAAATGGCATTTTTTTGCCATTTTGAAAAATATAAAAAAATTAATAAAAAGTGATCAAAAGGTCGCACAGTCCCAAAAATTATAGTAATGAAAACGGCATCAAAATTCGCAAAAAATTACACTATCCACAGCTCCGTACACCAAAGTATGAAAAAGTTATTGGCCCCAGAAGATGGCAAAATAAAAAAAAATATTTTGTACAGGAGGTTTTAATTTTTTTAAATGTATGAAAACATTATAAAACCTATACAAATTTGGTATCCACGTGATCGTACCGACCCAAAGAATAAAGTAGACATGTCATTTGGGACGCAGAGTGAAAGCTGTAAAATCCAAGCACACAAGAAAACGTCACAAATGTGGTTTTTCACCATTTTCACTGCATTTGGATTTTTTTTTTCCCGCTTCCCAGTACACGCCATAGAATATTAAATACCGTCACTATGAAGTGCAATTTTTACGCAGAAAATAAGCCATAACACAGCTCTTTATGTGGAAAAATAAAAATATTATAGATTTTTGAAGTTGGTGAGTGAAAAATGGAAGTGAAAAAACTAAAAAAGGCCAAGTCGTTAAGGGGTTAAAAAGTCACAGAGAATAAAAAAAAATTGGCTGGAGTAACGATTGTAAAATATACAGTTACGACTTACATACATACAAATTCAACTTAAGAACAAACTGACGGTATGTGTGTTTATGTATGAATACATGTATATATATAATATATATTACTGGAATTATAGCATGCACAACACACCAATCAATTATATATATACAACATAAATTAACACCCCCCCCTCCCAGTATAAACAGAATCCAGCCCCATATAAATATACACAGTGCCCCCTTCCTTGTATAAACAGAACCCGGCCCCATAAAAATATATACAGACCCCCCCATTTCCAGTACATACAGTATCTGGCCCCATATAAATGTATAGAGACCCCCCCCCCAAAAGTATATGCAGTATCCGGCCCCATATAGATTTATACAGACCCCCACCCCCAGTATATACAGTATCTGTCCAAATATAAAAGTATATATAGACCCCCCTCACTACATACAGAATCTGTCCCCATATTAATATATACAGCCCCCCCAGTATAAACAGGATCCAGACCCAAATAAATATATGCAGAACCCCCAGTATATACAGCATCCAGCATTTAAATATATATAGAAGCCCCCCCAGTATAAACGGAATCCAGCCCCATATGAATGTATATAGACCCCCCCAGTGTAAAAAGGCTCCATAGATATATATATCCCCCAATCCCTTATAGCAGTATTTGGCCCCTTGTCCATGAAAAATCAAAAAAACGTATACTTACCTCCAGGCAAGGTGCTCCCACACCGCTTGGCTCCCGTCTTCTCGTGGCTCTCCAAAGGGCTCCGCATTCTGCCACCTGAGGTGAGATTTTCATTTCGCCTCATGGCGACCCTATTTACTATAAACCCTCACAAGTAACACCATTTTAACCCTTTCAGGACCTGGCCCTTTTTTGTTTTTTCATTTTCATTTTTTACTCCCCATGATCAAAAATCCATAACTTTTTTATTTTTCCATGTAAAGAGCTGTGTGACGGCTTATTTTCTGCGTAACAAATTGCACTTCATAGAGATGGTATTGAATATTCCATGCCGTGTACTAGGAAGCGGGAAAAAAATTCCAAATGCAGTGAAATTGGTAAAAAAACGCATTTGTGCCACCTTCTTGTGGGCTTGGATCTTACGGATTTCACTGTGCGCCCCAAATGACATGGCTACTTTATTCTTTGGGTCAGCACGATTACGGGGATACCAAATTTGTATAGGTTTTATAATGTTTTCATACATTTAAAAAAATTAAAACCTCCTGTACAAAAATTTTTTTTGGGATTTTGCCATCTTCTGGCGCTAATAACTTTTTTATACTTTGGTGTACAGAGCTGTGGGTGGTGTCGTTTTTTGCGGATTTTGATGACATTTACAATGTTATCAATTTTAGGACTGTTCGACCTTGTGATCACTTTTTATAGAATTTTTTAATTTTTTTAAATGACAAAAAAAGTGCCATTTTCGACTTTGGGCGCGATTTTCCGTTATGGAATTAAATGCAGTGAAAAACCGTTATCATATTTTGATAGATCGGGCATTTTCGGACGCGGCGATACCTAATGTGTTTATGATTTTTACTGTTTATTTATATTTATATCAGTTCTAGGGAAAGGGGGGTGATTTGAGTTTTTAGGGTTTTTTATTATAATTTTTTTTTTTAACTTTTTTTTATTTTTAGTACTTTTCAGACAACCTAAGGTACTTTAACCCTAGGGGGTCTGCACGATCCTATCATATACTGCCATACTACAGTATGGCAGTATATGGGGATTTTACTACTCATACATTACAATGTGCTGATAGCACATTGTAATGCATGGGTTAACCTGAAGTAGCCTCGGGTCTTCGCGAGACCCGAGGTTACCATGGCGATGGATCGCCGCTCCCCGATGACGTCACGGGGAGCGGCGATCCTTGAAAACATGGCGGCGCCCACGCGCTGCCATCCTTTTGAAGCCGTCGACAGCATTGCCGGTGGCGATCGAGGTGAAAACACCCGCGATCGGTGCTAGCGCGTGAGCCCTCTCCATGCACCCGCGGCCGACCCGTGACGTGCTATTACGTCACGGGTCGTGAAAGGGTTAAGAACTTCAACATCTCAAGCTAATCAAATCAACATTTGGGAAGTTTGTTGACCCTTTAATTCTTTCTCAGGAATCAAACAAAAATAGATTGGAAGTTTTTACATTTCAATTTTTTTTATTAGAATTTTTTTCATTTTGCCCTAAAATGTACACAATTACAGGGTATTAGAGGTAAAAAATACAACCCAAAATTTTTAGCCTGTGTCTTCTAAGTATGGCAATACCTGACATGTGAATGTCAATTGCTGTTTCGGCACACAGTGGTGTGTACAAAGGAAATATTGGATTTTTGCTAAAGTACCAGTATATGAGAAAACCCCCAAAACACCATTTTGGAAACTACACCCCTCAAAGAATTTATCTAGGGTTGTGGTGAGCATTTTAACCACCGAGGTGCAGAGTAAAAACTGCATTTTTTCCACAAATATACCATTTTAGTGCCAAATATATTTTACCCAACTCATGCCACTTTAGACACCCGAAAAAATCATTATGCGGGTTGTCCCGGGTACAGCAATACCCCATATGTGGCAATAATAGATATGCTGAGCATACAGCAGGGCTAGAATGGGAGGACCGAAATGTATCTTTTGGAGCTCCATTTTCACTAGTTTGGTTTTTGAGTGCCATATTGTGTACCCTGTTCGGGTATATTAGGTACTAGTATAATAAAAAACACCCAAGAAGTGACAACATTTTGAAAACTACACACCTCAAAGAATTTAATGGAGAGCATTGTAACCCCCGAGATGCTGGCCAAAATGAGAAAAAAAATTTTCCCAAGTATTCCATTTTAGTGCTTAATGTATTTTGCCCAATTCACACCAATTTAGACATGCCAATTCATGGCAATTCTACAAAAATCGTTATGTTGGTTGTTCCAGAGACGGCAATACCCCAAATGTGTCAATAATTAATAGGCTGGTTACACAGCAATGCTCAGAAGGGAAGAACTGGCATTCGGGACACAGACATTTTACATGTTTCGAGGCATCATGAAGCATTTGTAAATGCCGAACAGCATAGTAGAACCCCTATTTTGGAAGTTATACCCCTTCATGAATGAATCTAGGGGTGTTTTGAGCATTTTAACCCCACAGGTAGACCCCAAAGATAATGCGTAATGGATAGTGTATATCCCTTATGGCATCTGTGTCCAGCTCAAGCCATTAAAGACAAACACCCCAAAAATACATTAGGCCAGTTTTATCGAGTCCAGGTTTATTGGGGCATGTGTCACACTGGTAAATGAATTCCCTCCTTATACCCCATTTGGAGCACACCCAGCACCTTTTTTGGTTCCTTCCCTTATAATATATGTGGATTCGCTTCCAGAAGTTCGGGAATTCCCCTTTCCTGGCCTCAAAAAAGCAAATGCTTGATTACCACCTCTTAAAACTCCATGAAAGTTCCCCTGTAATACATATGCATTATATAGTGCTATCTGCATGATGTGCATGGCCAGCTTGTAGTACCACACCCTCGATTTACGCATGGCATTATAAGGCTGAAGCACCTGGTTGAACCTCTCCCATGTTCCTTTTATAGTCCAAAATGCAATCAGGTTTGGGGGTTTCTGTGCTGGTACCTCATACTGGGACAGGGGTCTGGTGTGCAGATGTATTGCTGATACAAGGACTTCTCTCTTGTCCTTGTATTTAAAACACAATACAAAGTAGCTGCTCTCGTGCCTTATAAGTTTTTCCCCAAGCAGCGACTTCGGGAGATCTCTGATTTTTTTTCTTCAAGTGCCTTGCTTCCAGAAAAACTGTGGCATGCAGCACTGTAACAGTGTTGTGCTGTTATAAAAATTGTCAAAGTAGACAAACTACTTTTCTAGTGATTCCCTGGAAGGGGAGGGGGCATTCTGGGAACATTATTCTGGAGTCTTCATACACTCTGAACTTGTATGTATACCATGATGTACTCTTGCACAGCTTATACATCTCCATGCCATGCCTTGCCTTCTCATTTGGCATGTACTGGCCGAAATGAAGTCTACCTTTAAAATGTACCAGGGACACGTCAATAGATAGGTGATTCTTGATTGTATATGCTTCCATAAATTGGCATTAAAATGGTCTCTGATGGGCCTGACCTAGTATAAATGATCATATCTGAGGTCATCTCTTGTTGGGTACTGTGTATTATCAACCTAATGTAATGATTTATGGATGGCTTCAAAGCGTATCTGCCATGAGGAACATCAGAGTGTGGTACAAAATGTCTGTGCTCCAATAATCTCTAATTGTGTGCTTTTTTACCATTACCATAAACAGTACTATGCCCCAATATTTCTCTCTCTCCTGCAGTGACAGGGGTCCAATTATTAGGTTTTCCATAAAAAGAAGTGGGGTTTTGTGCAACATAAAGATATGTCTGGAATACAATCATACCAATTAGATATTCACTAAGGTATCTGCTGTTGTCAAAGGGTATCCCAGGACTGGCCGTAAAATCGGAGTTCGAGGGGCATAGTTACTGTGCGTCACTCAGGTCAGATGACCTAGGCATGTCAGCAGAAGTCCATTGCACTTATACCTTGCACAACTACCTCCTCCAAACATGGTGTACGCTACTCAGGGGCGGATCGTAGGGGGGGGGTAGACGCCCGGGGCCCCCATCACTTTGTTCTTAAAGAAGCCCCCACCAAATGTGGGCAATTTGGGTGGTCGCATGATATTATAGGGGGGTGTATATAGTTATTATGGAGAGATCTATATAGTTATTATAGGGGGGTGTATATAGTTATTCTAGGAGGTGTAATATGTGGATTGTATATAGTTAATGCTGGGGGTACATATTGATTACTGGAGGAGCTGTATATAATTATTGCTGGGCGCTCTATATAGTGATTGCTGGGGGGTTGTATATAGTGATTGCTGAAGGGCTGTACATATTTATTGCTGGGGGATTTATATAGTTATTGCTGGTGGGCAGTATATAGTGATTGCTCTACTCTATCTAGACTACATTCAATGGGGGCTCCACCAGATTTTGTGCCCAGGGACCCCCATCAAGCTTAATCTGGCCCTGGCGCTACTCTTCCTCTCCTCCTACTCGCTTACTAATCCTTCTTCTCCTACTATCAAAGAATACTACTTAAACAGCGCACTGAAAAGTGCATCCAATGTAAGTGAGAACTACAACAGCACATTTAACAGTGAGGTTTTGGGGGAAGGGAATAGGATGATGGATGGATAGTACAGAGAAAAACAGATGATGGAGGAGTAGTCCACAAGATATTGAGTGTGATCTCTCAGATGGCCAGAGATCACACAGACATTGTGGGAATTCACAAGGAGGGGGGTGGATGATGGTTGTAGTATGGTGTAGTGATTGGGTGTAGTGATTGTGATACACAGCACAGGACAGATCAGTAAGTATTCTGCTCTTCTACAACTGCAAATACAAAATGGCAGCATTGGAGATTGGGATTATATTTAGATCTGCCCCCCTCATAGATCATTGTCATTGGCCAGGACTGTATTCACTTGCCCATGGCAGCGATCAACATCGCAGGACCAATCACATCAATCCCGTGAGGGGGATTTTCCAGTGTTCAATGTGTCATCCCATCCTGAGACTTGTTTGAGCGCTAAGTTACAACACTAAGCGACTGATATGTGAGTGACAATGAGTTAGAGATGCTAAATTCTGATGTTCTCTTTCTGTATTATTTTCCTAGTTCAGGCCATTAGGCTTTCAGTTGAGCCAAGACATGCCCCATCTGCTGAAGCTCCCTGCAAATCTTATGAATACAGATCTGATAACTTGGTCCAGTATGAGAACTTAAAACAAAAGCCTTTAGAAGGCCAATGTTAACCCCTTAGTCCACAATTATATACAGTATAGTATGGGGTGAGTGATCTTTACGCTACTGGAACTCAAAATTTATGACTAAAAGTTTCATAGTTGCATTCGCTAAAGAAACATTAAGAGCCTCTGACTTAGCATGGTTGAGTCAAAGTCCTGAAATTGCAGCGAATAAATCTAAGGTTCTGTACAAATTAGGTAGCGAGACCATAGGTGTAATAACCAACATCAATATATCATCTGCAAATAAGACACATTTTGGGGGTCATTTACAAAGGGCCCGATTCGCGTTTTCCCGACGTGTTACCCGAATATTTCCGATTTGCGCTGATTTCCCCTGAATTGCCCCGGGATTTTGGCACACGTGATCGGATTGTGGCACATCGGTGCTGGCATGCACGCAATGGAAATCGGGGGGCGTGGCCGAACGAAAACCCGACGGATTCCGAAAAAAACGCCGCATTTAAAACAAAAAATCTGTTGCGGAGCTTGCACTTATCTTCACTCAGCCCGGCTCGGTGAACTCCAGAGCGTACCGATGCTTTTCAGCGCAGCAGCGCCACCTGGTGGACGGCGGAGGAACTACCTTAATAAATCCCGGCCGGACCCGAATCCAGCGCAGAGAACGCGCCGCTGGATCGCGAATGGACCGGGTAAGTAAATCTGCCCCTTTATGTTCAATATTACCCACTGTAACCACCTTAATGTCCCCATTATGCCGAATTGCCAGGGCCAAAGGCTCAATAGCCAATAAGAATGATAAATGGCAGCGGGCACCGTTGTCTGATGCCTCTCTGAATCTTAATCTCTGGGGAATCAAATCCATACAGATCCAAAGATTGTGAGAAAAGTATTCCCACAACCCCACTTCTCAAGCGCATAAAATAAATATTCCCAAGTGACTGAATCAAAGGCTTTATGTAAGTCTAAAGACAAAAGAATCCCCTCCATCCCAATTAGAACGCATGACTAAAATAAGGTCATAAACTCTTCTCTTGAGGTCTGAGGCCTGGCGCTATGGTACAAAGCCCACCTGATCTGGATAGATATGCTAGGCTATAAACCCAATTAATCTCATGGCTAAGCTTTCTGTAAATAGTTTGAAATCAATATTAATAAGCGATATATCGCGTTAATTTTCACAGTCTGAGTGATCCTTTCCCGGTTTTGGGTTGACCTGAATTCATGCTCTTGTGCCTAGTGAGATCATTCAATTACTATTTGTAGGGTCTGAGTTTATAGTGATCATATTGGGCCAATATTAGCGGAGTGATGAGATCAATAACCTAACTATAGACCAGTGGTTCTTAACTGGGGTCCTATTGAACCCTAGGGGTTTTGCGGAGCCTCCACCACGGAGGTCAAGACACACACATATTTAATTTATCACTAAAGAAGGGTTTAGTGAATGTGCATATGAAACTGCTGGGTTCGGTACCTCAAACAAGGATAAGAACCACTGCTATAGACGGTACAAGGCTAGCAGTTATTAGCACATCCTAAGATAGCAATCTCAGAGGTCAGACTAAGAAACATTTATATTATATGAACTCTGACATCTGAGGATGTGCTAATATGGACATTGAACATAAAGAAAATCCCAATATTATAAATGGCATGTGATGTTTGGTATTTTATACTGGGGCCAAGGAACCTCCTGGATATGATGTTTTATGATTTATTGCTCTGATAGGCACAGCTGGAATTAGTATGAGCTCTTAATTACATTATAGTGATGTGTCTCTCACACAATAATACACCCCAGTGTCTGCAGTCTGCATGTTAGTAATCTGAAGATAGACCTGCTTCTTAGAAGTATCTCTTGTGATTGTGGTTCTGCCCTTTATTGATTCAGCATAGCTAGTGCTCCCATCACCCCATATTCCCCCAATCCATTCCAGTCGCTTCGCAGGAGCTTGTCTGATCCATTGCATAGCACAGCTGGTTAACTCAAACCCAGAGACTGTACAGGTCAGCGAGAGCTGCTGTGATGGTCTCACAAGTCCTGAACCTGACTCCTGTACTGTCTGAGAGAAGACACCTGGAATACAAAGAACATAATAGGATATTGTACATGTATAATCAAAAACTGTGATCAAAAATTACTTTAGAAGTTAGGTACATTGGTATCTTACTGATTGGAAAAGTCACAAAGAAGAGTAAGGTGATGCCCATTTTCAATGGGATTTATTAACAGTGTAATAATCTACTGACAGAAATAACAGAAGCCAATATATTCTGAAGACAAATTAGTTATTTGTATAATTGGCTCCACCTCTGTTTCTATCTCGGAATCAAGAAAGATATAAGTTAGTCATATGATAACTTTTTTTTTGTCATTTAATTTTACAAACGTGGCATAGGAATGATGGTTTTTCTTATTTATTTGCTTTATAAATATATTTTTAATTTATTTTTAGTTTTTATTTCAGTTATTCAATAATATTAAGCAACATATCAAATTTTGGCATATAAATGGAAAGTAAAACCTCAAACACGGCTTCATATACAAAAAAATAAAATAATTTTTAAGTGTTTACATGTGAATGCATAAAATAACGGGTATAAGGCTACAGTGGGTATGGAAAGCATTCAGACCCCTTTACATTTTTCACTCTTTATTTCAATGCGGCCAATTGGTAAGATCAAAAAAAGTTTATTTTTTTGCTCATTAACCTACAATCTGCACCCCAGTACTCAGTATTCCTGTGCATCAGGGCAGGTAAAAATGGATCCATTGTCATAGTGCGTGCACAGGCAGAGTGCATGGGCCCGTCTCTACCCTCACTGCTACACAGGAATTGCGGAAGAGAAGAGGAGATGAGGAGAGTGCTGAAGGTTAGTACTTTATAGTTTTATAATTTTTTACATTTTATTTTTTTATATGTATATGTTGAGGAGGGATTTTTCAGCACAAAATTTGTATACTCAAAAATATATACAGTAGGTATCACTGGTTTATCATGCTTAATTTTGATAGTAGTTTTCATTCAAAGAGTAACCCTCAAAAACTCTTGATATGTTGCAGTGCATGCAATTTTAAGCCCTTTTGCAATTAATTTAGTTACCTGAATCTTGCAGCTTTCACTGCTATTCAGCAGCCTTCCCCCTGCTATCAGTGACACCTCAGATGGCTGTTGCTAGGCACTTCCAGTTCATAGTGGGCTGAATACAGAGTGAAAATGTGAGACACATCCCCTCTCTCTCCCTGCTCTTAGCTGATCCTCATCGTGGCTGCCATGTGTTACCAGGAGCCCTAAGAAATGTAATAACAATCTCAGCTAATACCCACACAGGTATATTAACAAATAGTCTCCCTTCCCCCCTTACCTCATGCCAGCAGGAAATGGCAGACAGGAGAGAGAGAAGTGATGCACTGTGCCTATGAAAGTCTTCAATCTGTCCCCTGTGCTTTTGATGGAGTGTTACATAGATAGATAAGTGTGTGTTTTGTGTGTGTGTATATACATAATGTTGTGGGCGATTGGGCCCAGTAGAGACTGAGGTAACGGAACTTTGTGACGCAGTTCAAGACAGTGACACCAAAGTTCAGTCAAAAAAGGTCTCGACTGCATTTACTCAAAAGCAGGTACTAAACAAAACAACAAAACAGCCTTTACAATCAGGCATTAAGGCCTTGCATGATATGAAAAACCAGGGGAAACATATCAATAAATATATATATATATATATATATATATATATATATATATATATATATACACAGTAAAGACCAAAAGTTTGGAAACACCTTCTCATTCAAAGAGTTTTCTGTATTTTCATGACTATAAAAATTGTAGATTCACACTGAAGGCATCAAAACTATGAATTAACACATGTGGAATTATATACTTAACAAAAAAGTGTGAAACAACAATATGTCTTATATTCTAGTTTCTTCAAAGTTGTCACCTTTTGCTTTGATTACCTCTTGAAGCTCATCAAGAGATTGCCAGGAATAAGCAAAGCAGTAGTCACCTTAAGAGCAGTGGCGTAACAAGACCCCAGTAGAAACACACATACAGTATATACACACACATACATCGTACATACACACATATACAGCATATACGCAGATACAGTATATACACACATATATAAAGCATATATACACATACATCCAGCACATAAAATATATACAGCATATATATACAATTACACACACAAACACATACATTTACCTAAGTATTAATTATACTCACCCACTCACGGGACGGGCCGCAGTTGCGGTAGGTGGACGGGCCTGCCCGCTGGTGAGGAAGGTGGGTGGACCGGGCCTGGGCAGATGTCGGATGGGCTAAGAGGTGCTGTGAGTTGGACGGGGTGGGCTTGGCCTAGCCGCATGTAGGGCGGGCCGGGGCATGAGTCAGGCGGGGTAGGCCCGGCACGGCTCTGGCCCATCCCGTATCGGGGCTCGGTCGCGGTCACACCCCCTGCCACAGCGATTGTTACGCCCCTGCTTAAGAGGTTTTCACATCACAGGTGCCCTGTCGGACTTAATAAGTGGGATTTCTTGCCTTATAAATAGGGTTGGGAGCATCACTTGTGTTGCTCAGAAGTCGGGTGGATACACAGCTGATAGTCCTACTGAATACATTCTTAGAATTTGGATTATGGCTAGAAAAAAGCAACAAATTAAAAACAAAAGTGTCCATCATTACTTTAAATGAAGGTCTGTCAGTCTGAAAAATTGGGAAAACTTGAAAAAACAACAAAGAAACTGGCTCACAAGAGGACAGCCCCAGGAAAGGGAGGCCAGGAGTCTCCTTTGCTGTGGAGGATAAGTCACCAGCCTCAGAAATCGCAGGTTAACAGCAGTTCCGATTAGAGATCAGGTCAATGCCACACAGAGTTCTAGCAGCAGACACATCTCTACAACAATTGGTAAGAGGAGACTGTGTGCAGCAGCCTTCATGGTAAAATAGCTGGTAGGAAACCACTGCTAAGCACAGGCAAGAAGCACATGAGACTTGTTTGGGCTAAAGAACACAAAGAATAGACCAGTGGAAATCTGTGTTTGGTCTGAGGAGTCCAAATTTGAGATCTTTGGTTCCAACCACTGTGTCTTTGTGTAACAAACCCAGAAAAGGTGAACGAATGGACACCTTCAAGACACATGCCAGGTTCCCACCATGAAGCATGGAGGAGTTGGGATGCGTGGTAGTGCTTTGGTGCACTGTTAGAGTTTTATTCAAAATTGAAGGTATACTGAACCAGCATGGTTACCACAGAATCTTGCAGCAGCATGCTATTCCATCCGGTTTGCTTTAGTTGGATCATAATTTATTTTTTAACAGGACAATGACCCCAATTGACATGGTTTGGGGTGAGCTGGCTTGCAAAAGGGCCAACATGTTTTAAGCATCTTTGGGAATTCCTTCAAGACTGTTGGAAGACCATTTCAGGTGACTATCTTTTGAAGCTTGTCAAAAGAATGCCAAGAATGTGCAAAGCAGCAACCAAAGAAAAAGGTGGCTACTTTGAAGAACCTAGAATATAAGACATTTTCAGTTGTTTAACACTTTGAATGAGAAGGTGTGTCCAAACTTTTGGTCTGTACTGATAAATAATAGCTGTAGCTCCCGGCATTGCCCAGGACAGTAAATAACTGCTCTTAGCTATAACAAAATAGAATGGATTAAAAAAATATATTTTGTATGTATCTATAGGCTGTCTCAGACTAACTCTGACCATCAATTTTTTCATAAACTTTTTTGAGCATCTGCCTCAGTGACTGTCTGTCTGTCTCTGGCAGTCTAGTTTCGGTGATTGTCTGTTGGTCTCTTTTTCAGTGACTGTCTGTCTCCGACTGTCACTTTGTCTATGGGGAGATTTATCAGAGCTCATATTAATGACCTGTGGCAGAACAGCAACTAATCATGCTCAGCTTCCAACTAACACAACAGCAGCAGACAATGGCTTCTGTATATGGTGGTTAATAAGTGTCTTTTAGCCGCCTGCAGTGCTGTACAATAGAAACACTGGACCGCGCTGGAAGCTGTCTGGCGTACTCATGAGGGGCCAGTCGGAGGTGCTGCTTTTCCCCCGGACTGATAAGCTCCCACTCCAAGGGCCGTGGTGACTGTCAAGCTTCATGCGGTACCTGGTGAAAATTATCTACTTGGTGGAAATGTGCATAACCCTTTTCCTTCTAGTTTTTCTTACAAACATGCCTCTTTCTCTTTATAAGTTCATTTCTGCCTGCTAGACTGCTTGACCAACTTTCTATCCAGAGTAGTTGAGCATAAAGACACAGAAAGATAAAAGTTGGGTCTCATGCTCAAGAACATTATTGTGGCTGTGATCTGGCCAAAAATATAGTGGCTAGTTCATGGTCACCGTTTGCTTCTATTGCCCACACTGGTCCACATTTATCAAAACAAGTGCAGTCTGTACTACATGCAGTTTGCCTGTGGGGTGTGCAGAATATATCAGATTCAAAACTGGCACATGCTCTTCATTAATCTGATGCACCCTGTACTGCTTTGCAAGTGTACACCATTTATATTTCGGTGCAATTTGTTCATGCTGCGGAATTCTGGCACATGTCAGTAATAAAGGTGGCGCAAACCCCGACTACCCACAAACAAGCCCCTTTAGGTGCACATTTTTCTGTCTTGTTGGACACTGTACAGCCACAACACAAAATTGGGGCAGACACTTTAATAAATGTGGACCACTGTGTCACACTGCACTTTCACCAAGTCAGGCTGCTGTGCTGCAAAATATAGGTAAGGTCCTATTGCTCCCCAGATTTTCCTCACAACTGAGGGGAGGGCCGAGGGGAGGGGTGAACAGCGCTTACTCCCCCAGCCCAGCTCTTCCACCTAGCCGAAAAACCCAGGCCTAATTAATCCATAAGAATTTGGTTGTAGTCAATAAATAAATTGTTAATGAGAAAGACACCATGCCCTGTGTAGCTCGTGATGCATTTCTAACATTCTTCCTTTTGGGGTTGTTTAGGTTCCAGTTAGACACAGTTAGATTTTGTACAGTCTTCTTATTAGTTTTCATTAATGTGTGCCTTGCACAATAATACACCCCTGTGTCTGCAGTCTGCATGTTTGTCATCTGGAGATAGACCTGCTTCTTGGAGTTGTCCTTTGTGATTGTGGTTCTGCTCTTCAGTAGATCATTATAAGCAGTACCCCCGCTGGTATTTATTATTCCAATCCATTCCAGTCCTTTCCCAGGAGCTTGTCTGATCCAGTGCATATGATAGCTGGTTAACTCAAACCCAGAGACTGTACAGGTCAGTGAGAGCTGCTGTGATGGTCTCACAAGTCCGGAACCTGACTCCTGTACTGTCTGAGAGAAGACACCTATAATACAGAGAGTATATCAGAAAGGAAGGGTGATCTACATATAATAATGCTACACATGTCTTTCTAGTATATCTTACATATTGGAGAAAATAATAAGAGTATAAGAACAGCCATGTCTGTCTGATCAGGAATTAGGCAGATTGCTTGTAGATATTTTCTCCCTGTCCTCTTTTATAGACGATAGTAATTGTTATTTGCATTCAGGGCTCCACCATGTGGTAGGATCATATAAACTCACACTGACAAATGTCTAACAGAGGGGAGATTTTGTTGAGAAAGAATTGCAAGAAAATGTGAAGGATAAATGCCTTTCAACAACAAAAAAAAAAAATCTTATGCCTCAGAGTTGACATAGTGTAAATAAGTTATGGACACTTTAAAATGATGTAAAGGAGGGTTAAATTGACTGAACTTTAAAATGCGTGGCATTGACCACATAAAACTGAGCCTACGTGGAGGAACATTGAAGCAAAAACTTCTCAGACTTCAATCCAAGTGGATCTGGACTTTAAATACAACTGATGGGATTTTGAGTCAAAATGTGCCATCTCTTGCATTCTGTAAATGTCCCCCTTTGCTCCTGGCTCCCCATTGTTTTTAAATTGTTTATTGTTTTTAAATTGTTTATTGTTTCTTCATTTTAAATATCTAAAAAATAAAATAACTATTTTTAGATTCACGGTTCTGTGTATATCCATTATTGGTGTTACCAGCATACCATATATTTGTCATTATTTTGGAGAAGCTTTAACAATGCATAAGAAGTTAAAAAATATAAAAATAATAGTTAAAATATATTTTTTCTATGAAAATAAACTAATGCACCTTAGTATTCTTATGTTTTTAATTTTGATGGTGTGATTTTCTGTGGATTTTAATTATGCACCATAACTTATCTTTTTCACACATTTTTGTTTTGTTTTTCATATCACAGTTTCAAATATTTGTGAACTATATTGAAAATGATACAGAATTTTGCAATGTTTGAAATTTAAAAAAAAATTAAAAGTGCTCCCCTGAGCCAATACTTTCTAGGTCCACCTTTAGTGACCGCTGCAAGTATGTTTTTGCTTAATTAAATTTGTGAACAGCAATTTCCAAATCAAGGCATAGATTCTCAGTGGAATTCTAGTTTTTGGCCTGTGCCATGTTACCAAATGAATATGCTTTTATGTAGCACATTCCATTGTAGCTTTGGCTTTGTGTTTAGAGTCGTTGCCTTGCTGGAAGGTACACCAACAGCTCTGAAGTCTTTTGCATCTTACTGGTTTCACATTGCTGCCAGATCCTGGTGACGAAATAGAATGAATACTAAGGGCTTTGAATCTTTTGCCCCTCTAAAGGCAAAATTGACCCTTACTTAAGACAACTCCTCACATTCCTCAAAACCTACTATGAGAAAACCTTTTGGGATCTAACACTAACACTCCAGTTACTACATAGTATCATAGTATCAGCATAGTTTATATGATTGAAAAAAGACACATGTCCATGAAGTTCAACCAAGGAGGGGAAGGGATTGGATGAGAAAGGGATTTAGGGGAAACAATTCTATATAACATAACCATTAATGTTATTTAGGTGTAAAACGGCATCTAGGCCTTTCTTGAAGCTCTCTGCTGTACCTGCTGTGACCAGTGCCTGAAGACAGGCTATTCCAAAGATTTACAGTTCTCATAGTAAAAAAGCCCTATCAACTTGTTTTTCAGATGGAGATAGTGCCCCCTTGTCTTTTGAATTATTCTTCAGCTTCCTCCACCTACCATCTGCAACATCCCCCACCGGGGCCTAGCCCTTGAGGTGAGGCCTGGAGACAGCCGGGGCCCGCGGTACCGGAGTGGCTGGCGGTTGCGGCCTAAGCACGCTATTGTCACGGTGCTTGGTACGGGGGAACCGGAGGGCTGTCCTACAGCCTGGCAGGTCTCCAGCAGGGTGGTGTTGGCAAGAAATGATGAGGGAGCGGCTGCTATAGCGGATCTCCCTGGGGCAACCCCTTAGTGTCCCGAGTGTGAGTCTCTGGGTGATGAACAGGGTGCCGGTGATGTTGGTAGTTGTAGTAGCAGGGACCAGACGGAGACAGAAGTTGAAGAAAACAACTTACAGTTCGTTTATTGCAACCGGCAGGAACTGCAGAAAACGTGTCTTTAACAGGTGGAGTACTGGAGAGGTATTTGGAGGGAGCCACAGGATGTAGTTCACCAGCCTGGATATGGAGGGCAGGCTGGGAGGCAGCTGTGTCCTTAGAGGAGGCTTCAGCTCGGTCCTGGATCTCTTCAGGTATCACCCTTGAAGGTAGGAATGATACCCCTTTTCCTCACTACACTACCTCTAGTCTTAGCTTCCACTTCAGGCAGGGGCTAGGCTCTTCCTGCACTGGTCTGGTATGCTAGAGTCTCTGAGCTGCTGCTCAGCTAACTACTCTCTGCTTACGTCCTGCAGACCCAGAGGGCCTGACTAGGACCGGTCTCTTCTCCCTTCTGGGAGAGACTGCTCTCTTCTCTCTCTTGGGAGAGACTTCTCCCTTTCTCCTCCAGAACATTCCAGGCTAGGGGGTTTTATTACCTCCCTTTGGTCAGGTGGTGGCTGCTCCTCCAATTACCTCTCAGTGCACAGTGACAGGATGTAACACAGACATTGGTCAATAGCATCTTGCATTATACAAAATACTTAACCTCTGCCTTGCCAGGCAGGATTAACCACTGCAATTTCCCCTTGATCCTATAAGGACCATGTAGTGTAATGTGATGTTACCTACAGGTGGGACGTATTCGCAAGCACTACCTCGCCATTGCATCGGCGAGGGTGTTGCATACCCCGGGGGCAATTGAAAGAGCCGCCCTCGGCTCGACTACAGTTGTTTTGGGGCACAGAGGGGGCTAAGGGCACTTCTGGGAAGTGCAGGCTGTGTGAGGTGTAGGGACAAACCGCCCATGGTCCTGGAGACAGGCACCTGGGTTGGTGTCGGACTAAGACAAATATGTAGCTGTATGACAGTTGGTCGCTGACGCCATTAAACCGAACTGTACAGTAGGAAAGGTGTGGTGTCATGTCCTGTAATCCACTCCTTGCACAAAGGCCTGTATATTTGTTTGATCAACGCTTCTTCCCTGGCGGCAATTATATGGTGTCTATCTGCATTGCATGAGCATATGCGACACGAGTACCTCCTGACTGACAACCTTACCCATGTATGAGTGGCATCCAGGTGCTATCTGTGTAACACCCCCGGTCCCCTAAAGACCCGCAGTTTACGGACTACCCCCATGTGCAAACCTCGGTTTGAGGGATCAGGTAGCGGTCAGTGTTTACATAGAAAGACGGTCCGACACAGCCACACTACAACCTGAAAAGCCTATAAAAGGGTTAATGCAGACTACTGGCAGATATGACAGTGTGCAACAGGTTTTTTTTTTTGTAAACTCACATTGGCTTAGCAGCCCAATGGGTACACATCTTATAACATAACGTTACAGATAGATAGGCTACTCAGAGTAGCACGGTAGCAAATGTCTCTTTTCCTGAAAAGAAAAGGCATAAAAGTGCATGCAGAATGTCCATACCTAAAAAAAAGGAAGGCATTAAGTGCAAAATGATAATAAATTACATTACAACTTTTCCTTTGTAGTATCTGGCAAAAGTCTCTCAGAAGGTCTCTACTGACAAAGTCCATCTTCTGGGTACAGCCCTTGATGTGGGGGAAAAGTGCAATGAAGAAGCAAAGGGTCTCCTCTATTTGGAGAGGGACAGAGTCCTTTGATGACATCTCTGCTGTGGCAGAGGAAGGGTGCTATCATAGCACATAATCTCTTGACTGAGATAAATAAGGGTAAGAGTCTCAGGAAAGTCTCTGGCTCTTTGGGGTAAATGGAGATAAATACACATATATTTACAATGGACAAAGTACCTGGAGAGGGCGACAGCCCTTCAGGGATTAGTCAGTATCGCTGGGTTCAGCAAAGACAGGATCCAGCTCCTGCAGGGAATCCTGTGCATCCTCAGCGGGAATAGGTACCGGCTGGGGACACCCGGTGGCAGCAGTGGGTACTGCAGGTGCAGCAACATCCTCCGGACCTTCAGGAGGAGGAGCGCTGTCGCCCGGGGTGTCGGCTGTTCCAGCCGGGGGCTCAACTGAGCCAGGGACCACAGAGGGGTCCAGGAAAAAGTAAACGGAGTCCAGCGGCCGCGCCGCGGCTCCTTCCAGCTCCGGTTCTTCCGGGGCCGGGTCATCACCCCATTGGTAACCGGCAAGGGGAGATGCGGGCCTAGATGGAACCTCCGGACAAGGTTCACTAGCCGGGACGTCTTCTCCCACAGAGGAGCCGCGGGACCTGACAATGCTCCCAGCAGGGGAGCCGGTGGGGGTGGCGCCCTGTATCATGCCCGGCCCATGGATGGCAATGGGACCCGTACTCACGATTACCGTGGATGGGGCATTCACATGGGTCACCGCCCGGGGACTCGCAGCCGAGGAAGAGGAGGTGTTCGGGGACTCCGGCCACTCGTCGTCCTCATACCAGTCATCATGCGGGTAGTAGCGGTCCTCATCGGAGTCGGGGATCCGGATCACACCAGCCGCCCAGGGTCCTCGGGGTCCTTCCTGCAGGGAGAACTCAATACACTCGCCTGGCTTGAGGTTGTGCAGGCTCTCCGGCAGATCAGGCCTCTTGACGGACCGGCGGGGTATAAATACTTCCCGTCCGGTATAGTCCTGGGTAGCGAAGCCATAGCCCTTCCGCTTGTCGAAGAACCTGACCATGCCGGTGGTGCGGTTCTTCTCGACCCAAGCTCCAGCTGTAGATCGACCGGCCATGTACCGCTGGGCCTCCTTTTCTCGGCGTCGCTGGTCCGAGACAGCGTCTCGGAGTCGCCGGCGGGCGGCCTCACCTCGGCCTTGAGGCTGCGGAGGTTTCTGCGCTGGGGCTCGTGGCTCCGGTTCGGGCTCGGATCTCCTTGGGCGACAGGTAGGCGCCGGAACAGGAGCAGGAACCACCGGAGGGTCAGGAGCTACCATAGCGGGGCTAGCAGGCCGCGTAGCCGGAGGGGTAGGCCTCGGAGCAGGTGGAGCGGCCATACCAGGCCCAGGCGTTGGCTCTGCAGGAGTCGGGGCCTCCCCACGTGGCGCCTCCACGTGGACCCGCGGTACCGGGATGGTAGCCGGGATAGGGACGAGGAACCGCCCGGGTGGAATTTGATACTGCGTCACCGTTTGGTAGCATGTCCTGGTGACGAAGGCCCGAGTCAATCCTCGGTGCAGCCGATGTCCAGCGGAGGGTCTTCGGACAGGCTGCGCAGAGACCACCACCATAGTCTCTAAGACCTCGTAAAACTCTGGACGCTCCACAGGAGGGAAAGGCGGAGGACCCCACATGGCGTTGTCCTCTCTGTCCAAAGTCCACTCCAGTTCTGGCGCTTCTCTGAGGCAGGGCAGGAAGTCCGCCTCGAGCCAGTGGGAGGAGTCCGAGTCCTTCCCGCCAAGAGCTGTGGCGGGCTCTAATTTTTCCTGCGCCACAGGAGGCGGGGTTCGCGCGCTTCGCGCGTGGGTGGAGCTTGATGCGTCATCTGGGTTTCCCGCCAGTGAAGGTTTTGGCGGGCTGGAATTATTTGCTGCGCCACAGTTTCTGAGGTAAAAATCTTCAGGCGCGGCAGCGCCGGATGTAGCAGAGCTGGTACAGTTCTTGCAGGGATTAACCTCTGGAGTGCGGGAGCGGCGCTCGACCGCACGTGGCAGCAGTATAACACAGTTCATTCCAGAAACGTACAAGTCCTTAGGCCTAAACCCGGATGGCAGCAGGGTTAGGCCGCACAGTCTTTTAATAAAGGAAAGTCTTTAATGCCGTAATAAGGCACAGAAGTATCAATCCTGTTCGTGACGCCACTTGCAACATCCCCCACCGGGGCCTAGCCCTTGAGGTGAGGCCTGGAGACAGCCGGGGCCCGCGGTACCGGAGTGGCTGGCGGTTGCGGCCTAAGCACGCTATTGTCACGGTGCTTGGTACGGGGGAACCGGAGGGCTGTCCTACAGCCTGGCAGGTCTCCAGCAGGGTGGTGTTGGCAAGAAATGATGAGGGAGCGGCTGCTATAGCGGATCTCCCTGGGGCAACCCCTTAGTGTCCCGAGTGTGAGTCTCTGGGTGATGAACAGGGTGCCGGTGATGTTGGTAGTTGTAGTAGCAGGGACCAGACGGAGACAGAAGTTGAAGAAAACAACTTACAGTTCGTTTATTGCAACCGGCAGGAACTGCAGAAAACGTGTCTTTAACAGGTGGAGTACTGGAGAGGTATTTGGAGGGAGCCACAGGATGTAGTTCACCAGCCTGGATATGGAGGGCAGGCTGGGAGGCAGCTGTGTCCTTAGAGGAGGCTTCAGCTCGGTCCTGGATCTCTTCAGGTATCACCCTTGAAGGTAGGAATGATACCCCTTTTCCTCACTACACTACCTCTAGTCTTAGCTTCCACTTCAGGCAGGGGCTAGGCTCTTCCTGCACTGGTCTGGTATGCTAGAGTCTCTGAGCTGCTGCTCAGCTAACTACTCTCTGCTTACGTCCTGCAGACCCAGAGGGCCTGACTAGGACCGGTCTCTTCTCCCTTCTGGGAGAGACTGCTCTCTTCTCTCTCTTGGGAGAGACTTCTCCCTTTCTCCTCCAGAACATTCCAGGCTAGGGGGTTTTATTACCTCCCTTTGGTCAGGTGGTGGCTGCTCCTCCAATTACCTCTCAGTGCACAGTGACAGGATGTAACACAGACATTGGTCAATAGCATCTTGCATTATACAAAATACTTAACCTCTGCCTTGCCAGGCAGGATTAACCACTGCAATTTCCCCTTGATCCTATAAGGACCATGTAGTGTAATGTGATGTTACCTACAGGTGGGACGTATTCGCAAGCACTACCTCGCCATTGCATCGGCGAGGGTGTTGCACATCTATTCTGTCATGGGTTCCAGCCCCTCCCAATAAATATTTCACCCTTTCCACCACATGCCAAACCATGGGATACTGCAAACCATTCGGTTGAGGCGGTCTTGGCAACAAATTATTCTATCAGTCTTCCTGATTAGAGAGTCCCCCTACAACCACTATCTGCCTTGGCTTACCTGCACTCCCATGCCCCCTACTACAAGCTGGTCTGCTCCTCCGGCTGTTAAGGAGAGCAGGGTCCGCTAGGGCTGACATTTCTAACACTGACTTCCTTACTTCATTGTACAATTTCGCTATTTTGCTCGGGGGTTTAGAGTCAGAATTGGCGTTCATTTTCTTGGACCCCTTTCTACCCACTTTATTTACAATAGCCCAGCTACCCACCAGGTCCTCCTGTTTTCTTCTCCACCCTCCATTTCTATCACGCTAATTGCTTGCTCAGTGAGAAGCATACTCCTCTCAAGATTGTTGCCTGCTCGCGGACATGCAATATCTTCCTCCAGATCTCTAACAAAAGCTTCCAGGAGAAAATATGGGTACATCTGTTGCAGCGGTATTCAGCCTGGAACTCCTGCTACAGAAGTGTATACATACGGCAGAGTGTGCAATGGAGCATACCACCAATCTTGTTAGTCATATCCTTGTTTCAAAACTGAAGAGTGTATAAATCAAGAGATATAAAATTTACAGTTCTGTGGACCCTATACAGTATTTAAGACCTACTTATGTTCACAAGCCACTTAGAAACACAAGCCACAATGAGCAAGCTCAAAACAGAGTTGCTATCCCTTAATTTATCACCTGAGTATACTAATCCCTCCTCCCAATTAGCCGACCAGCCAAAGAAAGAAAAAAAAGCTATTTAAATTGTGACACTAAGAAATTAATTATCTGCTCAATCCACAATCAACCAAACAACAGATTCACTCGTGGCACACACAAAATCTGCTTGCTTAGCCCCTTAATGACCGCCCTATCGGGAATCTATGTCGGTCGTTAAGGGAACTTCTTCTGACGCGACGCCTTTCTAATATCACAGCCCAGATCCGACACTAACATGCCGTGATCAAGCATGAATGCGGCGTGTAACTGTCCCCATCGTGGAGTGGAACTCTACCCCCCCCCCGGTGTGCAGCCCGGCGAGTGACCCGAGGCTACTGGGGCTTCCGTCACCGCTGGGTTCCGCCTCCTGGCAGGGCCCAGCTGTATGTAACTACACTATACACTGCAAGGCTTTAACGCGCGTTCAAGCCAAAAGGTGGAAAATGTATAAAAGTAAAAAAAAAAAGAAGATTAAGTCATTTTAGAATAATAATTAAATAAATAATTGAAATAAACGTCCCATAATCTCCCCAGTTACACATAAAATGCAAATAAAGTATATAAAACACAAAAACAGTACATATTTGATATCACCGCGTCCATATTAATCTGTACAATAAATCTAAATCAATAGTGAACGACGTAAAAAAAACACGAAAAAACTTCCCTTAATGTACAATTTTTCATCAAACACCATCACAAAAAAATGTTCTAATGATCAAAAAAAGTTACGTTCCCTAATACAACTGAAAAGAACAACTCTTTACGCAAAAGAGAACCCCTTAACCAGATCTGACAACAGAAAACTACAGAAGTTATGGCCCTGAAAATTTGTCAATAGTAAAAAAAATTTGATTTTCTCCAATATTGGTTTTGCTCAGTAAAATTGAGCAAACATGAGAAAAACTATAAAAATGAGCTATCACCGTAATCGTAGTGAACCAGAGAATAAAGATAAAATATTATTTTTATGTTACGGTGAGCAGGGGGAAAAAAATGCTAAAAATCCAAAATAAAAATTGATGTTTTGTTTGTGTCCCCCTTGAAATAGTTAATAAAATCTCACGAATAAGCTTAAGACCCCCCAAAATAATTATCTATACTTTGTATCTCATCCTGCAAATAATAAGCCCTCATCTGTTCGCATTACCAAAAAATTTAATTTTATAGCTTGTACAATGTGACAATACAAATCTGCTGTGAATGGCGCTGCTTCCATTCTATGCCCAGCCAAGCGCCCATAAAGTAGTTTACCACCACATATGAGGTATCTCTACACTCGGGAGAAATTGGGCATTAAACTTTGCATAGAGTTTCATCATTTAATTTATTATGAAACCATCAGTTTTGGCCTAAATGAATTTATTTTCCAAAAAAATTCTAAAGTTTCTAAATCGCAGGTCCATATTATTTTAACCCATGTTAAATACTTAAAGGGTTAATAGACTCATTAGAAGAGGGGTGAAGGTTCTTTAGTGGGGTAATTTATGGGGTTTAACTATTATTTAGGCCTTTCAAAGTCACTTGGAAGCTGAGTTCTCCCTCAAAATGTGAGTTTTGGGGATTTCCATGAAAATGAGAAAAATCGCACCTAAAGTTCTGCGACCCATAACATCTGAGAAAAAGGAGAGGATGCATAGAATATATCAACATAAAGCAGACATTTCGTAAATGTTAATTATCATGCTTTTTGGGTAGTTTTACTTCCTGTCTGGAAAACAGAACATTTCAAACTTGGAAAATGAAGAATTTTTACGTACTTTTGCCAAATTTTCACTTTTTTTCAGACCGAAACGCAAAACTTATTACTTAAATTTTGCAACTACATTTTACAAAAGAAAGACAGATGTAATTTGCAAAATAATGTAAATTTTATTCAAGTACACAATACATGATAAAAACACTTAAAATACCCTAGAAATGGGTAAAAACTCAGGACCCCCAGGTATATAAACAGGTATCACCAAAATTCATGATTTTACAACAAACGGGTATTTCATGATTATACAAGTTCTTATATGCAAAATATATCAGATTACACAAAGTGCTGCATGGTAGCTAAAGTGCAAAATGTGCTATCAGGTCAATTGGTAACTAAAGTGCGAGTGAACAAATGGATAAATAAAGTGCATAAGTCAAGGGAATGTTGTAGAATAATATCACCAATAGTCTGGGTCCTGGGGGAGAGGAGGTAGGAATGCCCCACGCGTATCGCCCGCTATACGGGCTTCCTCAGGGGATACAGTGTAAAGATACATCCACCACCTTAAATACCTGTGTTTTGCTCTGATGAGACGCGGCTGGCAGGGCGCGATGCGCAAATTTCCGGTCCAAACCGGAAGTACGTCATACCCATGATACATTGGGTGCGTGTCAGATTTAAGGAAGTGAAATACATTGAGGCAGTACCGATGCGTTCCAGCATCGTAGTGCAATATAATATCAAGTAATATTTCAATTAGAAGGGTGTCTTATGGAGATTATGGACTCCATTATGAATAAGTACTTTGATATCAGAACATATGTAGAGAAAAAGGAGATTACAGAAAATAAAAAGTATTATAAATTTAATCGTTATTAGTGCAATTACTGGTAAACGGTCTATTTGAATTAGATTAGACTTGATAACAATTCATACTAAATCTTGCAAAATATATATAAACAGTTCTTATCTAGTATTTAATGCTACTTCTATATATAGGTAATGTCTAAAATCTCAACCAATAGATATTAATTCATTTAAAAATAGTGGTTAATTAGCCATAAGGGCAGCGAAAACCTGACGATGAAGAAGAATTTATGTATTATTCGCAAGCGCATATTGGATGAACAAGGGAAGGAAAGAAGGAGGGGGGAAGGAGGGGAGGAAAGGGGGGAATGTTGAGCCAGCCTAAGTCCCATCAGAGCAAACATTAAACACAAAAACAAGAAATATACAATTTAAATAACATAATTTCGACAATTATCATAATCAAAAAATTGCTAGTATCAAATACATGAAAGATCGATTATATGTTGGTCACAAACATAAATGGAACATGCATAGATGGAATTCACCCAAGACAACATGAGTTATATATAGTGCAACATATCCTTAATGCAAATAGATTCTATTATGAGGGGACTGACAGATATTTGATCATGCATAATACTGATGCGTTCTTCATGAAATAACATATGGATTGTATAGGTAAGTGCTATCTTTGCAACTAACATGAAGTACAATGCGTCACGAGAAAACATTCTCAAAATCACCTGGATATGTGTTCCAAAGTTATAACCAATTATCGTGACACAGGGCAGATTTGAAAAATCGAGTCTGGTCATTGAGCTGAAAACTAGTGTTGGTGATAAGGGGTTAAACTCCACTTATGTTTACAAGCCACTTACCCTGTTTCCCCGAAAATAAGACAGTGTCTTATATTAATTTTTGTTCCTAAAGAGGCACTAGGTCTTATTTTCAGGGGATGTCTTATTTTTCTATGAACAAGAAAAAAATCAACTTCTCTAACATCCTAACTGCTGTATTTCTTGTGACTCCATGTCTAATAGAATCATTGACCCCAATCTCTAATGTTTAGTAAAATCACTTTCCATAAATGACCCTTCTTATCCTGGTAGCTGCTGGTATCACATTTACAGCACAACAGCCAGTGATCTAACTCCATGAATTCTTCCCCATGTCACAACCTTCTGCAGCATCTAAAAGATTTCCTAATACTAATGTATGGTGCGGGGGGAGCTGCCGCAATGACTGCCGCTAGGTCTTATTTTCAGGGGAGGCCTTATATTTCTAAGCCTGAACAAAATTGTACTAGGTCTTATTTTCAGGGGATGTCTTATTTTAGGGGAAACAGGGTAGTAACACAAGCCAAAATGAGCAAGCTGACATGTAATTCTAAAATCTGATTTGATTTATGTGCTTACAATAAAGCTCTTCTTTCTGTGGTTTTCCATTTCCTTTTATTTATAGAGGGATTTTGTATGAAGGTCTCATGAGCGTTTATTGCTGTGTCTCCTTGCACAATAATACACCCCAGTGTCTGCAGTCTGCATGTTAGTCATCTGGAGATAGACCTGCTTCTTGAAGTTGTCCTTTGTGGTTGTGGTTCTGCTCTTCAGTGAATTAGCATAATAGGTGCTACCACCACTCTGTATTTCTCCAATCCATTCCAGTCCTTTCCCAGGAGCTTGTCTGATCCAGCTTACATGATAGCTGGTTAACTCAAACCCAGAGACTGTACAGGTCAGCGAGAGCTGCTGTGATGGTCTCACAAGTCCTGAACCTGACTCCTGTATTGTCTGGGAGATGACACCTGTGATAGAAAGAACACAGTATTATCAGACACATGTTTTGTATTAGTTATAATAAATATTTCTCATTTTATATAAACTCATTGATATCTTACTTAAAGGGTAAAAAGCCAAGAAAAAGAGCACAAAATCCATTTTCGTTAGCAATGGCTATTTCTAAGTTAATGTGGTGGCGAACTGTATAAACCTTTATATGTTAGTCTTCCATATTTACATAAGAGCCTCCACCTCTGTTTCTAGCTCTGAACGCACAAGGATATAATTTAAAGATGCCATAGCATTTACGCTTCACATTAGTCTAGGCCACATGGCTTTTAATTGTGGCTTCTCCATACACATAAGAAAAAACTCAATTAAAAAAAGTCTCATCAAGCTGCAGTGTAAGGATCATTTTACACAACCATTCTTTTCCTTCGTTCCTTCCCTCTGTTAAAAAAGTAAAGAATGGAGGTTTAAAGTATCAGTTAAAAATCCCATTGACATCAATGTAAATCCATCATCTTCCGTTTAGGCAAATATTCATGATCCATGAGTTTTTTGGATGGAAAAAATTAGAGGCTGCAGAACTTGCCATGCCATACTGACCTTAACAGATGACATAAAATTTACATTGTTAAACTTCACTTTTTTAACGGACGGAATGATTGTAAATGTCTTCAAGTTTAGAATTTTGCCAAATTTATGATACTTTGGGGTAATCAATATAAAGTGTACAATAAGA
Organism: Engystomops pustulosus; assembly: GCF_040894005.1. Lineage (NCBI taxonomy): Eukaryota > Metazoa > Chordata > Amphibia > Anura > Leptodactylidae > Engystomops > Engystomops pustulosus. Next base: position 101,540,386 of record NC_092411.1, on the reverse strand, counting down.
ACATACATGGGAAGACAAGGGATAGAAGAGAAAACAACGGGTGGGGGTTCTGGTCTCCATAGGTAGTACATCTGCTGACACTTATGGGATGGGCAGAGGGGTGGATGTTAGATGACCGATGCTGGAGCATGCCAGGTCAGCAAATAAAAGTTTAAACCTAAGATCACAAAGAGTATGTTATTGAAATACTTGTCCAGACTATTAAATATTGCTTTATGTACAAATTAATATAGCTCGGTTTGTGTGAGTGAAGGTACGAGTTTGGGTGGCTTCGTGAGATGTAAAGTGTAAACTAGTGTGAACAAGCCCAAAGATGAATGAAAAATGAAAACACATAAAATAATCAAGAACAAAACCAGTGAAGTGAAAAGTGTGTACTGGGACTGTGAAGCGTAAGTGAGTGTTGAAAAAGGTTTAGTGAAGAAAAGTCATGGGGACAAAAAAAATTATTTGACCATAAAAATATATGCTGATTGGCACTGGCTAATCCTATCCTTCCTCGACAGATCTTCAGCATTCTCCAAGGAACGTCTAGGGTTTTCACACCTCGCTTCCCAAAGTGGTTCCTTTTTAAGTGAAAGCCATCTCCAGCATTTCCAGACACTCCTGTGTCTCCAGCGTTCCCCAATGCTCCTTTGTCTCCACGTTCCCATTTGCTCCTGGTGTCTCCAGTGTTCCTATGCTCCTGTGTGTCTCCAGCTTTCCCAACACTTCCAAGTCACCAGCATTCCTCCATGTTCCTGAGATTCCAGTATCGTGTTCCTGTGTTACCAGTGTTCCTCTGGGTTCCCGTCATCCGTTCCTGCCTGCCTGCATCTCTGTACTACCTTGGCTGCCACCGTGGGCCTAGTCACACCCGTGGAACAATCTGGTGGCACTCGGCGCAGCAAGCCCATCCCACTTTGTGGTGGGCTCTGTTGAAGACTAGGTGCCACTTAGACTCCGGTCCTGGGTGTCTGCTAGAACCATCATCTCCCGCGGTGGTCCAGAGGGTCCACAGACTCTTCCTCCTGAACTCCGGGGTCACCAGTACCATGTCCACGGACACCCCAATAACAATAAGATCTGGCCATAAACCCCGCCAAGACCAGGGACTCTGCCAATGATTCTCATCAGTTGCTGGCTGATCTTTCTGGAGTGGTTGCCCAGCAGTCCCGCCTGCTCCCTTTTCGGGAAGAATAACTAGGCAGAGTTGCCTCTGCGCTACAACATCTGCTTGTCCCCCAGCAACTTCGAGGTCGGCTTCCATGTTTGCCCTGCTTGGCTTAGTCTTTCCAAGACTTTCCAATCTTTGGCTCTCCAGAGCCATTTCAGTCTCTGGCTTTCCAAGAGCCACTCCAGTCTCTGGCTTTCCAAGAGCCGCTCCAGTCTCTGGCTTTCCAAGAGCCGCTCCAGTCTCTGGCTTTCCAAGAGCCGCTCCAGTCTCTGGCTTTCCAAGAGCCGCTCCAGTCTCTGGCTTTCCAAGAGCCGCTCCAGTCTCTGGCTTTCCAAGAGCCGCTCCAGTCTCTGACTTTCCAAGAGCCGCTCCTACCGGTATCTTTACGTCTGATGGCTCCTGTCCTCCTCCAGAGGTGTCTCGTCACCATGAAGAAGTGGAGGAGACAGAAGAAGAAGCGGAAGAAGGAGGGTGTACTGTCCTGGAAGCACCCGTGATCCTTGACGTGGATCGCGGGCACAACTGTGCCTCCTCGTCTGCCGCAGCGCCCCCCGGTCCAGGTTCACCTTCCCATGAGCATGCTTCCCATTCGACTAGGCTGTGCGCAGGCTCTTCTGGACTTAAAGGGGCCAGCATCCTTCTGATGGGCGCTGGCTAGTCTGGCCCAGCCCTTATAATCCAGCACCTCCCTTCCTTCCTCACCAGATCTTCAGCATTCTCCAAAGAACTTCTAGGGTTTCCACACCTCTCTTCCCAAAACAGTTCTTGTTGAAGTGAAAGCCGTCTCCAGCAAGCCCATCCCGTTTTGCGACAGGCTCTGGTGAAGACCAGGTGCCACTTAAACTCCGGTCCCGGGTGTCGGCTAGAACCATCACCATCTACCGCGGTGGTCCAGAGGGTCCACAGACTCTTCCCAAAGAGACTCTCTCCTTCCCGGTACATCCCAGTAGTACCCTCTGCTGTGACAGTTGTCCCAATGAACTGTTGTCACAGGTGTTAGTATAGTTATTCCATGTCATTGCAGTCTCTACCAGAAATTCTGGATTGCTAGACATGCTGGAGTGTGGATAATGGAAGTGGAAAAGATAGGCACACACTAGGCGATGAATAGTCAGATTGAGAAGTCATAGATTAATTTATTAATGTTATAACGGATTGTGGTCTTATCTTTCATGATAGCAATACATTTATTTATGTCCAATATGAATATCGCCCGGCAGGCTCCCATCCTTTGAACTTCCATAATTTAATATTCAATGTATTCTGATATGATTTGTACTTTCTGTGTTTTCACTTTGGTGCAGGAAGGAATCATCAACCTGTTGTCACCTAACATCTAGGTTAGGATTAGCTGGTAGGTAGGGACAACTGTGTCGGTATAGTTCCAAGTTTCACTGTCTGTGTTTGATATTTCCTTTTCCATCTTTTAATTCTTTTCCCAAACAGCAGAATTACAACAGCTTCTAGAAAATGACAAAAGAAAGAAAGAATTGTTTTTTTTCACAGAAAATGCTTAATTTTTTACAAGTTCTTAGAAAGTTGGAAAGCTATAAAATTTAATACCTTTTTATTTATATTGACCCCCAAAATAAAGAGAATGTGTAATTTGGACCATGAAACCTGTAAAATCAATGCATGTAAAAAGAATGGTGCACCAGTTTAGAAATTAAATTGGCTGAGCCTTGGCAGTGATGGGTGGCACCACACTGGACTGGAGTCCTGGAGGTTAGTATATCATTGTTTGTTAAATTCATACCCCCTGGGTTTAATAGTCAAGAAAAAAGTAATCCCAGAGAGCCATTTTATCCTTATCATTTTCTACACAAACATGTCAGTGGTCACAATAACACATTTTTCCTACTGTGCCAAAAAAAGTGTAGTACTTCCTTCAGCTGCTGAAGACATAATTAGAAAAGAAAATTTATATAGCGTACACAGATTACGCAGTGTTTCATGTCAATATAAAAAAGGTTGTTTGTTATTATCTGATAAGTGTATTGTTAATGTGGGTTTGGCTCTTGGCATTCTGGTAAGCAGTTATCCTCATCATACACATGAGACACATAATTGTACTTTTGTTTTCGTTGGTCTAAGTACATAACCTTACATTTATCTACTTTAAACTTCATTAGCTATTTTATATATTATATATTTATATTATTACTTATGATAGCATCATTGGTAAAGAACTGGTTCAAGGGAACTTGGAATCAGATTCAAGGTGTTCTAACTGATAATACAGATAATCTCTTCATTTTACACGTCTGACTGAGAATCTTTCAAGTTTTTAAAAAAACACAGATTTATGACAGCCAGGCACCTGAAGGTGGATCTGAAGGGCATATTTTCCCTGCTTGTTTGATTGGTCTTTCATTATATACAAATAGGAAAAAACCTGTCAATCATTCAACACAATCAAATAGAGGGCAATTAGCTGACAGGTTTCCTTCAACGTTCCTTTAATGTGAACACCACATTGCTGCACATATTTCTTATTGCAATACTTTATGTACAGTAGTTTCCCGCCTCCCCTGGAACAAGTGATGCTTGTTCATGTAATATGCACAAAATGTACATAAAATCCCTTCCCAAAAATGTTCTAAAAAGTGATCAAAAAAAATTATGTGCGCAAATATACCACTGAAAAGAACAACTCAAAACCCTAAACCAACTCTGTCAACCAACAAATTGATAAAGTTATGTCTCCAAAAAGATGGCGATATGAAAACAAAAGAGATATTTTCTATATTTGTTTTTCTTCATTAAAATTGTAAAATTATCTGAAAAACTACATAAATGACATATCATCGTAATCACAGTGATCTATAGAATTAAGATAACTGATACTTGTATAGAACAGTGAATGGCCCCCAAAAAGATGCAAAACATAAGAAACCCAGAATTGATGAGTTAATAAAATCTCATCAATAAGCTAAACACCCACTAAAATGAAGTATTTGTAAAGTGCATCTAATATCGCCCTTGTATGTCTAAATTGCCCCCCCCCCAAAAAAAAATGATTACATAGCTTTTACAAAGTGACGATGCAAAGTTGCTCTTAATGGCGCAGCTTCCATTTAATGGCAAACCATGTACCCATACGGCAGCTTACCACCACACATGGGGTATTGGCGTAGTCGGGAGAAATTGGGTATCAAACTTTGTGTAGTGTTTTAATATTTTAGCAGATGAGAATTTGTAAATTTTTTTAAAAACACTTTCATTTAGCCAAAAAAATGTAAATTTCTAAATTGCAACTGATTTTGTTTTAACCCCTGTAAAACAATTTAAGGGTAAACATACTTCATAAAGGTTTGTTTTAACATATGTTGAAGGGTGTAATTTGTAAAATGGTGTAACTTATTTATAGTTTTACTATAAATTTTTACTATAAATTACGCCCCTCAAAGTGACTTGAAATCTGAGCTGGTCCCTCAATGATTTTGCATTTTTTATGAAAATGTGAAAAATCTAAAGTTTTGCGCCTCATAACATCCTACAAAAATGAGAGGATGCATTAACAAACCATGTCAACATTAAGCAGACATTCAGTAAATGCTAGATATCAAATTATTTTGCTGTTATGACTATGTCGTAAAAAGTAGAACATTTTGAATTTTGAAAATCGAAAATTTTTCCGCATTTTTGCCAAATGTCGTTTTTTTTCATAAATAAACGCCAAACATATCACCCAAATTTTTCAACTATCATGAAGTACAATCTCAAAATCCCCTGGATATATTATAGCGTTCCAAAGTTATAACCACTTATGTGACACAGGACAGATTTGTAAAAAATGGGCCGCGTCAGGAAGGTGAAAGGTGGATTTTGCCATAAGGGGTACTTAATTTTCCTTCCTTCTTCACAGAGCCTGTAGCCCGATGTGCTGTTTACTTCCTATATCAAACAGTCGTCACTTTCATGTACTAAACCCATTTCAACCTCTTTACAATAAAATAGATGTGACATATTCACTGGTAAGTTACTCAGCGACTACAGCACGGATTCAACACTGTTAGAAGTGACATCTAGTAACTTACAGTAGAAGATTTTGCCTTTTGGGTCGTGCCCTTAATGACAACTCCAATAATGACAACTCCTTAATGACTTAAATCACCTTGCACAACTTAACTGCCACCCACACACAATTTTTTATTCCAATTACAGAGCCATAAGACACTGGACTGGTTAGAAACACTGGACTTCACAGCACAAATTTAAATTTGCAATTTACTGGAAAGCTGGAAATGTGTAGAAGGGGCCTTAGCACAAAACAGAGGCGACGGCTGTTTCATGCTAAGTTTCGCTTCATCCAGTCTCTAACCAACTGATGAAGCACAACGAAGTCTGAACGTTGTCTCTGTTGGGGGAATCCCCTTCTAAACATATCTCCCACTTTTTCTCCCCGCTCCAGTATTGTTGTTTGTAAGTATGCTGCTACAATAATGAACAGAAAACGAAGCTGGGTGAGAGGCATTCTGCTTATTCACTTGTTGCTTAAAGATTTGCCTCTTATCTACGCTATAACCAATAATAGAGCACCACCTATTGGACATGGTAACTACAAAAACCTGTCATTGCATTTAAAGAGCTGCATTAAGAAGCTTTTGTTTCCACGGTCTAAAGGAGGGATGAAAAAAAAAAAGTGGCACTCAGCGTTTTACCTTTTTCGATATTGTAAATATATGGCTCACCTATTATAGCCTGCCTGCTGTGATCAGTACTAGCACTCATCACAGTTGTAAACAGTTGGTATCCACACCTGCTGATTTTGATATGCAAATACTGATGCCAAATGCTGACCAGAATACTTTATAGTGGCCTAAGATCAATTTTGGTTGAGTTCCTTATATTTTGCTACTAATAATCTGTTGCTCTATTTACATATCCATTGTTTTTCCATGATAAAGAATAATCTAAGCACTCCTTTGGAATATAATGCCAGATGGACAGTTTATTTACATATAAGCGATCAAAATTCGAATTAGTGACGTTTCAGCCTATCACAGGCCTTTGTCAAACACTGTAAGACACAAATGATACATACATAAGGACAAAAGTAGGGCAGAACATAAAAGGAACATGGTTATATCATGTATAATAAAAAAAGAATGTATCAGTATCACTTTAGCCAAAATATATCACTGCAGTATCACTATCGTTATCCGACTGTACAAAGGAGACATGAAACAAAGAGAATAAAGGAAGCCATGTAGGTCCCCTATTGTCAACATAGAATTGCTCAGGATGAGTTTTTCCATGGGTTAGGCCAATGGAATTTTTAGTTTGCCCTACCCAACTGTGCACTGGTCCCCCGTGCTTGGAAGAACAGGGACCCAACTGTCATGTGACCTCTAACAGTCCTGATCAAAATGAGTTCCTATTCTGTTTATTAAACCCCTTTGATCCTGCAGGATCTACATACCCGGTGAGGGAGGTATGCACCACACATGGTTATTGCAGTGCATTAGTATGAACTAGTGATCACTAGTTCATATGTTGGTATTGTAAAAATAAAAAAGGAAAGAAAAAATATAAAAGTTTTAATTCAAAATGACCAAAAGCTCCTAACACTTATAAAACAATATACAATTTCCAATCTATAAAATTAGGAAAACAATTATGCATGGCGGTGAACCCAGTAAGGGAAGAATGTAGCCAAATATCCGAATTGCCACTGTTTTGCCGTTTTGTAGCACATAAAAAAATATAAAATGTGATCAAAAGGTTTTTTCTTCACATGTTGTACTTAGTTTTAGTGGTAAAATTTGGCTGATTATTTATAAAAAAATTGTTGAAAAATGTGCCATATATAATATTATAAACCCCCTATATGTCAACCCATTTTCAAATCTGCACCCCTCAAACTATATGAAGTAGCTTATAGGAAGATTGTTAACCCCTTGATATTCATAGTAATTAAATCAAAATGGAATTAAAATGATGAAATTTATCGGTCTACATTTGTTGGTAATACGTTCATTTAGCCCTAAAATTTACACATTTATAAAACATATAAAACTGTAAAATTTGTTTTGCAATTTCTCCTGAGTACAGGGACCCCCAACATGTGGCCGTTAGGGTCAGGGACTGGCAGGCTACATACTGGGGGAGCAGGGGCTGGCTGTATACTGGGGGTCAGGGACTGGCAGGCTGTATATTGGGGGATATGGGCTGGCAGGCTGTATAATAGGGGCCAACTATATACTGACTGGAGGCTGTGACCAATGCATTTCCCACCCTCGGCTTATACTTGAGTCATTAGGTTTTCCCAGTTTTTTGTGTTAAAATTAGGTACCTTAGCTTATACTCAAGTACCAATGGTAATCATTGCAATGTATCTTAATTTTTTTTCCCTTTGTGATACATGTGATGAGTTGCCTGTTTAGTCTCACTTTTTTTACTTCTTGTTTACGATGTGCAACTTTTTAGTCCCAAATAGTAGCTGCTAAAGTAAGTCTGGGTCTAGTATGCTCTATTTTGGTATTTATAAGGTGCAAAAATGGGACAATTTCAGAGTCCAAAAGTATTATACTCCTGAGGTAGCCGCAATCGAGCTGCAATTCACGTGTCAAGTGGAGGAGAGTATCGCACATTGTGTGTGCATGTTTTAAGTGTGCTTTAAAGTATATCATTTAAAACTAGTTTTATCATGATCCTACTTTTTGGTAAATTAAAGATTTCCTGGTGTTTACCTATCGATGATAGGGATGTGTTGGTGGGTCTAACACATTTTTTTACAAGTTGCATAAGTTGAACAAACATCTGGGCTACAGTGATAAATTTGGCACACCGAATTAAATCCTTGAGGCAGCTAACTTTGGTACGCTGCTTGGTTATGAAAAGTCACACAAAAAGTTGCACAAAAACTAAAAGAATGCAACAGAAGTGATACATGTCTCCCATTTATTTGCTAAAAATCTGCCTTATGGTTCAAAAAATTTGGTACGTTTTGAATGCATTTTTCCCTTCATCTCTTTTCTCTGTGATATTCTGTCTTGTGGTTTTCTATTTCCTCTCAGTGATAGAGGGATTTTGTATGAAGATCTTATGAATGTTTATTGATGTGTGCCTTGCACAATAATACACCCCCGTGTCTGCAGTCTGCATGTTAGTCATCTGGAGATAGACCTGCTTCTTGGAGTTGTCCTTTGTGATTGTGGTTCTGCTCTTCAGTTGATCATTATAAGCAGCATCACTACTAGCCCAGGCTGCTCCAATCCATTCCAGTCCTTTCCCAGGAGCTTGTCTGATCCAGTTTATAGCATAAGTGGTTAATTCAAACCCAGAGACTGTACAGGTCAGTGAGAGCTGCTGTGATGGTCTCACAAGTCCTGAACCTGACTCCTGTACTGTCTGAGAGAAGACACCTGCAATACAGAGAGTATAAGTGCATATAATGTTTTATAATATATTACTGTTACAGCTAATTTAATATATACTAATTCTTGTTCTTACTTATTGGGGAAAACACCAAGAAAAATAACATAATATCCATTTTCATGAAGAAATGTTGTTTGACTAAAATGATCTAGTGGTAAGTGTGTCCGATTCTTTATATGTTGGAGTCTTGGATATTTGCATAAGAGCCCCCACCTCTGGTTCTAGCTGTGAATCTAATAGTATCTATAAATTTGTGTGTGAATGCCACAATTTATTTTACCTAAAATGGATATTAGCAAGATGCAGCACTAGTTCCAGTGAGGATATTAGTGTTCTCTAACCATATGTGACCAACTCATGAACATGACAGATTTATAACCTCTTAAGCGTCAAATCAATTGCAAGTGGAGATCCTGAAAACTGTGAGAGAGTAGATGGAATAATTTAGGATTACATGAGAGGTCTCACTGTGATTTCTTAGTTCTAAACAAATTAAACTTCGCACATCCACAATTTTATTACAATATTCTTGCTGTGTTGCTCATCCAGAAAGGAGGGAAAATTATCATTCCTTTTGTATGTCCCATTTATTTTTCCTCCACACCTTGACGAAGCTCAAAATAACTTAACCGCTTAACCCCTTAACGCTGAAGCCACCTTCCACCTTCCTGACACAGCCCATTTTTTCAAAGCCTGCCTTCGGAACGCTTTAACATATCCAAGTGATTTTGAAATAATTTTCTCGTGACACTTTGTACTTCATGTTAGTTGAAAAATTTTGGTGGTATGTTTTGCATTTATTTATGTAAAAAACAGATACATGGGAAAAATTGGAAAAAATTCTCAATTTTCGAAATTCAAAATGTTATACTTTTTCCACATACATAGTCATAGCAGCAAAAAACCCGTAATAACTAACATTCACCGAATGTCTACTTATTGTGGATATGTTTTTTTATGCATTCTCTCATTTTTGTAAGATGCGTCGGGGCTTTAAATGTTAAGTGCGATTTTTCACATTTTCTTTAAAAAAAAACGCAAAATCCTGCTATTGAGGGACCTGCTCAGGTTTCAGGTCACTTTAAGAGGCCTAAATAAAAGTAAAACCCCATAAATTACCCCATTATAGAAACTACACCCATCAATGTACGTAAAACAACTTTTATAAAGTTTGTTAACCCTTTAATTATTTTACAGGGGTTAGAACAAAATCAGATGCAATTTTGAAATTAAAATTTTTTTGGCTAAATGAATGTGTTTTTCATAAAATGTACAAATTCTAGTGGATAAAATACCAAATCGGTCCACAAAGTTTGATACCCAATATCTCCCGAGTTTAACAATACCCCATATGTGGTGGTAACCTGCTGTATGGGCACACGCCAGGGCATCGAGGGGGGAGCTGCGCCATTCAGAGCAGATTATGCATTGTCACTTTTTATTGGCTATACAATCTTTATTTTTTTGGCAATTTGGACATATAAGGGCTTATTTTATGTGACATGAGATGCACTTTACAAATACTTCATTTTAGTGGGTCATTAGCTTATTGATGAGATTTTATTAACTCTTGAATGTATGGGTGAAAAGAAAATTGTCAATTTCGGTTTTCTTTCTCTTTGCTCTTTTTGGGGCAACATACAACATACACTAAACATACAACATACACTAAAAATACTATATTATCTTTATTCTATAGATCACTATGATTACGGTGATACCTCATTTATAAAGTTTTTAATATACTTTTACAAATTTACTGGATAATAACTAATATAAAGAAAATCTCATTTGTTTTTTTATTGCCATCTTTTCAGAGATATAACTTTAATACTTTTTGTTTGACAGAGCTGATTTAGGGCTTATTTTTTTTTACGTGTTTAGTTGTTCTTTTCATTGGTATCATTTTGGCGCACATAATTTTTTTAATCACTTTTTGGAACAATTTTTTTAAGGGATTTTATGAAAAATTTACATTTTTGGCGAGTTTTGTTTTCATGGCATTCACCGAGCGGGTCCAATAATGTTTCTGAGTTATTGTATAGATTGTTACGGACACGGTGATACCAAATATGTGGGGATTTTTTTGGTGATTAAGTGTTTTTTTTACTTTATTAGACGTGTATAGGGAATGTTTGTGTTTAGGGGACTTTAACTTTATTTAATTACGGTAATTCTTTTTAATTAAAAATTGTTTTTATTACGTGTTTTTAACTTTATTTCTTTACTTTTAAAGGTTGGCTTGAACAAGCGATCTTCTGATCGCTTGTTCAAGCTATTCTTTACCTAATACAGTGTAATAAAGATTTCAGAGCCCAAAAATTGCACAAATTGAACAAACATTCGGGGCTACAGAGATAAATATGGCAATTATGATTTTATGGCATCAAATCCTTGAGGCAGCTAACTTGATTAATCCATGATTTTAGATGCTGCTTCAGGCCCCTTCCACACTTGCGTTGCAGATCACGTCATAGTCTGATCAGGGTGTGATCAGGGTTTGGTCAGTGAAAAACTGACATTTTGCATCAGAGTTCAATCAGTTTTCAGTCAGAGTTTGTTCAGTGTCTCAGTTTTTCACACACATTTCCAATGCAATTTCAATGCGTTTTTCACGCGCAGGTAATGCACGTGAAAAGGACTCAGGACTGAGCTCTACCTTTTCTATGGCAATTGATGCATGAAAAACCCATTGTACTTGTCGAGATTTAAACGTGCGTTAAAAAAACGTGCGTGTGCATGAAAAAAAATGTAGGTCTGAAAAAGCCCATTGATAACAATGGGTCAGAGTGCAATGCAAGTTTTGCACTTCAAAAGCACGCGCAGAACACGCAAGTGAAAAACGCAAGCGTGGAAGGGAGCTGATTCTCTGCCTAAAATGTTGCAAACTGTGGAAAGTCGTACTAAAAGTTGCACAAAAAAAGAAAAAGGATGCAATAGGAGTGATACATGTCCCCCATTTAATTGTCTGTCTTATAATCCAAAAAATACAGTACGTTTCAAATACATTTTTCCACCATCTCTTTTCTCAGTGATATTCTGTCTTGTGGTTTTCTATTTCCTCTTAGAGATAGAGGAATTTTGTATGAAGATCATATGAGGGTTTATTGCTGTGTCTCCTTGCACAATAATACACCCCAGTGTCTGCAGTCTGCATGTTAGTCATCTGGAGATAGACCTGTTTCTTGGAGTTGTCCTTTGTGATTGTGGTTCTGCTCTTAAGTGAATCAGTATAAGCAGTACCCCCGCCAGCCCATATTTCTCCAATCCATTCCAGTCCTTTCCCAGGAGCTTGTCTGATCCAGCTCATAGCATTACTGGTTAATTCAAACCCAGAGACTGTACAGGTCAGTGTGAGCTGCTGTGATGGTCTCAAAAGTCCTGAACCTGACTCCTGTACTGTCTGAGAGAAGACACCTGTAACACAGAGAGTATAATAAGTTTGTAATATGTTTATAATATATTACAGTTACAGCTAATTTAATATATACTCATTCTTGATCTTACTTATTGGGGAAAACACCAAGAAAAATAACATAATATCCATTTTCATGAAGAAATGTTGTTTGACTAAAATGATCTAGTGGTAAATGTGTCTGATTCTTTATATGTTGGAGTCTTGGATATTTGCATAAGAGCCCCCGCCTCTGGTCCTAGCTGTGAATCTAATAGTATCTATATATTTGTGTGTGAATACCACAATTTATTTGACCTAAAATGGATATTAGCAAGATGCAGCACTAGTTCCAGTGAGGATATTAGTGTTCTCTAACCATATGTGACCAACTCATGAACATGACAGATTTATAACCACTTAAGTGTCAAATCAATTACAAGTGGAGATCCTGAAAACTGTGAGCCACTGATAGAGAGTAGATGGAATAATTTAGGATTACATGAGAGGTCTCATTGTGATTTCTTAGTTCTAAACAAATTAAACTTTGGACATCCACAATTGTATTACAATATTCAGTTTTGATGCAGTTTTTTGAATCCAAAAGTGTATCCAGAAAGGAGGGAAAATTATCATTCCTTTATATGCCTCATTCATTTTTCCTCCACACCTTGACAAAGCTCAAAATGACTTAACCGCTTAAAGGGGTTATCCGGGTTTAAAAAATTTCTTATGGCCGGGCTGGGGAGGGCTATTTAAACACAATAAACATGTACTTACCTCGTCCGGCGCTGCCGATGTCCCACGCCGCGGCCGGTCTTCTCTGTGCGCCGGTTTCATTACAAGTGCGCACAGGGAGCTTCCGGCCAGCCGGAAGCTCCCATGCGCACCATCTCCCAGCGCTTACAACGCTGAGAAATATGGACGGATGGGAGGAGCCATCCACATAGCGGACTGGAAGCTCCCTGTGCGCGGCTTCCGTGCCCCTGTAAACAAACAGGGGCACGGATCGAAGGGACCGCGGCGCGGGACATCAATGGCGCCGAACGAGGTAAGTACATGTTTATTATGTTTAACTAGCCCTCCCCAGCCTGGCCATAAGAATTTTTTTAAACCCGGATAACCCCTTTAATAACTTGGCTATTTTGCAACTTTCTGACATGGTCCATAATTAAAAATCTGACTTGTGCCACTTTAAGTGGTTATAAATTTGGAACGCCTCAACATGTCCTGGTAATTTTGAGATTGTTTTCCCATGAAACTTTGTACTTCGTTTTAGTTGAAAAATGTGGGTGATATGTTTTGCATTTATTTATGAAATAGATGGATATTGGTGGAAAACTGTGAAAGATTCTACATTTTTGAAATTCAAAATGTTCTACTTTTCTGACACAATGTCATAACATCAAAGTAAGAGAGAGGTCTAAATAATAGTAAGACCCAATTAATTATCCCTTTATATAAAATAGATTCTTTAATGTCTGTCAAACAACATTTATGAAGTTTGTTATCCTTTAAGTGTTTCACAGGGGTTAAAACAAAATGGATGTGCAATTCTGAAATTGTAATTTTTTTTTTGGCTAAAGGACTGCATTTTTCCAAAAATGTACACATTTGTGCAAAATACCAAAACACTCCTAAAAGTTTTATACCAAGTTTCTCCCAAGTATGCCAGTGCCACATACTTAGTATTAAACCACTTGGTGGTAAACTGCTGTATGGGCACACACCATTCAGAGCAGATGTGCATTGTCACATTTTAAAGGCTATACAATCTTCATTTTTTTGAAACTTATTTTTGGGATGATGTATGAGATGTATTTTTATAAATGCTTAATTTTAGGGCATCTCTAAAAAGTTAATGAAATCTCATCAATAAGCTAAAGTGTGGAGGAAAAGAAAAAATCAATTCTTTGTTTGAAAATAATATATATTGCTTATATTGCCATTTTTGGCATGTTTTTCAGGTTATTATTTAGCCATTGGGCAGCGACGGGACACTCCTTGGATCTTGGGACTACTGTCGGAGGAGTGCATCCCCCTGATCCATGGGCAACCTCATTAACCTTTTTTTACTCCCTATGTATGATCCCTATTGTCCTTTTCTACCTGTCATCTAATGGCCAGATATGGAGGTCACAGTTTTTCCAAAAGTGATATGAGCTTGCTCCATCTTATACAATATAATATGACATTTACCCTTTCTGTGTCTTAGTGTTGGGCATCTGAGGGGTGGAATGCCATCTATGAAGGTTTTTGTTATTATGTTGTGTTGAATTGTGAGAATTTCTTAACCGACCTGGAGATCAGTGAAGGGTGGACACATCTGTGAAGAGCCATTCACAAACATTTGCTGTATCTGATTTTAGAGCTAATTCCATTTTACAGTTGAGGGAGCTGAGTTGAAATAGCAGACAGAGCCGTAAAAAAACAGTAGCACAACTTCTTGAAAAAAGTATATATTTTAACATATGTAATATAAACACACAAAATGGTAAATCTCATTTTCTTAATTTTCTTTTCTTGTGCAAATACACACATGCACCAATAATATTTCAGAATAAAAAATGCTGAAGGTTTTGTCAAGCCAACATAGGGCCTGAACCAAAGGTTTAAATAGGAAGCGATCAATTAATTGCAGTGACGCAATCAAATTATTAATAAAGTGAATCTAGTACATTCAAGTGCAAATACATTTTTGTTTTACGTGATAATATGGTTCAAATTTCTGTATGTACAAGCTTTGTGTATGAATTAGAAGTGAATATATATATATATATTCTTCCCACCAGTACATTAGTGTCCATACAACAAATAGTTAAAACGATCATTTGCTTCTAGTTACAATAACATTACATAACATGTCCTACCAGTACAATCCTGTATGAAAACAATCCATTGGGCATGGTCAGTGCATTGAACTATAGGTAACAACACTTCAACAAAGCTTGTGCCATGTGTAGTTTCTACAGTGGCCATTTTAATAAAGGAGCACATCCATAGAACAAATTAATGCCAGGTTGACCATCTTGAAAAAGGCCATCCACACATATAGGCCCACAAAGTAATTAATTCCAATAGATGTGCAGGATTGTAGTATTCAGGGGGGCTGGCTAGCTATATACTGGGGGTTGGCAGGCCGTATGTCTAGCCAGTAAAGAAAGTTATTTTACCAAATACACTGTGCCCACAAGTGCTCCTATGTATAAGGGTAATGCCTATGCCTATTTTTCTGTCTGTCTCCTGTCTGTTGACTATATAGGTGTAATAGGTATTATCTATGCTTTTGAGATGTTGTGTGCAGGTGTAAGGCTAAGTGAACCTACTGAGAAAGTATACCAAGCATTTCTCCTGAAGTGCTGTCTCCTGGTAATAACCATTCATTCATCTGCATGGATACAGCAGATCCTATAAGTCAGTGGTGGCGAACCTATGGCACGGGTGCCAGAGGTGGCACTCGGGCCCCTTCCTGTGGGCACCCAGGTCTTTACCCCAACACAGAGTTTGTCAGACAGGACTCAAGGCTTCCTCCTGTAGTCCAATACATCCAGGACTTGCCATGATCAGCGCCATTTTAAAGCCATATCCCTGTCTGCCAGGGCTACAGGAGGAACGAGAAGGTGTAGAACAAGACAGATTATTGTTGGAGCTCATGCTCTAGGACCCTGGAAGGAAGCTACACAATCCAAATTTCTCTATGATCTATTGTATTGGTGAACTCATGATGCCAATGCGATTGAAACCTGTGATACAGCAGGGATCAATAAGTTACTGCTTAAATTGTCATGTTGGCACTTTGCAACATGTAAGAGGGTTTTGGTTGTACTTTGGGCACTCTATCTCCAAAAGGTTCGCCATCACTGCTATAAGTAATCATGTTCCAGGCAGTATTCCAGGCCACCACTGGTGCTTCATCCAATTGAACCATAATAGATCTGTTATATGATTTGTTATCACCTGCTGTTCAGAGATCTCTCTTATAATTTATCTTTCTCCTTGTTAAACCCTCTCCAGCTCCAGGAATCCTTTTTATGAAGCAGTTCCCAGAACTGGAAGGCATATTCTAGGTGAGGCCAAACCAATGCCTTGTACAGTGGTAATATGACATCCCTATTTCAAGAGGCCATACTGCTTTTGATACATGATGGGATCTTGCTGGCTTTAGAGGCAGCTGTTTGACATTGTATGCTGTTATTCAATTTATGATCTACTAGATCATTCTAGGTTCTTCTCAACAAGGGACTATCCCAGATTTACTCCCCCAAAGACATATGGTGCTTTGGATTATTAGCCCCCAGGTGCATAAACTTACATTTATCCACATTGTGCCTCATTTGCCAAGTGGATGACCAAACGCTCAGTTTGTCCAAGTCCCCTAGCAGCCTATGAACATCCTCCATAGACTGTATTACACTACACAGCTTGGTGTCATCTGCAAAAAAATAGACACAGTGCTATTAATTCCTACCTCTATATCATTAATAAATATATTAAATAGTTGTGGGCCAATCACCAATCACGGAAGCCTGGGGTACACCACTCATAACTGGTGACCATTATGAATAGGAATCATTGATCACAACTCTCTGGATCTTTCAGACAGTTTTCAATCCAATTGCAAATTATTCCTTCCAAACCAATAGACCTTATTTAACCATGCCTTGTTATTTTAACAAGTTTAGATTAATCTGACAATTTCTATCCTTAGTAAACCCATTCTGGCTGTCACTTATTATACTATTTGATGTCACATACTCCTGTATGTAGTCTTTAATAACCATTCCAATATTCTCTCCACAATTGCAGTGATCTGTGGGGATCTTTTTACCGAGAACCCCACCTATTAGCAAGTTAGGCCCTATCTTGTCAAAAGGGCCTAACTTGCAATGACTAGAGAACCACTTTAAAAATATAATGTAACAAAAAAAAATGAAATAAACCAAGAAATAATAGTTAAAAAAAAAAATAATGCTGATAAACGGTGTTCAGGGTTTTCAGATCCAGTTATGCACATAGAGGATGTAATAATCAATGTAAAAACAACCCCCCCCCCTTCCTCTCACTGTGGTTAATGGTACTACAGGTATTCATTGTGGTTCTCTGAGTGTTTTCATGTACTGCAGTATTTCAAGTTTCAGGTAATGCAGAATTTCATTCTCTACCATAAACCTTTATATGCTGGCGTGGCCAAGTCACATTTGTCTATAAGTTTATGCGAACCCACTCTATTTATAACTTGATAAAAACCTTAGGAAAACATACGAGTGTTGTCTGGTTCATAAATTCCTCATTACGCCATTGTGATAAAATTCAAATTCTTTTTTATTCAAAACATAGATATTTTTAAAAATCAACAGTATGACAATATGAGGAAGCGGCAACGCGAAACGCGCGTTGGGGTACCGGCATCCACACAACACAGAACACGGGTAAGCTGACTTTGCCATCTCAAATCACTGCGAGAAGGGCATATGGCACTTACGGTTACCATTGATTGTTGCACTGGCACTTTACGGTATTTTTCTGATAATTTAGGTGTAGTCATTTATCCTGATTGATATTCATATATTATATACCTGTTGTTTTGTGAAGTGTGGATGCTTTTTGTGGAACTCCCGAGGGCAACATACCCTTTATTATATTTCTCTGCCATATTGTCATACTGTTGATTTTTAAAAATATCTATGTTTTGAATAAAAAAGAATTTGTATTTTATCACAATGGCGTAATGAGGAATTTATAAACCAGACAACACTCGTATGTTTTCCTAAGGTTTTTATCCCTCATATCATTGTAGAGTGGATCCAGCGTGGTGGTCACCCAGTAATTATTACTGGTGATTACCTGGCAACTCAGGTATGCAGGCACTGGAGCATATAGTGGCTCTTCTGGGCCAGGCTGCTTAGAAGCATGGTCAAGCTGTCCTCGGAGGGAGGCATTGCAACATCCCCCACCATTAGGTACCTTAGTGGCTGGTGGAGCGCAGCCTAGCACTCGTCTGTGGTCACGGTTCTAGGTACCAGGGGAATAGGCCTCGTCCACAGCCTGGTTGTCACCAACAGATGGAAACACAAGAAAGGAGGGAGAGGCTGAAGGTGTAGAATGTTTGCCCCTGGGCCAACCCCGATGTAGAAGTAGGTATCCCTGGGTGATGGTATATGGGGCGCCCTTGATGTCTTTAGCCTTACGCAGGGATCACTCGGAGACCAGGGATGTCAACCATTAAACTTACATTTCATTCATTCAGGAACACGGCAACGGCCACAACAGCAGGAAGAATCAACTGGTTCGAGGCTGCTAGTTGAATGGTGTTCGGCAGGAGTTGCTCCCAGCCTGGTAAAGGTAGCTTCAGGCTAGAGATGAGGGGCTGCTTCAGCAGCAGCATGATGCAGACTCCTATAGGTAGGGATCTGCGGGGACCTTGTAGATCTATGGGCCGTGTGTCTGAGACAGAAGATCTTAGACACATAGGGGCATATTTATCAGGACCTCTGCGCACCCCCAGTGGCGCAGAGGCCCTGAAATAATCGCAAATGCTAGCTTATTGCTAGCTTTTGCGATTATTTTCCCCAATCCGCCACCTTCATGCCAGTGGGGCGTGAAGGGGCGTGAAGGGGGGGGGCGCGACCGGCCGAGTGGGGGGCGCGGCTGGACGGGAGTGGGCCGGCGCGGGGCGTTACTGTCCCCGCGTCTGCGCACTCGCTGCTGCCGGCGACTTTTCATACGTGAAAAGTCGCTGGCTGCGTCTTTTTCTACACCAGGCCCTGCCTGGCGTAGGATAAACGCTGCGCTACTGGCAACCCGATACATAAAGAGGCAGAAGCGTATGATAACTATCCCCCATACTCTCAATCCTCCATCTAAGGAAGAACTAGAACTTTCCAAACACCAGGGAGTTTAATCAACTCCCTTTGGGACGTAGCAAGCTCCTCATCCAACTAACACCTTTGTATAATATATGAATAACAATGTATTTGATTGGTCACCTTAACAACATTCCTTCTCATGCAGATATATTAAGCTTCTGCATTACTATTTCTAGACACTTAAGGGCTCACTGATTCCTTTTACATCTATTAGGAGCAGTATTTCGCAATACACTGCGTTGCAGGGATGTTCCAGTATCTCCTCCTCCGTTGCATCTCCCCAGCCACATTCCATTGATGCCCATGAGCTGCTCCATGTGTCACCCTGAGGAAAACTCCACCTCATGCTTTTCTTCTTAATCCACCAAAAGTGTCCCCTGGTTGGACAGTACAGTACCTGACCACTGGCCCGTTAACCCACCCTGCGAGTCACGTGTAGACTGGCCTGACACCTATTGTTTACATTACTTAGCAGGTGCCTGGTCATACATGATCTGCTTTGGTCACACATTTTGGTCTGGTGGCACAGTATGTAAAATGATGTGTTCAGTCTTCTGCACTCCGGGAGAAAAAAATGCCATGCCGAGGACACCCTGCTGGATGCTCAGCAGTCGACAGCGTGGCTACGGGCTGACTGCTGCACTTTGCTTGTTCTGCCAGCTGTCTGGGGTAATCACAATGCAAACAGCATGTACTAGTGATGTGAACCCAAACCTATGTAAACGCAATGTTACCGCAAATGCAATGTAAATGCAAACACAATGTAAGTGTATGTAAATATGAGGTGAACGCAAACATGTTGTAAACTATATTATCATGGGTTAGCATTTACTTCACACTTAATGTAAACAAAATGTAAATGTGATGGGAATGAAAACATAATAAAGTATATATAGTAAAGTGCATTTACAGGTAAGGTAAGAACAGAATTGAATAAGCTCCCACACTAAATGTACTCTCCTATCTGTCTTTTAAGTCAAGGGTGACAGCTGGTAAGAGGAATTAATCCATATGTTGTCCTTAATCCCATTCCTGTAAGGGAAGAGTTCATGGTACCGAAAAAAGTCCCTTTTACAATGCATACCATCAATGAACATACCATATATCACATGTTACTTAAAGTAAAATCATTACTGGAAAGGTGTGTGACAAAATGACAACTAATATATTGTGTGTGTGAGATGTTGCTGCCCCCTACAGTAACTAAATGCATTTATTTTACTTTTTGATAGAGTTGAAGAATAGTCTCTAGCACTGTGTCCCTTGCACAGTAATACACAGCATTGTCCTCTGCCTTCATGTTTTCCATTTGAAGATATAACATGTTGTTACTGTAGTCAGTGGAAATAGTGAATCGTCCTTTAATAGAATCAGCATAATATGTGCTAGCCTTATGTATCTGACACAACCACTGTAATCCTCCAGCTGGACCCTGTCTAACCCAGTGCATCCAATAGCTATCCATTGAGAACTCAGACCCTTTACATGACAGTTTGTAAGACCCCCCAGGCTTCACCACCACTGGGTCTAATGACTGGGTAAGACTGGGATCAGAATAGACACCTGAAAAATAACAAAGGAATAAATATTACAGAAGTAAGAAAACTTGACCTTGTTATCAATTTTTCATTATTCATTTGCAGTTAATCTTACATGATACAGAGAAAGCTGATATGAAAATGAACAGTGATATCTCCATAGCTGTGGATACTGTGTCTGCTTGATGACACCTGAGCTGCGATGTCTAATATATCTGCTTTCAGGAGAAGAGGTTTTACAAAAAGGAAGTGTTTGTTATTTGCATAAAATATTCAAATATTGGCACGAGTTTACATTAAAATGAATGTCAGCTGCACATGACACTCCAAACATTTGATTATTCATTATAGCTACATAAAGTGAAGAAAATAATAGTGTAATCCCTTAATGATTTTTTAAGTTTGCCCACTGACAAAGACATAAACAGTCTATACTTTTATAACATATAAAGAAATAAAGTATAACGTATAAATAAATGGGAGATGGAATCTAAAAAAAATACAGAAAATCCCATTGTATAAATTATATGCATGTATTTACATGTTGCAGTGAGAAATAAGTATTTGATCCCTCTGGCAAAATAGACTTTATATTTGGTGGCAAAACCCTTGTTGGCAGCTAATGTTTGTTTGTAGTTGATGATGAAGTTTGTGCAGAGTGTCTTTGCAGATCATCTGTATATTGATAAGAGTTTGATGCTGTTGCTTGGCAACTGGGAGCCTTAGCTCACTCCATAGGTTTTCTATAGGATTAAGGTCTGAAGACTGGCTTGGCCACTCCATGACCTTAAATCACCATAAAGTATCAACCACAAGAGAAGTCATATTCTTGTTTTAAAGGCTAGATAGAGGATATGACCAATATGGACCTGAAACACCACAATAGCATTAATAAATTCAAGTAACCAAAAAGAATTTAAGTACTTTTATATGGTACAAATAATCAAATCTTTATTAACCCCTTATCACCAATGCTAGTTTTCAGCTCATTGACCAGACTCGATTTTTCAAATATGACATGTCTCATGATAATTGGTTATAACTTCGGAACACTTTAACATATCCAGGTGATTTTGAGAATGTTTTCTCGTGACACATTGTACTTCATGTATGTTGTAAAATGTAAGTGATAAGTTTTGCATTTTGTTCTGAAAAAAAGTGAAAATTTGGCAAAAGTTTATAAAAATTCTTCATTTTCCAAGTTTGAAATGTTCGGCTTTCCCGACAGGAAGTAAAACTACCCAAAAAGCTTGATAATTAACAATTATGGAATGTCTGCTTTATGTTGAGATGATATTTTATGCATCCTCTCATTTTTGTAGGATGTTATGAGGCACAGAACTTTAGGTGCCATTTTTTTCCTTTTCATTAAAATCGCTGAAACTCACATTTTGAGGGACAACTCAGCTTTCAAGTGACTTTGAAAGGCCTAAATAATAGTAAAACCCCCAAAATTATAATTATAAAAAGTTCACCGTCAACGTATGTAAAACAACTTCTATTATGTCTATTAACACGGGTTAAAACAATATGGAAGTGCGATTTAGAAACTTTTGAATTTTTTTTTAAAATACATTAATTTAGGCCAAAACTGACCATTTCATAATAAATTAAATGATGAAACACTGCGCAACGTTTAATGCCCAATTTCTCCTGATTTGTATACAGATTTGTGTCACATTGTACAAGCTATAAATTTTAATTTTTTTGGTAATGCAAACATCTGAGGCTTATTATTTACTGGATGAGATACAATGTATAGATAGTTCATATTGGGGGTCTATATCTTATTCCTGAAATTTTGTTGACTATTTCAAGGGGGACACAAACAAAATCATCAATTTTTATTTGGGATTTTTAGCACGCCCCACCCCTCCCCCTGGTCACCGTAACATAAAAACAATATTTTATCTTTATTCTCTGGTTCACTACGATTGCGGTGATACCCCATTTATATAGGTTTTCTTATCTTTGCTCAATTTTACCGAGCAAAACACATATTGGAGAAAATCGCATTGTTTTTACTGTCGACAACTTTTCAACACTTCTGTATTTTTCTGTTGTCAGATCTGGTTGAGGGCTTATTTTTTGTGAAAAGAGTTGTTCTTTTCAGCAGTGGCGTAACTTGAATCTGCAGGGCCCCAGTGCAAAGTCTGTGACACCTTATGGGCACCTAAGCCTCCTGGGCCCGGTTGTGATCGCACCCTCTGCACCCCCTAAAGTTACGCCCCTGCTTTTCAGTCGTATCATAAGAGGGAACGTAGCTTTTATTGATCACTTTTTAGAACATTTTGTGATGGTGTTTTCTAATTTTATATTACAGGAAGTTTTCTGTGTTTTTTTTTTTACGTCGTTTACTGAGCAGGTTCAATATTGATTTAGATTTATTGTACAGATTAATATGGACGCAGTGATACCCAATATGTACATTTTTTTGTGTTTTATATGTTTTATTTACATTATATGTGTAACTGGGGAGATTACGAGACTTTTATTTTATTTATTTATTTGATTATTATTGCTGCACATGCTCAGTTACTTACAGCTGCCAGGAGGCGGAAGCGTGAAGGAGAACCGGCAGCGAGAGCTGCGGCGGGAGGACACACCAGGAGTCCAATCCACAGTGGGGACACTTACACACTGCGGTCAAGCATGCCAAGACTGTGGCGTGTAAGGGGTTAAACACCCGGGATCAGAGTTTTTCCGATCCGAGGTGTTAGTGCCGGGTCTGGGCTGTGATGCCACAGCCCAAGATCGGCACCAGACTGACCCGATGACCCTAAATGACCGACGTAGATTCCCGATAGGGAGGTCATTAAGGGGTTAATCATATTTACAATAAACAAACATAGAATAAAAACACACAATTAAAAGAGATACATACTAAAAACCAGACAGTGTGATAGTCTCTGGGCTAGGAGACAATTGTACATAAAGCCCTGTAACAAAGTCCTGGTGTCAATCACATACATTAAACAAATTTGTCAGACATGTAAGGGGGGATGGGTAAAGTAAATGCCACATGATCCAACACCCCAAAAAAAGCACCCAAAGACACTTATAAAGCTGACTATGCAATGTAAATAACCATAGTATCCACCAGAGGCCATACTCTACCAGTCCCAGTATCACACTGTCCAAATACCCAGAAGCGTCCGGAAACCCCAACATCCCGCAGCCGGTGTCACAGGTCCAGTGGCTCCTGTAGAGCGACGCGGAAGCCGCATAACATGCTCGCCGGAAATGAGGCACGAATCACCTTCCGGTCATGCGCACTGCAGCTATGGCATTATGGTGGCCATCTTGGAGATGGGCGAAATGCCACATCTTCAAAATGAATATCCTGTGGTATCAAACATGGACTATCTCCAACATGTCCTAATGCAGAGCAAATTTCTACATAAAATAATTAATCTTTATTAAACTGTGACGCCAGCTGCCGGATGACAGGGTGCCATACAATATGCCGTAATCTGTAATTATTCCCACCTGTATTTGATCTTTAAATATGTCTTTAAATATGTCTGACGAAGTAGGGTGAGAAACATATGTTGGGGTGTTTGGACAGTGTGATACTGGGACTGGTAGAGTATGGCCTCTGGTGGATACTATGGTTATTTACATTGCATAGTCAGCTCTATAAGTGTTTTGGGGTGCTTTTTTTGGGGTGTTGGATCATATGGCATTTATTTTACCCACCCCCCTTACATGTCTGATGAATTTGTGCAATGTATGTGATTGACACCAAGACTTTCTTACAGACTTTTTGTACAATTGTCTCCCAGCCCAGAGACTATCACACTGCCTGGTTTTAAGTATGTATCTCTTTTAATGGGGTGTTTTTATTCTATGTTTGTTGATTGTAAATATGATTAATAAAGATTTGATTATTTGTACCATATAAAAGCAATGAAATTCTTTTTGGTTGCTTGAATTTATTAGTGCTATTGAGTTACTCACTCCATGACCTTAATGTGCTTTTTGAGCTATGTTGCCTTGACTATATGTTTTGTCTTGCCGGAAAACCTTGTCACAACACATTTTTATGGCAGGATGGAGGGTGTCAGTCAGGATTCTAAAGTACATGCCTCCATCCATTCTCCCATTGTGGTAAAGTAGTCTTGTGCCCTTAGCAGAGAAACACCCCCAAAACATAACATTTCCACCACCACGCTTGAGGGGACAGTGTAAGTCATAGGCAGCATTTATCTTCCTCCAAACAGGGATAGTGCAGTCAATGCCAAAAGCTTGCAATTTGTCTCAAACGGCGCCTTCTTTCAATCACTTCCAGAATTATCCAGGTGTTCACTGGCAAACTTCAGACGGTCCTGCACATGTGCCTTCTTGCACGATTTTAAATCAATGGTTTTCTTGGTGACTCTGGCCCCAGCTGTATGGTGCCATTGCACCAACATTTGTCTCCTTCTCAGCCAGCGTCTTGCTTATGGTTTTGTAACCCATTCCAGTATTGTCCAGGTCTATGATTTTGTCTCTGACATCCTTCAGGGCAGCTGAGTGGGTAGCGCTTCTGCCTTGCAGCACTGGAGTCCTGGGTTCTAGTCCCACCCAGGTCAACATATGCAAAGAGTGTGTTTGCATGGGTTTCCTCCAGGTACTCCAGTTTCCTCCCACACTCCAATACACACTGGTAGGTTGTTTAGATTGTGAGCCCCATGGGGACAGGGACCAATTTGACATGCTTTTTGCAGCGCCGCATAATCTGTGTGCACTATATAAATAAAGAATTATTATTATCCTTAGAAAGCTCTTTGTTCTTGCCCATCTTGCCCACCACGCGCCAGATTCAAGCACGAACACCATCCCCAGACCAACTGATCTTCCTGCTTTTGGGATCTACACCCAGCCTAATCTTACCACCTTGGCGCATAAGTACCCACCTCGGACCTGATGAAGGGGGTAGACCACCCCCGAAACGCGTAGTCCTTCCATATACTAATAAACCTTACCCTGAACCTTACAACCTGTGTCGGACCTATTTGGGCAGCGCGTCTTACACCAACCCGGGCTTTTCTAAACTTTACATCTACGTGATCACCATGTAAGACAACTGTCTGTAAAGCAGGTAACAGTTATCGCCCTAGGCTACAATAAACAGCTATAACAGTTATCACAGGTGTCTGCAATTAAACTTAATTGTTAATCCTGGTTCTTATGACAACTCAACATTTTTTAAATCCAATTGTCATAGAGACAAAAAAAAATTTGGCTGGGCTTACAATTATAAAATACACATTTCTGACTTGCATACCAATTCAACTTAAGAACAAACCTACAGAACCTATTGTGTATGCAACCCTGGGACTGGCTGTAATACTTTTCTGCACTCTATTTTCTGTAAGATCAATTGTACAGTCCATGATGGCACTCACTATATTCAAATTTATGTCACTCCCTTTTTGTGAGGCTAGTTTATCCCGCACTTTATGACTGTATAGGACACATCCACAATATATAAAGAGAGCCTGCGTCCTCATTATAGTATTTGTACATTCAAATAAAGAATCAAGGTAAATTTTGTTTAAAAAAGACGGCGAGCAATATGACCTGAAAACTTTTTAACTTGTACAATACCATGATCCATAGTATCCAAGATACTGTCTTAAAGTTTCTACAAGGTAGTCCCTGGGTTACATACAAGATAGATTTTTACGTTGAATTTGTATGCCAGTTGGAACTGTATATTTTATATTTTCAACTCCAGCTAAATTTTTTTTGGTCTCTGTGACAATTGGATTTTAAAAAAGTTAGTTTGTGTTAAGAACCAGGATTAACAATAAAACTTACCGTATTTTCCGGACTATAAGGCGCACTTAAAAGCCTTGGATTTCCTTGGAAATCCAAAGTGCGCCTTATAGTTCGGTGCGCCCTATATGAGGGCAGCGGACCCTACTTACATAGGTCCCCGCTACCGGAGACAGCAGATCTCCAGCGGGAACTGCAGACCATGCGGCACGAACAACTTCTGCCGCGTGGTCTGCAGTTCCCGCTGGAGATCTGCTGTCTCCGGTAGCGGGGACCTATGTAAGTATGCTATTCTCCACCTCACCTTCCCCGCTCACCTTCCCCGCGTTCCGCGTCTCTTCTCGGCGTCGCGTCCCGTCGCGTCCCGTCGGGTCTCCGCTCCGCCCCCGGACCTCCACCACGCCCCCGACCCTGCGCCTTATAGTCCGATGCGCCTTATATATGGAATTATTACATATATAAGGCGCATCGGACTGTTGCGCCTTATATTCCGGTGCGCCTAATGGCCCGGAAAATACGGTAATTGAGGACACATTTGATAACTGTTATAGGTGATTATTGTAAGGCTTAAGTACAGTAAATTACCAACATCCAGAGGTCCGTTTGTAACTAGAGGTCATCTGTAATTTAAGCATGTGGTTTAAATCATCACAATTGCATTCTCTTGAAAAATGTCAAAATGCATATTCAGGCAGTCCCTGGGTTACATACAAGATAGGTTCTATAGGTTTGTTCTTAAGTTGAATTTGTATGTAAGTCGAAACTGTATACTATATAATTGTAGATCCAGACAAATTTTTTTTTTTGTCCCAGTGACAATTGGAGTTTCAAAATTTTTGATATAATTTGTATATGGGAAGTAAATACTGAATTTTGTATACACTGTATTATATATTATATATGAATTTGTAATAAACCACATTATTTATATGTTGTGATTGATAGTGTGCTTGATAATGCCTTTTTTGAAAAGGTGAATCATTGCCTCCATGTGAACACTGATGCAATAAAGAAATAATCTTTTTGGGAGTCCTGCTTCACACTTAAAGTATTTAACAGATTAATCATAACGGATCCAGTCTGGACCTCCAACTATACATTGTAAAATTAAAGTAAAAATTGGGAACAGGCCACCTTCATGCCAAGTTTTCTATAGAGATCTGCTTCATTTTTTTCCCAGATCAACTGGTTCATCAAAGTTTCACATACGTAAAAACATGTCCATAAATCCTTTACTTTTGTAGTTAGCATTGAGTGTCCTGACTTCTGACATCTGCTGTTGTGATAAATAGTGACAGATGAGGTTCTTGTTTCATGTATAAATCAGTTTCTATCAGTGTGTCTCTTGCACAGTAATACAGAGCACTGTCCTTAGTCTTCATGTTGGTCATTTGTAGATATAACATGTTCTTACTGTTATCTCTGGAGATGGTGAATCGGCCTTCAATTGCATCAGCATAGTATGTACTGCCTAACCACTGTAATCCTCCACCAGGAGCCTGTCTCACCCAGTGCATCCTGTGGTCACTCACAGAGAATCCAGACCCGGTACACGAGAGTGTGAGAGACCCTCCAGGCTTCACCATCAATGGGTCTGAGGACTGGGTGAGACTGGCATCAGAATAGACACCTGGAAAAACAGAAAACAAATTGTGTTGTTGAACACCTGACTCTTACAAGACAATATCTACAATCATTGTAGTTTATAATATCTGTGTCTAATATTACCAGAGAAACTGAGAACTAATGCAAGTAGGATGAGTGATGCTTCCATAGCTAAATATATTATGATGATTACAATTGTCACGGCATCTTATTTATATAATGGCTGATGTCGAAGTTTTACAAACAGGAAATCTGTCACTATTATTTGCATACCTACTATGCATGTCTATGTTTTATATGCAATATAGTCCTATTAACAGGTTAATTTATTAACAGGTTCCCTCAACAAGACATTTTTTTAAAGCAGAATTCCACTGATCCATCTATTGTAATCCTTCTGTAATATGCAAAGGAAAGCTGTGCATATTCACACAATTACACTTCACAAACACCAATACAACGGTCTCACCTCACTGATCCCACTAATATTTGGCCTGTCCTTGGATCCCGCGTCAGTATCTTATTTTTGGGTTTGTATACTGTATGTGAATACTCAGCAAATCAATTGCTGAGGCAATTTGTTGCACAGGAAAATTTATTTTTATACCAAATATTGCAAATATTGTAACGCAAAACAAAAATGGTAAAGCTCACCCTCAGAAAGATCCCTTTTTCAGTCCAATATCTGAAAAAGGTGCAAATAGGATGACCTGACGTACTGCACGGAAGTAATATGAGGAAATTCAAAAAGTTGTATCTCAGCACCTTGAGTAAAATCTAAAATGTTTTTATTGAAAATAATTTAACCCCTAAACGACCTGGCCCTTTTTTGTTTTTGGGTTTCCATTTTTCACTCCCCACCTTCAAAAATCTATAACTTTTTTATTTTTCCATGTAAAGAGCTGTGTGACGGCTTGTTTTCTACCTAACAAATTGCACTTCATAGTGACGGAATTTAATATTCCATGCCATGCACTGGCAAGTGGTAAAAAAATTCAGTGCAGTGAATTTCAAATGCTGTGAAATTGGTGAAAAGAATGCATTTGCACCATTTTCTTGAGGGCTTGGATTTTACATCTTTCACTGTGAACCACAAATTACATGTCTACTTTATTCAGTGGGTTTATCTGCAGTTAAAGCTGTCTTTGGGTCGGCTGCGAGTGCATGGAGATAGCTCACGGGCTTAGCCCTCTCCATAGCCGGTAAGTCTTTTCTGCATATTGAGCAAAGATTTACCGTTAACACCCCCGATCAGTGCTAGCATCCTGTATCCCAAACTCAGCATGTCAATTAAGTTCCAGTTTGCAACGTTCAAGCCGGGAGATGCAAGCAGCACTCACTGCGAGTGTGATGCGAGTTTATCGCATCACACTCGCAAGTGTGGAACGGCCTTAGTGAATCGCGGCACAGTGAATTATCATCGGACAATGCATTTTCTGTGAACTCTGGTGACCCTGTGAGTAAATGTGCCCCACTGTCCTATTTTGGGAGAAACATGCTTCTTTAATATTCCTTTACTATTAGGCTACTGGCCAATTTTCTCTTTTCATAAATCACATGTTGAAGGGCTAAAATAATGCACTCAAGCTCAACTCAGATATCATGTATCAGATCATCTCCAGGCATACCACTAGGGGGTGTGAGAGAGCTGTGTATGTAATGTGTATCTTTGTATATTGGCACACCTGTTACAATAACTAAATAATAACTCGCTGTCCACTATACAGGCAGTCCCCTACTTAAGAACACTCAACTTACATACGACCCCTAGTTACAAACGGACCCCTGGATATTGGTAATTTATTGTACTTTAGTCCTAGCTACAATGATCAGCTATAGCAGATATACAAACTCAACTTAAGAACAAACCTACAGACGCTATCATGTATGTAACCCGGGGACTGCCTGTACTTACAGTTGGCTTGTGCAGTAACCCTAGACTGAATGAAGAAATGCCATTCTTCCATAAGTGCTTATCAGTACTTTATTCTATAAACACTTGTATCTCAGCCATTATCTTACATGTTTTGTATCTCCCACTTTATCAAGGAGGGTCTCCTCAGAGGTGCTAAAATCAATCTCTGGCAATAATCACCAGTTCTGCTTAAAGGGGTTTCTCCACAAAAGAAAATTCTCAAATTTCAATCCTCTAGTGATTAAAGATGATTTTTTAACCCCTTACTTTACAATTTTACTCAGTTTATTGCTGTTTTAGCTCCTAACACTTATGGTAAATGTAAATTCCCATGGTGTGGGCAAGGACTCTCTAAGCAGACACATAATGATCCATCTAATTCTGTAGCTGACAATGTGGTTTGATTATTACAAGTACAACGTCCCTGCCAATGCGCATGGCAGAGGAGTAGTTGCGAATAAGCCCTTTTACTATAGAGATAATAGAGATAATAGAGATAATTGAGCAGCGGTAGATTCTGCCTGGATATGCAAGGGTTAAGAATGTTAATGTTATCATCCAAAGATATGCCTCAATGCACTTAATTGTGAACTGGAGTGTGATGGGAGGAGTAGACCACCTGACCAGGGATTAACTAAACCCTTAGTCTGGGGAGGAGTTAGCTCTCTTCAGGGCCAGCTCTGCTAGTGAGCAGATCTCTTGGGAATCCAGCTTCTGACAAAGAAGCACCACCTCAGAGCACATGCTCTGACCACAGGCCTCCTAGGCCTCAGAAACTACACACAGAGTGACCCAGGACAAACAGGACAAAGGTGCAGCTTCCAGCATTGGACACAGCTACATCCCAGTCTGCCCTTGCATCCAGGCTGGTGACACAACTCCTGAGGTTCCTTCTCCAAGATCACTCCAGTACTGCACTTGTACAGAATCGTTTGGCGTGTTGTTACCGTTGGTTCGAATAAAGAACTGTAAGTTACTCTTATGCACAACATTGCCTCCGTCTGGTCCCTGCTACGGCCACTATATCTGCCTCTCCCTCTATATCATTTCTTGCCAACACCACCTGCTGGAGACCTGCCAAGCTGTAGGACAGCCCGCCGGTCCCCATACCAAGCACTGTGGCACTAGCGTGCCTAGGCCACAACCGCCAGCCACTCCGGTATTCTGGGCCCCGGCTGCCTCCAGGCCCCAAGAAAAGGCTAAGCCCCGGTGGGGGATGTTGCACAAGGTTTATATACACTTTTATCTTCGGAACATTGTACTAGTATCTGGCACATATAAAGAGAGATGAGATAGATCAGAGATGAGATGATGAGATCCATAAGATGCACATTACACATAATGACACAGTTAGCTCTGCTACATTTCTGCTAGACACACTGCTAGATCTGATGTGCCACCCTTCCCCTCCCCAGATAAAGAACTTATCTGCCTGTAGCTTGTAGGTATCCTCCACTGTGATGTGCTGTTTGCCAGCAGAAAGTCAGTGAGTGTGAGCTCTTCCTGGAATGCAAGGGGGAGGGGACTAGAGGCAGGGAGCAGAGGGAGAGAGAAGCTCTGTGAAGCCTTAGGCAAGATGGCTGCAGACCCTAAAGTCAAAAGATACAGGGTTGGAAACCAGGGGCAACTGACATCAGGGCCGGTTCTAGACAAAGTGGGACCCTGGGCAAAACTAAAAGTGGGGCCTCAAAATAAAACTATTTAATGACCAGTGACAGTCAGCAAGAGGCTCCCTTTAGTATGGTAAAACAAACATGGGATAATTTTATAGGAGATAAATACATGGATGATAGGGAGATTAATGAGCAGCACGGTGGCTCAGTGGTTAGCACTACAGCCTTGCAGCGCTGGTCAACATCTGCAAAGAGTTTGCATGTTCTCTCGGTCTTCGTGTGGGTTTCCTCTGGGTCCTCAGGTTTCCTCCCACACTCCTAAAATTACTGGTAGGTTGAATAGATTGTGGGCCCCATTGGAGACAGGGTCTGATTTGGCAAGCTCTGTGCAGTGCTGCGTAATCTGTGTGCTCTAAAGAATTATTAGTTATTATTATTATGTTAGAAGATATATATGAAAGATGAAGAGAAATAGAAGATTGATTAATAAATAGAGAAAAAATGAGATATGTAAATGGTCAGATTGTAGGAGATGATAACTAAACAGATAGATGATAAGAATCTTTACCCGGGAATTCAACCAAGGGGTATTAACCCTTTCACTGCCCGGCATTTCGGGATATTTTATCGTGTTATGAACAGAGCAATTTTTACAATTTTGACGTTTAAAATTTAAAATTGAAATTACAGCAAATAGAATTAAAAGAAAAACCCAACAAACAGTATAATTTTTGAAATCAGACACTTGCCCTATTTTCAAAATTGCATTAAAGAGTTTATAGACATAGGCGCCTTCATGCAAGTTTGATTCAAACTGAAACATTTTATTAAAAAAACCTAAAATTTGACTTTGATGTAAAAAAAATGTGCTAAACTTGTAATACCTAGATATCTGCTTTTCAGCTAGAAATTTTAAGACAGTCACAACCTGCAAAATATATCAATAAAACAGGTTAAAAAGTAAAGGCACCATAAATCCTATATAATTTTGAAAGCAGACAACCAGGCAATGAATTTGGCAATTAACATGTAAAACATGTATTTGGATGTACAAATCCAGAATACTTATGTAAAGAAAATATATTTTCCTAAAACAGTAAGATGTGAGGAGATCATACACACCCCACGCGTGTATATTCACCAAAATATGCAGCAAAGGGAACATTAAATCCATAGGAGCACCAGACAATCTTTGCAGAAAATTGCACTGAGCGTCACCCAGTTATATTGTTGTATGCTCTCTTACACAATGGTAACATAAATATATAACTAAATATCTATACACCAAACTAACAAGTAACCAAGCAGTGGCGTAACTACCGCCGTAGCAGCCGTAGCGGTTGCTACGGGGCCCGTGAGGTTCAGGGGCCCGGGGATGCACGCTCCCTGCAGTGCTTTGCCACGGGGTAAGTGGTCCGGGGCTGCAGTGCCGGATCGTGCCCCCGGGCCCCTCCCTCTCTATGCATCTACACGTCTCCTGAGCCCGCCCGCCCACGCAGCTCTTTCCGGGATCCCTGCCTGCTCAGATCCTTGACCCGCCCCCCAGCCACCTCTCTGACCCGCCCCCCTCATCTCCCTGACCTGCCCGCTCATCAGCCTGCAGGGCGGCACAGTTGATTCTCTGCCCCCCCTTCCCCCGCTCGGCCCCCCCTTCCCCCGCTCGCCCCCCCCTTCCCCCGCTCGGCCCCCCCTTCCCCCGCTCGCGCCCCCCCTCCCCCGCTCGGACCCCCCCCCCCCGCTCGCGCCCCCCCCCCCCGCCGTCTGAATGCATCTGGACACCCACCTGAACACGTGCCTGAACACCCAGACAGTCCCCAAACTTCCTAAAAGGTAAGTATATACAGATGTATTTATCTGTATGTATATATGTATTTATCTGTATGTATATATGTATTTATATGCATATACTGTGTACATATGTATATACAGTGTATGTGTATATACAGTGTATATACAGTGTATATACTGTGTATATATTGTATATATACTGTGTATATACGTGTATATGTGTATATATTGTATATATACTGTGTATATGTGTGTATATGTGTATATATTGTATATATACTGTGTATATGTGTGTATATACTGTGTATATGTGTATATATTGTATATATACTGTGAATATGTGTGTATATACTGTGTATATTTGTATATATACTGTGAATATGTGTGTATATACTGTGTATATGTGTATATATTGTATATATACTGTGAATATGTGTGTATATGTGTATATATTGTATATATACTGTGAATATGTGTGTATATGTATATATATTGTATATATACTGTGAATATGTGTGTATATGTGTATATATTGTATATATACTGTGAATATGTGTGTATATACTGTGTATATGTGTATATATTGTATATATACTGTGAATATGTGTGTATATACTGTGTATATGTGTATATATTGTATATATACTGTGAATATGTGTGTATATACTGTGTATATATTGTATATACTGTGTATACATAAATATATATATATATATATATATATATATATATATACTGTTTATGCATATTCCGTATATATATATATATATATATATTATATATATATATATATAATATATATATATGTAAATCCTATGTATATGTGTATATATGAATCTACTATGTATACATGTATGTACTGTGTATAAATGCATTGAAGCAAATACTGTATTTTTACATGCATGTATTTATATTAGCATATATATATATATATATATATATATATATGATGTGTGTTTTTGTATGTGGTAAGTATGTATGCTGTATATACTGAATGTATGTGTATATTCTGTATGTATATGCAGCATGTGTGTATATGGTGTTTTTATTCTGCATGTATGTGTATATATGGTCAGTGTATACTGTATTTGTGTATGTATGTGTATATATATATATATATATATGTGTGTGTGTGTGTTGTATATGTATATAATGTGTATACTGTATGAGTTTGTATATACTCTGTGTATTAGTGTATAAATGTATATGAGTGCATAAATGTGTGTATAAGTGAATGCTTGTATGTATAAGGGTGCGAGTATACGAGAGTAGAACTTTATGTGTGTATATAAAGGTGTGTATATATCAGTGTATAAATGTGTGTAATTGTATAAACATGACTGTATAGGGGTACCTTCCCAAGAACATATGGGGGATGTATATCTGGCCGCAGATTTGCTGCCGGATATACTTCCCCCATAAGCTTCTATACGCCTGGGCTCGGCACGGTGAGCACAACGAGTACTCACTGTTTTGAGCAAAAGAGAGAGAGCGTGCTCTATCTATGGCCGTAAGAACGACCATGCAGCTCTATTCTCTATGGAGAGGGGAGGGGTGAGCCGCGCTCACCTCTCCTCCTCTCCAGTGCGCCCGACGTGTGCCTGCCATATATATATTTTAAGGGGAAGGGGGGCCCCATGCAGAAATCTGCTATGGGGCCCAGCCTCTCCTAGTTACGCCCCTGTAACCAAGTAACATATAAAGTGAATATTTCCATTATCTGTGAGGTGCAGCAGCTCCTGTGTGCAGCAAATTCTCCCTGTAGCCTGATGGCTAAGAATCTGGAGGGGGCTACACTTCAGAGGGCAATATCTTTGGCTCTGTGACACATAGAACCTCACTTCTTTTTCCCTATGAAAGAAGAGAGTCTGCCCTTTTATACGAATCTAAATTTGTGTTTTTCTAACTGTCAGGAAAACTGAGATATTAACTGTTAAACTGCTGTCGAAAGTAATATTTATATATGAAAATGGCACCTGATATTCTCACTTTAAACCTGAATATCTCTGGATCCATGGCACCTAGAAACACAATTCACCCTGGGCAATTGCCCACTTTGCCTACCCATAGCGCCGGCCATGACTGACATTGTGTACACCAGAGACAGGTTGGAATTTTATCTGTGAAATGCTGTATTTTTGTTAATAACAGTGCATTGGAAAATGTGTTATTTTGTTATCCTGAGTATATTTAAGAAACTTTGTCTTTGTGGGAATACCCCTTTGTTAATACTTAGTGGCTATAAACACTGTCTTTGTTTCATCAAGCCTACAGCACCAACCTCCTATAATTCATCAAGGTTTGTAAGCATTATCTTATTCTTGTTTTCATAATTGTCATAAAAGTTGATTTTAGAAAGAAGGAGGCCATCGATAACAAATATAAGAAAATTACCACAGTCACGGTGCCTGGATCTTTGAGTAAGTGCCCCAGGTTTATAATATTAACCTAGCACCTCTGTGATCTGGCTTTACAGGCCGTTACACTACTTCCTCACCACTTGCACTTCCTGCTGTAATCTTATTAGCATAATTTTAAAACTTGATTTTAGAAGTAAAGAGGCCATGGATAACAAATATTACCACAGTCACTGTGCCTTGATTTACAAGTAAGTGCCCCTGTTTTATCATGCCTGATTTTGATGGTAGACTCCCTTTAACCCCTTGACGCTTTGCACCGTAGCTGTACAGCACAGAGGTGCGGGAGGTGGATGAAGAGGGCTCACGGGCTGAGCCCTCTTTAACCCCTTAAGGACGCAGCCATTTTACAGCTTAAGGCTCAGTCCCATTTTTTGGATTCTGACATGCGTCGCTTTATATGGTTATAACTTTTGAACACTGTTACTTATCAAAACGATTCTGAGATTGTTTTTTACCCACATGTTGTACTTCATTTTAGTGGTAAATTTTGGCTGATAAGTTTTGCGTTTATTTACAAAAAAAAAGAAAATATGATGAATTTTCTGAAAAATTTGCCATTTTTGAAATTTGAAATCATTGCGTTTTCAGGCAGATAGATGTACCACCTAAATAAATTGCTGAATAACATTTCCCATATGTCTACTTTACATTTTCACTATTTCTGAAATGTCTGGATAATTTATTTTGATGTCACGCGGCTTACAAATAGAATATCGCTTTTCCGGATTTTCAGAATTGACTATTTTGGGGATAAATACAGTTTTGAATGAAAATTTACATATTTAGCATCAAAACCCCCCATATAACCAACCCAATTTCAAATCTGCATCCCTCAAGCTATCAGAAACAGATTTTACGAAGATTGTTAACCCCTTGAGATCTTCATAGTAATTACATCAAAATGGAGGCGAAATTTTGAATAGTCAAATTGTGCTGGTTATACATTCATTTAGCCCTAAAATTTACACATTTCCAAAAGATAAAAATACAAAACCCACCATACAATTTGTTCTACAATTTCTCCCGAGTGCAGAGACCCCCCACATGTGGCCGTGACTTGTTTTATGGGCACACAGTGAGACGCAGAAGGGAAGGAGCACCCTGCAGCTGCCAGGATTTTACTTTCCTCATTGGCCTCTTTTGAAGGCTGTAAAATTTTCGCTTTTACGCTATTAGGGCCATGTGACGGCACTTTTTTTGCGGGATGAGATGCTTTTTCCAATGTTACCATTTTGGGGTTGGTATCACCTATTGTTGAAAATTTAGGAACTTCTTTTTGAAAGCAGGAGTAGAAAAGCATCAATTCTCTACTGTTTTTTTTACTTTTTTTTTTGTGGCGTTCACCGTATGGACTAATAATCATATTATCTTCATTCTATGGGTCGATACGATAACGGGGATACCAGACACGAATATATTTTCTTGCGTTTTACTAAATTTGTAAAATAAAACCCTATTGTGGGGAAAAGTCTATCATTTTTGTATTGCCATCTTCCAAGTGGCATAACTTTGTTACGTTTTTGGCTACGGAGCTGGTTGATGGCTTGTTTTTTGCGGGACACGTTGTACTTTGCACCAGTATCATTCTAGAGTACATATGTTTTTTTGATCACTTTCTATAGCATTTTTTGTGGGATTGAATAGGTAAAAATCATAATTTTTGGAGGGTTTATAACAGTTTTCTTTTACGGCGTTCATCGTGCAGGTTCAATAATTATTTATTTTTATTCTACGGGTTGTTACGGACGCGGTGATACTATATATGTGGGGTTTGTGTTATGATTTAGACTTTTTTTTAGTTATATGTCTCTTTATATGTTTTGGGGCTTTTGGGCATTTTTGGTGATTTATTACTTTATTTTTTTATTGAATAATTTTTTTTTTTACTTTTTCACTTTCTCCACCATGGGAAATGAACAAGCAATCATCTGATTGCTTGTTCATAATAATACCCTGCAATACTTATGTATTGCAGGGCATTATCAGTGTCAGCCTATGCACTTGCATAGGGTGGCACTCTGCCAGTAAGATGACGTCACAGACGCCATCTTACCGGCAGTTCCTGCAGGTAACACTGGGGTCCAGATCGGACCCCAGTGATACCGTAGCAATGATCAGTGCCCCCCGAAAATGATTCGGGGGGGGCGATCGTGGGGGAAAGACACCCCAGATGCATGTTAGATGCCGCGGTCGCGATGACCGCGGCATTTAACGGGTTAATCACCCGCGATCAGAGACAACTCCGATCGCGGGTGTTACACTGGGGTGCCGGCTATCAGTCACAGCCGGCACCCCGTGTTTCCCGATGCCGGTTCGGCTCAAATCTTGAGCTGAACCGGCATCGGCTCAGCGTCCGATATATCGGACGCTGAGCGCTAAGTCACTGAGCTCAGCGTCCGATATATCGGACACTGAGCGTTAAGAGGTTAAACCCCACTTGTGTATGTTGCATATTGCAGCAAACCCCCACCGCTAATAACCACGGTCGAGGCTTGCACCGATCGTGGCTACTAACTCCCCGTTGCCGCCAGCAAAGCTGCCTGCGGCATTTAAAAGATGGATCTGAATGTCGTTCCCCCAGCGCGATCGGTTTCTATGACAGCCTTTGTCAGACTAGAGGCTGTCTGGTTTCTGCAGTTTTGTTACAATGAGCAGGCTGTTCATCGCAATGTATGCTGTGCAGAAATTCCATATACTGCAATAAACAGTAAAAGTCACAGACACAATGGGGGAGATTTACTTACCCGGCCCATTCGCGATCCAGCGTCGCGTTCTGTGTGGTGGATTCAGGTCTTCCGGCGATTCACTAACGTAGTTCCTCCGCCGTCCACCAGATGTCGCTGCTGCACTGAAGTTCCCCGAGGTCCGCCAGAATGCACAAGCCTATACCTGGTATTTTTTTTAAAAAATGCGGCGGTTTTTCTGAATCTGTCGGGTTTTTTGCCCCCGATTTCCGTCGCGTGCATGCCGGCGCCGATGCGCCACATTCGATCGTGTGCGCCAAAATCCCGGGGCAGTAAAGGGAAAATCGGCGCAAATCGGAAATATTCGGCTAACACATCGGGAAAACGCGAATCGGGCTCTTAGTAAATGACCCCCAATAGGT
The DNA here is from genome assembly GCF_040894005.1 of Engystomops pustulosus. Taxonomy (NCBI): domain Eukaryota; kingdom Metazoa; phylum Chordata; class Amphibia; order Anura; family Leptodactylidae; genus Engystomops; species Engystomops pustulosus. Next base: position 101,501,839 of record NC_092411.1, on the reverse strand, counting down.
ATTGCAGTGTCCCAAAATGCACAATCTATCAAAATATATGGTGAACCACATAACGGAAAATAGCGCACAAATGTCTGAAACACGATTTTTACACCATTATACATCACATAAAAAATGGAACAAAAAGTGACCAAAATGTCGCACAGACCACAATTTGGATTTTTTTTTGCAGCTTCCCAGTACACGGCATGGACTAATAAATAATGTGACGGAGAAGTAAAATTTGTTATGCACAAAATAAGCCCTCATACAGCTCTGTTCTTAAGATATTAATTTAATTTTGTTTCGGCTACATTCACACGGCCGTATGGGGGGGTGGATGGGGCGTATATACGGCCGACGTATATACGCCGTATATACGCCCACCGTACCGTTCTGTAGCCGGGAGACAGATAGGACATGTCCTATCTTTCACTGTAATACGGCGCCGTGCGCCATACATCGCAATGGAGGGTACTACAGTTATCAGTTATGTAAAGTTGCCTAAAGAGGTTCCATTCATTTTAGAAATCTTGCTGCCTTTTCAGAGATCTTAACTTGGATTATATATATAAATAATATGTATTCTGATTTTAATACCGGTTTATGTAAAATCCAATAACCTACAACTCTCACAGATATAAGCACTCTCTTATCTGCAGTAGAAGTAAAGCTACATTCATAAGTTCATGTAATTACAAGAGTCCATCGCAGTCCAAGTGGTAAAATGCAGTGAAAGTCCATAAATAGTCACAATGAGCTTCTGTAACATATTGGGTGATTAGAGATCCATCTCTAAAACCCCCATTTTCACTAAACATTGTGGCACTGATCCTCTGTCATGTCAGAGAAGTTATAGATACAAATTAATTTATAAAATATAATGATTAATTAATTATTCTGTATATATTGTTTCTATGGTGGATTCTTTTCAATACGGGTTTGAGGCTGAATGGATTATCCTGGTATTTTATTAAAATTTTCTATATTTTTGGTATTGTCTGAATTAGTAAAATTAATCTACAATGGTTTTCTTTTTTTCCTTCAGGTTCGGTAAACTCTCTTACTGTTTGCTGCCACCTACAGTCACTGAATGCAATTGGTAAGGTTTTTGAAAAGGGACATGAAATAGTTTTTATCACTGTGTCCCTTGCACAGTAATACACGGCATTGTCCTCAGTCTTCATGTTGGTCATTTGTAGATATAACATGTTATTATTGTAGTCAGTAGAGATGGTGAATCGGCCTTTAATTGTATCAGCATAGTATGTGCTTCCAGAATGTATCCTGCATAACCACTGTAATCCTCCACCAGGAGCCTGTCTCACCCAATCCATCCAATAACCACTCATGGAGAATTCAGACCCTTTACATGACAGTTTGTGAGACTCTCCAGGCTTCACCATTACTGCGTCAGATGACTGGGAAAGGCCAGCGTCAGAATAGACACCTGGAAAAAGAGACAACCATACAGTGTAAGTCATTGATTTAAACGCAACACAACGTTTGTAATCAAACAATAACTTAATAATAATCTATCCTGATCTTGTTTTACCTGCCAAACAGAAGACTGATATTAACAAAATGAATGATGTCTCCATGACTGCAAATGATGATGAGATTGACAATAACTTGGAATGTCCTTTTAATATAACTAGTAGCATAAGGAGCAAACTAACAAACAGGAAGCGTGTCTCCATTATTTGCATGACACAACTATAAATTTACACTCACTTATAAAGAACTACAGGCATGTCCTCCCTAGCTTACTAGCTGGCTGACAATGTGTGTCAGCCAAACAATAGTGTTTTGTGAGATTGTCTCGTAAAGCGAGATCCCATGTGGGTCTATATTTCGCTAGCGGTCGTGTTGTGATTTGTGGACTTTTAAGCTTTTTGAAATTTTATGTTTCTCTATTACATTAAGTATTTTCTTAAAAAAAAATTGAACCAACATCTTTATTTGTTGTGCTACCAGAAGAGAATTAACATTTTAATTTTAGTTAGAGTTAATGTGACAAAGAGTGACAATGGTTTTGTTTTATTGTATTGTACTTGATGTTTTAAATTATCAAATAAGCAAAATAGAAATAAATAATTCATATTGATGTATAATATGTGCAGTCTCAGAAACACAGTGGGACTATAGTGATGTTTTGCATTTGTGTGTGGGATTTTCATTTTTTTTTTCAATAATATTTTATTTTCTTTTACATCTACCTCATGCTCATGTGGGCAATGAAGAGCCCATATGGGCTTTTTATCATCTTTGTTTTTTTTTCAAGGGTCATTATATTTTTTTAGAGCTTGGTCCTACTGAAACATTCTGTGGTACTCAGGTGGGCCTGTCCTGCCCTGGACATAACCTCCTTTATTGGCAGAGATCTTGAGTAGAGCTATACTGCGTCTCAGAGGACACAGTAGAGAAAACATGAAGCTGTGAATTATCCTTTTTTTTCCTAGTCAAAGATCGTCTTTTACAATCAGTGCAGGAGCTGGAGAAAACTACAGTGACGCTAAAATACATTGCTGCTGAGTTACTACGGCATGTACTACCCACTATATGAAGTTTGAGGGTAGCCCTATAAGAAGCAGCAACAGCAAAACTGATGTTTATCTTGAATATATACATTTAATCTACAGAAAGTACAGTGTTCTGGTACCTCAGGAACGCAAATGCATAATGGCAAAAACAACATCATCAAAATCTGCCCTTCAAAAGCTCAATGGCTCCTTCCATTCTGTAATAGGTTCAGGGGGGTCAAGGACAAGAGGTGCACAGGGAGACCGATTATTCTTCAAAGGTTTTACTAGTGTTAAAGGAAACCTACCACTTGAAGTGGCAGGTTTCCGATGGCAATACCGGGCACCAGCTCAGGGTGAGCTGGTGCCGGAGCTTATTTTAGTTAGTGTTTTAAACCGCGGTATCTTTTTAAACTTTATAGCCGGCGCAGGCAGGTACGCGCTCGGCGCTTACCGTGCGCGCGGCTACATAGGAAGTGAATGAGAGCCGCGTGCATGGTAAGCGCCGAGCGCGTACCTGCCTGCGCCGGCTATAAAGTTTAAAAAGTGTTTTAAACCGCGATACCGCGGTTTAAAACACTAACTAAAATAAGCTCTGGCACTAGCTCACCCTGAGCTGGTGCTCGGTATTGCCATCGGAAACCTGCCACTTCAAGTGGTAGGTTTCCTTTAAATGGACTGTACAGGTAATCACAACGCATTTCGGTGATCCGCGTCCTCTTTTTCAAGTGAAATTAAAGTTCTGTTGGTCAGTAAAAAAGGCAGAAGACATGTATGTAAAAATAAAGCTAGATAAGTAGATGGGAGTGGATAAATATATAAATAATTGTATAAGTTTGTATACTGATAAGTGTGATTGGCAGCTTGCGGAGTATACAAGTTTGATGAGTTTATAAAATTGTATAAATCCACGTGTATGTATATGACTTTGCTTGCATGCAAACTATTGGCGAGTACATTCAAAAGCCAACAGGGGACCAAAAAAGCACACAATTGGTTAAGGCAAATATATATATATATATATAATATAATGAATGGGAATACTGGGGGTGAATAGATGAGTGGACAATAGATAATAAAAAAAAGGGATACTAAATTAGGAATTAGAAGTATTACTAAAAAATGTGATATAGTTTAGTTGAGATGGGTGAGGACATGTCGCAAATTAGAGATGACTCTCTAGGTTCATGAGTAGATAAATCATTAAGTTCATACATATATACACACATGCACACATATATTTACATATATATAATATATACACACACACACACACAACACGCCGTTAATGATATCTATTGTCTGTTGGATGGGGAATGTTTAATGTTTGGGGGGGGGGGTTTGTGGTGGTGGCGGTGGTGGGCTTTTAGAAGTCATCTTCAAACATCTCATTTAGGCCTCCTGGATGTAAGCTGCTTAATGTGAAGATCCAGTACGTTTCCCTTTTGCATAGTTGTTGAAAACGGTCGTGATGTTTTTCGTTTTCAACAACTATGCAAAAGGGAAATGTACTGAGGATGACATCTAACAATCCATCTAATCTATACATCTGCTCATCTCACCAAAATAAATATATTTATACAATTATTTCATCACATACCATATTCATACCCCCCCCCCCCCAACAGTCATATACCTATAAAGAAACCTGGTCGATCAATCATTTAATATTTATTTTTTTCTATTTCATTTAATCTCAACTCATGTATTCATATTTCATGATCACATTCCTCCATCTCTTCCATCTTCAGCCTTTTCTGAAAAGACTTTGCTATCTTAACATTCAGCGCACATGTATATTATGGACATATATCTATGTACTTCTTATTATTTGACCTAATCATTCAATTGCCTATTTATTAATTTACCATGTATATATGACCACTCTTGTATTCTGTGCATTTCTATTTATTCATTTAATTATTTATTTACTCCATATTTACTTATCTAATGATATTTATCTACTTTATATTTATTTATTTATGTACACAGATTCATTCAGTCTTGTCACCACTATATATATATATATATATATATATATATATATATATATATAAATAAATATTTTTTTTTAAATATTTTTTTAAATATATATTTAGATTTTTTGCATTTATATATTTATTAATTTACGAACGTAATGATTTATCTACTCATGGACCTAGTGAGTCATCTCTAATTTCCGACATGTCCTCACCCATGTCAACTAAACTATATCAGATTTTGTAGAAATACCGTATATACTCGAGTAAAAGCTGACCCAAGTATAAGCCGAGACCCCTAATTTTACCACCAAAAACTGGGAAAACATATTGACTCGAATATAAGCCGAGGGTGTAGTATACAGCCTGTCCTGCCCCAAGTAGTATACACCCTGCCCTGCCCCGTGTAGTATACACCCTGCCCTGCCCCGTTTAGTATACAGCCTGCCCTGCCCCGTGTAGTATACAGCCTGCCCTGCCCGTGTAGTATACAGCCTGCCCTGCCCTGTGTAGTATACAGCCTACACTGCCCCGTGTAGTATACAGCCTGCCCTGCCCCGTGTAGTATACAGCCTGCCCTGCCCCGTATAGTATACAGCCTACCCTTCCCCGTGTAGTATACAGCCTGCCCTGCCCCGTGTAGTATACAGCCTGCCCCATGTAGTATACAGCCTGCCCTGCCCCGTGTAGTATACAGCCTGCCCTGCCCCAAGTGGTATACAGCCTGCCCTGTCCCAAGTGGTATACAGCCTGCCCCCAGTTTGCCAAGCTAATAAAAAAAAAAATAAACTTAATACTCACCCTCCGACGATACTCACCTTTGATACTCGGCGGCGGCTTCTCTTTTCTTTCTTTACATGCCGGCAGTCACTTCCATGCGTGCACCGCCGCATCATAGTGTGCGCCCGCCGGCAGATCGCATGGACGCTAGTGAAGAAAGCAGAGAGAAGCGGAAGCCGCGGCTGAGGACCGGGAGCCGCCGCTGAGGACCGGGAGCTGCCGCCGAGGATCCGGGTGCTGGAGGGTGAGTATTAATTTTTTTTTTAATTGACTCGTGTATAAGCCGAGGTGAGGTTTTTCAGCACGAGTATAATATAATACCACATTAAACTGCAGATGGATGTGTCTCTATCTACCCCTATCCCCTCTATATTTTAACCTTCTCAATTTCCAATCCATTTCTATCTGATTCCTAATTTAGTACCCCTTTTTTATCCATTGGCCATTCATGTATTCACCCCAGTATTCCCACTCATTATATATATATATATATATATATATATATATATATATATATATATATATATATATATATATTTGCCTTAACCAATTGTGTACATTTTTGGTCCCCTGTTGGGTTTTGAATATACTCGCCAATAGTTTGCATGCAAGCAAAGTCATATACATACACATGGATTTATACAATCTTATACACTCATCAAACCTGTACACTCAGCAAGCTGCCAATCACACTTATCAGTATACAAACTTATACAATTATTTATATATTTATCCATTCCCATCTACTTATCTAGCTTTATTTTAACATACATGTGCAACACCCTCGCCGAGGCAAGGCAGAGTGGTTGTTGCGAATTTGTCCCACCATGTAGCTTGCAGCCTGTGAAGGGTCTGATCCACAGCATGTCACTACATAACAACTACATAACACAGAGGAGCACTGCAGCGGTAGATTCTGCCTGGTAAGTCAGGAGTAAGTTGTTTTCTGTGATGTAATTCCAGCAACCAATCACAGGTGTTATACTTTGTTTCTGTAAGCTGAGATGTAATTGGAGGAGTAGCCTCCACCTGACCAGTGGGAGTAACAAAACCCCTGGTCAGGAAACTTCTAGAGCTCTCTCTCAGAGGAGATCAGAGTTAGCTGAGAGAAGTTCAGTCAGTCAGACCAAGGAGTCTGAACAGATCAGATTAGAGACTCAGAGGAGTCTGTGCAGCCAGCACACCAGACCAAAGCAGGTGATCCCAGCTCCCTGCCTGAGTGTAGTGAGTTAGTCAGTAAGGAAAGCGGTATCATCCTACCTTCAAGGGTGATATCTGAAGCAACCAAGGACAAGCTGAAGCATCCTTCCAGGACACAGCTATCTCCCAGCCTGCCATTGCATCCAGGCTGATGATCCATCCTGTGGCTTCCTCCAACTGCATCTCCAGCATTCTACCATTCTGTTAAGGCAAGTTGCTACTGTTCCTGTCGGTTCCAATAAAGAACTGTAAGTTATTTTTGTTCAACGTCTGCCTCCGTCTGGTCCATGCTACTACGGCTGTCACCATCATGGGCACCCTATCCACTACACTGGGACGCATACTCCAGACCCCAAAGGGTTGCCCCAGGGAGATCCGCTATAGCAGCCTCTCCCTCATCATTTCTTGCCAACACCACCCTGCTGGAGACCTGCCAGGTTATAGGACAGCCCTCCGGTTCCCCATAACAAGCACCGTGACACTAGCGTGCCTAGGCCGCAACCGCCAGCCACTCAGGTACTGCGGGCCCGGGTGTCTCCAGGCCCCAAGAAAAGGCTAGGCCCCGGTGGGGGATGTTGTACATGTCTTCTGCCTTTTTTACTGACCAACAGAACTTTAATTTCACTTGAAAAAGGGGACGCGGATCCCCAAAACGATTGTTGTTGTAATTACCTGTACAGTACTTATAAAACCTTTGAAGAATTATCGGTCTCACTGTGCAGCTCTCATCCTTGACCCCCCTGAACCTATTACCCTGACTTCAACCGGTGTAGCACCCCGAGTTTGGAGATCACAAAGACATTGTCTGCACCTCCGACCATTACCCTACACACCTTAACAAGAGTTGTGCTTTGTGTTGAGCACAACTCCACCAGGTGAGCATTCATTAACCACATTCAAAACATCTGAGACTCAACAATATTACCCTATGAGCGCTGTTTTGTTTTGTCCTTGCTATTCCTTCCGTTCTGTGCCCTGCTGTGGGCCTCTTTAAGTAGTTTACATTGACATGTGGGTTATTTCCCTACTCGTAAGAAATTGCACAACAAATCTGAGATGTGATTTCTCATTTTATCCTCCATGAACATGTACATTTTAGGACCAAATAATAATTTTATTTCAATAGAACCTCCATTTTGTTTTAACTCTTGTGCGGCACCTATTCTGTGTCACAGAAAAGCAGATGTGGGAGGGGCCTAGCAGGCACATGCACAGCACTGACAGAGGCAGTTTAACCACAAGTCCTATAATGCTTCACAGGCGCCTCTCTAACTGACCTTCCACCATTGTTACATCACTGCTTTTAGAGTATGCTTCCACCTGATGTGTTAAAGAAGTCCCTACAGCTACTGATCCCCAGCACAGCTGATTCTGCTATAGAAACGCCATGTATCCTCCACCAAAGCCAAGATACAAATAAAAGCTACTTCTAAGCAACTACACTAGGCCCGACCTGGCGTAGAATTGTGCCTTCTCTGGGAAGTGGAGCAGGCTATGGGCATAGTGCAGGCACAGAGCAGGAATGCTGTGCAGCCAGAGCCGGATCATAGGGGGGGCTCCCACCACTTAGCCCTTAAAGGGGCCCCCACCAAATGTGGGCGAAAAGCCAACAGTGTACTTGGCTTCGGGCTCCCTGGCCGATTTGCCCCGATGTTCCTGATTTTCATTTATGGCAGAGCGAGGGAACAATAAACAAAGATGGCGACCCCCTGCTGCTTGTAGCAGGGCGCCGCCATCTTTTTTACATTCGACACTGAGAAGGCAGATGATGACGGCGCGCATCGGGGGAACGCTGGAAGGTGAGAACAATTTTATTTTATCTATGACTGTATATAGTTAATTATAGGGGGATTGTCTGTATATATTTATTATGGGGGGAGGGTGTTGTATATAGTTATAGGGGGTGTATGTAGTTAGTTATTATAGGGGGTCTGTATATAGTTATAGGGGGTGTATATAGTTATTATAGGGGGTGTATAGTTATTATAGGAGGACTGTATACCGTTATTATAGGGGTGTATAGTTATAGGGGTGTATAGTTATTATAGGGGGACTGTATATATTTATTATAGGGGTGTATAGTTATAATAGGGGGACAGTATATAGTTATTATAGGGGTGTATAGTTATTATAGGGGGACTGTATATAGTTATAGGGGTGTATAGTTATAGGGGGACTGTATATAGTTATTATTGGTGGAGCTGTATATAGCAGTTGCTGGGCGCTATATACAGTGGTTGCTGGGGGAGCTGTATATAGTGATTTCTGGGGGAGCTGTATACAGTGATTGCTGGGGGAGCTGTATACAGTGGTTGCTGGGGAAGCTGTATATAGTGATTGCTGGGGGAGCTGTATATAGTGATTGCTGGGGGAGGTGTATACAGTGATTGCTGGGGGAGCTGTATACAGTGGTTGCTTGGGGAGCTGTATATTGTAATTGCTGGGGGAGCTGTATACAGTAGTTGCTGGGGGAGCTGTATATAGTGATTGCTGGGGGAGCTGTATACAGGAGTTGCTGGGGAAGCTGTATATAGTGATTGCTGGGGGAGCTGTATACAGTAGTTGCTGGGGGAGCTGTATACAGTAGTTGCTGGGGGAGCTGTATATAGTGATTGCTGGGTTAGCTGTATATAGTGATTGCTGGGGGAGCTGGATACGGCGGTTGCTGGGGGAGCTGGATACAGCTGTTTCTGGGGGAGCTGGATACGGCGCACGCTGATGTGCTGCGGAGGTGGCATAAGGGGGTAAATAGGTGCATATTCCATATGCCAGGAACTTGGTTATTTCAGCACTTGTACTCCTGATTTTAGGCGCATCAGCTCTGGTAAATCCACCCCTACACCAATTACTATACTCCTTATGCTGGTTGTATGCACCGCCATCAGGGCCCAGCATGTAATTCTGCAATATGTAAAAAACATATATGTGATATATAGAATAGCTCCTGCATATGATGTAAACCCCCTAGATATAACGCTAAAGGTGGATAGATTAATAATAGATAGATGATAGATACAATGGAAAAGTCCATGAAGCACACAGATTTCAAAATGGGTGCACACTGATCAGGGCTGGGCCAGTGGCTGATTGTAATGAATACTGTGTAAAAATGCCATATACTCCAATACAGTAGTATTGCAGTATATGGTAGGAACGATCAGACCATCTAGGGTTAATGTTAATCATACACATTTGTTTAATTTTTGAAAATGTATTAAAACGCAATTAAAAAAAAAAAAAAAAAAAAAATATATATATATATATATATATATATATATATATACTCACCGGAAACTTTATTTCTAATCAGTCAATCACATGGCGGCAACTCAGTGCATTTAGGCATGTAGACATGGTCAAGACAATCTCCTTCAAACCGAGCATCAGTATGGGGAAGAAAGGTGATTTGAGTGCCTTTGAACGTGGCATGGTTGTGGGTGCCAGAAGGGCTGGTCTGAGTATTTCAGAAACTGCTGATCTACTGGGATTTTCACGCACAACCATCTCTAGGGTTTACAGAGAATGGTCCGAAAAAGAAGAAACATCCAGTGAGCGTCAGTTCTGTGGGCGGAAATGCCTTGTTGATGCCAGAGGTCAGAGGAGAATGGGCAGACTGGTTTGAGCTGATAGAAAGGCAACAGTGACTCAAATCGCCACCCGTTACAACCAAGATAGGCAGAAGAGCATCTCTGAACGCACAGTACGTCGAACTTTGAGGCATATGGGCTACAGCAGCAGAAGACCACACCGGGTGCCACTCCTTTCAGCTAAGAACAGGAAACTGAGGCTACAATTTGCACAAGCTCATCGAAATTGGACAGAAGAAGATTGGAAAAACGTTGCCTGGTCTGATGAGTCTCGATTTCTGCTGCGACATTCGGATGGTAGGGTCAGAATTTGGTGTCAACAACATGAAAGCATGGATCCATCCTGCCTTGTATCAACGGTTCAGGCTGGTGGTGGTGGTGTCATGGTGTGGGGAATATTTTCTTGGCACTCTTTGGGCCCCTTGGTACCAGTTGAGCATCGTTGCAACGCCACAGCCTACCTGAGTATTGTTGCTGACCATGTCCATCCCTTTATGACCACAATGTACCCAACATCTGATGGCTACTTTCAGCAGGATAATGCGCCATGTCATAAAGCTGGAATCATCTCTGGTTTCTTGAACATGACAATGAGTTCACTGTACTCAAATGGCCTCCACAGTCACCAGATCTCAATCCAATAGAGCATCTTTGGGATGTGGTGGAACGGGAGATTCGCATCATGGATGTGCAGCTGACAAATCTGTGGCAACTGTGTGATGCCATCATGTCAATATGGACCAAAATCTCTGAGGAATGCCTCCAGCTCCTTGTTGAATCTATGCCACGAAGAATTGAGGCAGTTCTGAAGGCAAAAGGGGGTCCAACCCGTTACTACCATGGTGTACCTAATAAAGTGGCCGGTGAGTGTATATACAATTTATAAAATAAGCTTGAAATACTCATGTAAGGAAATATTCACATAGGACTACACAATGGGACAGATTTTTCAAGCTGTCTAAAAGTAAGAATGTTCTTTGTTGCCCATGGCAACCAATTACAGCTCAACTGTGTTCATGAATATTTTAAAGCTGAGCTGTAATTGGTTGCCATGGGCAACTAAGAACATTCTTACTTTTAGACAGCTTGATGTGGGGCACATTTACTTACCTGGTCCCTGCGCAATCCCCGAGGTGCGTTTTCCACCAGAATCCACATCTGCCGCGATTCATGAAGATCGTGTGCCTGCATGTGTCGCTTCCACGCCGAGGTCCGCCGGAGTTCACATTCTTCTTCCCGGTGCTTGTAAGTGCGTTTCTTGCGACACAATTTAAAATGCTAAATCCCGCACGTAGTCCGAATCCGTCGGGTTGTCCGAGGGATCGCCCTCCCCCCCCAATTTGTGTTGCGTGCAAGCCGGCGATAATGCGCCAAAATTCGATCGTGTGTGCCAAAATCCCCTGTTAAATATGGCGCAGACCCGAAACCCGACGAAAATTTAGCAAAGGAATGGACCATGTTACCCAATCAATATGTTAATGTTAATAGGTATTTGATAATAATACATATATAACCCCCAAATTAGTTAAAATAGAATTAGCATTAGTTGAGTATAATTCAGAACTGACGTTTCTCTTTTTGATGTTGTATGACACTAAAATTTGTTTTGTGTATGAAGTTGACATAGACATGGGGTCAGACATCTATAGTTAATAACATTCTTAACCTGAACATAAAGCCAATTTATATAATCCCCAATATTGTACAAACCTCTAATGCTTTCAAGATTTTCAAATGTTTTAGGTACATTTTCTGTATAATGACACCTCTCATATTCAGTGTAGTGGTTACTCAAATGGTACATTAAGAAGTGTAATTTTCCATTAGAGCATAGATGTATTAAACACCATCATCACAGTTAGGAGTTGACCTTAAAGGAGTATTCCCATCTGGGGTTTACATTTAATTGAATTTGTTTGCCATATGTAAACATTTCTTCAATTGGATGTTATTAAAAAAAATGTTTCCATGTGAAGATAATTTCTCATAAATGTAGCCATGGTGTGCCTTAGAAACGAGATGGCTTCCTTGGATACGTCCACCTCACATTTTGGCAGCGGTGGCCAGACATGCGCTAGTGAGTCCTGCCTGACCACCTGGCTTCAGCGTTCATTACCACAGGACGGCTGTGGGACATGCAGGAACTCCTCGGACATTTTATATTCAGAAACTTTTTGTTTCTTTGTGCAATCCCTCCAGCAGAGTTGGTCGTATCCAAGGACACAATCTTGTTTCTAAGGGACCATATCACTACATTTATGGGAAATTATCTTCACACAGGAACATTTTATTTAATGACATCTAATTGAAGAAATGTTTATATATGGCAGATTAATGAATCTGGATGTGAATGCCCAGGCGAGAATACCCCTTTAATGTAACGGAAGGTATCCAGATGGTTCCTGTTACAAATTATTATGTATATAACAGATACTAAAGGTGTAGCTCTGACACAGCTCCTAACACTTTATAAATGATTACTATGTATTATTCTAGAAATGAATTTCATGTTTGTATATAAATGTGAGGCATAATACAGCACAACAGGAAAGTATATCATTAGAATATTCCTTTTGGTCAGTATATATTTTAGTATATGTTGACTGAAAGTTGCATTAAGAGAGATTTGCTGCCATCTACTGAATATATCAGGGATTTGTAGACTTATATTTGTCAGGCCCTGGATACATTCTCTATCACTGTGTGCCTTGCACAGTAATACACGGCAGTGTCCTCAGTCTTCATGTTGGTCATTTGTAGATATAACATGTTATTACTGTTATCTCTGGAGATTGTGAAGCGTCCTTTTATAGAATCTGCATAGTGTATGCTACTGCTATCATACAAATATGACACCCATTGTAATCCTCTGCCAGGAGCCTGTCTGACCCAGTTCATCCCATAGCTACTGAATGTGAATCCAGAAGCTTTACATGAGAGTTTATAAGACTCCCCGGGCTTTATCACCACTGAGTCTGATGACTGGACAAGTTGTTCTTGTGACTGAACACCTGGAAAATAAAAAAAGAAAATTCACTGCGAATGTCATCATTTACAAGCTTTTAAATTATTAGAAACATCTTCAATGAAGTCTCACCTGAAAACCTAACTGATAGTGATATAAAGAGGAGCAGGAAAGTCCTCATGGTTGATGTGTTCTGTTCTGATCTACACATTTACCAGATGATCAGCAGGGAAGATAATTGTCTTCTTATAATGCTGGATATTTTTGGAAAGGAAATGATGGTATTCAATTTGCATATCATGTATATTTATATAGTGATTCCATCAAGCTGAGAGGTAAGTACAAATACAGTATAATCTGTTATTGTGATATATTTCTGAACACATAATAATGTCTACATATATTATATTGTGCTGATATTTATGCTTTTAACTTTGAAGTAACTATACTGTGCATATATAAACCTCAAAAACAAGACAGGATGTATGCAGAAAATATGTAAACTTTATTAAGCAAAGAAATTCATAAAAACAATTAAAAAGCACTACATGTGCTAATGTCCAGCAACCATCCCTTAGGTCAACACAGACATGAATACAAGATATTGGCCAGGAACCATAACCTGGTATTGGTCAGAACTACCAACAATATAATAAGACAGTATTCAAAGAACGAAATGTAGAGCACAATATAAATTGAGTGGTTCGACCATAAGAACAGCAATTTGAATAGTTACCTAAGGTGCATAATGTGGTCAGGGAGGGAGTTGGAGGAAGGATTCCCCACGCGTATCGCCTGTCTATGCAGGCTTACTCAGGGGTAAATACGAACTGGAAACAGGTCGAATATAAATAGGAAAGACCCACCTCCAAACACAGCCTACAGTGCGTGCGCATCCTGGATCAGCTGTCGGCGTGCGTTCCAACTACTGGAAGTAGCAGAACACGCATGCGCACTGGCAAATATTCACCATAGATAGAATGTATGAAGGCAGTGGGCCACAAAGCCAGCACAGTAACAGATGTAAGTTATAGACTGCAGAAGCGATATGTAAATATTGAATATACGGCGTAGACACAGAACTGCCGATTTACAAAGTGCCTAATGTAAACAAATGGTAAAAATACGAAAGGGTAAGTAACCCATGTATCGTCTATCGCGGCACAAAAGTGAGGGGTACCGACTTACAGAAATGAAAAAGTATTTAGGCGCAGTAATTATTGACGAGCAGTAATGGGAAAAAAAAAAAGATTTATATACAAAGTAGCGGTACTGTGAGATATTGATAGAAATTTTTTTTATATATATATAGTTGTAACAATATTAGGGGTCACATAAAGAGATATGGAGGAAGGGGAGTAGTTTTGTGTACAAAATGAATAGGAAATACCAAATCAATAGTCTGGGAATAGTTCAATAAAGTGGAACATCGCCACTGAAAAATATATAAAGCGAATCCTTCGCTGTAAAAAACTAATATATATTTAAAGGGGTTGTGTCACCATAGCACATGGCTGTAATTCAGCTTAATGCATTGTGACAAGTACTTTCATCATTTACACTTATTACAAAATATGCAGCCTTACTGAGATAACTCCTTTTGTCCTGGTTGCTGGCGCCCCCTGCTGGTAGCTGTGTCCCGTCCTGAGCAACAGCTGATCTGGCCGAGTCTGTGCACAAGGAGTCAGCAGCTGCTCTGCACTACAGATCACTCCATGGGCTCACAGCTCCTCTCCACACTGAGAGATCACCTGACACACTGCAGCCAATAGGAAGTGAGAGAGGAGGAAGGGCAGAGATTGTGCTGTGATGTCCACTGCTTACCAGCTCCACAGGAGCCTACAGCAGCAGATACAAGGTAACTGCAGCCAGACATGACATCTGCAGCACAGAGTAGTCCTCCTCTAACATGGATCATAGCAATGTAGCAGCCCACTCCTCCCTCCACAATTAGTCAGGTCACACAGGAGGCTGCAGAGATTACACAAGTAACAGGCTGAGCTCTGACCTCTCCTGATGCAGTCCTCCTCCTGTACTCTCCACCATTCACTGTCCCTCCATGCTACACTACTGTCCTGCAAAGGGGCCCCTGTCCCTGACTAGCAGGGAAGTGGCTAAAGATCAGTAACATGTGAGAAGCTGTCACCTATTTATCTATCCAAGTCCTATTATCTATCTATCTATCTATCTATCTATCTATCTATCTATCTATCTCATATCTATCACCTTTCATCTATCTATCTATCCATCACCTGTCATCTATCTCTCTATCTCATATCTATCTATCCTTTATCTATCTCCTATTTATCACCTGTCATCTATCTATCTCTCATATCAATCTATCCATCCTATATCTATCTCATATCTAT
The DNA here is from genome assembly GCF_040894005.1 of Engystomops pustulosus. Classification (NCBI taxonomy): domain Eukaryota; kingdom Metazoa; phylum Chordata; class Amphibia; order Anura; family Leptodactylidae; genus Engystomops; species Engystomops pustulosus. The sequence goes on along the minus strand of NC_092411.1, from coordinate 101,486,458 downwards.
CTATCTAGTGATTTACAATCTAGTGATTCCTTACAAAATACACAGAAAGAGATGCAATTAACTGCCCCAAAGTAACATACAAAAATACAAAAGTTTATTAGTTAACGGTCATAAAAACCACTAAAAAGGTTGATGTTATTGCACCTAATTTTGTACAATCAATGCATACAAGTAGAGCAAAACAATGTATTCTCACAGCATCATGGTCGGCCAGGCGGACAGTAAAGTGTAAATATGTCGGGGGTCTAGAAAAATGCAGGGACGGCAAACTCCATGCGTATCCTCACTTCGAAGTCACTTTGGAGTGACGATACACGTCGGGTTTGCCTCCCCTGCACCCACCTAGACTTCTGCCATGCATGTCAGCCTGACCGACCATGATGCTGTGAGAATACATAGGGGCACATTTACTAAAAACAGTGCAGTGTGTACTATGTGCAGTAACCTGTGTAGTGTGCAGGGGCCGCCAGATTCAGGATTTCTGTTGCACGTTCTTCATGAATCTGGTGCCCCCTGCACTGCCCCGACTGAGTGCACAAACTTTTTTTGGCGCACTTTTTACATGGGGCGTGTGACACATTTCTATTGGACTTTGTATGTTAAATCTGGCGCATGGTCAGACTGAGCAGCGGAATGCCCCCTAATTTGTGCTGAAAAATCCTAATGCTCTTTGAGTCCCCTTGGCTATGTAGCACACACCATGACATAAGCCACTTGGCGACATCCTAGTGTGTACACCGCCATCGGCACACACTATGATGTCACCAAGCAGCTGACATCATGGTGTATGCAATTGGACCGCGCGGGAGCTGAAGACAGAAAGATACAGGCACTTGCTATATATACGAGGGGGCAGGCACTTGCTATATACGAGGGGGCAGGCACATGCTATACACGAGGGGGCAGGCACATGCTATACACCAAGGGGGCAGGCACTTACTATATACACAAGGGGGCAGGCACTGGCTATATACTGGGAACTGGCTGGCTATATACTTGGAGGTTGCTGGATATATCCTGGGGCAGGGGGTTATTGGCTATATACAATGGGCAGGTGCTGTCAATATACTAGAGGGTAGAGGCTGGGTATATACTGGGGGGCATGTGCTGTCTAGATATATACTGAATGGAGGCTGTGAACAATGCATTTCCCACCATAGGCTTATACTTGAGTCAGCGAGTCAGCAGGTTCTGCCTGTTTTTGTGTTAAAATTAGGTACCTCAGCTTATACTTGGGTCGGCTTATGCTCGAGTATATACACACACATTATACTGAGCTTTATATTTTTATACGGCTGTGAAAACATTATAGCTGAGCTGTGACTGATTGCTATGAACAACATAGACTGTGTTATAGTTTTTATAAATGAGGCTGATATGAAAGTTTCAGAATATGTTATAGAATACATAGGTGTACATGTACAGATATATGTACATATATATATATATATATATATATATATATATATATATTTATTTTCTTATTCAAGTATATATTGACAATGATTAAAAGGAGAGGAAGCAGTGCCAGGGCTTTGGTAGGTGACACACAGCACCAATAACAGATTTCTGCTGTGCTGGGGATCAGTAAATGCAGGGACTATTTGAGCACAGCAGGTGGAAGGAGACTCTGAAGGCTGAGCGCTAGGCCCCTCCCACATCTGCTTCTGTGTAGAGCAGGTATTTTTACTTCCAGGTAACCATTACAAATAGATTTTTGAAATATTTTAACCTCTTTGACAGCTTTTTGTAGTAAATAGTTTTGTGGCATAACCCTTTTAAGATTGAGTGGACATCGTTAGATCAAAACAAATCTTTGAAAGAGAGAGAAGTATAAAGTGCTTAATATCAGAGTATATAACATATCTTGTGCATCCCGTTGGATGCGCATAATTCATATAAATAACAAAGTGCTAAGTATATAAAGTGCATAAGTGCAAAAATATTAGGTAAGGTGAACCAATTAGAGGAGCATAATCATAGAAAGGCAGACATATGATCAAAACAGTACCAAAGTATGTAAAAGGGGGAGAGGGGGAAGGAAAACGCGCACTGAGACGGGGCTGGGCTGGAGGTTATAAACATCATATCTAGTTATTTACAAAACAAAGCAAATCATAATGATCAAGGAGGCAATATAGAGCCGGACGGGAGGGCCAGGTCGATTGGTCAGGAAGGTATAGGAGGTAAGTCCAGTAGCCTGTATTATATGATAAGTGAGGCCAATACCTAGAATAGGTTGCATCGAACAGTTAACAGTCCAAATCATGAGGAGAGGTCATCTTATCCCGGAAGGAAGGTAAGTATTGCAGGGTCAGTAATGGTAGGGGTTTCATCCTGGACTTGGACGGAAGAAGATTCCAATAGATTCAACACTGTAGTGTAGAAGAGGTGTCATCATAAAATTAAATCACTGTGAAGATATAACAAATATGAGTGAAACAATCCTTGGGAAGAGGTCCAATACACTCAAAAAGTAATCCATTCATAGGAGGACCACAATGAAGATAAAAATGAATGATTAAGTAGATTATGTGAGAAAGAAAAATACTTACACAAAAGTGGAAAAAAGGGGATGACAGGTGAAGAAAGGATGAATCTAGTCCTTGTAGAAGCTGGTAAAGAGCAAATCCTCATTTGCCTTTTGGCGCTATCGTATCCAGTTGGAAGATCCATTTGGATTCAAGTCTAAGCAGTTGTTTGTTGGAACTGCCCCCTCTAATATTGCGAAGGACCTTCTCTAACCCACACACTTTTAAGCCTGTGTTCCTACCCTGATGTTCGTGTAGGAAATGTGAGGCTACTGTAGTTAGAATCTTACCTTTGGCATGATCCCCTGCTGCTGTATTTATCGTTGACAGATGTTGTTGGACCCGTCTTCTGAGTTCCTGGCCTGTCTGTCCCACATAAATTTTGGGACACGGGCACACCAAGGCATAAATTACATCTCTTGATTTACAGTTGATGTAATTTTTTAATCTGTGGGTAGATTGATTGTTAGGGTATACAAAAGTATCATTCGAAACCACAATGCGATCACAAATGGAACAGCCCCCACAAGGATGTGAACCCATAGGTCGTTGACCCCTACCTAAAGATGTTGTCTGTCGTTGACAATGACTGGAGGTCAGGATGTCCTTGAGATTTCTTGCTCGACGAGCCACCATCTGTGGTTGTCTGAGATATGTTTGAGTAACCGACTGTCGCTCAATAGAATCCCCCAGTTATTTTCTAGAATCGTGTAGATGTCAGACCACTGATTATGGAAGGTACTGATCAGTCGAAGTTTATTGTTAGCGGGGCGAACTCGAGGCTTCAAAAGTGAATGTCTTTCTCTATCCCTTGCTCGGATATAAGATCTTGAGATGACCCTCTTTGGGTAGTGGCATGCTTTGAACCTTGCTGTAAGATCTTTTGCGTTGGCCTTAAAACCATCTGGACTTGTATAGTTGCGTTTAATTCGCAGGAATTGGCCAACTGGTATTCCCTCTCTCAGGTGTCTCGGATGGAAACTTGTAAACGAAAGCAGACTATTGGTTGCCGTCTCCTTCCTGTAAAGGGTAGTTGTTAAAGTATTACCTGTTAATCTAATATTCAGATCCAGGAATTCAACAGAATGTTCCAAAATCTTGGAAGTCAGGCGAATATTTTAGGGATTTACATTTAATGAATCAATGAAAAGCTGGTAGTCTTCCCTTGTGCCCATCCAGATCAGCAGGATGTCGTCAATGTAGCGGTACCAGCCCGCCACACTGGATTGAAATACGTCTGATGGGTACACCACCCGCTCCTCCCACCAACCCAAAAATAGGTTGGCATAGGAAGGAGCGCATCGTGCACCCATGGCCGTACCCGACACCTGCTTATAGAACACTCTGTCGAAAACAAAGTAATTTTGGTGGAGCACTAAAGTAAAAAAATCCAAGATGAGAGAATCGTGGCGGCGATCAACAGAATTCTCCTTATCCAAAAAGAAGGCCACAGCTTCGTTACCTACCTGGTGTCCGATAATAGTGTACAGCGATTCAACATCTAGTGTCGCCAGTAAAGAGTTTGTTGGAGTTGTCAAGGTTTCCAGACGTTGAATGAGATGAGTGGTATCGCATGTGTACGAAGGGCGTTTCAATACAAGAAGCTATAGGAAGAAATCAATATATGTACAAAGTTTTTCATTAAGACCACCGATCCCGGAGACGATTGGCCTACCTGGGGGTGCATAAAGTGATTTATGAATCTTCGGTAGCATGTAGAAGGTTGGAATAGTAGGTTCATCCACCGTCAGGTATTTAACTTCTTTCTTGGTCAGGATGCCATATTTGATCAATCTTGCCTTTAAATACGTGGGTAGGGTCAGAGGGTAGAGCAACATAGAACATTCTGTTGTTTAGCTGTCTTAAGGCCTCTTTTGTGTAGAGTTTGACAGGCCATAGGACAATGTTGCCCCCCTTATCGGCTTCTTTTATCAAGAAGTCTTTGTTGTTTCTCAGCTTAGTAAGTGCCTGTCTTTCCTGTTTGGACAGATTTTCTTTCTGATTCTTGTCTAATTTCAATTTCTGAATCTCTGACATGACACAATTAAAGAAGATTTGTATAGCCGGAAATAATCTAAAATTAGGTGTCTTTTGTGAAGCTGCCCTACCAGGAAAAGGCCGCCTACCTGTTGGTGAGTTGTCATTCTTATCAAGAAGGTCCAAGAGATCCTTTAGGACCTGTCTGTCATTGTCCGGTAGAGCGTCAATGAGTGTAGGATGATGGTACAACAATTTAAAGGTCAATTGCCTGAAAAACAAGTAGACGTCTTTTATTACTTCAAACTTGTTTAACGTATTCATGGGTCAAAAAGAGAGCCCTTTTTGTAACACCTGCATTTCAACATCATTCAACTGGTATGAGGATAAGTTAACAATCTGCAAATCACCTGCGGTGTCTTTTTTGCTCCGGGCAGGTCTATCCCTTTTATATGATGGTGACCAGTCGCGGTGTCTTGGACCCCTCTTCTTGTTTAATGGTTGTGTCTGTTCGTCTTGAGAGGTCTCCTGTTCACTAGTATCAGATGATGGGGGGTCACTTGTCATTTGTTCGGCCTGGGCTCAAGTGTTCTGATTATGTGGACGAAAACGTCTCCTATTTCCCTTATGATTCCATTTGTAGATTCTACCTCTGTCATAATCTGTTTTATCCCTAGAGAATTTACTCTTCTTGCCCTAGATAATCTCCTTTTATATAAATCAATAGCATCCTTGAGTTTGATTTTAAAAGGGATGACTTGTGAATTTTGATCAAACTTGTCAAGCTGAGTTTCTAGCTTGACAAGCGATAAATAATCACATTTGACCAACAAAAGAGGATCCATAAGGTATATATAAGCCATAAGGGCACCAAAAGATTTACATCCCGAAACGTGAATTATAAACCTCAAAAACAAGACAGGATGTATGCAGAAAATATATAAACTTTATTAAGCAAAGAAATTCATAAAAACAATTAAAAAGCACTACATGTGCTAATGTCCAGCAGCCATCCCTTAGGTCAACACAGACATGAATACAAGATATTGGCCAGGAACCATAACCTGGTATTGGTCAGAACTACCAACAATATAATAAGACAGTATTCAAAGTACTAAATGTATAAATTGAGTGGTTCGACCATAAGAACAGCAATTTGAATAGTTACCTAAGGTGCATAATGTGGTCAGGGAGAGAGTTGGAGGAAGGATTCCCCACGCGTATCGCCTGTCTATGCAGGCTTACTCAGGGGTAAATACGAACTGGAAACAGGTCGAATATAAATAGGAAAGACCCATCTCCAAACACAGCCCACAGTGCGCGTGCATCCTGGATCAGCTGTCGGCGTGCGTTCCAACTACCGGAAGTAGCGAAACGCGCATGCGCACTGGCAAATATTCGCCGTAGCTAGAATGCATGAAGGCAGTGTAACATTGACGGGGCATGCGCCACGAAGCCAGCACGGTAACAGATGTAAGTTATAGACTGCAGAAGCGATATGTAAATATTGAATATACGGCGTAGACACAGAACTGCCGATTTACAAAGTGCCTAATGTAAACAAATGGTAAAAATACGAAAGGGTAAGTAACCCATGTATCTTCTATCGCGGCACAAAAGTGAGGGGTACCGACTTACAGAAATGAAAAAGTATTTAGGCTCAGTAATTATTGACGAGCAGTAATGGAAAAAAATAAATAAAAGATTTATATATATACAAAGTAGCGGTACTGTGAGATATTGATAGAAACATTTTTTATATATATATAGTTGTAACAATATTAGGGGTCACATAAAGAGATATGGAGGAAGGGGAGTAGTTTTGCGTACACAAATGAATAGGAAATACCAAATCAATAGTCTGGGAATAGTTCAATAAAGTGCATAAAGTGGAACATCGCCACTGAAAAATATATAAAGGGAAACCACGCGGGCAAAGAGTTCTTTGCTGTAAAAATCTAATATATATATAAGATTGAGTGGATATCGTTAGATCAAAACATTGACGACATCCTGCTGATCTGGACCGGCACAAGGGAAGACTACCAGCTTTTCATTGATTCATTAAATGTAAATCCCTAGAATATTCGCCTGACTTCCAAGATTTTGGAACATTCTGTTGAATTCCTGGATCGGAATATTAGATAAACAGGTAATACTTTAACAACTACCCTTTACAGGAAGGAGACGGCAACTAATAGTCTGCTTTCGTTTACAAGTTTCCATCCGAGACACCTGAGAGAGGGAATACCAGTTGGCCAATTCCTGCGAATTAAACGCAACTGTATAAGTCCAGATGATTTTAAGGCCAACGCAAAAGATCTTACAGCAAGGTTCAAAGCATGCCACTACCCAAAGAGGGTCCTCTCAAGAGCTTATATCCGAGCAAGGGATAGCGAAAGACATTCACTTTTGACGCCTCGAGTTCGCCCCGCTAACAATAAACTTCGACTGGTCAGTACCTTCCATAATCAGTGGTCTGACATCTACACAATTCTGGAAAATAACTGGGGGATTCTATTGAGCGACAGTCAGTTACTCAAACATATCTCAGACAAACCACAGATGGTGGCTCGTCGAGCAAGAAATCTCAAGGACATCCTGACCTCCAGTCATTTTCATGACTAATTTGAATACTGTCTTATTATATTGGTGGTAGTTCTGACCAATACCAGGTTATGGTTCCTGGCCAATATCTTGTATTCATGTCTGTGTTGACCTAAGGGATGGCTGCTGGACATTAGCACATGTAGTGCTTTTTAATTGTTTTTATGAATTTCTTTGCTTAATAAAGTTTACATATTTTCTGCATACATCCTGTCTTGTTTTTGAGGTTTATAATTCACGTTTCCGGATGTAAATCTTTTGGTGCCTTTTTGGCATATATATATTCCTTATGGACCCTCTTTTGTTGGTCAAATATACTGTGCATTTATGTTATAGATATTCTAGCTATCAATACAACTAAAAGCAGTTATCTGTATAGTGCCCTGCCATTATAAAGACCAGGTTGACGACATGATCTTTCTGAAGAGGAAAGAAACTAGGGATCTGAAATGTTCAGCTGCAGTACCTGTCCCAAATAAGACAACATTTTAAAGACTGTGGCACACAGCCAAGTTTAGTCCAGCAAACACAATCAGTGGGGCAAATTTACTTACCTGGTCCTGTCGCGATCCCCAATTCTGACGGTTCGATGAAGATGAAGTCCGGTGCGATTCACAAAGCTCGTACGCCCGAGTTTCTGCATCCGTCGCTTCCCCGCCGGAGTTCACCTTCTTCTTCCCGGTGCTTGTAAGTGCATGTATTGCGACACAATTCAAAATGTTAAATCCCGCGCATAGTCCAAATCTGTCGGGTTGTCAGACGGCCTGCCCCCCAATTTGTGTTGCGTGCAAGCTGGCGCTGATGCGCCAAAATCCGATCGCGTGCGCCAAAATCCCCTGCTAAATATGGTGCAAACGCGTGGACCCTTAGTAAATGAGCCACAATGTCTGGTAACATGTTCAGTTCAATTTAGCTCCGGTACGATCAGTAACATACATGCTCCAGCTTTTTTTCTATTTGCAAAAATAAAAAAAAATTAACTACTTGAGAAAAAATAGAAAAAGCATATTTGTCCTGTGGATCATGTCGATGAAAAAATGGGTAAAACAAGTGGTGGAATAGTTCTGTTATTGCTTTTCTTTGTATGAAAGAGATAATAAACTTTTATTATGTTCCATCCATCCTACAAATGAATTTATTGGAAAAACAAATCTTGCTCCAAAATTCATAAGCTTATGTTGGATTAAAATAAAAAAAAAATTGCACTCGAAATAAAGAAACAAATGAGTGCCCCCGATTCATGAAGACTAATGCATAATATTGTGTTGTGGCATGCATAGTATAGCTGCAATATTCCACACTATTCTGTCGGAAACACTACATAAATACATGTGCAACCAGTATTCATTAACAGTCTCTGCCAGAATACTGGCGCAGACTGCCAAGTACAGGCAGTCCCCGGGTACATAGGTTCTGTAGGTTTGTTCTTAAGTTGAGTTTGTATGCAAGTCGGAAGCGTATACTTTATTATTGTAACTGTTAAAGCTGTTTATTGTAGCCTAGGACTAAAGTACTGTAAATTACCAAAATCCAGAGTTCCGTTTGTAACTAGGGGTCGTATGCAAGTCAGGTGTTCTTAAGTAGGGGAACGCCTGTAAATATCGGCCTCTATGTTCTCAAAGTGTTCATGTACAATATATAAAGACTAATCCATTAAATGATATCCAGGGGTTTTCCCACAAAGAAAGACGATCTTCGTCGGCTTCATAGAGATTAATGGAGCAGAATGGTCATGCGTGGCAGTCTGCTCCACGACGAGGGGTCCGTTTGAGGTACGTGGGACCCCAACGGTCCCCTTGTTTTCGGGATCTGTTGGGGTCTCAGCAACCCCCCCCCCCCCCCCACACACACACACACACTGATCAGCAGTCTATCCCTGTGGATGCTGGAGGATGCCCACTGCAGCTGCGCATCTAGCATTATAATGGCTTGTTGGCGGGGCAATCTGTCTCTTCACAAGTCATGCCCTCTTTAGCCCTCATTGCTGTTTTACCATGCCCTACTCTTACTGTCCCTGCAGTTTCTTCCCCCTTTGATAGGTCAAGTTGGTCCAGATCCCATTCGCCCTCCTGGGAGCCACTGCAACTGCTCAAAGGTTCTACTTGCAATGGCTACTCCTGATCATCTAGATCAAGAGCACCATCACTCTGTTCGTGTGAGTACAAGCATGAATGCTCCTCCAGTGAATTTTAAGTCAGCTTCAAGTTTCCACAAGGACACAAGAGAGCGTGTCCGTGATGGGGCCTTGGTTAGATCTGTGTTCCAGTAAGGATTCCGCTGCAGCCTTATGTTTTGCTTACGATTTTCTACTGCAAATAAAAAGTGAATTCCCTACCTGTTGCATTCAGTGACTACAGGTATCATGTCCTTGAATTATAGCTGTTCTTTATATCCTCCATTAGGCCTGGCATCTCATATTCCAACCATGTCATTCCTGTGGAGTTCACCACACAGACATCTTATGGTCATCATTGTCCCCTACAACCCAATAGTGTTATTCTGCTTACTCCTAACACTCTCTCTCCAATACTGTAATAATGCTACACAGAGGATCCTTCTGATAATACTTGTGACACAAAAGTTGTTACCCTAGAACAGTGGTGGGGAACCTATGGTATGGGTGCCAGAGGCGGCACTCAGAGCCCTTTCTGTGGGCACCCGGGCCATCACCCAAGCACACCAGACAGGACTCAAAGAATCTTTCTGCAGTTCAAAGCAACTTAAAAGATGCTGCTTTCAGTCATATATTAAAGTTATACTTACTTTGCTACTTGGGACTGTAGAAAGAGGGGAATGTATAGACAGGACCAAATTATCTCTGGTGGACCTTCTGCTGGCCCCACAATTCTCTGTATACAGAGGGACACTGGAAGGAAGCTAAAATGATGCAATTTTTCAAACTTGTCGTCAGGAGGCTAATATGATTAAAAGTTATTGAAGAGAGAGCAATTAAGGTTACTGCTTTAATTTTTGGTTGGCACCACACAATAAATTTTGGGGGTTGCAGTTTGGGCACTCGGCCGCTAAAAGGTTCGCCATCACTACCCTAGAATAACATGTAGAAGGCAACCCCCATTCTGGGCCTATATTGTAAAATGCCCTGTTAAAGTCCCCTAATGTGGGCCCCACCAGGGTCGGACTGTGGGGCCCAGGGCCCGACTGTGGGGCCTTGGGCCCACCAGTGAAATTGATTCTAGGGGCCCACCTACTGCTACATAGAAATATTGCCTGTATATGCTTAGATCACACTTACAGAATCAATTTTGGTGCATTTTGAAAGGCACAGCAAATGTACATATTATAACTAATTTAAGGGTGCAATCTACACTTATTGTAGAGTACCCTACATATTATAGTCAAGGGCATATTCACATTCCCTAACAATGTCTGACAATCGAATATCACTCAATAAACATCTCAACTAACCTCCATTCCGAGCACTGCCTACTCCTACTTGTCTATTAACTGTAGGGTTCATATATATAAATACGTTTTTTGAACCATTCATCACAACAGGCAGTAACAGTAATATGAGTTTTACTAGGTTTTCTTTCTTTCCACAAAATATTTTATTTTTCAATATCTATATAGTTTCTACTGGGCTGGCTACCATAATTATATTCAAAAACACAATGCCACTGCTGATGTCAGCCTTTGCTTTGGGAGATAATTATTTTAAATGTGACTTTGAAAACCCAGTAATATAAAAAGAATAAACCTAAAAAGGCAAAATACAGAATAATTACAGAGGCAGCAACAAGGTCAGGAAATTTGGCAAAGGAATGGACCATGCTGCCCAATCAATATGTTAATGTTAATAGGTATTTGATAATATATATATATTGTAGGGGTTCAGCTTAAACATGGGGGTCGGCAATGACAAAGCTCTCTTGGACAGCAGGATTGACGTTGAAACTGTGCATTTATTCCAGCATAAACAGCAGTATCAAACAAAACATAAAACAAAATCCTTGCCTGTCCAGCTCTAACTATACATTCGGCGGCCCTCACTAGCCACTGGAGGGTTTCTCCCTGCCAGCATAGAAAATACATTCAGTAACCCTGTGTCACTCATGTGTGGCTCTCACACAGTCCAGCTTCTGTGTCTCCAGGTAGAGAGCGACTTCTGACTGCTCCACACCCTTCTTTAAGGGATTGCACACCTGGTGCATTGTAAGATCCATTGTAATCTGGAAGCTTTGGTCTGGAGCAGTGATCACATTTGTCTCCACTCCGGCAATTAGAGTCCTGTACCAGGTCTTCCAAGAGACCAACACATGGAAAACAGCTTCCAGTTTGACCCAATTCACGCTGTGGTTGCTGCAATACACATAAACCTTCATTTTCTCTCCAATTCAATAGTGACCTTGTCACAATATATATACATATATACCCCCAAATTAGTTAAAATAGCATTAGCATTAGTGTGTAAAAATTTAGACCTGACTTTTCTCTTTTTGGTGTTGTATGACACTACCATTTGTTTTGTGTATGAAGTAGACATGAGGTCAGGCATCTATAGTTAATAACATTCCTAACCTGAACATAAAGCCAATTTATATAATCCCCAATATTGCACAAACTTCTAATGCTTTCAAGATTTTCAAATGTTTTAGGTACATTTTCTGTATAATGACACCCCTTATATTCAGTGTAGTGGTTACTCAAATGGTACATTAAGAAGTGTACTTTTCCATTAGAGCATAGATGTATTAAACGCTATCATCACAGGTAGGAGTTAAAGGGAACCTACCGCCACGAATCTACCTATAAAGGTAGATCGGGTGGTAGGTGGATGTATGGGACTTGAGGATAGCCCTTTTTAGAGCTAATCCTCACGTCCCCGCTAGCGTTTCTTAAACTTTATTGCCCTAATATGTAAATTTTCTTAAGCGGCTATTGGGGCGTGGAGTAGCCGGAAACGAGGCTACACGGCGCGGCTACTCCATGCCCCAGTAGCCGCTTTACCCTGCCTACCCTGTGATCTTCGGCACGCAGCTCCTCGCAGCTGCTCGCCCCCGTCCGAGAAGCTGGAGTTCTGCGCAGGCGCAGTAACTCCGGCCTCGTTCCCGAGATTGCACAGCCTCGGGCCTGCTTTCTGCATAGTCTACCTATGGAGAGCGCAGGAATCGTCAGATGTGAAGGTTCGCCCCACGGGATAGGTAAGTGCTATATATACATATTCCCACTGCCACCAATGTATTCTACAGGCACAGTAATTTTATATAATATATATATATATATATATATATATATATATATATATATATATATATATATGTTATTTAACCCTAGCTATGCTCACCAGCTCATACCAGCTACGATTCCGACTGCCACCAATATATTCTACAGGCACATTAATTTTATATACCGTATATACTCATGTATAAGCTGAAAAAATGTGCTGAAAAACGTCCCCTCGGCTTATACACGAGTCAATACGAAAGTAAAAATTACTTTTAAAAAAATAAACTTGTATACTCACCCTCCGGTGGCCCCGATGCGTAGCGCTGCTCCCCCGATGTCCGCGCGGCTCGTCTTCAGGCATCCGCGCGGCTCGTCTTCAGGCATCCGCGCGGCTCGTCTTCGAGGCATCCGCGCGCGGCTCGTCTTCGAGGCATCCGCGCGCGGCTCGTCTTCGAGGCATCCGCGCGCGGCTCGTCTTCGAGGCATCCGCGCCCGTCTTCTGTCTTCTGCAGCATACTATGCGCCTGCCGGGAGAGAACAATGGCGGCGCCCTGCAGAAGACAGAAGACGGGCACGGAAGCCTGAAGACAAGGCGCGCGGACATCGGGGGAGCAGCGCTACACATCGTGGCCACCGGAGGGTGAGTATATAAGTTTATTTTTTTTTTTTAATGCTGGGCTCGCTGTATACTACTGGGGGCGGCTGGGGTGACTCTATACTACTGCGGGCAAGCTGTATACTACTGGGGGCAGGCTGTATACTTCTGGGGGCAAGCTGTATACTACTGGGGGCAGGCTGTATACTACTGGGGGCAGACTGTATACTACTGGGGGCAAGCTGTATACTACTGGGGGCAGGCTGTATACTACTGGGGGCAGGCTGTATACTACTGGGGGCAGGCTGTATACTACTGTGGGCAAGCTGTATACTACTGGGGGCAGGCTGTATACTACTGGGGGCAGGCTGTATACTACTGGGGGCAGACTGTATACTACTGGGGGCAAGCTGTATACTACTGGGGGCAAGCTGTATACTACTGGGGGCAGGCTGTATACTACTGGGGGCAGGCTGTATACTACTGGGGGCAAGCTGTATACTACTGGGGCAGGCTGTATACTACTGGGGGCAGGCTGTATACTACTGGGGGCAAGCTGTATACTACTGGGGGCAAGCTGTATACTACTGGGGGCAAGCTGTATACTACTGGGGGCAGGCTGTATACTACTGGGGGCAGGCTGTATACTACTGGGGCAGGCTGGGCTGGCTGTATACTACTGGGGGCAAGCTGGGGGGGGGGGGTCTGTGACCAATGCATTTCCCACCCTCGGCTCATACTCGAGTCAATAGGTTTTCCCAGTTTTTGGTGGTAAAATTAGGGGCCTTGGCTTATACTCGAGTATATACGGTATATATGTATAGATGTTTAATTTAACCCTAGCTATGCTCACCGACTTATGCTACCAACGATTCTACTGCCACCAATGTATCCTATAGGCACAGTAATTATATATATATATATATATAATATGTATTATTTAACCCTAGCTATGCTCACCAATATCACTACTGCTATTGTCTTATTTTTGACATATGTAGACATCCAGGAGCCTTGTAATTATCCTGTAACCCAATGCCTATTGTTTGAGATAATTTAATTACACTCTGCACTTTTCCAGTTAGATACATACACAAAGAGTTCGATATTAACGTATACCAAAAGTTTTACTGTTTGCAACATATATACTGCACCAATATATATTTATTTTTCAAAGGTCAATTTATTGTAATCTTCTTTTCTAGACAAAATTAACTTTTGATTTAGATATCCCCACTGCTATTGTCTTATTGTTAACATATGTAGACATCCAGGAGCCTAGTAACCATCCTGTAACCATTACATTAGACACATACACATATAGTTCGATATTATTGTATACCATGGGGGTGGCCGCCTTAGATGTTGCGTGCTGCGTTTATTTCTACGCCATGCCTGGCATAGAATAAACGTGGTGCAGCATCCTGCCCTGATACATCAAGAGGATTCTACCTCTTGATGTATCCCACAACTTATATCGTATGTTAAATGTCCCCCATGGAGTTCTATATTATTGTATACAAAAAGTTTTACCGGTTGCAACTTTACAGGGTCAGCTAGTTTCTATCTTGTATTTTGCATTGTGCATGTAATTGTGAATTACACGATTAAACAGGTGGTAGGTTCCTAAAATTGAGTGTTGCCCAATCCTTGTTTTATTACAAACTATTATCCCCAGATTTTTTTTCAAAATTGTCTTTAACAATTCCAAAAAATTGATTTAGAGGCTACTAGGGTGTAGATGAGCTGCAGCATGTAGCGGGATCTAAGGCTACTCCACGTACCCATAGCCTCTATCGATCCTTCTACCCACCTGTCTTCAGTACACGCTGGGAGGGTGAAGCTTTGCAATGACTATTAATGCAGAGTTGTGCTCTGCATAGATAGTCAGTGCATTATTTGAGTGGAATAGTTAAGTATTTACTTGTGCTATGCTCCCTCATATAGCACCAACGAAAACACTGCCGCTAATGTATTTTATGGGATTAGGCGTCTATGTTCCACAACCCCCTAGGCAACGACCATGGCCCCCTACCCCCTAAGCAACGAGCATGGTTCCCTACCCCCTAAGCAACGAGCATGGTTCCCTACCCCCTAGGCAACGAGCATGGCCCCCTACCCCCTAGGCAACGAGCATGGCCTCCTACCCCCTAGGCAACGAGCATGGCCCCCTACCCCCTAGGCAACGAGCATGGCCCCCTACCCCCTAGGCAACGAGCATGGCCACTTACCCCCTAGGCAACGAGCATGGCCCCCACATCCCCTGGACAACGAGCATGCCCCCCTACCCCCTTTTGTGTGCATGTGTGTGTGTTGTTTTATTTTGTCTTCCAGGACCGTGCCTGCTCTGGACCACTTCGGATTCGGGGGACTCCATCGATGACCTGTAAAAAAATATTTATTAAAATGGCTAACGAGGGTGTGTCTATGTTTTAATTTCAATAAAATCTATTTTTACTATAATGTGTTTGTGTCATTCTGTATAGTTAGCCATAGTAGTGGTGCTGTTTAGTTGACAGTGCTCATTACTAAGGCCTGGACTTACTGTAAAATTTCCATATTTTTGAGGGGCAAATTTACAGTAACGCCAATACAATTACCCCGGTACCCACCGCCACCAGGGGTGCCGGGAAGAGCTGGGTACAAACCAGCACCTGACGGTCAGGTTCTGGGGAGGCTGCAGGCTGGTATTGTTGCGCTGGAATAGCCCCCTAACAGGGGGCTATCCCAGCTCAGTAATGGCAGGCTGCTGCTGTTTTTTTGTATCTCGATGATTTGAAAAATAGGGGGGAACCCACGTCAATTTTTTTAAAATTTTTTTTTTAAATATTAACAAAAAATGTTGACATGGATTCCCCCTATTTTTCAAATCAGCCAGATACAAAAAAGCAGCAGTAGCCTGCCATTACTGAGCTGGGATAGCCCACTGTTAGGGGCTATTCCGGCGCAACAATAACAGCCTGCAGCCAAACCAGAACCTGACCATCTTTAGATGATCAGGTGCCGGTTTGTACCCAGCTCTTCCCGGCACCCCTGGTGGCAGTGGGTACGGGGGTAATTGTATTGGTGTTACTGTAAAATAACCTTATTTTTGGGGGTCAAATTTACAGTAAGTCCAGCCCTTAGTAATGAGCACTGTAAACTAAACAGCACCACTACTATGGTTAATTATACAGAATGACACAAACACATCATTGTAAAAATAGATTTTATTGAAATAAAAACATAGACACACCCTCGTTAGCCATTGTAATAAATATTTTTTTACAGGTCATCGCCGGAGTCCACCGAATCCGAAGTAGTCCACAGCTGGCATGGTCCTGGAAGACAAAAAAAACAACACACACACAAAAGGGGGTAGGGGGCCATGCTCGTTGCCCAGGGGATGTGGGGGCCATGCTTGTTGCCTAGGGGGTAGGGGGCCATGCTCGTTGCCTAGGGGATGTGGGGGCCAAGCTCGTTGCCCAGGGGATGTGGGGCCATGCTCGTTGCCTAGGGGGCCATGCTCGTTGCCTAGGGGATGTGGGGGCCATGCTCGTTGCCCAGGGGATGTGGGGTGACATATATGCTATATCCCATAAAATACATTGGTGGCAGTGGAGCCTCTTGTATTTTGATTTAGGAATAAAACATTAATGACTACAGACATTCCCCGGGTTACATACAAGATAGTGTCTGTAGGTTTGTTCTTAAGTTGATTTTGTATGTAAGTCGGAACTGTATACTTTATAATTGTAGCCCCAGCCAGAATTTTTTGGTTCTCTGTCACAATTGTATTTTTAAAATGTTGGATTGTCATAAGAACCAGGATTAACACGGAAGCTTCATTACAGACATCATTTATAACTGTTAAAGCTATTTATTGTAGCCTAGAACTAAAGTACAGTAAATTGCCAAAATCCAGAGGTCTGTTTGTAACTAGGGGTCGTCTGTAAGCAGGGAGTTCTTAAGTTGGGGACCGCCTGTATATAATTGCTGCAGATTGAATATCATATGATTTATCTTTGACCATTAGCAATCTCCATGAAAGAACCTTGATCTTAATTTCTTGAATATTATCATAAGGTCCTGGCAGTAGGATTGCTCATGATTGTCCCGACAGTTTGATAATTTTTCCATACTTGTGTTTATCTAAAATTTGATATGTATGACAAAATTTAGAATTTATAACTTGATTGTTTCTATAATATCAATTTATAAAATCTGTACATAAAACTGTTATCAATATTTACCCAATTTTACAGTTCCCCAATACGGCTGTCGACTTGGGGCCCAGAGGAATTTAATGATCCATTGACATGAAGATATACTTTACCCTTAATTCTAATTATTTAATGGCTATTATTAATTGCAACACATTACAATAATATTTTTTGTTAATGTTTTTGCAGGTTATTTTGCTTTTGCAACATCCCTAACCGAACATGCCTAACTGCATAGTAAATCACTGTCTCAGCAAAACCGGGAGAAAAGGTCAACGTGAGGACATTCTTATCCACCGTTTTCCAAATGACCTCCAACAGATTAAAATATGGCTCTTGCAAACAGGCCAGACTTTTTGCAATATTGATGCTGTTGTTGAAAAACTTTTCCATGCTTGGAAACAAAACAAGTACGCCTTATGCTCCTTCCACTTTACTACTGATTGTTATTTAACAACTCCAAATGGCCAAAAATTAAAACCGGGTGCTATTCCAACAATATTTCCACAAGTTCCACCATGAGAGTATGTTATTGAAGAAAGCCTTAAAAAAGATAAGCGATACCGTTAGAGAAGACTACGGTGCTTTCTCCTGATCCAGTAGCATCAACATCAAATCAAGACATAGAGTTGACAAATCCTATTGCTTCAGACTCTGTTGAAGAAATTGATATTGGGGTTGATATTACAAATCCAAACAAATGTAGTGTTGGGACTCAGACTGACTTCACGCTTTTAAATTCAGAAGTTAGATATAAAGCTGGTGAATTCTATGAAGTTTTACCAGTCATTGAATTGTCAACTGAGCAAAGTAACACACAAATACCAATTTTCTCTACATCAGTTGTAACAGCGGCTCGGCAATTAGAAACACCAATTACAGAATTGTCATCACCAGTTTAAAAAAAGGTTCCAAGGTTCGTTTTTAAAAGTTACTGCACACTGTTACATGGGACATTATTTCACTGTGTTTGAGTCACAACCCAAGGTTGGAAATTATGCTACAGGAAATGTTTTCCTTGCTGCAGCAGTGTTGTTTAGTGGGCTCAACTTTCAGAAAGTGTCAGAACTCTTTAATATTTTTGGATTGGTGGGGATTTCACAGACAACCTACTATAGATACCAATCACTGTTTCTCTTTCCAGCAATTGATCTTGCATGGAAAGAAGAAAGTTATATGCAGAATTTAAAAGGAAAACCACTGTGTATTGCTGGTGATGGGCAGTGTGACAGCCCAGGGCACAGTGCTAAATATTGTATCTATACAATTTTGGATACAGTTACAGGAAAAATTTTAGATTTTGAAGTTGTGCAACGATCTCAATGCAAGTCCTCTGTTGCCATGGAGAAATTTGGCTTTCAAATCTGCCTAAACAGAATTTTAGAGAATGGCTACAAAATCAAAATTTTTGCTTCGGACAGACATGTTGGCAATAGAAAAAAATTGTGTGAAGACTATCAACACATCAAACATCAGTTTGATATTTGGCATTATGCTAAATCTCTGAAAAAAAAATTTACATCTGCAAGCAAATTACGTCTTTGCAAAGAACTTGTCCCGTGGATTGACAAAGTGGTATTACATTTTTGGTGGTGTATTCAAGCTTGTAACAGAAATCCTAAAAGGCTTGAAGAGATGTGGCTCTCAGTTCTCCAGCATGTTTTAGATAATCACGCTTGGGAAGGAAATCTTTATACTCAATGTGGCCATAATGCCTTGGATTTAGAGGATCAGGATGTTTTATGGCTAAAACAAGGCCTTATGAAAATCTAGAAAAACAGATGAGAAACGAACTCCCTAACTGAGTACACAATTGCCACACTGGTAGATTAGAAAATTTCCACAGTTTGGCATTAAAATACAGATCCAAAAGGATACACTTTGGTATTGATGCAATGGAGGCAAATTGGCAGCTTTGACCCACAATAAAAATGTTGGCAGGCCTCAAGCGGTGGTGCAATGTGAGAAAAAAAACACAGAAAAAAAGGGAACCCAAAGGACCAAACTGGTAATTCCAAAGGGAAGAGATAGGTGGTTTATACGTGATGTATATGAAAAAATTAATGTGGACTATCTGGAGTCTTTATCGATCAATGTTTTAAAGATTGCTAAATCAGAAGTACAGCCGGAATGGATTTCAAGGGCTCCATCTCTTCCACCAAATTTAAGTAACCGTGAAAGACCAAATAAAGAAGAAATAAAACGGCAACGACTGACACGCTTCAGATGTTCTGCAGTTCCCATGGTGTAATGTTCTATTGTTTTTTATATTGAAAGCATTAATTAAAATTTGTATCTATTTAGTGCAGCATGTAATAAAAACAAAACTTGTTAACAAACTATTGTTTGGTCTCATCAAATGATTTTATTTATACATATATTTTTTAATTTTCTAAATTTCTTGCTGATCCATCAAACTATAAAATAGTTTATAGATAAATGTAAATGCTTTATGGCTTCAATTGTGTATAAACAAGGTAGTTTACTTTTAATATAAGCCCTCACACTAGGTACAGACTAGAATAGTTAGAACAAAATACAAAGCACTACAATTTTTGATATTGCTCGTCTTCTGGCTTCCGCGCCTGTCTTCTGTCTTCTCTAACATCAAGCTGGGCCCCGCCATTGCTCTCTCCCGGGCACCCAGCACGATGTTAGAGAAGAAAGAAGACAGGCGCGAAAGCCAGAAGAGGACCCGCGCAGACATCGGAGGAGCAGCGCTGAACATTGGGGCCTCCGGAGGGTGAGTATATAAGTTTATTATTTTTCAAGTGAGGCGTGCTTGTATTGACTCATGTATAAGCCGAGGAGACGTTTTTCAGCACATTTTTTGTGCTGAAAAACTAGGCTTATACACGAGTATGTACGCTACATAACCAAAGATAGATTTTATTTAATTTTGTGAAATATACAGTTGTGACTACGATTAATGCAACATTACTTTTAACAAAAATATATGCTTTAATTGTATAAACTGAAAAATCACACTTCATTAACCAGAATTTTTTTATTTTTTTTAAAAATTATATATATATATAATTTAAGACGAGCAATATCAAAAATTGTAGTGCTTTGTATTTTGTATAATAAAAACTCTTTATAATAAATATAAAAAAACATTTTAAATATAAATTGAATAAAATATAAAAAAATAAGTTTTTTTAAAAGTGTAAAATTTTTGCATAAAAAAATAAAGTTAACAAACACAAATCAAACACCATTGTGCTGAAAATATTCAGCAGACATAACTATTAGAAAAGGTTAATTTCACCAAAAAAACTAAACAAATTAAACAATAGTTTTTTTTGAAAATGGAAAAAAAATTATAATAAATTCACAAACTTATTCCATTGCAATAAACTCTAAAGGGTTTATATCCCATGTATTCACCATCTTCATCCGGGAAACCATTCCTAATACTTTTAACAACACAGGATGGTATTGGCCTTCTGTTTCCTACTCCCAAATAGCCATGCACCCAACTTGTGAATCCTCGATAAGCAGTTTTTCTTTAGTCTGTTTGAATTAATAAAATAATATTATTCTCAAATTTTGCAGTTCATAAGACAAATACATATTGAAGTATAATGGAATCAACATAATTCAAATAGTAAAAAAAATTAAGAAATACGGTGAACACGTACCTATTAAAATCTTTTCTTGATGGTGGAGTTTGGACTTGACCTATTGAACTCATCAGAACATTGACTGTATCTGGTCTCCGGCAAAAAATTCGAAAAAATTCATGCTGGGTTATGCACTGTAATTCTTCCATATAAGGCTCAGTGTTAGATATTTCTCTACAGCAGACCGATTCGATGTTTGTTGGCATAGGAACACAGTTACAGCACAAGCACCATTCAATTGTTCCGACACAATCCTCCTCCACATCATCCGCAAAGACTACATAAGAAGCATTCTCACTTATTCGGGGGTTGGATGGGAAACATTGCAAAGTATTGGAAGCATTTGTGAGCAGTTGTGAGTTGAGTTCTTTTATCAAAGTCATCATCTGTAATATAATTAAAAAACAAAGTATTTAACTCAGATAACTAAAATCTACGTAGTGATCAAAATTATAGTGAACCAGTCAACAAGAATATAGTTTATAGCTAGTGACAGTTATAATAGATTTGGGTATACTAATTTAAAATTTACCTAATTACCTAATTTAATTGTCAGTATTGTAAATCATTTCATTAATTTAGATATATTTTGAATTCACAAACTCTGGCTCCCTGACAGCAATATGTGTTCTGTCCCAGGAGAGGGGCAGCCGCTCCTCATGTATTCTTCCTCTCATGCACATCACCCTCCCGCCACTATCTGCTCAATGCACATAAAAGAAAGCAGGGGTGGAGCTGTCTGAGTGTGTAGTAGAGTATACTAACACAGGTTAGAGCAGCTTACATTGAACCAGTTATGATGCAAACTACCTTATATACTCGAGTTGAAGTCGAGGCCCCTAATTTGACCACCAAAAACTGTGAGAAGCTATTGACTCGCGGTCAATAGCTTCTCACAGGTGGGAAATGCATTAGTCACAGCCTCACAGTATATACCAAGAAAATCCCCAGTAATATATAGCTAGCCAGCCCACAATAGCATACAGCCAGCCAGCGCCAAACTTACATGCTCAACTTCAGGCGGGCTCAGATGCTCGTTGCGCCTCCCCGATGCTCAGGTCCCTGCTCCTCTGCTTTCTTCTCTCTTCAGGTAAAAGCCGACAGAGACACGTACATGCGCTATGGATGCGTCTCTGTCGGCTGTTACCTGAAGAGAGAAGAAAGCAGAGGAGCGGGGACCTGAGCATCTGAGCCCGCCAGAAGGTGAGCATGTAAGTTTATTTATTTGTTTATATACTTGTGTATAAGCTCAGGTCAGGTTTTTCAGCAGATTTTTTGTGCTGAAAAACTTGACACGAGTATATATAGTACCATGAAACATCTACCATCTTAAGTGTATGTGATGGTCGATTCCTCCGGCCTGCCTATGCTACAATCTTTAATTTCATAATCAAGTAACCTAACGCTTGTGATAAAAGTTATTTTAAGTAGTAGCTAAATGACCTGCAGAGGCTACAGGGACGTGGAGTAGCCTTAGCTAGCAGTGCCCGTCCATGCTACTCCACATCCCAATAGCCTCTGCAGTTCATTTACATATCAGTAAAATAACGTTTGTCACAAGGGTTAAGTTCCAGGATTATTAAATTATTGATGATAGCAGAGGCAGGCCGGAGAAATCAACCATCACATAGAGTTTAGATGCTAGATGTGTCATGGTATGTTTCCTAAAAAGTAATGTTTAAATTCAACACTTTATAGTTTATAAGTCTGTGTATCCTGCACTATATAAAATTGATAATCATAAAGATGTAATTTAATTTGAACATTTGTATTTATTTACCTCACTATCAATTGAAGTGTCAGCCATTTCAGTATCGTCCTCCGCCGGTTGTTGGCTTGATATTTCATCCTGTTCAAAAAAACACTAACCCCCCCCCCCCCACACACATATTAGAGTTTTTGAATATGAACTTTAAATTAATAAATCTCTAAAATATGAATAAATGTTCATTAAATAGACACTTACCTCAAGACTATAATTTTCATCTTCCACGTAGCAAGCAATTATATCGTAGTTACTCTCTACTAAAATTTCAGATTGTTCATTTACTGTAATGTTGATTTCCAATGGAATCTCTGGCAGCTGAGGTGATGTGTCAACTTACTAGGTTGACAAGAATGTTAAAAAAATAAATCAATTAGTATATAACATAACATATCAATATTATTTACATTTTTCACATGCATATTTAAGAAAAAGTATATACCGTATGTACTCGAGTATAAGCACAAACTCTGCTTATACTCGAGTCAAAAAGCTGACAAAAAAAAAAATCTAAACTCACCTTTCCGGCGGCCTCGCAAGTCTTCTAAGTGATCCCTCTGGCTGCGGCACCAGGTCAGTGTGATGTCACAGTCACTGACAATACGCAATCGCATTCTGTGTGCCAGCAGTCGGCACAAACTGTGATGTCAGCAGCTGCGGCTGACGTCAGAGCTGCGCGCCGCACGGACCTGGCACCGCAGCCAGAGGGATCGCATAGAAGACTCGCGCGGCCGCTGGAAAGGTGAGTTTAGATTTTTTTATTTTTTTTAATTAACTGTCCGGTTCCATAATGAGCCGGGGATCCGGCTCCATAACGGGCCGGGGATCCGGCTCCATAACGGGCCGGGGATCCGGCTCCATAACCTTCCGGGGATCCAGCTCTTTAAGAGGGCACAGGGGCTGACAGGCTACATATTGGGGCAGAGGCTGACAGGCTACATATTGGGGCAGGGGCTGACAGGCTACATATTGGGGCAGGGGCTGACAGGCTACATATTGGGGCAGGGGCTGACAGGCTACATATTGGGGCAGGGGCTGACAGGCTACATATTGGGGCAGGGGCTGACAGGCTACATATTGGGGCAGGGGCTGACAGGCTACATATTGGGGCAGGGGCTGAAAGGCTACATGTTGGGGCAGGGGCTGACAGGCTACATATTGGGGCAGGGGCTGACAGACTATGTACTGGGGCAGCGGCTGGCAGACTATACTGGGGCAGCGGCTAGCAGGCTATGTACTACTGGGGACTGCTGGCTATATACTACTGGGGGCTTGGTGGCTATATACTGGGGGGGGGCTGTGACCAATGCATTTCCCACCCTCGGCTTATACTCGAGTCAATAGGTTTTCCCAGTTTTTTGTGGTAAAATTAGGGGCCTCGGCTTATACTCGGGTCGGCTTATACTAATATACGGTATATATAATTAAAATAATACTCACAAAATTATTGAGAGTTGAAATGATGATCGTGTTGTAAACAGTTCACTCCTTTGACACATACTTTATGTTATATTCTTGGGAAAAAGTGTAATACAAAATGGAATAATTAACCATATGTGTGTGTGTGTACATATATATATACAGGCGGTCCCCTACTTAAGGACACCCGACTTACAGACGACCCATAGTTACAGACGGACCCCTCTGCCCACTGTGACCTCTGGTGAAGCTCTCTGGATGCTTTACTATAGTCCCAGACTGCAATGATCAGCTGTAAGGTGTCTGTAATGAAGCTTTGTTGATAATCCTTGGTCCAATTACAGCAAAAATTTTGAAACTCCAATTGTCACTGGGACAAAAGAAAAAAAATTGTCTAGAACTTCAATTATAAAATATACAGTTTCAACTTACAGACAAATTCAACTTAAGAACAAACCCCCGTACCCTATCTTGTATGTAACCCGGGGACTGCCTGTATAAATACACACACAAAGCTATCGAATAATATTGATATACACACACACACAAACACACACACACATTATATATATATATATATATATATATATATATATATATATATATATATATATATATAGTTTAAATTTATGTGTATATATCAATTTTATAAAAGTTTTAATTGTTATATTACAACATAACTATAAAATCTATAAAACATCTATAAAAATCCCCTGTTACAGGGGATTTCTCCTGTTGAAGGGTTGTAGATGGACTTGAAGTATCTTTGGAATCCTAAATGAAGATCAATAAGTGTTATTTTAATGTTGAGTAACTGTTAATTTGAAAAATATGTTTAACTTGTAACGAATAACAAACTTACCATTTTGTTATAGATGTTAGTAACTATATACTAATTTAAAAAAAAAAGGGCTATAATCTTTTCTGAAACAAATAAATTTAGAGATTAGGAGATTAATTAAAAAACAGGAATATAAGAGTATATTTTAAAAAGGAAATTTTAATTTGAAAAGATTACATAGCATAACATTTTCACATTACCGTATACACTTGAGTATACAATGATCAGCATATAAGCACAGGTACATGAATTAAACCCAAACAAATGGGAAAACCTATTGACTAGAGCAGTTGTGGCGAACCTATGGCACCTATGTGTATGTTTCTAAATATATAAGCTGCTGTGAAACTAAATCTGGAAATGTGCAGAGTCTAATGTAATTATCTCAAACAATAGGCATTGGGTTACAGGATGGTTACTAGGCTCCTGGGTGTCTACATATGTCAAAAATAAGACAATAGCAGTGGGGATATCTGAATAAAAAGTTAATTTTGTCTAGAAAAGTAGATAACAATAAATTAACCTGTGAAAAATAAACATATATATATGTTGCAAACTGCAACATTTTTGGTATCCAAAAATATCGAACTCTATGTGTATGTATCTGAATATATAAGCTGCTGTGAAAATAAATCTGGAAATGTGTCTAACGTAATTATCTCAAACAATATGCATTACAGAATGGTTACTAGGCTCCTGAATGTCTAAATATGTCAAAAATAAGACAATAGCAATAGCGATATCGGTGAGCATAGCTAGGGTTAAATAATACATATTTTATATATATATATATATATATATATATATATATATATATATATATATATATATATATAATTACTGTGCCTATAAGATACATTGGTGGCAGTAGAATCGGTGGTAGCATAAGTCGGTGAGCTAGAGTTAAATTATACATCTATACATATATCAGTATGGGGAAGAAAGGTGATTTGAGTGCCTTTGAACGTGGCATGGTTGTTGGTGCCAGAAGGGCTGGTCTGAGTATTTCAGAAACTGCTGATCTACTGGCATTTTCATGCACAACCATCTATAGGGTTTACAGAGAATGGTCCGAAAAAGAAAAAACATCAAGTGAGCGGCAGTTCTTTGGCGGAAATGCCTTTTTGATGCCAGAGGTCAGAGGAGAATGGGCAGACTGGTTCGAGCTGATAGAAAGGCAACAGTGACTCAAATCGCCACCCGTTACAACCAAGGTAGGCAGAAGAGCATGTCTGAACGCACAGTACGGCGAACTTTGAGGCAGATGGGCTACAGCAGCAGAAGACCACACCGGGTGCCACTCGTTTCAGCTAAGAACAGGAAACTGAGGCTACAATTTGCACAAGCTCATCGAAATTGGACAGTAGAAGACTGGAAAAACGTTGCCTGGTCTGATGAGTCTCGATTTCTGCTGCGACATTCGGATGGTAGGGTCAGAATTTGGCGTCAACAACATGAAAGCATGGATCCATCCTGCCTTGTATCAACGGTTCAGGCTGGTGGTGGTGGTGTCATGGTGTGGGGAATATTTTCTTGGCACTCTTTGGGCCCCTTGGTACCAATTGAGCATCGTTGCAACGCCACAGCCTACCTGAGTATTGTTGCTGACCATGTCAATCCCTTTATGACCACAATGTACCCAACATCTGATGGCTACTTTCAGCAGGATAATGCGCCATGTCATAAAGCTGGAACCATCTCAGACTGGTTTCTTGAACATGACAATGAGGTCACTGTACTCAAATGGCCTCCACAGTCACCAGATCTCAATCCAATAGAGCATCTTTGGGATGTGGTGGAACGGGAGATTCGCATCATGGATGTGCAGCCAACAAATCTGCGGCAACTGTGTGATGCCATCATGTCAATATGGACCAAAATCTCTGAGGAATGCTTCCAGCACCTTGTTGAATCTATGCCACGAAGAATTGAGGCAGTTCTGAAGGCAAAAGGGGGTCCAACCCGTTACTAGCATGGTGTACCTAATAAAGTGGCCGGTGAGTGTATTTATATATTGTAGAATACATTGGTGACAGTGGGAATATGTATATATATTTATATATATAAATAAATATATAAAATTACTGTGCCTGTAGAATACATTGGTGGCAGTGGGAATATATATATACATATATGTGCCTGTAGAATATATATATATATAAATATATAATATATAAAATCACAGTGACTTCAGAATACATTGGTGGCAGTGGGAATCCTTGGTAGTAGTCTTGGTGAGCATAGCACTTACCTATCCCGTGGGGCGAACCTTCACATCTGACGATTCCTGCACTCTGCATAGGTAGACTATGCAGAGCGCTGGCCCGAGGCTGCGCAATCCCGGGAACTCTGGCTTCTCGCAGGAGCGAGGAACTGCGAGCCGAAGATCACAGGGTAGGCGGGGTAAAGTGGGTACTGGGGCGTGGAGTAGCTGCGCCGTGTAGCCTCGTGTCCGGCTACTCCACGCCCCAGTAGCTGCTTAAGAAAATTTACATATTAGGGCAATAAAGTTTAAGAAACGCTAGCGGGGACGTGAGGATTAGCTCTAAAAAGGGCTATCCTCACGTCCCATACATCCACCTACCACCCGATCTATCTTTATAGGTAGATTTGTAGTGGTAGGTTCCCGTTAAGTTTAATGTAACGGAAGGTATCCAGATGGTTCCTGTTACAAATTAGTATGTATATAACAGATACTAAAAGTGTAGCTCTGATACAGCTCCTAACACTTTATAAATGATTACTATGTATTATTCTAGAAATGAATTTCATGTCTGTCTATAAATTTGAGGCATAATACAGCACTACAGGAAACAAATCTAAGTACATCATTAGAATATTCCTTTTGGTCAGTATATTTTAAAGTTGCCTTTAGGGGATTGTTCTGCCATCTACTGAATATATCAGGGAATTGTAGACATATATTTGTAAGGCCTTGGATATATTCTCTATCACTGTGTCTCTTGCACAATAATACACAGCAGTGTCCTCAGTCTTCATGTTGGTCATTTGTAGATATAACATGTTATTACTGTTATCTCTGGAGATTGTGAAGCGTCCTTTTATAGAATCTGCATAGTGTATGCTACTGCTATCATACAAATATGACACCCATTGTAATCCTCTGCCAGGAGCCTGTCTGACCCAGTTCATCCCATAGCTACTGAATGTGAATCCAGAAGCTTTACATGAGAGTTTATAAGACTCCCCGGGCTTTATCACCACTGAGTCTGATGACTGGACAAGTTGTTCTTGTGACTGAACACCTGGAAAATAAAAAAAGAAAATTCACTGCGAATGTCATCATTTACAAGCTTTTAAATTATAAGAAACTTCTTCAATGAAGTCTCACCTGAAAACCTAACTGATAGTGATATAAAGAGGAGCAGGAAAGTCCTCATGGTTGATGTGCTTTGTTCTGATCTACACATTTACCAGATGATCAGCAGGGAAGATAATTGTCTTCTTATAATGCTGGATATTTCAGGAAAGGAAATGATGGTATTCAATTTGCATATCATGTATATTTATATAGTGATTCCATCAAGCTGAGAGGTAAGTACAAATACAGTATAATCTGTTATTGTGATATATTTCTGAACACATAATAATGTCTACACATATTATATTGCACTGATATTTCTGCTTTTAATCTTGAAGTAACTATACTGTGCATATATGTTATAGATATTCTACCTAATACAAGTAAAAGCAGTTATCTGTATAGTGCCCTGCCTTTATAAAGACCTGGTTGACGACATGATCTTTCTGATGAGGAAAGAAACTAGGGATCTGAAATGTTCAGCTGCAGTACCTGTCCCAAATAAGACTTAGCACAACAACTTAAAGACTGTTGCACACAGCCAAGTTTAGTCCAGCAAACACAGTCAATGGGGAAAATTTACTTACCTGGTCCTGTCGCGATCCCTGATTCGGACAGTCCGACGAAGATGAAGCCCGGCGCGCTTCACGAAGCTCGTGCGCCCGAGTTCCTGCATCCGTCGCTTCCACGCCGAGGTCCGCCGGAGTTCACCTTCTTCTTCCCGGTGCTTGTAAGTGTGTTTCTTGCGACACAATTCAAAATGTTAAATCCCACACATAGTCCGAATTCGTTGGGTTGTCCGACGGCCCGCCCCGATTTGTGTTGAGTGCAAGCCGGCGCCGAACGCGTGTGCCAAAATCCCCTGTTAAATACGGCTCAAACCCGAAACCCGCCGAAAATGCGCTTCCCGGACCGTTAGTAAATGAGCCCCAATGTCTGGCAACATGTTCAGTTCAGTTTAGCTCAGGTATGATCAATAACATACATGCTCCAGCTTTTTTTCTATTTATCCTCTCTGTCCAAAAATGAAAAAAATGGTTAAAAAATTAACCACTTGAGAAAAAATAGAAAAAGCATATTTGTCCTGTGGATCATGTCGATGAAAAAATGGGTAAAACAAGTGGTGGAATAGTTCTGTTATTGCTTTTCTTTGTATGAAAGAGGTAATAAACTTTTATTATGTTCCATCCATCCTATAAATGAACATATTGGAAATACAAATCTTGCTCCAAAATTTATAAGCTTTTGTAGGATGAAAATTAAAAAAAGTTCACCCGAAATAAAGAAACAAATGAGTGCCCCCAATTCATGAAGACCAGTGCATAGTATTGTGTTGTGGCATGCATAGTATAGCTGCAATATTCTGCACTATTCTGTCGGAAACACAACATAAATACATGTGCAACCAGTATTCATAAACAGTCTCTGCCAGAATACTGGCGCAGACTGCTTAGTAAATATGGGCCTCTTTGTTCTCAAAGTGTTCATGTACCATATATAAAGACTGACCCATTTAATGACATCCAGGGGTTTTCCCCACAAAGAAAGCCGATCTTCGTCGGCTTCAAAGAGATTAATGGAGCAGAGCGGTAATGCGCGACCATCTGCTCCATTACTCTGACGTAGAGACGAGGGGTCAGTTGGAGGTACGTGGGACCCCATCAGTCCCCTTGTTTTCGTGATCTGTTGGGGTCTCAGCACCCCACCCCCCCAGTCTGCACCCCCACTGATCAGCAGTCTATTCCTGTGGATGCTGGAGGATACCCACTGCAGCTGCACATCTAGCGTTATAATGGCTTGTTGGCGGGACAGTCTGCCTCTTCACAAGTCATGCCCGCTTTAGCCCTAATTGCTGTTGTACCGTACCCAACTCTTGCTGTCCCTGAAGTTTCTTCCCCCTTTGATAGGTCAAGTTGGTCCAGATCCCAATCGCCCTCCTGGGAGCCACTGCTACTGCTCAAAGGTTCTAGTTGCAGCGGCTACTCCTGATCATCTAGATCAAGGGCACCATCACACTGTTTGTGTGAGTACAAGCATGAATGCTCCTCCAGTGAATTTTAAGTCAGCTTCAAGTTTCCGCGATGGGGCCTTGGTTAGATCTGTTTTCCAGTAAGGATTCCGCTGTAGCCTTGTGTTTTGATTACGCTTTTTTACAGCAAATAAAAAGTTAATTCCCTACCTGTTGCTACAGGTAACATGTCCTTGAATTATAGCTGTTCTTCATATCCTCCTTTAGGCCCGGCATCTCCTATTCCAACCATGTCATCCCTGTGGAGTTCACCACACAGACATCTTATGGTCATCATTGTCCCCTACAACCCAATAGTGTTATTCTGCTTACTCCTAACACTCTCTCTCCAATACTGTAATAATGCTACACAGACGATCCTTCTGATAATACTTGTGACACAAAAATCGTTTACCCTAGAATAACATTTTGTAGAAGCCCACCCCCATTCTGGGCCTATATAGTAAAATGCCCTGTTAAAGTCCCGTAATGTGGGCCCCACCAGGGTCAAACTGGGGGGCCTATTGCCCATCAGTGAAATTGATTCTAGGATCCCACCTACTGCTACATAGAAATATTACCTGTATAAGCTTAGGCCACACTAACATTTTGAAAGGCATAGCAAATGCATAAGGCAAAACAAATCCTAAAACACATCAGTATTAATGATGGTAAAAATACCGATATATTTTGAGGTGTGTTTTCCCCAATGTATTTGCAATGTGTTTTCAAAATACAATACAAACACATTGGGGTACATTTACTATGGTACCGGTCATCACCAAATAGGCTTGCACCTACAGTTAAAAGTAACAAGAAAAACGGTACACAGAAAGCACACCCACCCCAAACACCCAGTTTCTTCCCATGTAAGAACTGTCAAGTCTGTAGATTACCTTATATACTCGAGTATAAGCCTAGTTTTTCAGCACAAAAAATGTGCTGAAAAACCCAAACTCGGCTTATACTCGAGTCAAAAAAATAAATATATCTAAACTCACCTTTCCGGCGACCCCTGTATATCTTCTGTGTGATCTGTCCGGCAGCGGCGGCAGGCTATATACACTGGGGCAGGGTCTGGCAGGCTATATACACTGGGGCAGGGTCTGGCAGGCTATATACACTGGGGCAGGGTCTGGCAGGCTATATACACTGGGGCAGGGTCTGGCTGGCTATATACACTGGGGCAGGGGCTGGCTGGCTATATACTGGGGAGGCTGTGACCAATGCATTTCCCACCCTCGGCTTATACTCGAGTCAATAGGTTTTTCCAGTATTTTGTGGTAAAATTAGGGGCCTCGGCTTATACTTGGGTCGGCTTATACTCGAGTATATACGGTACTTAAATTTAAAAATTCAGTGCATGATATAAGTAACATGGCAGGTGAAGAAACGTTTATGATCAGGGACCACATGAGTTGCAACATAAAAGGTGTGATTTATGGTTTAAAATGTCCATATAATGAAATCTACATTGGTAGAATGAAAAAAACATTGGCATGCAGAATGAGAGAACATTTGAGGAATATTGAGAAAAAGGTAAGGGGATATCCATTATCCCAACACTTTGCTGAAAAACACGCAGGTACAGTGATAGGATCTACTATATTTGGCATATAGAGAGAGTTAAACCAGATTGGAGAGGGGGGGACTTTATTAACCCCTTAACGACTTGGCCTTTTTTAGCTTTTTCACTTCCATTTTTCATTCACCAACTTCAAAAATCTATAACTTTTTTATTTTTCCACATAAAGAGCTGTGTTATGGCTTATTTTCTGCGTAACAAATTTCACTTCATAGTGACGGTATTTAATATTCCATGGTGTGTACTGGGAAGTGGGAAAAAAATTCCAAAAGCAGTGAAAATAGTGAAAAACGACATTTGCGACGTTTTCTTGTGGGCTTGGATTTTACAGCTTTCACTCTGCGTCCCAAATGACATGTCTACTTTATTCTTTGGGTTGGTACGATCATGTGGATACCAAATTTGTATAGGTTTTATAATGTTTTCATACATTTACAAAAATTAAAACCTCCTGTACAAAATATATATATATTTTTTTGCCATCTTCTGGCGCCAATAACTTTTTCATACTTTGCTGTACGGAGCTGTGGATAGTGTCATTTTTTGCGAATTTTGATGGCGTTTTCATTACTATAATTTTTGGGACTGTGCGACTTTTTGATCACTTTTTATGTTTTTTTTTTTTAATTTTTCAAAATGGCAAAAAAAAGCCATTTTCGACTTTGGACGCTATTTTCCGTTACGGGGTTAAACGCAGTGAAAAAACTTTATTATATTTTGATAGCTCAGGCATTTTTGGACGCGGCGATACCTAATGTGTTTATGATTTTTACTGTTTATTTATTTTTATATCAGTTCTAGAGAAAGGGGGGTGATTTGAATTTTTAGGTTTTTTTATTATAATTTTTTTTTTTTTAACTTTTTTTTATTTTTACTTTTACTATTTTTCAGACTCCCTAGGGTACTCTAACCCTAGGTAGTCTGATTCATCCTATCATATACTGCCATACTACTGTATGGCAGTATATGTGGATTTTACTCCCCATGCATTATAATGTACAATTAGCACATTGTAATGCATGGGTTAAAACGAAGTAGCCTCGGGTATTCGGAGCACCCGAGGCTACCATGGTGACGGATCGCCGCTCCCCGTGATGTCATCGGGGAGCGGCGATCCACGTCAAGATGGCGGCGGCGATCGAGGTAAAAACACCCGCGATCGGTGCTAGCACCGGTCACGGGTGTTACCGGTAAGTCTTTGCTGCAATATGCAGCAAAGACTTACCGGCTATGGAGAGGGCTCGGCCCGCGAGCCCTCTCCATGCGTCGGGAAGGGGTTAATGAAATGTCCCAAATGGAGAGTAAGTGGATTTACATCTTGAACACTCTGATCCCCAATGGAATGAACAGCGAGATAGAAACATTTGCGTTTAGATGAACTTACCGACAAAGAAGTATAGCAACCCAACCCACTCGAGGCTATATAAGGAACCAACGGGACAGGAGACGGCATACCTGACAAAGGAAGACGATCCTATTCTGAAATGCATCAGATGTTTTTTGTCCCAAATGGCGGTTCATAGCCAAGGAGATGACATCACCACTCTACAAAACTTTTTTTTGTATCCGGAAGTAGCCGGGGCTACACTGGAACGAAAGGAGGCAGCTCGATTGCGGATGAATTATTACAGAACAGCCATTGAACAAGCCATCTTAAAGGGAACCTGTCACCACATTTGCACATATACAGCCAGTGACAGGTTCCTATAGAGCTCTGTTAACTAACCGACACCCTTCTTTTAGCTAAAAATAGTTTTACTTACATCCACATAAACCACCTTTTATATTATATCACTTACCATCAGAGGGGGTTGTGTCTTGCTCAACCGGCCCCTCCCATCTAATCCTCCTCATGCCTTATACTTCCTTACTGGTCACAGCAGCCTCCATGGACTTTTACTCCTCTCCATTCTTTTGCTGTAACATGTTGTACAGTTTGCTATTCTTAGAAGGCTGAAGGACCTGCAATGAAGTCACTGGTCACATGTTATGTGTGTAACACAAGGCACTGTGTAAAAAGATTGACACAATATACACTCACCGGCCACTTTATTAGGTACACCATGCTAGTAACGGGTTGGACCCCTTTTGCCTTCAGAACTGCCTCAATTCTTTGTGGCATAGATTCAACAAGGTGCTGGAAGCATTCCTTTGGTCCATATTGACATGATGGCATCACACAGTTGCCGCAGATTTGTCGGCTGCACATCCATGATGCGAATCTCCCGTTCCACCACATCCCAAAGATGCTCTATTGGATTGAGATCTGGTGACTGTGGAGGCCATTTGAGTACAGTGAACTCATTGTCATGTTCAAGAAACCAGTCTGAGATGATTCCAGCTTTATGACATGGCGCATTATCCTGCTGAAAGTAGCCATCAGATGTTGGGTTCCCCACACCATGTCACCACCACCACCAGCCTGAACCATT
The DNA here is from genome assembly GCF_040894005.1 of Engystomops pustulosus. Taxonomy (NCBI): domain Eukaryota; kingdom Metazoa; phylum Chordata; class Amphibia; order Anura; family Leptodactylidae; genus Engystomops; species Engystomops pustulosus. The sequence continues at coordinate 101,452,361 of NC_092411.1, read as the reverse complement.
GATGCAAGGCAGGATGGATCCATGCTTTCATGTTGTTGACGACAAATTCTGACCCTACCATCCGAATGTCGCAGCAGAAATCGAGACTCATCAGACCAGGCAACGTTTTTCCAATCTTCTACTGTCCAATTTCAATGAGCTTGTGCAAATTGTAGCCTCAGTTTCCTGTTCTTAGCTGAAAGGAGTGGCACCCGGTGTGGTCTTCTGCTGCTGTAGCCCATCTGCCTCAAAGTTCGACGTACTGTGCGTTCAGAGATGCTCTTCTGCCTACCTTGGTTGTAACGGGTTGCGATTTGAGTCACTGTTGCCTTTCTATCAGCTCGAACCAGTCTGCCCATTCTCCTCTGACCTCTGGCATCAACAAGGCATTTATGCCCACAGTACTGCCGCTCACTGGATGTTTTTTATTTTTGGACCATTCTCTATAAACCCTAGAGATGGTTGTGCATGAAAATCCCAGTAGATCAGCAGTTTCTGAAATACTCAGACCAGCCCTTCTGGCACAAACAACCATGCCACGTTCAAAGGCCCTCAAATCACCTTTCTTCCAAAAATACTGATGCTCGGTTTGAACTGCAGGAGATTGTCTTGACCATGTCTACATGCCTAAATGCACTGAGTTGCCGCCATGTGATTGGCTGATTAGAAATTAAGTGTTAACGAGCAGTTGGACAGGTGTACCTAATAAAGTGGCCAGTGAGTGTATCTGTATATAGAGCTTTATATGTCTGTAGCTGAATATTAGTAGATGTTCCCTCAGTACAAGGAGGCAGAGCAGGGATTTGAAGAGACACACAGCTGTCAGTCACAATAATGGGGAATGGTTCAATGGTATCTCTGACTCTTCTCCTCTCTCAGGAGAGTCAGAAAAACAAATCTGCATATCAGAAAAATGGCTGTAATTAAGTTACAGTGCCCGACTGGCACAGCTAATTTTAGCTGATATAGGGAGGACTTGTAACCCTTTATCAGCAAACATTGCTAGTCAGAGTGGGCACAATCTGGTGACAGGTCCTCTTTAACTTCAGGTATTTGCAATTTTTATTGCTTCGACACTGTTGTAAATCTTCAATTGCAAGTAGTGCGATTAAAAAAAATTGGGGCACATTTACTAAGGGTCCCCGGAGCGCGATTCTGTCGGGTTTCCCAAATATTTCCTTTTTGCGCCAAATTGCCCCGGGTTTTTGGCGCACGCAATCGGACTATGGCGCATCGGCGCCGGCTTGCATGCGACAGAAATCGGGAGCATGCCATCGAACAACCCAACGAATTTAACAACGAAATTGTGTCACAAGATCAAGGTCTTACATGCACCAGGAAGAAGATGGTGAACTCCGGCAGATCTCAGCTGGGAAGCAACACATGAAGGAAATTGGAATCACGGCAGACCCGAATCCATGTTGGACAAGGATCGGGATCGCGACAGGACTGGGTAAGTATATCTGTCCCATTGTTTTCTGTTTTATCCATTTTTGTTCTACCATAGTAGGGAGGTACATTTTAACCTGCAGCACAGAATAGTTTTTTTTTAGAAAGAACCAGCACCAGTGAATGTTTTGTATATTTTAAACACTAATACTTACCTGTTTTCACCCCTGCTTCTTCTTTTCCTTTTCTTGCTGTGCAGGTCAAGGTGTGGTATTGTTATTATACCACATCTCATGCTCCTGGCAACTATAGTGAAGTATAAAAAGGAGGCGTGGGGTGATTACATCACACGGTCTCTTGCTCTTTGTAACGGTATACAGAGCTCACGGCCCTGTGCACAGCTACAGAACGCAAATATTCGTTTGTGTGGTGAAAGCAGCTGAACAGAAGGACAATTACTGCATAATTCTATAGGTCAGTACAATTCAGCCCAGAAAGTTGCCTTTATCAACACAATTTTTATTGATTTCAATGGACATATATGATTTTCCCCTTATTGTAAAAAAAAAAAAAAAAGTTTTCTCCCGCTAGAGAGATTGTGCTGCCATCTACTGCAAATATCAGGAAATTGTAGACTATATTTGTCAGGCCTTGGATATATTCTCTATCAGTGTGTCTCTTGCACAGTAATACACGGCAGTGTCCTCAGTCTTCATGTTGGTCATTTGTAGATATACCATGTTGTTGCTGTTATCTCTGGAAATAGTGAATCGTCCCTTGACTGAATCATGATAGTCCTGACTTGTACCAGAAGGAGAGCTAATTCGTGACACCCACTGTAATCCTCTTCCAGGAGCCTGTCTGACCCAGTGCATGTCATTGCTACTAAAGGTGAATCCAGACCCTTTACATGAGAGTTTATAAGACTCTCCGGGCTTTATCACCACAAAAGTCTGATGACTGGACAAGTTCTTGAGACTGGACACCTGGAAATATACAGAAAGCAAATTCACTCATTAAAGCAAATGCTTCCTTAAAAAGTTATTATACCAACCTTTATCCTTAAAAACACAGTCTAGAAAGTCTCACCTGAAACCTGTGCTAATAATGATATGAAGAGAAGCAGGAAAGTCCTCATGGTTGATGTGTTCTGTTCTGATCTACACATTTACAAGACGATCAGTAATGAGGATAATTGTCTTCTTATAATGCCAGATATTTCAGGAGAGGAAGTGATGGTATTCTATTTGCATTTCATCTATATTTATATAGTGGTCCCTTTTCAAGTACAGCGTTACATGATTTGGACTAAGCAGTTTTGATCATATGCAGTGGAAACTGAATCCAGAAGAACTGTATAGTTATAACTTTATCTATAGTATGTAGCTTGTAACAACAGGACTGCAAAAAAAGTTTTTCATTCTGGGATTGTAGCTGGACTTGGAGAACGGGAGGTTTTTCTTTAAACTGCTGTGCTCCAGCAAGTCTGGCTACTATCAAAAATTTTGAATCTATGTTTCACAGTCCTGCTACAATTTACAACAAATCACTATTTACAAATTCACACAGCCAAACCATTTCCCTACGCTGTACAGAGGAGACCCAACCAGGTCGAAACAGCGCTGTCTACAGTTGGGAGTCTGTTCCTTCTGGAATAGATATACTGGTTTGGTTTAATCCCACACCATACTTGATGTTAAGGGGGCTGCCTTTCAAGGTAGCAAAAGGAGGTATTGTTTTCCATTTAACCCCTTGGAAAACTTATTTGCATTCTTCCCAGAATTCCCTAGTGGAGCATCTATGGCTTTAAGTCTCCACATGCCTTTAAGGTGGCCTTAATTGGCAATCTCTCCTTAAGGAGAACACCTACTGTCTTATTTTCAAACTCCAATAGTCGCACGGCTTACGACCAAAAATACCCTATTTTCACCAGGGTTAAAGTTAAAATATAACCTTTATTAATTTAGTTTTAAAGAACAGGAAAAAAGACACATTAAAAGATGTGCAAACAGGCCAGCATGTGGGGGAATGCTGGAACTAAGGAGCTTGTGAATTTAACAGTCAGAACGTTAGAACGTTATGAATGAGGGTTTGTTGATACCGGCCTCCTAGCTATTCCCAGCAGGTTATGTCCTTAGTATCAGGATTTCTACCAGGCTACTATTTCGTATTTCCCTGTGTAAATAGTAACAAACTATATTTCCCTATGCTAGACCTGTTGCTGTTAAAACACACACACACACTTGCTCAACCTAGCCCACTAAGTTGAGCAAGTGTGTGTGTGTTTTTTAACAGCAACAGGTCTAGCATAGGGAAATATAGTTTGTTACTATTTACACAGGGAAATACGAATGTGGATACTGCTAATGTAACTGCAGGCTCAGCAGCAAGAAGGCAGCTGTAGTACACAGCCCTTCTTCTGCTGAATTTGCCCTGAACAGAGAAAGCTGCATGTAGAGGCATTTAACCCCTTAAGGAAGCGGCCATTTTGTAGCTTAAGGCTCAGTCCCATTTTTTGGATTTTGGTTTGCAGCCAGATCTTGTTGCAGTGAGCTCTGCAGATTTTTGAGGCAGATAACCTTTAAAAAAAGCATCAGAAAAGCGAGTGTACGAGCTTGGCGGCGAGTGTGCATTGATCCGAAGTGTGTGCAGTGTCTTAAGTGTGACTTAGGTTTAAGGGACTTAAGTTTGAGGGGCTTTAGCAGGTAACTGCTGTGTTTTGTGTTACTTTGACTGTAAATTCTTCTTTCTGTGCATATTTCTATTGTAATCCCCATTAGAATAATGGACTCCACAAGTGGCATTGCTACACAGTGTACATCCTGTGCCATGTATGCTTTCCTTGAACAGCCGTTCGAGGGGGAATACTGCTGTGTGATGTGTGTGAAAATTGCTCATCTGGAAGCCCAGATTCTGGATCTAAATGAGCAAGTTTCAAGGCTGCGGGCAATTGACAATATGGAGCGAAGTTTGCTGCTCCTGGAGCATAAACTCTCTGGGGAAGATGGGTGTGGGGAGGGAAGTATGGAGGTGCAGAGTGAGGGGGCAGCTAGTTGGGTAACATGTAGAAGGCGGGGTAGAGGGAAGAGTTGTAGGGAGTCTAGTCCTGATCTGGTGCACCCCAATAAGTTTGCCAGGCTGGCGGATGAGGGGGATATCAGCTCTGGGGTAGCAATGCTGCAGAAAGACGTGGCCGCTAGCAACCAGGGGAATGTCTGCTCCAGTAAGAAGGGTAATGGGAGCACAGGCAAGGTCAGACAGGTGCTGGTAGTGGGAGATTCGATTATTAGGGGAACACACAGGGCAATCTGTCACAAAGACCGTGCATACCGAACAGTGTGTTGTTTGCCGGGTGCTCGGGTTCGGCATGTTGCGGATCGGGTTGACGGATTACTGGGAGGGGCTGGTGAGGAACCAGCAGTCATGGTCCACATTGGCACTAATGACAAAGTAACAGGTAGGTGGAAGGTCCTTAAAAATGATTTCAGAGATTTAGGCCATAAGCTTAGGGCAAGGACCTCAAAGGTAATTTTCTCCGAAATACTGCCTGTACCACGTGCCACACCAGAAAGGCAGCGGGAGATCAAGGAGGTAAATAAGTGGCTCAAAAGTTGGTGTAGGAAGGAGGGTTTTGGGTTCATGGAGAACTGGACTGACTTTTCTGTCGGCTACAGGCTCTACAGTAGGGATGGGCTGCACCTCAATGGGGAGGGGGCCGCTGTTTTAGGGGGAAAAAAGGCTAGAAGGTTGGAGGAGTGTTTAAACTAGAGACCTGGGGGGAGGGCAACTACACTTGTGCAGGGCAAATAGACAGTGTACATGGAGAGCTGGGAAGAGTCATAGTCCATGGGGGAGGAAGGGGGGCTGGAATGAGATTGGGGAATAAGGACAAAAGGAATACGGACAGGGAAAACCATATCAAGTGTATGTACACAAATGCCAGAAGCCTCACAAACAAAATGGAGGAACTGGAACTCTTGATGTTGGAGCGGAAATATGATATAGTGGGTATCAGCGAGACATGGCTGGACAGTAGCTATGACTGGGCTGTTACTATAGATGGTTATAGTCTTTTTAGAAAGGATCGTAGAAATAAAAAAGGTGGAGGGGTTTGTTTATATGTGAATTCTTGCCTCAAGCCCGTCCTGCGAGATGACATCAGTAACGCAAATGTGGAGTCCTTATGGGTTGAGATAAGAGGAGGGAAAAAGAATAATAAAATATTACTAGGGGTTTGTTATAAGGCTCCAAATATAATGGAGGCAGCAGGGGAAATGCTGATAAGTGAAATGGATGCGGCTTCAAAGCATGGTGAAGTACTTATCATGGGAGACTTCAATTACCCAGATATCGACTGGGGGGCAGAAACCTGCAGGTCCTTCAAAGGCAGCAGGTTCTTGTCAACAACAAAAGACAATTACCTGTCGCAACTAGTCCTGGAGCCAACAAGATGGGGGGCACTGCTGGACCTTATCCTTACCAACAGACCTGATAGGGTATCAAAACTACAGGTTGGGGGGAACCTGGGGAATAGTGATCATAATATCATTGATTTTGTATTACGCTTTACTAAGAGCGTTAGTGAAGGGGCAACCAACACTCTAAACTTCAGGAGGGCAAATTTTCAGCAACTAAGGGAAGACCTTAAAGGCATAGACTGGGATAATGTTCTCAAAGACAAAAGCCCCCCCCAAAAATGGGACTTTTTCTCATATATTCTGAAAAAGTCCTGTGAGAAACACATACCTTATGGGAAAAAGCATAAAAGGAACCAGAAAAACTCTGTGGCTAACTAGACTTGTAAGGAAAGCAATAAGCGAGAAAGATAAAGCGTTTAAGGTGCTAAAACGTGAAGGTAGTGATGAGGCATTACAGGATTATAGAGAGAAAAATAAATCCTGTAAAAAGCAGATAAAGGCCACAAAAATAGAGACTGAGAGAAATATTGCCAGGGAGAGCAAAAATAATCCCAAATTATTTTTCAAGTATATAAATGATAAGAAACTAAAAACAGAGAGCGTGGGTCCCCTTAGAAATAACATGGGGGTCATGGTGGAAGGAGATGAGGAAAGGGCCAATCTACTGAATGTCGCCTTCTCAACTGTCTTTACCCAGGAAAATCCTCTGGTGGAAGACACAATGAGGAATAATGTTAATTCTTTTTATAATGTCAACAGTTTAACCCAGGAAGAGGTACAGCGCTGCCTCGCAACCACTAAGATAGATAAATCACCTGGGCCAGATGGCATACACCCCCGGGTTCTGCATGAATTATGTACGGTGATAGACAACCCGTTATTTTTAATATTTGAAGATTCACTGAGGACTGGTTATGTTCCACAGGAATGGCGCATAGCAAATGTGGTACCAATATACAAAAAAGGATCAAATAGCGATCCTGGAAACTACAGACCCGTGAGTCTAACTGCTGTGGTGGGGAAAATATTTGAGGGGTTTATTAGAGATGCTATCCTGGAGTATCTCACTGTGCACAACCTTATAACCCAGCGTCAGCATGGGCTTATGAGAGATCGGTCCTGTCAGACTAATCTGATTGGTTTCTACGAGGAGGTAAATTCAAGGAGAAAATCTGTGTATTTGGGTAAGTAATTGGCTTAGTGATAGAAAACAGAGGGTGGTCATTAATGGCACATTCTCAGATTGGGTTGATGTTACCAGTGGAGTGCCACAGGGCTCAGTATTGGGGCCACTTCTTTTTAATATTTTTATTAATGACCTTGTAGTGGGTTTACACAGTCAAGTTTCAATATTTGCAGATGATACTATGCTGTGCAAAGTAATAAATACTGAGGTTGATAGTTTAGCATTACAGAGGGATTTGTGGAAGCTTGAGGGATGGGCAGAGAAATGGTTGATGAGGTTTAATGTAGATAAATGTAAAGTTATGCACTTGAGCCATGGAAACAAAAAGTATAATTATGTTCTAAACGGTCAATTACTTAATAAAACTGAAGCTGAAAAGGACTTGGGGGTATTGGTGGATGGTAAACTTAATTTTAGTGACCAGAGCCAGGCGGCTGCTGCTAAAGCAAATAAAATAATGGGATGTATCAAGAGAGGAATAGATTCTCATGATAAAGACATAGTTTTGCCCTTATACAAATCCCTGGTCAGACCACACATGGAATATTGTGTACAGTTTTGGGCACCAGTGTATAAAAAGGATATAGTAGAGCTGGAACGGGTGCAGAGGAGAGCAACCAGGATTATTAGGGGAATGGGGGAACTAGAATACACTGACAGATTAAAAAATTTGGGATTATTCAGTTTAGAAAAAAGACGACTGAGGGGAGACCTCATCACAATGTACAAATACCTGAATGGGCAGTACAAGGATCTTTTTATTCCTAGGCCTGTGACCAGGACAAGGGGGCATCCTCTACGCCTAGAGGAGAGGCGGTTATACCATCTCCATAGACAAAGGTTCTTTACTGTAAGAGCAGTGAGACTATGGAACTCTCTGCCGCAGGAGGTTGTTATGGCCGACTCTATATACATGTTCAAGAGAGGCCTGGATGACTTTCTGGAGAGAAAAAATATCACGGGTTATGGGGATAAAACATTTATTTAATTCTTAAAGGTTGGACTTGATGGACTTGCGTCTCCTTCCAGCCTCCTTCCTACTATGATACTATGACTTGCGTCTCTTTATATGGTTATAACTTTTGAACTCTGTTACTTATCAAAGTGATTCTGAGATTGTATTTCCCCACATGTTGTACTTCATTTTAGTGGTAAATTTTGGCTGATAAGTTTTGCATTTATTTGCAAAAAAAAAGAAAAATGATGAATTTTTTGAAAAATTAGCCATTTTCGAAATCATTGCGTTTTCAGGCAGATAGATATACCACCTAAATAAGTTGCCGCCGTCATAGCTGCCATCTTAAAGGAACTGCCTTCAGGCATCTCTGGGGTCCTGATCGGACCCCAGGGGTGCCATAGCAACGGTTGGCTTGCTAGAGTAAGCATCTCCTAGTGCTAAAACAAACGCAGCAGTGTTACAATGATAGACGCAGAGCGAAAGCGAGCTACTCCATGACCAGGACTACGGGATCTACAAATTACACTTCTTCAAGCTGTATTTGATATGCTGACATCTCGATATCACCTAAGCAGTGATCGAATAATCAGATTATCTGATTATGGAAGAACTTTGGACTCTGATTGCAACATTCTATCAACTCCAGTATTTATTAATAATACTATCCTGCTTGTCCATAACACCTCAGTCTATTATAATTTTCAACAATAAACTATTTTTTCTAGACAATACAGTCTTTTTTGGTGTAGTAGGCACTTGGGCCCTTTTACTGCCAACCAACCGTGTTGCCCAGCCTGTGATTTCTATAATTGAAATTATCATGCATTGACATTTTTTCCTATTGTATATGGTTCATGACCAAGGTCATGTATTTTATTGCATATAAAAATTGTAATATAGAATATGCACAAACAGTGGTTTTAATATACTTCTACAACTATCAACACTACTATTTCTATTAAAATATTTTACTGCTTTAGTGGTAATTGGTGCTTGGTATTTTTATTATTTTCCTTTTCACATTTTTTGTTCAGGATAGACACCTGAACGCTACTGATAGCACCTCCACTATTTTCTATCTATGTTTTAGCCTAGGTGCCATGGACCAGTGCTGATATGTATATATATTTATATGTATGTGTGTCTATGATCCTCCTCGTATATTCCACAATCAGTGTGTAACTTGAAGCTGATGAGCCCCAGTGCAAAGTCTGTGCCAGGCCCCCAATCATAATGTTTGGTTTATAGTACTAATCTTATCATATGGGAAAGTGATACATTATGGGCCCCTTAAACCTCTTGGGTCTGGTTATGACCACACTCTCTGCATCCCTAAAATGAAGCCCTTCCCCACAAGTACCAGCACTATTGTCAGAAGTTAATAATGTTATCCTATAAGGCAGCATGTTTTGGCTCAGAAAAGTAGATTATAATAGTCATGTTGGGGGAGATTTATTAATCTGTTTTAACAAAATTCAAAACATAATTTGTAACTAAATCCACAATTATATTTTTATGGAAATCTTTTCTTTTTACTCCCTGTTTAATATGTTTTGTTTTACTTATTTACCATCCATCTGTTCCACCATTACCAACTATCTACATCAGTGCCTCAATTCTTCACTCACACACTCTATATTTTATGTAACCATACTAACTTATCACAGTGTTCTGTTGTGAAGCAAGAAATAACTTCTTATAAAGCACTGAAACATCTTTTGTCTCTCCTCTTTCTCCTGCTGCTTGCTGCAGGTCCCCTAACCCAGGTCCACCTTCTGTTTATTTTAACACTTCACACAATAAACCCTGCTAATCTTATCAATATTCAGTGTATTCCTTCTTCTCCACCCATAACCCCCCTTAAACCCATTCCCACTCTGTGTGCAATAAACTAGAATCTGTTCATGACCTCTTTCTTTCTAAGTCCTTTGACCTTCTGCCCATCACTGATACATGGATCCAGCAGGATGACTCTGCCTTCCTTGCGGTATTGTCTTATGGTGGCTTACACGTTTCTCACTGCTCCAGACCTGAGAATAGGTAAGAAGGAGGGGTAGGCATACTAGAGTCACAGAAAATATCCTGAAAAACCCTAACTCGGATCATACTCGAGTCAACAAAAAAAACCCCTCTGTACTCACCTTTCCGATGCCCCATGCAGGTCTTCTGTCTTCAGCTCCGGCTCCGTCTTCAGCTCCCCGTGCTGTCCCGTTGCACACATCATGATGTCAGCCGCTTACTGGGATACCATACTCAGATATTTTTTCTTATGTTTTACTAAATTCACCAAAAAAAACTAATGTGGGGGGAAAACAAAAAATCTTTTTTGCATCAGTATCTTCCAAGTGGCATAACATTTTATTTTTTGGCTACCGAGCTGGTTGATGGCTTGCTCTTTGTGGGACATGTTGTAATTTGCATCAGCATCATCCTAGAGTACATATGTTTTTTGCACTTTTTATTGCATTTTTTTGTGGGATGAAATAAAAATAGTTTTTTTTGCGTTGTTATGGATGTGGTACTGCTATTTATATGTGGTTTGTGTTATGATTTATACTTTTTTTGCCTTATATGTCTCATTATATGTTTATGGAGCATATGGGCATGTTTATTAATTTTTATTTAAGAACATTTATTTTTTTTTGCTTTTTTATTAGTTCCACCAGGAAACATGAACAAGCAATCATCTGATTGCTTGCTCATGATAATATCCTGCAATACTAATGTATTGCCGGATAATAGCAGTGTCAGCCTATGCACATGCTGCATAAGACTTGTATTGCTTTACACTTTTCATAAATCTTCCCACTGTACATATTTACTTATTGATATTATCCACTAGAAATTACATCTACTACTGCCCATGTGAATGTAGATTTATTTTATTCTTCCTGTTATTATATTAGATTATTTCCTTCCAGAGAGATTGTGCTGCCACCTACTGAAAACATCAAGGAATTGTAGACTTATATTTGTCAGGCCCTGAATATATTCTCTATCAGTGTGTCTCTTGCACAGTAATACAGAGCAGTGTCCTCAGTCTTCATGTTGGTCATTTGTAGATATAACATGTTATTACTGTTATCTCTGGAGATTGTGAAGCGTCCTTTTATAGAATCTGCATAGTATGTGCTACTGCTATCATACATATATCCCAACCACTGTAATCCTCTGCCAGGAGCCTGTCTGACCCAGCCCATCCAGTAGCTACTGAATGTGAATCCAGACCCTTTACATGAGAGTTTATAAGACTCTCCGGGCTTTATCATCACTGAGTCTGATGACTGGACAAGTTCTTCTTGTGACTGGACACCTGGAAAATACAGAAAGCAAATTCTCTGAGTAATGTTATCATTAGCAAGTTATTATATCTGTTTAAGAGGCGTCTTATATGAAGTCTCACCTGAAAACTTTGTTATAAATAATATGCAGAGGAGCAGGGAAGTCCTCATGGTTGATGTGTTCAGTTCTGATCTACACATTTACAATCAGCAGAGAAGATAATTGTCTTCTTATATTGCTGGAAATTTCAGGATAGGAAATGATGGCAGCATATTTGCATATAATGTATATTTATATAATTACCTCTGCTCAATCACCAGGGTATTATAGTTTTAACCTCTTAACAACCATATTTATATCCTGCTTGTCAATGTGAGTAAATGCAGTTACTTGTTAATTGTCCTGTTGTAATAGAGATCTGGCTGATACTGGGACAATATGATCTCCTTGAAGTGACAGGGGACTGAAAAGCTCATCTACAGTAGCTGTCACAAAAATAAAAATTAATCAACAGAGCACTTTAAACTTGTGACTTACTGAGGAACACTACAATTATAGGAAAAAGGGTAAATGGTAAATGACAAAAATATATATTTGAAAGTAAATCTACCATCAAAATCCAGCACGGATAAACCAGGGATATTTACTTATACATCCAGGCACTATGACTGTGGTAATTTTCTTATGTTTGATATCCATGTCCTACTCCCTTATAAAATCAACTTTTAAAACTTGGCTAAAGAGCCTAAATGACTCTAGGGGTGTTATTAGAGCCCTTCAGTGCTTCAGTTTCATAGGCTGTTACAATGAACAGATCTCCCCTCCCTCTGCTCTCTTACTCCTCCTCTCCCTGACTGTGTCATGTAGCAGCAGCAGGAATTGCCATGGGAGGGGAGATCGGCTTTGGACTATAAGTGTTAATGGTTTGTCATGCCTGATTTTGATGGTAGATTTCCTTTAAAGAGTAAAAATCTTGTAAAATATATAAACTCTCTCACACTGCCAGGGAATATTATATGTGAGCTGGCAGCAGTTCACAATACATATTGTGAGAAAGTGAGAGGTGTCGTGTGGGAGAACCGCTGTCTGCCCTACAGGCAGATGAAGGGTGTGTGGTAAAAGCCCTGGATTTGTCTGCAGTAACCCAAGGGTTAATGCAGATATTTGGTAAGCGGGAAAAGTCTGTTTGGTCTATGTTGGCCTAGCTAGCATAGACACCTTTGTAATGTCTGTACTGGGCCTGCTTGTTATGGAGTAGGGGTAGGCTGGTAGTGGGACTCCTACTCCACCCGGGCTTCGGTCCTGGGTTTCCGTATAGTCTACAGGTGCGAGTCACAGACCTCGTTAGAGCCTGATTTACACTGCAGGTCAGAAGCAGTAGGTGAGGCACTACCTGGAGAGCTGAAGGCTGGACCATGTTTACACAGCAAAGGTAACTGAGTGCCTCCTGATATTCTGCTGGCCAAGAGCGTGTGCCAGGCAGCCTGGTACATGTATAGTTAGGTGCTGTTATTGTATTAGGCAGTGCCCAGACGGGCAGGGTTTATTTAGTATTTTTTATGTGCCTAAGCCAAGGCTGAATTTGTGTTTTGACAAAGAAGTGTTAATAAACACTTGATTTTTGGACTTTAACTCTGCGTGTGTCCCTGCTTCCTGCACTGCTACAAGGCATCTATCAGAGCAATTCCCCACAATATACATCAAAAACCAATCTAATAATGCAACCTCATGAGAGAAAAAAGTGACTTGTATTTTGTCCCATTCTTATCTGCTCTTAGGCCTATGAAAACATTTTATACTAATTAGTGATTAGAGCATACTCACAGATGCAGTATACCACTAAGATATTTACTATCATTTAAAACACCTTTATAAATAAATGGCTGAATACATGAAACTTTTTCTCCTCTTGTGGCTCAACTCCAGCTTGTGAAACTGCTAAGTTTCTTGCTCAGATCTGTCATTAGTAGACTCTAGTTCATAGGTTTAGGGAGGTGGTACAGGGTAGTAGGAAAGACACAGACACAGACACATTAGAAGCTGAGATGCGACAGCCAACAAGTGCTTTTAAAACATACAAAATCACCAACAAGAAAAATATAGATTCATTATAGATTCATTATAGAACTTCTACCATCAGGATGAAGGATTGTAAACCAAGCATACTGACATACTGGTGTGTGCCCCCTCTATCAGAATCTGCTGTTTTTTTAAACTTCTTGTTTTTATGGAAAAAAAGTAAAAAAAATATGCAAATGAGCCCAGATCCTGCTAGAGGGGGCACACACCTGTATGTCAGTGTGCTTAGTTTACAATCCTTCATCCATGTGGTAAATGGATTAAATCTAACACATCATCATTTATACAAAAGTGTCATCAATGCTAACAGTGGTAAACAATGTTATAACATCCACTTGTACATGGAATAAAAATATGTAGGTTCATTTTAGATTATCTTCTGCTTTAATCCTCTTGTTGTTTTCTTTACAGATATATATAATGTACACTGCCTTCTAGTGAGGAGATGAAGAATCTTTCTACTAGTTTATGTTACTAGTTTAATTATGAATCATTCTTTAATAGAATCTTCATAGTAGAGGTAACTGCTATCACACATATTTCCCACCCACTGTAATCCTCTGTCTAACCCAGCTCATCCAGTAGATACTAAAGGCGAATTCAAGTTCTTGAGACTGGACAACTGGAAGTTATATCCATAGGAACATCTCATCAAAAAGCTTGTAATATCTTTCTTCTAATGTTGCAGTTATGTTTCTAGTAAAGGTCTACTGAAAAGCAGGTCAGTAATAGAGAGAGGAGCAGGAAAGTCTTAATTGCTGTGGATTAACTTCTAGGAGGTGTTGTGTGACCCATCAGCAAAGTCTTTGTTATGTAGGAAGTGATATAGAATAGGAAGTGACATATGGTGAGACATATTGTAACGTCCGTGCCAAAACTTCCCTCTATCCACAGTTTGCAGAATAGGTGGCGTTACTTTGTGTGTGAACTGTGGCTTTGTGTTTGGATTAACTGTGCCACACTCTGCTCCTTGCATTTTAGCCCTGCCTTGCAAGGGTTACAAGCCTGATGGACAGTTCCCCCAGTCTGCTGCTGAAGACCTTATATACCTGCCAACTCCCATCAGACCTTGCTGGTTATTCAGTCTGATCTCTGTATCTTGTGCTCTTGCTATCTTTGTTTGCTATTTTGTGTTTTTAATTTTCTGCTTTGCCTACCGACCATTCTTTTGCTATATGATTCTGTACCTTTGCCGCCATCTTGGTTTTGACCCGGTTTGTTTGACTCCGCTTGTCTGTCTGTATCTGTTGTATGTCCCTCGTATCATTTATCTCCTAGTGCGACCCCTCCTTCCTGTCTGACTTGTGTCAGTTTCTGTTACCAGTGTGAACAGTAGTCTACACCTGTCTTCCTTTTACCTGTCCGCTCCACCATCCAGCAGCTGCCAGACGAAGTAGGTTTTCCTTGTCATCTTGTAGGATGCAGAATATTACTGTATATAAAATATATACATATAAAAATATAAAAGTAAAATAAGTATAGATATAAATGAATGTTATATTTCTTTGCTATTTCCAACATATTTTTACATTACTATAATCGTCAGATCTGTTGTCTACTCTGCCTTATTGTGTTTTGTCTGTCTGTCTTGTTACATGTTCACACTTTACCCAGGTAGGGAATGTCGACCAGGTACTGGCCTCCGTTTAGGGGGACCCAATCAGCAGGCAGGGACAGATTGGGGGGTCTCAATGTCAGGGTTCACTGTCTTTTTGTCCTGCCATTACAATGGCTAGATTAATAATTGCTAGAGTATGACCAACTTTGAAAACACGACATACAAAAGTGAAAGAGATTGCTGGAAAAGAACATGACTGAGCTGTGTGGAGGAAGAAATAGGAAGGGCAATGTGGAATTCTCCCAATTATGAAAGTATTTGTGGGCCCTGTTAAAGTGGACATTAGTAGGTATGAAGTGAGAATTAGTGTTTATTTTTCTCTTGACGTGTGGGGTGCGGATGTTAAGGGGGAAGGGAGTATGGTTGAAGATATTTAAAGTGTCTATTTTATAAATGGCATGCAGTTTATGTGAGAATGAAAAGGTGATTTAGTATGAAAATGTAAAGGAATTTGGGGCTTTGTGATCTGTAGACTGAGGTGTAGGGAGTAGAGGTGAATTTAAAAGAAGGGGAGGTTCGGATGGAAATAGATTAATGATCAATATTTTCTTTATGTTTATTTTTGATGAGTCATTTCTTCAGACATGAAGAAATGATGACAATTAAAATTTTTGGTTTGTAATAGTAGCTTGTGCACTTACAGAATGCCTTCTCGTTTTATGAGGGGGCAGAATGTTGAGTTGACTTAGGAGAGAGGGGAGGTTGGTATCGATGATGCTACTTGAGCCCGAATAAATACCCCTGGGATGACACTGTACAAAATATTGCATAATTTTAATTAATTAATAACATTTGGATGTATCGTAATTGCATCCAGTATAGGTTGGCTTGAACTTATGGAAACTTCTTAAAGAGGACTTTTCACCACCTCACACATGTGAAGATTATCATAACATCCTGTAGGGGCTGCTACACAGATTCAGAAACACTTGTAATTTTCCTTCTAACCCCCACAGTTGCGGAGATAACATTCCCAGTGTTTGACCATTGTAATCAGTGTTTGGTCAGAGAGGAGGAGCTTAGGCTGGAGCTGGAGGCATGTGTTATTCTAATTTTCTCTCATACCGTCCAATCAGTGGCAGGCAATGTCAGAGAAACGATTAGACTGGCCGTACTAACGTCACTGTACCCAGAATTCCCACCCGGCTAGCAAACAAAACAGAGACTCAAACGTTTGGATAAACGTGGGGGAAAATGTGGGGGGTCAGCCACAGCTTTAATCTTTAAACAAAATAACTGTCGGTCCAAATGGGGAACCCGAGACTCTCCTACTACCACCTTGCATGCCAGGCTCCGCCTCCGCGGGGCATGTCCTCGTTGATTTGTCAGGTGATTTGTGCTAACTCCCGAGAGGGTCAAAGATTCCCCCATAGGCCACTAGGAGAACAGTGTACCCCTACACTGTGCTCCGACCCCCACAAACAAGGAACAAGGCCCTCTCGATAGCGTCCTGAAGCCCTGAAAGAAATATGTCAAGACCAATTTCATTCAGGTGAACGCCATCATCCAACATGAGCCCCGCATTGTCTCCTTCCAGATGCCTGTGGCAAATAACCACGCCACATCGTGAACAGACGAATCTGGATACCCGCATATTCAGCATTCTACGTGCCCGCTCTATGGACTCGGGGTTCCGTGCACCGTTCCAGATGACCCAGGGTATAACTTCCGACCAGACCACCACCAAGTCTGAGAAGAAAGCGGCAAAACACTCGATGTTGGATTTCATGACTGATATCAGCTCCGCCAAATGAGTCGAGCACATGTCATTAACTCTAGCTTGGATAACAAGCATGGTCGGGCCAGAAGACAGCTTGCCAATCGCCACTACCTCCGGAAGAACTTGCAGCCACTTCAGACCTTTAAAATGCCTCTCCATGACAGATCAGCCAACATAAATCCGAAATTCAAACCCCCAGGACGTACCGCCGCCCGGCTAGCGGCCCAATAGATGTAAGAATGGCCCAGTAACCATACCTTAGGCCGAGGGGTACCTGAAAGAAAAACAACAGTTAGTCCAGCAATAAGTTAGGACGAACATAACGTTTAAAACAATTGGATTTCCTCCTCCCAATGCGCATGATGTCGGCATCCGAGAGTCCCGCGGCATCAGCAGTCGTAGCTGCACCAATACGGAAAGAATGAGTGCCAAACTCCCACGGGGGGACCCACGCAGAAGCCAAGGTCCGTTTATACAATGACACGAACTGAAACCTCGTGAAATGCGACCCATCGAGATGGCACAAAAAGGAGGGGGCTTGCGGCCAACAAGCAATGTATGCCCGCAACAACTGGACTGGACAGAAAGGGCCTTCTAAACTTCCCACTGTCAACCAAACCCCTGTACCATATATGTCCGTTTTGGATTTTTTTACATGGACATGGAGTCGCCCACCAAAAACACACCCTCTCCCCCGAGCCCCACAGCCGCTCTGCTGGATGCCGCTACCAACTCACTTATACGCAACGCGCAAAAGAAAGCCAGCGTGAAGCTACACTGAAGCAGAAGCGCCTCGAAAAGAGAAGAGCAAACATCAGCCGACGCCATGCACAGACGCTGCAATAACAAAAAGGAAACTGGCCGCCGGGAGTCTCTGACCGCCTGCTCCTTGCCCCAACCCCTTAACAATAACAAAATTTGAAAATCTTTAGTCACATCTTAAAACCCCCATAACTTCAAGGGCCACCCCCGCCAGCCCGTTTTTAACTGCCGCTAACGAGAGGCCCTGCGCGCGCAATAGAGCAAGGTACCATAGCAAGGTATCTTTCGCCGTCATTATTTGGTCCCCACGATCCGGCACCAGCAAGCTATACCACTCGCCCCACGCCTTACCATGACTGCTCCACGTGCTTGCGGCCAATGAGGACTGCATCAACGGTGCTAGCTGCATGTCACCAGGTCCCACAGGAAGGGGGGCAAGGGCACCCCTCTGGGTCCACCAGGGGGTGGAAATCCCTGATACGCTGGAGCTGAGAACGAGACAACACATCAGCCACAGAGTTAAGTTCACCCAGCACATGTCTGGCCCTGAAAACTATGTTGATGCCTCAGCAGCGCCAATACCTGTAAAGAACTGGACGTAAGGTTATTCAGGGCATGAACCGTGCTCTCATTGTCTGACCTAAAACGGATCCTCTTATTGTGCATGGTAGGCCCCCACAGCTCAACGGCAACTACAATGGGGAATAACTCCAGTAAAGTCAAGTTTTTTGTGAGCCCGTCTAACATCCAACTCGAAGGCCAGCGTTCCGCCAACCACCGTTTGCCGAAAATGGACCCTGCTGCGTCTGTGTACAATTGCAAGTCAGAATTATCCATTTCTGGCTCCAGGAAAGCCGTAACCCCACTGTAATCCGTCAAGAAGGACCTCCACACCTTCAAATCCTCCTTTAGCACCGATGTCATGATGATACGGCTTAGATGTTCCAGCCGTAGCAAGGGATAACCTCCTAGAAAACACCCTGCCCATGGGGAATATTCGGCATGCAAAAGTCAGCTGACCCAAAAGTGACTGTAAGCGCTGTAAAGTCACTTTCTCTGACAACAGGCAAAGGTCAATATTGCCGATTAGGTGAGACAATTTGTCCGCCGGAAGGCTGAGGGTCATGCTGGCTGAGTCAATCAAAATACCCAGAAACGACAGGCGTTAAGCCGGGCCCTCAGTCTTCTCAGCCGACAAAGGAATCCCAAAATAACTAGCAAAGTGGCAAAAAACATTTAAAAATCTCTCACATTCTGCCGACTCCTTTCTTTCAACAAACAGGCGGAACCCGACTCCAAGCGGATGACCCATTCCAAAAAACTACTGAACATCTCGAAATATCTACAAGAAATTGAACAGCCCATAGGCAGGCACATGTCGACGAAGAAAGAATTGTCAAGTTTACAACCCAACAGATGAAAACAAGATGGATGCACCGGGAGCAAGCGGAAGGCCGACTCAATGTCCGATTTTGCCATAAGGGCTCCGGGACTGGCCCTGTTCACCAGCAGTATCGCCCTGTCAAAGAGGGATGCCATCGTTAACAGAGTCTCCTGGTGGGTAGGAAAGATAATGTATCAACCTAAACTTACCCGATTCTTTCTTCGGCACTAAACCCAAGGGAGACACCCGCAAATTTCCAAAGGCGGTTCAACAAAAGGGCCCGCCATCCTGCCCAGCTCAACTTCCTTCAACAGCTTCTCAGCCACAATCTCAGAGTTATCCCTCACTGACTTCAAATTATCGAAAAAAAACAAACCAGACTGTGGAACAAAAGGAATCCGTAAACCTGAAGAAAAACCATCAAGCAGCAATTTTGCCTCCTGTTTCAGATGGTAGCTGCCTAGCCACGGGCGCATCCTTTGCACCTGCACTGGGGTCCTCCCCCCTGCCGCTAGCAGCAGATCTGAATAAGGGCTTTTGCCTCTTAAAGCAGCGGAGGGCAGAATCCTGACCACACTCCGGCTTCTGCTGCACAATAACGCTTGCTAAAATCGCAAAAGCCTGCAACCAGTCAACAAACATCTTTGACACCTTTGGCTTCTTCTCTTCCCCTTTCTCAAAGCGCTTTTCCTTATCCACCATTAACTGGTCCGGTGGCAACAACGCCCAGATGTCAACAAATTCAAATCGTATTATTTTTTCCTTCAGGTCAGCCGTCAATCGCGCACCCAAAGGGGCAACGCCACAAAATATGTATCTCTGAATAGCATCCCTGATGAACCTGAAACCTGTGCAGCCTCCATTTTTGCTAACACTGCCCTCAGGGCACCAACCACATCATCACCTTGTACAGAATTTTTTTCCAGGCATTCTCACAAGATAACTCACCAACAGATGTCCCCGCTGGAAGAGTCACCGCTGGCATTGCGGGTGCCTGAGGTGCACTGGGGGTCACCGCTGGGGGAGCTGTCGGGGGTACCCTTGCTTCATTAACGCCATATTGCGAAGAAGCCTGATGCCGTCTCCTCGACCGACTCTCAATACGGCAGCCGTGTCCACCACTGGATGATGATGAAGAGCACCGGGAATACGTCCGGCCCCAGCTGGATCTACCAGAACCCCTACTGTCTTGACCGGGAGACCGTGACCGCCTATGTCCGTATTACGTGGAACGGGAAGGGGATCGGACAGAACGGGATCGGTGTCTACACCGTCCCTCTGGACAAGACCTCGCGGACCGGGTGCTTGAGTGGTGCCTGTAACGCGGGATATCTACACAGCTACAGGCCACACTGAACCTGCTGTGAACCCGGTGACCACTGTCCCGCAAATCGTTGGCCGCTAAATCAGCGCCTGTAGACTCCCTATCCCCGCCTGGCGGAGAAGGGGGGGTATGTGAGAGGGTGGGACCTGAAGGGGGGTGTGTGTAGTGTTTTGTGCAACTACAGGCTGCTGAGCAGCCACTGACACTTGTGTTGGAGGAGGTGTTCGGGGGGGCAGGTTGTTTAGCAGGGGGCATTGCCTGACTGGCTCCGCAACCTGCGCTGCACCTGATTGCGCAGCCAGGTTGTCCGCAGGAGGAAGTGAGGGAGCGGTCATGCTCCCTCCCTCCTCCCCGCGCGTGTCCGGAGCTGGTCCCGCCGCCACCCTCCCGCGCGCTGCAGAAGAGGTGCGGCGGGAAGCAGCAGTAGCCGTCGGGGGAGCAGAGGCCGGGTTCCTGGACGGGGCCCGAGTCCGACTCCTCATTTTTATTGGGGATGGGCTAAGCCTGCACGGCGCTCTACTGCGCCGTGCAGGACGGGCAGTGGGGGGGTCAGAAGAAGGAGCCGCTGCAGTAGGAGGAGCGGGCATGGGGCTGGCCAGCAGCGGAGCCAGCCAGCCGGAGCCCTCCCTCCGCAGCTTCTCCTCCAAAAGGGCCATGAGAGTGGGGTCTGCAATACTTGCAGGTCCAGGAAATCTTTCCTGGCGCGGAGCCGTCCTGAAAGAGGACGGGATGCGAATCGCGGCCGGGTGGGAGGGATTGCGGGGCGGGCCGTGCTCCAAACAATAGAGCACGGCCAGTCTTGCAACCCCCCGGCTTAAGCAGCCCGCGGGTTTAACATGAATATTGATCTGTGAGTTTTTTCTATGTTCATCTAATGGTTGTGTTCACACACATTCCGCTAATATACTGTTGACATTATATTTACGATGTTTCGGCAGTTTTGCTTGTGGTTGCATTTACGTGGTACTTGCGCCAGTTGCGTTTACGCGACGTTTGCACCGGTTGCGATTACTCGCCGTTAGCGGCAGTTGCGATTACGAGGCATTTGCGCCATTTATGTCACGTTTACGCTTACGCTGCATTTGCGTTACACACAGTGTTTGCATTATGGTTATTCTTAAGCGCCATTTGCGTCAAGTTGCGATTCGCTGCATTTGCAGCACACTTTCGCCTACGGGCCGCTTGTCTCACATTTATGTTTGCGTTTATGCATACGCACCATTTGTGGCGCGTTTTTACGTGCATGCAGTGTTTGAGGTTTGTTTACAGATTTTCTGTTTATGTTGAATTTGCATTTATGTCTAGTTAACATCATGTTTACGCTTATGTGGCATGTGAGTTGATGTCTCGTTTGCACTTACGTTTACATTGCATGTGTGTTTACCAATGTGTGTAACATTGCATTTTTGGTGTGGTGTAAATGCCTCATTATATACACATAATGTATATTTATACCATTACCTCTGCTCAAGCACCAGGGTATATACAGGGTATATATGTCGTTGTGATATATCTTGGATAATATGATTTTATTAAATATATTATGTGTTTAACACTTATGCTTTTAACCTCTTAACAACCATATTTGCATCCTAGTTGTCAATGTTAATAAATGCAGTTACCTGTTATTTGTCCTGTTGTACTAGAGATCTGGCTGGGGCAATATAGAGCAGCATGGTGGCTGAGTGGGTAGCACTTCTGCTCTGCAGCGCTGAAGCCCTGGGTTCGTTTCCCACCCAGGTCAACATCTGCAAAAGAGTTTGTATGTTCTCTCTGTGTCTGCGTGGGTTTCCTCTGGGTTCTCTGGTTTCCCACACTCCAAAACATACTGGTAGGTTGTTAAGATTGTGAGCACCATGGGGATAGGGACCAATTAGTCATGTTTTGTGCAACGCTGCATAATCTGTGTGCGCTATATAAATAAAGAATTATTATTATGATCTCCCTGAAGTGACAGGGGACTGAAAAGCTCATCTACAGTAGCTGTCACAAAAATAAAAATAAATCAACAGAGCACTTTAAACTTGTGACTTACTAACCGAGGAACACTACAATTAAAGGAAAAATATAAATGACAAAAATTAAAGTAAAATGTAAATGACAAAAATATATATTTTAAAATAAATGTACCATCAAAATCCAGCATGACATTTACCTACAGATCCAGGCACTGTGACTGTGGTAATTTCCTTATGTCTGCTATCAATGGCCTCCACGTGGGTCGGCGCTATGGGTAGGCAAAGTGGACAACTGCCAAGGGCCCCTGAAAGGGGAGAATCTCTTCTGTCAAATGAATCTTGAATTGTGTTTCTAGGTGCCATGGATCCAAAGATTTTCAGGTTTAAAGTGAGAATATCAGGTGCCATTTTTATATATAAAAATCACTCCCGACGGCAGTTTAACAGTTAATATCTCTGTTTTCCTCTTTCATATAAAAGAGGAGACACTCTTCTTTCATAGGAAAAAACAAGTGAGTTACTATGTGTCACAGAGCCAGAGAGACAGCCCTCTGAAATGTACCCCCCCCCCTCCAGATTCTTGGCTGGCAGGCTACAGGGAGAATTTGCTGCACACAGGAGCTGCTGCACCTCATATATAATGGAAATAATCACTTTATATGTTACTACATTTTGAGAAGGGATAATATCAACTAATATTCATGTTTTTAACCCTTCTCTATGCAGAGCTATCAAAGAACACACTTTCTCTCCTATTGCCTTTTATTTCTTGATAGTTTTTTTTTGTGAAAATTTACGATTTGATTGTCTTTGCCTAATGTTACTACATATTAACACCGCGACCCAGAACATGTCCATAAAATTATATGTAACACCAAAAACACACACATGTTCTGGAATAAAGTTTTTATTTCCCACTATCTTCCATTATTTACACCTATGTTATGACGTTCTCACTCAAATTCTTATGAAGCGCGGAGGGTCCTGTTATTGTGCGGCTAATACATTGGCGCACATCTAAAAGGGACTTTTGTTATCTCATTGGCTTGGTTTATGAATATATAGTTATTCATTTGGGTTAACATTCTGTAAGGGAGTAAACAATGATAGATCTATGTGAAGCTCAGTGCAATTTTCTGCAAAAATTGTCTGGTGCCCCTGGATTTTACGTTCCCTTTGCTGCATATTTCGGTGAATATACACATGTGGGGTCTGTATGATCTCCTCACCTCATGCTGTTTTAGGAAAATATATTTTCTTTATATAAGTATTCTGGATTTGTACATATTTTAGAGGAAATTTTAAATGTTAACTGCCAAATGCATCGCCTGGTTGTCTGCTTTCAAAATTCTATAGGTTTTATGGCTCCTTTACTTTTTATTCTGTTTTATTGCTATATTTTGCAGGTTGTGGATTTATTTATGTGAACATATCAATATGAGGCGTTTGTGAACTCTACACATGTCCATCTATTACATTTAAGAGATGTGAAGATAAATATTTTCTGTTTGGAGCACATTTTTTGCCATCGAAGTCAAGTTTTAGGTATTTTAAATAAAATGTTTCAGTTTGAATCAAAATTGCATGAAGGCGCCTATGTCTATAAACTCTTAAATGCAATTTTGAAACTGGGGCAAATTTCTGCTTTCAGAAATTATGTGGTTTGTTGGGTTTTTATTTTTAAACATCAAATATCCAGAAATGAAAGGGTTAATACCCCTTGGCTGAATTCCCGGGTGAAGATTCTTATCATCTATCTGTCAAGTTATCATCTCTTATAATCTGACCATTTATATATCTCACTTTTTCTCTATTTATTAATCAATAATTCTTTTCTATTTCTCTTTATCTTTCATATTTATCTTCTATCATAATAATTGTAATTAATAATTCTTTATTTATATAGCACACACAGATTATCCAGCACTGCACAGAGCTTGCCAAATCAGTCTCAGTCCCCAATGGGGCTCACAATCTATTCAACCTACCAGTAATTTTTTGGAGTGTGGGAGGAATCCGGAGGACCCAGAGGAAACCCACGCAAACACAAAGAGAACATGCAAACTCTTAGATGTTGACCAGCGCTGCAAGGCTATAGTGCTAGTACATTAAAATCATCAGATCTGTTGTCTACCCTGCCTTATTTGTAATAATAGCTTGTGGACTGATATGCCTTCTTGTGTTATGAGGGGGGGCAGAATGTTGAGTTGACTTAGGAGAGAGGGGAGGTTGGTAACGATGATGCTGGGTACCTACTTGAGCCTGAATACATACCCCTGGGATGAGCAATGCAAACAATATTGTATAATTTTAATAACATTTGGAAATATAGTAATTGCATCCAGTATGGGTTGGCTTGAACTTATGAAAACCTATTAAGGTCTAAGGAAAAGAAAAAAAGAAAGGAAAACATTTTTTCCTCTTCTTTTCCTCTCTTCTCTATTCCCCCATCTAAAGTAGGGATTTGGTCATCCTGTCAATTTCAAAAAGGCAATTTATTGATTAGTATGATGGGGAAATGGTACTTAGGTTGCTTAGATGAGCTCACAAATCTTCTGATCTAGGGGGTAATTTCTACTATGTATATTATGATTTTTATATTATTATTTGACATTTTAGAATAATTTTAAAGTTTGTTAAATTTTTTTTAACCCCTTCCCGCCGCAGCCCTTTTTCGTTTTTGCATTTTCATTTTTCACTCCCCACATTCAAAAATCTGTAACTTTTTTATTTTTCCATGTACAGAGCTGTGTGATGGCTTATTTTCTGCGTAACAAATTACACTTCAAAATGGAGTTATTTAATATTCCATGCCGTGTACTGGGAAGCGGGAAAAAATTCCAAATGCAGTGAAATTGGTAAAAAAACGCATTTGTGCTGTATTCTTGTGGGCTTGGATTTTACGGATTTCACTGTGCACCCCAAATGACATGTCTACTTTATTTTTTGGGTCGGTACGATTACGGGGTTACCAAATTTGTATAGGTTTTATAATGTTTTCATTCATTTAAAAAAATTAAAACCTGTACAAAAATTTTTTGGGGGATTTTGCCATCTTCTGGCGCTACTTTCATACTTTGGTGTGTGTAGCTGTGGGTGGTGCAGTTTTTTGCGTATTTTGATGATGTTTACAATGTTATCATTTTTAGGACTGTACCACCTTTTGATCACTTTTTATAGCATTTTTTTTTAAATGGCAAAAAAGTGCCATTTTCGACTTTGGGAGTGATTTTCCGTTACGGGGTTAAATGCAGTGAAAAACCGTTATCATATTTTGATAGATCCGGCATTTTCGGACGCGGCGATACCTAATGTGTTTATGATTTTTACTGTTTATTTATATTTATATCAGTTCTAGGGAAAGGGGGGTGATTTTAATTTTTAGGTTTTTTTATTATCATTTTTTTTTAAATTTTTTTTTATTTTTACTATTTTTCAGACTCCATAGGGTACTTTAACCCTAGGGTGTCTCTATGATCCACGCGCCGCCATCTTTTTGAAGCCGCCAGCACCTTTGCCGGCGGCGATCAGCAGGAAAACACCCGCGATCGGTGCCGGCATCGATCGCAGGTGTTACCGATAAGCCTTTGCTGCAATATGCAGCAAAGACTTACCGGCTATGGAGAGGGCTCAGCCCGCGAGCCCTCTCCATGTACCGGGACCCGACATGTGACGTACTATTACGTCACATGTCGGGAAGGGGTTAAAAAGCCTATGTCCCAAAAATAATGCTAACCTGAATGGTTTTATTTCATAAAATAAGCAAACTACTAGGAGTCTTATACTATGACAGATTTATCACCCGGCATCAGATTCTTATATGAATCTTGTCTTTTCATAAATCCTCCCCCTGTACTTATTTACTTATTCATATTATCCACTAGAAATTACATCTACTACTGCCCATGTGAATGTAGATTTATTTTATTCATCCTGTTATTATATTATACGTATTATTTTCTGCCAGAGAGATTGTGCTGCCACCTACTGAAAACATCGGGGAAGTGTAGAGTTATATTTGTCAGGCCCTGGATATATTCTCTATCAGTGTGTCTCTTGCACAGTAATACAGAGCAGTGTCCTCAGTCTTCATGTTAGTCATTTGTAGATATAACATGTTATTACTGTTATCTCTGGAGATTGTGAAACGTCCTTTTATAGAATCTGCATAGTGTATGCTACTGCTATCATACATATATCCCAACCACTGTAATCCTCTGCCAGGAGCCTGTCTGACCCAGTGCATGCCATAGCTACTGAAGGTGAATCCAGACCCTTTACATGAGAGTTTATAAGACTCCCCGGGCTTTATTACCACGGAATCTGATGACTGGGCAAGTTCTTGTGACTGAACACCTGGAAAATACAGAAAGCAAATTGTCTATATAATGTCATCATTTACAAGTTATTGTACCATATATATTTTTAGAGACATCTATTAAATCTCACCCGATAATTGTGCTAGTGATATGAAGAGGAGCAGGAAAGTCCTCATGGTTGATGTGTTCAGTTCTGATCTACACAATTACAAGATGATCAGCAGCGAGTATAATTGTCTACTTATAATGCTGGATATTTCAGAACAGGAAATTATGTCACTCCATTTGCATATCATGTATATTTATATAGATACCTCTGCTCAAGCAACAGGGTATATACATTTATAATAAGTCATTGTGATATACCTCAGATTACATGATTTTATTAAATATTTAATGTGTGGTTGACACTTATTTTAGAATTTCTTGGCTGGATATGCCAAGTAAGTGCTAGGCACGCTGCTTAAAGGGGACCTACCACCACGATTCTACCTATAAAGGTAGAACGGGTGGTAGGTGGATGAATGGGACGTAAGGATAGCCCTTTTTGGGCTAATCCTTACATCCCGGCTATCCTTTTGTAAACTTTAATCAGTTGATATGCTAATTTATTTAAGCGGCTACTAGGGCGTGGAGTAGCCGGACATGAGGCTACTAGTCGCGGCTACTCCGTGCCCCAGTAGCCTCGTTTCTCCGCCTACCAGGTAATCTTCGGCGCGCAGCACCTCGTAGCTGCGCGCCCTCGTCCGAGCACCCGGCTTGGCTTAGCAACGCCCCCTGCTCCTCTACAGCCAATCCCGAGTGTGGGGAGTTATTCATATATTTGAAACTGACACATGGAGAAGCTGTTTCCCAAGGGTGGGGGGGGGGGAAACTTCTCCTTTTCAGCCACTCCCAGTGGACGAGTGCCTAGTCACACAGTGGATGCTAATGAAAGATACAATATTACATATCTTTTTTTCTGTAAAACCTATTTTTTTTTATACAAAAACACTTTGACAGTGTATGTACTATGCTCTGTGGGGACTGGGGGAGTGCTAAAAATGGGTCTCCTGGTGACAGGTTCCCTTTAAGGATCCTCGGTGGACGATTGGTGGTATTTAAAAAATGTTTTTTATGTTCACTATTAAAAAAGGAAAGATACATAAAATAAAGCTAAAAAAAGCGTTTCAAGTGCGGGGCTCTTCCTCAGTAGCTTAGCTTTTCATTACAGTATCTATCTATGTTCCCATCAATATTTAAATCTGATGTCATAGTTTTACCAATGGTTCCCAAGACACATCACTATCATTTTTTTATAACACTTCCTCCCAATTGTTTGTATATAGACCCGCCATTATCAGTTTGTGTCATGAAAACTAAACTACTGAGGAAGAGCTCTGCACGCATTTGAAACGCCTTTTTCTAGCTTTATTTTATGTATCTTTTCTTTTTTAAAGGACACCTGTCATCAGGTCTCTGTCACTATTTCTGTCACCTCTACCTGTTGGAACAGCTCACAAGGAACCCATCCCCGCCTTTTATCTAGTCATTTCATACATTAATCATTGTAAAATCATCCATTCTTTATTATGTAAATGAGGCTGGTCACATGGTCAGAGGCAGTGATGTCGTCCCTGTTGCCCCTCCCCCTGCTCATGTCTGTGTGTAATGTATAGTAAAGCATTGCTAGTGTGTGCGCTGCATCTGCTGACATGTTGCATTCTCCTAATACACATGTGTGAGACACAGACATCAGCTACACAAGTACCTGACATGTTCTGCTATAACATGGCTGCCTGGAGCTGTTGTATCTCTCCTATACACACACAGGCTGCAGGTGGCGCCAGCACCAGGAAGCACATCATTATACAGCCTCACATCATTATACAAGCTGTCAGTCAAGCACTGGGGGTGTGGCTGTGCCTCCCACTCATGAATAAGCTGGACAACTGGAATATGCTAATGACTCATTTGACATTTCACAGGTCATTTGCATACAGCTTTAGGACCTCATTGCTTAGGTTTACAGGCATGAAGGGGGACAATGAAGGGATGGAGGCAATGCTCTCTAATGGCAGTTTATGAAAATATATTTAGTTTAGGGGGGTTATTTTGCCTGACGGGTTCTCTTTAATGGTGCAAAAACATTTTTTAAATACCACCAATTGTCCACCGAGGATCCTTAACCTCTACTTCCCGCACGGGGACATTCTATAACGACCCACTTCTGTGGCTCACAAACGGAGCCGGCAGCAGAAGCAGTGGCTGTCAAACTGGAAGCTGGTTGGAGGGTGCTGCCAACTGAGCAGGGGAGTATGAAAAAAACCCTGGTGGGCGGAAGCACAGGGTCTTGGAGCACATGTCAGTTCCAGTAAGCAGAGTGAGAAGCAAGGTCCAGTGTGCAGCTCCATGAAGCAGAGGTGTCTCAGGCCACTGCCTGGTACTCTTGGCAATTCAGGAGACAAAACCCCCAGAGCAGAGGTGCACTGTCTGGCAATCTTTCCTGCAGACCAGCTATCTCATACGAGCTTTCCACACTCCTGAACGTGCTGTTGATGTTAGGCCGTTGCCTGCTGTTCCAGTTCAAGAACTGAGCGTTGATTTGCACAACATGCCCCTGTGTGATCCTTGGATCTGGCTCCTTCACCAGCACGGGATCCCCATCCTCCAGCACCCAGGGATTCCCATATACACCTCATGGGTTGCCCCAGGCAGAAACACCTTTGTCAGCCTCTCCCTACAGATTTCTTGCACACACTACCTGCTGGAGACCTGCCAGGCTGTAGGCCCGTCCTCTGGTCCCAATACCAAGCACCGTGCCAATAGCAACATAAGCCAGCCACTCTGGTATTGTGGGACCCGGCTGTCTACAGCCACCGAAGAAAGGCTAGGCCCCGGTGGGGGATGTAGCACATCAAAAACCAATCTAATAATGGAGTCACATCAGAGAAAAAAGTGACTAGTATTTTTGTCCCATCCTTATCTGCTCTTAGGCTTATGAAAACATTATATACTAATGAGTGATTAGAGCATACTTACAGATAAAATATACCACTAAGATATTTACTATCCTTTAAAATACCTTTATAAATAAATAGGTGAATATATGAAACTTTATAATATATCATATTAGAGAGAAGTGGATCTTTCTCCTCTTATGGGTCAACTACTGCTCAGATGCTTCAGATTTCTTGCTCAGATTTGTAGACTCCAATTCATAGATTTATGGAGGTGGTACACAGCATTAGGAGATATACAGAAAAAGACCCATAAGAAGCTCAGATAAGACGGCAAACAAGTACTTTCAAAACATACAAAATCACCAACAAGAAAAATTTAAAAAACATCTGCCACCAGGATGAAATATTGTAAACCAAGCACACTGACATACTGGTGTGTTCCTCTTCTATCAGGATCTTCTGTTTTTTAACATCTTATGTCCTTGTTTTTACAGAAAAAAAGGTTTTACAAATTATGCAAATAAGTCCTGAGGGGCTACCAGGCTCCATAGAAACCCCTCAGGATCATTTGCATAAATTGTGAAAACTGTCTCTTTTTTTTTTAACTGAGGCATAAGAAGCTAAAAGAAGAGTGGATTCTGCCAGAGGTGGCACACACCCGTATGTCAGTGTGCTTGGTTTACAATCCTTCATCCAAGTGGTAGATGGATTAAATACAACACCACAGGAAACAAATCCATTATTACTGTAATCCTATGAGGCAGCATGTGTGGACTCAGCAAAGTGCATGTATAATAAATGTATTGTACTTTTATTTACAGAATGTCATCCACTAATAAAAAATCGACACAATACCCAAACAATACAGTTTACTTTTACTGCTGGCCATGTGTAAACATACTTATTTTATCCTTCCTGTTATTATGTTAGATTATTTCTTGCCAGAGGGATTGTACTGCCATCTACTGAAAGTATCTGGAAATTGTAGACTTATATTTGTCAGGCCCTGGATACATTCTCTAGCACTGTGTGCCTTGCACAATAATACACGGCAGTGTCATCAGTCTTCATGTTGGTCATTTGTAGATATAACATGTTATTACTGTTATCTCTGGAGATTGTGAATTGTCCTTTTATAGAATCTGCATAGTATGTGCTACTGCCATCGCTAGTAATAGCAGAGACCCATTGTAATCCTCTGCCAGGAGCCTGTCTGACCCAGCTCATCCAGTAGCTACTGAATGTGAATCCAGAAGCTTTACATGAGAGTTTATAAGACTCCCCAGGCTTTATCACCACTGAGTCTGATGACTGGACAAGTTCTTGTGACTGGACACCTGGAAAATACAGAAAGCAAATTCTCTGTGTAATGTCATTGTTAGCAAATTATTATATCTGTTTTAGACATGCCATATATAAAGTCTCACCTGAAAACTTTGTTATAAGTGATATGCAGAGGAGCAGGAACGTCCTCATGGTTGATGTGTTCAGTTCTGATCTACACATTTACAAGATGATGAGCAGAGAATATAATTGTCTTTTTATAATGCTGGATATTTCAGGAAAGGAGGTGATGGTATTCAATTTGCATATAATGTATATTTATATAGTGGCCCCTGCTGAATCACAGGCGTATATACATATACAGATGTCATTTTGATATGTCTCGGATTACATAATTTTATTAAATATATTGTATGGTGTTGGCTTAACATTTAACATTTTATATTAAGAGGGCATCTACCACCAGGATGAAGGACTTAAGGACTCCAGGCCCCATAGGTGTAAATGGAGTTGGGAACCCCTCAGGCTCATTTGCATATATAGTCTTTCATCCTGGTGGTAGATGTCCTTTAAATATTATGGCCCACATTTACTAATAGTGAGGCTAACTGTACTATATGCAATGTGCTTCGTTATTGTGCAAAATGCACTGTATTCATGAAATAGGCACACGGCACTTAAAGGGGTTTTCCCACGAAGGCAAGTTAGGCCCTATCCACAGATAGGGCCTAACTTGCTGAGCAGTGGGGGTCTCAGTGCTTAGACCCTGAAGAATCATGAAAAAAAGGGGTCTGACCAAGGGGTCCGACCAACCCCTCGCTGCTCCTCAGACTAATGGAGTAGACGACCGCGCATGACCGTTTTGCTCCATTAATCTCTATGGAGCTGACGGAGATTAATGAGCAGAACGGCCATGCGGGGCCATGTGCTCCATTAGTCTGAGGAGCGGCGAGGGGTTCGTCAGACCCCTCGTTTTCACGATCTGCGGGGGTCTCAGCACTGATTTTGATCCAACTTGGAATGTTGGTTTTGCAAAGCAAGGTACTCAAGTAAAGGGATATTTCGGATGTATGTTCACTTTTCCATGGCCAGTTAAATGGATATGTTGGCATGTATGTTCACTCCTAAATGCCCAGTTAAAGGGATATGTCAGCATGTGTGTTCACTCCCAACCAAATGACCAGTTAAAGGGATATGTCGGCATGTATGTTCACTCCTAAATGCCCAGTTAAAGGAATATGTCGGCATGTATGGTCACTCCTCCATGGCCAGTTAAAGGGATATGTCAGCATGCATGTTCACTCCTCCATGGCCAGTTAAAGGTATATGTTGGCTATGTATGTTCCCTCCTACATGGCCAGTTAAAGGGATATGTCGGCATGTATGTGCATTCCACACTGCTCCTCTCTCCTGATGAGCGACGTAAGAGCTCGGCATGGCTGGAGTAGGGATGCAATACACTGCTTACGCTTAACATAGGCATCCCTTTCCATTCGCTGAGGACATACATTGCTCTTGTGCAGGCTGCTAGGTGGAAAGATGTAGCTTGCTAACTTTTGCCATTAAGTATTTAGTGATTAATTTAAAGTTTTGGTGTCAAGTTTGTGCTTTAGTGACATATACGCTTAGACTATACCAAGAATGTGGTGTAAATTCTCTTTACCCAAAGTGTCTGTGTGTCCCGTCCTTTCCCCCACAGTGTTTATGTCACCATGCCCCCCACCAGTGTCTTACATTACATTTATCTTGATTCTGCCATGAAAGTCAAATAATCATACAGTTATAAATACATCTTGCATTATTCCTTGAAAGCATAATCGTTACATTAAAAAAACACATTTTCAATATTATTTTTTAAAAACAACTTTACTAAATGGTAAAGGCAATTTTCTATAGCTATTGGTTCACTGACAAGCGTATAAATAATTATTTTAAGTCTTTACTTTTATTTTTATAAACACACATATGACAGATTATAAGCACATATTTTATGGATGCATTTTTGCTTAGCATCCAGGAATACGATGGTTCAGGGTGTTCAAAGTGTTAATTTTTCATAGTTGAGAACTTGACGGAAAAGGTTTTTATATATCTGCAGATGTATGACACTATCTCAAGGCCTTCCAGTCGCTGACTATTAGGTTATTGCTATCTGCCTTGTGGCAACCTCAATCAACTTGGCCCTCTGAGGTTTCCAATATTCTGTGGGTATCCTATAATGGCTATAGTGTCATTTTTATCTGCCTAGACATACCCTTGCATACTTGGCCATTCAGGGTTACGCGTCTGTTCACACACACCAACACATGGGTCTTAACACATAAAAGCAACCAGGACTGCCATCTAGTAGCAGTAGCCTGTATTGCTGAAGAAGGGTTTTTATATATCCTTGCAGATGTATGACAATATCTAGAGGAGTTCATCTCAAGTCCTTTCAGTTGCTGACTATTATGTCATTGCTGTCTGCCAGATAGCGACTTCAATCAACTTAGCCCTATGAGGTTTTCACTATACTGTGGGTATCCTATAGTTGGTATAGTGTTATTGCTATCTGCCTAGATGTACTCTTGCTTACTTGGCCATTCAGGGTTACATGTCTGTTAACATACACTAACACACTGGTCTCAAAAAAACGACTATTTCACTACCCTAAAGTATTGGTTTGTAATCTCAGTCGACCCTACACGGCATTTCATCTCGATCTAGAGATTTGCCAGGGGTCTAATTTGATCTAAATACTACAACATTCTTAGGTCTTTTGAGCCAGAGTATTTGCCATGTATGGCGTGTTGCCGGCATTGATATTAGCCTTGCCGCCCGCTGCCTTCCCTTTATTTATCCTAGGTTCATGCCCATGTCACTCCTGATCTCCTAACCACGCAATCGCCCCCCCCCCCCCGCATCCAGTACGTTAAAGACCTGCCCATTTTCGGCCAGGTCCCCGCTCTCCCAGAATTAGGAGGCGCGGTTACAACCAGCCGGGTAGGCAGGTCCTTCTAAACCAGATCAGGGGTGCAGCCATGCGCGAGAGAGCACAAGGCAGGACTACTACCTCCGTGTGTCACCAAGGGAAACTCCATATGTTCTGTAGTGATGATTGTGAATGATCATCTCGGGGTTCCTTCGGCACACTAGGTTCTTTAGGTGAATCATGAAGGGGAAATC
Source organism: Engystomops pustulosus (assembly GCF_040894005.1). Lineage (NCBI taxonomy): Eukaryota > Metazoa > Chordata > Amphibia > Anura > Leptodactylidae > Engystomops > Engystomops pustulosus. The sequence continues at coordinate 101,418,594 of NC_092411.1, read as the reverse complement.
ATGATGCGTCCATCATGTTTACCACATCCCCACTGAAGCCTGTCAAAAACGTTCACAGATGTATTGATACTTCAGAGAAATGTTACCCTACCATGTAATAAGGGTCAGACAAAGTAATATGCATCAATTCCATTACGAAGCTGTATACAGCTATATACAGCTATATACAGAGCAATATATATTCATACTCATATCATAGATATTTCAAACCTCAGTATTCACTTAGTCACATACTCCATACTGGCACATAAAGTATACATAAGCAATGAAGTCATTCAGGCCTGCAGGCTTGACTGTGTCCAGTCTGAATATCCATTGCGCTTCCTTTCTATAAATCATTTTGTCCCAATTTCCTCCTCTACCAGGTGGTCTGACAACTTTCATTCCCCTGAACATTAGGACTTTATGGTCATCCCTGGAGAATTTCCACATGTGCTTAGAGATCGGTGTATCCTTCTCCCCATCAATATCACACATGTGTTCCTGGATTCTCTTTTTGAAAGCCCTGAACAAAGTTCAGGGGACACTATCAATTGTTCAACGGTACAGATGGTATATCTGGCAACATGCTAAAGTCATATATCCTAAACCTTTCTCCTGTGGATAAACTTTCAATTCATTTCGATGGTTGAACGTAACGCCATGCAGTGCCCATATTTGAAAGTTCTGCTGGGTTTGCGGTCCAACAATGTACCCTCCTTTTTAAATGGTGCCTAATAACTGTGCACCAGTAAATGCTTAAGGTTCCTACCCATTCTATAGGTGATGGCTGGTTTTTAAGATATACATTTGACCATCTCATAGACCACCAGTTGAATTTCCCAATAGTATGAGATAATTTCTCTTATCTCATTACTATTATTATCAAAAGCACCAATGATACGTGTAACGTCTCTCTCCATTGGTCTTTGTGTTGGTATTAGAGGTTAATTTCTGTCGTACTACTTGCTCCCTGAAAAGCTTTTACAAGAATTTACTTTGGAAAACCTCTCCTTCTAAAGTTCTTAGTTAGGTCACCTGCTGTTGCTCTGAATTTTTTGAACCCACTACAATTACACCTCATCCTTAGGACACTGTGATTTATACAAATAATATAATATTCTATATGATTTATATCCCTACTTAATTCGTCTTATTGACCCATTTCTTCTTTTTTGCCACGTTGGTTGTTTGACAGTACGATTTTGCTGCTAGTAGCCTACACTTAGGTATATTTTTTACCCGGTTGACGTTGGGGCAATTTTTATCGCATCCGTTGCTGCCTTGACTCATATAACATTATTATCACAAAAACTGGATAATATACTATTTCGGGATTGATTTATTTTTCGAAAGCACTATTAAATGATCATGAATTGATTCACACTTTGTTTATTTTCACATTGATCGCTTTATCCTATTTATATATTATTTATATATATTTTTACTTTGGGTTTTCACCTACAAATACTTAGGGATATATGGCATCACTGATTTCTCAATTTAACTTTGTTGCAGTGGTTGTATTTGTTCCGCTAAGTAACCAATACTTTGTTTTGTTTTTTATTTTTTCTCGCATCACAATGTTATAACCATATACGTACCTCTGGTATTTCATCCAGGGTACTTGGAACCAACAGGATTGCGCTATGAGCGCATGCGCCTTCATACTAAAAAATTTTCTCTGTGGATAAGCTTTGGCAGTTTACATCAAGCCCTCTAAGCTTGCTCAATTAGAGGTAACCTACCGGAAACTGACTGTGCGTCGATTCGGCTGTACTGTGTTCAGGTGAGATTGGTGCCATGGGTGGGCGGGGGGTGCCCACAACATATGCACATAAAGATGCCACAGAAACTCAAAGCTTTCACTTACCCTGATGAAGTCACCGTGAGTGACGGAACACGTGAAGTGATTTGAATATATTATGTATTTGGATCATTGAGTTATGTGTTGTGTTCATTGGTGAGCAGACACCTTTAGGATTGGTGCAATCAGGGCATGAGTGCTGGTAAGCATACTCTATTCACCGCACTGAGTTTCTAGTGTAGATTACTACACTTTTTAAATGTTTTTATACCCCATGTCTGGCACATCTTTCTTGTGAATAGCATATAACTTATTTAGTGTCCATGTACCCACCTTTTATGTATTGTTGTGTAGGGCCCACATCTGCTTGTATTAGCCTATTAATCTATTAAAATTTTTAAAAAAATTAATATATCTAGAGATGTGACATTTTCCACATATTTCATTCAAAAAAGGATGTCAGTCTTTACCTCCTGGCCAGGTAGCATGGAGCTTGGTGGAGAGTCAACCCCAACATTCACTAGAACAGCAGCAGCAGCAGAGAGAGGTCCCTTCCCTTGTCGGTTCCCTCGGTAGTTCCGACTATGAGGAAAAAGAGAAAACATCACTAAATGCATAGACCTGTCATTACTACAACCTTTTGCAGCACGGCTCCGTTTTCTCCAAAAATCTCTCTACTCAGACTTTAATGTCTGAAAACCATTTCTGTGATTGCCGAGAGAGCACAAGCTGACATTCAACAAAAATGTATACAAAAAAAGAAAGGCTGGGGGTAAGCTTAATTTACACAAAAATATTGCGTTGTATCAGTTAAAGAAGACACTTAGTAGGGGCATGAACATGTGGTCATATTGCCAAACCTGACAATCTATTAACTACCATGTTTCCATCAAATGCTTGGGAAAACAGAACACATCCACAAAAAAACTGAGTGAAAACAACTACCATTATGGTCACTGATAGACCAATCAGATACAGAGCCAACAAGGAATAATGTGGGGATTATCCTTATGGGGTCGTTTGTACGGCCGCAAGCTTGCAGACATACATACATCCCCCCCAATCTTCCCCGTGTTACGGCCCGTATGCTATGCTTTGCTACGGAGAGGGTGGAGGTCACCCCTCCTCCTCTCCATGGCACCAAATGTATGCCTGCCTGGCTATAGCCCCAACAGGCATACGTTTATGTGAATGCAACCTCAGTTTTGACATTAAGCTAATTTGATTTTCTTTGTACCGTTTTTAAGGTGTGTGAGAAAGTGAGAGGTGTTGTGTGGGAAAACCGCTATCTGTCTTACAGGCAGATGAAATGCTGGTGGTAGAAACCCTGGGTTTGTCTGCAGTAACCCAAGGGTTAATGCAGACATGATAAGCAGGAATAGTCTGTTTTGTCTGTGTTGGCCTAGCTAACACAGACACATTTGTAATGTCCGTATTGGGCCTGCTTATTATGGAGTAGGGGTAGGCTGGTAGTGGGACTCCTACTCCACCCGGGCTTCGGTCCTGGGCTTTTGTATAGCCCACAGGTGCAGGTCACAGGCCTCGTTAGGGTCTGATTTAGGCTTCAGGCCAGAAGCAGGAGGGGAGGCCCTACCTGGAGAGCTGAAAGCGAGATTGCATTCTCACAGCAAAGGTAACTGAGGGTCTCCTGTCTTGCTGCTGGCCAAGAGCGTGTGCCAGGCAGCCTGGTACCCGGATAGCTAGGGTCCTCAAAATGTATTAGACAGCGCCTAGCCGGGCAGGAATTACTTTTATAATGTTTTTGCATGTGCCTAAGCCACATTCTGTTCTGTTCTGTTTTGCAAGTGTGAATAAACACTTAAGTTGGACTTTTAAACCTGTGTCACTGCTTCCTGCACTGCTACCTGTCAACTACCAGAGCAATTCCCCACAGGTGATAATGGCTACAAGTTAACACCATGGTTGATGACGCTCTTTTTGAGACCCAGCACCACTATGGAGAGGAGCTTCCACTGGGCACATCGAAGAACCCGGAGTGCCATTGAGCAGATTCTAAAACGTTGTTTCCGCTGCCTGGATAAAAACCTCCAACTGTGTGCAGGGTCATAATAGCCTGTTGCATATTACACAACATTGTTCCAGCTAACAGGCTACATATTGACCTTCAATACCAATTATCCAGGAGGTTTGTGAAAAGCAAGGACTGCTACAAACACTAACTATATATACCTATATACAGGCCTTGTACGGAAAAGTACACAAAATATATGCAAAAAATACCATTGTATGAAATGCAAAGAATTTTATTAGACAAAATAATACACATATGATCACTGCAATAAAAACAACCCATAAAATCAATCCCTGGTGGACAAAAAGTACACAGCCATTCCTGAGCAATTTATATAGGATACCAAAGGCAGTACATGTAATATATTACAAGTGTAAACAATAGACTTAAATGTAAACCTAATCCATATAGAGTAGAGCCTGGTAGGAGGTCATATAACCAAATAAGGCAAAGTAAAGTGCAAAGTGCATAGTGCTAAGTAACTATATATACCAACCAGGCTGCATAATGAACAGGAAATGCGGCGATGTACCAGAAAACCCCCCACGCGCGTTTCACCGTCGCTTCCTCAGGGGGTAATGATGCTAGGTAGGGGCGATCAACAGGGGGCACTGGGTAAGTTTCCTACTTTTATCAAGGCAAAATCTACTTGGTCTCCTCAACTGTCGACATGTCCAGCTGTGGACATGTTTGTACGGATGACAGTTAATGAAGTTAACAAGCCCTGAAGGAATTATCCCGGATGAGAAATGTGATCTTTAAGCCCGCGGATAAGGGTGGTAATGTGGTGGTGTGGCCAAGGTCTATGTATGAAGATGAAGCCCACCGCCAACTAAGTGATATAAAGTGTTACTTGCCCTTAAAAGGTGAGCCAACCAAGATATATAAAGAAAAGCTGGACTCAATACTTGCGGAAGCATTTGTCAATAGGGTTATCAGTAAACAAATTTATGATGGTCTTAGTGTAGAGTGTCCAGTTACACCTACACTGTATCTTCTCCCCAAGATTCACAAAGATCTATCGTTGCGGGTTGTGAAAGTCTCTGTGAGCCGTCTGTAGGTTTATAGATTTCTACCTCAGACCATGTGTTGAAAGTCTACCGTCATATGTCCAGGACTCATGTACTGAGGCGTATTGATGTATCTGGTATCATGTGACGTTGAGTCGCTCTATACATGTATTAATCATGAATTAGGACTAAGAGCTGTGGAATTTTTCCTTAATCAATGTCATCTTGAGGGTCCACTTATTGATCTACTACTCAAATTACTCCGGTTTGTCTTAGAACATAATTATTTCCTATTCAATGAAAAATACTATTTACAGGTTAGAGGTACGGCGATGGGGGCCACTTGTGCCCCCTCGTACGCTAACTTGTTTCTTGGACTTTGGGAACATGAGGAGGTCCAATATACCATGGACATATCAGAGGGCGCTGTGGTATCTTGGATGCGCTTTATTGACAACGTTTTGTTTATTTGGCTCGGCACCGAACAATCTTTGGATGATTTTTTACACATACTGAACTTCAATGACCAAAATATCAAATTAACGCAAGTGGTCAGCAAAAGCACAATGGAATTTCTGGACATCAACATCACTGTAAGTAATGACGGCACATTGAACACATCAGTGTTCCGCAAAAAAACTGCCGTTAATGCATTACTGCATTCTTCTTCATCTCACCCTACTCACACCATTCGCTCCATCCCTATAGGGCAGTTTCTACGGGCCCGCCGTATTTGTGATACGGAAGAACACTTTGAGGATGAAGCCAACATCCTGAAACAACGATTTAAACAATGGGGATATTCCACGAGAGACACCGACGCAGCATATAGACGTGCGAGAACTTGTATCTTTTTCATGGGTTAATTCACAGCAATGTTTAATACTGATTACATTATGATTCAAATTTGTCCCATCATGAGTTACAGATACATATCACTGATATGTTTTTTAACTTTTTTGACTTTGGTGTTCTCTCTCGGCCGCTTCCCTTATTAAGCACTTACTTTTCTAAATTCCTAATTTGAATTGTTTTGCTACTAGTGCAAAACCTATGAGAATTTATAAACTGTAGCGGATTCTTAAAATTGGGACAATCTGGGCATCCCACAGGATAGATTCATTTCATCTATACTTCTATATTTGCGGTTTCTGTAGCACTTATATAGATGCATGTTATTACATTGTAATGAATATTTTTGTAATATATTTAGTATTTGTTTTTGTATTAGTATTTGTACTTTTTACCTTCCTGACACGGCCCATTTTTTCAAATCTGTGGTTATAACTTTGGAACACTTTAACATATCCAAGTGATTTCGAAAATGTTTTCTCGTGACACTTTGTACTTCATGTTAGTTGAAAAATTTTGGTGGTATGTTTTGCGTTTATTTATGAAAAAAGCGGATATTTGGTAAAAATTCAGAAATGTTTGATTTTTGAAATTATAAATGTTCTACTTTTTCCACACATAGTCATAACAGCAAAAAAAACTTGATAACTAACATTAACCAAATGTCTGGTTTATGTGGACATGGTTTTTTATGCATCCTCTTATTTTAGTAAGATGTTATGGGGCCTTGAACTTTAGGTGCAATTTTTCACATTTTCATAAAAAATACAAAATCCTGCTATTGAGGGATCTGCTCAGGTTTCAAGTCACTTTAAGAGGCCTAAATAAAAGTAAAACCACATAAATTACCCATTATAGAAACTTCACCCCTCAACGTATGTAAAGCAACTTTCATGAAGTCTGTTAACCCTTTAATTGCCAGGCTGTAGGAAAGCCCTCCAATCCCTATACCAAGCACCGCAACCACAGCTTGCCTAGCCCACTCCGGTTTTCTGGGCCCTGGCTGCCTCCATGCCCCACCCCCGGTTGCATATTGCAGCAAAGACTTACCATTAACACCCACGATCCCCGCTCCCGGTGACATCTTCCGAAGTCCCGAGGCTGTCCCGTTTTACCCCATTCATTACAATGTGCAATTTGAACATTTTAATAAATAAGGTGGAAGTACTGTAGTATGGCAGTATATCGATCAGACAAGCTAGGTGTCAAGGAGATATTAATTGTGAATGTATAAGATGGGTTTAACAACGGGGTAATTACAAACTTTGTTTAAATATTTGGCATCTATTGAAGCGTCCAGGCAGCTTTTATGACATCCTGGAGCTTTAACAGCCTGATAACCTCTGAACTGAAGACTGGTCTGTTCAGACCCCAAAGGACATTTGGTCTCCCTACCCCCCGCCCCCTTCTGCATCAGGATTTGGAAACAAAGAACTGTTTAAATATTCCTGGACTCTCCCCCCTCATTAACACTTTGCCCAATCGTGAATGACCCTCTGGACTAATTAATGAATGGGAGGTTCTGAAATCTGAACCAAACTGAGAAGTTATAAAACAATATGAAATCCAAGAATTGGTGTTCACATTTTGGGGGCTGCTTGACAAGCTGAGTGTGTCCCTTATTTCTCCCACCTCCAGGGATCAGGATTTACTTTAAGTTGTAAGTTTCTGTTATTTTTCTCCCTTTTTATTTTATAACTGTTTTGCCGTGTTGTGTGTCATTTTATTTTGTAATGCTTTTGTTTTTAATATCTTTTTATGCACTGATCAACTTTTTGTAATTAAAGCTTTTCACTTTAATTTTGGTCCCTGTATGCTCTGCGAAATCATAGCCTTGTGAAGTGTGGTTAACTGTGTGACTGCTGGAGTGCTGAGTGTGACAAGGTGACTGCTTGAGAGCAAGAATTGATGTAGAGTGGGATACTTATTGGTCCCAGTATAAATGCAATAAGTGGTGGCAGCGGGTCTGGTTCTGGTGCTGGAGCTGTATGAGGTGTGATTTAGGCTCAATTTGTGCCCTGAGTGAAAGGTGAGCGCAAGTTTGAGTAGGCTAAATTAACCCGTACAGTTGCACCCCACGTCACGTGACGAGGCGGCGGCGTCCTCGCCGTGACAAATTGGTGGCAGCGGTGGGATAGATTCATTTTTGTCAGAGCATTAAGTGTTGGGATTAAGCAACTAACCCCTGCACTTAAGGACTAGTGGAATCCTTGCGAGGAGTACCCTAGTTTTACACGGAACAAATCAGTGCTGTTCTAAGACACACGTGCAAACAGTTTCCCTTCCCCGTTTTTCTTTTCTATCTTTTATTTGGCAAAGGTTGCACTCAGTGATGGCAACCATCTACAAGAGACAGAGCAAGGAGGCTCTAGTCCACCTCTGTGAGCAGAGAGGCATCGACCCGGCTGACAAGTCCAAAGAGCTGCTGGTTTGTGCTTTGATGGAGCAAGATGCAGAGCAAGGATCTGGCACGGCTCAAGGGAGCCAAGATATGGACATTAATCCTGGAAGAGTTTCCCCTGAGGCTACCCACAGCAGGAGCCCTCAGGAAGGCATGGATGTGTCTCTACAAATGGCCCTACAGCAGCTAGGTGAATGTGATCCTAGCCTGCGCCTGCAGCTTATCCTTCAATTTAATCAGGCGGCCGCAGCGCGAGAGGAGAGAGCAGCGCGAGAGAAGGAGAGAGCAGCCGCAGAGCGCCAGGCTGATAGAGAATTCAGGCTGGAAATGGCGCGTATTGAAAGGGGTATCAATTCTGTGCAACCCCAATCCCAAGATGTAGACCCCAAGAGGCCTCGTCAAGAACGTTTTCCAGTACTGGACAAGGATGGGGACTTGGACATTTTTCTGCGATCTTTTGAGAAGACCTGCAGACAATACCATCTGCCCCGTGAGCAGTGGGCACAGTATTTAAGCCCAGGGCTAAGAGGCAAAGCCCTGGAAGTATTTGCTGACCTTCCTCTTGAGCTTGATGAGGACTATGATGCTATAAAAGCTGCTTTGATTAAAAAGTACAACTTAACTCCAGAGGTGTATCGCAAGAAATTCCGGAGTGTAAAGCGAGAAACAACTGCGAGCTACGCTGATACAGTAGGCAACTTAAGGACTACCTTTCTACAGTGGACCCGAGGACTTTCTGTCAACAGCCGTGAGGACCTGGAGGATCTCATGATAAAAGATCAGTTTCTGCACATTTGTCCTGTGGATGTACGACAGTTTGTTTGTGACAGGGAGCCTAAAACTGCGGATGAAGCTGCGCAGATTGCAGACTCCTATACTGCCAACCGGATGCCTGAAGCCAAGAGGGAAACATCCCCCCAAAGGTCCACCAGCTGGAAGGAAAAACAAACCAGGACAACATCACAGCCTTCTGTCTCCAAAGTGGGTGAGAACATTACACTGAGGGAGTCTATAAATCAGGGGGATATGCGCAAATGTTTTATTTGTAACAAAGTGGGTCATCTGAGGTCTGCGTGCCCAGAGAGAGGGGCAACTATCTACTCTACAGTACCAGTAGTCATGCTGCTTTCTGGTGATATGGACAAGTTACAGCACCATATGCAGACTGTGATAGTGGGTGATAGAGTCACCCAGGGATTAAGAGACTCAGGTGCAAGTTATTCATTGGTTCGCCCTGAGGTTATAAACCCTAAGGACATCATTCCAGAAAAGACTTTGCCTGTGAAGGGGATAACCGGATGCCATCCAGGAGTGCCCGTTGCCAAGGTTTTTATGGACTGGGGTTCTGGTAGAGGTATCAGACAAGTGGGAGTGTCACAAGAATTGCCTGTGGATGTATTGTTGGGAAATGATTTGGGAAAAATGACAACTGTGTATGTGCCTGATGTACAACAATCATATGAGAAAATGGGCAGAAGCCCAAGGGGACTGGTTTGGGAAGGAGGACAGGATAGCAAGAGCAAGGCTATGCCTGCTCCAGAACCAGAGGTGTCCCAGTATGAGGAAGCTACGGGGGAGGGGGTGGTGAACGGGCCCCCAGAGATAACCCTGCAGTCAGCAGATATGGTGAAGGGTGTGAGAGGCTGCCAAGATGGAGTCTCTGAATCTGCACCTCAAAGCTCTAAGGTCCTGAGTGTGGATCTGGTGGAGGCCATTACTCAAGGAGAGGTCCTAGAGCAGACAAGAGGTGTCAAGATGAGTAAGGCTCAGAGCATGAGCCACAAAGATGCCTCTACTCAGACTGGGGAGATGCAGTGTGTCTATGAGCCAAAGACAGCGTGTACACTAGAACCAGTGCTGAGAGAGGAGACTGGGGTCCATAGTGAGGTCGGGTTCCCAGTGATGAGTGTTGCCAGTGCAGTTTTGGGGAGCGATCAGAAAGGGGAGCAGGGGCATAGGGACTCTCAGGAGAGCGTTCAGTCAGTGGTCCAACCTAAGCCCTGTAGTATAAATGATAAAGAGAGGGACTCTAATAGCTGTACAGCGGGAAAACCAAAACATAATGTAACTGGGTACAGAAGTCCTACACTTAACTCCATTGGCATTTCATCCAGCAGTGAGAGGGTTAACCATTTCACACTTGGGAGAGGGGACACAGAACTTAGTGTTTCTGCAGCACAAAGCCATAAAGTCAGCAGGGGGTCCCAGCACAGCAGTGTACAAGTGACCAGGGGAGATAGTACTTGGCCTTATACACAGGACAAAGGACCAGATGGTTGATGTGCCCAGGTAGTCACATCTTATGGCAATGATTTTTATGGTACTGTACTTCTGCTATGTATTATTGGTAATTGGCTTGGGAAAATTTAAAATGGCGTGGGTCTTTTCAAATTTGCCCAATCTTGAAAGGGGGAGGTGTCAAGGAGATATTAATTGTGAATGTATAAGATGGGTTTAACAACGGGGTAATTACAAACTTTGTTTAAATATTTGGCATCTATTGAAGCGTCCAGGCAGCTTTTATGACATCCTGGAGCTTTAACAGCCTGATAACCTCTGAACTGAAGACTGGTCTGTTCAGACCCCAAAGGACATTTGGTCTCCCTACCCCCCCCCCCCCCCTTCTGCATCAGGATTTGGAAACAAAGAACTGTTTAAATATTCCTGGACTCTCCCCCCTCATTAACACTTTGCCCAATCGTGAATGACCCTCTGGACTAATTAATGAATGGGAGGTTCTGAAATCTGAACCAAACTGAGAAGTTATAAAACAATATGAAATCCAAGAATTGGTGTTCACATTTTGGGGGCTGCTTGACAAGCTGAGTGTGTCCCTTATTTCTCCCACCTCCAGGGATCAGGATTTACTTTAAGTTGTAAGTTTCTGTTATTTTTCTCCCTTTTTATTTTATAACTGTTTTGCCGTGTTGTGTGTCATTTTATTTTGTAATGCTTTTGTTTTTAATATCTTTTTATGCACTGATCAACTTTTTGTAATTAAAGCTTTTCACTTTAATTTTGGTCCCTGTATGCTCTGCGAACTCATAGCCTTGTGAAGTGTGGTTAACTGTGTGACTGCTGGAGTGCTGAGTGTGACAAGGTGACTGCTTGAGAGCAAGAATTGATGTAGAGTGGGATACTTATTGGTCCCAGTATAAATGCAATAAGTGGTGGCAGCGGGTCTGGTTCTGGTGCTGGAGCTGTATGAGGTGTGATTTAGGCTCAATTTGTGTCCTGAGTGAAAGGTGAGCGCAAGTTTGAGTAGGCTAAATTAACCCGTACAGTTGCACCCCACGTCACGTGACGAGGCGGCGGCGTCCTCGCCGTGACACTAGGGTTAAAGTATCCTAGGGAGTCAGAAAAATTGCAAAAATATATATATATATTTTTTAAATTATAATAAAAAAGATAAACATTCAAAGTGCCTCCCTTCCCTAGAACTCATATAAATATAAATAAACAGTAAAAATCATAAACACATTAGGTATTGCTTCATCCCATAATGCCCAATCTATCAACATATAATAACGTTTTTTACTGTGTTTAACCCCGTAACGGAAAATAGACCCCAAAGTTGAAATAAATACTTTTTTGGCATTTTGAAAAATATTAAAAATTCAATAAAAATTGATCATAAGGTCCTTCAGTACTAAAAATGGTAGCATTGAAAACATCACACAAAGTAACACAAAATGACATCACCCACAGCTCCGTACATCGAAGTATAAAAAAGTTATTAGTACCAGAAGATGGCAAAATCAAAAACATTTTTTTTTTACAGGAGGTTTTAATTTTTGTAAATGTATGAAAACATTATCAAGCCTATACAATCCCCATGATTGTACCGACCCAAAGAATAAAGCAGAAATGAAATTTGGGGCACCCAGTGAAAGCCGTAAAATCCAAGCCCACAAGAATACGACTCAAATGCGTTTTTTCACTATTTTAACTTGGGATTTTTTTTCCCCCTTCCTAGTGCATGGCATGGAATATTCAATACCATCACTATGAAGTGCAATTTGTTACGCAGAAAACAAGCCATCACAGAGCTCTTTATGCTTAAAAATAAAAAAGTTATAGATTTTTGAAGTGAGGAAAATGGAGTGGAAAAATGGAAAAATGGAAATGAAAAAACAAAAAAGGGTTAGGTCATTAAGGGGTTAATGAATATATTGTCAAATAAAATTACATTTCTTTAATTTCACTTCCATTCATTTTTCACCTTCATGAAGTGCTTATAGGGTTAACAAACTTCCCAAAAGCTGTTTTTAATATTTTTTGGGGTGCAGTGTCCAAAATGATGTCATTTTTGGGGAGTTTCTATCATATAGGCCTTTTAAAGTCACTTCTAACTAAATTGGCCCTCCAAAAAAAGGTTTTGATGATTTTCGTGAAAATCTGAAAAATCGCACCTAAAGTTATAAGCCTCCTAACATCCTAAAAGAAAGAAAGATTATGTCAAGTTAAAGCAGACATATGGAAAATGTTAGTTATCAATAATTTTGGTGCTATGATTAGTTTTCCAAAATGTTGGAATATTTCATTTCTACTTTTGGTTAAAAGATAATCCCATAGTATCACCTGATTTATAACAACAGTAAAGGTCATGGAAAATAGTAATATAATCAACTTCCAATTTTTTAGTGTTTGCATAGTATTAGTTTACATAGCTTGCATAAAAGTGCATCAACAGTACAATTCTACAACAAATATTCTTTATATGTTAAAAATGTATTTGTGATTCTTTTTTTCCTTTATTTTCTTTACTTTTCTGATATACTATGTGCACTGCCCCCTAGTGAACAAGCGGTGAATCTGTCTACCAGTTTATGTTACACTCTGTGATTATTTTCTATCAGTGTGAGTCTCTCACACAATAATACAGAGCACTGTCCTCAGGCTTCACGTTGGTCATTTGTAGATCTAACATGTTATTACTGTTATCTCTGGAGATTGTAATTCGTCCTCTTAGAGAATCAGCATAGTAGGTGCTACTGCCATCAGTATTTATGCGGGCTAACCACTCTAATCCTCTGCCACGAGCCTGTCTGACCCAGCTCATCCAGGAGTTACTGAATGTGAATCCAGAAGCTTTACATGAGAGCTTATGAGACTCTCCGGGCTTTATCACCACTGAGTCTGATGACTGGACAAGTTCTTGAGACTGGACACCTGAAAAATTTAGAAGATAGTGCTTTATATCCATAGAAACATCTTTTCATGAAGCTAGTAATACATTTCTTTTACTCTACTTGTAATATATCCAGTATTAATCACCTAACAAGCAGGTCAGTGATAGGGAGAGGAGCAGGAAAGTCTTCATTGCTGCAGTGTTACTTCTAGGAAGTGATGTGTGACCCATCAACACTGTCTTTATTATGTAAAGGATGTTACTAAATAGGAAGTGATGTCATTTAATTTTCATATCACAATACATATATACACTTGCAGAAGTGTTATTTGCAATGGGGGAGATTTTTCTATTTATCTGTATAGACAGAAATATGTCATAATCTGCAGAAAAAATCTCTCTGCTGCACATTTATAATGGTTTTAGACAATTTCCGTCCACTCTTACTACTCCTATTAGACAGCCTCATACTACACTAGATTTATCATCCAACATCAGACTCATATGAATCTTCTGCAACTCATATGAATCTAACTCTGAACTGTCTTGCCTTTATCCCCTTTTCATAAATAAAAACAGGAGTCATGCTCACTCACCTCCCAGTAATAGACAAAAGTGGTGCTAGTTCATAAATTACAAGGTATAAAAAGTAAATGAAAATAAACCTGATGCAAGATGCTACACCACTACCTTACAGAAAAAAATGTATTAACAGTCAACAATTGATTAGCAACAGCATGAATGTACGTTTATTAACAACCGTATTGAATGTATCGAAGCAATGTTCCCTTGCCATGGTCACAGGCCTAGGTATAAAAAGATCTTTGTACTGCCCGTTCAGGTATTTGTACATTGTAATGAGGTCTCCCCTGTTTTTTTCTAAACTGAATAATCCCAAATTTTGTAATCTATCATTGTATTCTAGTCCCCCCCCCCATTTCCTAATAAATACTAGTTCCTGTTGCTATCAGTATATTTCAATAAAAAATATCTTCCAATTTAGAACCTGTACTCGAGTATAATGCAATAAAAAACTGGTGTTTTCAATTAGAGCCAGTTTTACCCCTCTTTGAGATAGGGGATGCACTTTGGCCCGTTACACACTTGCGGGTGTGATGCAAGTTCATCGGTGTTCACTGTCCTTAGCTTTGCTTGTTGAGTAGTAAGAGCTTAGCTGGAGTTTAATGATTCCCTGATTCTCGTAAAGTCTGCACGTAGTAGTGCACTACTTGCGCTTGGATCAGTATTGCCAGCAATGTTCCATTATTGGAGAAGGATGATTTGTTTCTACATCAGTATTTGTAGAAGTTGGATTCTTTAGTGGGTGGGCTCTTTCAAATGGATTATCATAAACTCTCTCTGTAATTTCTCCAAGACTCAGTTTTGAGGGTGAAATTTAGTACAAAATAGTAAAAACACATAACAGTTGCATAGTGTGCTAAACGTATTTCTGCATAATCCTGGTTCTTCCTGGTCCATACTGGCAACTAATTCAGTAATGGTTTCGGTATGTAATATATTTAACCATACAAATATGGAACAGAAAGGAAGTCCCAATCCTTCTTAGTTCACATGCAGTAATCTCTGGTTAGGATCTAAAGATCCAGTGATTCTCTTATTTATTTTTTTATGTCCATCTGTGATATAAATATACTACATTTGGAAGCAATTATATACAATATTCAATAAAGTGTAAATAATAGATGACAAAATATGATAACCTTAACATTAAGATATTAATAAAGAAGATGATTTTCTGGATGATGCCATTGCGCTTGCTCATGTAATAGACATGATCTAGGAGATGTTCAGCTGCTTGATGACATACTGATAGTGGTAGGTCAATTTCTGCTGACAGGTTCCCTTTAAGCCCTCTTGGTAGAAGTGACTTAAAATTATAGGTCATCTTGGATTTAGCCCTTGACATCTTTGCTACATAGGATTCATTGAATTCATACACTTACACTTTAAGGATTCATCACTGGATCTTCAGAATCTAACCAGAGATGTTTGTGGGAACTTCCTTTCTGTTCTGTGTTTTTGTGGTTACCATTTTTGCTACATATTACAAACTGAACTAGATGCCAGTATGGACCACTGAGGAAGGAATAAGGATTATTTCAAAGCGTGTTTAGCTACAGCATATTGTGCAAATGTTATTTGTTTTTATAATTGTGTACTATTTTTTGTTACAATTTTTCTCCCTCAACACTGATCATGGAGAAAATACAGAAAGGGTGTATGATAATCCAACTTAATAGCCCAGTCACTAAAGAATCTCACTTCTATGAATGAAGAAATAAATCACCTTCTCCAATAAGGGAACTACTGACCCTGCACACTTTTCGCATTATGTACAGACATGGAGAGAATCAGGGTATCAGGGTGACTCAAATCGCCACCCGTTACAACCAAGGTAGGCAGAAGAGCATCTCTGAACGCACAGTACGGCGAACTTTGAGGCAGATGGGCTACAGCAGCAGAAGACCACACTGGGTGCCACTCCATACAGCTAAGAACAGGAAACTGAGGCTACAATTTGCACAAGCTCATCGAAATTGGACAGTAGAAGATTGGAAAAACGTTGCCCGGTCTGATGAGTCTTGATTTCTGCTGCGACATTCGGATGGTAGCAGAATTTGGCGTCAACAACATGAAAGCATGGATCCATCCTGCCTTGTATCAACGGTTCAG
Source organism: Engystomops pustulosus (assembly GCF_040894005.1). Classification (NCBI taxonomy): domain Eukaryota; kingdom Metazoa; phylum Chordata; class Amphibia; order Anura; family Leptodactylidae; genus Engystomops; species Engystomops pustulosus. The sequence continues at coordinate 101,402,688 of NC_092411.1, read as the reverse complement.
GCTGGTGGTGGTGGTGTCATGGTGTGGGGAATATTTTCTTGGCACTCTTTGGGCCCCTTGGTACCAATTGAGCATCGTTGCAACGCCACAGCCTACCTGAGTATTGTTGCTGACTATGTCCATCCCTTTATGACCACAATGTACCCAACATCTGATGGCTACTTTCAGCAGGATAATGCGCCATGTCATAAAGCTGGAATCATCTCAGACTGGTTTCTTGAACATGACAATGAGTTCACTGTACTCAAATGGCCTCCACAGTCACCAGATCTCAATCCAATAGAGCATCTTTGGGATGTGGTGGAACGGGAGATTCGCATCATGGATGTGCAGCCAACAAATCTGCGGCAACTGTGTGATGCCATCATGTCAATATTGACCAAAATCTCTGAGGAATGCTTCCAGCACCTTGTTGAATCTATGCCACGAAGAATTGAGGCAGCTCTGAAGGCAAAAGGGGGTCCAACCCGTTACTAGCATGGTGTACCTAATAAAGTGGCCGGTGAGTGTATACTCGAGTATAAGCTGACCCGAGTATAAGCCAAGACCCCTAATATTACCACCAAAAACTGGGAAAACCTATTGACTCGAGTATAAACCGAGGGTGGGAAATGCATTGGTCACAGGCCCCCCCAGTATATAGCCAACCAGCCCCCTATAGTAAACAGCCAGCCCAGCTTGCCCCCAGCAGTATACAGCCAGCCCAGCTTGCTCCCTATAGTATACAGCTTGCCCCCTATAGTATACAGCCTGCCCCCAGTAGTATACAGCCTGCCACCAGTAGTATACAGCTTCCCCCCAGTAGTATACAGCTTGCCCCCAGTAGTATACAGCTTGCCCCCAGTAGTATACAGCCTGCCCCCAGTAGTATACAGCCTGCCCCCAGTAGAATACAGCCTGCCCCCAGTAGAATACAGCCTGCCCCATGTAGTATACAGCTTGCCCCCAGTAGTATACAGCTTGCCCCCAGCATTCAGGCTTCCGCGCACGTCTTCTTTCTTCTGCTGGGCGCCGCCATTGCTCTCTCCCGGGCGGCGCCTAGTATGAAGCGCCGCTGCTGACGTCATACTAGGCGCCGCCTGGGGGAAAAACATGGCGGCGCCCAGCAGAAGAAAGAAGACGGGCGCGGAAGCCTGAAGACGAGCCGCGCGGACATCAGGGAAGCAGCGCTGCACACCGGAGGTGAGTATATAAGTTTATTATTTTTTAAGTATTTTTTACTTATTTTTTACTTTATTGACTCGTGTATAAGCCGAGGGGACGTTTTTCAGCACGTTTTTTATACACAAGTATATACGGTAATAATATTTTTAGGGTATGGTACTTTGTGTTTTACTTCCAGCAGCAATGAATGAGAAGTATTTAAGTATTTTATTTTACACTTGATACTGTTGATACACATGTACAATTACGCTGTTGTTAATCAATTGTTGACTATTAATAAATTATTTCCAAAAAGTAGTGATGCAGTGGCTCGCATAATTTTTTAAAAATTTACTTTTCATAAATCTGCGCCAATATGTGTAGGATATAGATAGAAATGAATGTTATATTTCTTTACTACTTACCATCATCATCATGAAGCTGAAATAATTTACTCAATGTGTCCTAAGGCAGTGCCAGTCTGGAGTGTCCAGGGCCCACCACTAAACTACATTCTTAGAGTCCATTGCCCTACAGCTACATGGAAATATAATCTGACATCACAAAATCTTCACAAAACATATTTTATTTCATAATCCAAAGTATGATTGAGATGATGTAGGTTGAACATCTATATGAAATACATTTGATGTATGAATGACAAGCACCACCAGCCATTCAATGGGGGCCCTCCTAGGTATTTACCTTTGGGCCGGTCCTGACCCACCAGTATGTAGCAGCATTGTTTAGTGATACCCGCTGATACCAAATGCCTGGCATCTAAGTGAAGTGCACAAGGTAAAATGTTTACTTCATCTGAAATGTTAAGGGGGTATTCCAGGAATCAGCATAATTCATATACAAATGGGTCCTTAAAATATAAGCTAATATGTAATTAGTTGTTATTTAAAATTTTGCTCCCCTTAGTAGAAAATGCTGTTGACATGGACTGTAATGGAGAATGCTACTAGCCCTTCAATCAGTCTGTTAATTTCCTCTGCGTGGAGAAGATACAGGACAGAAAATGGCCGCTGGTCACATGTCCACATCACATGTCCTTCACCTACCTGGGCCGGTCATGTGATCACCACAAAGTTTGGCTGTACTCGGTTGGTTGCAGTGCATCCAGTATGGCCACTGTTTTGGTGATGGTAGTTACATATCATTACTATGGTGACAGTGCAAGAAAACCAGTTAGATCATCACTGGGAGCAGAGCATAAGAGGTAGGAGGAGTTACTGAGAACTAAAGAACTTTGGACTTTTAGTTTCCCGTGGTGGCCAACTTGGTGATAACTCTGCATACTTTAGAGAGGCCATAAAATCTTGTGAATCATAAAATCTAACTATTTTGTGACTAATAACATTTAGTTTTGTTACATTCATTTATTTATAGCATCATGGGTATTTGTATCAGAAGTTCATATTCCCGGAATACCCCTTTAACTGGCATTGCCAGACCCTTACATATGTCTTCCTTGCTGGTGACATTTAATGGGTTAACACCTATTATCAGTGCCAGCACCAATCGATGGTGTTAGTACTGGGTGTTTGCTGCAATAGGCAGTAAACATCTGGGCTGTATGGAGAGGGTTCGGCCTATGAGCATCTCCATATTGCCCTTGCTGTCCACTAATGTAATAGTATGGTGATTTGTGGCAAGGGGTTAACATTGAGATGACTATGGTGAATTATTGCTGCTGCTCTTACCCCAGAACCTTTGTAGTCTGTCAGCGTCTAGTTCCTGGGGTGATCATTAGGCCGCAGATACTGTCCAAACACAACAACTAATTGTATATTGGGAAGCAAAAGTGATGAAGTAATACCCTAAAGAAAGTGTCTTTCTATTGCACCATGAAATCAAACAGCAACGCTTTCTCTTCTCCATGAGGAGGTAAAACATTGCCGGAGTGCAGAAGTGGCTTGAAGGTTGAATTCAAATTAAAACACAATTAGAGATGAGCGAACACTAAAATGCTCGGGTACTCGTTATTCGAGACGAACTTTTCCCGATGCTCGAGTGCTCGTCTCGAATAACGAACCCCATTGAAGTCAATGGGAGACTCGAGCATTTTTCAAGGGGACCAAGGCTCTGCACAGGGAAGCTTGGCCAAACACCTGGGAACCTCAGAAAAGGATGGAAACACCACGGAAATGGACAGGAAACAGCAGGGGCAGCATGCATGGATGCCTCTGAGGCTGCTTAATCGCACCATTATGCCAAAATTATGGGCAACAGCATGGCCATGACAGAGTGACAGAATGAAGCTAGATAGCATGTAAAACATCCAATAATTGACCCTGACACTATAGGGGACGGCATGCAGAGGCAGAGGCAGCGGCAGCAGGCTAGAGAGTGGCATGGCGACATACCCTAATTGGACTCAGGCTTCAAACCAATGGGTGTCAGAGAGGAACCAAAGGAGGTGAGCAAGAAGCGCTCAAATAATATCGGTACATGATAAAAGTTTGCCAGTATATTTTGTGGATTACACAGCAGGGTGGCGACAAAGTTAACATGGAAGCCATGAAAACAACCCAAAATTCTGCCTGACACAGCTCGTTTGATAAGGGGACCATGTATGCTTACAGTTCATGCCAGTCGCTGCACTGGCTGCCAGTCTCCTTTCGAATACAGTTTAAAATAATAATAACCCTCATCCATAAAGCTCTGTATAATGCTGCACCCCCCTACCTCTCCTCTCTTATCTCAGTCTATCGCCCAACCCGTGCTCTTAGATCCGCCAGTGATCTTAGATTAACCTCTACCCTAGTGCGGACCTCCCACTCGCGTCTCCAAGACTTCTCTAGAGCTGCACCAATTCTATGGAATGCTCTGCCCCGGACTATCAGACTAATACCTAACCTCCAAAGTTTCAAACGTGCTCTTAAAACCCATTTCTTTAGGCAAGCCTATAACACTCATTAACTGCATGAAGTTTTAACTCTTCTACTAACCCGTCCTGTGTCGTCCTCCCATCTGTTATCCAGCAACCAACAGGCACCAGACTTCTCTGCAGTCCCATTCACCCTGGACCTGGTATATAAGATGACGGCTGAGTGGTTCAAGCGACAGCAATTCCATTTATTATATTTTTTTCTATTCCCTAAGAAGAATGGCTTGACCATTAAATATTCTTTTACCTCGTGTTACCCCATCATCTTCATAAACCGTAAGCTCTGGCGAGCAGGGACCTCACTCCTGTTGTTCCATACAAATGTTGTGCTCTGTTACATTACATTTGTATTTGTTTCCTATGATTTGTAAAGCGCTACAGAATATGATGACGCTATATAAATAAAGATTATTATTATTATTATTATGGAGGCAGTGAACTAGTAGTAGATTAAAGGTGCTGCAACTATGTTAGTTGGATCTTGGGATGGAGCTGGCGCTCTGCAGCCAGGCGAGCTTTTGCCAATCCAAGCCCCTGTCTCTAGGCTACTCCCCAAACAGCACTTCTAAGAACCTTTTGTATAAGATCAAGTGTAGTAGCGTTCTTATAAGTTTAGGATATGGCGGGTGAGGGGAATGTAAACAGATGCGCAAGAAGCGCTGAAATAATATCCCTAAATGGTAAAAGTTTGCAAGTATATTTTGTGGATTACACAGCAGGGTGGCGACAAAGTTAACAACTTTGATGTGGAATGCCCTGTAATAGCTCTTGGGCGGTGTGCCTTTTATCGCCTAGGCTCAGCAGTTTCAGCACCGCCTGCTGTCGCTTAGCGACGGCACTGCTGCTGTGCCTAGAGCTACCGACTGATGGCGCCATGCCCACGGATGGTAATTCGGAGGAGGAGGAGGTGGAGGAGGGGTGGGAGGAGGTATAGTAGGCCTTTGAGACCTGGACCGAGGTAGGCCCCGCAATTCTCTGCGTCGGCAGTATATGACCAGCCCCAGGGTCAGACTCGGTCCCAGCCTGCACCAAGTTAAGTGTAGTAGCGTTCTTATAAGTTTGGGATATGGCGGGTGAGGGGAATGTAAACAGATGCGCAAGAAGCGCATGATGCGCATGGAGCTGGCGCTCCGCTGCCAGGCGAGCTTTCGCCAATTCAAGCCCCTGTCTCTAGGCTACTCCCCAAACAGCACTTCTAAGAACCTTTTGTATAAGATCAAGTGTAGTAGCGTTCTTATAAGTTTAGGATATGCCGGGTGAGGGGAATGTAAACAGATGCGCAAGAAGCGCTGAAATAATATCCCTAAATGGTAAAAGTTTGCAAGTATATTTTGTGGATTACACAGCAGGGTGGCGACAAAGTTAACAACTTTGATGTGGAATGCCCTGTAATAGCTCTTGGGTGGTGTGCCTTTTATCGCCTAGGCTCAGCAGTTTCAGCACCGCCTGCTGTCGCTTAGCGACGGCACTGCTGCTGTGCCTAGAGCTACCGACTGATGGCGCCATGCCCACGGATGGTAATTCGGAGGAGGAGGAGGTGGAGGAGGGGTGGGAGGAGGTATAGTAGGCCTTTGAGACCTGGACCGAGGTAGGCCCCGCAATTCTCTGCGTCGGCAGTATATGACCAGCCCCAGGGTCAGACTCGGTCCCAGCCTGCACCAAGTTAAGTGTAGTAGCGTTCTTATAAGTTTGGGATATGGCGGGTGAGGGGAATGTAAACAGATGCGCAAGAAGCGCATGATGCGCATGGAGCTGGCGCTCCGCTGCCAGGCGAGCTTTCGCCAATTCAAGCCCCTGTCTCTAGGCTACTCCCCAAACAGCACTTCTAAGAACCTTTTGTATAAGATCAAGTGTAGTAGCGTTCTTATAAGTTTAGGATATGCCGGGTGAGGGGAATGTAAACAGATGCGCAAGAAGCGCTGAAATAATATCCCTAAATGGTAAAAGTTTGCCAGTATATTTTGTTGATAACACAGCAGGGTGGCGACAAAGTTAACAACTTTGATGTGGAATCCATGAAAACAACCCAAATTTCTGCCTGACACACCTCGTTTGATAAAGGGACGATGTATGGAGGCAGCTATATGGACGACTTTTGGAGGTAGCAATGGAGACAACGTGTGGAGGCTGCTATGGAGACAATTTAATTTGGATAGTGCCTGTATGTGGCAGTCCCAAACATTTTTCAAACCAGAGGAGCAGGTAGGTGGCCCTGCAGTAAAATGGAATAGATTGAGTGCCTGTATGTGGCAGTCCCAAAAATGTTTCAAACCAGAGGAGCAGGTAGGTGGCCCTGCAGTAAAATGGAATAGATTGAGTGCCTGTATGTGGCAGTCCCAAAAATGTTTCAAACCAGAGGAGCAGGTAGGTGGCCCTGCAGTAAAATGGAATAGATTGAGTGCCTGTATGTGGCAGTCCCAAAAATGTTTCAAACCAGAGGAGCAGGTAGGTGGCCCTCCAGTAAAATGGAATAGATTGAGTGCCTGTATGTGGCAGTCCCAAAAATGTTTCAAACCAGAGGAGCAGGTAGGTGGCCCTGCAGTAAAATGGAATAGATTGAGTGCCTGTATGTGGCAGTCCCAAAAATGTTTCAAACCAGAGGAGCAGGTAGGTGGCCCTGCAGTAAAATGGAATAGATTGAGTGCCTGTATGTGGCAGTCCCAAAAATGTTTCAAACCAGAGGAGCAGGTAGGTGGCCCTGCAGTAAAATGGAATAGATTGAGTGCCTGTATGTGGCAGTCCCAAAAATGTTTCAAACCAGAGGAGCAGGTAGGTGGCCCTGCAGTAAAATGGAATAGATTGAGTGCCTGTATGTGGCAGTCCCAAAAATGTTTCAAACCAGAGGAGCAGGTAGGTGGCCCTCCAGTAAAATGGAATAGATTGAGTGCCTGTATGTGGCAGTCCCAAAAATGTTTCAAACCAGAGGAGCAGGTAGGTGGCCCTGCAGTAAAATGGAATAGATTGAGTGCCTGTATGTGGCAGTCCCAAAAATGTTTCAAACCAGAGGAGCAGGTAGGTGGCCCTGCAGTAAAATGGAATAGATTGAGTGCCTGTATGTGGCAGTCCCAAAAATGTTTCAAACCAGAGGAGCAGGTAGGTGGCCCTGCAGTAAAATGGAATAGATTGAGTGCCTGTATGTGGCAGTCCCAAAAATGTTTCAAACCAGAGGAGCAGGTAGGTGGCCCTGCAGTAAAATGGAATAGATTGAGTGCCTGTATGTGGCAGTCCCAAAAATGTTTCAAACCAGAGGAGCAGGTAGGTGGCCCTCCAGTAAAATGGAATAGATTGAGTGCCTGTATGTGGCAGTCCCAAAAATGTTTCAAACCAGAGGAGCAGGTAGGTGGCCCTGCAGTAAAATGGAATAGATTGAGTGCCTGTATGTGGCAGTCCCAAAAATGTTTCAAACCAGAGGAGCAGGTAGGTGGCCCTGCAGTAAAATGGAATAGATTGAGTGCCTGTATGTGGCAGTCCCAAAAATGTTTCAAACCAGAGGAGCAGGTAGGTGGCCCTGCAGTAAAATGGAATAGATTGAGTGCCTGTATGTGGCAGTCCCAAAAATGTTTCAAACCAGAGGAGCAGGTAGGTGGCCCTCCAGTAAAATGGAATAGATTGAGTGCCTGTATGTGGCAGTCCCAAAAATGTTTCAAACCAGAGGAGCAGGTAGGTGGCCCTGCAGTAAAATGGAATAGATTGAGTGCCTGTATGTGGCAGTCCCAAAAATGTTTCAAACCAGAGGAGCAGGTAGGTGGCCCTGCAGTAAAATGGAATAGATTGAGTGCCTGTATGTGGCAGTCCCAAAAATGTTTCAAACCAGTGGAGCAGGTAGGTGGCCCTGCAGTAAAATGGAATAGATTGAGTGCCTGTATGTGGCAGTCCCAAAAATGTTTCAAACCAGAGGAGCAGGTAGGTGGCCCTCCAGTAAAATGGAATAGATTGAGTGCCTGTATGTGGCAGTCCCAAAAATGTTTCAAACCAGAGGAGCAGGTAGGTGGCCCTGCAGTAAAATGGAATAGATTGAGTGCCTGTATGTGGCAGTCCCAAAAATGTTTCAAACCAGAGGAGCAGGTAGGTGGCCCTGCAGTAAAATGGAATAGATTGAGTGCCTGTATGTGGCAGTCCCAAAAATGTTTCAAACCAGAGGAGCAGGTAGGTGGCCCTGCAGTAAAATGGAATAGATTGAGTGCCTGTATGTGGCAGTCCCAAAAATGTTTCAAACCAGAGGAGCAGGTAGGTGGCCCTGCAGTAAAATGGAATAGATTGAGTGCCTGTATGTGGCAGTCCCAAAAATTTTTCAAACCAGAGGAGCAGGTAGGTGGCCCTCCAGTAAAATGGAATAGATTGAGTGCCTGTATGTGGCAGTCCCAAAAATGTTTCAAACCAGAGGAGCAGGTAGGTGGCCCTGCAGTAAAATGGAATAGATTGAGTGCCTGTATGTGGCACTCACAAAAATTGTTTCAAACAGAGGACCGGGTAGGTGGCCCTCCAGAAAAATTAAATGCATGAAGTACTATAGCAAGAGCCAGTGGGCCCTGTCAAAAAATAGCCATTTTCCTCTGCTTTACTGTACAAAGAGGAGGAGAAGGAGGAAAATGAGGAGGAGGAGGAGTGGATCAATTATTCAGGTTGAGCTTCCTTCACCTGGTGGAGATTGGAAATTCTGAGAAATCCAGCCTTTATTCATTTTAATAAGCGTCAGCCTGTCAGCGCTGTCAGTCGACAGGCGTGTACGCTTATCGGTGATGATGCCACCAGCTGCACTGAAAACCCGCTCGGACAAGACGCTAGCGGCAGGGCAGGCAAGAACCTCCAAGGCGTACAGCGCCAGTTCGTGCCACATGTCCAGCTTTGAAACCCAGTAGTTGTAGGGAGCTGTGTGATCATTTAGGACGATGGTATGGTCAGCTACGTACTCCCTCACCATCTTTCTGTAAAGATCAGCCCTACTCTGCCGAGACTGGGGACAGGTGACAGTGTCTTGCTGGGGTGACATAAAGCTGGCAAAAGCCTTGTAAAGCGTACCCTTGCCAGTGCTGGACAAGCTGCCTGCTCGCCTACTCTCCCTCGCTACTTGTCCCGCAGAACTACGCACTCTGCCGCTAGCGCTGTCAGAAGGGAAATACTGTTTCAGCTTGTGCACCAGGGCCTGCTGGTATTCATGCATTCTCACACTCCTTTCCTCTGCAGGGATGAGAGTGGAAAGATTTTGCTTGTACCGTGGGTCCAGGAGAGTGAACACCCAGTAATCGGTGCTGGAATAAATTCTTTGAACGCGAGGGTCACGGGATAGGCAGCCTAGCATGAAATCTGCCATATGCGCCAGAGTACCAACGCGTAAGAATTCACTCCCCTCACTGGCCTGACTGTCCATTTCCTCCTCCTCCAACTCCTCCAACTCCTCTTCTTCTGCCCATACACGCTGAACAGTAAAGGACTCAACAATGGTCCCCTCTTGTGTCTCGCCAACATTCTCCTCCTCTTCCTCCTCATCCTCCTCCACCTCCACCTCCTCCGATATGCGCTGAGAAACAGACCTAAGGGTGCTTTGGCTATCAACAAGGGAATCTTCTTCCCCCGTCTCTTGTGACGAGCGCAAAGCTTCCGACTTCATGCTGATCAGAGAGTTTTTCAACAGGCCAAGCAGCGGGATGGTGAGGCTGATGATGGCGGCATCGCCACTGACCATCTGTGTTGACTCCTCAAAGTTACTCAGCACCTGACAGATATCAGACATCCACGTCCACTCCTCATTGTAGACTTGAGGAAGCTGACTGACCTGACTACCAGTTCTGGTGGAAGTTGACATCTGGCAGTCTACAATGGCTCGGCGCTGCTGGTAAACTCTGGATAACATGGTCAGTGTTGAATTCCACCTCGTGGGCACGTCGCACAACAGTCGGTGAGCGGGCAGTTGGAGGCGGCGCTGCGCTGCCCTGAGAGTGGCAGCATCTGTGCTGGACTTCCTGAAATGCGCACAGATGCGGCGCACCTTCGTGAGCAAATCTGACAGATTGGGGTATGTCTTGAGGAAACGCTGAACTTTCAGATTTAACACATGGGCCAGGCATGGCACATGTGTCAGTCTGCCGAGTTGCAGAGCCGCCACCAGGTTACGGCCGTTGCCACACACAACCATGCCTGGCTTCAGGTTCAGCGGTGCCAGCCACAGATCAGTCTGCGCCGTGATGCCCTGTAATAGCTCTTGGGCGGTGTGCCTTTTATCGCCTAGGCTCAGCAGTTTGAGCACCGCCTCCTGTCGCTTAGCAACGGCACTGCTGCTGTGCCTAGAGCTACCGACTGATGGCGCCGTGCCCACGGATGGTAGTTCGGAGGAGGAGGTGGAGGAGGGGTGGGAGGAGGAGGAGGCATAGTAGGCCTGAAACACCTGGACTGAGGTAGGCCCCGCAATCCTCGGCGTCGGCAGTATATGACCAGCCCCAGGGTCAGACTCGGTCCCAGCCTCCACCAAGTTAACCCAATGTGCCGTCAGCGATATATAGTGGCCCTGCCCGGCAGCACTCGTCCACGTGTCCGTGGTCAGGTGGACCTTGTCAGAAACGGCGTTGGTCAGGGCACGGGTGATGTTGTCTGACACGTGCTGGTGCAGGGCTGGGACGGCACATCGGGAAAAGTAGTGGCGGCTGGGGACCGAATACCGAGGGGCGGCCGCCGCCATGAGGTTGCGAAAGGCCTCGGTCTCTACTAGCCTATAGGGCAGCATCTCCAGGCTAAGCAATCTGGAGATGTGCACATTAAGGGTTTGGGCGTGCGGGTGGGTTGCACTATATTTGCGTTTCCGCTCCAGCGTCTGGGGTATGGAGAGCTGAACGCTGGTGGATGTTGTGGAGGATCGTGGAGGCGACGATGGGGTTTTTGTGGCAGGGTCCTGGGCAGGGGGCTGACTATCAGCTGACACAGGGGAAGGAGCAGTGGTGTGCACGGCCGGAGGTGAACGGGCTTGTTGCCACTGAGTGGGGTGTTTAGCATTCATATGCCTGCGCATACTGGTGGTAGTTAAGCTAGTAGTGGTGGAACCCCTGCTGAGCCTGGTTTGGCAAATGTTGCACACCACAGTCCGTCGGTCATCCGGTGTTTCCTTAAAGAACCTCCAGACTTCTGAAGATCTAGCCCTCGCCGCAAGAGCCCTCGCCACGGGAGCTTCACTAGTTGACACATTTGGCGCTGATGCACCAGCTCTGGCCCTGCCTCTCCGTCTGGCCCCACCACTGCCTCTTCCAACCTGTTCTGGTCGAGGACTCTCCTCCGTCTCAGAAGCACTGTGTTCACCCGGCCTCTCAACCCAGCTTGGGTCTGTCACCTCATCTTCCTCCGATCCCTCAGTCTGCTCCCCCCTCGGACTTCCTGCCCTGACAACAACTTCCCCACTGTCTGACAACCGTGTCTCCTCATCGTCGGACACCTCTTTACACACTTCCACTACGTCAAGAAGGTCATCATCACCCACAGACTGTGACTGGTGGAAAACCTGGGCATCGGAAAATTGCTCAGCAGCAACCGGACAAGTGGTTTGTGACTGTGGGAAGGGTCCAGAAAACAGTTCCTCAGAGTATGCCGGTTCAAATGCCAAATTTTCCTGGGAGGGGGCAGACTGGGGGGGAGGAGGCTGAGGTGCAGGAGCTGGAGGAGTGGCGATTTCGGTGACATGGGTGGACTGCGTGGAAGACTGACTGGCGGTGGACAAATTGCTCGAAGCATTGTCAGCAATCCACGACATCACCTGTTCGCACTGTTCTGGCCTCAACAGTGCTCTACCACGAGTCCCAGTAACTTCAGACATGAACCTAGGGAGTGTAGCTCTGCGGCGTTCCCCTGCTCCCTCATCAGCAGGTGGTGTCTCACCCCGCCCAGGACCACGGCCTCTGACCCCTGCAGTAGTTGGACGCCCACGTCCCCGCCCTCGTCCTCTACCCCTAGCCCTCGGGTTAAACATTTTTAAAATGAGAGTTATAACTTTTTTTTTTTTTTAACTTTTTTTTGTTTTTTTTTGTGTTTTTTGTTTTTTTTTTGTGTTTTTTGTTTTTTTTTGAGTTTTTAAAACCAAACAATGCTATCCTATTGCTATGGCTATTTTCTAGCCAAGTATCAAAGCACACTACTATGCCAGATGAGATGACACTGAGTTAGTGCCTAATTGAAATCCAACCCCTACTAAATTTTCCCACTTCGGTCTTTGCTATGGATATGTGCGTCACTAAGCGCAGAACACAGCGGTCGCAAGTCTCACTACAAATTGCTCAGAATTGGCTAGTACATGCACTGCAGAAAGTACAGCCACCAGCAGATCAACCAGAAATCAAATATATAGAACGCTACTGTAGGCGTAAGTAAGCTCTTTGTATTCTCCTATGGCTATTTTCTAGCCAAGTATCAAAGCACACTACTATGCCAGATGAGATGACACTGAGTTAGTGCCTAATTGAAATCCAACCCCTACTAAATTTTCCCACTTCGGTCTTTGCTATGGATATGTGCGTCACTAAGCGCAGAACACAGCGGTCGCAAGTCTCACTACAAATTGCTCAGAATTGGCTAGTACATGCACTGCAGAAAGTACAGCCACCAGCAGATCAACCAGAAATCAAATATATAGAACACTACTGTAGGCGTAAGTAAGCTCTTTGTATTCTCCTATGGCTATTTTCTAGCCCATTATCAAAGCACACTACTATGCCAGATGAGATGACACTGAGTTAGTGCCTAATTGAAATCCAACCCCTACTAAATTTTCCCACTTCGGTCTTTGCTATGGATATGTGCGTCACTAAGCGCAGAACACAGCGGTCGCAAGTCTCACTACAAATTGCTCAGAATTGGCTAGTACATGCACTGCAGAAAGTACAGCCACCAGCAGATCAACCAGAAATCAAATATATAGAACGCTACTGTAGGCGTAAGTAAGCTCTTTGTATTCTCCTATGGCTATTTTCTAGCCAAGTATCAAAGCACACTACTATGCCAGATGAGATGACACTGAGTTAGTGCCTAATTGAAATCCAACCCCTACTAAATTTTCCCACTTCGGTCTTTGCTATGGATATGTGTGCCACTAAGAGCTAAACACAACGGTAGCAAGTCCCCCTGCTAATTCCTCACAAAATGGTACTAGATGCAAATTAAAATAAAAAAAGTAGAACGTTATTGTAGCCCTAAGAAGGGCTGTTGGGTTCTTTGAGAATCACTCCTGCCTAACAGTAAGCTAATAGAACACCCTAACGCTTTCCCTGACCAGCAGCAGCTCTCTCCCTAGCGGCATCCAGACACAGAATGATCCGAGCAGCGCGGGCAGCGGCTAGTCTATCCCAGGGTCACCTGATCTGGCCAGCCAACCACTGCTATCGACGTGTAAGGGTACCACGTCATGCTGGGTGGAGTGCAGAGTCTCCTGGCTTGTGATTGGCTCTGTTTCTGGCCGCCAAAAAGCAAAACGGCGGGAGCTGCCATTTTCTCGAGCGGGCGAAGTATTCGTCTGAGCAACGAGCAGTTTCGAGTACCCTAATGCTCGACCGAGCATCAAGCTCGGACGAGCATGTTCGCTCATCTCTAAACACAATACAAAAAAATTGTACTAGTACCCTAAAATAGAAATATAAGCAACTTACAATGTTAATGTTAGAGAAGCATTATCCATCAATCAAGATACAGTACAGTTCTTCAATTAATGTAAATATCAAAACTTTGTATTTTTCTATTTTAACCTTACTGTTTTCCTCTCTTCTGTGTAATATTATAAAGTTTTTGCTGCCCCCTAGTGAGGAGATGATGAATCTTTCTACCAGTTCATGTTACACTTGCTGATTGACTTCTATCAGTGTGTCTTGCACAGTAATACACAGCAGTGTCCTCAGTCTTCACGTTGGTCATTTGTAGATATAACATGTTATTACTGTTATCTCTGGAGATTGTGAAGCGTCCTTTTATAGAATCTGCATAGTATGTGCTACTGCCATCGCTAGTAATAGCAGAGACCCATTGTAATCCCCTGCCAGGAGTCTGTCTGACCCAGTTCATCCAGTAGCTACTGAATGTGAATCCAGAAGCTTTACATGAGAGTTTATAAGACTCCCCGGGCTTTATCACCACTGAGTCTGATGACTGGACAAGTTCTTGAGACTGAACACCTGGAAAATACAGAGAAAAAGATTATATCCATAGAAACATCATCATGACGCTAGTAATATCTATCTTCTAATATTCTAGTAATGTCTTTAGTAAAGGTCACCTAACAAGCAGGTCAGTGATAGGGAGAGGAGCAGGAAAGTCTTCATTGCTGCAGTGTTACTTCTAGGAGGTGATGTATGTCCCATCAGGACTGTCTTTATTATGTAAGAGATGTTACTGAATAGGAAGTGACGTTAGAATATTTCCATATTGTAAGACATATTTACATCCATTATTATAGCTAACATGTAGGATACAGATAGAAATGTATGTTATATTTCTTAATTAGCTTAACAATACACAAACCAGCTGGCACAAAACTTTTATAATACACAATATAGCTACTGAAGAACATCATACTACACACCTTAGCTGCTGAATAACCTTATAATTCACAACCCAGATGCTGCAGAACATCATTATAGACACCTCGGCTGCTGCTGAAAAGCGGAATGCAAAAACCCAGCTGCTCATAATATACAACTTAGCTACTGCAGAACATCATACTACACACCATAGCCAAAGCAAAACATGATAATACACAACCCAGCTGTTACAGAACCTTATGATACACAACATAGCTACTGCAGAACATAATTGTAAACATCTTAGCTGCTGTAGAACCTTATAATACACAACACAGATGCAGCAGAACATTATAATAGACAACTTACCTGCTGCAGAACATCTTACTACACACCTTAGCCACTGGAAAACATTATGGTACACAACCAAGCTGGTATAGAACCTTATAATACACAACAAAGCTACTGCATAACATCATACTACAACCCTTAGCTGCTGCTGAACCTTATAATACACAACCGAGCTGCTGCAGAACAACATAATACAAAACCCAGCAGCTGCAGAACCTTATATTACATACCTCAGCTGCTGCAGAACCTTATATTACATACCTCAGCTGCTGCAGAACCTTATGTTAAACACCACAGAGGCTGCAGAAGCTCATATTTTTTTCACATATTTTACCCATAAAAATGATCTTAAATCATCCAGCATGGAAGCTGTTCTCGTATATGTCAGTTCCTTATGTCACGGTTGCTCCCGCGCCCCATGAATTAGGTAGCAGCATCACCTGTTTCCCCCTCAGTGCTCAGTGCAAGTCCAACCCGCTTTGCGGTGGGCTCTGGTGAAAACTGGTGTCGGCTTACGTCATCGTCTGCAGTGGTCTAGTGGGACCGCTACCCCTGCTGTCTGACACCTTATCAGCGTATCCTAGCAATATGCCAGCACTTTAAGTTATCATACAATATAGTGCATATAAAACCATCCATTATAAGGTGCAGTTCACATCATCTTTTTGTAATTTTCTTCTGTTGTAGAAAAGTAAAACAGAAACTCAATACAGAAAATGAGAGGAATGTCTCCATTCAGCATAGCACAACAGTTTATAACAGAAAAGGTATGTAGGTATTTAAGTGTTTCTGCACTTTCCCCTTCATTGTGGTCCCTAAAAACCAAAATAGTAAACAGCTATTTAACCCCTTTCTGACCGGGCCTTAAAAGACTTTACTGACTGGAGCATTTCTAGAGCAGTTTTATTACTTATACCGTAAAGATTTTTTCAGGTTTTTTTTTACGATAACACATAAGGATAGATTAAAATAAAAAGGGTCCTTTTTTATTTTTAGTGGGGGGTGTGGTTTAAAGTTACAAAAACTGGAGAAAAATATATTTTTTCGTATTATACAATATATATTTTTATAGTTTTCAAATTAAGTCAAAATGACAAAATTATAGTCTGGGGCGTTTATGGTGATGTTTTATATAGTGTTGCGGGGGATTTTTAATATTCTATTGGAGAATATTAACCTCTTCAGGCTCTGCGCCGTACATGTCACGAAGTGACATCATCGGGAGCTGCAATCAGTTACCATATCAGGCTGTATGGCATCTGTGCCAGAGATGGTTTAAAAACTCCATATGCTATATATCTATCAAAATATAAAAACGATTATTCCAGGAAGTGAACCCCATAGCAGAAAATAGCGGCCAAATGTCCCAAACGCCACTTTTATACCATGTTATATAACACAAAAAGATTTCATAAAAAGTGATCAAAAGATTGCACAGTTCCAAAATAGTAGCAATGAAAACTGCAGCTTATGGAGAGACATTTTTTTTTCATACACGTTTTAAATCTTGAAAATGTATTAAAACACAATAAAACCTATATAAATTTGGTGTCACCATGATCATACCAAACTAAAGAATAAAGTAGACATATCATTTGAAAGTATAAAAACTAAGCCCACATGTATGTGACGCAAATGTGTTTTTTTAGCCAATTTCCCAGTGCGCACCTTGGAATAATAAATTAGTAGTTTGTGTATGTGTGTTTTAACTTTATATGTACCCAATGAGGAGCATTTACACATTTTTTTTCTTTTTAATATTTTTACTTTTTTTTTTTTACTTTCTGGTTTTCACCTTTATCAATAAGAGCTCCAGTTACTGGGGAAACGACCCTCTTTGGGGACAGTTGTTTGATCAGAAGTGGACTGGGTCTGATCAGACTCAGCAGCTCTGATTAACCCCTACAGACCTGGTGATCACGTGACTGCTGGGTCTGTTGGGTTCGGCAGCAGTGCCAGTTCTCCTCCTCTCTGCAGCGCGCTGTCATGTGGCAGGGAACATGTGATTAACTAATAAGCTGTTCAGTCAGTTGACTATTCCATACACAGGTTTAACTACGGAGAAATCAGTACATATTAAACAGTAAAAATTACTTACACATTATAATAAACTATCAGTCATGATTCAAATCTTGCCTATTATTTACTCTTAGAGGCTGACTTGCTATAAGAGAAAATAACCAGTATGATTCACAACTGGTTATAAAAATATTAATCTTTATTTATATAGTGGCATAAATTTTGCAGCAATGTACAAATCAAAGGGGGCATATATGAATAAAATATTACATTACAGAGTACAAATATTCATATGAAACAATAGGAGTGAGGGCCCTGCTCACAAGAGCTCTATGAGGATGAGGGGGTACACAAGAGAAATAAATGCTTATATAATGGTCCAGCCATTCTTTACAAGGGAATAGTATAAAATAATATAATAAATAAAAATTCTAAGTCTAAGCGCTGGGAAGGTCATTCCAGAGAATTGGTGCAGCTTGGGAGAAATATCCGTCGGGTTTTTCGCTTGGCCATGCCCCCCTGATTTCCGTTGCGTGCATGCCGGCGCCGATGCGCCACAATCCGATCGCGTGCACCAAAATCCCGGGGCAATACAGGGAAAATCGGCGCAAATCGGAAATATTCGGGTAACATGTCGGGAAAACGCGAATCGGGCCCTTAGTAAATGACTCCCAGTGTCTAGGAATTTACCTACTATTGGATCACAGGTTCAAAGAGAAAAATGAAATGGTTAAAAAATAAGGGTGCTCGTTATTCGAGACAAACTTTTCCAGATGCTCGAGTGCTCGTCTCGAATAACGAGCCCCATTGAAGTCAATGGGAGACTCGAGCATTTTTCAAGGGGACCAAGGCTCTGCACAGGGAAACTTGGCCAAACACCTGGAAACCTCAGAAAATGATGGAAACACCACGGAAATGGACAGGAAACAGCAGGGTCAGCATGCATGGATGCCTCTGAGGCTGCTTAATCGCACCATTATGCCAAAATTATGGGCAACAGCATGGCCATGACAGAGTGACCGAATGAGGCTAGATAGCATCTAGAACATCCAATAATTGACCCGGACACTATAGGGGACAGCATGCAGAGGCAGCGTTAGCAGCGGCAGGCTACCCCAAATGGACTCAGGCTTCAAACCAATTAAAAAAATTCCTTTTGGCAAGGATAACGTGTAGCACTGTATGTATCAGTATTTTGCCTGGTTAAGGCGGCAGACAGGAACCAAAGGAGGTGAGCAAGAAGCGCTGAAATGATTTCCTATGTGAACAAAAGGTTGACGGTATATTTAGTCCATAACACAGCATGGTGGCGACATAGTGACCAAGTTCCATAACGTATCTGGTGAAACACCCGTAAAATGAGCCTGACACAGCTCGTTTGATAAGGGGAAGACATGTGGAGGCAGCCATGGAGACGACTTCCATGATTAAGAGCGACAGTATGGGGCATCCATATTGCGCTTCTGTGATTGAAACTTCAGGTCTCCAGCATGGAGGCGACAGATGCGCCGAGTTCCATTATGTATCTGGTGAAACACCTGAAAATTCTACCTGACAGGGGATGATGTGCGGTATTTCCTCTCACGCTCCAGCGTCTGGGGTATAGACAGTTGAAAGTTGCACATAGAAACATTGGTGGACACTGTGGAGGATCGTGGAGGCGAAATGGACAGGAAACAGCAGGGGCAGTATGCATGGATGCCTCTGAGGCTACCTAATCTTGGGATGGAGCTGGCAGTCCGCTGCCAGACGAGCTTTCGCCTGTCCAAGCCCCTGTCTCTCGGCTCCTCCCCACCCAAAATGGGCGTGGGGGCCAGAAGCGTTTACTTTGAAAAAATTATAATTTTCAAAGCAGACGGGGGCTACAAACAGCACTTCTAAGAACTTTTGTATAAGATCAAGTGTAGTACTGTTCTTATAAGTAATTGGCTTGGTTATGGCGGGTGAGGGGAATGTAAACATATGTGCAAGAAGCGCTGAAATAATATCGGTAAATGATAAAAGTTTGGCAGTATATTCTGTGGATAACACAGCAGGGTGGCGACAAAGTTAACAAGTTTGATGTGGAAGCCGTGAAAACAACCCACAATTCTGCCTGACACAGCTCGTTAGATAAGGGGACGATGTATGGAGGCAGCTATATGGACGACTTTTGGAGGCAGCTATGGAGATGACGTGTGGAGGTAGCAATGGAGACAACGTGTGAAGGCAGCTAAAAAGACGACGTGTGGGGTCTGCTATGGAGACAATTAAATTTGGATAGTGCCTGTATGTGGCAGTCCAAAAAAGTTTTCAAACTAGAGGAGCAGGTAGGTTGTCCTCCAGAAAAATTAAATAGATTGAGTGTCTGTATGTGGCAGTCCAAAAAAGTTTTCAAACCAGAGGAGCAGATAGGTGGCCCTCCATAAAAATTAAATAGATTGAGTGCCTGTATGTGGCAGTCCAAAAAAGTTTTCAAACCAGAGGAGCAGGTAGGTGGTCCTCCAGAAAAATTAAATTAAAGGTAGGTGTAAGCTGTAAACACCGAGCACCAGCTCAGGGTGAGCTGGTGCCGGTGCTTAGTTTCGTTAGTGTTAAAACCGCGGTATCGCGGTTTTAACACTTTTTAAACTTTATAGCGACCTTGCGCGCGCAACGCCTGCGGCATTTCCTATGTAGGCGCGCGCACGATCGTGCGCACGCAGCGCCAAAGCAGTTTCTACTATAAAGTTTAAAAAGTGTTAAAACCGCGATACCGCAGTTTTAACACTAACGAAACTAAGCACCGGCACCAGCTCACCCTGAGCTGGTGCTCGGTGTTTACAGCTTACACCGACCATTTGAAATGGTAGGTTTCCTTTAAATAGATTGAGTGCCTGTATGTGGCACTCCCAAAAATTGTTTAAAACAGAGGACCGGGTAGGTGGCCCTCCAGAAAAATTAAATACATAGAGTACTATAGCTGGAGCCAGTTGGCCCTGGAAAAAAATAGCCAGTTTCCTCTGCTTTAGTGTACAAAGAGGAGGAGAAGGAGGAAAATGAGGAGGAGGAGTGCATACATTATTCAGATTGAGCTTCTTTCACCTGGTGGAGAATGGAAATCCTAAGAAATCCAGGCTTTATTCATCTTGATAAGCGCCAGCCTGTCAGCGCTGTCAGTCGACAGGCGTGTACGCTTATCGGTGATGATGCCACCAGCTGCACTGAAAACTCCGCTCGGACAACAAGCTAGCAGCAGGGCAGGCAAGAACCTCCAAGGCGTATAGCGCCAGTTCGTGCCACATGTCCAGCTTTGAAACCCAGTAGTTGTAGGGAGCTGTGTGATCATTTAGGACGATGGTATGGTCAGCTACGTACTCCCTCACCATCTTTCTGTAAAGATCAGCCCTACTCTGCCGAGACTGGGGACAGGTGACAGTGTCTTGCTGGGGTGACATAAAACTGGCAAAGGCCTTGTAAAGCCTACCCCTGCCAGTGCTGGACAAGCTGCCTGCTCGCCTACTCTCCCTAGCTACTTGTCCCGCAGAAGTACGCCCCCTGCCGCTAGCGCTGTCAGAAGGGAAATACTGTTTCAGCTTGTGCACCAGGGCCTGCTGGTATTCATGCATTCTCACACTCCTTTCCTCTCCAGGGATGAGAGTGGAAAGAATTTACTCCCCTCACTGGCCTGACTGTCCATTTCCTCCTCCTCCAACTCCTCTTCTTCTGCCCATACACGCTGAACAGTGAAGGACTGAACAATGCTCACCTCTTCTGTCTCGCCAACATTCTCCTCCTCTTCCTCCTCATCCTCCTCCACCTCCTCCGAGAGTTTTTCAACAGGCCAAGCAGCGGGATGGTGAGGCTGATGATGGCGGCATCGCCACTGACCATCTGTGTTGACTCCTCAAAGTTACTCAGCACCTGACAGATATAAGACATCCACGTCCACTCCTCATTGTAGACTTGAGGAAGCTGATTGACCTCACTACCAGTTCTGGTGGAAGTTGACATCTAGCAGTCTACAATCGCTCTGCGCTGCTGGTAAACTCTGGATAACATGGTTAATGTTGAATTCCACCTCGTGGGCACGTCAAACAACAGTCGGTGAGCGGGCAGTTGGAGGCGGCACTGCACTGCCCTGAGAGTGGCAGCATCTGTGCTGGACTTCCTGAAATGCGCACAGATGCGGCGCACCATCGTGAGCAAATCAGACAGATTGGGGTATGTCTTGAGGAACCGCTGAACTATGAGATTTAACACATGGGCCAGGCATGGCACATGTGTCACTCTGCCGAGTTGCAGAGCCGCCACCAGGTTACGGCCGTTGTCACACTCAACCATGCCTGGCTTCAGGTTCAGCGGTGCCAGCCACAGATCGGTCTGCGCCGTGATGCCCTGTAATAGCTCTTGGGCGATGTGCCTTTTATCGCCTAGGCTCAGCAGTTTGAGCACCGCCTGCTGTCGCTTAGCGACGGCACTGCTGCTGTGCCTAGAGCTACCGACTGATGGCGCCATGCCCACGGATGGTAATTCGGAGGAGGAGGTGGAGGAGGGGTGGGAGAAGGAGGAGGCATAATAGGCCTGAGAGACTTGGACCGAGGTAGGCCCCGCAATCCTCGACGTCGGCAGTATATGACCAGCCCCAGGGTCAGACTCGGTACCAGCCTACACCAAGTTAACCCAATGTGCCGTCAGCAATATATAGTGGCCCTGCCCGGCAGCACTCGTCCACGTGTCCGTGGTCAGGTGGACCTTGTCAGAAACGGCGTTGGTCAGGGCACGGATGATGTTGTCTGACACATGCTGGTGCAGGGCTGGGACGGCACATCGGGAAAAGTAGTGGCGGCTGGGGATCGAATACCGAGGGGCGGCCGCCGCCATGAGGTTGCGAAAGGCCTCGGTCTCTACCAGCCTATAGGGCAACATCTCCAGGCTGAGTAATTTGGAGATGTGGACGTTGAGGGCTTGGGCGTGTGGGTATGTTGCACTGTATTTCCTCTTGCGCTCCAGAGTCTGGGGTATGGAGAGCTGAACGCTGCGCATGGAGACATTGGTGGAGGCGAAGGTGTGGTTTTCGCATGGGAGGTGTTTGGGCCGGGGTCCTGGGCAGGTGGCTGACTAGCAGAGGCAGCAGGTGACACAGGGGAAGGAGCAGTGGTGTGCCCGGCCGGAGGTGAATGGCCTTGGTTCCATTGAGTGGGGTGTTTAGCATTCATATGCCTGCGCATACTGGTGGTAGTTAAGCTAGTAAGCTGAAGTGGCACAGGTTGCACACCACAGTCCGTTGGTCATCCGGTGTTCCTTTAAAGAACCAGACTTCCAAAAATCTATCCCTCGCCACGGGAGCTTCACTACGTGAAACATTTGGTGCTGATGCACCAGCTCTGGCCATGCCTCTCTGTCTAGCCCCACCACTGCCTCTTCCAACCTGTTCTCGTCGAGGACTCGCCTCCGTCTCAGAAGCACTGTGTTCACCCGGCCTATCAACCCAGCTTGGGTCTGTCACCTCATCATCCTCCGATCCCTCAGTCTGCTCCCCCCTACGACTTCCTGCCCTGACAACAACTTCACCACTGTCTGACAACCGTGTCTCCTCATCGTCCGACACCTCTTTACACACTTCTTCCACTACGTCAACAATGTCATCATCACCCACAGACTGCGACCGTGGAAAACCTGGGCATCGGAAAAGAGCTCAGCAACAACCGGACAAGTGGTTTGTGACTCTGGGGAGGGTCCAGAAAACAGTTCCTCAGAGTATGCCGGTTCAAATGCCAAATTTTCCTGGGAGGGGGCAGACTGGGGGGAAGGAGGCTGAGGTGGAGTAGCTGGAGGAGTGCTGATTTCGGTGACATGGGTGGACTGCGTGGAAGACTGACTGGTGGACAATTGGCTAGAAGCATTGTCCACAATCCACAACATCACCTGTTCGCACTGTTCTGGCCTCAACAGTGCTCTACCACGAGTCCCAGTAACTTGAGACATGAACCTAGGGAGTGTAGCTCTGCGGCGTTCCCCTGCTCCCTCATCAGCAGGTGGTGTATCAACCCCGCCCAGGACCACGGCCTCTGACCCCTGCAGTAGTTGGACGCCCATGCCCACGCCCTCGTCCTCTACCCCTAGCCCTGGGGTTCAACATTTTCAAAATTAAAGTGTAAACTGTAAATAGTTTTTGAGTTTTTTTGTTTTTTAGTGTTTGTTATGTGTTTTTTTTATTTTTGTTTTTTAACAAAACGATGCTATGCTATTGCTATGGCTAGTTTCTAACCTACACTGACAGCACACAACAGGATTTTGTGCTGTGCCTGATGATTTTTAGTTTTGAAAAAAAAAAAAAAAAAAAGCAGACTGTGGCTAATTCAATCAAACCCCTAATAAATTGTCCCACTTAGGTGTTTGAGATGGATATGTGTGTCACTAAGAGCTAAACAGAACATTTGCAAGACTCCCTGTAAATTCCTCACAATATGGTACTAGCTGCACTACTAGTGCCAGCAAGGACAGCCACAAGCAAATCAACAAAAAATTTAATATATAACACTATTGTAGCGCTAAGAAGGCCTGTTGGGTTCTCGTATGGCTAGTTTCTAGCCTACACTGACAGCACACAACTGGATTTTGTGCTGTGCCTGATGACTTTTATTTTTGAAAAAAAAAAAAAAAATGGCAGACTGTGCCTAATTCAATCAAACCCCTAATAAATTGTCCCACTTAAGTGTTTGAGATGGATATGTGTGTCAGTAAGAGCTAAATAGAACGTTCGCAAATCTCCCTGCAAATTCATCACAATATGGTACTAGCTGCACTACTAGTGCCAGCAAGCCCAGCCACAAGCAAAGAAAAAAAAAATATTCTAGCCCTAACAAGGGCTGTTGGGTTCTTGTAGACTCACTCCTGCCTAACATTAAGCTAATATAACACCTTAACGCTATCCCTGCAGCAGCAGCAGCTCTCTACCTAACAGCTTCCAGACAGAGAATGATGCGAGCAGCACGGGCATGGGCTAGTCTATTCCAGGGTCACCTGATCAGGCCAGCCAACCACTGCTCTCGACGTGTAAGTGTACCACGTCATGCTGGGTGGAGTGCAGAGTCTCCTGGCTTGTGATTGGCTCTGTTTCTGGCCGCCAAAAATCAAAACGGCGGGAGATGCCATTTTCTCGAGCTGGCAAAATATTTGTCCGAGCAATGAGCAGTTTCGAGTACGCTAATGCTCGAACGAGCATCAAGCTCGGACGAGTGTGTTCGCTCATCTCTAGTAACTACCCTGTTTCCCTGTAAATAAGACAGCCCCCAAAAATAAGACCTAGAACAATTTTTTCAAGCTCAGAAGTCCTCTGCTGTAAATAAGACCTAACGACAGTCATTGCTACAGTATAATAATAAACATACATTTTTGTTCAACATTAAATGGGAAATTTTGTTCATCTAAAAATAAGACATTACCTAAAAATAAGACCTAGTTTGTCTTTAGGGGGAAACATTAATATAAGACACTGTCTTATTTTCAGGATAAAGGAGTATTCCCATGAAGACAAGTTTCTTAAATGTACTAACAAAATAACACATTCTCTAATTCACTGTTATTAACAAAAATACAGCATTTCACAGATATAATTCCAACCTGTCTCTATCAGTCCTAGCGTACACAATTTCAGTTGCCCCTGGTTTCCGACCCTGGATCTTCTGACTTTAGGGTCGGCAGCCATCTTGCTTTTCTGTCTGACACTGTGGAGCTGAGCTCTTTTCTGCTCTCTGCCTCTAGCCCCTCTTCCCTGCATTCCAGGACAAGCTCACACTTACTGACTTCCTGACGCAAAATAACAACACATCCCATCTTAAGCTACAAGCTACAGGCTTACCGTATAAGCTAAGTTTTTCAGCACAAAAACATGTGCTGAAAAAGCTCACCTCGAGTAAATAAAAAAAATAAAAACTTAAATACTAATCCTCCAACGTTACCGATGATCCACGCGGCTCCCGATCCTCGTCGTTTCCGGCGGCTCCTCTTCTATCTTCTCTGTGCTGTAGTAGGCAGCAGAGACGTGTCTATGTGATCTTCCAGCCGGCGCACACTATGATGCGGCGGTGTCACCGCTGATTACGTCATAGTGTGTGCTGGCAGGCAGATCATGTGGACACGTCTCTGCCGTCTACTACAGCACAAAAGATAGAAGAGGAGCCGTGCCGAGGATCGGGAGCCGCGTGGTGACTATATAAGTTTACTTTTTTATTTGCTTGGCAGGCTGGCTGTATACTACAGGGGTCTGGCTGTATACTACTGGGGGCTGTCTGGCTGTATACTACTGGGGGCTGGCAGGCTGTATACTACTGGGGGCTGGCAGGCTGTATACTACTGAGGGCTGGCTATATACTACTGGGGGCTGGCAGACTATATACTACAAGGGGCTGGCAGGCTATATACTACAAGGGGCTGGCAGGCTATATACTACAGGGGCTGGCAGGCTATATACTACAAGGGGCTGGCTGGCTGTATACTACATGGGGCTGACTGGCTGTATACTACATGGGGCTGGCAGGCTATTTACTACAAAGGGCTGGCAGGTGATATACTACAAGGGGCTGGCAGGCTGTATACTATATGGGGCTGGTTGGCTATATACTAGTGGGGGCAAGCTGGCTATATACTACTGAGGGCTGGCTATATACTATTGGTGTCTGTCAGGCTATATACTACAAGGGCCTGGCAGGCTATATACTACAGGGGCTGGCAGGCTATATACTGGAGGCTGTGACCAATGCATTTCCCACCCTCGGCTCAAACTCGAGACAATTGGTTTTTGGTGGTAAAATTAGGGGTCTCGGCTTATACAGAGGTAGGTGGAAGGTCCTTAAAAATGATTTCAGGGATTTAGGCCATAAGCTCAGGGCAAGGACCTCAAAGGTAGTTTTCTTCAAAATACTACCTGTACCACGTGCCACACCAGAACGGCAGCGGGAGATCAGGGAGGTAAATAAGTGGCTCAAAAGTTGGTGTAGGAAGGAGGGTTTTGGGTTCATGGAGAACTGGGCTGACTTTTCTGTCGGCTACAGGCTCTACAGTAGGGATGGGCTGCACCTCAATGGGGAGGGGGCCGCTGTTTTAGGGGAAAAAATGGCTAGAAGGTTGGAGGAGTGTTTAAACTAGAGACCTGGGGGGAGGGCAACTACACTTGTGCAGGGCAAATAGACAGTGTAGATAGAGAGCAGGGAAGAGTCATAGTCCATGGGGGAGGAAGGGGGGCTGGAATGAGATTGGGGAATAAGAACAAAAGGAATACGGACAGGGAAAACCATATAAAATGCATGTATACAAATGCCAGAAGCCTCACAAACAAAATGGAGGAACTGGAACTCTTGATGTTGGAGCGGAAATATGATATAGTGGGAGTCAGCGAGACATGACTGGACAGTAGCTATGACTGGGCTGTTACTATATATGGTTATAGTCTTTTTAGAAAGGATCGTATAAATAAAAAAGGGGGAGGGGTTTGTTTATATGTGAATTCTTGCCTCAAGCCTGTCTTGCGAGATGACATCAGTAACGCAAATGCAAATGTGGAGTCCCTATGGGTGGAGATAAAGGGAGGGAAAAAGAATAATAAAATATTACTAGGGGTTTGTTATATGGCCCCAAATATATTGGAGGCAGCAAAGGAAATGCTGATAAGTGAAATGGATGCGGCTTCAAAGCATGGTGAAGTACTTATCATGGGGGACTACAATTACCCAGATATTGACTGGGGGGCAGAAACATGCAGGTCCTTCAAAGGCAGCAGGTTCTTGTCAACAACAAAAGACAATTACCTGTCACAACTAGTCCTGGAGCCAACAAGAGGGGGGGCACTTCTGGACCTTATCCTAACCAACAGACCTGATAGAGTATCAAAACTACAGGTTGGGGGGAACCTGGGGAATAGTGATCATAATATAATTGATTTTGTATTACGCTTTACTAAGAACGTTAGGGAAGGGGCAACCAACACTGTAAACTGGTTCAGCAGCATACATTAAGAGGCAGGGTCCTGGGCAAGGCCTAGTGTAGAAATAAACTCAGCCGACGAATTTTCATATGTGAAAATTTACTGGCTGCAGAAATTGCGCAGGTGCTGGGACAGGAACGCCCCGTGTCGACCCACTCCTTGTCAGCCACGCTCCACTGGCGTGAAGGTGGCAGATTGGGGAAAAAAGTGCAAGTGCTAGCTATAAGCTAATATTTGCTATTATTTCATGGCTTCTACATCACTGAAGTGGTGCAGAAGCACTGATAAATATCCCCATACTGCGTATACATACAGCATAAATACACATCTACACACATTCTGCATATACACATACATAAGCAAGTATACACACATATACATATACATACACACCATATACACTCATACAGAATATACATAAACACTCTGTAAACTGTATATATA
The DNA here is from genome assembly GCF_040894005.1 of Engystomops pustulosus. NCBI lineage: Eukaryota > Metazoa > Chordata > Amphibia > Anura > Leptodactylidae > Engystomops > Engystomops pustulosus. Next base: position 101,375,411 of record NC_092411.1, on the reverse strand, counting down.
TATATATATATATATATATATATACACACTCACTCACCGGCCACTTTATCATTTTATTAGGTACACCTGTCCAACTGCTCGTTAACACTTAATTTCTAATCAGCCAATCACATGCATTTAGGCATGTAGACATGGTCAAGACAATCTCCTGCAGTTCAAACCGAGCATCAGTATGGGGAAGAAAGGTGATTTTAGTGCCTTTGAACGTGGCATGGTTGTTGGTGCCAGAAGGGCTTGTCTGAGTATTTCAGAAACTGTTGATCTACTGGGATTTTCACGCACAACCATCTCTTGGGTTTACAGAGAATGGTCCGAAAAAGAAAAAAACAGTGAGCGGCAGTTCTGTTGTCAGAAATGCCTTGTTGATGCCAGAGGTCAGAGGAGAATGGGCAGACTGGTTTGAGCTGATAGAAAGGCAACAATGATATATATGTATATGTATACACTCACCGGCCACTTTATTAGGTACACCATGCTAGTAACGGGTTGGACCCCCTTTTGCCTTCAGAACTGCCTCAATTCTTCGTGGCATAGATTCAACAAGGTGCTGGAAGCATTCCTCAGAGAATTTGGTCCATATTGACATGATGGCATCACACAGTTGCCGCAGATTTGTCGGCTGCACATCCATGATGCGAATCTCCCGTTCCACCACATCCCAAAGATGCTCTATTGGATTGAGATCTGGTGACTGTGGAGGCCATTTGAGTACAGTGAACTCATTGTCATGTTCAAGAAACCAGTCTGAGATGATTCCAGCTTTATGACATGGCGCATTATCCTGCTGAAAGTAGCCGTCAGATGTTGGGTACATTGTGGTCATAAAGGGATGGACATGGTCAGCAACAATACTCAGGTAGGCTGTGGCGTTGCAACGATGCTCAATTGGTACCAAGGGGCCCAAAGAGTGCCAAGAAAATATTCCCCACACCATGACACCACCACCACCAGCCTGAACCATTGATACAAGGTAGGATGGATCCATGCTTTCATGTTGTTGACGCCAAATTCTGACCCTACCATCCGAATGTCGCAGCAGAAATCGAAACTCATCAGACCAGGCAATGTTTTTCCAATCTTCTACTGTCCAATTTCGATGCGCTTGTGCAAATTGTAGCCTCAGTTTTCTGTTCTTAGCTGAAAGGAGTGGCACCCGGTGTGGTCTTCTGCTGCTGTAGCCCATCTGCCTCAAAGTTTGACGTACTGTGCTTTCAGAGATGCTCTTCTGCCTACCTTGGTTGTAACGGGTGGCGATTTGAGTCACTGTTGCCTTTCTATCAGCTCGAACCAGTCTGCCCATTCTCCTCTGACCTCTGGCATCAACAAGGCATTTCCGCCCACAGAACTGCCGCTCACTGGATGTTTTTTCTTTTTCGGACCATTCTCTGTAAACCCTAGAGATGGTTGTGCATGAAAATCCCAGTAGATCAGCAGTTTCTGAAATACTCAGACCAGCCCTTCTGGCACCAACAACCATGCCACGTTCAAAGGCACTCAAATCACATTTCTTCCCCATACTGATGCTCGGTTTGAATTGCAGGAGATTGTCTTGACCATGCCTACATGCCTAAATGCACTGAGTTGCCGCCATGTGATTGGCTGATTAGAAATTAAGTGTTAACGAGCAGTTGGACAGGTGTACCTAATAAAGTGGCTGGTGAGTGTATATATGCATATATATACAAATACACATTTTATTTACACATTTCTTTTTTTTACTGTTTTACTTTGTGGGACATGAACAAGTGATCAGGAGGAATAACGGTGGTAATAACGGTGGGGAGGAGGACTTCCAAGATCTAGGGATCAAAAGTTTAGCTGTTTGTAAGATGTGTCCTGTGAGTTTTCTTGAGCTTACTGGAAAGATATTAATGCCCAGACCAAGAATTGCCAATGCTGGATTTGGAGAAAAAGAGATTTTGCTACAAGCAGTTATAATTTTTTCTATTCCTCTCCAATAAGCCTTAATTAGCGGGCATTCCCAAAAGATATGGAGAATTGTGCCCTTATGTCCCTTCCAGGGTATATGCGTGCTAAGTATGCTGGGGTGTAATACCATCTGGAAATAATTTTATTGTGGACTTCCTTTAAGTTAGCACATTTCGATACTTTTGAGGACCAGAAATTAGCCTTTTTCCATTGTAATATAGAAAATTCTTGTCCTAGATCTTTCTCCCATTTGATCAAAAGAGCCATCTTGGAAGGGCCTCCTCCTTCTATTAATACATCATATACATCTCTAGATACATCTCTTCGGGTTAAATAGGAAATTGTGAAGGGAAATTGGTCAAGAGGTATTCCAAATTTTATATCTTATATTCGTTTCTCTTAGGATTATTATCTGTCTGTTTAATTGATCTGGAAGTTGGTATGTTTCTTTAATAACTTTTTCAGATACTACTTGATTGTTCTGGAGAATTTCCTGAATTTTGGTTAAACCCTTCTCTATGAATGGTTTTGAGTTGAATTTTGGGTTGATAGTTTCCAAAGTCTGAAGAGGAATATCTTGTAGTTGTTTGCTGTTTTGGTTTCGACATGCTTGGAGAATGTTTTTCCATGCTAATATTGTTGCCTTTAAAGTTGGGGATTTAGGTAGTGAGAGGTTCGGATGAATGGTATGTGCTAAGATAAGCTGAATAAGGGATCGTTTTTTGTTTAGGTCTTTTTCTATTTCTGGCCAGCTGGAGTTAGCGGAGTATGATCGCCAATTTTTTATTTGTTGGATCAGAAAGGTTGTATGATAGTGGTGTAGATTTGGGACACCCATACCTCCTATTTTTTTTATGTGAGTATAAAATAGTGGCAGCTAGTCTTGGTATTTTATTTCCCCAGCATTTGCCTTTGTAATTTATTTATTTTGGTATTGGGACTGCGATTGTTCTCAGAAAATATAGAATTTTGGGAAGGATCAGCATTTTGTAAATTGCTATTTTCCCCATCCACGACAGAGATAAGTGGTTTAAGTTGTCTATCTCCTGCTGTAAAGAAGTACCTAGTGTTGCTAAGTTAGTTTCAGCCATTTTTTTAAAGGGTTAGTTATTTTTATCCCTAAGTAAGATATTGATTCTTTTTCCCATTTAAATGGAAATTCAAGACAGATTTGTTGTTGGAGAGTTGGGGAGATGTTATAACCTAGTATGATCGATTTGTGAGTGTTAATTTTGTAGTAAGATACTTTACTGAATTCGTTTAATGACTTCATGATGCCTCTCAAAAAATTTAGTGGGTTGGTAATTGTTAAAATAATATCATCAGCAAAAAGACCAATTTTATGCTGACGGAGTCCAGCTGGGATACCAGAAATTTGGGAATTAGTTCTAATTAGCTCTGCCAGCGGTTCCATAATTAGTGCGAAAACCAACGGTGATAAAGGGCACCCTTGACGGGTACCGTTTGTTATATTGAAAGGCTTGGACATAGTACCATTGATTAAAACGGAGGCAGAGGGAGAGGAATACAAAGCTTTTATAGCTTCGGAGATTCTCCCCTAAAAACCAAACTTATCTAAGACTTTAAAAGCAAATCCCCAATTGATCTTATCGAATGCCTTCTCCGCATCCAAAGTTAGGAGCAGAGAAGGCATCCGAGAGGATTCAACCGCAGAGATAAGGTTTACTGTTCTGCGGGTACCATCTGGTGATTGCCTTCCTTTGGTGAAGCCCACTTGGTCGTTATGAACCAGTGTGGGTAAAACTTCTAAAAGTCTCATTGCTAAAAGTTTTGCGTACATTTTTGTATCACAGTTTAGTAAGGATATAGGGCGAAAATTTACTGGAGATGAATTATCTTTACCTGGTTTCGGGATTGCTACTATAGAGGCTTGTAGCATGTCAGCTGGTAAAGCTCTTTTAATCATCGCTAGATTGAAAGCTGGAACCATGTATGGAATTAAAGTTTTGTGGGAAATTTTATAATACTCGTTCGAGAAACCATCTGGTCCTGGGGATTTTTGCTTCTTGGACATGCGAATAATTTTAATGAGTTCTTCTTCCGTAATAGGGGAATTTAATGAGTTGAGTTGTTCGTCTGTTAGAAACGGAAGATGAATTTTAGTTAAGAATTGGTTAATGACATCTTCTGTTGGTTGGGGAGTATGGGGGTCTACTTTTAGATTTTACTAGAAGTTACTAAAACAGTTAGCTATGTCGTATGTGTTTGTCATTTTAATATTTGGATTGTTTGGGGATAAAATGTAAGGTATCTGTGTATTACGGTGTACGTTTTTTGGCTTTCCTAGCCATAAGTCTTGAGGGTTTATTGTTGGAAATATAATGAGACATTTTCCATGCTGTAATTTGTTTGTCATGTTCCTCCATCAGTATTGTGTGCAGGGTATGTCTTAAAGAAAATAATTTCTCATGTAAGGACTCTGAAGGGTTCCCTTGTAAGAGACGTTCTGTTGTGGCGATGGATGTTAGAGTGTCTTTTAGTTTTGCGGATTTTTGTTTGTTGTATCGGATCTCCAACTGTCTTTAACGGCCTATGATAATAATTTTGTGGACTGACCATAGTCTTAAGGGATCTATATCCGCTGTATTGTTTAATGTGAAACCTTCTATTAATGCGGCTTCAATAATTTTCCTATAAAATGGTAAATTCAGTAAGAAAGTGTTGTTTCTCCATGGGCAGGATATATATGATCTGGGGGAGAGGTTTAGTTCCAGAAAAATAGGGGCATGGTCTGACCAAGAGGCCGTGCCTATAGTGGCAGACTTTATGATATGTAGTGTCGCTCTGTTTACTAAAAAGAGATCAATCCTGGAGAAAGATTTATGTCTGGGGGAGTAGTGAGTATATTCTCTTGATGATGCATTAATGCATCTAAACGTGTCGTACAGGTGTTCTTCATGTAGCCATTGCCCTATAGAAGGAGAGGTTCTTTTCTCTCCTATAGTGAAGTCCATTTTATTATCTGGAAGAATATTAAAGTCACCACAAATGATTAATCTACCTTTTTGTAGTTTTCTGATTTTTCTTAAGATTTTTTTTCAAGAATCTTAGTTGAGATGTGTTAGGTACATACACGTTTACTAGCGTAAGTAAAACATTCTGGATTTCACAAATTAATATGATATATCTGCCTTTAGGATCTGTGTAAACTTCATTTTCTTTGAAGTTTACTGTGTCTTTAATAGCTATGCATACTCCTGCATACTCATAGTCCTATCAGAGAAGAACGGAAGTTTGTTCTACATAAAATGAGTCTCTTGGAGACATAAGACATCTGAGTGGGAGGATAATGCTTCTCTCCATACAGAGGATCTCTTGAAAGGGGAGTTGCGACCCTTCATATTGAGAGATAAAAATTTCGTTTGCATTATCACTGAGAGGTTAGTGTAAATGTGAACCTGGTGAGGGAATGGGTAAAGGTAAGTGACGTGTAAAGGTAGTGAAAGTCTCGTATAGGGAAAGGGGTTGGGATTTACAGATTGAGGGTAAACGTGTTATACGTACAACAGTACAAGTTGTAATATACAATTAACCTTGAATAACAAGTAACCAAAATATTAATTCAAAGTAATTCTAGCAGATCTGAGTGATCTGGCTGTATACTGTGGGGGCAAAGTTCTCCTGAAGGTGACAATCTTTGGCCTCCTATTTAAATACCTTGACCTCAGGTTGTTAGTCCTGGTCTTGTAGGGTAGAGGGTTTGGACGAGCTTGAGTGTTGGTCTGCCTTGTATTGTAAACCCAGCGACTTCACCAAGCTGATTCTTTCTTCTGGTTTTCTCAGAGCGAATGTTTTCCCATCTTTATGAATGAGAAGCTTTGTGGGGAAACCCCATCTATATGTGATACCTGTGTTTCTCAATGCTGCAGTTAAAGGAGCAAAGTCTCTTCTAGCTTGTAGAGTAGTTTGGGACAGGTCCACATATAACTGGATATTTTCGTAAGGAGCTGGTAGGATTTTCTTTTTACGGGCTGTGAACATTGGAGCCTCTTTAACGTGGAAAAAATGGATCCTAGAAATAGTGTCCCTGGGAACATCTTCAGGGAGAGATTTAGGTCTTGGAAGCCTGTGGGCTCTGTCTATTATGATTTCCGAATCTGGGATTTCTGGAAGCATAGTTTTAATTAATGATATAAGATAGTCTCTTAAGTCAGCTGGTGCTATGGATTCTGGGATGCCCCTGAATTTTATGTTGTTTCCGCGACTTCTATCTTCAATATCTGCTATTTTTTCTTTGATAGCTGATACATCGTCAGCCAATGAGTAATGTGCATTTATTAGATCATTGTGGGATCCGGTCAGTTCACCCATTTTATTTTCTAATTGGATTACTCTTTCTCCCAACTCTTCTACATTGTCGCCCAGTTTTTGGGCCAGATATGCCAGATCAGTATGCGGGGAGCCCCTCAGCGCTACATCATTTCTTTTATAAAATCTTCTGATGCTGTCTGTTTGGAGGATGGGATTGCTGACAAAGGGTCCTCCGATAACTGGAATGAAGGTAACTCTGCAATGCTGGTAAGTGAGGAGGCTAAGCGGGGCCTCTGTTTAGCAGGGCTGGCTGAGTGTGGATCATTCTCACACATGTTCGGCGCCATCTTGGAGCTGATATGCAGGGCGATATCCGCGGTAGCGCTTTCTATCCCCGATTCCAGTACCTCCGAATAAGATCTGGAAGGCATCTGGGAAGTGTAAATACCTTGTTTTAGTAGGTAGTCTTTTGTAGCTGATGGCGAAGGGACCCCTTGGCTGCCGTTCGTGGATGAGCCGCGTGAGCAGCTGGAAGCGGCGCCGCCATTTGTGGGTTCCTTGTTCGGGAGGAATTCTTTTATTTTCTTTGGCCCAACTGGGGTCGATTTCCTCCTGGTAGACATCCCTGGGCTATTGGGCGTATTTCCTGAAGGCTTTGAAGTCTAGGAGTCGTTATTATGCCGCTTTTAGGAGGCTTTGAGACGGAGCTCTAGTGATACACGTCCGTCTTGGAGCTTGTTCAGGCCACGCCCCCGAACATGATGTGTTTTTGAACATAATAGTTCCTTTTTACTTTAAAGTTACAAAAAGCCTTCATGTAGCAGGTTTCTGCAATGTGAATGTATGCCTTCTAGAAGTATGTAGTATTTCAACTGAATTTATTACTATGACAATATTTTTTGTTCAGTGGTTTGAACCCGCTCGACGTTATGTACTCTATTGAACAAACCCGGTACAGACTTGAACTTGGCAGTTGTGACCCGTTCGTCACTAGTCTCAGTCATTGAACTACATTGGATTGCCACAATTAGATGAGTGATGTTACTTGTTTTCCTGTAATATGTCAACTGGATCGCTGAGAATCTTAACTGATCTCATTGACATTCATTCAGTCTCATGTTTCTGTTGCAGTTCTGGGTGCGTGAGTTGGTGATTTTGATACCAGACAGTTTATGCCATTTATCTGGCATAGGTCTTCAGTTCTGGTCTAAACACATTGTAAGGTTCACAGTTTTCTCTGAAAGGGCATGCACTTGTCAGTGGAATACTACAAACCAGATCATCACTGCTTTTGTTTTTACTTTTATATTAGGTGCTGCAGATACACTCTATATTTTGAGCAACCATAAATTATATATAATGCTCTCTTATGCTTTTCATAAAACAGTAAATTTTGCTGTTAGAAATACTAAAAATGGAAATAAACAGTGATAACTGATCTACTATTAAATACTGCTTTCTTATACACTACTATTTCATTGTAATATTATAGAGTCTGTACTGCCATCTAGCGAGAGGATGATGAATCTTTCCACCTGTTTATGTCACACTCAGTGATTGTCTTGTATCAGTGTGTCTCTTGCACAGTAATACACGGCAGTGTCCTCTGTCTTCATGTTGGTCATTTGTAGATATAACATGTTATTACTGTTATCTCTGGAGATTGTGAATCGTCCTTTTATAGAATCAGCATGGTTTGTGCTACCGCCATTCCAGTTTATGTAAGCCAACCACTGTAATCCTCTGCCAGGAGCCTGTCTGACCCAATGCATGCTATAATCATCAAAGGTGAATCCCGAACCTTTACATGACAGTTTATAAGACTCCCCAGGCTTAATTAGAACTGAGTCTGATGACTGGACAAGTTGTTGTGACTCGACACCTGGAAAATACAGAGAATAAGTTTATATAAACATATCTCATGATATTGTTAGTAATATCTTTCTTCTAATGTTCTAGTAAAGCTCACCTGACAAGCAGGTAAGTGATAGAGAAAGGAACAGGAAAGTCTTCATTGCTGAGCGGTTACTTCTAGAAGGTGATGTGTGACCCATCAACACTGTCTTAATTATCTAGGAGAAATTACTGAACAGGAAGTGATGTCATTACATTTGCATATTTTGAGACATTTATATTACTACACCTCTATTATATAGCTAGCATGCAAGCAAAATTTAACAACCAATTTAATTTAACCGTTTTGCACATATATTAACTAATTGTAGATCTGCAAGGGGTGTCTACACTTCACCCTTACCAAGCTATTTCCATAACTTACACAGCACAATTGAGTATCAGCTTTATTCAGACAGGGGTTCCAGTGATTAGACCTAACCAATGGCCAAAGCCCCTAGATTGCATCTAATGTACAAGTTTGTGTTTCTATGGGACTAGTACACAGCAATTTAATAGTGACAAATAATGTAGCAATCGAGCAAGAAGCTGATGCTGCATGCTCTATTCACATTGGGTACTTAGGACATTTGCAGTAAAGACAATCTCTATCATGGAAAGCCTCTAATGATAGGTTCTTCCTTACCCATTCTCTTTGCTATCCATGTCTGAAATACATTTTTCAAAGAGATTTTCATATGTAACGTAATCTAATAAAAAATTGCATGTGGATATGGGATTGACCCTCACCTCATACAATTAAATTAATATTCAATTTTCTGGGGCACGGACTGAATTTTCTCGTGCCTGGGATATTTTCTGTATGGCCAAGACCCCTATTTACTGAGAAGGGGTAGGAGTTGGAAAACTGCCAACAATGGTCTAAGACCTACAGTAAGTGTGGTGCACAGCATATCAAGTCATTTCCTTGTGTAATAAAATGTACTTTGACTTTAAATGTCCATATATGACAGTGCGCTCACTATAATTGTGGCAAAGAACCATTTGTAAGGTGATCACAAAGTAACCCTTAGCTGGCAACAGTGCAAAAGTGGGAGGTATTCTGATGGTGATTGCCAGATTATCATAGTGTTTAAAATACTGTTTGACTGCTTGTCCTTAGGGTTGCACATAGGAGTAGGGTTGTACACGTGCAGCCCAGGTCAGGTGTGCATTTCACTCCTTGGGAATCTGAACAGTCTTTTGGGGGACTATAAGAACTAATAGAATTTGAAGGTCATTGACACGGTGTAGAGTCAGTCCTGAAGGACAGCGACTTGGTGTAGAGTCCTCTGTGAAAGTCTCAAGTTTTTAGTTTTCTTTGTGGTCAGTAAATTGAGTTGTCGGCATCCGCTAAGTCTGTGGGGACAGGTTCATTTGGCAGCGTTGCAGTTGTAGACACTTATGATGGGTAGTGAACAGAGTAAATTGAGCCAAGGGCACTGTGGGTCAAGGAAGGCGACTCAGATTGTGTCTCACATGAAGGGAAAGAAATGGACAGAAGTGAGTGGTAAATCTCAGTGACATTGTTGAGGGTGAGAGACATGATGGAACATGAAGGCTTGTAGCATTTTGGTGAAAAAAGCAGGTGCAAAGAAAGAACAGATTTTTGTTGTATTTGATTATCCAGATGTTTAGATATGCATAGAATTTTTTTTTGTATTTGAACACCTTGAAGAACTGATAGATGTCTGGAATAAAACTGCCAAAAGGTGAATATTTTCACTGATTCCAGATTTTTATTGAAATAATTCTTGGAGTGGGAGTTTTGTGTTTTGTTGTTTGTTTTGCTTATGGTTCATTTAAAAATGTGTTTCATTCTAATGATTATAGGAACCCCTGTAGTTGAGAAACTTGTTCAGAAAAGGCAGTGACCTGTGGGAGAAGTAATTTTAAATTAGCATGTGTAAAATGGTGTTTCAGTATACCCTTTATTTGCCTTGTATTACTTTTGGAGCTTGTAGGCTGGCATTAGTCAGCAAAAAGGCAGGATTGTCCCCAATTGAGGTATTTTTTTGACTATGCACCCAGACTAGACCCTACTTCCCACAGACCCTACAGCTGATGGCAGGAAACCAGGTGGAATATGCCAGACAGTTGAGACAGGCCTTGGAAAAGGTCCAAGTGTTTTTGATTCTCTTCCAGATCCAGACAGTGACCTCAGGACTCACACCCTGAAGCCCGGAGACAACATGGTGGTAAAGAGACACACCAGGAAAAGTCTAGAGCCCTGCTACAATTTCCCTTTTCAAGTCCTGCTGACCAATGCCACGTATGTGAAGCTAGAAGGCAAGCCAGCATTGTTCCACGCTTCTCATTGCAAACTTACTTACTCTTCCTTGTAGCCGGTCTCTCTTGGCTGACTCTATGCTCTGGGAAATCCCAACCATGACTATCTCTGTATCTATATGGCTGAGCAGAATGCCCCCAGGGTAGGGAACTTTACCTAGGGTTGGTGCAACAAAACCTTCTTTAACAGGTAAGCATGTATTAGCAGTGTTTGATATGTGTTGTGGGGATAAAACATTCAGGTCAAGCCTGCCTCGAGGCTGGGAAGGTGAGTGTGCTGTGATAAAATTTGTGCATTGCTTCCTCTTCATCCCCAAGGATAAGTTTGATCAGGCACACAAAGAAAACATAGAGAATCCCAAGGGATTCTGGAGGTCTAAGAGAGATCATCATCATCCTAGATGACAATTTTTATATATATGCAGTAGGAGTACCAAGAGTTCAAAAATGTTGATTGGATTAACTGTGTTTATTGTAACAAGCACAGATTTGTGAACTATACCTGAGATGCTTTTGGAGGTGTTGCTGAACAGCTGGATGCAACCTCCATCTTGACGTTCCAGAACCATATGACTCTTTGGGATGATCCTGGCCGAGAGGGAGGATTCTGCAAGATGGTGGGAACGGCTTGTTGCACGTACATCCTGAATGACACCGCCCCCAAATAGACTGGAGTGGACACTTTGTTCTTCAATTCGTGGTTGGGGGACTAGAAAGGTTTCTTGACTCAAGTGGGGTTGGTATTGGGGACTGTGGTTTTGCTCTTGTCACTTATTGCATGTTGTGCCTCTTATCAAGTCCACCACGTCCCAGATGGCCGTCTGAGCAGAAAAACCTGTAACAAAGGAGGTGCCTGGAGTGTAGGATTATACTGCCTTGTTGAAGAACCAGCTAACCACTGAACTAAGAAAATTCAGTTATGTGATTTGAGTATGCAGACCTGTAACCCTTGAGTAACTGGCCTCTGGGGAACTTACAAAGTCCAGTAGGAGAGGGTTTAGCCCACCTGAAGTACCTGGAGTTTGAAGAGGTTGCTTGGGGAGGTTACAGGTCATGCAAGACTCAAAAAGGCGGAAATGTGAGAGACGTATACCATCTTGTTCACTGTCAGCCATCTCATGTTTCAGCCATCATCTTATGTAATCTCAATGCTTGTCTCTGACTTTTGTCTTTCTTTACAGCACCTGCCTGAAGGTCATGTTTTGGGGCCTTCACAGTACATATAGTTATAAGAACCTGTTTCCTTTAAGAACAAGGTTTCTAATATAAACGATACATAGGGGCTTATTTACTAAGGGTCCGCGGATCACATTTCTGACGTTTTCGCTATTTGCACCACTTTGACAGGTATTTAGAAGGGGATTATTTTGCACGTGATCGGATTTTGGCGCAGCGGCACCGGCTTTCATGCGACAGAAATCGTGGGCGGCCATCGGACCATCTGACTGATTCGGACTGAGTGCGGGATTTAAGATTAAAATTGTGTTGTATCCAATGCACTTACATACACCAGGAAGAACATAGTGAACTCTGTCGGACCTGAGCTGGAAAGCGACACTTGAAGGAAATCTGGCGCACAATCTTAGTGAATTGTGGCACAGTGCATTCTGGTCAGACAATGCACATCGGAGAACGCTCCAGGGACGGGTAAGCAAATGTGCCCCATAGAGTTCATCAACATTTTTTTGGGAAAAGTAACCTACGGGGAGGTGCCCAAACTATATTCAAGCTAACCTATGGCATTTTAGTGTTTTCACGCCCTTTGCAAAGCATTTCTGTTTTCTATATACACGACTGTGCACTGGTAATAAAGAGTAATTAAGTACAGCTTATGACCTGTCTGTGTCTTGCTGTTCTGCTTATCCCAGTGCTGGAAACAAAGACCTATATAATTTGGAGATCTCTTTACAACTTAGGGAGGGTTGTTGGAGTCCAGGATAAAAATATCCAACAATAGCCATCAGTCCCCTGTATTATATAGCCACCATCCCCCAGTAGTGTAAAGCTGCCAGCCACCTGTAATATATAGCCACCAGTCCCCTGTAGTATACAGCCACCCCCCAATAGTATATAGCCTTCCAGCCCCCTTGTAGTATATAGCCAGCCAGCCCCCTGTAGTATATGGCCAACCTTCTGTAGTATAAAGCCACCAGCCCACTGTAGTATATAGCCACCCGTCCCCAGTAATATATAGCCACCAGCCGCTAGTAGTGTATAGCCAACAGCCCTCAGTAGAATATAGCTACTAGCCCTTAGTAGTATATAGCCAGCCTCCTGTAATATATAGCCACCAGTTCCATGTAGTATACAACCAGCCCCCAGTAGTATATAGCCACCAGCCCCCTGTAGTATATAGCCCACCAGCCCCCTGTAGTATATATCTACCAGTCCCCTGTAGTATATAGCCACCAGCCCCTAGTAGTATATAGCCACCAGACCCTTGTAGTATATAGCCACCAGCCGCCAGTAGAATATAGCTATTAGCCCCCAGTAGTATATAGTCAGCCCCCTGTAATATATAGCCACCAGTCCCATGTAGTATACAACCAGCCCCCAGTAGTATATAGTCACCAGCCCCTTGTAGTATGTAGCCCACCAGCCCCCTGTAGTATATAGCCACTAGCCCCCTGTAGTATACAGCCAGCCTTCTGTAGTGTATAGCCACCAGCACCCAGTAGTATACAGCCACCAGCCCACTGTAGTATATAGTCACAAAATAATTAAACAATATACTCACCTCACCTTCCCTTCCAGTGATCCCACAGCGCTGCAGCCTTCCTCTTTTTCTTCTGTCGGGCAGCCGCTGGCCTCTGTGAAGACACAACTGCCATCAGTGGGGGAGTTCGCCGATGGACTGTTTCGGCGGCAGCATGTAGTGATGGGACACGTGCGACGTGACGTCATTACACTATGTCCCATCACTACATGCTGCCGCTAAAACAGTGCATTGGCAATCTCCCCTATTGATGGCAGCTTTGTCTCACTGCCATCAGTGATACTTGTGTGCGATTTGGGCGGCCACAGGTCGCTGCGCGTCACACACAGAGACAGTCAGTGAGTCAGCTGAGCTCGAAGGATGTTTCTATTGAAAACCAAGGAAAAGGTTTAAATACTTTTATTTTTTGTTTAGCATAAGCATAAATTAGCATAACTATCTACACTTCTGTTTTTTTCCTGTCAAGATGGAGTGCAGAGCGTACATTAATAAGCAGTAAAAGATCTATGAAAATTGCTATGAAACAAAGAGTGAAAAATGTAAAGGGATCTGGATAAAAGTTTTAGTGCTATTATATTTCAATTTATCTATTTGCAGTAATCAGAGATCGCATTAACCCCTTACAAGTGTATATTACACTTGTACAGACAGTTTCACCCCTCAAGAATAGTTGCATACGGATAAATCCACAAGGACTTTTCTTCCTTATTGATCTTGACAGGGGTGGTTTGTTGAATCAGCCATAGTCTGTATGTCAACCATATTCTGGATAGGGGTGATCTGCAGCATCATCCATAGTCTTTGCAGTGGGTTCTGGTGTATCAGTCATAGTTGAATTTGTGCTAAAAGCCATAGTCTGGACAGGGGGTATCTACAGGGTCAGCCATAGTCTGGACAGGAGGATATAGGGCAGTGATGGCGAACATTTTAGTGACCAAGTGGCCTCCTTAGGACACCAACACAGTAGAAAGAAGGAGGGAAAAGGTGCATAATTGTAGCTTTTTTCCAGTGTCCCTCTGTACACAGAGAATAATGGGGCCAGCAGGTAGTCCTACAAAGATAATTAGGCCCTGTCTACACATTCTCCCTCTTCCTACAGTTCCAAGTAGCCAAGTAAGCATCACTTTAAAATATCACTGAAAGCAGCATCTTTTAAGTTGCTTGGAACTGCAGGAAAATTCCTGTCTGGTGTGCTGGGTTGATGGCCCGGGTGCCTACACAAAGAGCTAGGAGTACCTCTTCTGCCACCCGTGCCATAGGTTCGCCACCACTGATATAGGGCCTGCATTAACATAGTGAGGCCTGCTGCATCTTCCATAGTCTGATCTGGATGGACTGGTGCATCATCCATAGTCTTGTGTGAGCCCCATATGTAAACAAAAGCCAGAGAGAAAAGGTGCTGACTGCAGTCACTAAACATCCTATGTAATTAACCCTGTCTATCCCTGATAACAGTAAAAGTAGCAGGTGCCTGTGAGAACCCAACACTGGATTAAGGTGAATGTACAAGTGAATGAAGGCTCAAAACCCAAAATGGAACAAAATAAATGGCACCAGGGGTGTAACATCTATCTTTATATGTATGTGTGTATATATATATTAACCCCTACATGCACCTAGATGTTATATAACGTCCCTGCGGGTAAATACTTCCTGCACCGGGACGTGCTATAACGCCCCGCTTCTGGCACCAGCTCAGGAGCGGAGCCAGCACCAGAAGCAGCGGCTGTCAGCTGTCTAGTACAGCTGACACCGCGTTCTAACACCCGCAATCAGAGCGGGCTTCGATTGCGAGTGTTAACCTCTTACACGCCATGGTCAAGCATGACTGTGGCGTGTAAGGGTCTGTCTCCTATGGATTGAATCCCCCGTGCCTCTTACCCTGCCAAGTGCCCCGGGGCTGTCCAATGTTTACAGCAGTCAGACCCCTTCCAGCTTACACTGCTCTACAAAGAATTAGTATTGTAGAGCAGTGTATTGGACTTGAACCAACGATCAGAGCATCGCTGGTTCAATTTCAAAAGAACCCGTCATGCAAAATAACCCCCCTAAACTAAATATATTTTCATAAACTGCCATTAGAGAGCATTGCCTCTATCCCTTCATTGTCCCTCTACATGCCTGTAAACCTAAGCAATGAGGTCCTAAAGCTGTATGCAAATGACCTGTGAAATGTACAATGAAGCATTAGCATATTCAAGCTGTCCACTCTATTCATGAGTGGGAGGTACAGCCACACCCCCAGTGCTTGACTGACAGCCTCTATAATGATGTGAGGCTGTATAATGATGTGCTTCCTGGTGCTGGTGGCCACGCCCCCTGCAGCCTGTGTGTGCATGTGTGTGTGTTCAGGAGAGATACAACAGCTCCAGGCTGCCATGTTACAGCAGAACATGTCAGATTCATGTGTAGCTGATGTCTGTGTCTCTCACCTGTATATTAGGAGGATGCAGCATGTCAGCAGATGCAGCACACACACTAGCCATGCTTTACTATACATTACACACATGAGCAGGGGGAGGAGGGGGGCGGGGTAACAGGGGTGACATCACTGCCTCTGACCATGTGACCAGCTTCATTTACTTGATAAAAAATATGTGATTTTACAATGATTAATGTATGAAATAACTAGATAAAGACTGGGATGGGATCCTTGTAAGCTGCTTCAACAGGTAGTAGTGACAGGACTAGTGACACAGACCTAATGACAGGTGTCCTTTCAAGTATGTATAAGTAAAAAAAAGTTAAAAACACAAATGTTTACACATTAGAATAAATAAAAATAAATATATAAAAATATAAGCCCCTAAAATGTCACTTTCCCATAAAAACACTTAATAAGGTATAAAACACACAAAACCCCCCCACTTATTTGGTATCACTACGTCCGTGACAATCTGCGTAATAAAACAGAATCATTATTGGACCCGCAAAGTGAACTCGGTAAAAAACAATCTCAAAAAATGCTCCAAAAAAAAGATAATTTTTAATTAATACCTTTTAGAAAATACTCTAAAAAGTGATTAAAAAAGTTACGCACTCTAAAATAAAACCAATAAAAAGAACAATCCTTCTCACAAAAAATAAGCCCTTAACCAGATTTGTCAGCCGAAAAATAAAAAAGTTATGCATATGAAAGTCGTCGAAACTAAAATGTACATTTTCTCCAAATTACTTTTTATTCAGTAAAAATGGGAAAAAAATCATAAAAAACTATATAAAAATGCCGTCTTTTCGTAATCGTGGCAACCCATAGATTAAAAATAATATACTATTTTTATGATATGGTAAATGGCCAAAATAAAAACACAAAAAATTGTTCCTAAAAATTGATGATTTTCATTTCCTTCACCTTCAAAGAGTTAATAAAATCTCACCAATTAGCTGTAGATGCCCCAAAAAGTGCATCTCATCAGGCAAAAAAAAGCCCCAATAGGTCCACAATAAAAAAAAAAAAAAAAAAATTATAGCCTGTACAATGTGACAATGCAAATCTGCTCTGGATTGCGCCTCCTTTCATTATATGCCCGGCCGTGCGGCCATACAGCAGGATACCACCACATATGGGCTATCAGTGTACTCGGGAGAAATTGGGTATCAAACTTTGTGGTGCCTTTTTTCATTTAATTCATTACAAATGTTTAATTATCCACCCAAAATGAGTAAAAATATTACAATTTGTAGACCACACCTCCATTTTGTTTTTACCCCATTAAAACACCTAAAGGGTTAACAAACTTCTTAAAAGTGCTTTTTCATACGTTGAGGGGTGTAGTTTCCATAATGGGGTAATTTATGAGTCTAGCTACTATTTAGGCCTCTCACAGTCAATTAAAAGTTGAGCAGGTCCATCTAAATGTGAGTTTTGGTATATTGTCCCAAAAATTTTAAAAATGCCACCTAAATTCTGAGCCTCATAACATTCTAGTAAAATGTGTGGAATCTTAAAAAACCATGCCAACATAAAGCAGACATTTAGGAAATGCAAGTTATGAATTTATTTGAGTGCTATGACTATCTGCATCAAAAGTAGAGAATTTAGAACGTTGAAAATAAAGAATTTTTTCCAAATTTTTGCCAAATTTCGTTTTTTTTCATAAAATATCAAATTAAACAAATTTGAAGTGCAATGTGTCACGAGAAAACAATCTCAAAATCCCCTGGATATCTTATATCGTTCCAAAGCTATAAGCACTTATAGTGACACAGGGTCCCATAGGGGTTAAATTCTGTATGTGTGTGTGTATATAATGTATATTTGTTTATGTGTATGCTGTATGAGTGCATATGGTGTGTATATGCTGTATATGTACTGTATCAATTGGTGTTGTAATGTATATCTGAGTACATATGTGTGCATATGAGTTTATACCTATATGCACATGTGTAAGAGTATTTAAATATGTGTGTATATGAGTGTATAATTTTATCTGGTGTATATAAGTATATAAATCTGTGTATATATGAGCGTATAAATGTGTGTGATGGTATAAACATGTGTCAGGAAAAATATATATATTTTTTTAGGGGTGCATTGACGCATGCATTTTCATGTTACTATGCAATTTCCAGCTTTGAAGGTTTTTTTCTTTATTGCTTGAGCTATAGGAAGCTATGTTCACATTGGGACACAGCTGCTTACACTTCAGCAATGAAGATAAACACTTTCAAAGCTGGAAAATGCATAATAACATGAAAAGGTATGTGTTTTAACTATTTCCCACAGGGGAAGGGGTGGGCCCCATCCAGGAATCTGCTATGGGGCCCAGCCTCTCCAAGTTATGACCCTGAATGGCACATGTCAGTATAATCCTCCCTTAAAGAGGTTTTCCCACAAAGACAAGTTAGGCTCTATCAACATAAGTATTAATGGAGCAGAACGGTCATGCACGGCTCCATTACTCTGAGGGAGCGATGAGGGGTCGGTCGGACCCCTCGTTTTCATTATCTACAAGGGTCTCAGCACTGAGACCCCCATTGATCAGCAAGTTAGGCCCTATCCAGTGGATGTAGCCTAACTTGTCTTCGTGGGAAAACCCCTTTAAGAGGTCTAATAAGATAATGGGGCACATTTACTAAGGGCTTTGCGCCAGTTTTCTGATGTACTTTGCACGTTCTTTTAGGTGAAAAGAGTTTGTACAGGTTTTTTAGAAGTGTCCGCACCACTATTATGTTGCACGTGACCTTTTTGTGGCGCAGCTGCGCTAGCCTCCATGCGACACAAATTAGGGGGGGGTTCCGGCGCTCAGTCGGATCGAACTTTTAACATGCAAAGTCTGTTGCACGTCCTATGTTAAAGGTACACTGGAAACTGCTTGTACCATTTACCTCCCAGTGGTCGAAGTACCAAGGCCTAACTGCTAACTGACTTTTGACTTGCCTGCTGAAACTGATTGTACCACCACCATTATTTACTTAGCACTGTATATATATTTCTATTTTGTATATATCGTCTACAATAACCACTTTAACCTGTTCTTTTATATTAATCCATGTATCAATATGTTTACTGTGTAACATTATAAGAATCTTGTTGTTGGTTTCTGGTCTGATATAATCCCATCACGGACTGAGTTTATATCTAATGAGAGACTGTTGGCTGTCCTTCTGTTCTGACAAGTCTTTGTTTCACTTGGGCTAGGGAAAGAGGTCTCTGCAGACAAGTCCTACAGATGTCTGTGAATAAAGTTATTAAATTGACCTTACATACAGTGCCCCTGGGTGGTACAGAATTCCATAACTACCATTGAAATTAATGCAATATAATTTGTCAAAAGTGAAGTAAATATGTACAGCATCTGTAAGAAGAAGAAACAAAACTGAAATTTGAATTTGTAATTAGTAAATTTGTAGCCAGCATTAGATACTTGTCAGTGAAAACATATGAAACATAGCAGCCTACCTTTTGTAAAATATACAGTATATGTTTTCAGGTGTGATATTATATGTTCATTTCATTTTAAGATTTAGTGCTGCCACCAAGTGTTGAGGATTAATCTGTCTAATGGTTTTTGTTACACTCAGTGATTATCTCCAATCAGTGTGAGTCTTGCACAGTAATCTTTCACATTGGTCATTTGTAGATATAACATGTTATTACTGTTATCTCTGGAGATTGTGAATCAGCCTTTAATAGAATCATCGTGGCTTGAGGCGCTTGCATCAAATCTGATATATCCCAACCACTGTAACTTTTTGCCAGGAGCCTGTCTGACCCAGTGCATGCCATAGCTACTGAACGTGAATCCAGACCCTTTACATGAGAGTTTATAAGACTCTCTGGGCTTTATCATCACTGAGTCTGATGACTAAAGAAGTTGTTCTTGAGACTGGACACCTGTAAAATATAGAGAATAAGATTATATTAATAGAAACATCATCATGACACTAGTAATATCTATCTTCTAATATTCTAGTAATGTCTTTAGTAAAGGTTACCTGACAAGCAGGTGAGTGATAGGGAGAGGAGCAGGAAAGTCTTCATTGCTGCAGTGTTACTTCTAGGAGGTGATGTGTGTCCCATCAGGACTGTCTTTATTATGTAAAGGATGTTACTGAATAGGAAGTGGTGTCACTTAATATCCATATTGTGAGACATATTTACATCTGTGGCAATATGCAGGATGTGTATAAAGTTATTGTTTAAACTCTTCAGACTCAGAAGCCTTGGGGTACATGTTCAATGTGGAACTCCTATGGAACTTCTCCGCATGTCATGGCACATTGATACAATAATTACAGTTTCTTTTGTTGTTTGGGTCCCAGCAAACCTAGATGCAAGCCCTAATAGAATTCCTATGTTCGGTGCTGCTTTTTCGTGAGGGGAGCAGGTACTCCTTGATTCCACTGAAAAGACTCCCTCCATAGAAGCTGTGGTTGGTCCATGAAAAAAGGCACAGTGTATCTGAATCAGCTGTCTCAGCTGTCAGGGGAGTACAGACAGAAAGCAGATTTACAAACTACGTTTATAAGAAAGGCAGGGGAAATAGAAGGACACAGAAACATATTTCTTTAGTAAAATATATATTACACCGTTTACTTTTATCATCTACATTATTGATTTATAAAAAAAAATGTATTTACATTTTAATAGGCATTGTACCACAAATTGTGGCTTAAAATTTAATTTTAGAGGAGGGGGGGGGCTGTAGAAAAAGTTATCACTGGTCAGGGTAATGACCCTATCAAAGGCTGCAAAAACTTTGAAGATCAGGTGAGATGTATCATGTAAAATGAATGTTTCCAAACTGATAAGGAGGGAATTTCTATTTCTAAAAGAATTTGACAAGTAATTTGAACCATTAGAAAAGTAATTTGAACCAATAGATACCGTGAAGCATTACACGGCATGCAATAAGCCATAACTATAACTAAGGGACACAAATAACCAACCAAACCCATCAATGAAAGTTATCTATGGCCCCAAATCGCATAGATTTCTGGGCGGCCACCTAAGGGTGGGGTCAGCTAGGGGAAGTGGGCCGCCCTACGGCTATAAAAGTTTGTGGACACGTGGGGGGGGCCTCTTTCCTTCTACCTTCAGGATCAACAAGGTGTGAAGTCTCCATCCCACCCTCAGGTGTAAAGAAATTTTTATTTTCAGGTGGTTTCTCGGTTTTGCTGTTCTCCTTCTGTTTTATCTTAGATGTCACAGCAAGGGCGGAGGATAGACATGCCCGAAGGCGAGGAAGACACCCACATGACGGCTGCCCGGCAGCAGCTGTCATCTCGGGAGAAGAGCTCCATACAAAAAAGCCAGACGGGCATTAAAATTATATTCTTTTGTTTATTGTTTACATGTTTACAAACATTTTAACTCATTAAAAAAGTTTACAAAGTTAAATTATATCTAAATAAAAATTGCTGTGGCCTACCCACATTCCCAAAACAAGAACATTTCTCAGTTTTTTCTATTTTTGAGATGGTTTATACTTGGGGGGTCAATGGCCATTTGTTTGGCTTAGATTACAAATCCCCACAGTCTTTGCCCTCCCCATAAACATGCATTTGAATGATACACACTTTCTCAAATCCAATAGCATCACCATGCCATTTTAACATAAGTTTTAGAAGGAAAATCAAATGTCAATGCACCAATTTACAGAGCACAAAAAAAGGACTGAAGCATTTGTACACTTTAAGTGGATGTATACATTGTATGTCAATCACTGCGCTGGTTTCCCTTTACCTTCTGAATATAATTCAAACTAATTACCCTCATCAACAAAGCTCTCAATAGTATTCCACAGCTCTACCTCTCCACCTTAATCTCAGTCTACTTTCCTACCCACTGGTATAGAACTTGACAGTAATTTTACCCCTTCCTTACCACTGTAAGACTTCCTTCCTTCTGTCTACATGTGGAGGGGTGTCAACTGGATTATACATACTCCTGTAACTGCCGTGGTCAGTGCCTATTAGGGTAACCTGTTATGTGCCTGAACTATGCTCACCGCGATCTGGCCACAATCTGTGCGGATAGATCACAGCCACAGTTATGGCTGTGCAAATGGCCCCTATCCAAACAGAATCCAATAGATTTTCATGATCATGGTTCAAGTTATGGCAACTGACGTGACTATCTGTATACGACAGATAGCGTGCAGCCACCATAAAAGTGCATTTGACACAGTAGGGTGAGCATGCATGTGTGCCACTGTTCTGTCGCCAAAAAAAAGATTTGACATGCTTTATCTTTCGCCGTACATACAGCCAAGCTACACGGGTCTCTATGGAGAAGGGAGGGGTTAGCGCTCCTGCCTGCCTCCTGCCCCCCACACTAACACACCTTGCAAAAAATATGGCCAACCCCTTTAAGTGAATTGCATTGCACTGTGACTACTGAAGAAGCTGATAATTTACTGAACTTTATCCCTATCTGCAATGAAACTTTTTTGCCATCCTCATTATACCCGTATAGGTTGCTATGTTACACAAAATCAAGCAACTGGAACAAAACAATGACATCATTTAACCGCCATCCATATTTAAAAAGGATCACAAATATATTGAACATACGCATGACAGCAGGATACTACAAAACTATTTCCTGTTTGTTTGTAGCTTAAGCCCTTATTAACATGGCAGTAATTGTGGCCAGCACATGGCCACAGTAGAAATATATGGCACCTGGCCAGTGTGTGGTGAGCAAAAAGGGGCCACGTTTCACCCATGTGACCAGTATTCCACTGTAACTAACTTGTATCCGCTAAAAGATTGGTGGACCTTGTCTCCTGGGCAACCCCTTGCAAAAAGGGCAGCATGTGGTGAAAAACTATTTGTTTTATATGGATTGTGTGTTTTGTAATGGTCCAGAGAAAAAAAGTACCTGATGGATATGGAGTCAGATGGATAGGTTGTAGATTAGTGGTTACAAGATTTGGAGGAGATAAGTCTGTGATGGAAGGCAGGAGCAATGGTGGGGATTTGTTTAAAGGGAACCTGGATTAGGAAAGATGTTACCAGCAGAAAGGAGAAGTAGAGATAGGTGGGAGATAGATAAAGAATGAGGTGGTTGCCCTCATTTTCAAAGACGGATTGTAACACTTTGATAAGTTTTAGCAGAGCTTGAAAGAGCAGAAGAGATGGCGGAAGAAATGGTGATGTGGAGAATTCTTTAGCTGGGAGTGGAATATTGGGATAATGGTGGAAATGTAAGAAAAAGGGAGGGACTTACATAAAGTTCAACCAAAGATCAAAACTTCATAGGGACATTTATAAGGAAATCAAGCCATGAAGTACTTGCAGTCACTTGCAAACCACCAGTAATTGTGATTATTTCCCACTCTCTGTCATCTCCACGCCAAGTGGGTGTGAAGGAGGGTTCAGCTGGTAGTGGAGTTGACTGGTGCAGGGCAGGCCTGCACACTAGCTATAGCATGTGAACATTCAGGCCTGAATATTTGCAGTCTAAAGTGCAATACTATTCCTGGAGAGGCTGGAAGTAGAAAACCCAACAATTCTATCTCCTGTAAGAAATTGCCACATATACAGGAAAAAATCAGAGTGTGGAACAAACGAACAATTAATAAACCAAAAAACAGAAGTTCCACCACATTGTGTATCATGAAAAATATATGAATTTTATTGTGTTTTACATGTTAAAAACATACAAAAGTTTTTTGTTCAGACATGTGCTCAGGGGGTCATAACCCTGGCAAACCGCGGCAGGGGTGTGGATAAGACAGTATTAATAATGTTTCAAGTGAAATGGTCTACATAGGGATATACCATGGGAGGGACAAGATCTATCCAGATACTCAATCAGTCACAAAAAATGGAGACAGAATATATTCGACCTTACCCATGTATACACAAGCCCCACGCCGACCCCGACGCACGTTTCAGCCGTCAAGCCTTCATCTGGGGGTGATAAGTAGTAGCTGGAGGCTGGAAGTAGTAGCACTAGCGGGGCCTCCTGATGTGTTTGGAGAAGCGGAAACGTGGTCATACATTGGTGCACGAGCAATAGGTCATTCTAGAGACCTTTATTTCTTATTGTGTTTATTAATTTCAGGACTCCTCTTATGATGGCTTGCACCAGAAGAAACATAGATGTTATCAAAGATCTCATTGAACATAAAGCTGACCCCAAGTTGAAAAATAAAAATGGATTGCTTATAGTGAAGATCATTCTGCTGTCATCATCTATCTGCTTGATACCTTTTGACATGTACAAATTGAACTAAAAATTTAACTAAAATCCCCTACTGCTGCCTAAATGTATATTGACAGCTAAATTTTTCCTGCTCTTAGTTAACTATTTATTTATATAGACTGTCAGGTCTAAAGGCAACATCAGAGGTTACAGTGACTCATCAGCGGTACAATTGCTTGGTACATCTGCTGGTATATTGGTAGACTGCTGACTTGGCTTAAGAGACCAGGATTGAGGGAGGTCCCTATCACTGGAGTAGCAGGTCATGCATGCACTCTTCCACCTTAATCAATCTTTCAGAAGTTCCTAAGGACTGTGCCTGAGTATCTTTGGCAATGCCATATAAATGAATAGGGCACATTTGCAACTTAGTGGGTAGAACACACAAAATCCCAGATAAACTGACTTTTTATCTTGGGTACATTGGTATTACACTTATGGGATTCTGGGGTAGTTAAACTTCTATTTATTTATTTTTTACAAAAAGGTTCATAATGGTTACTCTGCATACATAGTAAGTTGCCACTCTTTAATATCAATATTGACCCACTTCAGCCAGTACTTTGCTAAAAGGCATTACCAGCCATTACCTGTTATGTCAATATAAGATTTGGATGAGCAATAGTAGGAAAATAGCAGGGAAAGAGCAGTACTGTGCCATTGGATCTTTGTCCAGAGGTAGGGTGCACACCTCAAACTAACCTGGCTCCAATGTATATATAATCCACAAATGTAGATTCTAAGGAAGCAGGACTTCCATGGAGTCATTTTCAAGTGAAAATGAGGGGCTGAAATATTGTATGTTTCTCACAGTTGGTGAATAAACCATTAATACTTTATTGAAGTGCTGCTTCCTTGCATTTTGCATTTGAGTATAAGATTGGGGATAGAGCTGTGGCACTACCAATAGGACTGCTTCAAGAGATTGGGGAATTTGGTCTAAATTCAATGGCATTTGCAGACACTCACCCCAATTTTTTTATGGCTGGAAAACCTATAAGTACCTTTTATCTCTTTACCCCTGTACAGCCCATTTAACTATTTCCCTCCCATGCATTTCTGAAAATTTTGGTGCGTTCTTGGGTAGAGCAAATTTAAAAAATTTGACATGTACAAATTGAACTAAAGTTTCAGCATAAAGAATTATACTAATCCCCAACAAACTATACATTTTTTGAAAGTAAACACTTGCCCTATTTTAAAAATTGAATCTGATGGCAAAACATGTGCACCAAAAGGAAACTAAATAGCTTTATATCTTCTAAATGTAATAGATGAATATGTGTAGTGTTTAAAGATACCTCAAAGTTATATGTTCACATGAATAAATCATTATAAAATCACTAAAAGTGTAATAGCCAAAAATCTGCTAAATAGAGAAAAATTTTAAGACAGTCACAACCCACAAAGTATATTAATTTAACAGATCAAAAAGTAAAGGCAGCCCTAAAACCTATATATTTTTTTTGAAAGCAGACAACCTAGCAATTAGAGATGTAAAAATAATAAAACAGAGTGCGCAGATATTGTGTACTAGCACATTATCTCCCATACTATAAAAGGTCCTTCCCTATGCAAAACTACTTTGCTCTATAGCTTGTTTCTTAATGAAATAATACTTGAAACAGCTAAACCCCTCTAGACATTCCCATTCAAGTTTTGGAAATTCAACAGCCCCATATGCCTGTTAGAAAATTGCTAATCAGCACTGTTTCTGATATAGTGGTGTTATATATATCATATATATCATATATCACTAATGCCCAATGCACACAGTATGGATACATTTGCCTTTTCCCCATTCATTGTGATGTATGTAGCACAACAAAAAAAGAATTGATTGTCTCTGCTCAATTGCAAAAGTTGTCAACTCCTTCAGTTCTACATAGATATTTATTTAAAGAAGATTTCACTCCGCTTGTGCTGTATATAATATCATGTTGGGGGGTAAGGAGAATTTCAACAAAGCACATATATTGAACTGGTGAAAGAATTTGGGTGCTACTTAAATCCAAGATCAGTGGTCAGAAGTTTTTTGGCATGGTCCACCAAGACATCTAAAAGTGCAAATCTCACTAAAGTTCACCTAAAATTACTTAAGAGATGGTATTTTATGGCAGCTCATTTAGCTAGGATCTTCCTGGGGACCTCTTAGAGGTGTTGGAGAGAGTGTTGTTACAAAGCCTCTTCTATGAATAATGTGTACCATTCTTTTTTTTAACTGAAAGGAGTTTCGGGTCTTTTTGTAAACCATATTGCTGCTACAGTACAACAAGACTCTCCCACACTTATCACTCTCTGCAAAAAGTAGCCTGATTTTGGCTAAGTAACTTGTTTTGTGGGTCAGATTTAACAGTATGCAGTCATAGCCCCAATCAGGGCCTCCCTCAAATTAGATTTGAAGCATTCCATAAACTGGGGGCTTAATAGACCCAGCATTGCCACGAAAGCACAGATATCAGTGTCTAGCAACACTTCCAGCCATATTGGATCTTAGCGCCACTACCTGAATATTGTCAGACTGTGTGATGGGAAGCAAAGATGGGACATGGTCAGAGATTAATCTAGGCAGAATGGTGAAGATTTGGATCAGTGGGCAGTGAGCTGATTATTGGAAAACAACTTATTTTTGGGAACAAAATTTCCCTATGGGTAACAAAATGTTCAGTTTTAAAACGTTGCACTGTTTTTTAAAAATTATTCTTATTGACGGAAAAGGCATGGATCACTTCGATATTATTTCTTAAAGTCACAGCTCATGGGACATTTTTTTAATCTTTTTTTTTTTCCCTGCAGCTCTTCACATGGCATGTTTTGGTCAGCACACAGCACATGTTCATTTTTTTCTTAAAATCTGGTCTCAATGGCAGAATACAGTGGAAAGTTTGCAGAAGAGTTGGCAGAGAAAAAGTAAAAAAAAATCTAACTTAATATGTTTTTTACTCGAAAGTATTGAAATGCATCCATCTTAGAAATTATGTGTATAAAAAGGTGTGTGCTTGAGACAGATGGAGCAGCTTGGCTGCGGATTAGAATAATGTGAAGCTATCCCACAGGGGTTTATGCTTATAAAGTATAGTCATAATGGATGATATTTTTATAAATCCTCAGCAATTCTGATGTATCTGTCCCAGGCCAAATTCTGTAAATATTTTTGATGTCTTATCTTCTATCAATCATGGCTTACAGCTAGTATTTGCATTCAGATGTGTATTTAGAACCCTGCAGGCTTCTGAGAACAGCATCCTTCTGATGGCTTAAAGTATGCATAAGACTTATTTTAAGGACAAACTAATTATCCGATTTCTTTAAATATTTTCGGCTGAATTGTTTCCATTACTAGATATTACTACTGGATTATGCATGCAGCACAAATATAGGTTTTAAATTGAGGACATTTTCTTGTCTAGGTTATCCTGACAGTGCTGACCGACAGTGCTGGGATCAAGATGAAGAGGAGTGCAGGTGAGTATTTCTAGCCCTTTTTTATTTTAAGTGATTGATTTTCTTTAATAATGTAGGTGCATTCTATGCCAGTGCAGCTGGTTTGGTATAACACATACCAACACCAAAAAGGTGAATTGCCTATTCCAGTCAATGATATCTATTACATGGTCTCAACCTTTGGTTCTTGTTCATTGCAACACACCCATTACATGTAGATGTGATCGATTTCTTTCAAAGTCATTTAGCCCTCCTTGAAAACTGCTGGGGGTAATGGTTTTGGGGCTTGAGCTAAGGTTTGAGAACATGATTTAAAACAGTAGCCATGTTAAGACAGGAGAAGGGATATAATATTAGAGGCAGAAAGGAAAAGGGGGTGCTCATGGGAAGGATTGTGAAGAAACTGGTAGGAGGAGCAAGGAGGAGATTCTACAGCTACACAAGAAGGTAAAAGAACTCAAAAGAAGGTAAGGTGTCTGTGGTTACTTGGGGAATGACTTGGAAAATGCATTGTGAATTAAGAAGTATACATATCCTTCCCCTCTGATTCCAGTTTATTACAGACATTCTGGAGGAGCTCTTTTTTAAAAGAAAGCTGTAGGGATGGAGAGAAGAATAACATGATCACTAAATATTTGATTTTTGCAGAGTTTATGTGAATAGTGGAAAGTTTTAATGGAAAGAAGAAGACTAGGACTAGGGATTGGAGAGATTTCACCTGTTGCTAGTCTAAGAATAAACATAGAATGGAGATGGTTAATTGATTTTTGAGTCGGTTTTCTCTGGTTCACTGAGGAGCAAGATGGGTTTGGGAAGTTTGATCAATTATAGAGTGAATGTGAAGAGTACAATGGTGCAGAAAGAAGGGAATTGGGGATGCAGGTGGGGGTCTATGAATGGACCTATGTTAGTGCAGTTGAAAACAACTAACAAGTGTTATTTGAAATTCTTAATAGGGAGTGTAGGGTTTTTGTCTTTTACAGCTTACCTTTCTTTTGCCTTTTCTAATTGTCATTTTTATAATTGTCATGTCATAAGACTCCAGCAGATAGCACGCAGGCAGATAGCATGGCAGCCAAAGGCTTAAGGCAGCCTTAGTAATACAAAATTTAAAGAAATGGGGCAAGGCCTAATTGACATCAGAAACCAATTAGCAAAACCCAAAACACATGAATGGATGGTGCGGAAGGAAAAAGCTGCATGCATGACAATAACTGCTTGCCACTCAGCATTCAATGAATCTAACATTAGTGCTTCCTTCATTGCTGACGCCACCCTGTCTCACAACTGTCTGGGATGAGTTGTGATTGCAAGGCATCCTACAATGTCGTACACTGCCATTGACAACACAATACTGACTGGCCATCGACAATAATCCCAGTCATGACAAGTATGTCAGGACAGATTCCCTGCTCTCGATCCCACTCATTTATTTGACATGTACTTTTTAATATTAAGTGACTTCAGTCATATTAGATTTCAGTGCTGTAATGGGATTCGAACTCACGACCTTGTGCTTGGCAAGCAAGAGCATTACCGGTGAGCTATAGACTTGCTTGCTATCTATAGAGCCTATAGCACAGTGACAAGGCTTTCGCCTACTGTGCTCAGGGTCCAGTGTTCAAATCCAAGTAATGTGTCCGAGTAGTTGAACCGTCAGCAATTTCCTCCAAATGTGAAATTCTATCTTACTGCTTTTATGAGGCTACCAAAGCCAGGCACACTCTATTAATCCTCTTAGTAAGCACCAGAAGCACCGTGTTGAGAGTGTAGCTTACTAGTAGAGCTCTCGTCTACGGCGTGCAGCGTTGTGAGTTTGAATCCCATCACAGCTTGTTCATGTAATGAGTTGCATTGGTTGAACCGTTTGCAAGTTGCGTAACCTCCTTTTGGAGGCTTCTATTAAGTTACCAGAGCCAGGCAAACTCTATGAATCATTTTACTAAGCACTAGAAATGCCATGTTGACACTGTAGCTTACTGGTAGAGCTCTCGTCTACGGCGCTCAGGGTTGTGAGTTTGAATCCCATCACAGCTTGTTCATATAATGAGTTGTATTGGTTGAACCGTTTGCAAGTTGCGTGACCTCCTTTTGGAGGCTTCTATTAAGTTACCAGAGCCAGGCAAAATCTATTAATCCTCTTAATAAGCGACAGACTTGCATTGCCAAGAGCGTAGCTTACTGGTATAGGCTCGTCTACCGTGCGCATGGTTGTGAGTTTGAATCCCGCACAGCCCGATCCTATAAAGGGACCGTTTGCTGGTTGTGTAATCTCCTTTTGGGGGCTTCTAATAAGTTACCAGAGCCAGGCAAAATCTATTAATCCTCTTAATAAGCGCCAGACTTGCATTGCCGAGAGCGTAGCTTACTGGTAGAGCTCTCGTTCTACCGTGCGCATGGTTGTGAGTTTGAATCTGCCACAGCCCGATCCTATAAAGGGACCGTTTGCTGGTTTGTAATCTCCTTTTGGGGGCTTCTATTAAGTTACCAGAGCCAGGCAAAATCTATTAATCCTCTTAATAAGCGCAGACTTGCATTGCCGAGAGCGTAGCTTACTGGTAGAGCTCTCGTCTACTGTGCGCATGGTTGTGAGTTTGAATCCGCCACAGCCCGATCCTGTAAAGGGGCTGGTTGTGTAATCTCCTTTTGGAGGCTTAAGTAAAGTTACCATAGCCAGGCAAACTCTATGAATCCTTTTACTAAGCACTAGAAATGCCATGTTGAGACTGTAGCTTACTGGTAGAGCTCTCGTCTACAGCGCTCAGGGTTGTGAGTTTGAATCCCATCACAGCTTGTTAATATAATGCGATGCATTGCTGGACCCGTTTGCAAGTTGCGTAATCTCTTTTTGGGGACTTCTATAAAATTACCAAAGACAGGCAAACTCTATTAATCCTCGTAGACATGCAATATCGAGAGCCTAGCTTACTGGTAGAGCTCTTGCCTACCGTATGCAGGGTTGAGAGTTCAAATCCCATCATAAATGATACTGGTTGGTTGAACTTGTGCCGAGCACAACTTCCATTTTAATGCTTCAAAGCAATGCAAATGAGTCTATGGCTCATTGGTAATGCTCTCGCCTGCCATGCACAAGGTCGTGAGTTCGAATCCCGTCAGTGCTCAGTCGTGTAACTTGACAGATGCCAATGGATTCCAATGCTGATTCCTTCCGGAAAAAGAAGTGACCCAAGTGCCTGTGTCTGCCGAAGCCTTCGTGAGATGGTAAGTATGTGCCTTGCAGGCTCTGAGGGAGGAGAAGTTAATGTATGTGTGCACCTGTGTGAAAATGAGTTTGTGTGGTGTAACCTCGAGGTAATGCTGTCAGGGGTTGGGGGTTGGAAGACAGAAAGGGGTGGGTGTCAGTAGGAGATTGAGGAGATAGGGTGGTACAGGATGAGAGGTAGGGAGGTCTAGGGAGTTGTGGGGGTGTGGGAGGGGATATGGTAGCATAGGATGAGAGGTAGGGAAGATGGAGTTGAGGGGGAGGTCTAGGAGAGTTGTGGAGAGGATATGGTGGCATAGGATGATAGGTAGTGAAGATGGAGTTGAGGGGGGGGGGGTCTAGGGGAGTTGGAAGACAGGAAGGGGGGGGGGTTGTCAACAGGAGATTGAGGAGGTAGAGAGGTCTAGGAGAGTTGTGGGGGTGTGGAGGGGATATGGTAGCATAGGATGGAGAGGTAGGGAAGATGGAGTTGAGGGGGGGGGGGGGTTCTAGGGGAGTTGGGATAGGGAGGTCTAGGAGAGTTGTGGAGAGGATATGGTGGCATAGGATGATAAGTAGTGAAGATGGAGTTGAGGGGGGGGGGGTCTAGGAGTTGGAAGACAGGAAGGGAGGGGTTGTCAACAGGAGATTGAGGAGGTAGAGAGGTCTAGGAGAGTTGTGGGTGTGTGGAGGGGATATGAGCATAGGATAGAGAGGTAGGGAAAATGGAGTTGAGGGGGGGGGGGGGGTGTCTAGTAAAAAAAATAAAATCTCCCCCCTCCTTATTACTCTTTTCACACACCCCACTTCCATTGCTCCTGACTCAGCTCCCCCCCCCCCCCCACACACACACACTTTCCCACTCAACTGACACCCCACTCTCCTCTCTCCTCTCCTCCTTTCCCATCAATTCCATTTGCCCACTTAATACCCCTCCCTTTTCATCTACCTCGCTTAGCTGCTCCACCCAACTTCTCCTCTTCCCTCTCCCTCCTTTGACTGACAATCCCACTTTCCTCTCCCTCCTTCGACTGACACCCCACTTTCCCCTCTCCCTCCTTCGACTGACACCCCCCTCCTTTCCCACCAATTCCTTTTGCCCACTTAATACCCCTCCCCTTTTCATCTTTCTCGCTCAGCTGCTCCACCCAACTTCTCTCTTCCCTCTCCCTCCTTTGAGTGACACCCCACTTTCCCTCTCCCTCCATTGGCTGACACCCACTTTCCCTCTCCCTCCTTCACTGACACCCCACTTTCCCTCTCCCTCCTTTGACTGACATCCACTTTCCTCTCCCTCTTCGACTGACACCCCACTTTCCCTCTCCCTCCTTCGACTGACACCCCTCCTCCTTTCCCACCAATTCCATTTGCCCACTTAATACCCCTCCCCTTTTCATCTTCCTCGCTCAGCTGCTCCACCCATCTTCTCCTCCTCCCTCTACCTCCTCCCACTTAGCTCCTCCCACTATCCCTCTTCCTCACTTGGCTAACACTCCTCCCAACCTCAATTAACTTATTTTCCAGCTACCCTTCCCACACTGAAATCAATACCCAGTACACCCCACTCATTTATTTGACATGTACTTTTTAATATTAAGTGACTTCAGTCATATTAGATTTCAGTGCTGTAATGGGATTCGAACTCACGACCTTGTGCTTGGCAAGCAAGAGCATTACCGTGAGCTATAGACTTGCTTGCTATCTATAGAGCCTATAGCACAGTGAACAGGCTTTCGCCTACTGTGCTCAGGGTCCAGTGTTCAATCCAAGTAATGTGTTCCGAGTAGTTGAACCGTCAGCAATTTCCTCCAAATGTGAAATTCTATCTTACTGCTTTTATGAGGCTACCAAAGCACAGGCACACTCTATTAATCCTCTTAGTAAGCACCAGAAGCACCGTGTTGAGAGTGTGAGCTTACTAGTAGAGCTCTCGTCTACGGCGTGCAGCGTTGTGAGTTTGAATCCCATCACAGCTTGTTCATGTAATGAGTTGCATTGGTTGAACCGTTTGCAAGTTGCGTAACCTCCTTTTGGAGGCTTCTATTAAGTTACCAGAGCCAGGCAAACTCTATGAATCATTTTACTAAGCACTAGAAATGCCATGTTGACACTGTAGCTTACTGGTAGAGCTCTCGTCTACGGCGCTCAGGGTTGTGAGTTTGAATCCCATCACAGCTTGTTCATATAATGAGTTGTATTGGTTGAACCGTTTGCAAGTTGCGTGACCTCCTTTTGGAGGCTTCTATTAAGTTACCAGAGCCAGGCAAAAATCTATTAATCCTCTTAATAAGCGACAGACTTGCATTGCAAGAGCGTAGCTTACTGGTAGAGCGCTCGTCTACCGTGCGCATGGTGTGAGTTTGAATCCCGCCACAGCCCGATCCTATAAAGGGACCGTTGCTGGTTGTGTAATCTCCTTTTGGGGGCTTCTAATAAGTTACCAGAGCCAGGCAAAATCTATTAATCCTCTTAATAAGCGCCAGACTTGCATTGCCGAGAGCGTAGCTTACTGGTAGAGCTCTCGTCTACCGTGCGCATGGTTGTGAGTTTGAATCCTGCCACAGCCCGATCCTATAAAGGGACCGTTTGCTGGTTGTGTAATCTCCTTTTGGGGGCTTTCTATTAAGTTACCAGAGCCAGGCAAAATCTATTAATCCTCTTAATAAGCGCCAGACTTGCATTGCCGAGAGCGTAGCTTACTGGTAGAGCTCTCGTCTACTGTGCGCATGGTTGTGAGTTTGAATCCCGCCACAGCCCGATCCTGTAAAGGGGCTGGTTGTGTAATCTCCTTTTGGAGGCTTAAGTAAAGTTACCATAGCCAGGCAAACTCTATGAATCCTTTTACTAAGCACTAGAAATGCCATGTTGAGACTGTAGCTTACTGGTAGAGCTCTCGTCTACAGCGCTCAGGGTTGTGAGTTTGAATCCCATCACAGCTTGTTAATATAATGCGATGCATTGCTGGACCCGTTTGCAAGTTGCGTAATCTCTTTTGGGGACTTCTATAAAATTACCAAAGACAGGCAAACTCTATTAATCCTCGTAGACATGCAATATCGAGAGCCTAGCTTACTGGTAGAGCTCTTGCCTACCGTATGCAGGGTTGAGAGTTCAAATCCATCATAAAATGATACTGGTTGGTTGAACCTTGTGCCGAGCACAACTTCCATTTTAATGCTTCAAAGCAATGCAAATGAGTCTATGGCTCATTGGTAATGCTCTCGCCTGCCATGCACAAGGTCGTGAGTTCGAATCCCGTCAGTGCTCAGTCGTGTAACTTGACAGATGCCAATGGATTCAATGCTGATTCCTTCCGGAAAAAGAAGTGACCCAAGTGCCTGTGTCTGCCGAAGCCTTCGTGAGATGGTAAGTATGTGCCTTGCAGGCTCTGAGGGAGGAGAAGTTAATGTATGTGTGCAACCTGTGTGAAAATGAGTTTGTGTGGGTAACCTCGAGGTAATGCTGTCAGGGGTTGGGGGTTGGAAGACAGAAAGGGGGTGGGTGTCAGTAGGAGATTGAGGAGATAGGGTGGTACAGGATGAGAGGTAGGGAGGTCTAGGAGAGTTGTGGGGGTGTGGAGGGGATATGGTAGCATAGGATGAGAGGTAGGGAAGATGGAGTTGAGGGGGGGAGGTCTAGGAGAGTTGTGGAGAGGATATGGTGGCATAGGGATGATAGGTAGTGAAGATGGAGTTGAGGGGGGGGGTCTTAGGGGAGTTGAAGACAGGAAGGGGGGGGGGGGTTGTCAACAGGAGATTGAGGAGGTAGAGAGGTCTAGGAGAGTTGTGGGGGTGTGGAGGGGATATGGTAGCATAGGATGAGAGGTAGGGAAGATGGAGTTGAGGGGGGGGGGTTCTAGGGAGTTGGGATAGGGAGGTCTAGGAGAGTTGTGGGAGGATATGGTGGACATAGGATGATAAGTAGTGAAGATGGAGTTGAGGGGGGGGGGGTCTAGGGAGTTGGAAGACAGGAAGGGAGGGGGGGTTGTCAACAGGAGATTGAGGAGGTAGAGAGGTCTAGGAGAGTTGTGGGTGTGTGGAGGGGATATGGTAGCATAGGATGAGAGGTAGGGGAAATGGAGTTGAGGGGGGGGGGGGGGGGTGTCTAGTAAAAAAAAATCTCCCCCCTCCTTATTACTCTTTTCCAACACCCCACTTCCATTGCTCCTGACTCAGCTCACCCCCCCACCCCCACACACACACTTTCCCACTCAACTGACACCCCACTCTCCTCTCCCTCTCCCTCCTTTCCCATCAATTCCATTTGCCCACTTAATACCCCTCCCCTTTTCATCTACCTCGCTTAGCTGCTCCACCCAACTTCTCCTCTTCCCTCTCCCTCCTTTGACTGACATCCCACTTTCCCTCTCCCTCCTTCGACTGACACCCCACTTTCCCTCTCCCTCCTTCGACTGACACCCCCCTCCTTTCCCACCAATTCCTTTTGCCCACTTAATACCCCTCCCCTTTTCATCTTTCTCGCTCAGCTGCTCCACCCAACTTCTCCTCTTCCCTCTCCCTCCTTTGAGTGACACCCCACTTTCCCTCTCCCTCCATTGGCTGACACCCACTTTCCCTCCCTCCTTCACTGACACCCCACTTTCCCTCTCCCTCCTTTGACTGACATCCCACTTTCCCTCTCCCTCCTTCGACTGACACCCCACTTTCCCTCTCCCTCCTTCGACTGACACCCTCCTCCTTTCCACCAATTCCATTTGCCCACTTAATACCCCTCCCCTTTTCATCTTCCTCGCTCAGCTGCTCCACCCATCTTCTCCTCCTCCCTCTACCTCCTCCCACTTAGCTCCTCCCACTATCCCTCTTCCTCACTTGGCTAACACTCCTCCCAACCTCAATTAACTTATTTCCAGCTCCCTTCCCACACTGAAATCAATACCCAGTACACCCCACTCATTTATTTGACATGTACTTTTTAATATTAAGTGACTTCAGTCATATTAGATTTCAGTGCTGTAATGGGATTCGAACTCACGACCTTGTGCTTGGCAAGCAAGAGCATTACCGGTGAGCTATAGACTTGCTTGCTATCTATAGAGCTATAGCACAGTGACAAGGCTTTCGCCTACTGTGCTCAGGGTCAGTGTTCAAATCCAAGTAATGTGTCCGAGTAGTTGAACCCGTCAGCAATTTCCTCCAAATGTGAAATTCTATCTTACTGCTTTTATGAGGCTACCAAAGCCAGGCACACTCTATTAATCCTCTTAGTAAGCACCAGAAGCACCGTGTTGAGAGTGAGCTTACTAGTAGAGCTCTCGTCTACGGCGTGCAGCGTTGTGAGTTTGAATCCCATCACAGCTTGTTCATGTAATGAGTTGCATTGGTTGAACCGTTTGCAAGTTGCGTAACCTCCTTTGGAGGCTTCTATTAAGTTACCAGAGCCAGGCAAACTCTATGAATCATTTTACTAAGCACTAGAAATGCATGTTGACACTGTAGCTTACTGGTAGAGCTCTCGTCTACGGCGCTCAGGGTTGTGAGTTTGAATCCATCACAGCTTGTTCATATAATGAGTTGTATTGGTTGAACCGTTTGCAAGTTGCGTGACCTCCTTTTGGAGGCTTCTATTAAGTTACCAGAGCCAGGCAAAATCTATTAATCCTCTTAATAAGCGACAGACTTGCATTGCCAAGAGCGTAGCTTACTGGTAGAGCGCTCGTCTACCGTGCGCATGGTTGTGAGTTTGAATCCCGCCACAGCCCATCCTATAAAGGGACCGTTTGCTGGTTGTGTAATCTCCTTTTGGGGGCTTCTATTAAGTTACCAGAGCCAGGCAAAATCTATTAATCCTCTTAATAAGCGCCAGACTTGCATTGCCGAGAGCGTAGCTTACTGGTAGAGCTCTCGTCTACCGTGCGCATGGTTGTGAGTTTGAATCCTGCCACAGCCCGATCCTATAAAGGGACCGTTTGCTGGTTGTGTAATCTCCTTTTGGGGCTTCTATTAAGTTACCAGAGCCAGGCAAAATCTATTAATCCTCTTAATAAGCGCCAGACTTGCATTGCCGAGAGCGTAGCTTACTGGTAGAGCTCTCGTCTACTGTGCGCATGGTTGTGAGTTTGAATCCCGCCACAGCCCGATCCTGTAAAGGGGCTGGTTGTGTAATCTCCTTTGGAGGCTTAAGTAAAGTTACCATAGCCAGGCAAACTCTATGAATCCTTTTACTAAGCACTAGAAATGCCATGTTGAGACTGTAGCTTACTGGTAGAGCTCTCGTCTACAGCGCTCAGGGTTGTGAGTTTGAATCCCATCACAGCTTGTTAATATAATGCGATGCATTGCTGGACCCGTTTGCAAGTTGCGTAATCTCTTTTTGGGGACTTCTATAAAATTACCAAAGACAGGCAAACTCTATTAATCCTCGTAGACATGCAATATCGAGAGCCTAGCTTACTGGTAGAGCTCTTGCCTACCGTATGCAGGGTTGAGAGTTCAAATCCCATCATAAAATGATACTGGTTGGTTGAACCTTGTGCCGAGCACAACTTCCATTTTAATGCTTCAAAGCAATGCAAATGAGTCTATGGCTCATTGGTAATGCTCTCGCCTGCCATGCACAAGGTCGTGAGTTCGAATCCCGTCAGTGCTCAGTCGTGTAACTTGACAGATGCCAATGGATTCCAATGCTGATTCCTTCCGGAAAAAGAAGTGACCCAAGTGCCTGTGTCTGCCGAAGCCTTCGTGAGATGGTAAGTATGTGCCTTGCAGGCTCTGAGGGAGGAGAAGTTAATGTATGTGTGCAACCTGTGTGAAAATGAGTTTGTGTGGGTAACCTCGAGGTAATGCTGTCAGGGGTTGGGGGTTGGAAGACAGAAAGGGGGTGGGTGTCAGTAGGAGATTGAGGAGATAGGGTGGTACAGGATGAGAGGTAGGGAGGTCTAGGAGAGTTGTGGGGGTGTGGAGGGGATATGGTAGCATAGGATGAGAGGTAGGGAAGATGGAGTTGAGGGGGGAGGTCTAGGAGAGTTGTGGAGAGGATATGGTGGCATAGGATGATAGGTAGTGAAGATGGAGTTGAGGGGGGGGGGTCTAGGGGAGTTGGAAGACAGGAAGGGGGGGGGGGGTTGTCAACAGGAGATTGAGGAGGTAGAGAGGTCTAGGAGAGTTGTGGGGGTGTGGAGGGGATATGGTAGCATAGGATGAGAGGTAGGGAAGATGGAGTTGAGGGGGGGGGGTTCTAGGGGAGTTGGGATAGGGAGGTCTAGGAGAGTTGTGGAGAGGATATGGTGGCATAGGATGATAAGTAGTGAAGATGGAGTTGAGGGGGGGGGGGTCTAGGGGAGTTGGAAGACAGGAAGGGAGGGGGGTTGTCAACAGGAGATTGAGGAGGTAGAGAGGTCTAGGAGAGTTGTGGGTGTGTGGAGGGGATATGGTAGCATAGGATGAGAGGTAGGGAAAATGGAGTTGAGGGGGGGGGTGGGTGTCTAGTAAAAAAAAATCTCCCCCCTCCTTATTACTCTTTTCACACACCCACTTCCATTGCTCCTGACTCAGCTCCCCCCCCCCCCCCCACACACACACACTTTCCCACTCAACTGACACCCCACTCTCCCTCTCCCTCTCCCTCCTTTCCCATCAATTCCATTTGCCCACTTAATACCCCTCCCCTTTTCATCTACCTCGCTTAGCTGCTCCACCCAACTTCTCCTCTTCCCTCTCCTCCTTTGACTGACATCCCACTTTCCCTCTCCCTCCTTCGACTGACACCCCACTTTCCCCTCTCCCTCCTTCGACTGACACCCCCCTCCTTTCCCACCAATTCCTTTTGCCCACTTAATACCCCTCCCCTTTTCATCTTTCTCGCTCAGCTGCTCCACCCAACTTCTCCTCTTCCCTCTCCCTCCTTTGAGTGACACCCACTTTCCCTCTCCCTCCATTGGCTGACACCCCACTTTCCCTCTCCCTCCTTCACTGACACCCCACTTTCCCTCTCCCTCCTTTGACTGACATCCCACTTTCCCTCTCCCTCCTTCGACTGACACCCCACTTTCCCCTCTCCCTCCTTCGACTGACACCCTCCTCCTTTCCCACCAATTCCATTTGCCCACTTAATACCCCTCCCCTTTTCATCTCCTCGCTCAGCTGCTCCACCCATCTTCTCCTCCTCCTCTACCTCCTCCACTTAGCTCCTCCCACTATCCTCTTCCTCACTTGGCTAACACTCCTCCCAACCTCAATTAACTTATTTCCAGCTCCCTTCCCACACTGAAATCATACCCAGTACACCCCACTCATTTATTTGACATGTACTTTTAATATTAAGTGACTTCAGTCATATTAGATTTCAGTGCTGTAATGGGATTCGAACTCACGACCTTGTGCTTGGCAAGCAAGAGCATTACCGGTGAGCTATAGACTTGCTTGCTATCTATAGAGCCTATAGCACAGTGACAAGGCTTTCGCCTACTGTGCTCAGGTCCAGTGTTCAAATCCAAGTAATGTGTCCGAGTAGTTGAACCGTCAGCAATTTCCTCCAAATGGTGAAATTCTATCTTACTGCTTTTATGAGGCTACCAAAGCCAGGCACACTCTATTAATCCTCTTAGTAAGCACCAGAAGCACCGTGTTGAGAGTGTAGCTTACTAGTAGAGCTCTCGTCTACGGCGTGCAGCGTTGTGAGTTGAATCCCATCACAGCTTGTTCATGTAATGAGTTGCATTGGTTGAACCGTTTGCAAGTTGCGTAACCTCCTTTTGGAGGCTTCTATTAAGTTACAGAGCCAGGCAAACTCTATGAATCATTTTACTAAGCACTAGAAATGCCATGTTGACACTGTAGCTTACTGGTAGAGCTCTCGTCTACGGCGCTCAGGGTTGTGAGTTTGAATCCCATCACAGCTTGTTCATATAATGAGTTGTATTGGTTGAACCGTTTGCAAGTTGCGTGACCTCCTTTTGGAGGCTTCTATTAAGTTACCAGAGCCAGGCAAAATCTATTAATCCTCTTAATAAGCGACAGACTTGCATTGCCAAGAGACGTAGCTTACTGGTAGAGCGCTCGTCTACCGTGCGCATGGTTGTGAGTTTGAATCCCGCCACAGCCCGATCCTATAAAGGGACCGTTTGCTGGTTGTGTAATCTCCTTTTGGGGGCTTCTAATAAGTTACCAGAGCCAGGCAAAATCTATTAATCCTCTTAATAAGCGCCAGACTTGCATTGCCGAGAGCGTAGCTTACTGGTAGAGCTCTCGTCTACCGTGCGCATGGTTGTGAGTTTGAATCCTGCCACAGCCCGATCCTATAAAGGGACCGTTTGCTGGTTGTGTAATCTCCTTTTGGGGGCTTCTATTAAGTTACCAGAGCCCAGGCAAATCTATTAATCCTCTTAATAAGCGCCAGACTTGCATTGCCGAGAGCGTAGCTTACTGGTAGAGCTCTCGTCTACTGTGCGCATGGTTGTGAGTTTGAATCCCGCCACAGCCGTCCTGTAAAGGGGCGGTTGTGTAATCTCCTTTTGGAGGCTTAAGTAAAGTTACCATAGCCAGGCAAACTCTATGAATCCTTTTACTAAGCACTAGAAATGCCATGTTGAGACTGTAGCTTACTGGTAGAGCTCTCGTCTACAGCGCTCAGGGTTGTGAGTTTGAATCCCATCACAGCTTGTTAATATAATGCGATGCATTGCTGGACCCGTTTGCAAGTTGCGTAATCTCTTTTTGGGGACTTCTATAAAATTACCAAAGACAGGCAAACTCTATTAATCCTCGTAGACATGCAATATCGAGAGCCTAGCTTACTGGTAGAGCTCTTGCCTACCGTATGCAGGTTGAGAGTTCAAATCCCATCATAAAATGATACTGGTTGGTTGAACTTGTGCCGAGCACAACTTTCCATTTTAATGCTTTCAAAGCAATGTCAAATGAGTCTATGGGCTCATGGTAATGCTCTCGCCTGCCAGTGCACAAGGTCGTGAGTTCGAATCCCGTCAGTGCTCAGTCGTGTAACTTGACAGATGCCAATGGATTCCAATGCTGATTCCTTCCGGAAAAAGAAGTGACCCAAGTGCCTGTGTCTGCCGAAGCCTTCGTGAGATGGTAAGTATGTGCCTTGCAGGCTCTGAGGGAGGAGAAGTTAATGTATGTGTGCAACCTGTGTGAAAATGAGTTTGTGTGGGTAACCTCGAGGTAATGCTGTCAGGGGTTGGGGGTTGGAAGACAGAAAGGGGGTGGGTGTCAGTAGGAGATTGAGGAGATAGGGTGGTACAGGATGAGAGGTAGGGAGGGTCTAGGAGAGTTGTGGGGGTGTGGATGGGGATATGGTAGCATAGGATGAGAGGTAGGGAAGATGGAGTTGAGGGGGGGAGGTCTAGGAGAGTTGTGGAGAGGATATGGTGGCATAGGATGATAGGTAGTGAAGATGGAGTTGAGGGGGGGGGGTCTAGGGAGTTGGAAGACAGGAAGGGGGGGGGGGGTTGTCAACAGGAGATTGAGGAGGTAGAGAGGTCTAGGAGAGTTGTGGGGGTGTGGAGGGGATATGGTAGCATAGGATGAGAGGTAGGGAAGATGGAGTTGAGGGGGGGGGGTTCTAGGGGAGTTGGGATAGGGAGGTCTAGGAGAGTTGTGGAGAGGATATGGTGGCATAGGATGATAAGTAGTGAAGATGGAGTTGAGGGGGGGGGGGTCTAGGGGAGTTGGAAGACAGGCAGGAAGGGGTGTTAAGAAGAATTTTGAGAGTTGTAAGGAGTGTGATATGTTATGGGAGTTATTGGGTTGTTTTAAAAAAAATCTCCTCCCCCCTCCTTATTACTCTTTTCACACCCCACTTCCATTGCTCCTGACTCAGCTCCCCCCCCCCCCCCCACACACACACACTTTCCCCCTCAACTGACACCCCACTCTCCCTCTCCTCTCCCTCCTTTCCCATCAATTCCATTTGCCCACTTAATACCCCTCCCCTTTTCATCTACCTCGCTTAGCTGCTCCACCCAACTTCTCCTCTTCCCTCTCCCTCCTTTGACTGACATCCCACTTTCCCTCTCCCTCCTTCGACTGACACCCCACTTTCCCCTCTCCCTCCTTCGACTGACACCCCCTCCTTTCCCACCAATTCCTTTTTGCCCACTTAATACCCCTCCCCTTTCATCTTCTCGCTCAGCTGCTCCACCCAACTTCTCCTCTTCCTCTCCCTCCTTTGAGTGACACCCCACTTTCCCTCTCCCTCCATTGGCTGACACCCCACTTTCCCTCTCCCTCCTTCACTGACACCCCACTTCCCTCTCCCTCCTTTGACTGACATCCCACTTTCCCTCTCCCTCCTTCGACTGACACCCCACTTTCCCTCTCCCTCCTTCGACTGACACCCTCTCCTTTCCCACCAATTCCATTTGCCCACTTAATACCCCTCCCCTTTTCATCTTCCTCGCTCAGCTGCTCCACCCATCTTCTCCTCCTCCCTCTACCTCTCCCACTTAGCTCCTCCCACTATCCCTCTTCCTCACTTGGCTAACACTCCTCCCAACCTCAATTAACTTATTTCCAGCTCCCTTCCCACACTGAAATCAATACCCAGTACACCCCACTCATTTATTTGACATGTACTTTTTAATATTAAGTGACTTCAGTCATATTAGATTTCAGTGCTGTAATGGGATTCGAACTCACGACCTTGTGCTTGGCAAGCAAGAGCATTACCCGGTGAGCTATAGACTTGCTTGCTATCTATAGAGCCTATAGCACAGTGACAAGGC
Source organism: Engystomops pustulosus (assembly GCF_040894005.1). Classification (NCBI taxonomy): domain Eukaryota; kingdom Metazoa; phylum Chordata; class Amphibia; order Anura; family Leptodactylidae; genus Engystomops; species Engystomops pustulosus. The sequence goes on along the minus strand of NC_092411.1, from coordinate 101,333,308 downwards.
TTTCGCCTACT